>NC_090823.1:76194902-77574069 GCF_000390325.3 Nicotiana tomentosiformis | reverse complement strand
TTACCAAGCGGGTAAGTGGTTAATACACATATGGGGTGACATTGAAAGTACGGTCTTAACTTTCTAGAGGCGCTTATCAGTGCAAGTGCCAATTTTTCTAGGTTGGGATATCTAGTTTCTACTTCTCCTAAGGTCCGACTTATATAATAAACGGGAAGTTGCGTACCTTGCTCTTCCCGAACTAGGACACCGCTTACTGCAATTTTCGATACTGCTAAGTACAAGCAAAGTTTTTCGTCTGTTTTTGGAGTATTAAGTAGTGGTGGGCTCGATAGATATCGTTTTGGTTCCTCTAATGCCTGTTGGCATTCCGGGGTCCAAGAGAAATCGTTCTTCTTTTTTAGCAGAGAGAAAACTTTATGACTTCGATATGATGATCTCGAAATGAATCAGCCTAAAGCTGCAATCCGTCCCGTTAGCCTTTGTACAGCTTTCACGCTGTCCACGATGGTGATGTCTTCGATGGCCTTGATTTTATTGGGGTTAATCTCGATTCCCCGATTTGACACCATGAAGCCGAGGAACTTGCCCGAACCGACCCCGAAAGCACATTTTTCGGGGTTGAGCTTCATGTTGTATTTTCTCAAAATCTCGAACGTTTCCTGCAAATGGGTCAAATGGTCCTCTGCGCGCAGGGACTTAACTAGCATGTCATCAATATAAACTTCCATTGATTTACCTATTTGTTCTTCGAACATTTTATTTACTAGGCGTTGATAAGTAGCCCCTGCATTTTTTAGCCCGAATGGCATCACATTATAACAATATGTTCCATATTTAGTGACAAATGAGGTCTTTTCCTGGTCCTCCGGGTTCATCTGGATTTGATTATACCCGGAATAGGCATCGAGAAAAGTGAGGACCTCGTGGCCGGCCGTGGCATCGATCATGCGATCGATGTTGGGCAGCGAAAAAGAATCTTTGGGGCATGCTTTGTTCAAATCCTTATAGTCCACACACATTCTAAGTTTGTTCCCTTTTTAGGCCCTACAACTACATTGGCTAACCATTCGGGATATTTCACCTCCCGAATGGACCCCGTCTTGAGAAGTTTGGTTACCTCATCCTTTATGAATGCGTGCTTTACCTCGGACTGGGCTCTTCTCTTTTGCTTCACTAGTCTGAACCTAGGGTCCAAGCTTAGCCGATGCATCGTTATGTCCGGTGGGATCCCTATTATACCTAAATGGGACCAGGCAAAGCAATCAATGTTATCAATAAGAAATTGAATAAGTTTCTTCCTGAGTTCGGGGCTCAGCCTCGTTCCTATGTATACCTTCCGTTCGGGCCAGCGCTTGATTAGTGTGACTTGCTCCAGTTCCTCAATCGTTGATTTGGTGGCGTCGGAGTCATCGGGAATCATGAAGGATCGAGGGATCCTCTGATCATCATCTTCTTCGATCTTTTGGTTATCTGGTTGGGTCAATTCCAATGTCTGTGATTGCTATTTGGTATCTCGTTCCCCTTCTGAGCCCGATTCCTTTACTGGCTAAGGCGAGGATATTGGTTTTGCTTCCTCGACGACGAACATTTCTCTTACGGCTGGTTGTTCTCCGTACACTATTTAATATCCTCTCGATATTGGGAATTTGAGGATCTGGTGTAGGGTCGAAGGTACATCTCTTATGTTGTGGATCCATGGCCTTCCGAAAAGGGCGTTTTATCTCATGTCGCCTTCGATCACGTGGAACTTCATTTCCTGGATGGTTCCGACAACATTTATTGGTAAAATTATCTCGCCTTTGGTGGTTTCACATGCCATATTGAATCCTTTTAGAACCAGGGTTGCGGGTACGATCTGGTCCTGTAGGCCGGGCTATTCTACGGCCTTCAATCTGATGATGTTGGCCGAGCTACCTGGATCAATCAACACACGCTTAACTTTAGTTTTATTCATGATTATGGATATTACCAGTGCATCGCTATAAGGTTGTATGACTCCTTCTGCATCTTCATCATTGAAGGACAAAGTTCCTATGGGTGTGTAATCTTGAGTTCGAGATCGCTTTTCTCTCACAATCGATATCTTAGTACGTTTAAGCACTGGTCCCCGAGGGGTATTGGTGCCGCCGATGATCATGTGAATGACGTGCTATGGTTCTTCTTGTTCGTTTTGCTTGCTGAAATCCATGTTTTTAAAATGGTTCTTCGCTCTATCGCTCAAAAATTCTCAAAGGTGCCTTTTGTTGAATAACAGGGCTACTTCCTCTCTTAGTTGCCTGCAATCTTCCGTTCTGTGGCCATGGGTGCCATGATATTCGCACATTTGATTGAGATTCCTCTAGGTATGATCGGTCTGCATGGGGCGAGGCCATTTAGTGTCTTTGATACATCCGATAGCCGAAACGATGGCGGATGCATCAATGCTAAAGTTATATTCCGATAACCGAGGTGCCTCCTTAGATCCGGCAGGCCTATCGAACCTACTTCTGTTCATCAGCCCCCGGGACCCTTGACCTCGATCACTTCTTTTGTTATTTTGCCTGAGGTTATAACTCGATTCATTGACTCTGTGGCTTCCATTGTACGGTTGGTATCGATCCCCGATCGGACCTCGTTCTCGATTAGTATCCCTTCGAACAACGGGTTCAGACCCTAATTGATCATCTTCGACCCTAATTTTTGATTGGTACCGATTGGGCATGTAGGCCCATGTGATGGCTGGGTATTCGATCAGGTTATGCTTTAATCGTCATGAAGCCGTCGAACTTCGCTCGTTCAAACCTTGAGTGAAAGCCTGAACAGCCCAATCATCTATGACTGGTGGCAAGTCCATTCGTTCCATTTGAAAACGAGATACGAACTCCCTCAGCATCTCGTTATCCTTTTGTCTTACCTTGAAGAGGTCTGATTTCCTTGTTGTGACTTTTATGGCGCCGGAATGTGCTTTCACAAAAGAATCTGCTAACATGGCGAACGAGTCTATGGAATTTGGTGGTAGGTTGTGATACCAAATCATTGCCCCCTCGTAGAGGGTCTCTCCGAATTTTTTTAACAAAACAGATTCGATTTCATCGTCTTCTAAATCATTGCCCTTGATGGCACACGTGTAAGAAGTGACGTGCTCGTTGGGATCGGTCGTTCCGTTATATTTGGGAATTTCGGGCATACGAAATATTTTAGGGATTGGTTTCGGGGCTGCGCTCGAGGGAAAAGGTTTTTACACGAATTTTTTCGAATCCAACCTTTTTATCATTGGAGGAGCTCCCTAGATTTGATCAACCCTAGAGTTATAAGTTTCTACTTTTTTATCATTGGCTTCGACTCGCTTTGCGAGTTCCTCGAGCAATTTAACAATTTCGGGAGTAGTCCCCGATTCTTGCTCATTTGACTTCACTATGGCTGACTCCGTTCTGTGGGTGATTTCTCGAGGTGGACTGGGCTCCGGCCTGCTTTGTAGCTGGGTTTGGCTCTGCAACTGAGCTATTACTGCCTGTTGGGCTTGCAACATTTCGAATATCATACGCAAGCTAACGTCGTTTTCCTCGACGTTATGGGTATCTCAAGCTGCAGACCGAGTGTCACCATGGATGCTATTCTCGGGTTCAGCATGGAGGTTCGCCTCAATGGCTACATGCGAATTGATATCTATTGGCACTCCGATTCGAGCTCCAATGGCGTTTACAAGTGGCCTTTCTGTACTGGGTGTCAAATTATTGTTCTCATCTTGAAGACCGGCTCTGTTGTCGATTGGTGAAGCTATTTGATTTGTGGTTAGTCATTGCTAATCCGAAATCCAAGATATTTTCGGAACCGAGAGCAAAACACAACAGTGTGTTTCTTCAGATTCGTATCAAATAACCACTGTTATCCTTAGCCCCACGGTGGGAGCCAAATTGTTTACCCGAAAAATGGATGGAGTTTAATTTGTACGTAGTTCGAAGGATATGTGGCGCAACTTAATACAAATTATAAGGATAAATAGAAATATAAATATGGATTGCAAAGAATGCAAAATAGATAAGGTTGTAAAGAAGATGAATTTTAGGACTCAACAAGTGGAATCAATTTAAGAAACTTGAAAGAACAATTCAATTCTTTACTATGGGAGAATATAGAGTTTTGAATACAATGTAAGCCTAAAAAAACCCTCCCTCTACAGAAATGATAACCATGCCCTTTATAGTAGAGGGATCTTTCTCTAAACATAATTAAAAATACTCAGTGGGAGACCCACGATAAATCAGCTTTTCCACAATTTCTGCCAAGATTCTCTCTAGTGGGATTACAACGGCTTTTGTCTGCGAGCTCGATCTTGACTCGAGCTCTCGATCTTGGTTTGAGCTCGATTCTGACTCGAGCTCTCAATCTTGGCTCGAGCTCGATTCTGATTCGAGCTCACGAATTGATTCAGGGTCAATGTTGGTCGGTCTCTGGATCATAAGCTTGATAGCTTTACTTTGCATCATAGTTCGATTTGGATCCGAGCTTGACAATGATATCAAACTCGACATTGATCAGCCCCTCGGATTTGAAGCTTGTTTGTACCATCTTCAAAACCCATCTCGAGGTCTCACTCCGATCGATTATCTTTCGAACTCGATCAGACGTACGAAAGCCGAAATTTATTTCGACCGTATACAAGTTTAGCTAGCGATCTACTTTATTCCCTTTCGTTGGTCCTTCGTCGATACCCCCACCCCCATCTTAAATTTTCTTCTTTGTTAAAAATATGTCATATATATGAAATTATTCGAGGTTAAGAAAATATGAGGGAGAAACCTAGATTGTTGTTGTTAGACGGATACGCGTACGGACAAGCTGTATTGATAGGTATATATTGAACGCTAGTAGAAGACACATAAAGAAAAAAGAAAGAATGTAGTTGTGTATTCTCACACTCTTTTTATTTATTGAACTTTTTTAATTAGTGCAAGTGGGCGCGAGCGCAACTGTCTGACGGAGGACAATAGGTCGAAGCTGCTTGGAATTGATCGTCAACAGCTTAGAAACGGTATATGAAGATTCAAAGCATTTTTCCTTTATTATTTCAAACTGTGGATTGGTCCACAAGGAAGAAAAGAAAAGAAAACGAAGAACATTTATTTGTGATATTAAACAAGTATAATTACGCACTTCGATAGTAGGAGACTAGGAGAGATTATATATACAATATAATAAATCTTAATGTGCAGGCAAATATAAATGGTAACTAAAAACTTATCCACATTAGATTTTTACACCAAATACTAATTGTAAGATACATATCTTTCATACACACATTCCTTATTTAATAAAGATTAAAGTAATATGTATTCTTACTTTATTTTCATAAATTATGTGATTTGATGTAAATATTAAATAGAGGAATAAGTATATTTTACCATAGTCAAATTGTATTTACTTATCATTTTTTATGTCCGAGATAAGTCGCACCCGTATTACACTAAGTCATATTAACTTATTATGGTTAAATAATTTTTTATTTCTAAATATGATTGAGTGATTTGATGAAGCAAAAAAAAAAAAATACTAATAACGTATAATGATTTAATCTAACAAGGATTTCGTTCAATTTGGCAACCTTTTCAGCCAACAACGTCCGAGTATAGGAGAATTCCAACATATGACTGAAATGTTTACTTAAAAATAAGACAGTGCACAGCTCTCTACTTTTAAAGCAGGAAAAAAGTTGAATTGCCTTTTATATTGGGAAAATATAATTTCTTATCTCTTCAACTTTCGATGATAAAGCTCAAGAAAGAGAAGTATTAAACAGTGGCTGCTCTAAATGTTTGACCAAAATTACCCATGATAATGATGAGGCCTTGTTTTAATTAAGAGTTAAAATGAAGGTGCACATTTGTTCGAGTCTTACAATCAAAATATGTGTTTGAGTTATCATATAGTATCGTGATGATACTCTTTCTACCAATGTATACATTTGGAAAAGTTCAAGCAGTCTTCTTAAGTATGATTTTATTATGCTCAACACGTTGATATATGATATAACAAATTTAAACACGACCTATTATTATGATCGAAATATTCAGGTGTTATGCGAAAATTAATAAAATATAACTTTAATGACGAAAAAAATTAGATAGCAAAAGAGAAATATAATTAGCCTGAATATTTTGACAAAATAAACTTGATCTACGTCATTTACTTAACCTTTAATAGATCGCATCTCCAAATTTCAACCATAAAGTCTTTATCGTCAAACTGCCAATTTTTTCAAATTAAAATCTTCAGTACCATCAAATAAGGCAGCTAAAGCAGAACCCGCCTTGAACCTGTGTTCAACGTCGCTCTGATGCCATTTGTTAGGATAAAAATAATCAAGTATCATGCGAAAACTAATAAAGTAAAGCATACCTTCAGCGATGATAAATTAAACAACAAAAGAAAAATATACTAAAAGAGATACAAACATTTAACAATGTTCGGTCAATTGACCTACATCCGTATACAGAGATCACCAATCTACTATACAAAAGAGAGTACAGAATATCGAGAGAGCAACCTCACAAAGAGGCACACAAAAGTAGCGGGATAACACTTGTCTAAAAAAATTCTCTTCCTAAATAAAATTCTCAAACCTCTTGGGGATATATTGCGCATGGTGCTAAATGAGAAGGGAGCATCCTCAATTTATAGAAGTCCAAAACTTTTCTTCTAATAAAAAGGATTAGCCAAATATGAGAGATTTGTAATTTCTTTCTAGAAAAAGAAAAACCAATTGCGGTAAATATATTGCCCTTTGTTCAAGAGAAAGAAAAATCAAATATGATAAAAAATAATTCAGGACAAATATCTAACAATTATTTGTTGGGTCCATGAGAACAAAGTCTCGCAGAAAAGTAACAAAAGAAAAATAAGTTACTTATAAGGAGTTTGATACTCTTAATGGTGTGTGGCTTTTTGGGGAAATCGTGTGATCTTGACCTAAAGCAAATAGTACATGCCATGTTATGAGTATCTTTGGATTGTTTAAGCCCAACAACTGATACGAGAATCAATAGTTTTGGTGCGACGAGTATGGAGATGGCAGAGTGTAGCGTAGGGGCCCGACTTATTGACTTTGCTTGTTACGGGACGTTTACGACTACCCGTAGCTTTAAAGACGCTACATAATATTTGGGCTTCGGTGACCATAATTACTAGTTACAACAACAACAACAACAACAACAACAATAACAACGACCCAGTAAAATTCTACTAATGGGGTCTGGGGAGGGTAGTATGTACGCAGACCTTACCCCTACCCCGAAGGAGTAGAGAGGCTGTTTCTGAAAGACCCTCGGCTCAAAAAAATGAAAAGATAAAATGATAAAAAGGAGACAATATTAGTATCACAACAACAATCATAGGATAAATAGGAACACCATGAAATCCAGAAGAAAGATGCAAAGTAAAGGGAGACAATATTAGTAAATATTAGTATCACCACAATAATCATAAGAAAAATAGGAACACCATGAAATTTAGAAGAAAGATGCAAAGCAAAAGCGATAGCTAGTAAATAGGACATGCACTGAAAAGCGAAATAGTAAGCCACAACATTTTTACTAGCTATCTTAGACAAAAACCCTACATGGCTAGTCCCACAATGGTACGAAGTAAGGCACGACTCAACTACCTTCTAACATACAACTCTAATGCTCGACCTCCACATCTTTCTATCAAGTGACATGTCCTCGAAAATCTGGAGCCTCGCCATATCCTGCCTGATCACCTCTCCCCAATACTTCTTAGGTCGCCCTCTACCTTTTACTAGTTAATTACTAGTTAATCTCCAAATTATTTCATGAATGGTAATGGGATATGTAGAACTTAGTTCAAGGGGAAGATTGTTGGGTCTGTGTGTCACGAACCAATTCCCACATAGGTGATGATGGAGCCCAACGCTACCGTTAGGCAAGCCAATGGTGAACCACCAACATAGTTATTCGTGCATAAAACCTTTAAAATCAATAATTTCATTAAGGGGTGGAATTAAGTCTAAAAATCATGTTAAAATACTTTCATTCTTACTAAATCACAAAGTATGAAACATAAAGCGAAATGATGATAATATTAGGTAAAACCATAATCATATACTAGAATCTCAAAACCCATTGTCACAAAGTACATGAGTATCTAGCAGAATATACAAAATCACTATAACTACTGTCTGGAATAAAATAGATAGAATAAAATAGACATAGGGAAGGAGACTCCGGGTGTTGCGGGTCGAAGCATGGAAAGCATCTCATCACAATGTCTCCAGCAAATGCGGCTACTAGCTCGAATGATTATTTGAAGTACCTGTCTTAGCACCTACACAATTGTGTAGAAGTGTAGTATGAGTACTTAAATCAACGCGTACCCAGTAAGTATCTAGTCTAATCGCGAAGAAATAGATGAGGGGTCGACATCGATACTTACTAGTGGTACAATAATAGTGTACATAAAGTAGACAAGTATGAAAAGCAACAAGTAGCAATGAAACAGATCAATATAAATAATAAGATTCTCAAGTAAGAGTGATTACAAAATCATCCAATACCATAAAACTACTACCATGGAAACCAGGACAACCAATAAAATACGATACCAAATATCAAATCAGGAAAACTCATATATATCTAACTCCCTATTGAGTATTACACACAAGCCTACTGTCACGATCCAAAATTCAACTAGTCGTGATGGCACTTAACCCAACTCGTTAGGTAAGCCAAGTAACAATAAATAAATTTAAATGATATTTATTAAGAGAAGAAATGATAATAAAAATGAACTATTACACAAAGAATTTTTCAAGGACTGGTAGTACAAATCATGAGCTTCTAAGATATAGAGTTTACAAAGCTGGTTTGAAATAAAATACACCATATGCTTGAAATATACATGAACAGATCTGAAATACTAAAGCTACCAAGATCAAGAGGCAGTTATGACTGGAACGTAGGTACATCATCAGATCCAGCTCCCGCCGTACGCAGCTACATCAGCATCCAATATCTGCACGCAAGGGGCATAAGTGTAATATGAGTATAACTGACCCCATGTATTCAATAAGTAACAAACCTAACCTTAGGTTGAAAGTAGTGACGAGATGGGACAAGATCAGAGTCCAACTCCAATAACCGACAACAATTCATAACAATATAATAAAGATGGTACAAGAAATAACTCAGTTGGTTCACAGTTACGGAAAATAGGCATGCTTTTAAAGTACAACAAGAGATCCCCGATCTTTCACCGAAAACCTCAAAAATATATGAATAAATTTAAAAAATTGTGATTTTCCCAAAACCTTTCAACTATAAATAAGATGTTTCATTTTCAGATAGCATGAGGAAAATACATCTCTATGCATACATGTCAATGTACATGTGAAATCATGAATGTCACCAAAACCAGGTAGCATGAGGAAATGCATCTCTATGCCTGTATCTCAAGTACGCATGTCGAATGCAATGCATCTCAATGATGAACTCATGTACTCACACTCTCAGAGTACTCAATCACTCAGTACTGTACGAGGCAGGTCTAGCCTAGGGAAGATCCATCCCTCAATATAAATATATATGGCAACTCCATGCCCAGGGAACTCCATCCCAAATGTGAATATACAGGGCAACTCCATGCCCAGGGAGCTCCATCCCAAGTATAGTATCCACTGCGCTCACTGTGGGGGTGCAGACTCCGGAGGGGATCCTTCAGCCCAAGCGCTATAATAAACTAAGTCCAGGCATAAATAAATAAAAATATGTTGCGGCGTGCAGCCTGATCCCATAAATATCACTCACAATCAGGCCCTCGGCCTAACTCAGTCATCAATCTCTCCAATCTCTTGGGCTCACAATGTCATGAAACTAGCCCAAAATGATGATATGATGTATCAATAAATAATAACAGAGACTCATATATGATATGCAATGAATGAATATGACTGAGTATGAAATTACAATTTAAACATATAATTTGACAGCAGAAACGACCTCAGTGGGTCCCAATAATACCAGCATTTGCCTAAGCATGATTTCTAACAAGAGTCACAACTTAGTTTCTCTAACACATGAAACATACATGGAAAATACAAGTTAATTGACTACACAGCTCTATGGAATCTACCGAGTCTCAATTTCTACAGTGCATGCCCATACGCCAGTCACCTAGCATGTGCGTCACCTCCAAATAAATCACATAACACGTATAATCAGTGTTCATACCCTTAGCTCCATGTTTAGAAATATTACTTACCTTGAACAAGACAAATCCAATACTGAGCAAGCCAAGCGATGCTCCAAATATGCCATCCCGCGCGTACTGACCTCCGAACGGCTCGAAACTATCCAAAAGCAACTCAAATACATCAAATAATGCCAAAGTAAACAAACCCATTCGATAAAGGTCGAATCTTTAATCAAAAGTTCAAAATCAACCCAAAGGTCGAACCCGGGCCCGCGCCTTGGAAGTCAATGAAACTTATAAAATCCGACAACCCATTCAATTACGAGTCCAACCATACTAGTTTCACCAAAATCCGACTCCGAATCGATGTTCAAAACTCAAAAACTCACTCTATGAAACTTTTAGGCTAAACCCCCTATTTCTCTTTATAATTCATAATCCAATTGCCAAAAACGAAGATTGAATCACAAAATATAATCAAATCCGAGTATAAAACACTTACCCCAATCCTTGTGATGAAAATTGCCTCCCAAATCGCTTAAATCCGAGCTCCCCAACTAAAAATGTCAATAGAATAGCCAAGCCCTCGAATGAGAAAACCGTCCCGCAAGCTCGACAAGTACCACCACAACCGCAATGCAATGAACCCATCATACATAGTAGAACCAAGACACATGAATCAATCACAAAGGATCATATCTCAACATAACTCCGCTGCAATACCTAACCCCATCCTAACACTGGTCCACATGAAATATCTCAGGCCACAATGCTCAAAATCAACAACCATGCGCAATTTGACATCAATACACAAGGTGCATGACCGTAACCACGGAGAAGAAAAGAACACAATATACCAGAACCGAAAATGACCATAACCAAGGCGCAATCAACCATTCTATATCCCAATAAACATTTCGCTCGAATTCCGCTACAAGACCCAAACAGAACCGCACCATGTGTGCGTATAACCAACAAATCACCACCCCTCGTGTCATAGAAGATTAACTCATAGAACATATCAGATACAAATAAGATCAATTCTAACTGAATGGCATATCCCTTAACTATAGTAGTACGTAGTCAACCAATCCGACCCAGTGTAGAATACACATCCTCATTGGGCCTACCAATGTACCCCAAATCCGCAATGGTCACCTATAAATAGATACATAATCCTCCGAAAGTCCACAATGACTGAACCATAACACCTACTATCATCTGGCTAGCTTCGGTCACATCTTCATATTCCATAACCATGAAATAATATGTTTCTGAGAACTCCTGGTCTCTAAGTCCATAGAACACATCAATCACCATATCTGATCCCAACTCCACCGCCCGAATATCTAACACGTCTCTCATACACGATCATCCCACGAGGAAAACTTCTATAATTCTTCCGTGCCACATAGCAAAATCTGAATATCAGCAGTCGATCAACCAGGCGAGTACCGCAATAATAATGAAGCAACCGTGAGTCAACACACCGTGCGCCTTCTGAAATGCGCACCCTTCTCAAGAATTACCAAGTAGTTATAACACTCATTTAAATATCTGAAATTGCCCATGCTGTCCAAATTTTATGACCTCCCCTTCCAAATCCGGACCGTGACCTTGCACATGCAAATCTAAATCCCACATAACATACTACATCTATCATGCCATCATAGGAAAAGTATGAGAATCTCATAATCAACTCTAAGTCAAGAGCAAAATACATACCCGATCAGTCAGAAACCTTCCATTTGATCTCATCCAGGAGAAAATCACAATACACAACATGTTCTTCATGCCAGTAGGAAATATACATCTCGAGCCGTGGTAGAAACCATTAAGAACTCTTTGGAATCCATTTGCACATAACCAAGCTACGCAAGTCGCCAAAACCAAAGAGCATTGTAATGAAACACTTGTAGAGACTCACCACATCATAAGTACCGAAAGAACCGATCATATTTATTACCTTGCTGATCTAACATACTACCAAGTTGTACTATTTCTCTGAGTTCCTTCTGAATTATCCTCAAGTTGACACTCCTCCTCTCCATAATACCATGATCCTCAAACAAAACTCACCCCACGAGATCCTAGAATAAAACCACATCGCCTTAAGGCCCATAAGCCCCTGTATTCCCTCTCAAGTACCCCAAAACTACCACAATCGAGACACCCACTCCGAAGAGTTCTTATGTGAACGTGAAACTATTTCCCTTACCTTCCTAATATTGAAATGTAGAATTCATAGTGATACAGAAATACCGCGAGTCCCGACACCATCCGATGCAAATCCCGGAGTCTAGACATATACAAGACTGAATAAATTCTCAATTGCTATATATAATTCTTGAATCCATTTGATCCTTCTCGAGAGTCATCTAATCTGCTCAAATCTCGATTGCATCACCCAAATAGGCCGAACGACCTCTACCTCAATAGCACGACAACACCCAAAAAAGTAATCCCGCCTTAACGCAACCGAGCAAATTCATACACCGTGCGCACCATATCTTCCGCAATAACAACTCAATCATTCCATGATTCCCATATACCCATAAAGTGTGACATATCCCGTATCCAGAAATTTCTTTACAAGAGTCATCCTCGATCTCAACCTCTGCAAGTCATAACCGATCCACAAGTATGCCTCAGACCAAAACCAATACAACACGTAACCATGAAATCAAATCGTTGATAGCAGACTCCCCCACTTAGCTCAATGCCATAGAACAGAACATCTCATAACTCACCATACCTATACTCTATTACTGCCATAATACCGCATGGAGATTCAAGTAAATCCTTCATAAGCTCACATAACACAAACCATATAGTACCTCAAATCATCTACTAAGCTCGCATACATCCATATGATGATTAGGTCAAGTTTCTCAACCAAGTTCAAATTCAAATCTCAACACATATACCCCACTGGTAGAAAGGAAATTGTCCACACAACATTATAAGGATCACACCTCCGTAGATTACTCCACAGGATATAACCCACCTGCTTATCCTCAAATTGGTATCTTGCTATACTCTTTAGCAGCCATGATTACTACACCATCACTTAATCTTCTTGAGTCTAAACTCACAACAAGACATGAGAATCTACTTCATTCCACAATTAATCAACATGCAAAATCTTTCAACACACTCATAACTCGAGACTACACGTCATATCAAGATAGAAGCACCCAATAGTACTTTTTTTTCCATTTCAAGCAAACTCTTCTCATCACATTCAATCCATATGAACATATCCCGCAGTCACATCATACTCATCATATATCTATCCAACCACTCCTCGATCCCAAATTCCACTAATAGGGACAATATCGAACTTATAAGTCCATAAGCATGTGCTCACATAACCAAAATCCCAGTGCTCAAGCTACGGTCAAAACCCGGCCTCAAGTCCTCCAGACTAGCCTATCATCAGCACACAAAAACCATATCTCGCTTCTTATCCATGGAATCACAAGCCGACGATGCACAGCTGATACCGAGCGCTCACATGCACATACGACTGCGTGGAAGAAATTCAAAGAGTTATGCTTTAAGCTGATTCAATGCCGCACGAAAAGAAAATAAAGAAGGGAAACTTATTCTAAATGCCCTGTAGCTTCTTGAAGATAGGTATGGACGTCATCATACCAATCCGCAAGACTCTACTAGACACTTGCTCATGACTTGTAGAACCTATGAACCTAGATCTCAGATACTAATTTGTCATAACCCAAAATCCAATTAATCGTAATGACACCTAACCCAACTCGTTAGGTAAGCCAACTAACAATAAACAAATTCAAATGATATTTATTAAGAGAAGAAATGATTATACAAATGAACTATTATACAAAGAATTTCCCAAGGACTGGTAGTACAAATCATGAGCTTCTAAGATATAGAGTTTACAAAGCTGATTTGAAATAAAATACACCATCTGTTTGAAATATACATGAACAAATTTGAAATACTAAAACTACCAAGATCAAGAGGCAGTTATGACTAGAACGCAGGTACATCATCAGATCCAGCTCCCGCCGTACGAAGCTACATCAGCATCCAACATCTGCACGCAACGTGCATAAGTGTAGTACAAGTACAACCGAACCCATGTACTCAATAAGTAACAAACCTAACCTTAGGTTGAAAGTAGTGACGAGTTGGGACAGGATCAAAGTCCAACTCCAATAACCGGCAACAGTTCATAACAATATAATAAGATGGTATAAGAAAGAACTCAGTTGGTTCACAGTTACGGAAAATAGGCATGCTTTTCAAGTCCAACAGTAGATCCCATATCTTTCACCGAAAACCTCAAAAATATATGAATGATTTTGAAAAAGTGTGATTTTCCCAAAAACCTTTCAACAATAAATAAGATGTTTCATTTTCATATAGCACGAGGAAAATACATCTCTATGCCTACATGTCAATGTACATGTGAAATCATGAATGTCACCAAAACCAGGTAGCATGAGGAAATGCATCTCTATGCCTGTATCTCAAGTACGCATGTCGAATGCAATGCATCTCAATGATGAACTCATGTACTCACACTCTCAGAGTACTCAATCACTCAGAACTGTACGAGGCAGGTCTAGCCTAGGGAAGATCCATCCCTCAATATAAATGTATATGGAAACTCCATGCCCAGGGAACTCTATCCCAAATGTGAATATATAGGGCAACTATATGCCCAGGGAACTCCATCCCAAATGTGAATATACAGGGCAACCCCATCCCGACTATAATATCCACTGCGCTCACTATGGGGGTGCAGACTCCGGATGGTCTCCTTCAGCCCAAGCGCTATAATAAGCCAGGTGCAGGCATAAATAAATAAAAACATGTTGCGGCGTGCAGCCCGATCCTATAAATATCAGTCACAATCAGGCCCTTAACCTCACTCTGTCACCAGTCTCCCGGGCTCACAATGTCATAAAATTAGCCCAAAATGATGATATGATGTATCAATAAATAACAACAGAGACTGAGAAATAATATGCAATGAATGAATATGACTGAGTACGAAATTATAATTTAAACATATAATTTGACAGCAGAAATGACCTCAGTGGGTCCCAATAATACCAGCATTTGCCTAAGCATGATTCCAACATGATTCACAACTCAGTTTCGCTAACACATGAAATATACATGGAAAATACAAGTTAATTGACTACACAGCTCTACGGAATCGGCCGAGTATCAATTTCTACAGTGCACCCCACACACACGTCACCTAGCATATGCGTCACCTCCAAACAAATCACATAATATGTATAATCAGGGTTCATACCCTCAGCTCTAAGTTTAGAAATGTTACTTACCTCGAACAAGCCAAATCCAATACCGAGCAAGCTAAGCGATGCTCCAAAAATTCCATCCCGTGCGTACCGACCTCCGAACGGCTCGAAACTAGCCAAAAGCAACTCAAATACATCTAATAGTGCCAAATGAAACAAACCCAATCGATAAAGGTCGAATCTTTAACCAAAGTCCAAAATCAACCCAAAAATTCAACCCGAGCCCGTGCCTTAGAACTCGATGAAACTTATAAAATCCGATATCCCATTCAGTTACGAGTTCAACCATACTTGTTTCACCTAAATCCGACTATGAATCGATGTTCAAACCTCAAAAACTCACTCTATAAAACTTTTAGGCTTACCCCCCAATTTCTCTTTAAAATTCATAATCCAATTGCCAAAAACGAAGATAGAATCACAAAATATAATCAAAACTGAGTATAAAACACTTACCCCATTCCTTGTGAGGAAAATCATTTCCAAAATCGCTCAAATCCAAGCTCCCCAACTCAAAATGTGAATAAAATAGCCAAGCCCTCGATATATAGCTTCTGCCCAGGTATCGTCGCACCTGCGACCCACTTAGCCGCTTTTGCGGCCCAAGTTTCGCTCCTGCGAATGATCACTGGCAGCCAGCCCTCGCACCTGCGGCAGAAAGTCCATATCTGCGATCACGCAACTGCGAGTTAAAAATGCGCTTCTGCGCTGCCATCGCCTCCACGTTCCCAGCACCGCATCTGCAATCGCGTAGGTGCGGAAAATAAACTCGCACCTGCGACACTGCCCTGATCGTGCCATGCCACTTTTGTAGCCACAGCCTCGCTTGTCCGATGTAGCACCTGCGCCCAACATTCTGCAGGTGCGTCACACCAGGGTTGGTCAAAAACCAGCCTTAACAAAATTGACCCAAACGAAATTGATCTAAACCTCGTCCGAAACTCTTCTGAGATACTCGAGACCCCGTCCGAATATACCAACAAGTCCTATAACATAATGTTGACATACTCGAGGCCCCAAATCCCTCATAACAACATCGAAACGACGAAGCACACCTCAATTCGAACTTAAATGAATTTTGAACTTTCAACTTCCAAAATTCGCGCCGAAACATATTAAGTCAACCCGAAATGAACCCAAATTTTGCACACAAGTCCCAAATGACATAATGAACCTATTCCAATTCCCGGAACCACAATCCGAATCAGATATTCTCAAAGTCAACTTCTGGTCAAACTTATAAACTTTCTAAGCCTTCAAATTTTAAACTTTCGTCAATTAGTGCCGAATCCTTCTAGGAATATCCAAATACAAATCCGGGCATATGCCCAAGTCCAAAATCACGATTCGTACCTAATGGAACCATCAAAACTCCGTTTTGGGGTCAAATACACAAAAGTTAAACTTGATCAACTCTTCCAACTTAAAGCTTCAAACATGAAATTCATTCTTCCAAATTACTTCCGAAAAACCTAAAAATCAAAACCGACTATTCACACAAGTCATAATATATCATATGAAGCTATTCAAGACTTCAAATAGCTGAACGGAATGCAAATGCTCAAAATGACTGATCGGGTCGTTACATTCTCCCCCACTTAAGCATACGTTCGTCATTGATCGTGCCAAGAGTCGTTCCCAAGCCATCAAACCGCCGTGTAACCTTACCATGTACATACTCGAGGGTGATCCCATGTCAACACAACATAACTGAAGATCATTACTTTAACCGTAGCCCGTAAACTACAGAATCCAATTTCTAGCATCCGGAATTTCTTATAAGACCTGAATCTCGCATCTACACACTGTATAAGTCTGAACAAGTCAAGCCATAAACATAACCCAACATGTAATCACATGATATACCGCATAACTCGCGTATTTGTAGCAATAACTTTCGACCACAATAATTTCTCAAAAAAACAAAACCGGTACCGGTAGTAAACCTCTTATCAAATAAAACCTCATTCAAAACCTTAGTACACTGCCGATGATGAAAGAAACACGCAGAAACTCATAACCACTCGTCAGATCAATAAGTCATGGAGCCCTCTTTCGTCCGACAGGAACCGTAGTCTAAATTCTAAGCTGACCTCCGATATTATTCCTCCACACATACTGCAATCAAATCCGATAGTACCTATTCTAGGTCTAATGACCTCATCTCGTCAAACACAACCATTTTATTGACACGCAACACCAATACAACCTAGAGCCACAAACTGTGCAATCCGTGCACCAACACGCAATAACTCAATGCACCCAAAAATGAAAAATGACTCAAATAAGAAAACCGTCCTGCAAGCTCGACAAGTAGCACCACAACTGTAATGCTATGAACCCATCATACATAGTAGAACCAAGACACATAAATCAATCACAAAGGATCATATCTCAACATAACTCCGCTGCAATGCCTGACCCCATCCTAGCACTAGTCCACATAAAATACCTTAGGCCACAATTCTCAAAATCAACAACCACGCTCAATTTGACATCAAGTATCCAAGGTGCATGAACGTAACCACGGAGAAGCAAATAACACAATATACCACAACCGAAAAAGGCCATAACCAAGGCGCAATCAACCATTATATATCCTAATAACCATTTTGCTCGAATTCCGCTACAAGACCCAAATAGAACCGCACCATGTGTGCGTATAACCAACAAATCACCACCCCTCGCTTTATAGAAGAGTAACCCATAGAACATATCAGATACAAATAAGATCAATTCTAACCGAATGGCACATTCCTCAACTATAGTAGTACATAGTTAACCAATCTAACTCGGTGTAGAATACACATCCTCACTAGGCCTACCAATGGGCCCCAAATCCCCAATGGTCACCCACAAATAGATACATAACCCTCCGAAAGTTCACAATGACTGAACCATAACACATACTATCATCTGGATTGCTTCGGTCACATTTTCCCATTCCACAACCACGAAACAATTTATTTCTGAGAACTCCTGGTCTCCAAGTCCATAGAACACATCAATCACCATATCTAATCCAAACTCTACCGCCCGAATGTCTAACATGTCTCTCATACACGATCATCCCACAAGCAATACTTCTATAATTCTTCGTGCCACATAAAAAATATGAATACCAGCAGTCGATCAGCCAAGCGAGTACCGCAATACTAATGAAGCACTCGTGAGTCAACACACCATGCGCCTTCTGAAATGCACACCCTTCTTATAACACTCATTTAAATATCTGAAATTGTCTATGCTGTCCAAAAGTTATGACCTCCCCTTCCAAATCCGGATCGTTACCTTGCACATGCAAATCTCAATCCCATATAACATACCATATCTATCATGCCATCATAGGAAAAGTATGAGAATCTCATAATCAACTCTAAGTCACAAGCAAAATACATACCCGATCAGTCAGAAACCTTCCATTTGATCTCATCCAGGAGAAAATCACAATACGCAACATGTTCTTCACGCCAATAGGAAATATACATCTCGAACTGTGGTAGAAACTATTTAGAACTCTTTGGAATCTATTTGCACATAACCAAGCTACGCAAGTCGTCAGAACCCAAGAGCATTGTCACGAAACACATGTAGAGACTCACCACATCATAAGTACCGAAAGAACTGATCATATATATTACCTTGCTGATCTAACCTACTACTAAGTTGTACTATTTCTCTGAGTTCCTTCCGAATTATCCTCAAGTTGACACTCCTCCTCGCCATAATACCATGATCCACAAACAAAACTCACCCCACGAGATCCTAAAATAAAACAACACCGCCTTAAGGCCCATATTTCGCTGTATTCCCTCTCATGCACTCCAAAAGTACCACAATCGAGAAACCCACTCCGAAGAGTCCTTATGTGAACCTGAAACTATTTCCTTTACCTTCATGATACTGAAATGTAGAATTAATAGTGAAACAGAAATACCGCGAGTCCCGACACTATCCGATGCAAATCTCGGAGTCTAGCCATATACAAGTCCGAATAAATTCTCAATGGCAATATATAATTCTTGAATCCATTAGATCCTTCTCGATAGTCATCTACTCTGCTCAAATCTCGACTGCACCACCCAAATGGGCCGAACAACCTGTGCCTCATTAGCACGACAACACCCAAAAAAGTAATCATGCCTTAACACAACCGAGCAAATTCATACACAGTGCGCACCACATCTTCCGCAATAATAACTCAATTATTCCGTGATTCCCATAGACCCATAAAGTGTGACATATCCCGTATCCATAAATTTCTTTACTCGAGTTATCCTCGATCGCAACCTCTGCAAGTCATAACCGATCCACAAGTATGCCTCGGACCAAAATAAATACCACACGCAACCATGCAATCAAATCGTCGATAGCAGACTCCCCCACTTAGCTCAATACCATAGAACATCTGATAACTCACCATACCCATACTCTATTACTGCCATAATACCGCAAGGATATTCAACTAAATCTTTCATAAGCTCACATAACACAAACCATATAGTACCTCAAATCATCTACTAATCTCGCATACATCCACATGATGATTAGGTCAATTTTCTCAACCAAGTTCAAATTCAAATGTCAACATATATACCCCACTGGTAGAAAGGAAATTGTCCACACAACATTATAAGGATCACACCTCCGTAGATTACTCCGCTGGATATAACCCACATGCTTAGCCTCAATTTGGTGTCTTGCTATACCCTTTCGCAGCCACGATTGCTAGGCCATCACTTAATCTTCCTGAGTCTAAACTCACAACAAAACATGAGAATTTACTTCGTTCCACAATTAATCAACATGAAAAATCTTTCCACACACTCATAACTCGAGACAACACATCACATCAAGATAGAAATCAAGAACCCAATAGTACTTTTTTTCCCATCTCAAGCAAACACTTCTCGTCACCTACAATCCATCTGAACATATCCTGCAGTCACATCATACTCATCATATAGATATCCAACCACTCCTCGAGCCACAAATTCCACTAATAGGGACACTACTGGACTTATAAGTCCATAAGCAGGTGCTCACACAACCAAAATCCCCGTGCTCAAGCTACAGTCAAAATCTGGCCTCAAGTCCTCCAGACTGGTCCATCATCGATACACTAAAATCACATCTCTCTCCTCATCCATGAAATCACAAGACGGCGATGCACAGCTGATACCGAGCGCTAACATGCGCATACGAATGCGTGGAAGGAATTCAAAGAGTTACGCGTCAAGCTGAATCAATGTCGCACGATAAGGAAAGAAATATGGGAAACTTATCCTAAATGCTCTGTAGCCATTCGAAGATAGGTATGGACATCATCATACCAATCCACAAGACTCTACTAGACACTTGCTCATGACTTGTAGAACCTATGAACCTAGAACTCTGATACCAACTTGTCACGACCTAAAATCCAACTAGTCGTGATGACACCTAACCCAATCCGTTAGGTAAGTCAACTAACAACAAACCCATTCAAATGATATTTATTAAGAGAAGAAATGATAATACAACTGGACTATTATACAAAGAATTTCTCAAGGACTGGTAGTACAAATCATGAGCTACTAAGATATAGAGTTTATAAAGCTGGTTTGAAATAAAATACACCATATGATTGAAATAAACATGAACAGATTTGAAATACTAAAGCTACCAAGATCAAGAGGCAGCTATGACTGGAACACGGGTACATCTTCAGCTCCAGCTCCCGCCGTACACAGCTACATCAACATCCAACATCTACACGCAAGGTGCAAAAGTGTAGTATGAGTACAACCGACCCCATGTACTCAATAAGTAACAAACCTAACCTTAGGTTGAAAGTAGTGACGAGATGGGACAGGATCAGAGTCCAACTCCAATAACCGGCAACAGTTCATAACAATATAATAAAGATGGTACAAGAAATAACTAAGCTGGTTCACAGTTACGGAAAATAGGCATGCTTTTCAAGTACAATAGTAGATCCCAGATCTTTCACCGAAAATGTAAAAAATATATGAATAAGTTTGAAAACTGTGATTTTCCCATAAACCTTACAACAATAAATAAGATGTTTCATTTTCAGATAGCATGAGGAAAATACATCTCTATGCCTATATGTCAATGTACATGTAAAATCATGAATGTCACCAAAACTAGGTAGCATGAGGAAATGCATCTCTATGCCTGTATCTCAAGTACGCATGTCGAATGCTATGCATCTCAATGATGAACTCGTGTACTCACACTCTCAGAGTACTTAATCACTTAGTACTATACGGGGCATGTCTAGCCTAGGGAAGATCCATCCCTCAATACAAATGTATAGGGAAACTTCATGCCTAGAGAACTCTGTCCCAAATGTGAATATATAGGGCAACTCCATACCCAGGGAACTCCATCCCAAATGTGAATATACAGGGCAACTCCATGCCTAGGGAACCCCATCCCAACTATAATATCCACTATGCTCACTGTGGGGGTGCTGACTCCGGAGGGGCTCCTTCAGCCCAAGCACTATAATAAGTCAGGTTGAGGCATAAATAAATAAAGACATGCTGTAGCGTGTAGCCCGATCCCATAAATATCACTCATAATCAGGCCCTTAGCCTCATTCAGTCATCAATCTCTCCAGTCTATCGGGCTTACAATGACATGAAACTAGCCCAAAATAATGATATGATGTATCGATAAATAACAACAGAGACTGGGATATGATATGCAATGAGTGAATATGACTGAGTATGAAATTATAATTTAAACATATAATTTGACAGCAGAAATGACCTCAGTGGGTACCAATAATACCAGCATTTGTCTAAGCATGATTTCTAACATGAGTCATAGCTTAGTTTCTCTAACACATGAAATATACATGGAAAATACAAGTTAATTGACTTCATAGCTCTACGGAATCGACCGAGTCTCAATTTCTACAGTGCACGCCCACACGCCCGTCACCTAGCATGTGCGTCACATCCAAGCAAATCACATAACAGATATAATCAGGGTTCATACCCTCAGCTCCAAGTTTAAAAATGTTACTTACCTCGAACAAGTTAAATCCAATACCGAGCAAGCCAAGCGATTCTTCAAAAATGCCATCACATGCATAACGACCACCGAACGGCTCAAAACTAGCCAAAAAGCAACTCAGATATATCAAATAATGCCAAAGGAAACAAACACAATCGATAAAGATCGAATCGTTAATCAAAAGCCCAAAATCAACCCAAAACCCCAACCCAGGCCCACGCCTTGGAACTCGATAAAACTTATAAAATCCGACAATCCATTCAATTACGAGTTCAACCATACTAGTTTCACCCAAATCCGACTCCGTATCGATGTTCAAAACTCAAAAACTCACTCTATGAAACTTTTAGGCTAGAACTTCCAATTTCTCTTTAAAATTCATAATCCAATTGCCAAAAACGAAAATAGAATCACGAAATATAATCAAAACCGAGTATAAAACACTTACCCCAATCCTTGTGATAAAAATCGCCTCCAAAATCACTCAAATCCGAGCTCCCCAACTCAAAAGGTGAATAAAATAGCCAAGCCCTCGATATATAGCTTCTCCCCAGGTATCGTCGCACCCGCGACCCACTTAGCCGCTTCTGCGGCCCTAGTTTTGCTCCTGCGAATGACCACTGGTATCCTGCCCTCGAATCTACGTCAGAAAGTCCGTATCTGCGATCGCGCAGGTGCGAGTTAAAAATACGCTTCTGCACTGCCATCGCCTCTGCGTTCCCAGCACCGTATCTGTGATCGCGTAGGTGCAGAAAATAACCTCGCACCTGCGACACTGCCCTGATCCTGCCATGCCGCTTCTGCGACTACTACCTTGCTTGTCCGACGTGGCACTTGCGCCCAACATTCCGTAGGTGCGATCAAACCAGGACTGCTGAAAAACCAGCCTTAACAGAATTGATCCAAACGATCTGAACCTCGTCCGAAACTCTTCCGAGCTACTCAGGACCCCGTCCGAATATACCAACAAGTCATATAACATAACGCGGACCTACTCGAGGCCCCAAATCCCGCATAACAACATCGAAACAATGAATCGCACCTCATATCAAACTTAAATGAACTTTGAACTTTCAACTTCCAAAACTCGCGCTGAAACATATCAAGTCAACCCGTAATGAACCCATATTTTGTACACAAGTCCTAAATGACATAACGAAGCTATTCCAATTCCCGAAACCACAATCTGAATCCAATATTCTCAAAGTCAACTTCCGATCAAACTTATGAATTTTCCAAACCTTCAAATTTATAACTTTCGCCAATTAGTGTCGAATCCTTCTAGGAACATCCAAATGCAAATCCGGGCATACGCTCGAGTCCAAAATTACCATCCGGGCCTAATGGAACCATCAAAACTTTGTTCCGGGGTCAAATACACAAATGTAAAACTTGATCAACTCTTCCAACTTAAAGCTTCAAACATGAAATTCATTCTTCCAAATCACTTCCAAAAAATATAAAAATCAAACTGACGATTCACACTAGTGATAATATATCATATGAAGCTACTCAAGACTTCAAATAGCTGAATGAAATGCAAATGCTCAAAACGACCGATCGGGTCGTTACACCTGCCGAGGCGAACGACCTGATCCCATACGAATAGTGTTATACAATACCGTCGAGGTGAACGACCTGATCCCATAAGAATAACTCACAATACTGTCAAGGCAAACGGCCCGGTCCTATAAGAATATTTCACAATACTGCCGAGGTGAACGTCCCGATCCCATAATAATGCTTCACAATACTACAAGACGAATGACCCGATCCCATAAGAATAGAGAAACTCTCTCACCCGCGAAGACACGTAAGTACAAATCACATAAACACAATATGAAGATAGGAATGCAAGAGGAACATAATTGTTACCGATCATCAAATATCCCACAAAATCAAAAGTAAGATGCTCGGTCAATACATAAATTCTAGTCTCAATCTTAGTTATAAATTCAAGTTATCAAACAAACAAGTTCAATTCAAATAGTACAGTTAAGGCATGGTGTAGGTCTAAGTCTACCCGAACATAAACATAAATTTAACTATGAATTGACTCTCGTCGCCTAGTATGTACGTAGCACCCATAACAAGTAGCACACAATAATTAAAATACCTACGAGGACAATTCCATCTTATAAGATTAGGCAAGAGACTTACCTTGCTTCCAAGCCCACTACTCGGCTCCCACACTTCACTAGTCACCTCAAATCTATGCCGAGCAACCCAAAACTAGTTAAAGAACGTACAAACCAATCAATATATATTCTCAAAAGCTCATAATTTAACTATTAGAGTCAATTCTCAACCCCACTCGGAAAAGTCAACAAAAGCCAACCCCTGGCCCACGTGACCGGATTCCAGATATTTTTGAAGATAAATATTACCCATGGAATTACGTACTCGAATATATATTTTATACCTAATTCCATAATTATTTTTGTGGTCAAATCAATTTTTACTAAATTCTAGGTTTTTCACCAAAATCCTAAAATTCTACTAATTTTCATGTTAAAGTTCATACCTAATCCATGTATTTAACTCATAATAGGTAAAAATCGCTTACCTTATAATTGATGAAAATACCCCTTAAAAGAGCTCCCAAATCGCTCAAAACAAGAGATAAATGGGTGAAATGAGCCTAAGTCTCGTATTAAAAATCCCAATCTACCCAGGCATTCTTTATCGCGGTCTCAAAAAAAGCCTCGCGATCATGAAGACCAAGTTGCCCCTGCCCATAAATTCTTCATCGTGTTCGCGATGCACAGGTTGCATTCATGAGGCATATAGCCCCCAACACTTCGCGTTCGCGGTCAAGCCAGTCGCATTTGCGAAGGCCTAAGCCTTCCAGCCTTTCTTGCCTCTCCCTTTTTCGCGTTCACGAAGGTAGCTCCATGTTCGCAAAGAGGAGCCAGGTCATCCATCGCGTTCCCGAGGCTTTCCTTGTGTTCGCGAAGAGCAAACCTTCACCTCTTTCACCAGTCTTCTTCGCGATCGCGAAGCACGCCAGCACCAACAAAAATCTTCCAACTTCTACCTTGCTCCGGATGGTCCGAAACTCAGCCGAGCCACCCGGGACCCCCACCAAGTTATGCTAATAAGTCCATAAACATAATTCGGACCTACTCGAAGTCTCGGAACACCTAAAATAATATCGAAACCAAGAATCGTACTTCAAAACCAAATTAATTAACTTCCAAACTTCAAACTTCTTTCAACTAACTCCGAACACGATAAATCATACTTAGATAACTCAGAATAACATTAAATTTCACACGCAAGTCCGATATGACAAAACAAACGTACTCCCATGCTCGGAATGCCAAACCGGATCCGATAACACCAAGGTATGCTTCAACTCAAACTTAGAAAACTCTAAAACCTTCAAGATGCCAACTTTCAACAATAAGCGCCAAAACGCCACCGGTCAACCGAAACTTGATCTGAACATACACCCAAGTCAAAATCACCATACGAACCTATTGAAACCTTCAAATAACGATTCTGAGGTCATTTACTCAAAGTATCGACTCAAGTCAAACTTGGCCACCTTAGGCCACTATTATGGAACTAAGTGTTCGGGATTGAACCCAAAGCTTTCCGAAACCAAACAAACTGTCCCGACAAGTCATAAAACAGGAAAATCACATAAAGAAAGTCTTAAATAGAAAAATGGAGATCTAGAAAGTATAACAACCGGTCGGGTCGTTATATTCTATGAACAAAGTTCCACATGTAAAGTAAAAAAAAAAATATACTACTTATAAGGAGTTGGATACTCTTAATAATGCTGGACCTTCTGGAAAAACGTACGAGCTTTGCCCAAAGAGGAAAATATTACACCATATTAAGAGTATCTTAGGGCCGTTTTTGCCAAACAACTTATTTCGACTAATACATTAGTTGTAAATATATCTTCATCTGTCACTATTAAATATCATACATGAACAAAGACAGAATAAAGATTTGAATTATGAATTCTTAACTAGCCACCGAACATATACCTCATCTTAATTACTAGGTTAGAAATTAATATTTATATATATTTAATAAATTTTCTGATATAAGTACATGATTTAAGCAAAATTTACTGAATTCGATCGAACCCGTACTGAATACTCTAGTTCCGCTCCGGATACTCTAGCTCTGCATGTGGCCATTGATTATAAACATCAAAATCAGTTTATTTACAAAATTGGGTAAATTATATCTTCACATGTCTCTATAAAATATCATGCATGAATCATGATCTTTGATTTTAAGCATCAGAAGGACTTTATTGTCGAAATTAGGTAAATTGACCTCATAATTCGTGTATCTTTTGCTGTGATTTTAATACTAAATGTAATATGTACCACATATTGGAAATACTTCACAAGAGTTTAGCTAAAAAAAGAAACAAATATATTTTATTATGTACTGAGATATATCATGTACATTTTTACGGCTTGTTTGGATGGTTGTTACCTATTGTATTGTATCGTATTGTTACTTTGAATACGATATTTGTTTTGGTTGTTACTTAAATTTTATTATATCGTATCGTTAATTTCGTCGTTACATAACGACGAAATGTGTCACTTTATGTAATGACCGATTTGGTGTGGTTGCATCGTTATCTTGTCTTTTTCTCTCATCTCACCCGTCGTTATTATTAAATAATTTTATTTTATTATTTATCCTACCTTTTAAAATAATTAATTTACCCTGTATCATAATTTCTTTTTATAATATTGCAAGTTTATTCTTCATATTGCTGATGCATGATATCATGAAACAACAACAAACGATACAATCTATCCAAACATTATATTCATCAAATGATACAATATAATACAATACAATATAATACAATACAATATAATATAATACAATACGATACATTATGAAACAATGTGTAACAACCATCCAAACAAGTTGCTAGGTGAATATGAATAATGTGTGCCTCAACTTTATTTATTTATCAAAGTAGAGCGGTTATTGTCGTTGAATAAATTATCCTCAGACCATTAGTACTGATCAAAGTTTCTCCTTGTTTGTTTATTCTGTACCAAGAGTAACATAATTAAATTAAATTTTCTCAACGTATTATAATCAATCGCATTCCCTGTGTTTTATCCTAGCTGAAAATACTTTCATAGGAGATTTTACATGCCTGGGATAGAATGAAAGTGATCAGAAAATTATATATATTCACATTCGATATGAATCGACTATAATGAATATTCAAAAGTATATAAGAAGGGCAGAACTTATATCAATGCAACAAGGGGTTTGGGTTTAAATTAAAAAAATTGTGGTTAAATTCCAAGATATTTTTCTTTAACTTTTGAGCGTAGAAATCATGCCAGGTAGCTGCTTGTAGTATCCATATTTAAAATATATTTTGTTCTTAAAACTATTTAAAGTATAGCTAGTTTTAAGAAACATCAGACTCGGCATTTCTTCTTCTTCTTCTTTGGGTCTGAAGCTGTCTGCTAAAGCCTAAATTTAGAAATTAAGTCTTGAATTTGAACTTCATTCATAACTTCATACCCGTAGGTCTAACTTTAAAACTTCAAATACACATGTTTCAAGTTAATTCTGAAGCTGCTAAACTTTAAAAAGATTATAAATTTTATCAATTCTTTAAAAAGGGATTCTAAAAATAACTATTTGTGCGCTTCAACCCTTTTGTATAAAGCCATAGTTTTGTACTTAGAAATATCCATCACAAAGACAAAGCGACCCATTATTTAAAAGCTCCACTCAAGGCGCCTCATTTAGCTGTGCCATATCACGATCCAAATCCCATGATAGGTCGTAATGGCTCCCAACATCGTTGTTAGGCAAACCAACAATTAAACCAATACGTCGATAGTAAATCCAAAATGCATTTCAAAACAATTAATGAAATAAAGAGTGAAAGTTCGTTCATTTTCATAAAAAGTATAGATGTCATTATTTTAAATGTTCGAATATAGCCAAAATATAAATCCGAAATCATAACAGAATACAACTACGAGCAAAATCTAAATCTCCAAAACCCGGTGTCATAAGTGCATGAGCATCCACTAGAAAATACAGTACTAATACAATATCTGTCTGAAATATAAAATAGACAGGATAAAATAAATGAATATGATGGAGACTCTGTGTGCTGCAGATCGTAGCATGGAATGTAGCTAACCATAAAGTCCCTTCTGCAGCTACTCCTATGCGCCAAGATGGCCACTAAATGAATATGTCTCAGTACCTGCATAATAAATATAGAAATGTAGTATGAGTACATAAATCAACGCGTACCCAGTAAGTATCTAGCCTAACACCGAATAAGTAATGACGAGGGGTCGACATCGATACTTACTAATGGTCCAATAAATCATGTATAATAAAAGTAGGCAAGTACGAAGCATAGCAAGTAAAAACAGTGAGAGCATGTATAGATACATAATACGATCCACAACTGAATGGTAGACACGAAGTCCTCAAATACCGAATACTTCCTCAAATGGAGTACATAATGGTCCACACAAAATAAAATGTCACGTCTCAAGCTAGGAAAACTCAAGGGTACACTGAATTATTGTCAAATATTACGCACAATTCTGCCGAGGCGAGCGACCCAATCCCATAAGAGTAATGGCATGAATTTCGGTGTTGACGTACGACCCGATCCCAGCTGAGACGTTCAGCCCGATCTCATAATCGTATACACTGCCGAGGGTCGACCGACACGAACCATAGATACATCTCGTAATACTGCCGAGGCGAACTGCCCAATCCTATAATAGTACTGCTGAGGCGTTTAGCCCGATCCCATAGGAATAATGAAGACTTGATGGGTCACTGACCCCACTCACAAATATATGTGTGAGTTATGGAATTCAAGAAACTTTCGGATAAATTCGTACAACACGGAAGAAATCTGTAAAAGAAAGTGTAATCTCTACTGCTAATCAAGTGGTTCGCCAAATATCTAAAATAGTAAGTCCGATAATTTACACAAGTCTAGTCTCAGGCAAAATGCAAATTAAAGCAATTAAATAGGCAAGAATAACCCAAATATTACAATTAAAGCATGGCGTGAGTCAAAGTCTACCCGAACCTAATAAGGAATTCTAGCATACGCACGGACACTCGTCACATCATACGTGCGCAGCTCTCACAACATGAAGCACATAGAAAATATATCACCTACGAGGTAAATTCCCATATACAAGGTTCGATAGAAAACTTACCTTGCTTCGCAATCCGATAACAGGCTCCAACGCCTCTCTAACACCTCAAATCGATGCAAAATGATCCAAAACTAATCAAACAACGTGCAAACCAATCGAAATATACTCCAATACTCATAACTTAGTAATTTATAACAATTTCCAACTCCACTCAAAAAGTCAACAAAGTCAACCCACGTGCCCAAATTTCAAAAATTATCGAAGATAAATATTACCATAGCACCACGAACTCAAATATATAATTTATTCCCAATTCCATATCTAATTTCGTGGTAAAAATCCAAAAATATCACTTTTATGTTTTCTTCCAAAATCCCACAATTTTTACCAAATGTTTATGTTAAAATCCATATATAATCCATGTATTTAACTTACAAAAAGTGAGAATAAATTACCTCATGATAAATGATGAAAATTGCTCTTCAAAATCGCTCCAAATCGCCTCAACAAGAGAGAAATTGAATAAAATGGGCTCACCCCCGAGCTCCCTGTTATAAGCCTCTAACAGGCCCTTCATCGCGTTCGCGAAGGCCTTCCTGCCCAAAGCTTCGCGTTCGCAAGCTGTGCATCACGTTCGCAATGACTAATTGTCCCTACCATCAATTTACTCCTTCGTGTTTGTGGTAGATCGCGAAGGGCAAACCTGTCAGCCCACACTTCTTCGCGTTCGCAACTCCCTTGTTGCTTTCGCGTAGGGTAAAAGTCCCCTAGCCCCAATTTCTTCTCCGCATTCGCGACCTCTTTGTCGTGTTCGCGTAGAATAAATTCTCAGCATCCAAATTCCTTCATCGCAAACGTGTGATCCCTACCGCGGTCGCGAATAACAACACCAGAAACCAACATTAGCCATATCAAAACACCCAAACTTGGTCCGAAATCACCCCGAATCACACCTGAGGCCCCCGGGCCCCCTCCAATCACACCAATAAGCCCCAATACCTTATCCAAATGTTTGCAAAGGCTCGAAACGTCACAAATAATAATAAAACCATGAATTGGCGATCAAAATCCTTCTTTTAATGTTCAGACATTCAAATTTCGCCGAACGCGTCCGAATCACACTTAGACATTCCGGATTACAACAAAACATCACACACAAGTTCCAATCAATAAAATGAACGTATCCAAGGTGCTGAAACACCGTCCGTAGTCTGATAACCCCAAAGTACATTCTAAGACAAACGTACCAAATTTCAAATCTTCAAAAATGCAAAGTTCCAATAATAAGCGTTGAATCACTCTCGGACCATCCGATACTCCACCCGAACATAAGCCCAAGTACAAAATCACCTTACAAACTATAAGAACCTTTAAATCCCAATTCCGAGGTCGTTTACTCAATAGTCAAACCTTGGTCAACTCTTCTAACTTAAAGCTTTCGAATTAAGAATTTTCCTTCCAAATCAACTCCAAACTTACCCAAATTCAAATCCGACTACACTGCAAGTCATAATACATGAAGTGAAGGTACTCAAGGTCTCAAACCGCCGAACGACATGCTAGATCTCAAAACAACCGGTCGAGTCATTACATTCTCCCCTATTTAAACATACGTTCATCCTCAAACATGATACGAACAGTTCCAAAGTTGCCAAAAATCATTGTATAATACCTCGTGCTCCTATTCGTGCCATTACAGTACATATCAGCATGTTAGCTTAACCCAGACTAAAGATCCTTCCTGCTACCTTAGCCCACAAGCTTAGAACCAAATTCCAACATCTGGAATTGTCTACAAGGTCTGATTCTAGCATACATACACCGCATCAGTTTCCACAAGCCGTACCAAAACATGATTATACACCTATGCTGTAATCACTCAATGCACCGCATAATTCATATGCCCATAATAACATCCTCCAATCACAATAGCTGTAAATTTACAAACTCGATGCCGTAATGTACCTCATGACATATAAAAATCCTGTTCCAAACCTCGTAATACTGGAACGAAGAAAGACACATAAAAAATCTCATAACCACCCGTCAAATCAATAAACATGGAGTTTCCCTTGCTCGACAAGAATCATTGCCGCATTCTGAATTGATTTGTGACATTCCTTCCCCAAACATATATTATACCAATCCAGTTGCACTAATTTCAGGTCCAACAACCTCGTCTCACCCAATACAAGTTGCTCGATCGACGAGACACATCAAAAACCATCTAGAATCTCATATGGCATCATCGACGCGCCAACAAGCCACATCTCTAATATGACTAATAAGGAGAAGCGAACCTGAGTACAGAACTATCCAGCCCGCGTAACGAAATAAACAACCAAGCCAAAGCTATAAATCTATCTTAGAGATGAGAAACAAAACACAAAAAATAAGTGTAAGGAACCGTACTCAACATATTACTATTGCATCTTGCAACTCGATCCACATATGATACGGCGTGCAACCCGATACAAACATTGTACTAGTGGCGGCGTGCCACACGATCAACTCATAATAATCAGTAAGGGAGTACCCATCGAGCCAAAATGCTCATACCCACTGGACACACGCATGCCAACTACAAGCACGCCAAATGCATAAACATAACTCTCAGGAGACAGATAGCACCATGCACTACAAAGGCCCAAGCACGACTAAGGTGCAATAAACAACCAACATCTCGAGAGCCATATCGCTCATATAACACCACAAGATACACAAGACCACAACACACTTGTGGATAATCAAGTCGTCTCACATCCCACATGGCATAAAAGAGTTACACATGAAATAGATGACAACAGGAATAACATTCACCACGCCCAAATAATCATCCATTGACAAATGTAGCATCTTATAAACATATTCGATCTAGTGTAGAATATACCTTCACATTAGGCCTACCAATGGACCTCAAGCCGATTTCGATCATTCAAAAATAGGTAAATAACCTTCCAAAGATCCACAAAGACCCTATCTATGGAAAATACGATCAACCGTCAAAACCGAAACAAACTTCCACAGTCTACAACCAAAGGAATATAGCGTCTATCATACATAAACTCTCCGATTAGCAACCGAACAAGAATCTTCATACCTAATTTCAATCTCTACCACTTAAATGACTAACACGTCACACTCATATGATCATCCCGTAGGAGATACTCCCACAACCTTCCGTGCTAGGTAGAAAAATCTGCATATCTATGTATACCAACCATACTATTTCTGTAATACAAATCAAGAATCTGCAATTTAATACACAATGCCTCTTCCACAGAACAACTAAATCCCTCAGAATCAACCAAATTACGGAAACTGCCAAGCCAGTAGTAAAGCCACGAAACACCTGTATAGCCTTATCACGTTAAAGGAACCGATCACTTCCTTTACCATGCCGATCTAAACTGCTACTAAACTGATTCAACTCCTCATTTTTCTCTTGACTTACCTTCAACATTAATACCTCTTCTTTCCAGCACATAATGGACCTCAATCAACACTCACCCCGAGTGACCCCAAATTGCAAAACCACATTGCCTCAATGCGTATAAACCACTTTATACTCTCCCCATGCACTCAATAGTATCTGCAACTGATACACCCATTCTGAAATGATCTTCTGTGAATCCGAAGTTATTTTTTCCATCTCTCTAACACCGCACCGCAGACCCGGTGACATTCATAGAAATACCCCCATGTCTCTTTCACACTCCACCGCAAAACTAACTCCTTAGCCACACAATGAACCCAAAAATCCTTAGGCAATACACTTTAATTCTTGAACCCACTAGAACCATCGTTGAGAGTCATCCACTCTGATCTGGTCCCGAATATATAGCTAACAACTAGTGCTCCGTTATCACACGAATACTCTAGAAGAAGCAATCGAATGAATCTATTCCCTTGTATATCTCCTTCACGAAGAAATATCAAATCTGGTCATTTCACAACCTTCACACATCAATAAGGTGAAATTTAGCACACATCCATCAAATTCCTTGCTCGAATTAACCCAGATGTTCTCTTCCTCGGCCATAACTAATCCTCCAACGTACCGCTAATCAGAAACTACAAAGGCACGTACCACGTGACCCAATTATCGACTGTAGGCTCCCCCTCTTAGCTTTAAACCACAACCACAAAACCAAAGGACCCACAATGATATTTCCCCTAGTTTACATGACCTCTCACTATTACTCAGCCAAATTTCTCACAAGCTCTTGTTGTACTAATCATAACACGCCACAAATTACTCACCCCAAATGCATTCTCAACCTCCTAATAGTCATATCATCTTTTCTACGCGATCCAAGCCGACATCATAGTACATGCCTCCCGTTGGATAGAAAGTAGAACTCCTCATAAGAACTTCATCAGAATCACGCAACCCCTAACCTTCTCACAGGAGATAGCCCACATGTATAATCCCATATCGACATCTTCCTACGACATTGCCCTAATTACAACCACCACGAAATCGGTAAGTCCTCCTAAGCCCATACTCGTCCACCAGCTGTAAGAGTCCGTTCAGTTTCATTAATACCAACTGAAGGTCCAACAATACGTTCAAAATTCGAGGCTATGTTGCATCCTAAAATGACAAATCGAACGTTCCCATTCCCCTACATTTCCAAGTGAAATCTTAACGTTACATTCGAACTTCTTGAGTATAGAAGCCACCACCTCACACGATATACCCTGACTTAGTCATTTGTCCACCATGACCCAAATCATACTAAGCTTTCTCAAAGTAGGTGGATACCCTGCCACAAAATCCATACGATATGCTCTCACTCCCACTTCGATTTAGCCAACCTCTAAAGCGAACTGCTCGATCTCTCCTGCTCATGCTTGACCTGTTAACAATTCAACCACCGCGGGACACATCCCACCATGTCCTTCCTAATCCTTCGCTTCTAAAAATACTGGCTCAAATCATAATCTATCTCAGTAGCATATGAACGAATAAAGTACCACAACCTCTGAGCCGTCTCATGGACCATATCCCTCAAATCGTCAATAATAGAAACATCGATCCGACCTTGAAGCCGCCACATACCGCCATCGCTGATAATCGCTTCTTTGTTACCATTTCACAACACCATGTCCCAAAGACAAGCAAATAAAGAACATTATACCAACGAGCCTTAATGCGTTCGAACAAGGATGACGACATCACAATACAAACAAGAATTCCACCAAGTTTGGAGATATCAAATCTTATGACACCATCAACCAACGCCTGAACATCCATAGTCTAATTGCCTCTCCTCCGCTGGAATTTAATGCCGCATCTCCAGTCACCAATTGAATAACCCTTTTTCTTGAAGCACTCATTGCCGCAACACATAAGCAAGCACCCTATCATTCACACCAACACTGTGCGATAATAACACATGAACATCACAATATACTGTGCATAGCCTCGAAACAATGGGCAACAACAACACTGGGCTGAAACGACAGAACGCCCTCCATAAGGCGATGATAATAGTCCGCCTGCATACACAAGAAAAAACATCCTACCCTACACCTGTAGCATCTCCACAAACCGCCGATGCCCAACTAATATTGAATACTGTACATCGCACACGAATGAGTAGGAAGGAACTGAAGACATAAGATTCAACCAAAATAGAGTCGCACGACAAGGAATTAAGAAACGGAAGTTATCCTAACAGCCCTGTAGCCTCTCGAAGATAAGTACAGACGTCTCCGTACAGATCCACAAGACTCTACTTGACTTGCTCATGACTCGTGAGACCTAAGTAAAACTAGTGCTCTGATACCAAACTGTCACGATCCAAATCCCAAAATAGGTTTTGATGGCACCAACGTCGTTGTTAGGCAAGCCAACAATTAAATCAATACGTCGATAGTAAATCCAAAATGTATTTCAAAACAATTAACGAAATAAAGAGTGAAAGTTTGTTCATTTTCATAAAAAGTATTGATGTCATTAGTTTAAATGTTAGAATGTGGCCGAAATATAAACCCGAAATCGTAACAGAATACAACCACAAGCAAAATCAAAATCCTTAAAATCCGGTGTCACTAGTGCATGAACATCCACTAGAAAATACAATACTAATACAACATATGTCTAGAATATAAAATAGACAGGATAAAGTAAATGAATATGATGAAGACTCTGTGTGCTGTGGATCGTAGCATGGAATATAGCTCACCATAAAGTCTCTTTAGCAGCTGCACCTATGCGTCAAGATGACCACAAAATAAACTTGTCTCAGTACCTGCACAATTAGTGTAGAAATATAGCATGAGTACGTAAATTAATGTGTATCCAGTAAGTATCTAGCCTAACGCCGAAGAAATAGTGATGAGGGATCGGCATCGACACTTATTAGTGGTCCAATTAATCATGTATAATAAAAGTTGGCAGGTATGAAGCATAGCAAGTAAAACAGTGAGAGCATGTATAGATACATGATATGATCCACAACTGAATGGTAGATACGAAGTCCTCAAATACCAGACACTTCCTCAAATGGAATACATAATGGTCAACACCAAATAAAATGTCACGTCTCAAGCCAGAAAATCTCGCGGGTACACTGAATTCTTGTCAAATATTACGCAAGATTCTACCGAGGCGAGCGGTCCGATTTTGTAAGGGTAATGGCACAAATTCCTATGGTGGCGTAAGGCCCCATCCCAGTTGAGGCATTCAGTCCGGTCCCGTAATCGTGTACACTGCCGAGGGTCGACCGGTACGAACCGTAGATACATCTCATAATACTACCGAGGCGAACGACCCGATCCCATAACGGTACTACTGAGGTGTTTAGCCCGATCTCATAGGAATAGTGAAAACTTGACAAGTCACTGGCCCCACTCATGAATATATGTGTGAGTTATAAAATTCAAGAAACTTCCGCACAAATTCGTACGACACGGGAGAAATCTGTAAAAGGAAGGGTAATCTCTATTGCTAATCAAGTGGCTCGCCAAATATCTAAAATCATAAGTCCGATAATTTACGCAAGTCTAGTCTCAGGTAAAATATAAATTAAAGCAATTAAACAAGCAAGAATAACCCAAATACTACAATTAAAGCATGACATAAGTCTAAGTCTACCCGAACCTAATCAGGAATTCTAGCATACGCACAGGAACTCGTCACCTCAAACGTGCGTAGCTCCCACAACATGAAGAACATAGCAGATATAGCGTCCCCAGGGTAAATTCCCCATCACAAGGTTAGACAGGAGACTTACCTTGCTCCAAAATCCGATAATCGGCTCCACCGGCTCTCTAACATCTCAAACCGATGTCAAACTCCACTCGAAAAGTCAAAAAAGTCAACCCCCGGTCGGGCCCACATGCCCGAATTCCGAATCTTTTTCGAAAATAAATATTACCCATAATACCATGAACTCAAATATATAATTTATTCCCAATTACATATCCAATTTGGTGGTTAAAATGCAAAAATATCACTTTTTGGTTTTCTTCTAAAGTCCCACAATTTCTACCACATTTCTATGTTAAATGCAAAAATACCACTTTTAGGTTTTTCTTCCAAAATCCCACAATTTCTACCAATTTTTAATGTTAAAACACATATATAATCCATGTATTTAACTTACAACAAGTAGAAATAAATTATCTCATGATAGATGATGAAAATGGCTCTTCAAAGTTGCCCCAAATTGTCTTAACAAGAGAGAAATTGAAAACAATGGGTTTACCCCCGAGCTTTCTTTTATAAGCTTTTGCCAGGACCTCCATCACCATTGCGAGCCCCTAGATTTCCCCCAAGAGCTCTAGATTGCATTCGCGATGACTAATTGTCCCTGACATTAATTTCGTCTTTCGCGTTCGCGGTAGATCGTGAAGGGCAAACGCCCGCACTTCTTCGCGTTCGCGACTCCCTTGTCGCGTTCGCGTAAGGTAAAATTCCCCTGGCCCCAATTCCCTCTCCGTGTTCACGACCCCTTCATTTCACTCACGTAGCACAAATTATCAGCAGCCAAATTCCTTCATCGTAAACGCGCGCTCCCATGTGTTCGCGAAGAACAACACCAGAAACCAGCACTAGCAATAGCAAAACACCCAAACTTGGTCCGAACCACCCCGACTCACACCGAGGCTCCCGGGACCCCGTCCAATCACACCAAGAAGCCCCAATACCTTATCTAAAATTGTACAAAGGATCTAAATGTCATGAATAACATCAAAATCACGAATCGATGATCAAAGTCCTACTTTTAATTTTAAAACATTCAAACTTCACCAACCGTGTCCGAATCACACTTAGACATTCCAGATTACGATCAAACTTCACATAAAAGTTTCAATCAATAAAATAAACCTATCCAAGGTCTCAAAAAATCGTCCAGAGTCCGATAATACCAAAGTACACTCTAAGTCAAACATAGCAAATTTTAAACCTTCAAAAATGTAAATTTCCTTTAATAAGTACAAAATCGCTCCCGGACCATCCGATACTCAACCCGAACATACGCCCACGTCTGAAATCACCTTAAGAACCTATAGGAACCTTCAAATCCCAATTTCGAGGTCGTTTACTCAATAGTCAAAGTTTGGTCAACTATTCCAACTTAAAGGTTCAGAATTGAGAACTTTCCTTCCAAATCAACTCCGAACTTTCCGAAATTCAAATCCGACTACACATGCAAGTCATAATACATGAAGTGAAACTACTCAAGGTCTAAAAAATTGCCGAACAACATGCTAGAGCTCAAAATAACCGATCAGGTCGTTATAACACATGGATCAGTTTAAGTCAATTTTTCCAGCAGTAATTATGCTCGATGGACCTTTTTAGAACTATCGTTATATTTTAATCTCGTTAAAAAAATTGATAAAATAATCCCGAATTTTGAAATCACTGCCATAATTTTGAAGCATGGTACCAGAATTTATAAAAGATTCTGATAATTACTATATTTTATGACATATCCTAGTAATCACCATATGAAAAGTTCTGAAAATTGTCATATTTTTGCACATCCTAGTCATCACCATATGAAATTTCTTGCGGTTACCATAATTTTATAAATCCTGGTGATCACTATATGAAAATTTCTAGCGATTACCATGTTATTGTAGCAAAACCTGAGGATCATCATATCAAAAATTCTGGCAATCGTCAGGAGCGCTTCTCAAAATTTCGGCAGAAAGAATTCTCCAAGACTTTTCTTATCGAGGTCAAAAAATCAATAATGGTACCAAAGTGTCATGTTTCTATCATTCCCCCATTTCTTCAACTAGAATTTCTTTAGTGTTTTTGATTTATTTTTTAATTTCTTTTCTTTATCATTGTACACAATCGTAACACAAATTTTATTTCAGATATGCAGTTTCAAATATCTAATGCATTCTAATCTATCTTTTGGATTGATCCTTGTGTTTCACCCTTCTTTTGCCTAATATGATTTGTAGATGTGTAACCAAAAAGAAATCTGTAGAGGTTATAATAGGTCAGAAGCATAGAAGAAAATGAATAGAAGTTGTTGGACCCAATACACGGCAATGGCATGGGCAAGCCAATTATTGGACTTCGGCCAGAAGCATAGAAGAGAATGGAAATGGTGTTTGAAGCATCCTGATTTATTAGAACAACACTTCATCTCTTGTAATGTTTGATATCCCCATTTGTTTAGATTTATTTCTTATAACTTTATTGGGAAAGAAAACTTTATTGGATAAAATTCTTGGGAAGGAAATTGTAGACATCAAAATTTTAACGGATCAAACCCATACGAAATTTGGGTTAAATCCTAAATTCAAGAACTATAAGATGACTCTTGAAACTCTAGGAGTCCATTAGGGTTACTTGGAGGATACTATATCAAAATTCTAACTTGGATGCTACTCTACCCTAACAACGTGTCACTCTTGTAAAAAGGGTTTCATATTCCCTTAAAAAAAGCATCTTGAAAATTGAGATCATATCAAAATTCTCATAAACTCGTAGGATATTCACAAATAAATTAAGATATGGCTGGATACTTCTTGATAATTAAATATGTTAATCCTTCCATGTAGATCAAATACATCCCAAGAAACACTGTATCATCTACGTTCGAAAAACATGTTGCGTTAGCCCTCGAATCATGGAGATAATCAGAAAAAAAGAATCAAAGGAACATACATAATTGTACCTGCATTGTTTATAAATAAAATTATATTTCTTCATATTTTATTGTGATTGCAGTTTATTTTTTGTATCGTAAAAATTTTGTTGCAAATAAATTGGCATGCCAGTGGGACAATATTTGCCATTCATCTCTTCCTCCTGCAAATCGAAAACTACAAGTTTCATAATCATTTATTGCGATGGTCGAGTACTTCAAGTCTCGTCTTCAACTTTGGACAAGCCTACACCCTGATAAACCTTGAAGTAGGGAGTATTTGTAGACATCAAAATTTTAACGGATCAAGCCCATACGAAAATTGGGCTAAATTCCAAATTCAAGATATTATAAGACGACTCTTAAAATTCTAGGAGTCTATTAGGGTTGCTTGAAGGCTACTCTATCAAAACCCTATATCACGACCCAAACCTCCACGAAGTCGTGATGATACCTAATCCAACCCGCTCGGTAAGCCAAATAATATATGTTACTACTATAACGAGAAATCATCAATATATTAATAAAACTACAATAGAATTCAATACAACTATCCCAAGGACTGGTAGTACAAGTCATGAGCCACTATGACTTAGATTTACAAAGCTAGTAAACAATAAAATACTAACATCTGTTTGAAGGTTACATAACGATAAATGAGGTCCTAATCTACCATGAACAAATGGTAGCTCAAAGCTGGGATGCCGCTACAACTTTAATGTCTGCCTTCGTCGTCCAAACCAGGCCACTCTAAGAATCTGCACGCAAGGTGCAAAAGCATAGTATGAGTATAACCAACCCCATGTACTCAGTAAATATCTTGATTAACCTTAGAAATATAGTGATGATGTTTTTAAGAGGGTGTTTGGATTGACTTTTAAGCTGGTCAAACCAGTTTTAAGCTATTTCTAGCTTATTTGAGTGTTTGGCACAATTTAAAAAGTGCTTAAAAGCACTTGATTTTAAGTCAAAAGGCCTAAAACAAGCCAAAAGCAATAAGTTCGGCAATCCCAACTTATTGTTTTTTGACTTAAAAGCTACTTGAGTTGACCAAGTTGTTTACCCTTTTTATCTCTAATATTTTATTATTATTCCAAAATACCCTTCACAACAGAAGCCCTAAATTTATTCCTTTCTCTCCCGTTCTTCATTTCCTGTGTCTTTCCTCCATCGACCAACATTGAGATTTCAGATCAATTGTACAAGCTCCGAAGAACTAAAGTAATACGTGGTGAAATTGCACTATCTATAGCAACCGCACAGAAATTTAGTGAAACTATCCACTTAACCACGAAATGGATGTTCAGGATTTTGGTAAATCATTTCTATGTAATCTCATGAAGGCAAGTGGACAATTTTAAATTTTAGTTATCATTATTTTGTCAATTAGAATTTTGCTCAACTGTAAAAAGCTTAATATCAAATTTCAACTCTTCCTACTATTCCGGGACTATGTTATTTATGTGTTTGTCTTTCATTTAACTTTTATAATTGTTTGATAAAGTAAATTAAACTAAACCAATTTTAAAATTTGTCCAATTAATTTAATTTCACGTGGCTTGAAACATGAATTAATTGAGATTAGAGTCATTTTATAATAAAAGATCTTATAGTAATTAATTATTTTTAGTGTTAACAGTTTTAAGGATATTTTAGTCCTTATAACAAAAAATGTGTTTATAAGCACTTTTTAGCCAAACACATTATCAACTTATTTTCAGCTTCAACACTTATATCCAAACACATAACTGTTTATTTTTAAAACAAATTCTAACACTTAAAAAGTGCTTTTAAGAACCAAGTGCTTAAAAGCTACTTAAATTCAACCAATCCAAACGGGCTCCAAGTCAAAGATACTCATTTTGTAGAACCTGTGCAGCTCAATAACATGTATAATACAGAGAAAATATTCCAGAAAAATAATTACAAAATAAAGAATATCAATAATAAAGGTGCACAACTGAGATAGGGTAATAAAAAAACTCTACCAATTAGACATGTGCAACAAATACAACTTGTACCAACCTCGCTTATATAGGGGTATACACCATATAATATCAGTGCTCGATACACGTACATGACTGTAAACCTGTGCCAAACATGATCTGATTCTTTATCGATTGCCAAATAACATGTTTAAGAGAACCTTTCAAGAATCAAATATATCAATATATAAAGACAACTTCCTTATCACGTCAATCTGGTACGCTACCGACAACTCAACAAAATATGAGATGTCAACTCCACGTAGGTAAATCCATCTTGATAACTAATTGATCAAATAATAACAGGGACATAGATTAACATGTTAGATGCAACGCAACAAACCATATAAAAAATACACGACACATATAAAGAAGTCACATGAACGTTCAAGAATGTCACACTCGTCATTACATAACATGACCCACAATGCCACCCGCATGCGCAATATCAATAAAGACCACCCTTATTTCTCCACATGTGCATATCACCATTCTTATTTCTCCACATGGGCAAGCCTGAAAATACTCCACCCTCATTTCACCCCATATGCAATAATAATCACAATTGCACATCAAGGACATCGAGCCAACACCCAATCAAAATCGCACCGCAAAGACCTTGTGCCATACTATCATCACAATCTCACGGCAAAGACCTCGTGCCACAATATAATCACAATTGCATGATAAATACCTTGTGCCACAAATATCATCCCAATCGCACGACAAAGACTTCGTGCCAAAATATCATCACAATAAATCTGCTCAATATGTCCACAAGTGCCATAATCACAACAATGTAAGATAAAAAATTATCATCAAGAGCCATATCCTCATAACTCATAAATAAAGCGCACAAGGACATGTTTAACAATAAAAATATGGATAAGGCATGACTACGACTGCATCAATTATAGCAACCAAGTTCAATTATACAAAGAATCACATAGTGCAAGCGTCCCAATCAAGGCACAATACAAGAACAAGTATGGATATGTGTTCATAACATACGTGTATCTACACCTGAGGCAAGTATAGCATAAGTCTCATGATTTGCTCATCATATTAAAAAAAGGTACCAATAGCCTCAACATTTCTCTAGCATGATATACTCACGCAACTGATTAATTCAATAATACTTAGAATCAAGTAGGACACACAACCAAACAAAGCATAAAGTAAGCTAGAATCTACCTTGAGCATGAATACCCATGGCACATGTATATACACCCGTCCTCATATATACACCACCCCTACATGTAACAAATAATATCAATTATTGGAAAATATTCCCCCAGCCACAGCTAGGCAAGACACTTACCTCAAACAAGCTAAATCAATACTCTAAAATGCCTTCCTATGCGAATCACCCCCCGAACGGCTCAAATCTAGCCAAACACAACTCAATAATACCAAATAATTTCATAGGAATAAAAACAAACCGATTAAGGTCAAATCTTTAATCAAACACGCAAAGTCAACCCGGGACCGCCTTCTAGAACCCGACAAAAGTCACAAATCCCGATCACCCAAACCAACATGATTCCAAATATACAAGTTTCATCCAAACCCGGCTCAAAATCGATGATCAAAATCTCAAAATACACACTCTTTAAGTGTAGACAAAAATCCCAAATTTGCTTCCTTACATTCACCCATATAATGCCAAAATCGAAAAAAGAATCATGAATAATAATCAAATTCAGGTTAAGAATACTTACTCAATCCAAGTGGGTGAAAAACACATACAAATCGCTCCAATACGAGCTTCCAATCTCAAAATATGAAATAATAAAGCTAACCCTCGAACCTATGTCCCTGCCAGGTATCCTCGCACCTGCGCTCACTAATCCGCAGGTGCGACGTTGCTTCTGCAATAACAACTTTGCTTTTGCGAACTCCGGCCCTCAAGCCAAACCATACTTCGTCGACCAAACCTCTGTAGGTACGGCACCGCAAGTGCGACCAACCATCCGCATCTACGGTTCTTCTTCTTTTACTCAGAAAAATATCGCATGTGTGATCCATATACCATAGATGCGATACCATATATGCGATAGAAACCCCGCATCTGCGACCTACTCCCATCATGACCAATATGCGCTTCTATGCACCAAGAACTGCATATGCGACTCCGCATCTGTGCAACCCTTTTCGCAGGTGCGAAAGCACCATAACCAGCAATCCATGCAAACGCCGAAATGGTCCAAAATCAATCTGAATCACACCTAGGCACTATGGGACCCCGCTTAATTATATCAATAAGTCCAAATACACCGCCCAAACCTATACAAAGGCTCCAAAAATCATAATTAACACCAAAACCAAGAATCATTGATCAAGATCTATCTCTTCATAAGCTTCCAACTTTAAACCAAGTGTTCGATTCATGTCTAGCCAATCCGGAATGAACCCAAAGTTTTCACACAAGTCCTAAATGGTGTAATGAACCTATTCTAGTTCTCGGAACAACAATCCGATCCTGATAGCCTCAAAGTCAACTCCCGGTCAAACTTATGGACTTTTCAATTCTTCAAATTGTCAACTTTCGACAAATTGAGCCAAAACCTTCTAAGAACATCTAAATTCAATTCTGAACATACACCCAAGTCCTAAATCACCATACAAACCTATTAAAACCATAAAAATACGAATCCGAGGTCGATTAATCATAAGCCAAACCTTGGGCAACTTTTCTAAGTTAAAGCTTCCAAATTGAAAATTACTCTTCTGAAATTAATCCAGAACTTTCCCGAAACCAAAACCTATCATGCACGCAAGTCGTAATACATCATATGAAGCTACTCATGACCTCAAACTACCAAATAGAATGCCAATGCTCAAAACAACTAGTCGGGTCGTTACATTCTCCCCCACTTAAATATACATTCGTATTCGAACGTGCCAAGAGTCGTTTGAAAGCCATCAAATCACTGTATAAAATTACCTTACACATACCCATGGGAGATTCCACGTCACCTCAATTAATATAAGCCTGTCAACACAACCTAACTGAAGACTCTTTATTCAACCTTAGTCTATAAATCTCAGAATCTAATCTCCAACATCTGAAATTCCTTATAAGACTCGATTCTCGCATATATACATTGTATAAGTCTAAACAAGTTGCATCAAGTCCTAACCATATTCCAAGATACAATCACAGGATGTACCACATAACTCATGTACTCATAGTACTAACTTCTGACCATAATAGTTGCTCATGACTAAATCCAGTATCGGTAACATACTTCATATCAAATAGGACCTTTTCCAAACCTTCAGAACATTGCTAATGATGAAGAAACACGTAGAAATTCATAACCCTCTTTAGCTCAACAAGTGGTAGGGTTCTCTCACCGATAAGAACCATTCTCAAATTCTGAGCTGACAAATGACTTCGTTCTTCCAATCATACCTTATCCAAATCTGATTGCTCTAATTCCAGAACAAATGACCTTATCGCACCCAGTACAAGCTTCTCGACCGACATGCCACACCCAATGCCACCTAGAGCCACATATGATGCAATATGTACCCAACAAGCAACAACTCGAATATAACTGAAGAAGGAAAGAGAACCAAATGAGAGAACTATCTAACAAGTGCAATAGGTACAACCCCAACAACACCATACTATGAATCCATCAACAAGAGAGAAGCAAAACACATGAAATAATCACAAAGAACCTCATCCTAACGTAGCCCAGTTACGATACGTATCCCGGTCCAAACATATTGATCCACATCGAATATCGATCGAGCCATAATGCTCACCATCAACAACCACATGCATATGAATAGCAAACACCCAAAGTGCATGACCGTAACCATGGAGAAATGCCATATACCACAGACAGGAAAACCATAACCAATGCGCAATAATCATTTCAACACCCTAAAAGCCATCTCACTCGAATCTCGCCAAGAAGCCAGGATAGGGATAAGATCAACTCTAGCCAATGGCACACCCTAGCAATTGTTGTGCTCAGTAATCAAACATGATCTGGTGTAGGATGCATATCCTCATTAGGCCTACCAATAGGCCCCAAAACAATTTCGATCATCCAACAAAATAGGCAAATAATCCCCCCCCCCCCAAAGTCCCCAGTAACCTATCTGTAAAATATGCCATCGACTGACTAACTCTTAACACATCTTCAGAGTACGCAATCGAGGAATAGTCTGCCTCTGAGAACATTTAGCCTCTAAACCTCAAGGATATAAGAATCTCCATGTTCGATCTTCAAGTCTCTCGCTCAAATAACTGATAAGTTACTCATACAAAATCAACTCATCAGGAGTACTTTTATACGCCTTCCGCGCCATGTAATAAAACCTAAATATTTGCAGTCCACTACCAGGCGCTCCCTGTAGTACTAGTCAATCATATGCAAGTCCTTCTCCTCTTAGGCGACCAAAGATAGTTCTAGCATCCTCTAACATCTGAAATCTCTTATGTTGACTAAAAACTCATAACCTCCTTTTTTGGAACTGAACCGCAACCTTGTCCATGAAAATATCAATCCAACACGGTGCACCGCACCTATCATGCTATCTTATTAAAAATACGAAAACCTTATAATCAACTCTAACTCACAAATAGCATAAGCACCCATCAACCTAAAAGCTTCTACTTAACCTAATCCAGGTGAACATCACAACACACATCAAAACTTCTACACTCGTAAAAGACATGAACCTCGAACCATGAATCAAAACCGTCACGTACTCTCCCAAGCCCGCTAGCACCTAGCCAAGCCATCATAATTGGTCTATCTAAATCAACCATGTCACGCAGACTGCCAGACCCAAAAGTAACTCAAACCAAAATGCTCACTCTAAAGAGACCCTCTCCGAATCCAAAGTTTTTTCTTGCATCTCTCTAATTCATGTATAGTCAATAATGATATAGAAGTACCGCACCTCTCGGCACCATCCAGTAAAATCTCAACTTCTAGCCATACACAAATCCGAAAATCCTTAAATACTACATATAAATCTTGAACCCATTAGAATTTTCACGATAGTCATCAACTCCGCCCCAATCTCTAATGCACAATCAATATGCACCGAACAACTTGTTCTCCACAAACATATGAATATCCAAAAGAAGCAACCCAGCAATTCCTTTTCCTTGCACATCACATTCACAAAAAATATCAAACTCGAATCATGACAAGATTTACATATACCCACAACGTATAGTACACCATACCTCCAGCCAATCCATTACTTGAATCAGCTTCAAAGTTGTCCTTTTCCGATTCACAACTAATACACAAGCATCCCTTAGTCTGGAAAATTATATAACACATGACCATGCAATCCGATTGTCAATAACAGACTCTCTCACTTAGCTTGAAGCCATAGAACACATCACTTGTAACCCACAGTACCCTTCCTTCATAGATGCCCCGATCTCGCACTGTTAATTAGTTGAATACTTCATAAACTCATGTATCACTAGTCATGAAACGCTCCAAAAGTCTGCCAAATACATACTCATCCTTGTGACAGTCGTGTGAGCTTCCTTAAGTGATCCGATCTATGATATTAGCACATGCACTCCACTAGATACAAAGAAAAACTCTTCATAGAAACCTTATAAGGATCACACAACCTCATACCTTGTCGTAGTATATAACCCAGCTACTTAGCCTCCAATCGACATCTCTCTATGACCACACCATGGTCACAACCACTATGCAATCAATTAATCATCCTGGGTCCATACTCATCTAGCAGATATAAGAATCCGCTTCGTCCCACAAATGAACAACTGAAAAATCTACCAACCTATCAGCATCTAAACCTAAACAACATATTAAGACGATGATTAAGTATCCATAGCCCTCATAGTCCATCCAAAGTATCGCAAGTCATCAATACATAGTTGATACTGAGTGCGCAACATCCACATACGAGTGAATAGGAAGAAATCAAAGATATATGTTTCAAGCTAAAACAAGATCGCACGATAAAGTAAAGAAAGAAAAAACATTTCCTAGATGTCTTGTAGCCTCTAGAAGATATATATGGACGTCATCATATCAATCTTCAAGACTCTACTAGACACTTGCTCATGATTCGTAAAACCTATGAACTTAGAGCTCTGATACCAACTTGTCACAACCCAAAATCCCACCAAGTCGTGATGGCACCTACCAACCTGTTAGGTAAGCCAAACAATATAAGTTACTACTATAATAAGAAATCATCAATATTAATAAAATTACAACAAAATTCAATACAACTATCCCAAAGACTGGTAGTACAAGTTATGAGCCACTATGATTTAGATTTATAAAGCTGGTAAAAGAAGTAAATACAACAGCTATTTGAAGGTTACATAAACAGAAATGAGGTCATAATCTACCATTTATAAATGGTAGCTCAAAGCTCGGATGCAGCTACAACTACAATACCTGCCTTCGTCAACCACAGCAGCTCAGCTCCAAGAATTTGAACGCAAGGTGCAGAAGTGTAGTATTCGTACAACCGACCCCATGTACTCAGTAAGTATCTTGACTAACCTCAGAGAAGTAGTGATGAGGTTTTTAAGTCAAATGATACTCACTTTGGAGAACCTGCACAGCTCAATGACATGTATAATGCAGAGAAAATATTCCAGAAAGACAATTACAAAAAATAACAGCAGTAAAGGCGTACAACTGAGATAGGGTAATAAACAAACTCTACCAATTAGACATATTCAATAAATACAACTTGCACCAATGTTATTTTCGTACGTTAAAGTTTCATCTTCAGATAATCAACGTAGACTCGGGGATGATATTATCTTGAGATTATTAGAATTTATGCTATTTATAATAGGCGATAAGTAAAATGCCATGAAGGTTAAAGGGTAAACGAATCAAAGAAAATGAGTTTTGTTGAAGATTGTCGATTTGAAAAAAAATACGGTCCAAGCTATAGTACTCGGTATTTATGGACTAGTGTCATACAAGGTACTACATGACCATAATAGTAAGGTATATAAAGTGTGTTAAAAGTGAGTAGTATTTTAAGTAATTTGAGATAATTCCTAATCATGTGAATAATCATGTAATTATTGGTTAATGGGGATTAAGTGGATAATTACGGGATAAGAATTAACTCCCCAACATGACAGCAACATGGAATCCATTAAGTGACTCTTGAATCACCTTGCAAGGTGGCAACACTTCAAGAGATGAGCACCTTATCTCTTTGGGATAAAGAATGTTATCAAAAGACTTCTTTAATTCACAAAAATAAAGACATTTATATCCTTAAAGTGACGGATAGCTTCAGCTAGAAAAGTTATACAATATTGTGATCAAATTCATTAAGAGAGATGGATTAAACATTCAGCAAGTTAACGATCTTAAGAAAAAATTTCATATGAAATTATACTGCGTAATAGCAATGGGATTTTGCGATTCTAAGGGAGTACGGTGCAATCTTTCCCAAGAATACCATACAAATTTTTCCCTACTCCGGGTATGTTAAGGTTAAGCCCTTCCTTCATTTTGGCATGATGTCGTAACTACATGCGTTTGATAACGAGACATAAAGAGAAGTTCATACTCTCGAATTTATATACATTATCCTAGTCTCATAAGTTACAGTATTTTTCCTTATCGGAAGTTCATATTCAATTGAGTATTGTCTTCTTCCAGTCAAGGGAGTGGAGGGTCTATATATATATACAGTATTACAGTACTTTCCCCACCATCAAGCTATAATCGGTGGGCAGGCCCATATTGGGTAACCTCTGATCAGATGGTAAGTTATATACCAAGCCTACTATGGACGAGCGCCTATGAGCGAGCCCGGCATGGCCGAGGTACAGAGCCTAGTATGGACGAGCGCCTATGAGCAAGCCTACTACGGTAGAGCAGTTACACGTTCCGAGCCTTATAGAGCCGGACATCTATTTTATTTACTATATTGAGAGAGTTGAGTCAGTATCAACAGGTAAGTATATCTCCAGATAATCTTTGACTCCCAGTTACTTTCAGTTATTATATTATCAGTTCAGTTTCAGCTTTCAGTTATTTTATTGCCTTGCATATTCTGTACGTTATTTCATACTGATGACCCTTTTTCTGGGGATGCTGCATTTCATGCGTGCAGGTTTAGACAGATAAACGGGTAGTCCTCCTCAGTAGGTGTTGCCCCAGTTCAGCTTTATCGGTAAGCTCCACGTCCTTCGTAGTTGCCGGGTCTAGAGTTTTATGTACATCTTGTGTATATATGTATATAGGTTATGGGTAGGTCGGTGCCCTCTTCCGATCACAGTACATCCATCAGAAGAGGCTTGTAGACATATCCTGTCAGTTAGTACAGTATGTTGGGCTTGTAGGCCTTGATGTATATTTTGTTGGTTTGTCAGCTATAGTAGTTATGACGGCCTTGTCGGCCCAGCTTTATATTGATATTTAGTCAGCATTATCTTCCGTTCAGTTTTATATTTTTCTTCGCAAATTGTCTTGCAATGTGGCCACAACCAAAGTATGACATTATATGTTCAGAATCCCTTAGTTTCAAGTTGGTATGCAAGGATAGGTGAGGCACCGTGTGCCATTCTCACCCCCCAGGTTCGGGGCGTGACAAAAGTCGTATCAGAGCAGTTCTGTCTTAGAGAGTCAACAAGCCGTGTCTAGTAGGGGCTTGTTTATAGATGTGTTGTGCACCACATTATATAAGCAGGGGACTATAGGGCATTTAGGAGTTGGTTACCCTTCTTTCAAATCTAAATCGTGATGTAGAGGTGAGTTATAGGAAATTTGAGTTAAACTTATGTGTTGGCATCTGTATGCACAAATAACGGTGACTAGGAAGACTACGGCTAGCCAGAGGAGAGATACAACAGTAGGTGAGGCCCAGGAAGAGACCCCTACTCAGCCATTACCGGCTCCTCCACCACCTGAGGAGATTCCTAGGGAGACCGCACATCCAGTTCCCCCTCCGCTTCCATCATATCAGGACTTGAGAAGTGCGGTGCATTTGTTGATGCAGTTGGTAGCTACCCAACAACATGCTTGGGCACCCGCTAGTGCAGGATCTTCTGAGGGGTCTGGGAGTTCAAGGGTTCGAGAGTTTATTTCTTTGAGTCCCCTAGAGTTTACGGGGACAGATCAGAGGGAGGACCCGCAGGATTTCATATATCATCTTCACAGGATCTTTCGGGTTATGCATGCCACGGAGAAAGAGGTAGTTGAGCTAGCAGCTTTTCGACTCCAAGATATAGCCATCCTTTGGTACGAGGGATGGGAGAGGTCCAGGGGACGTGATGCACCTCCAGCTATTTGGGAGAATTTTTCGGATGCCTTCTTTGACCAGTACTTATCGTGGGAGATCCAGCAGGCTCGAGTCGATCAGTTTCTAGCCCTCAAGCAGGGAAATATGAGTGTTCGAGAGTATAGTCTCTGTTTTGACTCATTGGCCAGATATACACCATCCATAGTTGCTACTATGCGGGACAGGATTCACAGGTTTATAGCAGGGTTGGCCCCAGAGTTGACCGAGGCATGTGCCACCGCTGTATTGCAGGATAGTATGGATATCTCCCGGATTCAGGCATTCGCCCAGAATATAGAAAGGGGTAGGCGTCGGCAGCAGGGTACAAAGAGGACTGAGTCAGGACAACGTAAGAGGATGAGATTTGCTAGATCTCATGAGCAATCTCAGGGTAGTTATAGGCCCCAGTATTTCGAACTACCAACTAGGCCTCTGCCACCTCAGTTACAGGGTTATCGGTATGACCGCTATACTCAGTTAAGACCAGGTGAGAGCTCATGGGCGTCGGGTTTGCAGCGACAGTGAGGTTAAGGGCATACATGGTCATTTCTGCCGCAGTGTGAGATTTGTGGTAGAGGACACTTGGGCCAATGCCGATCCGGTTTCGATGCTTGTTATACATGTGGACGTGTGGGGCATATGATGCGAGATTTCCCAAATAGAGATTCTGGGGGTATGGCACAACCAGCGAATTCAGTAACAGGATCATCGATGTCCATGCACCCTTCAGGGCGCGAGTCTTAGTCTTTGGCGGGTAGAGGTCGAGGTAGAGGTAGAGGTTCTAGTTCAGGTGGTAACCAGAATCGTAGCTATGCTTTAGCGGGTCGACGGGACCAGGAGTCTTTACCAGACGTTGTGACAGGTATGTTGACCATTTTCTCTCACGATGCTTATGCCTTGATAGACCCAGGATCTACTTTATCGTGTATTACCCCATTTGTTGTGGGGAAGTTTGGTATAGTGCTTGAAATACTAAGTGATCCTTTTGCGGTATCTACACCGGTCGGAGAATCAATTATTGCTAGACGGGTTTACCGAGCTTGTACGGTGACAGTTTGTAGTCGTTATACCTCAGCCGACTTAGTTGAACTAGAAATGCTGAATTTTGATGCTATCATGGGCATGGACTGGTTGGCAGCTTGCTATGCCACAGTTGATTGTCGAGAAAATATAGCCATATTTCATTTTCAGGGTGAGCCATTCCTTGAATGGGTAGGTAATACAACGACACCCAGAGGTAGGTTTATTTCTTATATGAAGGCGAGGAAAATGATCGCAATAGGGTGCATTTATCATATTGTGAGAGTTAGAGATGCAGATGCTGAGATACCTACACTTCAGTCTATTTCAGTAGTCAAAGAGTACGCAGATGTATTTCCAGATGAACTTCCAGGTATTCCTCTAGAGCGAGAGATTGATTTTGGCATCGATTTACTTTTGGGAACTAAACCAATATCCATCCCTCCGTATAGAATGGCACCTGCCAAATTGAAGGAGTTGAAGGAGCAGTTAAAAGATTTGCTGGAGAAAGGTTTCATCAGGCCCAGTACCTCACCTTGGGGTGCACCAGTACTGTTTGTATGGAATAAAGACGGCTCGCTGAGGATGTGTATCGATTATAGGCAGCTGAACAAGGTAACTATTAAGAATAAGTATCCACTTCCAAAGATAGATGATTTATTTGATCAGTTGCATGGAGCTAGATGTTTTTCAAAGATAAATTTGAGGTCGGGGTACCACCAGGTCAGAGTTCGGGAGAAAGATATTCCAAAGACAGCCTTCAGGACCCGATATGGCCACTTCGAGTTCCTTGTCATGTCCTTCGGGTTGACGAACCTTCCGCATTCATGGACATGATGAATAGCCTTTTTCGGCTATTTTTAGATCTCTTCGTGATAGTATTTATTGATGATATTCTAGTTTATTCACGTTCAGAGGATGAGCATGCGGACCACCTGCGAGCGTTACTCCAAACCATTCGTGATAGTAAATTATATGCTAAGTTTTCTAAATGTGAGTTCTGGTTAAAGTCTGTAGCATTCTTGGGGCACATTGTAACTGATGGAGGTATAAAGGTAGACACTCAGAAGATTGAGGCTGTGAAATCCTAGCCTAGACCTATAACTCCGATAGAGGTTCGTAGCTTTCTAGGCTTAGCAGGATACTATCAGAGGTTCTTAGAGGGTTTTTCTTTCCTTTCGTCACTATTGACAAAGTTGATGCAGAAAGCAACTAAGTTTCAGTGGACAGAGGCTTACGAGCAAAGTTACAAGAGCTTAAGAATAGGTTGACCTCAGCACCAGTTCTAACACTTCTAGAGGGTCCAGATGGTTATGCCATGTATTGTGATGCCTCAGGTGTCGGGTTAAGATGTGACCTGATGCAACATGGAAAGGTAATTGTGTATGCTTCAAGGTAGTTAAGGAAGCACGAGTGGAATTATCCAACCCACGACCTTGAGTTAGCTGTGGTTGTCCATGCACTTAAGATATGGCAGCATTATTTATATGGTATTCATGTTCATATATTCACAAATCATAAAAGCCTACAATATATCTTCAAGCAAAAAGAGTTGAATTTGCGACAGAGGCAATGGCTTGAGTTATTGAAAGATTAGGATGTAAATATTTTCTACCATCCAAGGAAAGCTAATGTTGTAGCAGATGCCTTAAGTCGCCGATCTATGGGTAGCTTAGCACATGTAGAGGCCGAGAAAAGACAATTAACTAGAGAAATTCATCAATTGGCTTGTTTGGGGGTTCGGTTAGTAGACTCTGGCGATGGTGGAGTTGTACTCCAAAATACTACAAAATCATCTCTCACAGCTGAAGTAAAGGAGAGGCAGTACGAGGACCCAGAGTTGGTCGAGTTGAGAAAGTGAGTTCCGCAGCAGAAGAAGCCATTGTTAGAGCTAAAGGGAGATGGGGTTCTCAGATATAGGGGCCGTCTATGTGTTCCAGATGTAGCAGGGCTACGAGACAGGATTATGTTAGAGGCACATTATTCGTGATACTCCATTCATCCTCGGTCGACGAAGATGTACCATGACATTAAGGATGTGTATTGGTGGAACAATATGAAGAAAAACATTAGTGTGTTTGTCGCTCAGTGTCCTAGTTGCCAGCAAGTGAAGGCAGAGCACCAGAAGCCCGGAAGGCTAATGCAGACTATAGAGCTCCCGATGTGGAAATGTGAGGCGATAAACATAGACTTTGTCATGGGTTTACCTCGTTCTCATCGTAAGTTCGATTCTATATGGGTGATAGTCGATAGGCTCACGAAATCATCTTATTTCCTATCGATCAGATCTACATATACAGCAGAAGATTATGCAAAGTTATATATTAAGGAGATAGTGCGGCTACGCGGAGTACCAGTATCTATTATATCTGACCGTGGGGCCAGTTTACATCACATTTTTGGAGGTCATTTTAGAGAGGTCTAGGGACTCAGGTGAATCTCAGCATAGCTTTTCATCCACAGACTGATGGACAAGTTGAGCGCACAATTCAGACGCTCAAGGATATGTTATGAGCATGTGTGTTGGAATTTAAAAGAAGTTGGGATGACCATTTACCTCTTATCGAGTTTGCATATAATAACAGTTACCACTCCAGTATCCAGATGACTCCGTACGAGGCTTTGTATGGGCGTAAATGCATATCTCCTATAGGGTGGTTTGATGTTGGAGAATCTGGGTAACATGGGCCAGACCTGGTTTAGTAGGCCGTAGCGAAAGTAAAGCTTATCCGGGAGCGACTGTTGACATCTCAGAGTCGTCAGAAGTCATATTTTGACGTGCGGCGATGAGACTTAGAGTTCGGGGTTAATGATTGGGTATTCTTAAAGGCGTCACCTATGAAGGGCGTGATGAGGTTTGGCAAGAAAGGCAAGCTTAGCCCACAGTATATTAGGCCTTGTAGGATCATTTGGAGAGTGGGACAAGTAGCTTATGAGTTAGAATTGCCCTCGGAATTGGAGTCTGTCCATCAGATATTTCACGTATCTATGTTACGGAAGTGCATTGGCGATCCTACCCGAGTGGTGCCCACAGATGATGTACAGATTATGGAGGACTTTCCATACGAGGAAATTCTAGTTACCATCCTAGACCGCCAAATCCGTTAGCTACAAAATAAGAAGGTAGCCTCCGTGAAGGTTTTATGGAGAAGCAAGAATGTGGAAGAGATGACGTGGGAAGAGGATGAGGAAATGAAGTCTAAATACCTCCACCTATTTCAAACTGAAGATATGGCTCGAGGTGGGATACCTCAGCACAGCTCTATTCAGGCCAGTAGGTCATTAGGTAAGATCTTATATTTTACTTTCAGAATTTATAATGGACAGCTGTGTAAGGCCAAGTGTTGCTATTTATAGACATTGGCCATGTATGGCATGTAAAATATGTTTTCTGGCTGCGTACATGTTGATTTTAGTCTAGTGTACGGAGGAGACTCTGGAAAACAATTTCCCAAAGTCTCTAAGAGTAAACATTCGAGGACAAATATTTCTAAGGGAGTAAGGATGTTACATCTCGAGTTTTCGTACGTTAAAGTTTCATCTTCAGATAATCGACGCAGACTCGGGGATGAGATTATCTTGAGATTATAAGCATTTATGCTATTTATAATAGGCGATAAGTAAAATGCCGTGAAGGTTAAGGGGTAAACAAATCAAAAAAAATGAGTTTCGTTGAAGATTGTCGATTTGGAAAAATATACGGTCCGAGCTATAGTACCCGGTATTTATGGACTAGTGCCATACAAGGTACTACATGACCATGATAGTAAAGTGTATAAAGTGTGTTAAAAGCGAGTAGTATTTTAAGTAATTTGAGATAATTCCTAATTATGTGGATAATTGGGTAATTATTGATTAATGGGGGACTAACAAATTAATTAAGGAATTAAGTGTATAATTATGGGATAAGAATTAACTCCCCAACATGGCAGCCATATGGAATCAATTAAGTGACTCTTGAATCACCTTGCAAGGTGGCAACACTTCAAGAGATGAGCACCTTATCTTTTTGGGATAAAGAATGTTATCAAAAGACTTCTTTAATTCACAAAAAATGAAGACATTAACATCCTCAAAGTGACGGATAGCTTCAGCAAGAAAAGTTATACAATATTGTGATCAAATTCATTAAGAGAGATGGATTAAAAATTCAACAAGGTAACGATCTTAAGCAAATATTTCATACAAAATTATACTGCGTAATAGCAACGGGATTTTGCGATTCTAAGGGAGTACGGTGCAATCTTTCCTAAGAATATCATATGAATTTTTTCCTACTCCAGGTATGTTAAGGTTAAGCCCTTCCTTCATTTTGGCATGATATCATAACTACATGCATTCGATAACGAGGCATAAAGAGAAGTTCATACTCCCGAATTTATATATATTATCCTAGTCTCATAAGTTACAGTATTTTCCCTTATCGGGACTTCATATTCAATTGAGTATTGTCTTCTTCTAGTCAAGAGAGCGGAGGTTATATATATATATATATATATATATATATATATATATATATATATATATATATATATATATATAATTACAGTATTTTCCCCACCATCGAGCTCTAATCGGTGGGAAGGCCTCTATTGGGCAACCTCAGATCAGATGGTAAGTTATATACCGAGCTTACTGTGACCGAGCGCCTATGAGCGAGCCCAGCATGGCTGAGGTACAGAGCCTAGTATGGTCGAGCGCCTATGAGCGAGCCTACTACGGTAGAGCAGTTATACGTTCTAAGCTTTATAGGGCCGAACATCTATTTAATTTACTATATTGAGAGAGTTGAGTCGGTATCAGCAGGTAAGTATATCTCTAGATCATCTTTGACTCCTAGTTACTTTCAGTTATTATATTATCAGTTCAGTTTCAGCTTTCAGTTATTTTATTGCCTTGCATACTCGGTACATTATTTCGTACTGACATCTCTTTTTCTGGGGATGCTGCATTTCATGCGTGCAGGTTCAAACAGATAGACGGGTAGACCTCCTCATTAGGTGTTGCCCGAGTTCAGCTTTATCGGTAAGCTCCACGTCCTTCGAAGTTGTCGGATCTAGAGTTTTGTGTACATCTTGTGTATATATGTATATATGTTATGGGTAGGTCGGGGCCCTGTTCCGATCGTAGTACATCAACATTTCTCTAGCATGGTTTATTGTTCCCACGCAGCCGATTAATTGAATAATATATAGAATGGCACACAATCAAACAAAGCATATAGTAATCTAGAATCTTCCCCCGAATATGACTACCAATGACACATGTATATGCGCTTGTTACCTCATATATATATCACTCCCTCATGTAACAAACAATATCAATTATTAGGAATAATTCCCTCAACCAAAGCGAGGCAAGACACTTATCTCAAACAAGCCAAATCAATAATCTAAAAATGCCTTCCTAAGCGAATCAACTTCCAAACGGCTAGAATCTAGCCAAAAACCACTCAATAAGATCAAATAATATCGTAGGAAGTAAACCCAAACGATAAAGGTCTAATCTTTAATCAAGTAGTCAAAGTCAACCAAAAAGCCAACTCTGGCGCGCCTCCTGGAATCCAACAAAAGTCACAAATCTCTTAAAGTTCAGTATAGATAAAAACCCAAATTTTCTTCCTTATATTCACCCATAAAATGCCAAAATAGAAGATAGAACCATGAATAATAATCGAATTCGAGTTAAAAATACTTACCCAATCCAAGTGGGTGAAAATCGCCTAAAAATCACTCCAATCCGAACTCCGAAAATCAAAAAATTAAATAATGAAGCTAACCCTCAAACATACATCCCTGCTAGGCATCCTCACACATGCTCCCACTAATTTGCAGGTGCGATGCCGTTTCTGTGACAACAACTTCGCTTCTGCGAACTCCATCCCTCAAGCCAAACCATGCTTCTACGACCAAACCTCCGCAGATGCGGTACTGCATGTTCAGCCAACCATCAGCATCTGCAGTTCTTCTCCCTTTGCTGACAAAAACATCGCATATGCGATCCATATGCCACAGATGCGGTACCGCAGATGTGATAGAAAACGCGCATCTATGACCTACTCGCACAGAACCGGTAATCTATGCAAACTCCAAAATAGTCTGAAATCAATCTGAATCATACTCGAGCCCCACGGGACCCCGTTAAATCATACCAATAAGTCTAAATACACCACCCAAACCTATACGAAGGCTCCAAACACCATAATTAACATCAAAACCAAGAATCATCGATCAAGATCAATCTCTTCATGAACGTCTAAGTTCAAACAAAGCGTCTGATTCAACTCTAGCTAATTCAGAATGAACCCAAACCTTTCACACAAGTCCCAAATGAAGAAATGACCTGTTCTAGTTCCCTGAAACAATATATGGCTGGATGCTTAAGTCCAGAATTACCCAACGGAGCTAACAGAACCATCAAAATTTAATTTCGGGGTAGTTTACAAAAAGATCAATATCCGGTCAATCATTTCAACTTAAGCTTTCAACCTTGAGATTAAGTGTCTCATTTCATTCTGAAATCTCACCGGACCCGAACCGACTACCCCGACAAGTTACATAACAGTTATAAAGTACAAAATAAGTAGTAAATGGGGGAACGAGGCTACAACTCTCAAAACGACCCGTTGGATCGTTACAAGAATAATGTGAATAAATTCAGGAATACGAACATCTCTTTATGTCTCGTTATCAAATACATGTAGGTACGAGATCATTCCAGAATGAAGGAAGGGTTTAGACTTAACATACATTATCACAATCTTTCCAATAACCACGTTGAAGTTGTCTCTTTGCACCTTAATCTACTACAATGATAATAATATTAATATCATTAAGTTACGAAAGGTACAACTATCGCATAACGAACGACAAGCTTATTTTATATTAAAACGGGCAGCATCTCTCCTATAATCTTTACTTCCTCCCGATTCGAGATAACACCAACAACACAAGAACATAACAGTAACAAAATATATACATTATTTTCCAATATTATATACACCACAATATACTACAAAACAGCCCAACACACCCCAATCTCTTCATACACAAAAACGACCACCGTAGTAGTGTCAAACAGCCAGAAAATATTATGACGAACGACCAGCCCATCACCCTGAATTTATATGGTGTTTCTCCACATGCTTTCTCCTCCAAAACTCCCTAAAACAGTAGAAAAACACCCAATCCAACAGCAACACGAAACAACCCACAAAACAGTCCACTAAAAGTTGAATAACTCGAACTCACGACTTCCGATCACTACCCCGTGAGTTCTTACAATTATAGAATGACTTTCCATACATCTCCAGCAGAAATAATGGATGAAAGAGAGCAGTAAACTTACCTTATTTGTTGAATATATCAGCTCAATATTGGATTCTTCAAACCGTATGTTTTCCTCCAACTAGAACTTGAAAAGAAGAGAAAATCAATTAGGGTTTGTGATCAATTATTGGGAGGATTTTTGCAGGGGCTTATCTCTGGTAATTTTGCTATATAATGAGTGTTATATTTGCAGGAGATAAGCCCTTAAAAAGTCTTTTTTGAAATATTTAATCGTCTCATTTAAGCAAGTAGGTGACACACCTACTTGTCACCTAGTTGTCTGCGCAGTCTCACAAAATTACATATCTCTCTCTACTCTAATATCATATTGATAAACGGTTTAATGAGTTAGAAAATATACTCATAGATATTCAATTTGATGGGTGTATCATCCCGTAACTGTCAGTATATTGGGAGAAAATCACAGTGACATCTGACCCAAAGTTTAGTAAAACTTATGAATATAACTTGTGATGACTTTCATCGACTTTTGTTCCACAACTCACTTGACTTCAAAATTCAAGAAGATCCATAGCATCCTTTCATGGAGATCAAATACATCTCAAGGAAGTCAGTATCATCCTAGGCTCGAGAAACACGCTGCTCCATCCCTCGAATCATGGAAATAATCATGAGAGAAAAATCAAGGAAACAAACAGAATTGTACCCGCATTGTTTATCAATAAAATTATATTTCTTCATATTTATATTGTGATTGCAGTTTATTTTTTTTATCGCGAAACATTTGTTGCAAACAAATTGGCACGCCTAGTGAGACCAGTTCTGCCCTTCATCTCTTCCTCATGCAGGTCAAAAACTACAAGTTTTAAAATTATTTGTTGCGATAGTCTAGTACTTTAAGTCTCGTCTTCAACTTTAGGCAAGCCTACACCCTAACAAACCTTAGTGTTGTGGGCATTTTTAGACATTAAAATTTTAATAGATCAAGCCCATATAAAATTTGGGCTAAATCATAAATTCAAGACACTATAAAACGACTCTTGAAATTCTAGGAGTCTATTAGGGTTGCTTGAAGGCTACTCTGCCAAAATCCTAACTTGAAGATTACTCTACTCTAATTCCCTAAAATACATCCCCTAAAAAAAGGGTTACATATTCCCTAAAAAAGCGTCTCAGAAATAAAAGAGTTCAAGATATGACAGGGTACTTTTTTATAATCAAATACTTCAAGAAGATCCACAACATCCTTTCATGGAGATCAAATACATCCCAAGGAAGTTCGTGTCATCTTACGTTCAAGAAATATGCTACTCCAGCCCTCGAATCAAGGAGATAATTAGGAAAGAAGGATCCGGGAACAGAATTGTAGCCACATTGTTTATCAATAAAATTATATTTATTCATATTTATATTGTCATCGCAGTTTATATTTTGCTTGCTAAACAATTATTGCAAACAAATTGGCACACCCAGTGGGGCCAGTTCTGCCCTTCATCTCTTCCTCTTGCAAATAGAAAACTACAAGTTTCAAAATCATTTGTTGCGATGGTCGAGTACTTCAAGGTATGTACCTTGAAGTAGGGGGATTTGTAGATATCAAAATTTTAATAGATCAAGCCCATACAAAATTCGGGCTAAATCCTAAATTCAAGATAATATAAGACAACTCTTGAAATTCTAGGAGTCTATAAGGATTGCTTGGAGGTTAATCAACCAAAATCCTAACTTGGAGGCTATTCTACCCTAACACTGGGTCACTCCTATAAAAAGAGTTACAAATTCTCTTAAAAATAATATCTCAAAAATTCTATAAATTCATGGATATTCACAAAGAGATCAAGATATGGCTGGATACTTCTTGATAATCAAATACTTCAAGAATATTCACACTTTCATGGATATCAAATACATCAGAAGGGAGTCTGTATCATCCTACGTTCGAGAAATATGCTGCTCCAGCCCACGAATCATGGAGATAATCAGGTGATAAGAATCAAGAGAACAAACAGAATTGTACCTGTATTGTGATTACATTCGCAAAACAATTCTTGCAAACAAATTGGCATGCCCAGTGGGACCATCTCTGCCCTTCATCTCTTCCTCCTGCAAATCGAAAACTATAACTTTCAAAATTATATGTTGCGTGGTCGAATACTTCAAGTGTCGTCTTCAACTTTCGGCAACCTTATACCCCGACAAACCTTGAAGTAGGGGGGCATTTGTATACATCAAAATTTTAACGGACCAAGCCAATATAAAATTTGGGCTAAATCCTAAATTTAAGATACTATAAGCTACTCTTGAAATTCTAGGCAACTATTAGGGTTGCTTGGAGGCTACACTACCAAAACCCTAACTTGGAGGCTACTCTCCCTAATCTTGGGTGGGTCCTATAAAAAGAGTTACATATTCCCTTAAAAAAGTATCTCGAAAACTGAGATCATCTAAAAAATCTCATAAACTCATGGGATATTCACAAAGAGATAAAGATATGATTGGTTATTTTTAGATGATCAAATACTTCAGAAAGATCCACAACATCCTTTCAGGGAGATCAAATGCATCCAAAGAAAGTCCGTAGCATCTTATGTTTGAGAAACATACTACTCTAACCCTCGAATCATAGAGATAGTCGGGAGAGAATAATCCAGGAAACAAACAAAATTTTACCCACATTGTATATCATTAAAATTATGTTTCTTCATATTTATATTTCATTGAAGTTTATTATTTGTATCGTAAAAAAATTATTGCAAACAATTGGCGTGCCCAGGGGGACCAATTCTGCCCTTCATTTCTTCCTCCTGCAAATCGAAAACTATAAGTTTCAAAATCTTTTATTGCGATGGTCGAGTACTTCAAATTTCATCTTCAAGTTTCGGGCATTTGTAGACATAAAAAATTTAATGGATCAAGCCCATACGAAATTTGGGCTAAATCCTAAATTCAAGACACTATAAAACGACTTTTGAAATTCTAGGAGTCTATTAGGGTTGCTTGGAGGCTAATCTACCAAAATCCTAACTTGGAAGATACTCTACCCTAACCCTGGGTATCTCCTATAAAAAGGGTTACATATTCCCTTAAAAGAATATCTTGACAATTGAGATCATCTCAAAATCCCATAAATTCGTGGGATATTCACAAAGAGATCAAGATGGATGGACACTTCTTGATAATCAAATACTTCAAGAAGATCTACAATATCCTTTCATGGAGATCAAATACATCTCAAGGAAGTCGGTATCATCCTATGTTCGAGAAATATGCCGCTCTAACCCTCGAATCATGGAGATAATCAAGAGAGAAGAATCAAGAGAATAAACAGAATTGTACCTGCATTGTTTATCAAAGATATCGAATATTATCTTTCTCAAAGCTGTCGAAGTGATCAACAGACGTTCTTCCTTTTTATGGAGATCATATACATCCCAAAGAAGCTCACATCATCCTACGTTTGATAAATACGTTGTTCCAGCCCTCGAATAATGGAGATAATCAGTAGAGAAGAATCAATGGAACAAACATAATTGTACTCGCATTGTTTATCAATAAAATTATGTCTTTTCATATTTATATTGTGATTGCAGTTTATTTTTTGTATTGAAAAATTTATTGCAAACGAATTGACACGCCCAGTGGGCCACAAAGAAAATATATTCTGGAAAAATCCTTAATTGACTACTTCAACATTTTATCTATTGGGGCTAGCCACAATTTGTAGCATAATCCACGGGAGGCACACAAAACATTTACGCTTTCTTCCAACTGGGTTTGCTATTTTTTCCTCTAAATCCAATCCTTAAATAGTGAAGTGATTAAATCAATGTTTTTGTAAAGTCCTTTTGTTGTTGTTCAAAGACCAATTTGGTTCCGGAGGTTTCTCATCACTTTAGCATGTTTGGTAAAAAAAATCAAAATACGCATGATAAAATATGTCATGTATACTATTCTTATACTTATATAATACCAAGTTAAAAATATATGTATACATTTGGTATAGTACACGTATGCAATTAATGTAATATTTATACATATTCATCAAACAAAAATGTCACATGTATTATTTATATGCTTATACTATACCGAAAATTGATACCATAGCAAGAGAAATTGGTTGTCATTGCAATGTGAGGGCAACTGGTGGAGTTAAGATATTACTGCGACACTATAAGTTCTAGTCCATAACAGTTCAGGATAGTATTTAATCTGTGCTGCTTTTAGCTAGCGAATTGGGGAAAAACTTTCCCTAGGAGGTGTGCTTCATATTTCCCCAGCTGCTAACAGGTATAGTCTATAGAAGATTTTTTTGTTTGTAGATTAGCAAACTGCGTTAGTTTGCTGGGATTGTACAGTACTTTATAATTAATAAAATTTCTAATTATCAAAAAAGCAAAAAAAAAAAAAAAAAAAAAAAAACCTTACTGTGAGGGTGTCAACAGGCTAGTCTTTTTGTTGGACTCTCCTGGTTGAGTCTATAACATTCATTAATCTTGTATAACAAAAATTAAATAAACTTTTACATTCATTACAGATATTCACTAATAGAAACATCCATCAGATTTCACGGGAATACAGTGAAATTAATGAACTCAATTTATACAGACTTCATTAGTTGTATTCCTTTGCACCATTTAGAAGCTTCGATCATATACATTAAATATCAGTGAATTTTGTAAGTTAAGATTTAAGTAACAAAAGAAAAATGATAACATTCAGAAGTCTCAAGTTAGTAACTTTAATGAACAGAATACCTATATACTCAATCAAACAAGGAAAAGAAGTGCCAATAAGGTCGAACAAAAATAAATATAGTAACTTGCATTTTGAGCAAAAATCTATTTTACCGAGCAGGAGAGTAGCCAGACTGCAACTTCATCAGTGCATAATAGGAACCATTCTTTCCAAGTGCAAGCAGCTGAGAATGTGATCCTTGTTCTACAACTTTTCCATTTTTTATCACAGCTATGGTATCTGCCTTCTGTATCGTTGATAAGCGATGAGCTACAACTACACTAGTTCTACTGATCATCATCTTCTCCAATGCTTCTTGTACCAAATTCTCAGATACACTGTCAAGTGCACTAGTCGCCTCGTCTAGTAGAAGTATAGTTGGATTCTTTAGTATCGCTCGTGCAAGTGCTATTCTTTGCCTTTGCCCTCCAGAAAGTTGGACTCCTCTTTCACCACAATAAGTTTCATAGCCATCCTTCATAGCACTGTAGTACAAGATTGCAGTTTATTAGCAGTTGTTTCTTAAATGAAACTGAATGGCATTAGCAGAGGAATGGAGAGATTTAAAGTTATATGATCATACCTTATAAATTCATGAGCATTAGCTCGAATTGCAGCGTTCTTGATTTCAGACTCCATAGCATCTTCTTTCCCATAAATGATATTGTCGCGTATCGTTCCAGCGAAAAGGGTAGGTTCTTGACTCACTAGAGCAATTTGTGATCTTAAGCTCTTCAAGTTGTAGCTTTTGATGTTTCTGTCATCAATCAGAACTTGACCCTTTATTGGATCGTAGAATCTTTCTATCAAGCCAATAATGGTGGATTTTCCAGAACCACTTTGTCCAACAAGTGCTACTGTTTTTCCAGACTCAATTTTCAGATTCATGCCTTGGAAGATTGCTTGGCCAGGCCTAGACGGATAATAAAAGAACACATTCTTCAGCTCTATCTTTCCTTTTAATGCATTTGTAACTTTAAGTCCTTCAGGATTCTCAGGTTCGATCTCAGTCTTCCGATCTAAGATAGCGAAAATAGATGCTACTGCACTGCTACCTCTTGCCAAATCAGAAGTCATACTTCCAGTATCTGCTATATTCTTTCCGGTGCTCATCAAAAGGAAGAAAACTTGAAACAGGTGCTTTGAACTGAGTAAGTTTTTGTTCATTAGTCTTCCCCCGTACCAATATGTCAAGGCAATGGCAGCTGTGGTTAGAAATTGAGAGCAAAACAAGCCAGCACCAGAAAGCAATGACTGTCTAATATTTTCTTTTCTGGGGCCTTTCTGAGTTTTTGCAAAGAGGTCCAACATTCTATCTTGAGAAGAGAAGGCAGTGATAGTCCTGTGATTGATCACTGCTTCACTTGCTAGTTGGCTTCCTTCATTCTGTGCCTTTTGGGATCTTTCTGACATTCTTTTCATCAGAACACTACGCGAGTAGAAGCTTGCGATGAGCAAAGGTTGTATAGATATTAGTACAATAGCAACTCTCCATGAGACAATTAATGCAAGCACAAAAGCAACCGAGGCACTGGCGAAAACCTGTATTAGCAATGACATACGATCACCAACAAGGGATCGAACCATACGGGCTTCAGTGGAGAGCCTAGCACAAACAGCTGCACTGGTGTTCTGTTCTTGATCAAACCAGCCCACTTCAAATGTCAGTAAGTTTGAGAGCACCTTTTCCCTGACTCTCTTGGTCAATTTCTCTCCCATTTTAGCAAAATTGTAATGTTGGAGTAGATTAGCAACAAAACTGCTCAAACCTATGCTCAAAAAGACTATGCTATAAACTTTGATCTCTGACTTTATTTTTGAAATATCATTTGATGTGTATGCTGATACAACTGATCCCAAGCAAAACGCATAAACCGGTTGAAGTGTACCAAAGGTAATAGTTCCAAGACATCCCAACAAAGCTATCTTCCACTCTGGTGCATTCATTTGGAGCAAACGCCACATTGAAGGGCTTGGATAAGAGAAATTCTCTAAATACTCATCATCACTATCATAATAAGAACATGTATGAACTGAGGGAGCATAACTTATACTTATTGCTGGGCTAAAGGGAGAAGCAGGGCTACTTTGCCAATTTGACGTCGACACAAAAGGGGACCTAGGCACGTTGGCATAACACCTTCTTGTGTAGCTTCCCGTCTCTTTACTAAGATATGGACTAGATGACCCTTTACCATTTGCTGTTGATTTCTGCAAGTTTACCATTTTAAAGTAAACTCCACCTTCTTCATAACTCTTACTCATTAGTTCATCATGAGAACCAGATTCAACGATTCTCCCTGACTGAAGGACTACAATGTTGTCAGCCCTGCGTATAGTGGTGAGGCGATGGGCAATGATGATAGTTGTCCTTCCTTGTGAAGCCTGATCAAGGGCCTCCTGAACAATTCTTTCTGATTGTGCATCCAGAGCACTTGTAGCTTCATCAAGTAGAAGAATTTTCGGGTCTTTAATCAATGCCCTTGCTATCGCAATCCTTTGCTTCTGGCCTCCAGACAATTGAAAACCACACTGTCCTACCTATAATCCAATTGGAAATTTGTCAAAATCCAGTCGAATAACAAAAAAGAACGGACAACAACATCTATTCCAAAAGAGCAATAAGCAAAAGATATTAGCTTACAGGAGTATCATATCCATCAGGTAAAGAGGCTATAAAGCCATGTGCATTTGCAGCCTTAGCAGCTTCAACAACCATTTTTATTGAAGCACCTTCTTTTCCAAAGAGTATATTTTCCTTTATGGATGTAGCAAATAGAACAGGCTCCTGATTTACAAGCCCCATCTGAGATCTCATCCATTTAAGCTGCAGTTTCTTAGTTTTATGTCCATCAAGTAAGATATCTCCATTTATTGGATCATAAAACCTTTCTAGCAAAGAAATGACAGTAGACTTTCCAGAACCACTGCCTCCCACAATTGCTACTGTTCTTCCAGCTTTCACTTTAAGATTAAAATTTTGGAGGATCGGGACATCTGGTCTTGACGGATAGCTAAAAGTCACCTCCTTAAACTCAATATCTCCTCTTACATACGCTAGAACTTTCCCTTTCCCATCTTCTGAATCTATTTGAGGAACACGATCGACTAGTTTGAAAATTCTTGAAGCAGCAATTGTTGCCTCAGTGATGAATGAGATATTAGGAAGTGCACTCATACAAGACCTACAATCAGAAAACCAAGCCTTGGCAATATCAAGATTTGCTAAAATAATTGTCATATCTTGTTTCCACTTATCTAATTTTCAATTAAATAGAAACAAAGTGAATACAGCTTTATGTTCTTTCGTTGATCAAATAAAATGAGGAGCGAAGAGTAAACTTCAATATGATAACTGAACTTTATCCAATCTAAAAGTTTAAAGTCACATGATCAGAAAAATGAGAAAAATGGAGTTTTTGAAAAGAAAAAGAAATTTATTTTATCATTTAGACCAAAAAAATATTATAATTCTTAAGAACTCAACGGGCCCTTCCCCTTCGAATCAAACAAACAAAGAAGGGAATCCGCTTTCATATTGACGATTCAATTCATTCGATTACTACAGGATGAATCCAATTCACAAAACTTCCTTTCTTAGATCAAAGCAAAATAAACTTTAGCCATTATAATAGTAAGATTACTAAATTCTATCTGCTACTACATTGAAGTCACAAAACTATTTCTTGTCACATTAAAGCAACTGAACTTTATCCGCTATAATAGTAAAGTCATTATACTTATCCACTATAATAATAAAACCGAATCTTAATGATTCACTTGTTGGGATGGCGGAAGATTAATTCATGTATATGAGATGTAAGAAGTCACTAGTTAACCCTACAAATGAAATATGGATTGAAAGAGATCTAGCTCTACCAAACTTTTCTGGATCATCCCAACATTCCCCACTTGTTTGACTATTGCTGAGCAGTTTTTGGATATCAAATGGACCTTTCCAGAAGGTAATTATAATGTGGCCGATTTCAATCAAGGTGACTATACTGTTATAGTAAAGTTTAGTTGCTTTTCTGTTGTAGCGGCCACAGTTGAAGGTTCGTAGGTGCAATAAACTCGCAAATAGAATGAGGAGTGAATAAAATGAAACTTACAGTCCTCCAAGAATAACACAAAGAGCTGATATGAAAACGCGACCACCACTTTCTCCTCTATTAGCAACAAGAACACTCCCTGCCCAAGATTGAAATGCCCACGACACATAAATCATTCCCATACTTCCTAACAGCAACCCCTTAGTAAGCCCTTGCTTCACACCAAGATTCAAACTCTCCTCAAGAGCATGGCTGAATCTTGTCACTGTTTCATTTTCTCCAACGTAAGAGTAAACTGTGCGAATCGATGAAATTGCTTGTTCTGCTACATTTCCTGCAACTCCGTAGGCATCCTTCATTTTCATTCCCTGCCTCATAAGTAGCTGTCCAAATGCTACCCCAGGTATAACAAAACCAAGAGAGAATGGAAGTGAAACCAATGCTAGTCTCCATGAGAGGTAGAATGCAACTATTAGGCCAAAAATAAACGTTGACATGTGAGCAACACAATTAGGTATCTGCAAGATGGAGAAATGGGAAACTTTAAAAGATTTATCATTGATATCATGGGTACTAAGAGGTTGATTGATTTAGCCGCCTTTTTTGCCGTATATTCCCAAATTTATTTTGAAAAATCTGATTTGGGTGAAACTTGGTTTGAAGATGAAAATATGTTTGTACATTATTTTTCAAAACATATTTCACTTTTTTTTTTTTAAATATATGAAACATGACTTATATCATAAGTTCTAAAAACTATCACAAATACCCAACAGTACCTTCATCAATAACATTCATTATCATTATCACAAATCATAGTCTTTAACATAAATAAATTTGGTACAAAATTATCATTTTTGTAATGAACTACATAATATACTATCAGATGACCGAGGAGACCAAGCAGCATTGTTACAAAATAATAAATGATAGACTCTTTTATAAAATATAAAAGTTTGAGACGATTTTTAAAAATTGTAAGTAATATTTTGGGCCAAAATTGGGATTCGGAGTTTTGAGTTTTGGGAATTTGCCAAAATATGAATAAAATTTATGAACAAACATGTATTTGTCAAAAAATATTTGGAAAAATATTAGCAAAATCTATGACCAAACGGGTAATGTATCGTCGCCAAACTTTATCCACTAAACTTTATAGCAAAATCATACTATATATATATAAACAGTTTTTTCTCACGTTAATGTAACATACTTTACACACTATCACGTTATTTATTAGCACATTAAAATAAATGAACTTTTACTTTAGTAGCAATAAAGCGTTAAACTTTACCCACATACCGATCCATAAAAAATGACTTTAAGGCCTTTGGCACACCCCTTATAAAAATACTAACTACTAGAGAGAGAAAATATATTTTGATTAAATTATCCTTAATTAAAATTTATATATTGTTAACTTGATATATTCGGATATATAAAATAAGGACAAATTTTAAAAAACTAAAGTTAATTCATTCTTGATTATGTAAAAGGACACTTATTTTGGACCAAAATAAAGACGTCAAAAAATCACTTATTATGGACCGAATGATATAAAAAAGTGACCTTGATGAGGTGGTTTTGTCGTTATAGTAGTAAAGATTAGTACTTTACTGTTATAGCATGTAAAATTATTATAACAGGTAAAGATCAGTTATGTATTTTAATTTGACAAGAGATAGTTTTTTAATATTACTGCTATAGTGGGTAGAATTCAATTATTTTAATATGAAAAAAAATAGTTTTGTTTTATTTTTATAGTGGATAAAGTTCAATAACCATACGGTGAAATTAATTTGAAATTAATTTTGAGAAAATACATAGAATCTTATAGTATGATACGTTGAGAAAGAAAGATGACAAGACTTAAGGTGTGTTTGGTACGAAGGAATATATTTTTCGAAAAATATTTTTCTATTTTTTCATGCTTGGTTGGCTTAAATGTGTTGGAAAACATTTTCCCCGTGAACTCATTTGGAGGAAAATATTTTCCCTATCATAAGAAGAAAAAACAGTTTTCAACCTTCCCCACCCTATTCCCCGTCCCCACCAACCCACCCCACCCCCACCCCTACCCCCACCCCACTCACCCCCACACCCCACCCTAAATAGAAATATTATTAATAATATTTTCTTTTCATGTTATAAATAAAGTATTTCTTTTTCTTTTCAACAAATGGGTATTTTCTTTTTCATGATATAAAAAAGTTTTTTTTTGTTATTTTAATAAAAAAGTACTTTCTTTTCGAGTAAAAAATATTTTCTTTCATTTCAACAAAAAGAGTATTTTCTTTTCAAGATGTAGAAAAATTATTTTCTTCATTTCAACAAATGAGTATTTTCTTTTCATGATGTAAAAAAAATATTTTCTTTTCATGATGTAGAAACAGTATTTTCTTTTATTTCAACGAAATGAGAGTACTTTATAATCATGTTGTAGAAAGAGTACTTTCTTTTTTTTTTAAAAAGAGTATTTGCTTTTTAGTTACGGAACACAAATTTCAATTTTGTTTTTGCGTAAAAAAAAGTAAAACAACACATTAGTTCCTTTGGGGTTGTATGAATTTTTAAATGAAAAATTAAATTCTTGAAGAAATAGAGTCCTAAAAACGATGGGTATTTGAGGGGGAGGGGTGAGGAGAGTATCATAAAAATTATTTTCCTAAAAATTATTTTTTACTCTCTAACCGAACACTATGAAATTATTTTCCGGAAAAAAAATTTCACTGACCAACAAACAGGGAAAATAAGTGATAAAATCACTCATTTTCTATGAAAAACATTTTCCATGGAAAACATTTTCCTTCCTACCAAACACACCCTTAATACATCAAAATTGAAATACCTTCTCTGCAATAGCATCTTGAATAGAATGAGCATCAGCTGAAATTGTGGAAACAACTTGAAAACTACTGGATGAAGCATTTTGGCTGTCAAAGAAACTAACTTCTTGCCTGAGGACAGATTTTAAATACTCCATCCTTATGCGAGATGTTTGCCTCTCTGCAGTTCTTGTCCAACAAATTCCTCCTACAAGTTTCAGAAACACTATCATGCATAATACTTCATTTTCAAACTTAGTAAACAAGTTTATGAGCTAACACTGAGATTTTAACAATATTAGTGTATTTTTATCCGTTATAGCATATAAGTTACCTTATTTTCATATCACTAATTTATTTTTTTATTAACGGTTTTAGAAATTTTTTTAAGTGAATCAAGAGAAGTTAGTAGATAAACTCATGAACATATGCTCATGCGTAAAAAAAAGGTGTTATACGTACCAAGGCAGGCAGATATACCAACTCCAATTGCAACGAAGAGCAACCTGAGAGAGTACTGTTTCAAAGACATGGGGAAAAAATTGTTTTATTTCTCTAAAAATTTATGATTATGGCAAACAAACTCTAGGCTAAGTAAATAGGGGGTGGTTAGTTTATAGTCTAATATACGGGAACTATAATGTACGAATTATTTATGCAATAAATAATAATATTGTAATGCAATGGACAGTGACACATGGATTCTTTTGCAGTAAATAATGATCCTCGTATTATTAATACACGTATTCTTATTATCCCACATCTATAATGTACAAACTGTTACATTGATTTCATATAAGTTATACAAGAATAAGTAATACAACCAGTTGCAAATGTAGCACACAACTAACATGATCAATTGAATCCAACATTTTCAACGTAGAGCATATATATATATATATATATATTTGTGAACTCATAAGTTCAGAAGTGTAGTGAGTTCAATGTTAAGAACTTCAAGTTTGAACCAATCAAATTTAAATCTTGAATCTGCATTTGGATACAACACATAATTTCCAATATCATAAGTTATACGAAGTTTATTACTGTTATATTAACTATATAGATTAAATTGGTTACCTCGTTAAATCCTTGTATTATTTTTTCTCTATATTTACTTTGAGTGATTATGTACTAATTAATCCACGATCTTCCGCAACAATTAGTATCAGAGTAAGGTTAGAGTATTTACATATAATAAGGTTAAGATATCTTCATTATCTTTAACAAAGTATAAAGAAATTCGATGGGGTTTCTAGTTTCATTCTACGGAAGATTACGATCGTCCCTGGTATTATAAAGGTTGTGGAAGCAAATTGATGAGGATTTTTCTGAAGAGATGATAGAGAGAAGGCAAACTTGAAGGAGAGGAATTTGAGTGTGATCTTCATGAGCATTACAGATAGCGTTCTTCGGGAAATTACTGAAGAAACTTCTGCAGCAACGACATGGAAGAAGCCAGAAGATCTGTATTCTGAGAAATCGCTGATAAACCTTGATGAGTTTAATCCAATTACAATGGACTTGAAGAATGCGGAAAGCAAAATTGAGGGTGAGGATCAGGTCTTAATTGTGTTATGTTGTATACCACCATCTTACGACACTTTTGCTAATACGTTGCTATATGAGAAAGACTATATTTCACTGAAAAATGTTAGTAATGCACTAAAATCGAAAGAGTTGAAAAGTGCTTTCTAGATAGCAGAACTGATGGTGAGGGTCTTGTCAGTAGGGGAAGAATACAACAAAAAGACTTTAATACAAAAAGGTTAACAACCAGATCGAAGTCCAGATCAAGAAAGCATAACTATTATGAGTACAAGGAGCGAGATCAATACAAGAGAAATTGTCCAAAGCTAAAAGAAAAAAAAGGGAAGCAGAAAGAAGATAATTTTACAAATATTGTTGACACTGAAAATAATTCTAATGATAGTGACTTTTTAGAGAAAGTTTGTACCATGAGTTCAAGTCATAAGCAGAATTTCTGGGTTCTTGATTCTAGTGCTACTTTTTATATGTATCCGCACAAGAATTACAAGAATTAGTTTGCAACTTATAAGCAAATGAGTGGGAGTGTCTACATGGGTGATAATAATCCATTACCAATAGAGAAAATTGATAGCATTAGATTGAGAATGTTCGATGGAATTATCATAAATATTGCGTGTTGGCATGTTCCGCGGTTAAAGAAAAATATGCTTTCTCTCTCAGCTTTGGATGATCAAGGGTATAAGTTCTACTCCAAGAATAAAAACCTAAAATGTGTAAAGGATCCACGCTACTCATGAAAGACAAACTGTATTCTAAATTATATCATCTTCAGGCAAGTGAAGTTGAAAGAGAAGCTATTGTAGCTTCTGGATAAAGTGATTTGAATCACTCTCAATTGTGACACTTGTAACTTGGTCATATGAGTGACAAGGAATTGTCTTTGTTGAATAATCAAAACTTGATGGATGGGTATAACAATCAAGTTTGTGTATTTGGTAAACAGAAAAAGATAAAATTCAGCAAGAAGGCAGAACACAAGACCAGAAACAAGTTAGATTATATACATTTAGACTTGCGTGACCTTCCCTCTAAGAGTGGTGCTAAGTATTTTATGAGTTTAATTAATGATTAATCAAGATTGGCGTGGGTGTATTTTCTGAACAAAATATGAGGCATTTTCGATGTTTGTTAAATTGAAAACGATGGTTGAGAGGTAGACGGAAAGAAAAGTTAAACATCTTCGGACTGACAATGTATTGGAATTTTGCAATTCTGAGTTTAATGATTTCTGCAGCAGATAGGGCATAGTGAGACATCACACTTATGTCGGAATACCATAACAGAATGATGTTGCAGAATGCATGAAGAAAACAATTTATTATAGGGCACGAAGCACACTTTCATACTCATGTGTTAGCAAGGTTTTTTTGGGTTGAAGCGATCAATACAACTTGTTATTTTATTAACATATCTTCATCCATAACTATTGAGTTTAAAACTCATTTTGAGGTATGGTGCGGTTTGCCTACTGATTATTCAAATCTGAGTAATTGGTTGTCCTGCTTATACTTATGTGAGGGATGGAAAACTTGAGCCGAGGGCGAAGAAGTACATATTTCTAGGATATGCAACTGGAGCGGAAGGTTATAGATTGTGGTACACAGATCAAAAGACTCCAGGGTTTAATTATTAATAGGGATGTGACATTTGATGAATCTGCGTCACTAGACAGTCACATAGAGAAGGAAATATCAGAAACAGATCGTGGTGTTAGTGACCGTATAGAGCTAGAAATTAAATCTTCACTGTCACATCCCAGTAATTATAAATTAGAGAAAGCGGAGAAGGTGCAAAATATTAATCAAGATGATGGTATTAATACACATGTGCAACATCAACCATATAGCATCGCAACATGCAGAGAGATGAGAGTGATCAACCGACCACAAAAGTTTGCAAACGTAGGTGATGGTAATCTTCTTGAATATGCAAATTTTGTAGAATTTGCTTTGTCTGTTGCCGAGAGCATTGATGTGCTTGAGCCTAATGGCTATAAAAAAGCTATTTCTCGTCCAAAAGTAGATCAATGGGTTGATGCTATGGGTGAAGAGATGGAGTCTCTTCATAAGAATTATATACAGAAGTGTGTTCCATTACCAAAGAGGCAGAAGGAATTAGGCTGCAAGTGGATTTTCAAAAGAAATGAGGGAAGTCCATGGGTTGAAGCACAAAGGTACAAGACAAGGTTAGTAGCCAAAAGTTTTACACAAAGCGAGGGGATATCTTACAATAAAGTATTCTCTCCAGTGGTAAAGCATAGATCTATCAGGGTCTTACTGGATTTGGTGGCTCTTCATGACTTAGAGCTAGAGCAGTTGGATGTGAAAACTACGTTCTTGCATGGCAAGTTGGATGAACAATTTTATATGAGTCAACCTGAGGGATTCATTACTCCGGATAAGATAATTTATGTTTTCTTGCTTAAGAAATCTTTATATGGTCTGAAACAGTTGCCTAGGTAGTGGTTTAAAAGATTTGATACATTCATGATTCAAAGTACCTTTTCTCGAAGTGCATACGATAGTTGTATGTATTACAAGAAGCTTGAAGATGGTTCTTGGGTGTATTTGTTGTTATTTGTGGATGATATTATCCGACTGAAGAAGCAACTAGGTGAAGAGTTTGAGATAACGGATTTGGGTGTTGCAAAGAAGATATTAGGGATGAAGATTACTCGAGATAGAAGGATTGGGAAGTTGATACTGCCTCAACGATCCTATATTGAGAAGGTCCTCAAGAGATTTAATATAATATGTGCTAAATCTGTATCTGTTACTTTTGCTTTCCATTTCAAGTTGTCTACAAACACGTTACCAAAAACAGACAAGGAGATGGAGCAAATGTCCAGTGTTCTGTATTCTATATTCGAGTGTTGTATGTAGTATTATGTATGCTATGATTTGCACTCGCCCTGATATTTCACATGTTGTTAGTGTTGTGAGTAGATACATGGTGTGTTGGTAAAGAACATTGGCAGGCGGCGAACTGGATCTTGATATACCTAAAGGGTACTTTAGATATAGGCTTGACGTTTTACAAGACAAGTTGAGTGAATCCATAATTGGCTATGTCGGTTCAGATTATGCAGGGGAGTTGGATAAGAGAAGATCTTTGACAGGTTATGTTTTTACTCTTTCTGGTAGTGTCATCAGTTGGGAGGCGGCTTTGTAGTCTATTGTTTCTTTGTCTACCACTGAGACTGAGTATATGGCAATAACAGAAGCAATAAGGTTATTTGGCTACAAGTCTTGGTGAGTGATCTTGGACTGGCTTAGAAGAAGCTAAGTACCATTATTTTGTGACAGTTAGAGTGCAATTCATCTTTCTAAGAGTCAGATGTTTCATGAGAGGATGAGGCATACTAAAGTCGGACATCACTTTACTCTAGGCATTATATCAAAAAGGGTTGTTAATATGGAGAAAGTGTCTACGCATGATAATCCAGCTGATATGATGACCAAGGCAGTCCCGGGCAACAAGTTTAGGCATTGTCTAGACTTGATTAGTGTGTGCAGTACTCATTAGAGCCTTTAGAGGGCTGAGGACAAGGTAGAGAGGCGTTGTTCCTGTTGATGCAGAAAATTCAAGCCAAGAGGAAGATGTTATTTATGGCTCAAATTATTTTCTTTTACTGTTAGGAAACCCATAATCCCTATAGGTTTGGAAAACTCATTGTTCTAACAAATTTGAGAAAGAAAAACATATTGTGCTTGTCAGATTAGGTAAAACTTTCTCTTATAGGTTTGGGACTATTTGAGATCTATATATAATGGTTGTAGTTGGAAATTCTAGAGATTGTATTATGCTTTTCTTCTCATTCATAGTGGAAAACCCTCTCTACTTTTGTCCCAAGGATTAGGCTTAATCGAACCTTGTTAAATCTGTGTGTTATTTTTTTCCCCTATTTACTTTGTGCAATTATGTGCTAGTTACCCACGATCTACCGCAACATTTGTACTAGAAACCAAATAGTATTGTATAAGAAATACTGAAAGTTTACAGGAAGATTATATGTCAAATGAAAGGACCCCTAATTGCATCCAAGATCGAAGAAATAGAATGATAATACAAACCTTGTCAACAATTTCATTAGTAAAAGAAGCATCATCAGCACCTCCATAATCATCAATGATAGCACTGAGAATAAACATATTGAGTGGAGTCATCAGCCCATCTCCTATGCATCCTAAAGTCCCAAGACACATCACCAACTTATCAACGCCATCTGCATATCTGAATATCCCACTTTTCTTTCCCATTTCAAAAGCTAGTTATTAGAAGCTCAAAATCCCAGAGTACTTAAGCTATACAAAAATTCTGATTCCCTTCCAAAGTTTGCCTTTTCCATGTCTATTCTCTCAACTCTAGTATTTAATAAGTTACTTGCCAGCCGAACTATGACTACAAGACGTGTCGTTGTTTTATTTAGATTACATTCTGTACATTGATATTGTAAAATAATTTTTACATTATTCATATCATTTAAAAATAATTACAACTAACTGTTAATAAAATATGAGATTAGTAAGTTAAAAAATATAGTAGGTTATCCGCTGTTACATAAATTACATTGATAATATAAAAATACTTTAAGTCGTCCTTGTATACAATAGGTCAAATCATTTACTGCTACTCTTGCCGGCTACTCCTGTTATATTGGGTGTCACATTATACTGAAATTAGTGCGTTTGGAACCTATCAATTCTAAGTGTTACTTGTCAGGATTTTGATTGATCATTTAAAAACCATTTTTTTTGTTATATATGGTTGAGAAGTATCTGAAGTCTGGAGATAAAACCTGTTATCGTTTTCCACGAGGATCTTCATTGTGCTTTCAAGGAATGTATGAACTGACAAGGTCAAAATAAAGTATGTACTCGCGGAGATTAAATCCATGAATTTTGATAGCTTGAAAACGGCAACTTAGATTTATTCGCGCTAATTTAAATTGTTATAGTATATCATATCATATTTATATTTATATCTATGTCTATATTATTATAAAAGCACGAATATTCTATACTAAATATCGAACGATAAAAATATCCCTGAACTATTGATCGATTTTTATACCCTTAATTATTTATATTAGTATTTAGGACAAAACTAGAAATACAACGCGCTAGGATGAGTTCTTGCATTAGAATCCATTGCAAATTTGGATCTCTCTTTAGCGGCTGTGATTTATTACAACACGAAGTACACAATGTTTGGTGGATTTGAAAGTTCTATTATATGCAAAATTTTAATTGATTTTTGAAGAGATTTGACTTCCATTTTCTATACATGGTATCTTTATTTTCCATGCGGAATTTCAAACTAATATATATTTATATTATAAACTTCCTACCTAATTCAATAAGAAAAGATTAGTAATCAAAATTTAGTTCATTATAAAATTCTAAAAAATAATAATTTAAATGATTATTTTATCCAATGCGAAATTCATTTTTAAAAGGTAAAAAAGATAAATGATATTATATTTTATTAACGACCGTCTTGTTTTAAATATAATATAGATATAAATATAGACATAGATACAACAACAACAATAACAATATACCCAATATTATCCCACACCGTTACACCGTGGGTCTAGCTAGGGAGGGTAGTGTATACGCAAACCTTAACCCTACCTTATAGATATAGATAGTTAAAACAAAAAAGGAAAAGAAAGAGAAAAGAAACCATAACAAAAAAGATGTCATTCTCCAATTATATATTTTATCTCTATATCATAAGAAGATGTTGTTGGATAATATTAAATAACTTGCTTCTAATATAACGAGGAAAAAGAAAGGAATACGGATTTAAAAATATGCATTCTTTAAATTTGGTCCACATTCAAAAATAAATAAATTAGAATTTCATCTTCATCATTGGACACACGAGAAATAAGATTATTAACTACGGAGATCTGACAAAAAATATTGTTCAATGAGGTTATTGCTCTCATTCAAAGAAAGAATGATATTATTTTTCAACGAATAATATATATATATATAAAAAACAAAAGTTCCAATTCAATGAGGTTTTGTACTAAGTCAATTGCGTTACAATTGTTTTTCCCATATAGTATAATTGAATTAAGATTTACGTACAACAACGCATATACGTAGGAATTAGTTATACTAAAAGTGGGAAGCTCCTATCTTCAAAGTTATATTATAATTTTACCCCTGTAATAAACTAAAACTTAATTAAACATATAATAATTAGTACTTAATATTTTAGTTACATAATGGTTGAATTACAAGTTCAGCAGCACAACAATGAATTTACGACCTATCATTTAATCAATTCATCCTTGAATGTTTGTTTCCTTATCTTCCACGGATGAATAAATTTTATTGTTCCCTCAATATTCTAAGTTTACAAGATGGTTCATCTACCAAACCAAATATCCATTTATCTCTTTCCCATTTTCTAAATTTTCTTTATTCAAAATTCTACTTCTTTTTCAATGGACTAATTAATACACTTAATAATGATATTATGTAATTCTTTAGCGTACGTTACTTTTTCCAGCTACTCAATATAAAATTTAAATGATAGTGGTAAAATGACTCTTTGTTTTTTTTAATTGCTATAATCCTCATCTCTATTCATAAAAACTTCTCAATATATGTAAATCAAAGGTCACTCATTGAAAACTGAATTGATTATCCATGCATTAAATATACCAAATTAAAATTCTCTGCTAAAAACATCAGTATTAAACCAGAATTTAATGTACTATTCACTCCTTCAGAATTTTGTTTTTTTCTGTTCTTTATTTTCTTATAATTTTGTTGGCCTAGAATTATTGTAACTTTGGATGTAGTTCTATTTACCTTATATTTTTGTTTTGAGTAATATATTGATGTGTTAGTTTGGCTTGATAATAGTTGTTTCCAAATGCTATTTGTTCTTTTCTATTTTGTTTTTAGATTTTATCCTCTCTTTTTTTTTTTTTAGTTTGGTAAATTCATTTATTTGTTATTTCTGGCTAATAATATGATTTTCAATAGTTGTAGTTATCGATCTATTTTTTTTTGCTTCGTTTTGTTTTAAAACCTGGAAGTGGAACTCCTTGTCACGACCCAAAATCCATAAGTGCAGTGATGGCGCTGGACACCACTGTCAGGCAAGCCAACAATAATTACTTAATTGGGTTCTCATTTTATTATTTTGAAATCATATTTTCCTTCAATTTAAATAGTAAAGAATGGGGATTTACAGAGTAAATAATAATACTTTTAACAAATTCAATACAGAACAACCCATAATCATCCCAAAACCCGATGTCACAAGTGCATGAGCAATAACTAGGAATATAAAATAAAATACAACAGTTGTCCGGAATATAAATTGGACAGAAAAAATATAAATACTCTGAAGGCGACTCTGTTGGTTGCGGGTCGACAAATGGAATGCAACTCACCTAGGTCCCCGCATGTATACACGTCTCTGCTCTCACATGGGCTCTAGACATATATGTACATGCACAAAAATGTGCAGCAAGTGTAGTATGAGTACGTAAGCAACGTATACCCAGTAAGTATCCAGCCTAACCCCAGAGAAGTAGCAACTAGGGGTCGACATCGACACTTACTAGTGGTCTAATAAGGCAAATACAGTAAGAAGTAAAACAGATATGGGGCAGAATAAATTCGCGAATTAAACAAATATGAATATGTGGTACACTCTTCCTCCCAACAATAAACTCAACTCTCGATTAGCAGTCACCCCCTGTCCCAGAGTATATATATATATAATGGACCTCACCAGATGGGTCGCTACAATTCAAATCAGAAAAACTCCCAGATACACTGGCCCTTTGTACAATTAATATGCACGATTCCCTAGAAGGATTTTTATAAAAATATCGAGGCGTACGACCCGATCCCATCATAATATGGTATATAACCATAGATACATCTATTATATATATTGCTGAGGCGAACGATCCACTCCCATGAGAGTGTGGTGCATAATCCTGCCGAGGCGAACGGCCCGATCCCATAAAGTATGGTACATAATCCTGCCGAGGCGAACAACTCGATCCCATAAAGTGTGTGCACTACCGAGGGTCGAACGACACGAACCATATATGTATCTATCCTGCCAAGGCGAACGACCCGCTCCCATTAGAATAAGAAAGCTTTGATGGGTCCTTGACCCCACTCACGAAGGGACATGTGAGTTTTTAGGATAGCTTTGGGGAAAGTCCTTCGATGAGAATGCGTAACGCGGGGGAAATTCGTAAGAGGAGTACAACTATTTCGTGGCAAGTCATAAAGTTCATCCATCTCCACAATAATGAGTCTACCGCTCTACACAAGTCTACTCTCAAATTTTAAGATGTAATAAGGAACCTAAAAGTCAAGAGACAACTCAAATAGTATAGTTATAGCATGGCGTGAACCTGAGTCTAGACGGACAATAACATGAATATAGATACATACGGACTCTCGTTACCTCGTGCATACGTAGCTCCCGCAACAAGTAACAAATATCAATCACAACACCTAGGGGTTAGTTCCCCCTCACAGAGTTAGACATGAGACTTACCTTGCTCCGTAATTCCATAACTGGCTCCAAAGCCTCTCTAACACCTCAAACCGGTGCCCGTCGCCAAACTAGTCAATTAAGATGCAACCCAATCAAAATATACTCTAATACTCATAATTAATCAATTTATAATAATTTTCAATCCCGCTCAAAAAATCAATAAAGCAACCCTCGGGCCCATGTGCCCGGATTCTGAAGATTTTCGAAGATAACTATTACCCATAACCTCACGAACTCAACTATATAATTTATTTTTAATTCCATGTCCAAATTCGTGGTCAAAATCTAAAAATATCAATTTTTAGGTTTTCTATCAAAATTCCTCAATTTCTACCAATTTTTATGTTAACATCTACCCATAATCTATGTATTAAACTCACATTAAGTAGAAATTACTTACCTCACAAAGCTAGGTCGAAATCCCCTCCTTGAAGCTCTCAAATCGCCCAAGAGTGAATGAAAATGTGATAAAAATGGCCTAAGTCCCGTATTAAATGAACCCTCATTGCCCTGCGACTTTCGTACCTGCGGTGCTTTGGGACGCATCTGCGGTCCCGCACCTGCGAAAAATGCTTCGCAGGTGCTCCTTTCCTTCACTTGGCCGGGCTCCGCATCTGCAGACAAGGAGGACCGCTTCTGCGAGCCTAGCCGCACCTACGACCATGTCTCTCGCACCTGCGCCCAATCTTCTGCTTCTGCAGATTCTGGGCTGCCCTCCATTTCTCGCATCTGTGGCTCGTGGCTCGCACCTGTGAGCCTGCACCTGCGACTGGCCAAGAGCAGGTGCAATTATGACAGATCTGGAAGCTCCAACTGTTACTCCAAGCTTCCGACTTGGTTTGAGCCTCGTCCGATGGATACTCGGAGCCCCCGAGGCCCCGTCCGAACATACCAACAAGTTTACAATCATATAGCGGACTCGCTTGAACTCTCGGAACGCCCGAAACAACATTAAAACTAAGAATCGCACCCCAAAACCAATTGAATCAAACTTATGAACTTCAAGTTCTTCTATTCACTCTAAATGCGCCGAAACGTACTTAGACTACTCGGATTGACACCAAATTTTGTGTGCAAGTCTTAAATGATATTACAGAACTATTCCCGATCTTGGAATTCCGTTTGGACCTTGATAACACCAAAACCCGCTCCAAAAAAAATTTAAAGAACTTCAAAATTATTCAAGAACCAACTTCCACAATAGGCGTTGAAACGCTCCCGGGTCATCCAAAATCCGATACGGACATACGCCGAAGTCCAAAATTATCATACGAACCTGTTGGAACCTTCAAATCCCAATTCCAAGGTTGTTTGCTCAAAAATTACCCTATAGTGAATTCCTTCAACTTATAGCTTTCGGAATTAGAATTTTTCTTTCCAAATCAACTTCGAACTTCCTGAAATTAAATTTCGACCACGCGTACAAGTCATAATATCTGAAGTGAAACTGCTGAGGGTCTCAAACCGTTGAATGACGCGCTAGAGCTCAAAACGACCGGTCGGGTCGTTACATTCTCTCCCACTTAAATATACGTTCGTCCGCGAACGTGCAAAGAACTGCTCTGGAGTTGTCTGAAATCATTGTTTAACACCTCGTGCACCTACCCGTGCTACCATAACCCAGTTGAGCACGTTTGCTTGAGCAAACCTGAAAATCCTCCCTTTTATCTAGTCAAATAAGCCTTAGAGCCAAATTTCAACATCTGAAATCTCTACCAGGTCTGTTTCCAACATACGAACACCGTATTAATCACTACACGATGCACCAACACATGTTTGCATACCTTCGCGGAATCTACACCATGAACCGCATAATTCACATGACCATAATAACATCCTCTGATAACAACAGCCGAAATCCCACGAAGTCAATGCTCACAACACTCCTCATGACCCATATAAGTCATGTTCCAACTCTTGCAATACTGCCACGACAGAGAAGATGTGTAGAACTCATAACCACCTGCCGAATCACAATTTATGGAGTCTCTCCTCCCGACAAGAACCATTACCTCATTCTGGACTGAATAACAATATTTACTTTTTAATATGCTTCATATAAATCTGATCACACTGATCCCAGGTCCAATAATCTCGTCTCACCTAGTACAAGCTGCTCAGGCAATAAGCCACCTCAGACAGTGGCAAAAGTCTCGTATGATGCCATAATGTGCCAACAAGCTACAGACCCGAAGGCGATACATAAGGAAAAACGAACTCAGGAAAGAACTACTCAACCCACGTAACTAATTAAATAACCGAAAGGATGTTATGAACCTTCCTCAGGAAATGAGAAGCAAAGCACGCAATAATAGATATGGGAAACTGTACTTAATAACACACTGTTGTGGCGTGCAACCCGATCCACACACGATACCCTTGCGGCGTGCAACCCGATCCAACCATGATACCCGTGGCGGTGTGCCACACGATCCAATCAACATATCTGTGGCGTCGTGCCACCCGATTCAACCATATACCCGTGGCGGCGTGCCACCCGATCCACACATGATAATATAAACAAAACACACATCATCTCGTAACGCTCATACACACGAAATGCCCGAATATCAACTATAAGCACGCCAAGTGCATAATACAAATCCTGGGGAGACGGGTAGCGTCACGCGCTACAAAACTCAAGCACCACTAAGGTGCGATATATAACCTGCATCTCGAGAGCCATCCTGCTCACATAATACCACAAACCATACGTGATCTCAATACGAGTGCGAATAATCACACCACCTCACAACCCACTTGGAATAATATAGATTACATGGGATAGCTGACGACAGGAATAATGTCCAAGGCCCGACGACCCTTCCGAAAACAACGCTATGCTGATATGAGCACATCTGGCCTGATATAAAGCCCATATTCCCATTTAGATCCATCCACGGACCTCAACCGATTATGATCATACCATGCTTGGCTAAATATCCTCTCAAGAACACACAATGACCTATTCACGACACATAAGAACAACCGTCAAATCTGGAACAAACTTCCACATTCCACAACCAAATAAACCGAGCGCCCTTCAAGCATAAATTTCATATTAGTGATAGTACCACAATCTCCATACTTGGTTTTAAATCTTTAATCAACCAAGTGACTACACGTCACACTTATACAATCTTTCTGTGGGGCACACTCCCACGACCCTCCGCATAAGGTAACAAGTCTGCACATCTATACCACCGGTCACGCTAATGCCGTAAAGCAAATCTAGAAGCCGCAAATCAGTACACAAAGCTTCTTACACAGAACGCCGATCTCAGGTGACACTAAAGACAATACCAGCTCACTCTAAACATCTGAATTCTTCCCTGATCATCCGAGCTCGTGACATTCTTGTCAACACCGAACCACATCCTTGATCCTCAGCTTCCAATTTTCCATGCCGCTCGCTGCACCTAACATGCCAACACATGATAGTACCAGAATTCCATAATAACCCCTTATCCACTAATAGGATAAACACTTCATCATATAGAAACCTTTTACTTAGCTCATTTTGGAAGAACCAATGCAACACGCAACCTAATTCCCAAACCGCAGAAAATACAACCCCATGTTGTAATCTAAACTTCCATAACTCTTCTAGAAATCCCTTTACATAACAAAGCCATACGAATCGAATACCTCCCAAATCAACCAAGTTGTGGTGGTACTCAAGCCCAAGTGTACAACCACAAACTACATGTATAACTTCATGCTGGAGAAACTGGCCAATGCCATAGCCGTGCTGATTCAACCATTACCAACCGAGCCACTTCTTCTAATTTACTCGGGACTTACCCTATGAATAATGATAGCTCCATTCAAAACATCATGAACCCAAATCCGCACTCATCCTGAGTGACCTTGTTTCACGAGACCACGTTGTCTCCAAAACCCACAAACCATCTCATACCCTCCTTATATGCATATTTGCATCTTCAATTGGTACACCCATTCTGAAAACCCCACTATGAATCTAAAGTTATTTTCTCCCATTCCTCAAATGCCACACCCCAGACCGACAATAATGTAGAACACCCTAAGCCACCTTTCATAATCTACTACAAAAGCTCAAATACTTAACCCTACTACTGACTCGAAATCCTTAGGTACCACACTTTAACTTTTGAATCCACTAGGACCGTTGTTGAGAGTCACCCACTCTGACTCGGTCCCAAATACAATCAACTACAAGGCCATGCTAGCACGTCCACCCTCTTGAAGAAGTAACCGACTAAATTCCTTTCCCTTGTACATCACATCCCCGTGAAGCATAAACTCCGAGTTTTCCCAAAACCTGAACATGAATCGATAAGGCCAATAACAGTACACATTCCTCAAATCCTTTGCTCAAATTACCACTGAAGTTTTCTTTCCTTAGTCATGATAACCTGCCAATACACCGATAACCAGAAACCGCACAAGTTGACAACTACGCAATCCAATCATAGACGGTGAGGCTCTCCCACCTAGCTTGAAGCTACCATTGTATAACTCTGGAACCCATCAAGATTCCTTATCCCTTGTTGACTTGATCTTGCACAACCAACCCGCCAAATTCCTTGAAACCCTTATGTTAAACATTTCATGAACATTCTGAATCACTAGCCACATTCACATATTCGACCTCTTATTAGATAGACAGTAAAATTCTTCGTAGAAGCTTCATGAACACCACACAACCGCTAACCTGCTCACAGGAGATATCCCAACTGTGGAAATTCCATGCCGACATCCTCCAACAACGCTGCACCGAGTACAATTACCAAGAAACCAATAAACCATCCTGAGCCCGTGCTCATTCACCAGTTGTACAAGTCCGTTCACTCCTCATGGACATCAATTAAAGGTGCGACAATACATTCCAATCCAAAGTCATGTTGTATCTTGTTTCATATTAAGCAACTCCCTCTATCATACCCAATCTTCCTCAATATAGCAGCCAATATTCCAAATTAAGCCCGTAGACCTAGTCACTGTCCACCATGAATCCCAAATCTTTCTAACTCCCCCAAGGCATGTGGCTATCCTACCATAGAACCCATATGCTACTCTGCCACTCTCCCACTTTGGTCAAACCCTCCTCCTTTAAGCAATACTCGACTCATGTTTTCTTACACTTGGCCTTCTAGAAGTTTAACCACCGCAAGACACCTCCCACATGTGCTTCCTCATAAATGCCCAGTTGTGGCCGTAAATTAAATCCATCTCTGTAGCACTTTGAATCAATAGATAGCTACCACTCTAACCCTCTCCGAAGATTATCCTTATCGAGCCATCAGCATTAGGATTACCGATTCAATTCTGAACCACAACACACAACGACATCTGACAGCTGCTTCCCTGGCACCATTCACAATACTCTGCCCCAAAGGTGATTTGAAGAAGTCCATAACACCGGCGAACTTAACACATTCAATGAAGGACGACGACACCACATCTCGGATGAAGATTCTACCAAACTCAAAAATACCAAGTCTCTTTACTCCATCAATCCAACCTGAACATTCTTCGTCCGATTGCCTTGACGCATAGACAGGCATCCTACCATTACACAAACACGGTGCGATAACAACGCACGAATCGTCATAATAATTAATGCCAAATCTCAAAACCATAAGAAGCACTGATGATGAGATGAAATGACAGGACGACCTTCTGCAAGGCGACGGTAATAGCCCAATCAAACACGCAAGCAGAGACATCCCGCACCACCTCCATAGTACCGTGACAATTCCTCGATTCCCAATCTATAACAAGCGCTTCTCGTCGCATAAAATTGAATAGGAAAGAAATAAAGGTACAAGCCTCAAAAGAATAAATTAGCAGGATGAGGAATCAAGAAGGGAAGTGCTCCTAACAGTCTTGTAGCCTCTCGAAGATAAGTACAGACGTCTCTGTACCGATCAGCAAGACTCTACTAGACTCGCTTATGACTCGGGAGACCTAAGTGAACCTAGTGCTCTGATACCATGTTGTCATGACCCAAAATCTATAAGGGTCGTGATGGCGTCGGACACCACTGTCAGGCAAGAAAACAATAATTACTTAATTGGGTTCTCATTTTATTATTTTTGAAAGCATATTTTCCTACAATTTAAATAGTAAAGAATGGGGATTTACAGAGTGAATAATAATATTTTAAAAAAATTCAATATAGAACAACCCATAATCATCCCAAAACCCGATGTCACAAGTGCATGAGCATTAACTAGAAATATAAAATAAAATACAATAGCTGTCCAGAATACAAATTGGATAGAAAAAATATAAATACTCTGAAGGAGACTCTGCTGGTTGCGGGTCGACAAATGGAATGCAACTCACCTAGGTCCCCGCATGTATACACGCCTCTGCTCTCACATGACCTCTAGACATATATGTACCTGTAAAAAAATATACAGCAAGTGTAGTATGAGTATGTAAGCAACGTGTACCCAGTAAGTATCTAGCCTAACCCTAGAGAAGGAGCAACGAGGGGTCGAAATCGATGCTTACTAGTGGTCCAATAAGTCAAATACAGTAAGAAGTAAAACAGATATGGGGCATAATAAATACGCGAATTAAAAAAATAAGAATATGTGGTACAATCTTCCTCTCAACAATAAACTCAACTCTCGATTAGCAGTCACCAGATGGGTCGCCACAATTCAAATTAGGAAAACTCCCATATACACTGGCCCTTTGTACAATTAATACACATGGTTCCCTAGAAGGATTTTTACAGAAATGCTGAGGCATACGGCCCGATTCCATCATAATCTGGTACACAACCATAGATACATCTATTATATATATTGCCGAGGCAAACGACCCGCTCCCATGGGAGTGCGGTACATAATCCTGCTTTGGCGAACGACCCGATCCCATAAAGTGTGGTACATAATCCTGCCGAGGTGAACGGCCCGATCCCATAAAGTGTGGTACATAATCCTACCGAGGCGAACGACCCAATCCTATAAAGTGTTCGCACTGCCAAGGGTCGAACGGCACGAACCATAGATGTATCTATCCTGCCGAGGCAAACTAACCACTCCCATTAGAATAAGAAAGCTTTGACGGGTCCTTGACCCCACTCACGAAGGGACAAGTGAGTTTTTAGGAAAGCTTTGGGGAAAGCCCTTCGATAAGAACGCGTAACGCGGGGGAGATACTTAAGAGGACTACAATTATTCCATGGCAAGTCATAAAGTTCATATGATCTCTACAATAACGAGTATACCGCTATACACAAGTCTAGTCTCAACTTTTAACATATGATAAGGAACCTAAAAGGCAAGAGACAACTCAAATAGTACAGTTATAGCTTGGCGTGAACCCGAGTCTACCCGGACAATAACATAAAAATAGCTTCGTACGGACTCTCGTCACCTCGTGCGTAGGTATCTCCCACAACAAGTAGGAAATATCAATTACAACACCTAGGGGGTAGTTCCCCCTCACAGAGTTAGACATGAGACTTATGTCGCTCCGAAATTTTATAACCGGCTCCAAAGCCTCTCTAACACCTCAAACCGGTGCCCGTAAACTAGTCAATTAAGATGCAACCCAATCAAAATGTAGTCTACTACTCATAATTAATCAATTTATAATAATTTCCAACTCCACTCGAAAAATCAATAAAGCAACCCTTGGGCCCACATGCCCGGATTCCAAAAATATTCGAAGATAACTATTACCCATAACCTCACGAACTCAACTATATAATTTATTTCCAATTCCATGTCCAAATTCGTGGTCAAAATCCAAAAAATACCAATTTCTAGGTTTTCTATCAAAATCCCATAATTTCTACCAATATTTATGTTAAAATATACCCATAATCTATGTATCAAACTCACATTAAGTAGAAATTACTTACCTCACAAAGCTAGGTCGAAATCCCCTCCTTGAAGCCTCAAATCGCCTAAGAGTGAATGAAAATGTGATAAAAATGGCCTAAGTTCCGTATTAAATGAACCATCACTGCCCTGAGACTTTCGCACTTGCGGTGCTTTGGGACGCATCTGTGGTCCTGCACCTGCGGCAAATTCCTCGCAGGTGCGACTTTCCCTCACCTGGCCGGGCTCCGCATCTGCGGACAAGGAGGGCCGCTCCTGCGAGCCTAGCCGCACCTACGACCATGTCTCTCGCACCTGCGCTCACACAGGTGCGCCTAATCTTCTGTATCGGCGGATTCTGGGCTGCCCTCCATTTCTCACATCTGCGGCTCGTGGCTCGCACCTGCGAGCCCGCACCTGCGACTGGCCAAGCGCAGGTGTGATTATGATAGATCTGGGAGTTCCAACTATTACTCCAAGTTTCCGACTTGGTCCGAGCCACGTCCTATTGATACTCGGGGGCCCCGGGGCCCCGCCCGAATATACCAACAAGTTTAGAATCATATAGAGGAATCGCTTGAACTCTCCGAACGTCCGAAACAACATTAAAACTAAGAATCGCACCCCAAAATCAATTGAATCAAACTTATGAATTTCAAGTTCTTCTATTCACTCTAAATGAGCCGAAACGTACTTAGACTACTCGGATTGGCACCAAATTTGCGTGCAAGTCTTAAATGATATTATAGAACTATTCTCGGTGTCGGAATTTCGTTTGGACCTCGATAACACCAAAAACCGCTCCAAACCAAATTTAAAGAACTTTAAAATTCTTCAAGAACCAACTTCCACAATAGGCGCTGAAACGCTCCCGGGTTATCCAAAACCCGATCCCGACATACGCCCAAGTCCAAAATTATCATACGAACCTGTTGAAACCTTTAAATCCCGATTTCGAGGCCGTTTACTCAAAAATTACCCTATAGTCAATTTCTCCAACTTAAAACTTACAAAATTAGAATTATTTTTTCCAAATCAACTCCGAACTTCCCGAAATTAAATTCCGACCACGCGTACAAGTCATAATACCTGAAGTGAAGCTGTTCAGGGTCTCAAACCGCTGAATGACACGCTAAAGCTCAAAACGACCGGTCGGATCGTTATACTCCCAGTACAATCTCTAATGGATATGCGTTTCTTGAAGTGAAATGGAAGACAAAAAGACACGAACTGTGTGGATTAATGGGTGGATGAATGACACAACATTATACTCATGCATGCTCTTTTTGATCGCTGAAGTTTAATGTTGCTAATTGTGTTAGTGTTATCTCTTCTATTTTTGTTTTTCATCCAAGGTGTCCTTTAAAATATATTTATGATTTATTTTCTTGTTAGTTATATGATATTTAACTCTTAAAAAGGACAAAAATTTAGGGATTTTGCATAGATATTGTTGTCAGATTTGAGTCACCTCTATCGTCTTTCTTTTCACTTATTCTAAAATTTTAATGAAATTATAGTAACGAGATATATCAAAATTACATGAAATTACAAACTTAAAAAAGTTGATCAGTATATATTCCTTTCTTCTTAAACCATAGAAGTGACACAATTTTTCATGTAAAAAATTAATTGAAGAGGAAAAGTAGGGATGATGAAGGAAATATACATTGCATATTTATCTTTTGGCTTTTATTTTCATGTTTCCTTGAAGTTTGATTACTTAACTTTTTTCTAACCAAGATTAAAATCATGTGGGCCTTTCGGACAATAATATCTACTCTTAAATAAAGACTTGCATATATGTGCATTAGTCGTTCAATTTCTTTGAAAGACATACTTGTCGACAACAAATCTTCTGTCTCCAAATTTTATTTTGGATTGATGTAGACAAATTCTATAAGAACATCATTCATATAGAAAGATTAGGGTACACGTATTTGCACTTTATAATAACATCAAAATAACTTAATCACAAAACATACATATGTATTCAACCATTTTAAGTTCAACGTCATATCGCTTCCAGAATTCATCATTTTTAGATTGCATTTCCATTTTATATATGTCATTTAAAAAAACAATTGCACACGAGATTGGGATACAAGTGTAATGCACGTGTTTGAAAACTAGTATATACATACACACTGACACATAAATAAGATTTATAATATGAAGTATTTTAACCTATCGTAACAAGCTAACTACTTACTGGATATTTGTTAGATTACTTGTCACGACCCAAATCCACCAAAGGAGTTGTGATGACACCTAGCCTATAAGACTAGGTAAGCCAAACACAATGATGAAAAACTTCGAAATAAGATATACGAACTCTGAAATTCTAACATAAACCGCGGAATAAAAGTTTTAATAAAACCAAAATATGGGTACATAAGTCAAACTTCCCAAACTCCGGTAATACCGAGTCATGAGCTTTAATTAGAATACATAGCGAGTCTCAATAAGTACAATACTGTTTGAAAGTAAATACAATAATATAATAAGGAGGGAAGGGGACTCCAAGGGTCTGCAGCGTCCGTGCAGCACTACCTTGACTCCTCTTAAAGATAACACCCACTCACTCACGAAGTCTGCTACCTACAACAACTGGATCTATACAAAATATGCAGAAGTGCAGTATGAGTACATCACAATTAGTACCCATTAAGTATCAAGACTAACCTCAGTGAAGTATGACGAGGTTCAAGTCATATGATACTCACTAGTCAAAGAACCTATGCAATATATTAATAACTGGCAACAGAATATGTAACCAAAAAATATAAACAATCTCGTTAGAACATGTGATACTAACTCAACGCAGGAAAATTCATTATTGATAATAAATCATCAAGTAGAATCAGAGACATATGATAGCATGTCCAATACAACTGGCAGCTCATAGAATACATATGATTCCAGGTCCAATAACATTGTCTCACCCAACACAAGCTGCTCGGTCGACAAGCCGCATCAAACACCATCTAAAATCTCATACAACGCCATCCATGATCCACAAGCCACATCTCAAATATGACAAATAAGGAAGGGAACCCAAGTACCAGAACTATCCAACACGCGTAATAGATATAACAACCAAAGAAAATGCTACGAATATATCTCATGGAGGAGCAAACACAAAAAATAAGTATAAGGAATCACACCCAATATCTCACTATTGCAGTGTGCAACCCGATCCCATACATGATATCGTTGCAGTATGCAACCCAATCCGAACATCATACCCATGGCGACGTGCCACTTGATCCACACATACTAATCTGCATGGGAACACCCATCTAGCCAAGATGCCCATACTCACTAGACACACGTCTATCAACAACAAGCATGCCAAATGCATAAACATAACCCTAGGAAGATGGATATCATAATGTGCTACAAAGAGGCGAAGCACGACTAAGGTGCAATAAACAAGCCAGCATCTCAAGAGCCATCTCGCTCATATAACACCACAACTTACATAGGAACACAACACACAGGTGAATAATAAAGTTGCCTCATAACCCACATAGCATAAAAAAGTAACATAGGAAATAGCTGATGATAGGAATAACATCCACCATACCGGAAGACTCATCCATAGACAACTGTTGTGCTGAATGAATATATTTGACCTGGTGTAGAATATACATTAACATTAGGCCCACCAATGGAACTCTAAACAGATTCCAAACATCTAAAAATAGGTAAATATCCTTTCAAGATCCACAATGACCCTATCCATGACACATACAATCCACTGTCAAATCCCGAACAAACTTCCGTAGACTGCAACCAAGGAAATAATGCATCTCTCAGACATAAGCTCTCCAATCTGCGGCAGTACCAGAATCTCCTTACTTGATCTCAATCTCTCCCACTTAAATGACTGACACATCACACCTACGAGATCATCCCATATGAGGTACTCCCACAACCTTCCACACCAAGTAACAAAATCTGTACATCCATGGCTACCAACCATGCTATTTCTGTAGCACTAATCAAGAATTTGCAAATCAATACACAATGCCTCTTCCACATAACACCATTCTCAGGTGACACTAAAATAGTGCCAGTTACTCTAGGCATCTAAAATCTCCCGCACTCCTTCAAAGAAGTGGCATCCCTGTCAAAACTGAACCGCCACCCCGATCCTTCAATCCTAGTTCCACACCGCTCACTACAGCTATCATGCTGTTACATGAGCGTACAAGAATTTCATCATTAATCCTGAATCACTAGCCGAATAAGTAGTCCATCGGTTAGAAACCTTTCACTTCATTAATTTTAGGAGAAAAATAGCAACACACAACCAACTTCTCGTTACCGCAGAAGACACAAACCTCAAGTCATGGTCGAAACCGTCATAAACTCTTCGAGACCCACTTGTACATAACCAAGCATGGGACTGAATCACTCCAAATCATCCTAGTCTCACATAATTCCAAACCCATAAGTACAGCCACGAAACACCTGCATAGCCTTATCATACTGAAGGAACCGATCATTTCCCTTACCATGCTGATCCAAGAACCTACTAAACTAAACCCATTTCTTCGGACTTCCTCATATCTTGCTTTCAAAATAATACTTCTTTTCCAGCACACGATGGATCTCAATCAACAGTCATCCCGAGTTACCCAAACACGTAAGACCGTATCGCCTTAATACCCGTCAGCCCCTTTACACCCTCTCGTGCACTCAATATTACCTCCAACTAGTACACCTGTTCCGAAGAGACTTTCTCCGAATTCGAATTCATTTCTTCCATCTTTCCAACACTGCAATGCAGGCCTGCTGATAAAATGCTCTAAGTCTCTTTCACAATCCGCTGCAATACTCAATCCTCAGCCACACAATGAACCCAAAAATCCTTAGGCACGATATTTAAATATTGAACCCACTAGAACCATTATTGAGAGTCGCCCACTATAAGCTACTCCTGGATATATAACCAAACAACTAGTGCCCCGTTAACACACAAATAATCCCAAAGAAGCAATGGAATAAATCCTTTCCCTTGCACATCACATTCACAATGAAATATCAAATCTGAGTCATTCAACAACCTTCACATATAAATAAGGTGAAATGTAGTACTCATCCATCAAATTCCTTGCTCGAATTACCCCTGATGTCCTCTTCCTTAGTCATAACTAATCCACAACGTACCGAAATCCATAAACTAAGAAAATACATGATCATGTGACCTAAACATTGGCAATAGGCTCCCCCACGTGGCTTTAAGGCACAATCACAAAATCTAAGAAACCACAATGACTTCCTCCTAGCTACCATGATCTCACTCTGTTACTTAGCCAAATTTCTCACAAATTCTTGTTGCACTATCATAACACCTCCCGAATTGTCAGCCCCAAATGCACACTCTACCTTATGACAACCACGCCATCTTCTTCGAGCGATCTATACCAACATCATAGTACATGCATCCCATTGGATATAAGGTAGAACTCTTCATAGGGACTTCATCAAAAATCATGCAACCCCTAACCTTCTCACAGGAGATAGCCCACATGTGTAACCTCATATCGACATCCTCCAATGATATTGCCTCACTTATAATCACTAGGTAATCAGTTAATCCTGCTGATTCCACACTTATCCACCAGCTGTAAGAGTCTGTTCATTCCATTAACATCAACTAACGATCCAACAATTCGTTTAAAATTTGAAGCTATATTGCATCCCTTGATTATAATCAAGCATTCACATTCCTCTACATTCCAAGCAAACTCAATTCGTCACATTTGAACTTCGTAAGTGTAGATACCACCATCTCAAATGAAATGCACAGACTTAGTCATTTATCCACCATGACCCAAACGACACTAAGCTTTCTCAAAGCCCGTGAATACCTTACCACAGAACCCATACGATACACTCCCACTTCTACCTCTGTTTAGCCATCTTCTGAAGCAACTACTCAATCTGTGTTGCTCATACTTTACCAGTTTACAATTCAACCACCGCAAGACATATCTAACAATGTCCTTCTTTATCCTTCGCCACCAATAATACTGCCTCAAATCACGATCCATCTATGTAGCACCCGGACGAATAGAATGTTGTCAACTCTAAGCCTCCTCAAGGATCATATTCCTCGAACCACCAACAAGGGAAATACTGATTCGACCCTAAAGTCACAACACACCACCATCTTCGTGAACTGCTTCTTAGGTACAACTTCGCAACACCGTTCCCCCAAAGACGAACAAATGAAGACCATCATACTGACGAGCCTTAATGCGCTCAAACATGGACGACAACACCACAACACAAAAACGAATTCCACCAAGTTCAAAAATACCCAATATTGTTGGTCAAAGCCTGAACATCCGTAGCCCAATGCCCCTCCTGTGCTGGAATTAATCTGAACTTTCAAATACTAACCGAATAATCCTCGTCCTGAAGCATTCACTTCCACAACACAAAAGTAAACACCCTACCATTTACACAAACACTACGCGATAACAATGCAAGAAATGTCACAATACAATGTGTATAGCCTTCAATCTGTGGGAAACACCAACACTAGGCTGAAATGAGTGAACACTCCTCCACCAAGCGACGATAGTAGTCTTCCCCCATAACGTAGGGAAAACATCCTACACTATACTTTTAGAATCACCACAACTCGTCCATACAACTGTTATCGAATGCTTGACATTGCGTACGAATTAGTAGGAAGGAATTGAAGACATAAGATTCAACCGAAATCAAGTCGCATGACAAGGAATCAAGAAAGAAAAGTTCTCCTAACAGTCCTGTAGCCTATCGAAGATAAGTACAGGCATCTCTGTACCGATCCGCAAGACTCTAGTAGACTTGCTCAGGACTCGTGAGACCTAATTGAACCTAGTACGTTGATACTAAGTTGTCACGACCCAATTCTCACCATAGGTCGTGATGGAGTCCAACACTGTCGTTAGGCAAGCCAACAATAAATACAATACTGATCGATAGTCCATAGCACAGTTTATAGCACGTGATGAAATAAGTAAGCGGAATTGTTCTATTTTCATAGTAAAATACTAATATTTATCTTAACTGTTCGAACACTATCAAAATAAAAATCTGAATATCACAACAAAAATTCAACCAAGAACAAAATCTAAATTCCCAAAACTCGGTATCACCAGTGCATAAGCATCTACTAGAACATACAATACTACTAAAATAACTGGATGGGATAGAAAATAGACAGAATATAGTAAATGAATAAGACGGGGACTCCGTGTGCTATGATTGTAACATGGATTGCAGCTCACCACAAAGTCTCCTTAGCAGTTGTGCCTACGCGCCTAGATGACCACCATATGTACACTACTTAATACCTGCACAATTAGTGCAGAAGTGTAGTATGAATACCTCAATTAATGCGTACCCAGTTAGTATCTAGCCTAACCTCGAAGAAGTAGTGACGAGGGGTCGACATCAACACTTACTAGTGGTCCAATAATCAACGTACAATAAAAGTAGACATGTATGATGCATAGCAAGTAAAAGCAAAGAAAACAGATATATGTGTGTAGCATGATCCTCAACAGAAGAGTAAATATAAAATTCTCAAATACCGATTACTAACTCGAATGGGATATGTATATGATCAATAAAAAAAAATGCCAAATCTCAAGTCAGTAAAACTATTATATATACGCTAACTCTCGATCAAATATAATGCACGAGTCCGACGAGGCAAACGACCCGATCCCATAAGATTGATGATATAATATCCCGCCGTGGTCGTACGGCCCGATCCCATTATAGTAGTGTACACTGCTGAGGTCATACGACTCAATCTATATACGCATCTCATAATACTACCCAAGCGAATGGCTCAATCCTATAATGGTACTGTTGAGGCGTTCAGCTCGATCCCATAAGAATAGTGAAATTTTGACGGGACACTGGCCCAACTCACGAATATATGAGTGAGTTATGAAATTCAAAATACTTTCGGAAAAATAAGTAAAACACAAAAAAAAAATCGTAAAAGGAAGTATAATTTTCGCGACTATTCAAGTAGCGCGTCAATAAAATAACCCGACTGATCATTTTGAGTACTGTAGCTCCATTCCCCTATTTATTAATTATTTTATGTTTGTTTGTTGTTATGTGACTTGCCGATGTGGTTGGTTTGGTTCCGGGGATATTTCTGAATAAATTGGAACATTTAGTCCCAATGTTGGAAGCCTAAGTTGAAAGAGTTGACCGAATATTGACTTATATATAAATGACTTTTGAATTGAGTTTTGATGGTTTCGAAAGGTACGTGTGGTAATTTTGGACTTAGTAGTGTGTCCGGATATTGATTTGGAGGTCCGTAGGTAGTTTTGACTTGAATTAACAAAAGTTGGAAAGTGAAGGTTTGGAAAATTGAGAAGTTTGACCGAGACTTGACTTTGTTGTTACCGGGCTCAGATTTTGGTTTCGAAAGTTGGAATAGGTCCGTTGTGTAATTTATGACTTGTGTGCAAAGTTTTGAGGTCAGTCGAAGTTGATTTGGTGTGTTTAAGTATTGGTTTTAGAAGTTGGAAGTTCAATAGTTCATTAGGCTTGAATTGGGGTGAGATTTGTGTTTTCGATGTTGTTTGATGTGATTTGAGGGTTCAACTAAGTTCGTATGATGTTTTAGGATGTATTGGTATGTTTGGATGGGTCCTAGAGGCCTCGGGTGAGATTCAGATTGATTGCTGATTGAGTTTGGCGTTGTAGAGTTGCTGAATTGCTGGTGTCTGGTTTCCTTATACGCGTTCGCGAGAGAGGTCTTGCATTCCCCTAGAAGGATGAGGCCGGTGGGGCACCAGGCATGTAAGCCTTCATGTTCGCGGGAGATGGGTCGCTTTCGTGTAAGGATTGGTTAAGTGATCATCGCGTTCGCGGGAGATGGGTCGTTTTCGCGTAAGGATTGGTTAAGTGGTTATCGCGTTCACGTAAGAGGAATTTGGCAGCTGAGGAATTCGTGCTTCGCCAACGCAAGGCATTATCCGCATTCGCGAAGATGAGCAACTGGGCAGCAGTATATTATTTCCTAATCAAGGGTTTTGTTCCATTTTTCCTCTTTTGAGCTAGAGACCTCGGTTCTGGGCGATTCTTAAAGAGACTTTCAAGGAGTTGACTGGGGTAAGTGATTCTAACTCGAATTTGATTAAAATACAAGAATCCATCATTGTGTTTACCATTTAATTAGTGTTTTGGGTTGGAAAAATTGGAAAAATTAGTGGAAACTTCATAAGCTATACTTTGAGGATTTGAAATGCAATTTGAGGTCAGAGTTGGATGATTTTGGTATGGTTGGACTCGTTATTGAATGGGTGTTCGAATTTTGTGAATTTTGTAAATTTTTTCGGGTTCCGAGACGTGGGCTCGAGGTTGACTTTTTGACTTTGGTTGAAGAACTTAGCTTTATCGTATGGAATCGATTCCTATAGCTTGTATTGATTGTATTAAGTTGTTTGTGGCTAGACTCGAGTTGTTCGATGGCCGATTCGCAAGGCAAAGGTTTGTTGGAGTTGTGATTTTTGCGGTTGTGAGGTAAGTAACACTCTTAAATATGGTACTGAGGCTATAAATCGCCGAATTTCGTGTTATATGGTTGGTCTTGAGGTAACACACATGCTAGGTGACAGGCGTGTGAGCGTGCACCATGGTAATTGTGACTCGGTTGATTTCGTGGTACTGTGTAGTTATCAAAACTTGTTGTTATTCATGTAATCCCTACGTGTTAGAGTATTGAGATGAGATCTATGATAGAAATCATGTTTAGGCTATATGATTATTCTGTTGGGACCTACTGAGGTCAGTTCTGCTGTTGAGTTATTTTGCTTAAATTGCAATTATGTACTCAGTCACATTCATCATTTGCATATCATATCTCAGTTTATGTTATCATTTATTATTACATCATGTTATCCTTGTTTTGGATGATTGGCTTGAGATTTGTGAGCACAAGAGACTGGAGAGATTGATGACAAAGTTGGCGCCTGGGAGCCGGCTTGTGAGTGATTTATGGAATCAGACTGTGCGCCGCATTAGACTTTATTGACACATTTATGGGATCGAGCTGCACGCCGGAGCATGCCATGTTGGCTTATATTAGCGCTTGGGCAGGATCCGCCCCTCCGGAATCTGACATACTAGCAGTGAGCGCAAGTACCGTTGAATGCTGAGTGATTGAGAATGTTGAGTGATTAAGAGTAGTTGAGCGTGTTGAGTGAGATTGAGTACTCTGAGAGTGTGAGTACATAGAGTTTATTACTGTGTTGCCTTACATGTAACATGCATAGTTGACATGTAGACATAGAGATGTAACATTTCTCATGCTGTCTATACTTTGCATATTTTATCACTATTGCGCTTAAATTGTTGAACTCGAGAGCATGTCTACATTTCTGTACTATGTACGAATTGATTATGGGATTTCTCTTAGTTATTACTGTCATTTCCCTGTTATATCTGCACTGTTATTATCTGGATTTGGACTGTGCCTTTTTGAGCTCGTCACTGCTTTCAACCCAAGGTTAGTCCTGTTACTTATTGAGTACATTAGGTTAGTTGTACTCATACTACACTCTGTACTTCATGTGTAGATCCATGTACATCTGGACCTGGTGGTTGCTAGACTCAGAGCTGTATCTGCTAGGAGACTTTTGAAGTAGCTGCTTTGACGCCCGCAGACCTCGAATCTCCTTCCTTTAAGTTTTATTCTGTACGGTTCTATCTTTCAGACAGTTGTATTAGAGATTTAGACTGTGTTGACACTTAGTAGCTCATGCACTCGGTGACACCTAGATTTAGGGGATATTGTAGTTGAGTCGCATTTGTTCTTATCGGTTATTTATGAGATTTTTCATTGTTAGACTTATTACATTATGCTTTTAATTTAAAATGCGTAGTTATTTTGTGATTATCGGCTTGCCTAGTAATGTGATAGGCGCCATCACGACACTTAGTATCTGAAATAGCAAAGTTCGATACTCTAAACTAGTCTAGTCTAAGGCAAAACATAAATTAAAGCATTTAATCAGGGAATAATACTCCAAGTTAGTACAATTAAAACATGGTGTGAGTCCAAGTCTGCCTGAACATAATCAAGAATCTACCATACGCACGGATACTCGTCACCTCATATGTGTATAGCTCCCATAACACGTAGCACGTAACAAATATAGCACCTGATGAGTAAATTCCCTCTTACAAGGTTAGACAAGAGACTTACCTTGCTCCAAAATCCGATAACTGGCTACAACGCCTCTCTAACACCTCAAACTAACGCCAAATGATCCGAAACTAGCCAAAGAGTGTGCAAACCAATCCAAATATACTCAAAAACTCGTAATTTAACAATTAAAAACAATTCTCAACTCCACATGAAAAGACAACCCCCAGGCCCACGCGCCTGAATTCTGAAACTTCTCGAAGATAAATATTAACCATAGCACCACGAACTCAAATATGTAACTATTCCACATTCCATGCCAATTTCGTGATCAAAACTCAAAAATACAATTTCTAGGTTTTCTTTCAAAAATTCCATATTTTAAACTAATTTTCATGTTTAAATCTATATATAATCCATGTATTTAGCTCACAATGAGTAGGATTCACTTACATTGTGATAGGTGATGAAAATGCCCCTCCAAAATTGCCCCAAATCGGCTCCAATGAAAGAAATGAGATAAAAATGAGCTACGTCCCAATTTGCTAACTTATACACTGCGCACAATCGTCCATCTTCACGATCGCGGAAAATTCCTAATGATCGTGAAGGCCAAACCAGCCTCGCTCAGAAATCCTTCTTCGCGAACGCGAGGTCCTTTCGCAACCGCGACACATAGCATGCCAAACCTACGTGAACGTGAGCCTTGCTCCACGAACGCGAAGTCCAATATTTCTAGCCTCATCAATCCTCCTTCCGCGATCGTGACATGCCTTACGCGATACCGTTGAGCAACTTCCAACCCAGGCCAACCCCACTAACACAAAATATCCGCGACCCTCCTCATGCAAACGCGAAGCACAACCACATCATATACTGCGATCGCGAACCCCATTCTGCAAACGCGAAGGAAATATTCTCCCCAGATCCAAACAACACTCCACGATTGTCAGTCCTTATCCGCAGTCGTGATGCATACCACCGACACTAGAAACCAACAACTTCAAATCAATGGGAATTGGTTCGAAACCATCTCAAAACACACCTGAGGCCCTCAGGACCCCGTCCAATCATACAAGCTAGTCCCAATACCTTATCCAAACTTATCCAAAGGCTCGAAACACCACGAATAACATCAAAATCAAGACTCGACGATAAGAAAAATCCTTTTCTTAACTTTCAAACTTCGCCGAACATATCCGAATCACACTTAGACATTTTGGATATCGACCAAATTTCACATACAAGTTTCAATCAACTAAATAAACCTATCCAAGGTCCCATAATGCCACCTAGATTACAATAACACCAAAGTCCATTCAAAGTCAAACTAAGCAAAATCAAAAACCTTAAAAATGCAAACTTCTGACAAAAAATGCCGAATTGCTCCCAGATTATCTAATACTCAACCCGAACATATGCCCGAGTCCAAAATGATCTTACTAACCTATAGGAAACTTCAAATCTCGATTTCGAGGTAGTTTACTCAAAATTCAAACCTTGATAAAATCTTACAACTTAAGACTTCCGAATAAAGAATTCACTACAAAAAAACACTGTTTAGCGACGGACGTATTCCGTCGCTAAGCAAATTATTTCCGCCACTAAACCAGTTTAGCAATGAATTAGCGACATATTCAAGTTTGTCTCTAAATGCTCGTAGCGAGTGTCACCACCCCAAATCCACTACTCGTGATGGCACCTAACCGAACCCGCTAGCTAAGCCAATTAACCTCTAAACAATTCAAATAACAATTAATAAAGCGATTGAGTAAAGAAATATCTGAATCTTATACACTCCCCAAGGATTGGTAGTACAAATCATGAGCTTCTAAGAATAGAGTTTACAAAGCCGAAATGAAATAAATACATAGTCTGTTTGAAAAGTACATAAACAGAGTTTTATAGATCTAAGGCTACCATGAACAAGAGGCAGCTACAACCGAGACGCAGGTACATCTTCGATCCAGCTCCCATCGAACACAGCAACATCAGCAACCAACATCTGCACGCAAGGTGTATAAGTATAGTATGAATACAACCGACCCCATGTACTCAATAAGTAACAAACCTAACCTTAGGTTGAAAGTAGTGACGAGTTAACACAAGGTTGGGTCCAATACCAATATTCCACAACAGTTCATAACAGCATAATACAAGTAATAAAAGATGTATCTCAAAAGTAAAATGCTCAGCTCGTTCACAGTTCCAGAAAATAGTCATGCTTTTCAAGTATCTTAGTGAAAACCCAAATCTTTTATCGAAAATTCCAAAAATACGAGTAAGTTTGAAAACTGTAATTTTTCCAAATATCCTTTCCACAGTAAATTAGATCTTTCATTTTCTTTCTAGATAGCAAGTGTGAAATACCTCTCTATGCCCACATATCAATGTGTGTAAAAAGCCATGAATGACGTGATACCGAACATCATGAGGAAAATATTGCATCTTTATGCCTGTATGTCATGTGTGCATGCCAATGCCATGTATCTCAGAGATGAATCATGTACTCACAATCTCAGAGTACTCAATCTCACTGTCTCGCATCTTCTCTCACTATGCTCAATGCTCAGCACACTCAATCACTCCGCATTGTACAATACCCGCTGCGATGTGCAGCTCGATCCATATGTATATATTCGACTGCGCTCACTGGGGCTGTGCAGACTCCGGAGGGGCTCCTTTCAGCCCAAGCGCTATATCACTGCGGCGTGCAGCTCGATCCTATAGAATGTAATCAATATATCACTATGGCGTGCAGACCGATCCCATAAAATGTAATATATATATATATCGCTGTGGCGTGCAACCCGATTCCATAAAATTTAATCAATATAATATGCTACGGCGTGCAACCCGATCCCAAAATGTCACTCTCACTAGGGCCCTCGGCCTCACTCAGTCATCAATCTCTCCAGTCTCACTCACGGGCTCACATTATCATGAAACTAGCCCGACAACAATGATATGATGTATCGATACATAATAACTGAGACTGAGATATGGTATGAATGCATGGATATGACTGAGTATGAAATATCAATGAAATCAGTGAGATGACAGTAAGAAACGACTACTATGGGTCCAAACAGAATCGGCATAATGCCTAAACATGATATCTAGCATGATTGCCAGCTTAACTACTTTATCACATGGTGAAAACACGGATATCAACAAAGTAGGACCACTATATAGCGCCATGGGAACAACAGAGTGTCAATTCAAATGGTCCACACCCACACGCCCGTCACCTAGCATGTGTGTCACCTCAACACTAATCACATAACACGTATTTCAGGGTTTCATACCCCCAGCTCCAAGATTAGAAGAGTTACTTACCTCGAACAGGCCAATACCAATGCCGAGCAAGCCAAACGATGCTCCAAAAATGCCATCCCGCGCGTACCGACCTCCGAACGGCTTGAAGCTAACCAAAAACTACTCAAGTACATCAAACAATGTTAAAGGAACCAATCCCAGTGAAAATTGATCAAATCTTGAATCAAAAGCCCAAAAATCGGCCAAACGCCCAACTTAGTCCCGCACCTTGGAACTCGTAAAAATTTACAAAATCCAACAACCCATTCAATTATGAGTCCAACCATACGAGTTTCACTCAAATTCGACTCCAATTCGATGTTCAAAACTCAAAATTCCTATTATGAAACTTTAGGCAAAACCCCCCAATTTTCCTCTTTAAATTCATCCACCAATTGCTAAAAATGAAGACGGATTCATGAAATGTAATCAAAACCGAGTAGAGAACACTTATCCCAATCCTTATGATGAAATTTGCTCCAAATATTGCTCCATTCCGAAGTCCATAGCTCAATATGTGATAAAAATGATCAACCCTCGAACTTATAATATTCTGCCCAGCGGTTCCGCATTTGCAAACAAATCGTCGCATCTGTGACCACCGCTTATGCGGTAAAAACTTTGCTTCTTCGAAAATAGCCTTTCCCAGCAACCCCCGCACCTGCTGATATCAAATTCTGCTTCTGCGAAGATTTTTGCCCCAGCGCTTCCAATCTCGCATCTGCACGCACGCATGTGCTCTATAAAAATCTGCTTCTGCGGTCTTCCTCACCCAGCCTCTTCTCGCTTCTGCGACTCCACTAATGCTTCTGCAACCATTGCACGGGCGCAATACCAGTCGTAGGTGCGGAACACTAGAACCAACAGCTTAGCAAAAATCCAAAATGCAATGAACTTTGAAACTTCAATCTTCCACAACCGATGCCGAAACCTATCAAATCACGTCCGATAGACCTCAAAATTTTCAGACAAGTCACATTCGACATTATGGACCTGCTCCAATTCCGGAATTGGAATCCGACCCCGATATCAAAAAGTCCACTCCCGGTCAACCTTCCCAAAATTTTCACTTTTGCCATTTCGAGCCAAATTCGACCACGGACCTTTAAATCACACTCCGGACGCGCTCCTAAGTCCAAAATCATCCAACGGAGCTAACAGAACCATCAAAATTCCAATCCGAGGTCAAATGCTAAAAAGTCAAACTTGGTCAACTTTTCAAATTTAAAGCTCCTTAGTTGAGAATCATTCTTCCAAATCAGTCCCAAATAACCTGAAAATCAAAACCGACGACTCACACAAGTCAAAATACATCATACGGAGATACTCACGCCCGTAAACTACCGAGCGAAGTGCAAATGCTCAAAACGATCGGTCTGCTCATTACATTCTCCCCCACTTAAACATACGTTCGTCCTCGAACGTGTCCAGAGTTGTTCTCAAAGCCATCAAACCGTCGTATAACCTTGCCATGCACATACACGGGGGTGATCTCATGTCACCCTATCCCATACTGGCCCGACAACACAACATAACTGTAGTTTCTTAATTCAACCTAGCCCATAAACCTTAGAATCCAATTTCCAACATCTGGAATTTCTTATAAGATCAGAATCTCGCATCCTACACCCTGTATAAGTCTGAGCAAGCTGTACCAAGCCGCAACCATAACCCAAGATACAATCGCATAATATAACACATTACACAGATACTCGAAGCAATGATTTCTAATCACATTAGCTGCTCAAAACAACCCAATGACGGTAATAAACCTCATATCAAACAAGACTCCATTCTAAAACCTTCATACACTACTGATGATGAAAGGAACACGCAGAAACTCATAACCATTCATCAGATCAACCAGTCATGGAACTCCCTTTCCTTCGACAAGAACTATAGCAAATTTCTAAGCCGACTTTCCATATTATCCTTCCAACTATGATGTAATCTATTCTGATAATATCCATTCTAGGTCCAATGACCTCATCTCATCCAACACGACCACTCTAGTAACATGACACATCAATACAATCTAAAGCCATAACCCGTGCAATCCGTGCACCAATAAGCAACATTCCAAATATACTCAATCATGGAAAACAAATAACTCAAACGAGAGAACTGTCCCGCAAATTCAACAAGTACTGCCACAACGCAATGCTAAGAACCTATCACACACCGTAGAACCAAAACACACAAATCTAATACAAGGGATCATTTCTCAACATAACTCCGCTGCAATGCGTGACCCCATCCAAACATTGGCCCATATGAGACACCTCGAGCCACCATGCTCAAAATCAATAACCACGCACAATTCGACATCAAGTACCTAAAGTGCATTACCATAACCACGGAGAAGCAGATGACACAGTGCCACACAAAACCCGAAATAACATAACCAATACACCCTCAATCATGCAATACCCAACTACTCATCTCGCTCAAATTCCGCTATATGACCACAATAGAACCGCACCATGTGTGCCTAAAATCAAAGAATCACATCTCCTCGTAGAATATAAGAGTAACTCACAGAAAATTCCAGAACACGAATAAGCTCAGCAACAACTGAATGACACATCCATCAACAATAGCATTATGGAGCCAACCAATCCAACTCGGTGTAGAATACACATCCTAATTGGGCCTACCAATGGACCCCAATCAACTTCGGGAACCCACAAATGGATAAATAACCCTCCGAAAGCCCACAATGACTAAATCATAACACATACTATCATCTAGCTAGCTTCGGCCATGACTTCACAGTCCACAACCATAAAACAATCTGCCCTTAAGAACTCCCAGTCTCTGAATCCATAGAACACACGTATCACCATATCTGATCCTAATTCCCTCGCTAGAATGTCTAACACATCTCTCATACACAATCATCCCACAAGGAATACTTCTAAAATTCTTCCGTGCCATATAGCAAAATTTGAATATCAGCAGTCGATCAACCAGGAGAGTGCCACAGTACTAGTGAAGTATCCGTATATCAAAACACATTGCCTCTTATGAAATGTATACTATCATCAGGCCATACCGAAAAGTAATATCAGTTACCTAGTCATCTGAAACCGTCTATGCTGGCTACGAATCTATGACCTTCCCTTCCAAACTGACCTGTGACCCCGCTCACGTAAATTTCAATCTCACACAACACACCGCATATACCATGCCATCCTAAGAAAAGTACAAGAACTTCATAGTCCAATCCGAGTCACAAGCAGAATACATACCCGTTCAGTCAGAAACCTTCCATTTGATCTCACCCAGGTGAAAATCACTATACACAACATGCTCCTCACGCCAGTAGGAAATATACCCCTCGAACCTTGGTAAACACCATTGAGAACTCTTCAAACCTATTTGCATATAACTAAGCTATCAGAACCGAATCTCTCTATCTCAATTCAGCCACGCAGGTAGCCAAAACCCAAGAGCATTGCCACGAAACACCTGTAAAGATTAGCCACATCATAAGATCCAAAGAACCAATTATATCTATTACTGTGCTGATCCAACCTACTACTACGCTGTCCTGTTTCTCCAAGTCCTTCCAAATTGCCTTCAAATTGATACTTCTCCTTGCTGGAACACCACAATCCTTAACCAAAATTCACCACACAAGAGACCCTAATATAAAACCACAACGCCCTAAGGCCCATAAGCCACTGACTTACCTCTTAAGCACCCCAAGGCACCACAACCGAGACACCCACTCTAAAGAGACCTTATGTGAACCTAAAACTGTTTCCTTCACTTTCTTGATGCTGAAATGCATAATCCACAACGGTATAAAAATGCCACACGTCTCAGCACCATCCAATGTAACTCTCAGTTTCTAGCCATATACAAATCTTGAAAATTCCAAATCACTACATATAAATCTTAAATTCATCAGAACCATTCTCGAGAGTCATCCACTCTACTCAAATCTCAATTAAACCGACCAAACGGACCAAACGACCTATGCCCCATTAGCATACCAACACCAAAGGGAGTAACCCACACTCCTAAGAAACCGAGCAAATTCCTACTCCATGTACACTACATCCTTCGTGAATAACCACTCAATTATTTTATAATTCTCATATATCCATAGAGTGTAATACAACCTGTATCCAGAAATTTCTTTACCCGAGTCATCCTCAATCTCGACCTCTGCAAGTCATAACTGATTCACAAGTATACCCCGAACCGAAACCAATACAACACATAACCGTGTAATCAACTCGTCGATAGTAGAATCCCCCACTTGGCTCAAAGCCATGGAATTAAACATCTGACTACTTACAATAACCATACCCCATTACTACCACAATACCACAGTGAGATTCCATTAAATCCTCTATCCGCTCATGCAACACAAATCATCCAGTACCTCAAATCATCTGCAAATCTCGCGTTCATCCTGGTGATGGTTAAGCCAACTTCCACAGGCGATCCAAACTCAAATTGCAATATATATCATTCACTGGTAAAAGAGAACTCTCTACAAAATATCTTAGGGATCACACAACCTCAGGACACCTCGTAGGGGATAACCCACCTGCTTTGCCTGAAACTGACATCTCTCTACACCTTCCACAATTATGACTACTACGCAATTACTTAATCTTCTCGATTCTGAACTCACCAACAAGACATGAGAATATAGTTCACTCCACAATTAAACAACATGATAGATACCTCAATACACCCATAAATCGAGACCATACGTCAAATCCAGACAGAAATCAGATACCCCATAGTCCTTTCTACATCTCAAGTAAACTCTTCTCATCACATTCGAACAATCTGAACACATCTCGTAGTCACATCATACTCACCACATAGTCATCCAATCACAAATTCCACTAATAGGGACACCACCGGACATATAAGTCCCAAAAGCACGTGCTCACACAATCAAAATTTCTGTGCTCAAGCTACAGTCAAAACCACCTCATGTCCTCCAGACTGGCCCATTATCAGCACACCAAAATCACATCTCGCACCTCAACTATGGAATCACAAGCCGTCGTTGCACAGCTGATACCGAGCGCTCATGTGCGCATACAAATACGTGAAAGGAATTCAAAGAGTTACGCTTCAAGATGAATCAATGCCGCACGATAAGGAACAAAAGATGGTAAGTATATCCTAAATGTCATGTAGCCTCTCGAAGATAGGTATGGACGTCATCATACCGATCCACAAGACTCTACTACATACTTGCTCATGACATGTAGAACATATGAACCTAGAGCTCTGATACCATCTTGTCACGACCCCAAATCCACTAGTCGTGATGGCACCTAACCCAACCCGCTAGGTAAGCCAATTAACCTCTAACCAATTCCAATAACAATTAATAAAGCAATTGAGTAAAGAAATATCTGAATTTTATACACTCTCTAAGGACTGGTAGTACAAATCATGAGCTTATAAAAATAGAGTTTACAAAGCCGAAATGAAATAAATTCATAGTCTGTTTGAAAAGTACATAAACAGAGTTTTATAGATCTAAGGCTACTACGAACAAGAGGCAGCTACAACCGGGACGCAGGTACATCTTCGATCCATCTCCCATCGAACACAGAAACATCAGCAACCAACATCTGCATGCAAGGTGCAGAAGTATAGTATGAATACAACCGACCCCATGTACTCAATAAGTAACAAACCTATCCTTAGGTTGAAAGTAGTGACGAGCTAACACAAGGTCGGGTCCAATACCAATATCCCACAACAGTTCATAACAGCATAATACAAGTAATAAAAGATGTATCTCAGAAGTAAAATGCTCAGCTCGTTCACAGTTCTAGAAAATAGTCATTCTTTTCAAGTATCTTAGTGAAAACCCAAATCTTTTACCGAAAATGCCAAAAATATGACTAAGTTTGAAAATTGTAATTTTTCCAAATATCATTTCCACAATAAATAAGATGTTTTATTTTCTTTCGAGATAGCAAGTGTGAAATACCTCTCTATGCCCACATATCAATATGTGTAAAAAGTCATGAATGACGTGATACCCTACAACATAAGAAAAAAAATGCATCTTTATGCCTGTATGTCATGTTTGCTTGCCAATGCCATGTATCTCAGAGATGAATCATGTACTCACAACCTCAGAGTACTCAATCTCACTATCTCACATCCTCTCTCACTATGCTCAATGCTCATCACACTCAATCACACAATGTTGTACAATACCCGTTGCGGCGTGCAGCCCGATCCACAGATATATAGTTGACTGTGCTCACTGGGGGTGTGCAGACTCCAGAGGGGCTCCTTTCAGCCCAAGCGCTATATCGCTGCGGCGTGTAGCCCGATTCCATAAAATATAATTAATATATCGCTGCGGTGTGCAGCCCGATCCCATAAAATATAATCAATATAATATGCTGCGGTGTGCAGGCCGATCCCAAAATGTCACTCTTACTCGAGCCCTCAGCCTCACTCAGTCATCAATCTCTCTAGTCTCACCCACGGGCTCACAATGTCATGAAACTAGCCCGACAATAATGATATGATGTATCGATACATAATAACTGAGACTGAGATATGGTATGAATGCATGGATATGACTGAGTATGAAATATCAATGAAATCAGTGAGATGACAGTAAGAAACGACTACTATGGGTCCAAACAGAATCGGCATAATGCCTAAACATGATATCTAGCATGATTGCCAGCTTAACTACTTTATCACATGGTGAAAACACGGATATCAACAAAGTAGGACCACTATATAGCGCCATGGGAACAACAGAGTGTCAATTCAAATGGTCCACACCCACACGCCCGTCACCTAGCATGTGTGTCACCTCAACACTAATCACATAACACGTATTTCAGGGTTTCATACCCCCAGCTCCAAGATTAGAAGAGTTACTTACCTCGAACAGGCCAATACCAATGCCGAGCAAGCCAAACGATGCTCCAAATATGCCATCCCGCGCGTTCCGACCTCCGAACGGCCCGAAGCTAACTAAAAACAATTCAAGTACATCAAACAATGCTAAAGAAACCAATCCCGATCGAAAAGGATCAAATCTTGAATTAAAATCCCAAAAATTGGCCAAAAGCCCAACCCGAGCCCGCACCTCGGAACCCAACAAAATTTATAAAATCCAACAACCCATTCAATTACGAGTCAAACCATACTAGTTTCACTCAAATCCGACTCCAATTCGGTGTTCAAAACTCAAAATTCCTATTATGAAACCTTAGGTCAAACCCCCCAATTTTCATGTTTAAATTTATCCACCAATTGCTAAAAACGAAGATGGATTCATGAAATGTAATCAACACCGAGTAGAGAATACTTACCCAAATTTTTATGATGAAATTTTCTCCAAATATCGCTCAATTCCGAAGTCCATAGCTCAATATGTGATAAAAACGATCAACCCTCGAACTTATAACATTCTGCCCAGCGATTCCGCATTTGCGGACAGATCGTCGCATCTACCACCACTGCTTCTGCGGTAAAAACTTAGCTTCTACGAAAATAGCCATGCCATACAACCCCCGCACCTACGAATATCAAATTCCGCTTCTGCGAAGATGTTCGCACCTATGCTTCCAATCTCGCATCTGCGCGCACGCAGGTGTGCTACAAAAATCCGCTTCTGCGGTCTTCCTCACCCAGCCTCTTCTTGCTTCTGCGACTGCACCAATACCTCTGCGACCATCGCACCTGCGCAATACCATTCGCAGATGCGGAACACCAGAACCAGCAGCTTAGCAAAAATCCAAAATGCAATGAACTTTGAAACTTCAATCTTCCACAACCGATGTCGAAACCTATCAAATCATGTCCGATTGACCTTAAATTTTTCACACAAGTCACATTCAACATTACAGACCTGCTCCAACTTCCGGAATCGGAATCTGACCCCGATATCAAAAGGTCCACTCCCGGTCAAATTTTTCAAAATTTCTACTTTCGCCATTTCAAGCCAAATTCTACCACGGACCTCCAAATCACACTCTGGGCGTGCTCCTACGTCCAAAATTACCCAATGGAGCTAACAGAACCATCAAAATTTCAATCTGCGGTTAGATGCTAAAAAGTCAAACTTGGTCAACTCTTTCAATTTAAAGCTCCCTACTTGAGAATCATTCTTCCAAATGAGTCCCGAATAACCTGAAAACCAAAACCGACGATTCACACAAGTTAAAATATATCATACGGAGCTACTCACGCCCGTTAACTACCGAGCGAAGTGCAAATGCTCAAAATGATCGGTCGGGTCATTACATAGGCTCATAGCAACGAAAAATACAAAACCGTCACAGGATTAGCGATGAAATATATTTGTAGCAAAGTTTAGCGATGGAAAAAACTATCGCTATATTGCTTATTTTTGTAGCTATTTTGACTAATTTTGTCTCTACAATTCATACAAAATTCGTCATTTGTTCTTACTAGCGATGAAAGCGTCTGTCGCTAGTCGTGTTATTGGTAATTCTTTCTTCTTTTTGCAACAAAACCTTTTGTCGACAATCAGTCTCAAGATTTAATTTTACGCGTTAATTTAATCTATGAAAAATATCTGTCGCTAATTTATTTTTAATCCGTTGCTAATTTTTTTAAATTCTTTTTATATATTATTTTAAATGTACCCTATTAAAGAATATTACATAAAAGCTATTAAACACACTTAATTAAAAGTTTTGATATTAATATAAATTTATATTATATTCAACAAGGTCCAAAATATATAGCATAATGCATATAACGGTATCGTTAACTACAAAAAAAAATCACAAGCATCAATAATAAAGTCCAAACAAAATAGGCTAACTATACGAGGCTGGAGAGTTACTGTCATCATTAGAACCTAATGCATGAACCTCATAAATGTTAGCAACATTAGAAAAGGTAGGAACTGTAGGTGCCACATCTGATGGGTGGTTGGTAAGATTAGTATTTGACTGATGCGAGTGTATGAAAACTAATTCGTGTACCCACTCAACGATTACATGAACTATATGATCTGTCAGTATAGGAATTAATCGCATCACTAACTCATCCAGATTCTCTGTCGTTGTCGAATAAGCATTTGGAGGTGCTGTTGACGATGTAGCATCAGATCCAAAAGAGTCACGAAGATTCGACCCATAGTAGCATTTTACTTGAGATCCAAGACCATATACTTTTCTTTTATTTTCTCCTCCTGTGGCTTGATAATATGCTTTACACTGATCAATATAGATTGAGTATATTTTTGTTGTTGTAATAACTCTTGATATTTTTCCTGTAGAAGAGTTAATAATTAGTGAAATTGAAATACTAAAGAATATTGAGCATTCAATTTACAAAATGAAAAATATATATGAAAGTAAAGTCAATAAAGTTATTTAAAAGGTTGTCTTACATGTACGATTCGGGATTTCTCACCAACAAAATTTTTTCCATCATTATCATGCGTATGGACGTGCAAATACATCTCACTTGGTATTGGATCTCAACCCTTTTTAACTGCCTATACAAAAGTTATTTCACAAATGTTAGTTCTATCCCGTTGAACAGTTCTATAGTGGATTCTCATATCCCGATTCAGGTTGAGCGTCACCATGCAAATCATCACTAGAAGACATCTCACCAGTCACATTTTTTTCTCCTTGATACTTCCAAATAAAATAGTTCTCAACAAATCCATACCAATAAAGGTGCAATTTAACAGTTTCAATATTCATGTATTTAATGTTGTGACATTTTTTACATGGACATCTAACATCGTCACCACTCATGCGATTGCGCTGAAAACAAGCAAACTGGAAAAACATGTTCACACCGGTTATGAAACTGGAATTAATACCCCTCGGCCATCCAACCTTTTGTACATCCAATCAAACTCTAGATTATCCATGTTCCTATTTAATATTAAAATAAATAAGACATTATAGTTCTTTATTTAATAAGACATCAGAATGCTTTCTAAAGGGAATAACAAGTTGGCATCAAAATGCCTTCTTTTCTATTTACAAAGTAAAAAACTTGTTAAAAAGACTGACATATAGTTTCATTCCTTGCCTATCCTTCCTTCCAGAGATACTACAAGAACTAACTTTAAGATCAATATTGTATAAGAAGTCACTACATAAAGTTTTACTATATGAGATCAATACTATGAGAATGAATTCTTATAGTATAACACTGTATAATACTATATTAAAGTTTAGAAGTGACAGATCTAAACTATATGAGAATAAATTCTTACAAGCTCATTCCATATCACAACATCAAGCGATCATTTTAAAAGAAGTCAAATAAGTATTGCTTAATTTAGAAAGCAAATCATGATCTAACTGGACATTCTATTAGAAAGAGGGAATAATATTGGTGAATAGTATTACCAGTAATATGAATATTGTCTAGGAACTACCTTTGAAGAGCCTTAACATATACTTGTGTATTAGTGTTGAAAGAAAGCCACATTCAGTTTATTATCAGTTGACTTTTAACATAGCCGACACCTCTAAAATAAGGCTACAAATAAAGTTTAGGTAAAATCCTACTTTAGAAAATTAACAGTGGAAATTTACAATAGAAAAATAACCAAAAACCAAGAACAGATAAGGGAAAAAAATAAAGAGTTAAAAACAATCAAGATGCCTTCTAAAAGGAAGAACAAGTTGAGCTTAAAAAGAAGACTTTAAAGTTTCAAATCACACAGTTCTTAACTGGAAACTCTATCATTTAGATTATGTACAAACGAGAATGGAAGAAATTCAAAAGGCAAACTAAGACTATAGATCTACAGACTCAAAATATTGCTCTGTATTCTTAGAGTAACGAATACACCCTTCATTCACCAAAAAAGAAAAGCAATTTACAGTAACTCTTCATATTTTTTTATTTAGATCTACATAGTTAGGTATTCATCCTTCCACATTATCATAAGTTCTTCACAAGTTACCACCTAATTCATTTTCAGTGAACTTTAGAAAGAAAGCAGCTAACATAGCTAGTACTCGTTGTAGAAATACCGTCGAGATAGCCATCAAAGAACTTCAAAGTGCGAATCCGTCACATCCACTGAAAAATCTTGAAGGAAGATCCAAAAAAATGGCATTCAATCTCATCATGTTTATGAGATAAAATATATTAATTTCGAATACAAAATCAAACTTGAAAGAGACTCGAGTAAATGTGCATCAACAAGCCATTGAAGCATGAATGGGTAAATCCCTAATTTAAAAAAATTCAGTGAAAATCTAAACCCTAAAATATATCAACTTACTATTGACCAAAAAATATGAAAATCAAGGTATCAGTCAAACAAAAAGTACCATATCAAAAATTCCTCAACATAATTATATAAAGAGAAAAAAAAATAAAACAAAAGGAGAAACTTTACCTGATCAAACATAAGAATAATAGTGTAGACAAAGTGAAAAAATAGTAAAAATGAGGGCTTTCATCTGAGAATCGTGCAGAGCAGCAAACATAAAGTGAAGAACGAGGGTCAGAAACACACACTACTTCGAATTTCTTGGCAATTTCAAAATTCGATGGGAAATAGTTTGCAATTTCGAAAGTTTTCTTCGATTCCTTATTTGATATATTTATTTCCCATTGCATATGAGCCTTAGATTCACGCCCAATTTGTTGTATTTGAAGAAAAAAACTCACATTGTTAAAGAAGAGTGCAATTGGGAGTCTAATAGAGAGGAGAGAAAGTGAGCGTGTCAGTAGATTTGTGCCCTAGATTTTGGAATGTCTTTTAACTAGGGTAATTTTATTAATGAAAATTTCAGCAACGTAAATAGCGACGGATATAGTTTCTGTCGCTAATAATAACTAGGGAAATTTTATTTTTAGGAATCTAGTGATGGAAATTTTCGTCGCAACTAACTTTGGAATGTCTTGATAAGTAAAATGAATGCAGCGACAAATTTTTGACGTTAAATCCATTGCTTAGTTTTAATAAATATTTTTTGCCCCACTTTCGTCGCTAAATTTGTAGGTAAAATAGAGGCACTAATATTGCGCCAATTTTTAGCGACGAATATATGTTTTTATCGCTAATTCGTCGCTATATTTGATGCGAATTCTTTTGTAGCTTATTTGGCGACAAACTATAAAATTCTTCGCTAATCCGTCGTTATTTAGGTATGGAATATGGCTTGTCGCTAAATTCCGTCGCTAAATACTATTTTTTTTGTAAAGATTATTCTTATAAATGAACTCCAAACTTCTCAAAAATTAAAATCGACTGCACGTGTAAGTCATAATACATAAAGTGAAGCTACCTAAGACCTCAAACCGAAGACCTCAAACCGCCAATCTTAGAGACCAAAATGGCCGGATGGGTCGTTACAGTATATGATCCAAGGAACCTTTCTATTCAAACCTCGGCAACCGCGGCATGGCTAACGACATGGTCTTAGCATGACAATGAAGAATAGCGTGGTACGAAGATAACCAAACATTACCCATGATCACATCAAAATCTACCATATTAAGCAATAGAAAATTAACTCTAGTCTCGTAGCTCCCATATAGTGACAAAACAAGAATGATAGACATGATCCACCACAATAGAATCCCAACGGATGTAGACACATAAATCGAATATCGATAGAATCATGAGACATATCCAAATATGAAGCAAAGTAGGATGACACATATGAATAAGTATAACTCGGATCAAATAAAACTGAAGCATCTCTATGATAGACTATAACAATACATGTAATGACTGCATCTAATATGACGCCTCGGTCTTATTAGAGAAAGAATAACAACGGGCCTGTCCTCCTCCTCAAGGACGACTTATACCCGCTTGTCCTCCACCTCTAACTGACTGTGCATATGGAGTGGCATTTGGAGCAAAAATCAAAGCCTGATTACCCTACTGAAGTACACCCAGCCGAAGTCTGGGGCAATCTCTCTCAATGTGCCTAGTATCAGCACACTCAAAACAACATCTCTGCGAATGTGGCTGATTGAATTGAGTCTGCCTCGGTCGCTTAGAATAACCGTTGTAGGACCCATGAGAAGAAAGTGCACTGAAGGATGACTGTCCAGTACAAGTTCTCTAAAATCCATGGCTAGAGGGAGCACTATGTAAAACGTGAAGTGCATACTGAATTGGCTAATTGAGATGACCTCTACCATGTCGAGCCTTTCCCCCAGAGCAGGAGCCATTAAATCCTCCAAAACAACGAGGCTTCTTAGCCTCCCTATAATCCCTCTCTTACCTAAGGATACGATTTAACCTTCTAGAAATCTCCAAAGCCTGATGAAATGCAGTCTCAGTCTCCATCTCCCGCTCCATCCCAAACCTAAGGCTTAGGTGAGTCCCTAAAAAAATCTATAGACTCTCTCCTCTCCGTAGAAACCAGAGGAGCTAGATGGAATGATATCTCTGTAAACCTCATAGAATACTCGGACACAGTCATACCCCTGGTGCAAATGCTCAAACTCACTATGCAACTTATCCCCGTGGGTCAGTGGAATGAACTCCACTAAGAAAAGATCGGAGAACGGAGACCAGGTAAGTGATGTTGCTCCAGCTGACCTACTCGCCTCACAAGTCTGTCACCATTTATATGCTGACCCTGTCAAATGAAAAGAGGTAAAGTCAACCTCGATCGACTCTACCAAACCCAAGGTACGCAGAATCTGATGACACTTATCCAAAAAAAAAACTGTGCATGCGGAGGTTTTTGGGTCCCTCCCCTAGCCTGTGAAGTAGCTGGTGCAATCGGAATCAACCCTGCCTGGGCCAAACACTTGTACATACTCATAAAATGAGCTAAGGTCTCCTGAAGCCCCGTGTAGCAATAGGCTCCTCAGGTGCCCTAGTGGGTCCCATCTGTTCAACATGATAAATCTCCTGCTCCTCAACTGGAGCTACAACTGGCTCCACCACTAATGCTATACTAGGGGCTCTAGCTGCAGTGCGCCACCTCGGCCCCAACCTCTCACCGCTCTGACAGGGGCACTGATGTTTGCTCAGCTAATTCCGAATATCGTGTCCTCACCATGTATGAGAAAAATAGAAGAGTAAAGATTCAAACTTGAGAATAAATCAATCCGCTCGATGAAGAATGGAAGAGAGTTAAATTTTAACCAATCCGCTCGATGAAGAATGGAAGAGAGTGAAATTTCCTTATAGCCTGGTAGCCTCTTAAAGATAAGTACAGATATCTCCGTAGCGATCGGTAAGACTCTACTAGACATGCTCATGACTCATAGAATCTATGAATCTAGGGCACTGGCACCAACTTGTCACGACCCAAATCCTGCCAAAGGAGTCGTGATGGAACCTAGCCTCTACGACTAGCTAAGCCAATCACACAATGATCCAAATTATCAAAATAAAATATACAAACTCTGAAATTCTAATAGAAACGGCGGAATAAAAGCTTCAACAAAACCAAAACATGGGTACATAAGTCAAACTTCCCAAAAGCTTATAATACTGAGTCATAAGCTCTAATCAGAATATATAGCGAGTCTCAATAAGTACAATACTGATTGAAAGTAAATAAAACAATATAAAAGGAGGGAAGGGGACTCCAAGGTTCTGCAGCATTTGTGCAGCACTCCTTGACTCCTCTTGAAGATAACACTCGCTCACTCACGAGGTCCGCTAACTCCAGCAACTAGATCTGCACAAAATATGCATAAGTGAAGTATGAGTACACCATAATCAGTACCTGGTAAGTATCAAGACTAAACTCGGTAAAGTAGTAATTAGGTTCAAGTCATATGACACTCAATAGTCAAAGAACCTGTGCAATATATCAATAAGTGGCAATAGAATATGTAACAAAAAGATATCAACAATTTTGTTAGAACATGTGATAACAATTCAACATAGGAAAATCCATTATTGGCAATAAATCATCAACTAGAATCAGAGAAATATGATAGCATGTCCAATGCAACTAGAAACTCGTAGAAATACATGTCGAAGTTTAAAGAAAGCATGTACATGATACAAAATATCATCCCCATTTAGTCACATGAACATCATCAAGAAAATCACCCTCAAACCATCACATAAATCATCAATAATGCAACCCTTAATATGCCGCATGTGCAATATCAAAAAATGCTGTCCTTATTTCGCCACATGTGCATATCAAGAATAATCACCCTTATTTCACCCCATGTGCTTGATAAGAATCACAATCGCACGGTAAAATATCGTGCCGCAATATCATCACAATCGCACGGCAATACCTCATGTCAACTCCCAATAATTCAGCCCAACATGTCCACATGTGTCGTAATTATAACAATTTAATATGCGAAATAACCATCAAAAGACATATACTCATAATTTGCCAACAAGGTGCACAAAGACATGATAATAATAAATTACGGATGAGTGTCCAACATCTAAAGCATGGCTACGGCTAAATAATATAGCAAAGTTTTCACACGAGTCCTAATATATGATTAGATTCCAAAATAGATGTACAAGTCCCTCTGGCCTATGTGAACGCGATCAACCCCTCGCAAAAACAAAGGCTCAGCTCGAGAAATCTCCCAGCCTGCTATCCTCCTATGTAAACGAGATATCCAAATCGCAAACGCGAAGGTCATTTAGTTACAACTCATCGCAAATGCGACCCCTACTATCACAGACGTGAAAAAGAATTTCCTACCCAGCTCAAAAGAACTCCGCGATCGTGACAAACCTCCACGAACACGAAGAAGGGCTTGACACCAACAAAAATCTACAACTCTTAAAAAATACTTCGGGTGGTTCGAAACTCACCGGAGCCACGTGGGAACCTGTCCAATCACACCAACAAGTCCATGAATACTACCTGGATCTATCCATAACCTCCAAACACATAAGATAATATCACAACAACAAATCAAATGCCAAAACGCAAATTGAACTTCTCTTGAGTTCATGACATTCAATTTCTAACCAAGCGTCCGATTCAAGCCTAAGCAATTCGGAATGACTCAAACTTTGCACACAAGTCTTAAATCATAAAATGAACCTATTACAACTTCTGGAACAATAATCCGACCCCGATAGCCTCAAAGTCAACTCTCGGTCAAACCTAGGAGCTCTCCAAACCTTCAAATTGTCAACTTCGACAAATAACGCCAAAACACCCTAAGAACCTCCAAATCCAAATCTGGACATATGCATAGGTCCAAAATCACCATATGAACCTATTGGAATTATCAAATCACTAATCCGAGGTCGTTTACATAAAAGTCAAACCTTGATCAACTCTTATAACTTAAGCTTCCAACAAAGAAACTAAGTATTTCAATTCACTCTAAAACCTTCCCGGAACTAAAATAACCATCCCCACAAGTCACAAAACAATAATCAAACATATATAAAGTATCAAAAGAGGAAATGAGACTCAAATACGTAAAACAACTGGGCGGATCGTTATATTACTGAATGATCACCTAACATTGTAAGCAATGACAATGTGATAATATAAAAGAAAATTTGTATTGTTAGTGTATATGAGTGTCAAAATGCTTAGACTTTGTTCTTAATTGGCTAGGTCAATTAACTTTACATGGTGACATCTATTGGGGCAGGCCTAACACATATAGCTCTTTCACGTTTCGTTTTCTTTTCTAATGATTGTCTCCCTCGAGTCTACCAATCACTTGTAGTATTGAGAAACTTATTTGAATAAATGATCCAGAAAAGTAAAGAATCCAGCTAACGGAAATTTAGGTAAAACAAATAACAAACAAAACAATAATTTCTTGTGAAATATGCATAAAGTTGGATCAATAAAGACAATTAGCATAATTGATCTAGTTGAGAAATCAATAATTTACTCTATAACTTTGAGGGAATCATATTGTGACAAAAATTTCGGTCCAATTTGGATGCCCATTTAGGAGGTGCTAAACAAATTCCATCATTGATTTGAGATCTTGATAACGTGAATATTCAGTCTATTCAATGCTAGGCGCTCGTAACAATCTATATTCCGGAGCATACAATGATTCTTTCATGACCTGAAGTGTTAACCTACCTGCTAAAATATTATTTGTCTTTATCCAATATTTCAGTATCACAATTTCATTTTTATCTAAATTGCGGAGTAAATGATAAATTCAGCAAAATTTAATGTACCGGCTCTTGAATGCCCATTATGAAATGCCCGTTATGTACATGTATAGCTGCATTATATTACAAAAGAAAATTCTGACGAAGATTAAACATCTTCATAGTGACATTAATTTTTATACAAATTAAATGAAACAAAAGAGAGCAGAATTATACAGAAAAGCCCAGAAGGAATGGAAAAGGATAGCTAGAGCTGGAACAAGAATTAAGTTATGAAGTTCAAATATTAAATTATAATTAGCAATATGTGAATATTGTAAAACACTGCTTGTTAAAATCTTTTTTCTCATTTTCATTTTTCCTTTTACTAAACGATCCACCTAGACATTGTCACAGGGATTTGGTCTAAATGATAGAGGTAATCTCCGTATTCTGCCTAAAACGATTAACTATAGGTCATAATAATTTATTTAAAATATTTAAGTAAAACGTGGCTAAAAAAAGATCTCTTTAACTAACCAAATAATAATGTTGCCATATAAATTGAAATAGAGACTTAACAAAGCAGCAGACAAAAAGCTTTTTCTTCTCCTTCTTCTCCACTTTTTCTTCATCTTTTTTGCACCGACAAAAAGGTCTCCAAGATTAGCCTTCTTATTGAAAAAAAATTCATCTCCCTTTACTTTTTAAAATACAAAATCTTATAATCACTTGAATAATTAGGCTATCTAAACATGATGAAAGGCCATGAAAGAAGAACTAAGTACCGACTAGCTTCTCAATTGACAACAATCCTGACCTATACAAGCTGTGGAAAGGGGATCTGCCAGAAGACATAGTAGTTCTTTTGCTCTTTTTAAAATTTGGAAGGACTCAAGGAAATGAATTTAATTTAAATTCTGTCATTAAAGGCAACAAACACACATGCAATCTTAAAAGAGTATCGGTTGAACAATGAAAAAAATGTGATGCAACAATTTTAATGTGTTGTGTTTTTCTTTGAAGTTCAGAGAATTTTCCTAAAGTTCCTCGAACTCTTCTTGAAGTTTCAATTGTATAAGTTTCGAACTCTAGGATATTTGATAAATGATCAAAAGTGCATGATTTTGAGTGTTTCAACTATGTTCATTATGCGTTTCGAGTGTATAAGAATGAGTTTGAAAGAAAAGTGATCAAAATAGGACGATTCAACACAAAAAAGAAGACGAAAATAAAAATCTGGGAGCAAGCCATTGGGTGTGCGTCACGCGAACTATAGCACGCTGGAGGAGTCGGTGGTGTTTCAAAAACAATAAAGTATAGGCCCTTGGCGAGCATGGTGGCACGCAAATTAAAATAGAGAAAATCAGGAGCGTGCAAAAGGTTGCGCGCTGTCACGATCCAAAATCTACATAGTCGTGATGACACATTACCACAGTATGCTAGGTAAAACAAATATAGAGTAATGCAACACAAGTGGCAAATCAATATAACAAGGAGTGAAATAGCTGAAATCTATATATTATCTCAATGATTGGTAATACAAGTCATGGGGCACTAAGATTTAAATTTACAAAGCTGGTTCGAAAATAAACACAACATCTATTCGGAATATACATAAACAAAGTACAAATCCCAAGCTACCGAGGGCAAGTGGTAGCTATATCCGGAAAGCAAGTACATCTTCAATGATAATCTTTGTCATCCATAGCGGCTCAGCTCCAAGATCTGCATGCAAGGTGCGGAAGTATAGTATGAGTACAACCGACCCCATGAACTCATAAGCATCCTGACTAATTTCGGTGAAGTAGTGACGGGGTCTCGGGTCAATGATACTTACTATATATATATATATATATATATATATATATATATATATATATATATATATATATATATATATATATAACCCGCACAACTCAATAATATATTCGTGTACCCAGTAGCAATGATAAAGTCTAAACGGGGAATACAGGTACCACACAATGCACATAAAGAAGATGTGCGCAAGCCTCTCAACAGTTCAACATGTAAAGACGGTATTCTTTTGATATCAAATATGTAACGACCCTGACCGGTCGTTTTGAGAATTAGCGTCTCGTATGGTAGCTTAAGGTCTCGAGCGACTTTGTATTATGTATTATGACTTGCGTGTGTGGCCAAGTTCGATTTTCAGATGATTCATGATTGATTTGGAAGAACAATTCTTGTTTTAGAAGCGCAAGTGAAAAGAGTTGACCAGAGTTTGACTTTTATGTAGACGACTCCGGAATGGTGTTTTGATGATCCCAATAGCTTCATATGATGATTTTAGACTTAGGCGTGTGTCCAGATTTGGATTTGGAGGTTTGTAGGTTGATTTGATATATTTTGGCAAAAGTTAGAAAAGATGAAGGTTTAGAAGGTTGAGAGGTTTGGGACTGGCATGCAAATTTTTACATCATTCCAGGTTGATTTGATATGATTCGGCGTGAGTCGTAGAAGTTGAAAGTTCATAAGTTCATTAAGTTCGATTTGAGGTGCGATTCATAGTTTTGATATTGTTTGATGTGATTTGAGACCTCGAACAGGTCCGCATTATGTTATGAAACTTGTTGGTATGTTCGGATAGGGTCCCGGAGGCCTTAGGTGTGTTTAAGATGAGCTATGGCCCATTTCTTCATGCTTTAGAGTTACTGGTTTCTGGTGTGACTGTTGTTCATCGCGATCACGAAGATGAAGACACGATCGCAAAAGGTTTCTTAGAGCTCAGGAATTTTGTTCATCGCGGACGTGATCGTGGGCACGTGTTCGCGAAGCTTTAGCTGTCCGTTGTCCGCGTTCGCACCTGTCTTTTCGCATTCACATAGTGGAGCTGGGAGCTGGTAGACCTTTTACTCATCGTGTTCGTGTTTTTCTATTTGTGTTCGAGTATCCTATTGTCATTGTTCATCGCGTTCGCGAGATGTGTGCCACGAACGCGAAGCTTTATTTTTACTAGGCAACATTTTGTTCGTCGCGATCGCGAGGATCCTTCCACGATCGCGTAAGAGGAATCACTGGGCAGAATATAAGTACTCTATTTCGAGGATTTTTGATATTTTATCACTTTTGGGGTTAGAGAACTCGGTTTTGGGCGATTTTGGAGAGGATTTTCATGCCTTGGATTTGGGCAAGTGTTCTTCACCCGGTTTTGATTATATTTCATGATTCCATCTTTGTTTTTATCATTAAATTAGTGAGGATTTGATTATCACTTTATTTCATGATTCCATCTTTGTAAAAATGTTCAAAAATATAAAATGAGGATTTGAAGGCCGATTTGATGTCGGAATTGGGTAATTTTGGTATGGTTGGACTCGTATCGGAATGAGTGTTCGAACTTTATAAATTTTGTCGGGTTCTGAGGTACGAGCCCAGGATTGACTTTTTGAATTGACTTTTTAGTTTTCATTAAAGATCGAAACTTTATTATCCATAATTGTTTTCTATAATTTTTATTTATGATATTGAGTTATTTTGGCAAGATTTGAGCCGTTCAAAGGTTTGTTTCACACGAGAAGGTCATTTTGAGTATTGATTTTGCTTATTTTAGGTAAGTATCTTGCCTAAATTAGTGTGGAAGAACTACCCCTTAGGATTTGAATTATTTGTGTCATTTTTGTGTCATGTAAAAGCTGTGTACGCGAGGTGACGAGTACGTACTCAGACTTATATGTGGAACTCGACCGATTTAGACTCTTAGGCTTCTTTCATGTATTTATTTGGAATTGTTAGCACATGTTATATCCTTTATTTGTCATACCTACTATCACATACTTTATTTGAAGTTGTTGTTACATCTCACATTCTTTACTTGTCGAGTTTGCTCTTATATGCTTTATTTGAAGTTGGTATCACTTTTATTATTATGTAATTTCTTTTATAATTGAGTTACTCTTAGTTGAAATTTTTGTTATATCATATCCTTTTGTTGCCGAGTTATTCTCATGCATTTAGGCGTAGTACTAGTTCGTGCCATCTCTTTCATTGTTAGCCTAATTCATACACTAGAATCCGAAGTTTGCCATTTCATGAAAATACTTTCACTATCGAGTTTCTGCATCGGGCTGCCCTTTTACTTTCACTATCGAGTTTATCCTTAAACAATTAATTGGAATTGAGGTTACCGAAGGTTATTAATCTATTTTAATTGAATGTGTATTTAAAGGGAGTGTTGTTCCTTGTTGAGTTACTTTCTCGTTTATTTTGTTGTTATTGAGATTCTATACACATTGTGTTTGAGCTGTGGGCTATTTGTTGTAGAAATATTGATATCTTTGGATCTTTGGAAAGGTTGTGGCCTATGGGCACTTGTGGTGCGAGTTAATATGTCGTGTTGTTGTGATGTTAGTCATGTGAATTATTGTATAGTTTGGTTGTTGTTATGCGGAGTATAAGGGTATCATTTCACCGTTGTTGCTATGCAGGGCATAAGGGTGGTATCTCACTGTTGTTAAATGTGCGGAGTGATACTGGTGGCTATTGTATTATTGTACGGACGGAGCAATAATGATGGCTATTATACTGAGTGATACAGATGGCTATAGGAGTGATACAAGTGGCTAATGATATTATCAGGGCGGAGTGATATGGGTGGCTATCGGAGAGATAAGGGTGGCAATGTCAGGAATGATGTGTGATGGCTTGGGAATATTTTGTTGGTGATATTCGTGTGATGGTGTGCTTTTCCTTGTTTATGTCATACACCTTACATGACTTATTGTGTTTCTTCGATGAGCTACTCGATGTCTTTGATATTACTTGTTGACTTGGGCTGCAGTAATACACTCGCACAAGCATACACCGCAACATGCCACTTGTACTAGCTCAGGAGTATGAAACTTGACATTTATTGATCATGCCCATGCATTCTTGTATTATCTGTTTCCATGTTGATATTGAGCTTGTGACCATGACGGGTGGATTGTGATTGTGAGCCTGTGACTATGCCGGACGGATTGTGATTGTAATCCTATGACTACGCCAGGCGGATTGTGAATGTGAGCCAGTGATCATGTCGAGCGGATTGAGATATTGGCATGTGTGTTAACAGTGCGGTTGTGATTTAAAATGTGGGCACAAGGTGCCGTGAACAAATGATAGTAGGTTGAGACCCGTGACTTGTGACTATGAGATGAGGTATTTCCGGTAATTTCATTGGGAAACTTGTGTTAGAACGACTTGATTAATTGGTTGTCATTTATGTTCCTTATTTGGTTTCAACGGTGCTTTCACGGTGTTCTATTGCTTACTGTTTATGTTACATGTTGATTCTTGTTTCCATTGACTGATTCCTGCTTTCATTATTAGCTTTATACTTCTATACTGCATAGGTTATTTTGACTAGTAGGTGTCTTAACTTGTACCTCGTCACTACTCCACCGAGGTTAGTCTTGATACTTGCTGAGTACCGATTATGGTGTACTCATACTACACTTCTGTATATATTTGTGCAGAGCCAGGTATTCGAGATATCAGACTCAGGTAGAATTAGCTTATTGATCGCGAGTATTCAAGGTAGATCTTCTTGGTCATCGCAGTCCTTTAGAGTCCTTTCCTTTCATTGTACTGTCAGCTTGTCATTTGAATAATATTGTATTTCGATCTTTGAGATCTTTCCATGTATTCAGCTGGAGTTTATGACTCTGTATTACCAAATCTTGGGAGGTTGTTATGATTATTGCCGCGTAAGCTTATTTCGCTTTTTTTCCCGGTATTCACATTAGACTTTGTTTCAAATTATCATTGTTAAAACTGGCTTAATCGTTGTTAGTAATCGGCTTACCTAGTTTTAGAGACTATGTGTCATCACGACGACTACAGTGGGATTTTGGGTCGTGACAAAATTACACATCAACAATTATATATAGAAAAGATATGCTCAAATACTATTCCAGTTCAACAACTCATCATATAGAGAAGATATGCGTCGAACATCATTAAATCATCAAGCTTGCATATAGAGAAGATATGCGTAAAGTATCAAATAATCCTTCCACATTTGTATATAGAGAGGATATGCATGAAATACCGAATAATCCTTCAGCAGTTTCATATAGAGAAGATATGCATAAAATATCAATTAATCCTTCAACAATGGAATATAGATAAGATATGCATGATTAAATAAGTCAAGTCACACAGATTCACATATAGAGAAAATATGTACCGTATCTCATCTCATCAAGTAAGGTAGCATATAGAGAAGATATGGAATACGTTTCGGAGCTAGAATATAAAGAAAATATGCAGTAAAATCATGTATACATCCAAGGAGGTTGCAAATTGATAAGAGATGCAAAGTCCAAACCAGAATGATTGTTCCATGACCACGACAACAAGAAACCTATCGGTTTCTCACAACTTGTGTATACACCATCAAGAGAGAAACATGAGAGGGTGAACGCATGGGGATGGATCCTTTTCCACATGATACACAGACAACTCACATGTTGTACGAACAACTAACATGCCAGTAATATAACCACACAGATAACTCACGTACCAAACAACTCATCCCGCACGGACCACTTATGTGATGCTAATCCAGTCCATCGCACATAAGTATATAAAAGAATACATATATACGAATAGTGGATATCAAATCACATACTCATGGACTGAAGAAGATATCATGATAAGGTGTATGCCTGTGCGAGTGTACAAATACAACTCAAAATTAGGCGAATACACCACACAATAGCAAATGCCATGCTCAACAGGGAATCAACACCTCTACATGTTCTCTAGCATGATTCACGGAGCTCGTGTAGTTATACAAACATATAAGGCATGATAGCAAGAAGCACAATATCAAAATCAAGGCATAGTACAACCTAAAGACTACTCCGATCATGAATCATACATAGCATCCGTATATACTATCGTCACATTGCATAAACATCGCTTCTCATAGATTTCAATTAGACAAACAAAGTTATATCCTAAGGGTTATTTCCTCAACGAGATTAGGCAAGATACTTACCTAAAACAAGCCAAATTATGTCCGCACCTTGGAAAATCAAATAAAAATATTGGTTGAGGCTCACTATGCCCACCAACTTGAGAGTATGGAAAGAGATCAAGAAGAGTCCGACTTCGAGGAAGAAAGCGAGCTTTATTTTGAGGAATCAAGAATTGAATTTTTGCCAACCGACTCCATGAGTGTTAATGATGCCAAAAAAAATATGGAATTAGAGTCAACCGGTGTAAGTGAAAATATGGTTGAAATTGACTCTAATTTGGGGGGAAAAGAGAATGTCAAAATCCGGGAAGATTTGCAATTTGAAGGCTTGAGGTTGCATTCCAAGCATTTTTCAACCTTGGAATTTCATGGTGATATGGGAATTGAGCCGTGCGAATCTATATGGAAGTGCAAAGAAGAAAAACAAGAGCCATACATTTTGCAATTTGCATATCCAAAAGGCAAAATGACATTCCTCACATGAAATCCAAGAAACGCAAAATGAAGAAATTAAAGTTAGGCTTGATCATTTACTAACCACCACCCCCCGTTGCTCGTGGTCACAAGCTTGATTCCAAGTTAGATGCCCAATTCATATCGTCCAAGTGGCGAGAAAAGTGGTAAAACTGATCTGCATCGTGCCACGACGTTAAATACGGCGCTTGGTGGGAGGCAACCCATCATTTACAAAATTTTCGATCATTTTTGAAATTTTTCTCTAGGATAGCTTAGTATATTATTTTTGACTAATCTGTCAAGTTTCAGATTTTTTGGAGTTGAATTAAGAAGTTTGGGGTGTTTGAACAAACCAAAACAGTAGCTGCCCAGAATTGGCCTGCCAAATCCTAGCATAGCCGCACCTGCGGACATAAAGCACGCAGGTGCGCTCACGCAGAAGCAGAAACTATGGTACAAATGCGCAACATTCGGAGGTGCAACGTGAAACTCGCAGAAGCAGCTTCGCAGAAACGCTTCTGGAGTCGTAGTTGCGGATATCGAACTGGTTTAATCAAATAACTCCCTCATTTCATCAGGTAAACTCTAATTTTTTTTCCCAAACCCATACTCCTCTCATCTCTCATGCTACTGCTCTTCATCACTGTTCACTTTTGAGTTCTCAAGCACAAGACTACACAGGTACCAAGTCTGTCATCTACTCCTCTCTTCTACTTCTCTTTTCTTTTTCTTTTTCTTCTTCTTCATCTCCACTGTTCTAGCCCGTTTTTTCCCCATATTAATTTTGTTAGAAAATTTTAGTTTTAAAAGTGAGGGATATTGATTGAGAGTATGTATTGTGTGCTGTTGTGTTGAACATTACTGTTGGGGAAAATCTGAATACCCAAAAAGTTTGTGTAGAAGCATAAATTCTCACTGCTTGCAATGTGTTCGACAAATTGTCCAAAAGAAAATCATTTGCTAAGTACCACAAAATCAAGTTTAATAGAGTCGTAGGTTTATGTTATGCACTAATTTAGAAGTCTTGAGTATAAATTATGTGCTAAAAATCTTGTTTGAGCAGTAAAAGATTCAAAAATTCTGGGAATTTGAAGTTTTGAACCCACTGATGAACTTCGCAGAAGCGAATGAAATGCCGCAGATGCGGCCTCGCACCTACGTAGACTGTCTGCAGGTGCGAACACTGAGGAAATGGGCAAAACCGAAAAAGCGGATAAAAACCCGCAGAAGCGGGACCGCACCTGTGATGGCTGTTCCGCAGGTGCGGAAACTGGACAGATTTCCAAATTCCAGTAGCTTTGCATCTGGAGCTTCCCAGGCCCATTCGACTTAATTCTTTGGCCTAATTGCTTTGTTTTAAATTGCCTAATATGATTATACTGCCCGACTAACGTTGTTTTGATTTTTTGAAGGTACTTTGAGCTAAAATGGACCCGAACATAAACGAAAATACTCCGCTTGCTCACGAAATTGAAGAAGTGGCTGAGGACTTGAACTATGATGCTACAAGATTCATGTATTCCCAGTGCCAAGCCCGATATTATGATGATCTCCTCACGAAGAAGCTCAAACATGAGACGAGAATTATCGATGACAAAGTGTCCGAACTTCTTCCAGATTTCCATGGCTGGCTAGTTTCAAGCGGCTAGACCTGCTTCATCCCCACTTCATGCGATGCAAATGAGGAATGGGTTAGGGAATTTTATGCTAATTTAAGGCGTACACATTTCCAAAACCATGAAATCACTATAAGAGAGAAGGCTGTGAGATTCAGAGTTGAAGAGATAAATGATATCTATGGGCTCCCAAATCATCCGCTCGAGCCAGTGCAAGAAAGAGATACATGCGACAATGGTGATTAGCTAGTCGCAAAGCTATGTCCTCCAGGTCATAGAGTGACTTGGGATACAAAGAAGAAAGGCATCAAATATGGTGATTTCACAGCCGAAGCAAAAATGTGGTTGTATATCATTGCGAGCAGAGTGTCTCCTTGTGGGAATGTGTCTGATGTTCCATATACCAAGGCCTTGATAATTGCTTGCATCCTTCATAACATTCCTGTGAATGTCGGTCACTACATTGTTCGGGAGTTGAAGGAGTATGTGCTTCAAGGGGGTACATTATTGATATTCCCATCATTGATTACAGAGTTGTGCCGGCGTGCACATGTTGAGAAATGGAATGGAGATCATTTGATACCGGCATACAAGCCATTACATCCATTGAGAGTGACAGGAGCAGGCAGTGTGCTCAAGAGAAAGAAGAGGAAAGTGGAGATTACTGTAGGTGAGGGGTCCTCCTTACAGACTGCTCAGGCCGAGGGACCATTTGGGATGCTAAATTCCCATCTTGCTTCCATTCGTGACTTAGTGTCACAGCTCCCTAGTGGGCCCTCACACTCCCAGCCTATGCCCGAGTACTTCACCAGGGATGACATGAAGACCTATTTAGATGCACAGAAAACACAGGCAGAGTCTTAGGAGAAAATAGCAGCATCTGTTGGCAAACTTGAGGCTGCCTATGGAAACTTGGCCAAGGCACATGCAGATCTTCAGTCAGACTTTGAAAAGGAGAAAGCGAGCAACAAGAAGAAGGGCAAGTTTATGATCAAAATGTGGAGAGGCATCAAATCCATCTTCAAATGGGGGTAGATGAACAGGAAGATACCTGTTGCTGATGCTAAGGATAGTGAGGAGTACTCTTTCATGTCGAGTGCTGCTGATGATGATTATGAGGCCGAGAGTTCTCAGCAGCAGTGATTAGACTTTCTCCCGCAGTCTGCTAGTCTGATGCAGACCTCAGGGAGACCTTCAAACTATTCTTACTTTATTTTGATATTATGCAGTGAGGACACTACAATATTTTTAATTGGGGGTGGATTTAGGGATTATACTTTATTCGTACATTGATGCTATATATTTGTCCTTGCCGGGTTTATGTTGTGGTATGGATATTGTGTGCCCTTGCCGGGCTTGTTTTGTTATTGATTATCATGTGCTCTTACAGAGCATAGTTGTGATTGGTTGTACATAGTCAAGATTAGTTACTTTTGTTATTCTATTTTATTTTATATTTTATTTTTTTAAACTTATTTTCTTTAGTAGTTTTTAGTTTATGTTATTTTTGTTCGTTTAGTATTAGTTTCTTTTGTTATTTTAGCTTCTTTTAGTAGTTTTGTCCTTTTATTTTTATTTCTGTAGTGTTTATTTTATCTTGTTCAGTACTTTTAGTTTATATTATTTTTATCTCTTTTAATAGTAATATACTTTTCAATAAATTTCCTTGGGTTTTTTTTATGCTACGGTTCTTTTCCAAGGAATATTTATTTGTTGAACCAGGTGACTTTTTCCTATGACGGATGGCGTGATGACTGTCTTAAGGGAATTAGTCTTGTTTTGTTATGTGGAGACTTTTGAATTTTTTGGTAATAATAAAATTAATATCTTGTATGTGAAGTGTTAATTAAGAATACCCCTCCGATTTTTGATTTTAAATTGAAAAAGTAAGTGTATGGGGAAGAATAATTTTTTAGATAACTTTTTGGCTCATTTGGTGACTCTTTGCCCACTAGTTGGCATGATATTGCTCTAAATGCTCTTGCTAAGAAGTGAAATTGATCCGGCTTGATTAGTTCATGTGCCATGTGTGCTAGTTTTTGCTATAAATAATCCTTGTGTTTACTTCTATCATCTAGATCTTGCCTGGTTGGTCTTTCAATGCTAATGTTAATTATGTTTGGTTGGAGGGATGACCTTAGGCATTCTTTGTAATCTTTAAAAAAGCCTCTTTAGCCTTTCAAGCCTACCATTGCATAAATATTATCACTAGTTTACCCATTTTGAGCCTTTAACTTTTTCTTTGGCCACCTTATTACAAACCTTTACCCTTTTGTAAAATAATCCCCTCTTTTTGGAACTCGCCCCCTCTTGAATATCGAGAATGAGGATAAAAGCCTAAGTTGGGGGTGTTGGTGTCAATTTGGAAATTGGTAAGGTTTTACATTGAGGGTAGAAACATATACCTCAAAGTTGTTCATATGAAGTTACTCAAGCTCCAAAAGAAAATAGTATATATATATATATATATATATGGGATGGATCCCAATATATATATATATATATATGGAGTCTTGAGAAGATTAGATAAGTACTTTAAGGTGGTTCTATGTTGGTAACTAGATGCCAATAAGGGCGATGTGTTTTAAAAAAAAAGAAGCAAAGTGCAAAAAGAAAGACAAATGTGAGTAGTGTTCAAGGAGGGTGTAGTCACTTGTATCCCAAATGCTTATCCTACCCTTCCCTAAAGCTACATTACAAGCTTAAAAAGTCCTTATGGGATCTCCAACCGAATGTTCTTGAATAGGTGGCGAATTAAAATAAGGGCAAGCTTATGGCATGATATTTTGTAACACTTGAAATTCTTTGTTGAGAGTGAGTGTCTTTGTGCATTTGTCCCTTGTGTTGTTATTGTAAATATGGTGATTTTGGGACTTTCTTTCTTGTGAGGACACATGAATTAGGATGGATTGGTGACATTGATGTATCCCGAAATGAGTAAATTGAGCATATGTAGTAGACTAGTGCTTTTGAGTCACTTCTTGAGGCTTTTTGTTGTCACTTGATTATTTTGAGACTCCTTTGCATTTTTTAAAGTTGATTTTAAATGAGGGAGTTGTTTGGTTGAGATTCACATGCTTGAGCCTAATTATTAGTACCAACCAAATCCATAAGTATGGTGCTTAATTGGAGAATGTGATTTGATTATGATAGCAATGCCACTTGTGCTTTAAATGGTAGAACCTCATTGAATTGTTGGTTTTGATTTGCTTGAGGACAAGCAAAATCTTTAAGTTGGGGGTGTTGATAAGTGGTGATTTTACCACTGATTCTAGTCTATTTTCTTTAATTTTTGCGTCCTTTAATTATAATATGAGGTTGTTTATGGTGTGTATTGCTAGATTTTCAGGTAAATGATGCCACGAAGAGACTTGAATTCAAGTAAAGTGGAATTGAGCAAAAATGAGTACAAAAGTGCAAAATCCTTCAGTGATTGCGCATCTGCGGAACACTGTCCGCATATGCGAGCTCGCATCTACGAACTGGAAGGCCGCATCTATGGAGTTAAGCTTCACTGGGACCGCATCTGCGGCAAAAACTCCGCACATGCGGAGTCGCTGGTGCGACTATTTTGTCCGCATCTACGGAGGAAGGGAATTTTACATGGGCTCGCACCTGCGATGGATTATCCGCATCTGCGGAGTCGCACTTGCACCACAATGTCCGCATCTGCGGAGTAGGCAAAATCCCCTGAGTTCACGCATCTGCGATTGAAGGCCCGTATTTGCGGAGCCGCACCTGCGAGGATCTTTTCGCAGGTGCGGTTAACGGGTTTCTGACCTGGGCAGTATTGATATTTCACATTTTCTCAACTCTAAACCCACAAATACACGAGCATATCATATCTTGGAAAATATTTGGCTTATTTTTAGTCCATATACTAGAGAGAACAAGTCTTGGAAGCTAGGGTTCTTGCACACACACTTAGGTCTTGAAGATTTGAAGCTTTTGGTTGAGAATTTCTTACTCCTTTATGCTCATTTCTTCATTTTCTTGCTTTGTATTGTATATCTAAGTGTGTAGTATTTATTTCCAACACTTGAATCTTGTTTATGGAAATATTCATATTTAAAGTGTAGATTAAATACCTTGTTGTGCTTATATATTGAATAATTTTTATTTATTATGAAGCGAGTTATTGTTTCTTTAATTATTCTTGTTCTTAAATGTTTCCAAAGGGATTAGCTAACCCTAGGACTCGCCCATTCACTTCGGATTAATTTTGGAAAAAGTAATTCGGGGTTGGGAAAGATTAATTAACAAGAACTTGAGGCGTTAACCCTTACTTTATAGATTCTACCTAGGGATAAGAATGAACTACTTGTAGCCATATTCGGGTGTGCTTAATCTCTTAATTGTTTTAGGGATAATTTAATTAGGAAGTCTTGTTAGTCTTCGAGAGAAGCTAATATAGAGTTATTATCCGAGGCTAATAAATAATAAACTTGTTCATATTTATAAAATTACGAAATATATTGGATCGTTACTTGAATGTAAATCCCGATGCACCCATGCTTGTAGCCATTGATCATTTTACTTGCTTTCTAGGTTAGTTTACGTTTTCGCATTTAGCTATAATATTTTCTCAACTGCCATTCTAAGTGTTTGGCATTGCATAATAAGTGATAATTCTCTTACATTCCTAATCGCCTACATATTATTCTCTGTGGGATTCAACCCCGACTCATAGTTGGATAAGTTATATTGCATGCGACCGTGTCCATTTTCTTTTTAGTAGTGAATTTGGACGTCATCAAGCTTCACCACACCAAAAGAACCGATCACTTATATTACTATGCTAAATCAAACCACTACCAAATTGACCCATCTCTTCGAGTTCCTCTTAACTTGCCTCCGATAACACTTCTCTTTCCCAATACACCATGGCCCTCAATCAAAGCTCATCTCCAAGAAACCCTAACATGAAGTAACATTGTCTTAAGACCCATAAACCACTTCATTCCCTCTTCAGCACCCGATAATACCACAAACCAGAATGCCCACTCTAAAAAGACTTTTTATGAATTTGAAGTTATTTATTTCATCTCTATAATACTGAAATATAGTGTTACGCCCCGTACTTTCAAGTTAGAATTCATATTAAGTGAATAAACATGAGTTAGAGAATTAAAGGACCTTTACAAAGATAATGATGGGTTAAAACAAGTTTTAAGGAGTATCATGAGGGTTGGAAGTTTAAGAAGCTAATCGAATCGAAGAAAATAAGTTTCGTCGAAAGTTGGCAAGTTAGGATTGTTATAACCCGTACTTGTTGGGTAAGAATAGGGTGTTTAAGATGATAAGAAGGTAATGTTATGAGGTATTTTAGTCATGTCATAGTCGTGTGTTAAGTTTTGAGGCCAAGCGAGTTATGAAATAAAAGGCGACAAAAGTTGTCGCAAGTTACGTTCATTATTTTACTAAAAGTTTAGGTCTAATGTTACTGAGCTTTTCTATCAATATACTTGGATTTATGGGGTGATATACCCACAAAATTGAAGCTCTTCAAGTCTAGTTTCCAACACATTAAATCGTTTGACGATACGACATTGTAGTAGATAGATATTCGTGTTTTTGCGAGACTGTGCAAGCAGCTCCTTTTGGGACCCACTTGACATGGCCATCGACCTTACTTCTTTTAAAAGATGTTTTAGCCTCATTTTGGGTCATTTCTCACCCAAAATGCTTCCAAAAGCTCTCCAAAACCCTCTCTAACATATCCCAAGATCCCAAGAACCAATCTTAAGGGAAATCAACTAAAATCATTATCACAAATATTAAAAAATACAAGAGAATGCTTCTATGATGTTGTGGTGTGATTGATGGCTATTTTGAGCTAAGTTGAGATGGGGTTTTTAGTTGTAGCTATTGTCCAAGGTATGTAAAACATCTTATTGATTTTCCCTAAGGTTAATCTTGTGTTGGTTGTGTTGTTTGAGTGAAAAACCATAAGATAGCACTTGAAAGAACATGGGACATGGTTTTCTTTTTGGTTTGATTGTTCTTTTGGCCACATATATTGTTTTTTGGTGGCTGGAAATTATAATAATTAATTTGATAATGTTGTGGTTGTTATAAGCTTTTCTAGGTGTTAACTAAGTTTATTGAAGAAGAAAATATGAAACACAAGTGATTGACGATAAAAGTTAGGGTGCTAGGCGTATGGGGTTGTTTCGGAATTCATTTTGTGGATGTTTTAAACTAGGAATCATATAGTACATATAAGTATGATGTTCTGAAGGTTGTGAACCAATTTATGTAATAAGATTTAGATTCGATTTATGTTTTGTTATTAGTAAAAACAAGCTTGCCACTTGACGAGCGCAAAACACACATTTAAATATGCTCGCTAGTCGAATATAGTAAACAAAAATATCGTATCCACAGGGATTGGAGTTAAATAGTATTTTCATAGTTTATAGCTTGGTTGCTATCCAATATGATCAACGGTTGAGAATTATGTGATTAAAAACTATAATTAACTAAGAATCTACGGTTATTCACTATGACACTCGAACAAAAGTAAGCAAGGAAGATATCAATGGGGAAAAATAGGGATTGATAGGATAGGTGCAAGATAAGTGTCTGGGATTTTACTCTAGTTAATTCACTCCTAAGGTTCAAGTGAGTCTCTCAAATTTACTATTTCTAGTTTAAACGTTCAGTAGAAACTCCTCTCTCGATTAAGTCTCAACCTCACAATATGAACCAATTTATGCTCTGTGAAGATATGCAGTAATTTGTAGTGGATTGGTCTTTAAAAGAACCTCTTTCGATTATCCTCCTAACTAGGTCTAAACAATCATTCAACTAGCCTCTTTCGATTACTAAGAAGAATCAATGAATTTAAACAACAAGATAATACAAAAACAATACAAGTTATGCCTCTTTCAATTAGATGAACATGTGAAAATAGATGCAACAATTAAAACACCCAAAACGATTCAATACATACAAACTAGAGTTAATAATTCACAAACAAATATCAATACACCAAATCCATCAATCCCTAAAGAGAACTACTCCATAGATATGGAGTAATTCATCACAAATAAGTTTTAGTTAAAGGAAAACATAAACGATCCAAACACTTTTCTTGAGTGAGGATTGAATCATGCAATCCTAGTGCTCTTGCTTCTCCCACTTGTTCTTAGCCTCATTAGGTCTTAGATGTGTCAAAAGTCCAAAAAATACCATTTTCCATGTATATACCAAGTAGGGTCGGGCCCAAATTAACAAGCCTTCTCCTACGCGAAATACGACTCTTTATGGAATAGGACGTGCACGGCCGCGCACCTGGGAGTGTGCTCGAGCATATGGCCGCGCACTTTGCAAGGTATTCTGCCTCACATGCACGCCAAGTGCACGCCCAGTGCGTGCTCGCGCACCTGAATGGTGTCCTGCCCGATTTTTTGTTTCTTTCGTTAAGTGTATGATTGTCCGTTGATCCCCGAACACGATCCCAACTTAATGCTTGAGCTTTTACTCAAACTTCAACGCTCCAGAATATCTTGAATTCATGCCATAACATCTACATAGCTCGAGATCACTCCTACAAGGCATAAAACACACAATTAGTCCAAACACTAGCGATTCACACTCAAATTCAATTAAAGTGCAGTAAATTAGAGTGCGTAAGTAACTAAAACATGCAATTATAGCCTACCATCAACACCCCACACTTTAATCATTGCTCGTCCTCGAGTAATCAAACTACACTTTATAATGAGATGACCTTTTTAAACAATTCTCATAACTTGTCATACCAAGAATATTTAAAATAGACTTAGCACTCTTACGTAACATCCTCGCCTCAAGATTTGACTCAAAAGCACCATGCATTTTTTATAACCTGCTCACTTACTCTAACACCGAGGTCAATGACATTACCTTTCCTTTATGAATCACGTGCCCTCACAACAAAAGATAGTAGTTCCCCACACAATCAAATTTAAGAACAATTAGGAATTTCAAATAGAAAGAATTCGCCCACTCTCAGAAACAACATTCTTATGCCACAAACGATGAACCATAGGCTTTCCCGTAGTGTACTACCCCACTAATTGAGCTCATTCAGTCAAGGATCAAGTAAGACTTTCATTGGATGTAATGTAGGCTGCGGGATGGGTAGGATATATTTAGATATAAGAGTGACTACACCTCGCTAAATACTTTAATACATACATCTCATTGTTAAAACCCCACACTTATGTCAAACTAATACTCCACATTCATATCAATTTACATTAACTCCCAACTTCTTTAAGCACAATTACATTAAGAGTTACCATTTATCAGTGAATGCTTTTCACAACAATACAAGTATATATTTTTTTTCCTTTTCAATTTAAGTGGCTCTTACTTTTTCAAAACAGTTCACCTTTCTCCTTATTTCATTAGCTCCCTCAAAAACCAAGCCAATCACCCTACACTTCAACTTTTACAAAGTTCATACAATTTCAAGAGCTCACGAGAGGTAAATGGTTCAAATAGATGGTTAATTAAAACAAATGGGTAAGGCTTATAATGTGGTTACGAAGGAAATAGGATGATAGACTCAACGGGGTTAACTACGATACATAACAATTTGGTGGGTAAATGCATATCATTGGCTCCACAAAGAAATACCTATATCACTTCCAAGACTGAATAAAACTATTATTGCGCCTTGTAAACACATGGGGCAAGTTGTAGACATCAAATGCAATGCACATAATACACAAAACCTTACACACACATGGCATATGACTCACTCAAGATTGGATTATCAAGACACTCTAGTTAAAGCAGATAAGCAAAGTTAAAAACATATAATTTAAACATACTTCTACGAGAGTCAAAAACTGAGCCTAAGAGTCACAACCAGAGCACTCACTATTCTCAAGGTATAACATAGTCAAGAGATATTGCTTCCAATTCAAATCATAGCACAAGGTTTTCTACTCCTAACAAAAATAAAAACTAACTATACCCGGTGCAACAAAACCCCTGGAAACAAACCGTGGCACAAAGAAAAACCAGGGAGAAATTAATACACTACCTAACAAAAAATAAATCTTTTTATCTTTTTCTTTTGACTTTATCCCTCAAGAAACCTGTTGAATATATCCATCGTCGGGAAAAATATAAAGTTTTAAAATTTTATGGTTTTCCAAATTGTTTTCTATAAAACTACTACAACTAAGCAAAAAGAAATACATATACATACAACAGACAAATATCCCCCACCCCACACTTTAAGTTGTGGCATGTCCTCATGATACACAATTAAAAAGCATAAGGTAGAGGAACTTCCCTGAATCTCTAGTCGGGGTCTGAGTCAATGTCGGGCTCCATTCTTCGTGCCCGAACTAGTGCACACATCCACTGTTTTAAAAGGCATTTTCGGGGAGATCCCCGGGGCGAGGCGTACCAAAAATGCCCCGGGGCGATGGTGTGGGGCGAAAGTCTCAAGAGGCGTATGCCCAGCAATTTGGGACGTACGTCCGGGCGTTCGGGGCGTACACCCGAGCGTTTAGGGCGTATGCCTGGGCGTTCGAGGCGCATTTTTTTTAGTGAGGAGTAAGCCCCTTAGACTTTTTCAAATTGAAAAAAAATTTGCTGAATAAGTCCTTCATATAATACCCAAATTCTCAAAAGGCAGTTTGGTAATTACTTAAAAGGTTTAAAAAGGAACTCAAAAGTATTAAATTTAAAAGTCAAAACCTTTTTTTATTAATTTAAGCCCTAATTCATGGTCTTTTCCAATTTTTTATCTTGTCCGCTAGTTTGCTAATATCTCCAAAAAGCAATGAATATTTAATTTTTTTTACAAATACAAAGAGAACTACATTCTCCTTCATAGCAGCAAATTCAAAGTTCAAATTGGAGGTTAATCATCATTTTTGTTCCTCCATATAGAAAGCTTTATTCTTTTAGACTCAAATTACTTGTGCTTGTATGTAGCGTATAATATATTGTTTTGATTAGATTTTTGTGGGGATGAAGCGCGCGCGCACACACACACACACACACACACACATATATATATATATATATATATATATATATATATATATAGTTTTCTTTAATTTTTATGTAATTTTACCTGTTTATAAATATTTACTGTCATTATATTATTTTGTAAAATATTAAAAATTAAATACCTATGGGGCTTACGCCTCGTGCCTTGGGGCTTACGTCCCGCTGAGGCATATGTAAAATGCCTCGCCTTACGCCTACGCCTTTTAAAACACTGCACACATCCACACAAACAACTTCTTCTTAGCCTTCTTGGGGTACACCCCACACTTGTCTTTCTTAATCAGTGGGACCTTCTCTTTCAAGCTTTTTACTCTCCACTCTACACTTGCAGTTGGCTTCTCCTTTCTCACCCCTATCTCCATATTCATCTCGAAAGTCACCGTCTCCTCACCCACTCTTAGCATGAGCTTTCTATCATGTATGTCTAATATTGCTCTGCCCGTCGCTAAGAATGGTCTTCCTAAGATAAGGGGGACCTTTTTGTTCTCCTCCATTTTCTCCACAATGAAATCTACAGGAAATACAAACTTATCTACCCGAACTAAGACATTTTCCACTATCGCCTCGGGTCTTATAGTTGTTTGGTCTTCCAGCTACAAAGATATTGGCGCAGACCTTATCTCTCCAAGCTCATTCTCTAGCTTCCTGTAAATACACAAAGGCATTAAATTAATTGAGGCACCAGAATCACATAAAGATTTATCAAAATTAAGAGTGCCTAACGAGCAAGGTATAGTAAAACTCCCTGGATATCCACACTTTTGTGGGAGTTTGTTTTGCAAGATTGCACTACAATACTCTGTGAGCTTGACCACTGAGGTCTATTCTATCTTCCTCTTCTTTGTAAGGATCTCCTTCAAGAATTTGGCATAAGCTGGCATTTGTGAGAGAACTTCTATGAATGGCAAATTTACATTAACCTGTCTCAGCATATCTAGAAATCTCTCAAACTGCTTGTCCAGCTTTTCCCTATACAACTTTTGGGGAAAGGGTAGAGTATGCATATGCTTGCTCTCATTCCGATCTTCCTTTCTCGAAGTATCCTCATTCTTCTTTTTCTCAGCTCATTTTTTCCCTTTCTTCTTTTTATCAACTTTATTTATCAGCTGCTCCTCAACTTCTTTTTCAGGTACGCTCTCTTGTTGGTTAGGGGCGGGATCTTTCAACACTTTCCCGCTTCTCAAGGTCACATCATTTATTGTTTCTTTGGGATTTCTCTCAGTGTCAGCTGGTTGAGTACTTGGGATTCTCTCATACAATACATTTGCAATTTGTCCCACTTGCTTCTCCAAGTTTCGCAAACCAGTGCCAAGTTCTTTGATAGCTGAACTATGAGCAGCTAATATCTCATCTGTATTGACAATGAATGACTTTATTAGATCTTCTAGCTCTGGTTGAGTGAAATGTTGAGGCTGGAACTGCGGCTTCAGCTGATTCACAAAACCAGGAGCTCCTTGTTCTTAAAATCTAGGATTGTTTTGTTGCCATGCATTTGTAGTACTCTTTGGTGAACTCCATGAAAAATCAGGGTGCTTCTGACCCATTGCATTGAAGTTATAATTCCCAACAACATTAACTTCCTCGATTGAGGCTTGACACTCATGAGTAGGGTGTCCTCTTCCACATATGTCACACGCTGCGTGGGGCTCATTATGTATTGACGCTAAGGTCATCATCCTTATTTCCTTGGCCATGGCATCAAGTTGTACCTGCACAGATGTGTTAGTATCATCTTGGTGAATACCAGTTGATCTTCTTCTTTCAGCAATCTCAGAGGGCCACTAATTTGTGTCTTCAAATAATTCATTTAGAATTATGACTATCTCCACTGGAGTCTTTTTCATCAACGGGCCTTCAGCTGCATTACTTAATGTTCTGCGAGCGGTTGTGTCAATCCATCCCAAAAGTCCTGGAGTTGTATCCAGAGTTCAATTTTGCTTTGTTGACACTTTCACACTATCTCCTTAAAACTCTCCCAAGCTTCAAACATAGTTTCAGTCTCGTTTTGGCAGAAGTTTTGGATTTCTCTTCTAAACTTGCCCGTCTTAGCTGATGAGAAATATTTGTCAAGAAATTTTCTAGTCATCTCATCCCATGTTCTAATCGATCCATTAGGCAGGCTTCGAAGCTAGTGCTTTGTATCGTCTCTGAGAGTGAAGGGAAATGCCCTTAAGTAGACTACATCTTATGACACACCATTGTATTGAAAGGTGTTCATAATCTCGTCAAAGTCCATCATATGATTGTTTGGATCTTCGTTCATCTTTCCTCCAAAGACACAACTGTTTTGAAGAGTTTGAAGCAACCCTTGATTTAACTCAAAATTGTTAGCTGCAACTGAAGGTGGTCTCACACTTGATAAGCCTTGGTTATAGATAGGTCTAGCATAATCTCCAAGTGCTCTCTTAATACTGGGAGCTATATTTCTGAATTGGTATGCACCCAAAGGTAGATTCTGAGCAATTCTTCGAGCCCTCTCCTCTTCATAGACAAGTTGTGCATTTCGAAGAGTTGTCTCCTCAGCATCCCGTGCAGCTTTTTCTCTTTGCTGGGCTGCCTCTCTTGCAGCCAAATCAACATTATCAGCATCTCCCTCCATAACTTCCTTGGTTGAGTATTTCCCAACCTTCTCTGTATTCTCCGAGAGATATTTTTCCTTCCTCAACTGTCGCAGTTATTTCTCAATTTTTGGTTCGTATGGGAGCACTTCCTTCCCATAGGATCGAGTCATGCACCAATCTAACTTGTAGCCTGTGCACAATCAAGTAACACCAAATGTAAAAAGAGAAAAATAAAATAAAAAGAAAAAATCTTGAATTAACACTACAAACTATTTCAAACACTATTAATTGCCAAACCCCGGCAACAACGCTAACATTGACGAGCGTGAAACACACACTTAAATATGCTCGCCAGTCGAATATAGTATAGAAAAATATCGTATCCAAAAGGATTGGAGTTAAACAGTATTTTCATAGTTTATAGCTTGGTTGTTATCCAAGATGATCAATAATTTAGAATTATGTGATTAAAAACTACAATTAACAAAGAATCTATGGTTATTGACTATGACACTCGAATAAAAGTAAGCAATGAAGATATCAATGGGAAAAAATAGGGATTGATTGGATATGTGCATGATAAATGTATAGGATTTAACTCTAGTTAATTAACTCCTAAGGTTCAAGTGATTCTATCAAATTCACTCAATTACTAGTTCAAACGTTCAGTAGAAACTCCTCTCTCGATTAAGTCTCAACCTCACAATATGAACCAATTTATGCTCGGTGAAGATATGCAAGAAATCGTAGTGGATTGGTCTTTAGGAGAACCTCTTTCGCTTATCCTCCTAACTAGGTCTAAACAATAATTTAACTAGCCTCTTTCGATTACTAAGAAGAATCAATGAATTTAACCAACAAGATAATGCAAAAAATCACAAATTATGCCTCTTTCACATCCAAAATGATTCAATACATACAAACTAGGGTTAATAATCCACAAACAAATATCAATACACCGAATCCATTAATCCGTAAAGAGAACTACTCCATAGATATCAAGTAATTCATCACAAATAAGTTTAAGTTAAAGGAAAATATAAACGATCCAAACTCTTGTCTTGAGTGAGGATTGAATCATGAAATCCTTGTGCTCTTGCTTCTCCCACTTCTTATTATCCTCCTTAGGTCTTAGATGTGTCAAAAGTCCCAAAAATACCATTTTTCCATGTATATATACCAAGTAGGGTCGGGCCCAAATGAACACACCTTCTCCTACGCGAATAGTACTCTTTCTGGAATAAGACGTGCGTGGTCGCGCACCTGGGAGTGTGCTCGCGCATATGGCCGCGCACTTTGCAAGGTATTCTGCCTATGATGCGCGCCTAGTTCACCCCCAGTATGTGCTCGCACACCTGGGTGGCGTCCTGCACGATTCTCCATTTCTTTCATTAAGTGCATGATTGTCTGTTGATCTCCAACACGATCCCAACTTAATCCTTGAGCTTTTACTCAAACATCAAAGCTCCAGAATAGCTTGAATTCATGCCATAACATCTACATAGCTTGGGATCACTCCTATAAGGTATAAAATACATAATTAGTGCAAAACACTAGCGATTCATGATCAAACACAATTAAAGTGCAGTAAATTAGAGTGCGATAAACAACTAAAATATGCAATTATAGCGTACCATCACCTCTCAATATGATTGTTACGATAATCGGAGAAGCTCATATTGGATTATATTGTTGTTGTTGCTATTGTTGGTTATTGTTGTTGTTGTTGGAATGTTGATGACCCTTAGTGGTCTTTGGGATGTAGTAAAAATAGGGGAGTTGTTGCCCAATTTTCCGTAAGCTATACGACTAGCCAAATACGATGGTACGACATTATATGTTGACGACAATATCATTTCACGTGTTTTAGATGCAAGAAGTTGTGTTGAGCTTGGTAGAGGAATAAGGAAAAGATCATATAGGTATGTTAAGGCACTTCATTCTTTCATTTGGCATGATCTAAAGTGAAATAAACATAAACGTTACGCGATTTCATAACGGATCTACTCCTAGCAACTAAGGTTTTCCATGTTGTTCTTTCCTTATAAAGTTATTCTAAGCATGATCCTTGAATCCTATTGAAGTCCATATTGCTGGTATAAATGTCCATAACATTAACTGACGGTGCAACGACCCTATGTCACTCCAAAAAGGTTTAGAACGTGATTCCATGAGTCCATCATTCATTATATATATGTATCTATTTTACTCTATCGAGCCGCGCTATAGTTGGCCGGGTATGGCACCTACTGTGCAACCACTAATCAATTGGGTTTTACCAAGCTCCACGTGGACGGGTACGATTCTACCGAGCCTTATGATGGCCGGGTACGTTTTTACCGTGCCTATTATGGCCGTGTACGATATGATAATGATGATGCCTACAGAGGTGAATGTTTTTAAAAGTTTATGTATATATATGTATCATGCATTTCATGTCAGTAGCCCTCAGAGGAACTCAGATGTTACAGGTTGTATCTTCTCTATCTCTTTTTACATTATTGTTTTTATTTATGCTTTTCGGCCTTACATACTCTGTACTTTATTCGTACTGACGTCCCTTTCACCTGGGGGTGATGTGTTTCATGCTGCAGGTCCCGATAGATAGGTTGGAAGTTGTCCTAATAGTCTATCAGCTCATCGGAAGGTGTTGGTGCACTCCACTTGCTCCGGAATTTTCCTATTTGGTCAGTATGCCTTGGATATGTATTGATTGGTATGGCGGGGGCCCTATCCCGCCCTCATGAAATTTATGTACTCTTAGAATCTTGTAGACAAATGTCATGTATATGGATGCTGGTAAGTCCTTGTCGGCATATATTTCGAGTGTACAAATGGTCATGTCAGCCTTATAGGCCCATATGTCACATGTATAAGTTTGTATATCATGTTGGGTCATCCTATGTCGATTATTTCCTTATGTTTTATTCTGGTTTCTCCTGACTGCCTTTTTGGCCCATTTACGCCTGATGGTATGATAAGAAAGATACATTACGTGGGTACTAGATTGAGTAAGGCACTGGGTGCCCGTCGCGTCCCTCCGATTTGGGTCTGACATATAGAATCAGTGATGAAATAATAATATTGCAAGTGTTGGTTCCATCCAATGCAATTTCAGATCTTAGTGATAATCCAATCTAGGGATCCTTAAACACCGCATATGAATCTTAAACTCATTAGAAGCCTCCAAAGAGTCATCCACTCTACTCTAATCCCTAATGCACAAGCAATACGAGCCGAATGACTTGTGCTCCATTAGTACACAAATACCTTAATAAGCAACCTCATCTTTAAGTAACCGAGTGAATCCCTTTTCCTTGCACATTACATCCACAATGAATATCAGCACTGAATCATTTCTAGTTTTCCTTTTGCCCGTAAAGTATAGTACATCATGCATCCATAAATTCTCTTGCTCGAATCATCCTCGAAGTCATCCCCTTCAAGTCATAACAGATCCACATGTATACCTCAGTCCAAAACTAATATAACATATGATAATGCAATTTGATTGTCGCTGGTAGACTCCCCCACTTGGCTCGAAGCCACAGAACATAACATCCAATAACTCACAATATGCTTCCTCCAAAACTGCCATGATCTTACACTGTTACCCAGCGGAATCATAAGCTCGTGTAGAATTAGCCATAAAATACTCAAATTCATCTGCTGGGCAAAGCTGCGGTCTGAACCTGGCCTCAAATCCCATATATTGGCCTATCTCCACAATACAGAAAATATATCTTGCACCTCATCCACGACATCACAAGACGTTAACGCACAGCTGATACCGAGTGCTCAACATCACATACGAGTAACTGGAGAGGAATCGAAGATATAAGCTTCAAGCTAAAATGAAGTCGCACGGTAAGGAAAGATAAATGGGATGTTTGGTCGATGCCATGTAGCCTCTCGAAAAGAAGTATGGACATCATCATACTGATTTGTAAGATTCCACTAGACACATGCTCATGACTCGTAGAACCTATGAACCTAGAGCTATGATATAAACTTGTCACGACCCAAAATCCACCTAGTCATGATGGAACATAACCCTAACACGCTAGGTGAGCCAAATATATAGTAATGAAACACAACTCACAAATCAATAATAACAAGGAGTGAAATAGTTGAAATCTATATAATATCTCAAGGATTGGTAGTACAAGTCATTGGCCACTAAGATTAAGATTTACAAAGCTGGTTCGAAAATAAATACAACATCAATTTGGATATACATGCACAAATTACAAATCCAAAGCTACCAAGGACAGGTGTTAGCTATATCTGGAAAGTAGGTACATCCTCAATGATAAACTCCATCATCCATAGTAGCTTAGTTCCAGGATCTGCATGCAAGGTGCAGAAGTGTAGTATGAGTACAACTGATTCAAGGATACTCACTATATATATATATATATATATATATATATATATGACCTGCACAACTCAATAACATATTCATGTACCCAACAAGGTACCACACAGTGCACATAGAGAAGATGTGCGCAAGTCTCTTAACAGTTCAACATGTAAAGAAGGTATTCTTCTGATATCAAATAACACATAAATAATTGTATATAGAAAAGATATGCCCATATACTATTCCAGTTAAACAACTCAGCATATAGAGAAGATATGCATCCATCATAATTAAATAATAAAGCTTGCATATAGAGAAGATATGTGTAAAGTATCAAATAACCCTTTCACAGTTGCATATAGAGAGGATATGCATGAGATACCAACTAATCCTTCAGCACTTGCATATAGAGGAGATATGCATGAAATATCAATTAATCATTCAACAATTTCAAATAGATAAGATATGCATGATTAAACAAGCCAAGTCACATAGATTTACATATAGAAAAGATATGTACCCTATCTTATCTCATCAAGTAAGGTAGCATATAGAGAACATATGCATAAAGGCATGTATATATTTTGGAGCTAGAATATAGAGAAGATATTTTGTAAAATCATGCTATACATCCAAGGAGGTTGCAAATAGAGAAGAGATACAAAGTCAAACCCTGAATCACTGTTCCATAAACACGACAACTAGAAACTCATTGGTTTCTCACAACCTGCATGTACACTATCAAGATATAAATATGATAGGGACCTAGGGGTATGGATCCTTATCCACACGCTGCATAGACAAGTCACGTGCTGCACAAACAAATCACGTGCCAGTAATACAATCGCACTGATAACTCACGTGCCAAACAACTCATCCCATACGGACCACTCACGTGCTGCAAATCCAGTCCATCACACAGAAAGAATATACAAGAATGCATGTATATGAATAACGAATATCAAATCACATACTCATGGATTGAATAAGATAGCACTCTAAGGTGTATGCATGTATGAGTGTGCAAATAAATCTCAAATCAGGCGAATACGCCACATGACAACAAATATCATGCTCAACAGGAAATCAACACCTATACATGATCTCTAGCATGATTCACGGAGTTCATGTAGTCATACAAACATATAATGCATTATAGCAAGAAGCATAGTTGTAACGACCAGCCGGTTATTTTAAGTATTGTAGCCTTATTTCCCCATTTATTATTTACTCGATGTTTATTTGTTGTTATGTGACTTTACAGGGTGGTTGGTTTGCTTCCAGGGATGTTTTGGAATGAATTGGGACACTTAGTCCCAAGGTTGGAAGCCCAAGCTGAAAAAGTTGATCGGATGTTGACTTATGTGAAAATAACTTTGGAATTGAGTTTTGATGGTTCCGATAGCTCCGTATGGTGATTTTGGACTTGGGGGTGTGTCCAGATATTGATTTGGAGGTCCGTAGGTGATTTTGGCTTAAATTTGGCAAAGGTTGGAAAAATTGAAGTTTTGAGAGTTGAAAGGTTTGACCGAGAGTTGACTTTATGGTTACCGGGCTCTGATTTTTGTTTTGGAAGTTGGAATAGGTCCATTGTATAAATTATGACTTGTGTGCAAAATTTGAGGTCAATCGGAGTTGGTTTGATAGATTTCGGCATCGATTGTAGGAGTTGGAAGTTCAATAGTTCATTAGGCTTGAATTGGGGTCCGATTTGTGTTTCGATATTGTTTGATGTGATTTGAGAGTTCTACTAAGTTTGTATGATATTTTAGGACATGTTGGTATGTACGGACGGGGTTCAGGGGGGCCCGGGTGTGTTCCAGATGGGCTACGTGTTATTGGGTGCTCACATGCGTGGGGATGAACCTATATGCGAACACCAGGGTTACTTATTCATATTCAGGTTGTGCTCAGGCTCTCATAAGCCTAGAATTTGACTGTTAAACCTTTAACTATGATGCTTCGCACATTTGTGACATTATTGCGAACTATTTGGGCCATGTTTGAGTCCACATAGGGGTTTAATACCTGAATGACTGATAAATGTTATCCTTTTATGAAACATTGCCGGTTTGTGTTATGATAGTACACTTGCACATGCCTACACTTATCATGTCGTTTATACCAGTCCAGGAGAATGAGATTTGTTATTCACTCATTTCGTACTTGTATACTTGTTTATTTACTCATGTATGATGTGATTGGACTGGATTCCTGTGACCACGCCAGGCGTACTGTTGTTATACCTGTGACCATGCCAGGCGGATTATGTTGTTATGCCTCTGATTTAATTGAATATCACCTCTATATGCCAAGTTATTGTGTGAGCAAAATATTTGAGAAATTGTACACATACACACACAGATGTTTTTGTACTAAAATTTATGATTTGGTTTCAATATTATTTTGTATCAGTTTAAAGGATGAAACTACACGGGTGATAGCTAGTATCATTAATAATTTGTGCTTATCTTACACACACGGTTGTACTCATGCTACACTCTGCACTTAATTATGCATATCAAGGTGTAGGGACCAATTATCAGCAGTAGGCTTGCTTGTTGGACTATCTGCTGGAGGTGAGGTAGAGTTACATCCTTGGTCATAGTTTGAATCATCTTTTACTTTCATACTGTTGTTACAGTTCAGATAGTGTATTTATTAATGCTCACGACTCCGTACTTACCAGTTTCTGGAGTGATTTACTTTGTATTAATAGTTTTTATTGTATTGAGACCTCAAGTTTTTGCTATTTCTATGAATTTCATTATTATGTTGCCTTCGTTATCATATTTCGGCTTGTCTAGATGGTGTGTTAGGTTCCATAACGACGGGTTAGAATTTTGGGTCGTGACAAGTTGGTATCAGAGCCGTAGGTTCATAGGTATTACGAGTCATGAGCAGGTTTAGTATAGCCTACCGAACCATTAGGAAAACTTCACTTTCTTGTATTATTGTCGTGTAGATTTCTTGATTTCGGAAACTAAACTTCTGTTAATCTATTCTCTCACAGATGGTGAGTACACATGCTACCGGATTGGATGGACGACCACGAGTACCACTAGCAAGGGCCACGAAAGGCCGTGGCCACGGTAGAGGCCGAGGTGCAGCTCGTACAATAGCTAGAGCAGCACCCGTGGAGCCACCAGTTGCTCTAGCTCAGGAGCAGATTCTAGATGTGGTTGAGCCGGTGGGACCAACTCAGGCACCAGCTATGTCCATTGTGATTCCAGTCCTTTCGAGAGGCTTTGGCCAGAATATTGGCTGTATGCACTAGCCTTGCTTAGGCGGTTTCAATTCCGGCTGTGCCAGCCACTTCTCAGGCTAGAGGAGGCGCACAGACTCCCGCCGTCCATACTCTAGAGCATGTGGTTCATGGACTTCAAACACTGGGGGTACTACCAGCCCAGCCGGTTGTAGTTGCTCAGGCCCAAATGGGTCCTCCTATGAGTGACGAGGAGCATAAGAGGCGCTAGACCGGTTTGGGAAGCTCAGGCCTCCATCATTTAGTGGGGCTGAGTCAGAGGATGCTCAGGACTCTTTAGAAAGGTGTCAGCGGATTCTTCGCACGGTGGGTATTCTGGAGACTAGTGGAGTCTCATTTACTACTTTTCAGCTGTCGGGGGCAGCCTTTAGATGGTGGGAGGCCTATGAGTTGAGCAGGCCAGCCGATGCTGCACCACTTACGTGGAATGAGTTCTCTATTCTCTTCTCGGAGAAGTTTGTTCCACAGACCCGCAGGGAGGAGTTGCGTAGGTAGTTTGAGTAGCTATGCCAGGAGGGTATGTCGGCGACCCAGTATGAGATAAGATTTTCATAGTTGGCTCATCACGTGATCTGGTTAGTTACCACAGAGAGGGAGAGGATTAGGAGGTTCATTGATGGCCTCAACTATGGACTGCGCTTTTTCATGACTCGGGAGATTGCATCGGGTGCTAGGTTTGACGAGGTGGTTGATATTGCTGGCGGGTAGAGCAGGTCCGTAGTCAGGAGCGTGAGGAGAGGGAGGCCTAGAGGCCTCATGGTTCGAGTGGTTTTAACGGTGTTTCTTTCGGAGGGCAGTCCCATCATAGCAGGGGTCATCGTGGTGCATTAGTTGGCCATGGTTCATGTAGTGCTCCTCCAGTTTATCGTGGCTTATCCGGTTCATCGTGGTGCATCAATTGGCCATGGTTCTTGCAGTGCTCGTTCGGGTTAGTCATCCTTCAGTGCATTACCAGCACAGAGTTCTTACAATGCTTTAACTTCCCAGGTTTCTACCGATAGTTCCTCGGGTTATCAGGGTCAACAGGAGATCAGGAGGGGTTGCTATGACTACGGGGATTTGAGCCATCTCAAAAGAGATTGCCCCAGATTATTGAGTGGGTCTCCACAACTGAGGTCTCAGACTATTAATTTCGTACCAGTTACTTCACCACCCGCTCAGCCAGCTCGGGGTGGGGCTCAGGAAGCTAGAGGTCACCCTAGAGGGAAAGGCCAATCAAGTGGCGGTCAGGCTTGATATTATGCTTTCCCTGCCCAACTAGAGGTCGTTACTTCAGACGCAGTGATCAAAGGTATTGTCTCAGTATGCCATAGGGATGCTTCCATATTATTTGATCCTAGTTCCACTTATTCATATGTATCATCATATTTTGCCTGTTACTTAGATGCCCCGTGAGTCCTTGGTTTCACCTATTCATGTATCTACGTCGGTGGGTGATTCTATTGTTATGGATAGTGTGTATCGGTCGTGTGTGGTGACCATTGGGGGATTCGAGACTAGAGTTGATCTTATTTTACTTAGTATGGTTGATTTTGACGTGAATTTAGGCATGTATTGGTTGTCCCTATGTCATGTTATTCTGGATTGTCATGCTAAGAACGTGACGTTGGTGATGCCGGGATTACCTAGGATCGAGTGGAGAGGTTCTCTGGACTATGTTCCCAGTAGGGTGATCTCATATTTGAAGGCCCAACTGATGGTTGAGAAGAGGTGTTTGTCATATTTGGCTTTTGTGAGGGATGTTGGTGCTGATACTCCTACCATTGATTTTGTTCCGGTAGTGTGAGACTTTCGGAATGTGTTTTTGCAGACCTGCATAGCATGCCACCTGATAGGGAAATTGATTTTGGTATTGACTTGGTGTCGGGCACTCAGCCCATTTCTATCCCTCCGTATCGTATGGCACAAGCAAAGTTTAAGGAATTGAAAGAGCAGCTTCAGGATCTTCTTGATAAGGGGTTTATTAGGCCTAGTGTGTCGCCTTGGGGTGCACCGGTTATGTTTTTGAAGAAGAAGGATGGTACTATGCGGATATGCATTGACTATAGACAGTTGAACAAAGTTACAATTAAGAACAAGTATCATTTACCGCACATTGATGACTTATTTGACTAGCTTTAGGGGGATATAGTGTTCTCTAAGATTGATTTGAGGTTTGGGTACCACTAGTTGAAGATTCAGGACTCGGATATTCTAAAGACGACATTCAGGATCTGCTATAGTCACTATGAGTTCTTTGTGATTTCTTTTGGGCTGACCAATGCCCCAGCAACATTCATGCATCTGATGAATAGTGTGTTCCAGCCATAACTTGATTCGTTTGTCATAGTATTTATTGATGATATCTTGGTGTACCCATGTAGCTAGGAGGAGCGTGCACAACATGTTAGTATTGTACTATAGAGGTTGAGGGAGGAGAAGCTTTATGCCAAGTTCTCCAAGTGTGAGTTTTGGCCTAGTTCGATGGCGTTCTTGGGGCACGTTGTGTCCAGTGAAGGGATTAAGATGGATCCAAAGAAGATTTAGGCAGTTCATAGTTGTCCTAGACCGTCTTCAACTACTGAGATTCTGAGTTTTCTCGGCTTGGCTGGATATTATCGTCACTTCGTGGAGGGTTTCTCATCCATTGCAATGTTTTTCACCAAGTTGACCTAGAAGGGTGCTCCATTAAGGTGGTCGGATGAGTGTGAAGAGAGCTTTCAGAAGCTTAAGACTGCCTTGACCACAACTCCAGTACTAGTTTTGCCTTCAGCATCGGGTTCTTATACAATGTATTGTGATGTTTCTCGGATCGGTATTGGGTGTGTCTTGATGCAGGAGGGTAAAGTGATTGCTTATGCTTCACGTCAGTTGAAGCCTCATGGGAAGAACTACCCCGTTCATGATTTAGAGTTGGCAGCCATCATTCATGCATTGAAGATTTGGAGGCATTATCTCTACAGTGTGTCTTGTGAGGTATTTATGGATCACCGGAGTCTTCAGCACTTGTTCAAACAAAAGGATCTAAATTTAAGGCAGCAGAGATGGTTGGAGATGCTAAAAGACTATGATATTACCATTTTGTATCATCCCGGGAAGGCCAATGTGGTGGCAGGTGCCTAGAGTAGAAAGGCGGTGAGTATGGGTAGCCTTGCATACATCCCTATTGGTGAGAGACAGCTTACATCAGATGTTCAGGCCTTGGCTAATCAGTTCGTAAGGTTAGATGTTTCGGAGCCTAGTCGGGTTCTAGCTTGCGTGGTTTCTCGGTCTTCCTCATATTATCGCATCAGAGAGCGTCAGTATGACGACAACCATCTGCTTGTACTTAAGGACACAGTTCAGTATGATGATGCCAAGGAGGTTTATATGGGGATGACAGGGTGTTGCGGATGCAGGGTCGGATTTGTGTACCCAATATGGATGGACTACGTGAGTTCATTCTTGAAAAGGCCCATCGTTCGCAGTATTCCATTCATCCGGATGTTGTGAAAATGTACCAGGACTTGAGGCAACACTATTGGTGGAGGAGGATGAAGAAAGACATAGTGGGGTTTGTAGCTTGGTGCTTGAATTGTCAGCAAGTGAAGTACAAGCACCAGAGGCCGAGCGATTTGCTTTGGAGTCTTGAGATTCCTAAGTAGAAATGGGAACGTATTAGCATGGACTTCGTAGTAGGCCTCCCACGGACTTTGAAGAAGTTTGATTCTATTTAGGTGATTGTGGACCGGTGACTAAGTCTGCACACTTCATTCTAGTTAGGACTACCTATTCTTTGGAGCGGTTGGCTGAGATCTATATCTGCGAGATTGTTCGCCTTCATGGTATGTCGGTGTCCATCATTGCATATCGGGGCACGGAGTTCACATCTCAATTTTGGAGGGCAGTGCAGCGAGAGCTGGGCACACGAGTTGAGTTGAGTACAATATTTCACCCTCAGACGTACGGACAGTCTGAGCACCATTCAGATATTGGAGGATATGCTACGCGTTTATGTCATGGATTTCACGGGTTCTTTGGATCAATTTCTGCCGCTTGTAGAATTTGCCTACAACAACAATTACTAATCAAGTATTCAGATGGCTCCGTATCAGGCCTAGTATGGGAGGCGGTGTCGGTCTCCAGTTGGTTTGTTTGAGCCGGCTGAGGCTAGGCTATTGGGTACTGACTTGGTTCACGATGCTTTGGAAAATGTTAAGTTGATTCAGGATTGGCTTTGCACGATGCAATTTAGACAGAAGAGTTACACCGATCGAAAGGTTCGTGATGTTTCCTACATGGTTGGGGGGGGGAGGTATTGCTTATAGCTTTTCCAATGAAAGGTGTTATGAGGTTCGGGAAGAAGGAAAAGTTGAGCCCTCGGTATATTGGCCCTTTTGAGGTGTTTGAGAGGATTGGAGAGGTGGCCTACAAGCTTGCATTGCCACCTAATCTATCGAGGATTCATCCAGTGTTTCATGTTTCCATGCTCCAGAATTATTTCAGCGATCCGTCCCATGTTTTAGACTTCAGCACGGTTCAGTTAGAGGGGGATTTGACTTATGATGTGGAGCTGGTGGCCATTTTGGAGAGAACATAGCTTCAGTGAAGGTGCAGTGGAGTGGTCAGCCAGTTGAGGAGGCCACTTGGGAGACCGAGCAGGAGATGCAGAGTAGATATCCACACCTATTTGAGACTCCAGTTATGATTCCAGACCAGTTCGAGGATGAATGTTTATTTAAGAGGGGGAGAACGCAATGACTCGGCCCGTCGTTTTGAGTATTGTAGCCCCGTTCTCCCATTTATTTCATACTCTATGTTTTTTTGTTTTTATGTGACTTGCTGGGGTGGTTGGTTTGGTTCCGGGGATGTTTCGGAATGAATTGGGACACTTAGTCCCAAGGTTGCAAGCCTAAGTTGAAAGAGTTGACCGAATGTTAATTTATGTGTAAATGACTCCACAATAGAGTTTTGATGGCTCTGATAACTATGTATGGTGATTTAGGGCTTAGGAGTGTGTCCGGATATTTATTTAGAGGTCCGTAGGTGATATTGGCTTGAATTGGCAAAATTTGGAAAAGTTGAAGTTTGGAGAGTTGAGAAGTTTGATCGAGAGTTGACATTCTTGTTACTAGGCTTGAATTTTGGTTCCTTAAGTTAAAATAGGCCAGTTATGTCATTTATTACTTGTGTGAAAAATTTTAGGTCAATCAAAGTTGGTTGGATCGGTTTAGACATTGATTGTAGTAATTGGAAGTTCAATATGCTTGAATTGTGGTACGATTCATGTTTTTGATGTTGTTTGATGTGATTTGAGGGTTCGACTAAGTTCGTATGATGTTTTAGGACTTGTTGGTATGTTCATACAGGGTTCCGGGGGCCCTAGGTATGTACTGGATAGGCTATGGGCCATTTTCCCTCTATTTTGGACTGCTCATTTGCTGTTATCTAGCGTTCTTCATCATGATTCCGATGAAGCAATCGCGTTCGCGTAGTGTTCCAAGGAAGGTGGCATATTTTTTCTTCACGATCACGAAGGGGCGACCGCATTCGCGTGGCTTTGAGGACTTCTATCTTCGCGTTCGCATTAGGGGTATACGCGATTGCGTATAAGGAATTGGAAGGGGGCATCAGGAAGTTGCTCTCCGCGTTTGCGAGATGTGGAGCGCGTTTGCGATGTTTTCTGGGGATTGAGTTCTTTGTTCGCGAAGGGTTAATTTTGGCAGCTTGTATTTTTGTGCTTCACGATCGCGAAGCATTTCCCGTGATTGCGAAGAGGAACCGCTGGGCAGCAGTTATAAATTTCAAAAATGAAGGTTTGAACCCATTTTTCATATTTTGAGATAGAAACCTCAGATTTGGGCGATTCTTGAAGGGATTTTCAAAGAGTTGATTGGAGTTAGTGATTCTAACTCGGTTTTGGTTGTTATACATGAATCTATCATTCTTTTTACCATTTAATTAGTATTTTGGGTTGGAAAATTGGAGAAAATTTGTGAAACTTTATAGTCCATAATTTGAGTATTTGAAGGTGGAGTTGAGATCAGAATTGAGCAATTTTGGTATGGTGGACACGTTATTTAATGGGTGTTCGGATTTTATGTTTTGTTGGATTCCGAGACGTGGGCCCGGGATTGACCTTTTGACTTTGGTTAAAGAACTTAGCTTTATTATTTGGAACCCATTCCTATAGCTTATATTGTTAGTATTACGTTATTTTTGGCTAGATTCGAACCTTTCGGAGATTGATAAGTGTGGGAAGGGCTTTCTAGCGGAGTGATTTGATTTGTTTGAGGTAAGTATCTTATTTAAACTCGGTTGAGGCACTAGTTTCCTAAATTGTTGTAATAGCCACGTGATATTGGGTGCTCACATGCGTGGGGATGAACCCATGTGCTGACACCGGATTATTTATTCATGTTCGGGTTGTGCTCAGGCTCTCATAAGCCTAGAATTTGGCTATTAGACATTTAACTATGATGCTTCGCACATTTGTGACATTGTTGTCAACTATTTGGGCTATGTTTGAGGCCACATAGGGGTTTAATCCCTGAATGATTGATAGAACATTTGTACATGCCTACACTTAGCATGTTGTTTATACAGTCCAGGAGCATGAGATTTGTTATTCACTCGTTTCACACATGTATACTTGTTTATTCTCTCCTGTATGATGTGACTGGACTAGATATCTGTGACCATACCGGGGGGACTATGTTGTTATGCTTATGACCACGTCGAGCGAATTGTGTTGTTATGTCTGTGACCACGCTTGGGGGGGGGGGGGGGTTGTATTGTTATACCTGTGACCACCTTGGACGGATTGTATTGTTATGCCTGAGACCACGCCAGGCGGATTGTACTGTTATGCCTATGACCACGCCAGGCGAGTTATGATATTGAGCATGTGATCAGGCCGGGCTGGCAGCATGTTGAATTGGCCGTGCTTGCGTGTTGATATGGATCCATCCCCTGGGGTCACCTTCTCATGTTTCTCTCTTGATGGTGTACACGCGGTTATTAACAATACTGATCAGTAGTTTGGAACGGATATGGAAAAGTTGAGGGAATCTGGCCAATGTTTTGTTAGATTTTTCATTTCATCTTTACTTACAATTTACTTGATCATTTATCTGATTTAGTTGCATATCACCTCTATATGCCAAGTTATTGTTTGAGCAGAGTATTTGAGAAATTGTACACATACACACACGGATGTTTTCGTACTAAACTTTATGATTTGATTTCAATATTATTCTGTATCGATTTAAAGGATGAAACTAAACGGGTAATAGCTAGTATCATTAATAATTTGTGCTTCTTTTACCTTATCATATTTAATTACGATATTTATTGAGTATATTGGGTCGGTTGTACTCATGCGATACTCTGCACTTAATTGTGTAGATCCAGGTTTGGGGACGAGTTATCAGCAGTAGTCTTGCTTGTTGGACTATATGCTAGAGGCGAGGTAGAGTTGCATCCTTGGTTGTTATTATGTTATTTCTATGAATTTCGTTATTATGTTGCCTTTGTTATCATGTTTCGGCTTGCCTAGCCGGTGTGTTAGGTGCCATCACGACGGTTTGGGATTTCCGGTCATGAACCATACATAGCACTTATGTATATGCTCTTCACCTTGCATATGTGTCGCTTCGCGCACACATCAATTAGACAAACAAAGTCATATCCTAAGGTTTATTTTCTCAACAAGATTAGGCCAGACACTTACCTCAAACAAGCAAAATTAATACTCTAAAAATGCCTTTTGCCTAAATCGACCTCTGAACTGCTCGAATTTAGCAAAACATAACTCGATAACATCAAATAGTGCCATAGGAATCAAACTCAAATGATAAAGGTAGAATCTTTTATCAAATATTCAAAGTCAACCAAATGGACAACCCAGATGGGCACCTCAGAACCCAACAAAACTCACAAATCCCAAATGTCCATTCGAATACGAGTCAAAATATACAAGTTATATCCAAAACCAACTCCAAATCGGGGTTCAAATATACATTTAATACTTTAGAATAGTTTTGCCAAAACTCCCAATTTTTCTCTCTTAGATTCACCAATTAAATGCTAAACTCAAGGATGGAATCATGAATAATAATCAAATATGAGTCAATAACACTTACTCCAATCCAAGTGGTGAAAATTGCATTAAGAATCGCCACAATCCGAGCTCCCAATCTCAAAATATAATAAAATGAAGCTAACCCTCGATAAGAATAAACACTGCCCAGTGATTCTCGCTTCTGGGGTCAATCTATCGCTTTTGCGACACCGCATCTGTGACCAAAACCTCGCAGATGTGAAAACCACTTAAGTCTCGACCTTCCTCTTATGTGGACAATCCTCTACTTCTGCGGATTCACCTCTGCGCTTAGGGCACCGCTCCTAGGCTCTCACTTATGCGTAAAATACTCCGTATGTACAGGCTTCTAGCTCTTTAACAAACTCCGCGTTTGAGACCCCTTCTATGCATATTTTCTCTCGCAGATGCACCCATGTCAGCTCTTCTTTGAACCTACCCTGCCCAACCAGTCTTTGCATCTTCAATCATTTATCCGCACCTGCGCACTAAACCTCGAGGGTGCGAAAATACCAGACATGAACTGCCAACCTTCTCCCGAATGATCCAAAATTAATCCGGAATACACCTGAGCCTCCCAGGACCCCGTCCAATCACACAAACTAGTTAAAAATATAACACTAACCTACTCGAGGCCTCAAATAACACAAAATAATATCAAAACCATGAATCACACCTCAATTCAAGCTTAACGAACAAACCCAAATTTCCAAGTTCTAAACTTACGCCGAACACGTCTAAAGAACTCAGAATGACCCCAAATCATATACACAAGTCTTAAATCACCATACAAACCTATTCCAAGGCTCGAAAGCCCAAATGGACATCGATAATTACAAAGTCAATTATGAGTCAGACTTATCAACTCTCCAAACCTTCAAACTTGCAACTTTCGACAAAAAAGAGCCAAATCCTCCTAGGAACCTCCAAATACAAACCCGAACATACTCCCTAGTCCAAAATCACCACCGGACCTAACGAAACTATCAAAACTATGATCCGAGGTCAAATACACAAAAGTCAAACTTGGTCAACACTCTCAACTTAAGCTTTCCAATTGAGAATTACTTTATTAATCAACCCCCGAACTTCCCAAAAATCAAACTAACCATGCACATAATTCATAATACATATATGAAGGTATGCAACACCTTACACCACCAAACAGAATGCCAATGCTCAAAATGACCGGCCTAGTCGTTACAGCATTTTGCAAGACCTGCCATGCGATCCAGTTCTCTATCTGAAATTGGAGAGTACAAATTCGTGCCATAGAACCCTACTTCGTATAAATACAACATTAAACTATTTGTGGAGTGGTTAACAACATCTTTAAGGGCTAGAACTTGCAAAGAGCAAGACGGACGATTTGGGAAATACGTTTTAATCTTTCTTCTTCTTTCTTCCATTGTTAATTATGAATTTTACTATGGTATTCATGCATACTATTATGAGTAGCTAATTTTATTATTTAGGATTTTCATCGAACCTTTTGCTGGATGAATTCTTGATATGTTGTAATATAATTGAGCCTTTGAATTCTTCTACTTGTTCAACTACGTACATTTTTTAGTTAATTGAAGGGACCTCGATTTACTGAGCCTATATATTATGCGTTGTTTGAGAAAGAATGGATATTTTGGTAGTTTTTAAGCAACGTCGCTTCATAGGTGTATGAGAGATCAATGCGGCGGGTTTAAAAGCATGATTAGAGACAACAAAGCTTTCATGTGGTCATACTGAGCGGTGAAACATTATCAACTAGAGTAGTTCGAAAGAATACATTTAGTAAACTATTATGATTGCTCAAGAGAGAATCACGGTAAGTAAAATGCTCATGTCCAGTAAAGAATAAATCGATGAGATTTTGGGTAACGTAGAGAGAAGGATTTAGACAATTGAGAAAATTATAACTCTAGGCTTCCTTAGTCTTATCTACAACTCTTTGCTTAATTAGTTGATAGGTCAATTCCCAGTGGAATTCGGCTCCGAACTCTAAAACCGAATTATATTTGCAATGACTGCTAGTCCTTTTACTAGGCATGACTAGGCATGATCAAATTTTGGTGCCATTATTAGAGAATTAACTGTGTTGATTACAACTTGAATATATTTCTAGGGTTTTTTGTTTATATCAGTTTTCCTTGGTTCTAAAAAATTTCCATTGAAATTCTCACGTTTGGAATCTTCTGCGTCTCAGGTGCATGCCTACAAGCTCCTCGAGAACTGGTAAACTATTTGAAGGATTTTTAGATTCAGAGAAAGCATTCAGGGCATTAAATCGTGCGAAAAAAAAGAAGATAAGAAAATACATAATCAACAAGAAAATTTTGAAAGTGAGACCGAAATGGACGAAATCAATAACAATAACAACAACCCAAACAATGAGAACAACCGAGTTGTGACACCTTTTATACCGGAAGCTGCACTTTATGATTGGGCATAGCCTACCGCTGACAACCTGGTAACCACAATTGCAATTCCTCAGATATAGGTGAAGACTTTTCAAATCATAAAGAATATACTACATTTGCTGTAGAACAAGAGACAGTTCTCTAGGTCCTACGTTGAAGACCCACAATATTACTTATAATTGTTTTCAAGTTGTGTCACTCAGTGGAAGCCCAATGTAACAGCGAAATCAATTCTGCTAATATTGTTTCCATTCTTGATGACTGGGGAGGCGCGGACTTGGCTCAATTCGTTTTCAATCAACTCCATAACAACTTGGGAGGAATTAGTCAAGCAGTTCTTGAATAAGTTATGTCTTCCCAACAAAGCTGCAAAGCAAGTTGATGAGATATTATAGTTCATGCAGAAACCAATAGAGGCTCTGTAGGAAACATGGGGAAAGTTCAAGGGGATATGGATGAAGTGCTTGCACCATGGTATTCCAAATCAGATGTTGGGACAGAAATTCTGCATGGTTTTGGCTGACAGTTTGAAAGCTAATGTAGATGATTAAAGAGGTAGAGCATTCTTAAACAAACCGTTCACCGAGTGTAAAATTCTTCTTGACAAGATGGTTTAGAAATTAGGATAGACGACGAGGGCATAGAACTCACCCCTATAATGTAGTCGGTGGCTCTAGAACCGAATAATTCGATAGCTGAGATTATGGAGACCTTGATTACTAAGATGAGCATTCTTACCAAAAGGATTGGCGAATTAGGCCAGGAACAAGTTCATATAGTTAATACTATGAATGGAGAGTAATACACACCTTGCATTAACCAACCATATGTTTGTTCGTGGAGTGGTGAATGTGACAACCAGAACTATCAAGATAATATAAATTATGTGAGCAACTTTGGGGGTTAGAGATAAGGTCGAAAACAATAGGGACAACCGAATCAATAGTGTAGACCATCCCAGTGTAATATAATAACGGTCCTGGAGTAGCATGACTAGAAGGTCAGATAGCGCCTTATCAAAGGCAATTCGGGTACAATCAATAGCAGCAACAACATCCTCAACAATAATAGGTAGCAAGACATGAGGATAAAGATATGGCTGAAATTAGAGGTATGTTACAGTAGATTATTGGGCGAATGAAAAAATGCAAGAAAAGATAGCCACTCATGACTCGACTATTAAAAGGCATAAAAATAAAACTAGGCCAACCGTCTATAGCCTCGAACAATTGACCACATAGAACATTTACCATTGACACCCATATCAATCCGAAGGATCAGGAGCCGAATCAACTAATGGTAGTGAATTTGAGAAATGGGAGAGATATAAACCAAGAGCTAGAGGTTGCTTGATCTAGCTGAGGAGTCACTCCACCCATGTTAACACTAATTGAGGTAGATGAGTCGACTGATCTGACAGAAGTAACGGTCCAACAAGCTTAGGAAGACAAAGGTAGGTAGAAAGCAAATTATTGGGGTGAATGAGAAGATGCATGAAAAGATAGTTGCTCCTGACTTGGCCATTAAAAGGCATCGAAATTAAACAAGGCCAACTATCTATGGCCTCGAAAAATTGCCCACAGGGAACATTGCCCATTGACACCAATATCAATCCGAAAGATTAGGGTCCGAACCAACTAATGGTAGTGAGTTTGAAAACGAAGAGATCAAGATCAAGAGCAAGAGGTTGTTCGATCTACATAAGGAGCCACACCACCCATGCTAGCACCACTTGAGGTACATAAGTCTACTGATCTGACAGAAGTAACGGTCCAGCAAGATCAGGAAGACAAGGGTAAGGAGAAAGAAACTGAACAAACTCTAGAGAAGGTGTCATAAAAGGTGCCTTAGTAGGAAAATGCACAAGTTAGTAGAATGAATTCCCTAGAAGGCTGGAAAAGCACAAGAAATATGACCAATACAAGAAGTTCATGGAGATCCTAAGGTGGATTTAAGTGAATATGTCTCTAATATATACTTTGAGGGAAATGCTAGGCTATGCTAAAATGATGAAGGACTTGATGTCTCAAAAATTTGACTTTTATGACTTATTGATTGTGACCTTGCAGTGTTGTAGTGACAAAGGTTGTGGCGCAAAAGTTGTCTGATCTCTTAAGTTTCACAATCCCATGTACCATTAAAGGTTACGCATTTGCTATAGCATTGTGTGACTTGGGGGCTTGTATTAACCTGATGCATTTGTCAATTTACATGAAGTTGAGCAACAGAAGGGCCAAATTGTCACGACCCAGAATCTCACCAATGTCGTGAAGACCTCTAACTCTACCGTCTAGGTAAGCCAAATAACATATAATACGACTCGAAAGAAAATCATCAAATAAATAATAGAATAAGAATACAAAAATCATTACAACTATCCCAAGGGCTAGTAGTACAAGTCATGAGTGACTAAGAATAGGAATACAATACCGATATGAAAAAGAATTACATCATATGCTTATAATATACATAAACAGGATTAGAAGTCCTAAAATACCATAAATATTTCTTTACGCCCAATTCAACAAGTTATAACCTTAAGCAAGTTTCTAAATCATAATTATGAATAATCACATAGTTATAGGATCAATTGAAATATGAATAATAATTTTACATAATCCAAACAAGGCATAATGAAAGTCAAACACTAATGGATATGGTCATTACCTAGCTACGCATATACGCTTGTCATGTCACATATACATGGCTCTTAAATCAATAGACAAGTAGCAAATTGATGACCTATGAGGAAAATTCCCCCTTACAATGATAGACAAGAGACTTACCTCCACCCGGTAAGATTCAACCTCCAAAATAGCTTTAGCTCTAAAATCGACCTCTATACGACTTGAAACTAGTCAAATATAATTCAATAACATCAAATAAAGAGATAGAAATCAATTCCAAATAATAAAGCTTAAATTATTAATCAAATCCCCAAAAGTCTACAAAAATTAGCCCGGGTCCACACGTTCAACCCCCACGAGTCAAAATATGTAATTATAGTCCAAAACTGAGTCCAAATCGGTACTCGAATCCCTAAATTACACTCTCTTAGATTGTAGAAAGAAACCCCAAGTTTCTCTTTCAAATTCAAATTCAATAATCTAAGTATAAATCCAAGAGGAAACAAGATATATAACAAAAATCAAGTAGAATTCACTTACTCCCAAAGTTGTGGTGAAAATCCCTTTCCAAATTGACTCGTTCCAAGCTCAAAAACTCAAAATAGTGAAATGTGAGCTAGCCCTTGAATTAAATTAGTCTGCCAAGCATTTTGAACCTGCGACTAAAAAGTTCGCATCTGCGAGCCCATGCTCGCATCTGTTATATTCTCCCTCACAACTAGCCTCCGCACCTGCGACTCACCTGTCGCATCTACTGATTTGCATGTGCGCAAGCATCCTCGTAAGCACGACAATGCATTTGCGCAACAAAATCTGCACATGCGACCTCCCAGATTTAGGTCCAAGCCCACTTCACATGTGCACCAAAACTCTGCAGGTGCAACATACCTGCACCCGCAATGTCGAAAACACCAAAATGGTCTAGAACCATTGAGAAACATACACGAGCCCCCAATCCAATTATACCAACTAGTCATAATACCTTATACAAACTTATCCAAATGCTCAAAACATCACAAATAACATCAAAACCAAGAATTAAATATCAAAATCCATCTCTTAACTTCCAAAACTTTTTAACATTGCCAAACACGTCGAATTATGCCTACGCATTATGAGTTTCAACCAAACTTCACACACAAGTTTCGTTCAACAATATGAACTCATCCAAAGTTCCGGAACGCCAATCGGAACTTGATAACATCAAAATCCAACTATCGGTCAAAAGTTATGACCCCCCTCATTCTTCAAATTGCAAACTTTTGGCAAAAAAGCCAAAACCTTCTAGGAACTTCTAAATATAAATCTGAACATACACCCAAGTCCAAAATCACCATACAAACCTATTAGATTAATCAAATCATAAATTCGAGGTTGTTTACTTAAAAGTCAAACCTTGATCAACTCTTACAACTTAAGTTCCAAAGATGGAACAAAATGTTCTAATTCACTCTCAAACCTTCCCGAATCTAAAGATACCATCACCGTAAGTCAAAACACATCAAACAAACATACGAGAAATATCAAATAGGATAACGAGGCTCTAATACAAAAAATAACCGGTCGGATGGTTATGTTCTCCCCCTCTTAAACAAACGTTTATCCTCGAACTGGTATAGAATCATACCTGGAATGTCAAAAAGATGAGGATATTTCCTCTATATATCATGCTTGATCTACTAAATTTTTCATCAACTGGTTGACCTCCCCACTGAATTTTAGTGATAGAAATGCGGCATCTGAAGTTGGTTAATAGTTGAGCATTTCTAGTCTTTGACCCATTTTATTACATTTTAAACCCCAGACTTGATAAGGGGCGAATTTTGAAGAGGATTTTCACACAAGGCTATTGGGTAAATGACTTTTCACTTGATTTTGATATTATATTATGATTTATCATGAATTTTTACACCTAAATCATGAAAGTTAGAAGGGAAATTTTTGGGATGTTTTACTATGCTTTGAAAAATAAAAATTTGGGATTTGAGAGTCGATATGGATTCAGCTTTGGAATATAATCACATATTGGGCTCGTGAGATTATGGATAGTCGAGATCTACTCCTTGACTCGAGGTTTCGCCGTGTGGGTCCGGGGTTGACTTTTCTTTGACGTTTCAGAAATCTGATAAAGATTGGGACTTTATTATTTGGAGTTAATTCCTTTAGTATTATTTGATGTTATTGAGTCATATTTGGCTAGATTTGAGCCGGACAGAGTTGAATTTTAAAGGAAAGGCATTTTTGGAGTATTAATTTGGCATGTTTGAGATAAGTATCTTGCCTAACCTTGTGTGGGGAATACCCTTAGGATTTGGTCTTAATTGCCTATTCGTGTTATATGAAAAGTGACGTGTACGCGAGGTGACGAGTATATACACGGGTGCTATGTGTGGTTCATGAGCGGGTTAGACCTTAGGCCATTAATATGCCTTAATTTGATAAAATGCTTTATATGAAACATGTTTAATCACCCGTGACTACATGAACTTGATTGCTACAATTGATTTAGTCGTAGTCATACTTTATGTTAAACACCCATCTGCATTTTATTATTTTCATGTCTTTGTGCATCTTGTTGATAAATTACGGGTTAATATCTTTGATGGAAATTTGGCATATTCTTTTGTGTTAATTGTGGCATATGCAGACATGTTAGGCTGATTGATTGGGTATTGGCACGAGGACTTTACCTTACAATTGTGATTATTGTTATGCACATAAGGTGAAATAAGGGTGACATTTTGTCGGATTTGCCCATGTGGTAAAATAAGGGTGGTGATATGCGCATATGGCAAAATAAAGGCGGTGATATGCGCATGTGGCAAAAGAAGGGTGGTATTTCTTGATATTGCACATACAGTGGAATAAGATTGGCATTATTGATGATGTTATATGATGGTTTATGAGTGATTCTCTTGATGATGTTTATGTGATGAACTGAGGATGATATTTTCGATCATATACACGCTTTCTTTAAACTTCATCATGTATTTCTAATGAGTTGCTAGTTGTATTTGACATGCTATTATATCCCTCTGTGTCTACGTGATTACTTGTTGTCAAAGATGGATTCTCCTACGTTGAGTTGTTGTCACATTTTCTAACGAGATTGTTGATATTATTTTCCGTTATATTTTCTGTTGCCAATTATTGATATGTATTGCACGGGTTCTTTGACTTTGAGTATCATTTTACTTGAACCTCATCAACTATACCAAAGTTAGTCTTGATACTTACAGGGTACCAATTGTGGTATGCCCATATCACACTTCTGCACATTTTGGGGAGATCCAAGTGTTGGGAGGAGCAGACCTAGAGAGTGAGTGCTTATAATGGTTGGGTGGATTCAGGTAGAGCTGCATGATCATCGCAGTCCCTTGGAGTCCCATTTTTACATTAATTCCGTTAATTTTCATATCCGAACAGTTTGTATTTTAATACATCCTTATGCATTCGGTTAGAGCTCATGACTCATTACTACCTAGTTCTATGGAGGTTGTATTGACATTTGCTATTTTGGGCTCATGCTAATGCTATCACCGCTATTATATTGTATTTAATCTTATTATATCATGTTTTAGGTGTTTTAATGTTGTTAAGCATTTGGTTAACTTAATCTTAGTGATTAGGTGCCATCACAACCCTATGGTGGGATTTGGGTCATGACAAGTTAGTATCAGAGCCCTAGGTTCATAAGTCCTGCGAGTCATGAGAAAGTCTAATAGTGTCTTGCAGATCGGTATAAAAACTTCAATACTTATCTTCGAGAGTCTACCTGGCTGTTAGGAAACTTTACTTTCTTTAATTCATTATCATGCAAAATTATTTATCCCAATGTTTGAATCTTTAGTCTTTTATTCTCTCACAGATGCTGATCAGGTATCGGTACTACAAGCTAGAGCCGTGGGAGGCCAAGGTTGAGGCAGAGGTAGGGAAGAGCCCACTTTGTGGCTAGAGCCTCTGCTAGAGCAGCAGTAGTGGAGCCACTAGTAGCTCCAGTTGAGGAGCCAAAGCCTGATCATGTGGAGCAGGTAGGACCCCACCGGGAATTTGAAGAGCCTATTGCTACACTTGGGCTCCATGAGACCTTGTTCAATTCATGAGTATATTTGGGAGTTTTGCCCATGCAGGGTTGAATCTGATTGCACCACCTACTTCAAAGGCTAGGGGAGGAGTGTTTGGAGAGGTTTCAGATACCGGGTGTTATAGCGGTACAACCAATAGTTGTAGTTCAATGCGATGTAGGGCTAATCGTGTCTGCTGAGGGGCAGAAGCGTTTAGAGAGGTTTCAGAGACTTTGTCCTCCCCAGTTCAACAAAGGGGCTTCTGAGGATGCTCAAGGTTTGTTGGATCAATGTCACAGCATTCTACGTACTTTGGGTTTGGTAGAGTCGAGTGGGGTTGACTTTGCTACTTTTTAGTTAATGGGGCCGACATACAGATGGTGGAAGACTTACGAGGAAAGTAGGCTAGTCGGTGCTGCACCCCTTACATGGTGACAATTCTCAAATGTTTTCTTGGGGGGTTTTATCCCATAGACCCGCAGGGATGACTTGCGCAGAGAGTTGGAGCATTTTCGCTTGAAGGGTATGATTGTGAGTTAGTATACTATGAGGTTTACAGAGTTATCCCGCCATGTGGCTCCTTTGATTTCTACTGAGAGGGAGAGAGAGTCCATTGATTTGTTGAGAGAGTCGCCTATAACCTTAGATTTGGTATAGCGCGAGAGATGGAGACACAAACTGCATTTCACCATGTTGTAGAGATTGCTAGGAGATTAGAGCTTATTTGAGGGCAGGAGAGGAAGGATAGGGAGGCTAAGAAGCCTCATGTTTTTGGAGGATTTTGTTTCTCCTACTCTGAAGCCAAGGTCCATAGTGGTAGAGGTCATTTTAGTCGACTAGTTTAGTCTGCACTTCAGGTTTCGCGTGGTGCCTTAGCTAGCCATGGATTTTAAAGCACTCGTACCGGACAACCATCTTTCAGTGCACCTTCTGCATGGGGTTCCTACTGCACTTATTCCTGTCGTTTGGGGCAGACTCAGTACCACCAACCACGGCCGCAGAGAGGTTGTTTTGAGTGTGGTGATATAAGACATATTGTGAGAGATTGTCCCAGACTTAAGGATGAGTAGACCTCAGTAGGGTATTCAGTATATGATTTCCTCTCCAGCTGCTATTCCACTTGTACAACCAGCTAGAGGAGAGGACAAGTTGGTAGAGGTCATCCTAGAGAAGGAGGCTAGGCTCGTTGGTTTGCTTTCCCTAGTAGGACGGAGGCAATCGCATCAGATGCAATCATTACAGGTATTGTTCCAGTCTGTCATAGAGATACTTCAATTTTAGAGGAAAAATCATAAACAGTCAAAATTTTACATACATGGCAACTACATAAATACACCCCCTAGCAGAAAGCTATCAATTTGGGCCGATAATCATGCTTAGCAGAAATCTAAAGCATTAATTTTTCATGACAGTAGATATTAAATGCCAAAGAAGACTTACTTTCTATATAGCACATCCACCTAAAACAAAATCACCTATTTTTATGCGAAATCTCGTTGTTTCCCAGCCTAAGCAATTCATTCCAAAACTATAGGACAATAATAATGAATTTCGAGCAAAATAAATTCTCCAATCATTTCCACAACATAATTTCAAGATAATTTTAATATAATTTTAAACCCACAGTATAATTTGAGTGTGATTCACTTTCCGTAGGACCATAGATAATTCCCAACAAGTACCACAAATATAATTTCAGTATATTTAAGTATAATTTATTATATTCACAATAAAAAATCTATAAAATTTATGATATCCACAGTATAATTTTGATTTTAATATAATTGTTTATATCCATTAGTATAATTTCGGTATGATTCGATTCACCACATCAGACCATAGATAACTTCTAATGAGCACCACAATATAATTTTAGTATATTTAAGTATAATTTATTATATCACAATATAATTTCAGTATAATTTATTTTATTCACAATATAATTTTTATAAAATATATGATATCCACAGTATAAATTTTAATATAATTTTTATACCCACTGTACAATGACAATATGAGTCACTCTACATAAACTTCCCAAAGATTTCGAGTGTATAATTTCAGTATAATTTATTTTATCCACGATATAATTTTAATATAATTAATTATATCCACATTAATGATTTTCAAATACATGAAACCAAGTCTGATTTGAACAACGAACTAAGTAGAATTTTGATTTTAAGCAAGAAGTTATACACACAATTCCTCTAAAAAGTTATACCAAATATATATAATGAATAGTTGAATATATAGTATTAGTTTCATAATGATTAAGTGAATAAAATTAGTATAACGGTTAAAGAAGACAGAGAAATACAATGAAAAATAAGAGAATATAACTTAATCCCTAATTTAAAATAGGGGAGAGAGAGAGTGAAAAGACAAATATCCCTTAATTGATATGTTTTGGTTGTGCTCATTAATTATGTTCATAAGCTTTATCTGCCATTAATGTAAAAAAAAAATTCCATTTATGGAATAAACAAATAGTAGTATTATTTTCTTAAATATTTTTTAAAAAGTGCTTACCCGTGTATTTTTCTCTCAATTTTATTTGATCCAGGCTCTACTTATTCATGTGTGTCATCCTACTTTGCTTCATATTTGGATATGCCTTGTGATTCTCTAAATACTCTTATTTATATGTCTACACCTGTTGGAGATTCTGTTGTGGTAGACCATGTGTATCGTTCTTGTTCGGTCACTATTGAGGGTCATGAGACTAGGGCTGATCTTCTGTTGCTTAATATGGTTGATTTTAGGTATAGATTAGCCATCTCAGTACCATGATATTCTTGAATGTCACGCTAAGACTGTGGTGGCTATGCCGAGGTTGCCAAGGTTGGAATGGAGAGAATCTTTTGTGTTATTTTCCAAGTAGAGTGGTTTCCTTTTTGAAGGCACAACGAATGATTGAGAAGGGGTGTTTGGCGTACTTAGCCTTTGTGGGAGATGTTAGTGCTGATGCTCCCATGGTTGATTCAGTCCCCGTGGTGCGGCAATTTCCAAATGTGTCCGTACAGACCTACCAGGCATGCCGCCAGATAGGGATATTGATTTTGGCATTGATTTTGCATCGGGAACTCAGCCTATTTCTATTCCACAGTATTGCATGACTCCTTCTGAGTTGAAGGAATTGAAGAAACGATTGTAGAATGTGCTGGATAAGGGGTTCATCGGGCCTACTATTTCAACTTGGGGTGCGCCGGTGTTATTTGTTCAGAAGAAGGACAGGTCTATGAGAATATGTATTAACTATCGACAGTTGAACAAGGTGAAAATCAAGAACAAATATCCATTGCCGCGCATTGATGATTGCTCGATCAACTTCAAGGTGCTAGGGTGTTCTCAGAAGGTTGAGTTGAGGTTGGTGTATCATCAGTTTAAGATTAGGGCTTTGGACATCCCTAAGACTGCTTTCCAGACTCGTTATGGGCATTATGAGTTTTTAGAAATGTCGTTTGCGCTGACTAATGCCGCAACAACTTTCATGCACTTGATGAACAATGTGTTGCAGCCTTATTTGAATTTGTTTGTCATTGTGTTCATTGATGATATATTGGCGTATTCTCATAGTACGGAGGAGCATGAGCAGCATTTGAGGATCGTGCTCCAGACTTTGATGGAAAAGAAGCTATATGCTAAGTTCTCCAAGTGCGAGTTTTGGTTAAATTCAATGGCATTCATAGGTCACGTGGTGTCCAGTGAGGGGATTAAGGTTGATCCAAAGATGATTGAGGTAGTCCAGAGTTAGCACAGACCTTCTACCACTACAAAGATCTAGAGTTTCCTAGGGTTGGCTGGGTATTATCGCCGCTTTATGGAGGGGTTTCCATCCATCGCATCCCCGTTGACTATGTTGACTAAGAAAATTTCCCCATTCAGGTGGTCGGACGAGTGTGAGGAGAGTTTTCAAAAGCTCACGACCTCTGGAATACAACTCCGATTTTGGTTTTGCCTTCGAGATTGGGATCATATACAGTTTATTGTGATGCTTTATGTATTTGTCTTGGGTGTGTGGTGATATAGGATGGTTGGGTGATTACTTATGCTTCGCATTATTTAAAGACCCATGTTAAGAACTATATGGTGCATGATTTGGAGTTAGCAGTTGTGTATCTGGTGAGGACTTTGGCTATGTATGTTTAGGCTTTAGCAAAAAGGTTTGTGAGATTGGATATTTTGGAGCCTAGTATAGTCCTTGCGTGTGCTGTATCTAAGTCATATTTGTTTGAGAAGATTAAGGATCGTCAGTATGATGATCCCCATTTGCTTGTCCTTATGGACATGGTGCAACGAGGTGGTGCTAAGGAGGTGACTGGTGGTGATGATAGTGTGTTATGGCTTCAGTGTTGCATTTGTGTTCCTAATGTGGTTTGGTTGAGAGAGTTGATCCTTAGGGAGGCTCGTGGTTCACGTTATTTCATTCATCCGACTACTACGAAGATGTACCGTGATTCGAAGAAGCAATATTAGTGGCAGAGGATGAAGAAAGACATCGATGGGGATGTTTATTGGTTTTTCAACTGTTAGCAGGTCAAGGATGAGCAACAGAGACCTGGTGGTTTGCTTCAGAAGATTGACATGCTAGAGTGGATGTATAGCATAATACCATGGAGTTTATGGTATGTTTGCCACGGATATTAAGGAGATTTGATGTTGTATGGGTCATTATGGACACACGAACAACACCTGCACACTTTATTCCAGTCTTGACTTATCACACTTCAGAGGAGTTGGCTAAGATCTACATCCAAGGAGATTTTTCACTTGCATGGTATACATATTTCTATCATCTCGGATTGTGGCACTCAATTTACTTCGCATTTCTTGAGAGCGGTTCGGCGTGATTAGCACTGCATTTCACCCTCAAACGGATGGGCAATTCGAGCGTACCATTCAGATAGATTTTGGTGTATATGTTGAGGGCATGTGTCATAGATTTCGGAGGCCAACGGGGTCAATTTATCCCATTAGCGGAGTTAGCATACAACAACAGCTACCAGTCGAGTATCTATATGGCTCCGTACAAGGCATTGTATGGGAGGCAATGTCGTTCTTTGATTGGTTGGTTTGAGCCCGACGAGGCTAGACTATTGGGCACAAATTTGGTTTGTGATATCTTAGAGAAGGTGAAATTGATTCAGGAGCGGCTTTATACAATGCAATCCAGGCGAGAGAGCAATGCTGAATGGAAGGTTCATGATGTGGCATTCATGGTGGGTAAGAAGGTCTACTTAGAGTTTCGCCCATGAAGGGTGTGATGTGATTTAGATAGAAAGACTAGTTGAGTCCTCAGTATACTGGCCCGTTCAAGGTGTTGGAGAAAGTTTATGAGGTGACCTACAAACATGCTTTGCCACCCAGCTTATAAGGAGTTCATCATGTGTTTCATGTTTCCATGCTTCGGAAGTACTATGAGGATCCATCATATGTGTTGAATTTTGTTTATGTACAGTTGAATGAGAATATGTCTTATGAGGACAAGCCGATAGCCATTTTGGATAGGCAGGTTCGGAAGCTAATGTCGAAGAATATTGTATTTGTGAAGGTTCAATGTAGAGGTCAACCGGTCAAGGAGGCGACTTGGGATACCGAGCATGATATGCCAAGCAGATATCCTTACCTTTTTTATATCCCAGGTATGATTCTAAAAACGTTCTAGGATGAACTTTTATTTAAGAGGGGGAGATTGTAATTGTGTGTTTGATATATATTCCCCTATGTTTGATACTCCATATATGTATGTTTGTCGTTATGTCACTTGCGTAGATTCTTGTTTTAGTTTCAGGAAGGTTTTTAAGTGAATTGGAATTCTTAAATCCATGGTTAGAAGCTTAAGTTATAAGAGTTGACCAATATTTCACTTTTGAGTAAAAGACCTCGGATCGGTGATTTAATGGTTCCAATAGGTTCATATGGTGATTTTGGACTTAGGCGTATGCTCGGATTTTGATTAGGAGGTTTCTATGATGATTTAGCTCTTTTTGCCTAAAATTGGCAATTTGAAGGATTAGAGATTTCATAAGTTTGACCATGGGTTGATTTTGTGGCGATCACATTCGGATTGTTGTTCTGGGACTTGGAATAGATCTGTGTAGTCCTTTGAAACACGTGTTCAAAGTTTGGTCTCATTCCGAGTTGATTTGTTAGGAATTAGACGCTTTGTTCTGAATATTGAAGTTCTTAAGTTTTAAGCTTGCATGATGCGTTGTGGTGTTCGATTCATGGTTTGAATATTATATTGATGTTTCGAGCTTTCAAGCGAGTTCGTATAAGGTTTACATACTTGTGTGGATATTTGGTGCGGGGCCCGAGGAGCTCGCGTGAGTTTCAAATTAGTTTCGGAGGAGTTCGGGAAGAGCTTCAGTTTTTCTGGTGTTGTAGACCTCGCATTTGCGAGGGCCTATTCGCATTTGAGAAGGACCACAATTGCAGACCCTCGCTTTTGCAATGAGTATGGTCGCATTTGTGACATTGGCTGGAAAGCTGGGACTTCATAATTGCAAAGTGGGGGTCGCATTTGCGACATCTGCTAGGGGCAGTCTAGGTTCGCATTTGCAAGCGCAGTGTCGCATTTGCGGTGTTCACATTTGCGAGACTCAGGTCTCTAATGCGACATTTGTAGCTCGTCAATAGTTGAGAATTTCGGGACTTAGAATAGTTTTATCAAATTTTGAACCCTACACTTGTTGAGGGGCGATTGTTTAAGAGGATATTTACACAAGGCGATTGGGTAAGTGATTTTCACTTGATTTTGATATTATATCTTGATTTATCATGGATTTTTACACTTAAATCATGGATTTTGGAAGGGAAATTTTGTGTGGTTTTTACTATGTATTGAAAAATGAAAATTGGAGATTTGAGAATCGATTTTTGAATCTTGTCACATATTTAGACTCGTGGGGTTATAGGTAATCGGGGACTACCCCTTGACTCGGGTTTTGAGCGTGTGGGCCTGTGGTTGTGTTTTGTTAACTCTTTGGGAATTGGGTAAAGAATAGGATTTTATTTTTTTAAGGTGATACATTTAGCATTGTTTGATGTTATTGAGTCATTTTTGGCTAGATTTGAGTTGGACGGAGGTGACTTTTAAAGGAAAGACATTTTTGGATTATTATTAATTTGGCTTGTATGAGGTAAGTATTTTGCCTAATCTTGTGTGGGGAAAACACTTCTTAGGATTTGGTCTTAATTGTCTATTTGTGTTTTGTGAAAAGCGACGTGTACGTGAGGTGACGAGCATGTACATGAGTGCTTTGTGTGGTTCATGAGCGAATTATACCTTAAGCTATTAATATGCCTTAATATGATAAAATGCTTTATATGAAACATGTTTAATCACTTTGTGACTACATGAATTTGATTGCTACAATTGATTTAGTCGTAGTCATGCTTTATATGTTGAACACCCATCCGCATTTTGTTATTGTCATGTCCTTGTGCATCTTATTGATAAATGCGGGCTTATATCTTTGATGGAAATTTGGCATATTGCTTTGTGATAATTGTTGCGCATGTGGACATGTTTCGCATATTGATTGGGTCTTGGCACGAGGACTTTGTCGTGTAATTGTGATTGTTGTTATGCACATGGGGGAAAATAAGAGTGGTATTTTCTCAGGATTGCCCATGTGGCGAAATAAGAGTGGTATTTCTCAGGATTGCCCATGTGTTGAAATAAGGGTGGTGATATGCGCATGTGTTGAAATAAGGGTGGTATTTCTTGATATTGTACATGCAGAGAAATAAGGGTGGCATTATTGATGATGTTATGTGATGGTTTGAGGGTGATTCTCTTGATGATGTTTATGAGACAAAACGGGGATGATATTTTCGATCATATACATGCTTTTTTTAAACTCCGTCATGTATTTTTAATGAGTTGATAGTTGTATTTGACATGCTATCATATCCCTCTGTTTCTACTTGATGACTTATTGCCAAAGATGGATTCTTCTACATTGAGTTGTTATCACATGTTCTAACGAGATTGTTGATATTATTTTCCGTTATATATTCTGTTGCCAGTTATTGATATGTATTGCACGGGTTCTTTGACTAGTAAGTGTCATATGACTTGAACCTCGTCACTACTTCATCGAGGTTAGTCTTGATACTTACAGGTTACTGATTATGGTGTGCTCATACTATACTTCTATACATTTTATGCAGATCAAGATGTTGGGGCCAGCAGACCTAGAGAGTGAGTGCTTACACTGGTTGTGAGGATTCAAGGTACAGCTGCATGACGGTTGCAGACCCTTGGAGTCCCATCTTTACATTGATTATGTTATTTTTATATCCAAATAGTAATTGAGACATCCTTATGTATTCAGTTAGAGTTCATAACTTTGTACTACCTAGTTTTGGGATGTTATATTGCGTTTTACTAGTTTGGGCTTATGTTAGCACTATCTCCATTGTTATATTGAATTCAGTCTTATTATATCATGTTTTAAGTGTTTTAATGTTGTTAAGTATTTGGTTTACCTAGTCTTAGAGATTAGGTGACATCACGACCCCTATAGCGGGATTTGGGTTGTGATAATAATCATGCAGGAATATATGCATATGTACAAGAGATGATCTCTAGGCATGATATGTGCCTATGTGTAATGTGTGACTACGACCCAAAGATATAATCCATCCTCCAAATAATCATTCAATTAAGCATTAAAAGCATAAACATAATCTCTAACATGAATAAGGAAACACATACAATCATATAATAGTTTAATGCATATCACAAGAATAACATGTAAGGATGTGTGTTCATAATATAACGCGTGACTACGGCCAAATCAAGTATATAAACAATCTCAAGAATAGTCTATCAGTCTCAATTAAGATGTCATAACTTAAAACACGATCTCTAAGCATGAATAATCATGCCACATGGTCATAACAATAAAAAAGAGGATAAGTCAAGAAGAACACGCACCCAATCAAGGCATAAAGAACCTAGAATCAACCCAAAACATTATATAACCTCGATATCCGTATATACCCTCATCATCTTTCATATACGTGACCTTAAAAACACATAGCTCACAACAAATAGTTCCATATTTAGAAAAATATTCCCTCGAGTTGAGGTTAAGCATGATACTTACTTTATCCGAGCTAATCTTCAACTCCAAATCATGTCTTATCCTTGTCCTTGCCTCCAATAGTCAAAACCTAGAAAAATATCATTCGGGGGAGTAAAACAATTCTAAAGGAAGCAATCCCAATCAATAAAACTTTGATCTTTGAAGAAATTACAAAAAGCCAATAAAAGTCAACCCTAGTCCATATGTTCAAAACCCAAAACCAAAATAAAATCTCAATAACCCATAGTCCCACAAGTCTAAATATGTATTTAGATTCCAAATTCGAGTTCAAATCTATATTCTAAACCTTAAAATATACTCTCTTAAGTTGTAGACTAAATCCCCAATTTCACTTCAAAATTTCATATTTTAGGTATAGAAATACATGGGGAATTAAGATATATGATCAAAATCAAGTAGAAATTACGCACTTCCAAGATTATAGTGAAATCCCTCATTATAATCTTCTCTTCGCATTCTCCAAAACTCAAAATAGGGAAAAATGAGCAATTCCGAAATGCTAGACAAAATATACCGCTGCTGGCATTTCCTTAATCGCAATCGCGACCCATAGCTCACGCGATCGCGATGCATAAATTTTCACGACTTCGAGCTCATTCTACACGAACGTGAATGATAACACGCGATCAGGAAGGCCATATGGCCACTCCTCTAAGCGATCACGCTCAATTCCACGTGAGTCCGATGGACTTCCTCCATTGGCCCAACTCCATTATTTATTCTTCGCAATCACAATTCCTACTTTGCGATTGCAGTGATCAATTTCCACCCCTTCTACGTGATCGCACTCCTTATTTCGTGATCGTGATTCAGAATCTACCTGAATCAACTCTCTCTCTTTGTAATCGCAACAACTAATATTGCGATCGTGATTCACACTTGAGCACCAGAAAACCGGCAATCCCAAAATGACCCAAAGTGACCGGAAACTACCTCGAAACTCACTTGAGCCCATTGGGACCCCGTCTAAACATACTAACTAGTCTGTATACCTTCCACGAACTTATCCAATGTCTCAAAACACATGTAACAACATCAAAACCAAGTATCAAATATCAATCCAATTATGAAAATCTCTTAAGTTAATAATTTCCAACTTTCACTTAGAAACGACGAATCAATCCTGAGCCACCCGAATCCTAAACCAAACATACATTTAAGTCCAAAGTCATCATACGAAACTATTGTAACCTTCAAATCACTAATCCAGAGTCGTTTGCACAAAAGTCGAATCATGGTCAACTCTTCTAACTTATAGCTTCCAAATTAAGAATTACTCTTCCTAACCACTCTCGAACCTCTTGAAAATCATACCTAACCATACTCGCAAGTTATAATATATCATATAAAGCTACCCTAGGTCTCATATCACAAAACATAATGCCAGAACTCCAAATGACTGGCCAGGTCGTTACATTCTCCCCCACTTAAACATGCGTTCGTCCTCAAACGTGCCATGAGTCATTCCAAACCCACCAATAGCTGCATAAGCTCATCACACACATTTTCACAGGTGATCTCATGTCATACCCACCCATGAAATTGATTAACATATCTTGACTAAAGAATCTTCACCCAACCTTAGCCATTAATCACTTGATCCCAACATCCATATCCGGAACTTCCTCTAAGATTCAGTGCTTGTATATACTCACTGTATCCATCTCAACAAGCTTTATCAAGTTATAAATGTACTCCCATGATATAACCACATGATTAACTCTATAACTCATATACTCATACCAATATTTTATGACCGTAATAACTGCTCATTACCAAACCTTTTATCAGTAAAATGCCTTATCTCAAATAAATTCTTATTTCAAGCCTTTGCAACACTGCTAATGATGAAAGAAACCTGTAGAAACTCATAATCACTCATCATATCAACAAGTCATCATATCAACAAGTCATGGATCTCTCTCTCTCTCTCTCATTCGGTAAGAACTATTGCTTGTCCTAGGCTGCCTGAAAGAATTATCTTCCAAATATACCCTTATCCAAATACGATTGTCCTAATTTCAGGTCTATAAACTTCGTCTCATGTAGTACAAGCAGCTCGACCAACAATTCATACCAAATTCCATATGGAACCTCAAACAACATGGTTTTCACTATACAAGCAATAACTCAAATAGAATAAATCCGTAAAAAGCAACCTATCACCTAATGACTTCCCGTATATGTGGTAAACTTCTCAACCAGTCTAGGAGTGGCTAAACTACTCATTCCATATGTCAATTATGCAACAATCAAGAAAACTCAACAAATTAACTCGTGCACCCAAACATCCTGTCATAACTGCCAATACCAGAAAGTGAATTATCACTCTATCCAATGCAACAGTGGCAGTATCCTATATAACTATAACCCTTTCCGGATGATACATCCATACATATGTGGTGTATAGGCAAATCTAACCCGCCATACAAAACATACCCTCAACAATCCTACCAGTAGACACCCAAGTTGATTTCATATTTCTCTAAAGTAGTAATAAGCCTTCCATAAGCTAATAAGGATCTAGTTCATAAGCTTGTCCATAGACCCCACCAATAAGGATACTCTGGAACACATTCTCTTTCTGATGCTAAAATTAAAACTTCTATATCTCTTAAACAAACTCAATAAGTGCTGCCTCTGATCCTAATCCTTCTATCTAAACACTAACCGTGACTTGCAAAGCAATCCAAACCACAAACGACTCACCATTTCCATCATGATGCCATATTAAAGTACAAGAGTCCTATTATCTAACTCCAAGTCATAAGTACCCCAAGTCTCTATCACAATACAATGCAAATCTAAAATCCTTAGCCACACAATGAATCCGGTAAATCCTTGCGTACCACATATGGAACTTGAACCCACTGTAAGGCCCCGTAAATTTTTGCAAGGTAATTTAAGGTTTCATGATGCCGAAGTAGGCTTACATGTTTAAGGAATGTAGAAATTCTTTGCGGCGAGCTACTTTTTGGATTGAACAGTGCGCTAAGGAATTAAACAAAAATTTTGGCTGAAAAAGGCATTTCTACGGTCCATTATGCGGCCGCAGAATGGCTGCAGAGTGAGGCGGGACTGGGCAGGTTTGGGTGCCATTATGCGGTCGACTATGCAACCGCAGAACTATTTTGCGGTTCATTATACGACCACAAAATAGGTCTACGATCCGCATAGTGACCGCAAACCCAGGCAGAGTTACCCAGTTCTGGAGGTTCATTTTGCGGTCCATTTTACGGACCGCAGATCCTGTTCCGGAGTTTTATTTTTTGGATTTTTATAACCTGACACTACTTTGTTAATTACAAGATATGTACTATCTTTTGAGCAAAAACCTGATATTTTGAGGGTGAGAGAGTGCCCTAGAGTGGGAAAGTGTTCTTCAACAATTTGTTCTTCAATTATTGCTTGGATCTTCGAAGATTAACAAGGAAAACTCACTAGGTCTTCATCTTAGAGGTAAGATTCTACACCCTAACCCTTTATTTTGAAATTTAACTAGAAATGGGTAATTAGTAAGATAATTCTTGTGTATGGGAGTTGGTTATTTTGCATGCATGTGTTATCAAGGGGTGTAGGAAGATTGTTGAGCTAAAAATGGTAAAGAATAGGTTGTGGGATGATGGAATCCTCCATAAGAGGGCCTTGAAACCTTAATGCACACCTAGTATTTGATAAAATGCTCAAATGAGCTAGAATCATGATCACCTTCCTAATTTGTGTTCAATTTTTCTATATCTCTAAATAGATGGAAGCGGCTAAGATTTTCGGAACGTTATAGTAAACTGAAAGGCTTGAAGCGAGGTATGTTGGATAAACTCTTCTTTTAAGATTGAATCCCATATCATTCTTGTAAGTTTCAAGTTGTTCACCATGAATCGATTATTCCGAATAAGCTTTGTGACAAGAGATATATGTTAAGTACGTGTTCCAAATTTTATTATTGTATTGTGTTACTATTGTGAGAACGTGTTCAAAGTATGGATTGGACATCTAAATGCTATAACTTCAAGTCGTTTTTCAAATGAAAACTATGATGCTAAATTGTGTAGAGATTGTGATTGGGATTACACCTCCACCCACATACATTGGGGTGAGGCGACAAGGCCGTTTTGTATAGAGTTTTAGTATTGTGGAATACACCTCCACCCACATACATTGGGGTGAGGTGGCAAGGCCTCTTTGTATAGAGTTTTGGTATTGTGGAATACACCTCCTCCCGCATACATTGGGGTGAGGCGGCAAGGCCGCTTTGTGTGGAGTTTTGGTATTGTGGAATACACCTCCAACGACATACATTGGGGTGAGGTGGCAAGGCTACTTTGTGTAGAGTTTCTTGTATTGTGCTTGCACCTCCACCCGCATATATTGGGGTGAGGCGGCAAAGCCGCTCTATGTAAAGGTAGTTGTAGAGAATTCCCGACTGGAAATTTATAAATGTTATTGGAAGTTCTTAACAAATTTGTTTGACTCTTATGGCTATCTAACCCTTATGATTGTTACTACGATTCATCATATCCATGTTGTATTTCCAAGTTCTTAAATAGATGTTTTGGTTTTCATACTAGTACTATTCTATATGTACTAACGTCCCTTTTGCCGAGGGTGCTACATCTTTAATGAATGAAGGTGGTTCCACAGCAGGAGACATTGACAGGTGATAGCGGTACATCCTCTTCCCAGCTAACTTGGTGAGTCCCACTTCATTTCGGGGTCATGTATCTTTTGTTCCTTGTGTATTGTGTTTAAGGTATAGTCGGGGCCTTGTTGTCGGCATTATCATAGTACTCTTCTGTATCTATTAGAGGCTCCATAGACATAATGTGGGTTATATATTGGTGCTGGAGAAGTCAAACTAGTGTATACATGCTCAAACTATGAAAAATGTGTGTGTAATTTGAGGCTTTAAAATGAAGTAACTAATGGTAACAATTCGGTATTGTATACATGGTCTCCTTATCGTATAATTAACAAGAATATGTATTTTAGTTATTCATAAGTGATATGGGTAGAAAGTATCTAACAGACTTGCTTGACCGGGTTCACTCGGTTGAGCGCCGGTCACGTTCCCCGAGTTTGGGGCGTGACACCCACTAGAATCATTCTCGAGTGTCACCCACTGTGCTTTAGTCCCCGATACATAGCCACACAATTCCAAACATTTTGTGCTTTGCTAGCTCATGAATACTTTAAGGAAACAGTCTCATCCTTAAGCAACCGAGTGAATCTTTCCCTTTGCACACTACAACCATAAAAAATATCAAACCGGAGTCATTCCATAATCCCCATATATCAATAATGTGTGGTACATTATGCATCCATCAAATCCCTTGCCCAAGTCATCCTTGAAGTCACCCTTCTCAAATCATAACTAATCTCCAAATGCATCTTAGTCTAGAAGCTATAACAATACATGTCCATATAATCCGATCATCAGTGATCAACTCCTTCACTTGGTTTTAAGCCACAATCACATCAACCAAGAACCTAAAATGACTTTTTTCTCATTAAATACCATGGTCTCGCATTGTTACTTAACTGAATTTCTCATAAGCTCATGTAGAACTAATTATAACACATTCAAAATTATCAACAAAGAGTATACTCATCCTTGTGACAGTTGTGTCAGCTTCCACCATCGATCCAAACTCTTTCGTAGTACATATATTTCACTAGGTAGAAAGAAAACTCTTCTTAAACCTTCGTGTAATCAATTGATCTTCCCGAGTATACATTATTCAAGAATATATAACAATCTATGTCATTCCACAAATGAACAACTGAAAGGGCCATCAACACATCCTGAACTCAAGGCTGTATTACGTATCAAGATGATAATCAAGCATCCATATCCCTTTCACATCTCAAGAAATATTTTTTCGTCACATCCAAAACTCTCTAACTGTAGCCTTTAGGCACATGATACTCCTACAAATCTACCTTGCCTCTCACTGAGCCATCAAACTCACTTCTAGGGACACTACCATACATAAAGTCCAAAATCATATGCTCACCTAACTGAACTTCCGAGCCAAAGCTACTATCTAAACATGGCCACAAGTCCTTCAAATGGGCCGACATTTATCAAACTGAAAAATATCTCATACTTAATCCACGACATCACAAGCCGTCGATGCACAACTGATATCGACTATCAATTACTCAACATCTCATACAAATCAAAGAGAAATAAACTGAAGATTTAGTCATCAAGCTAAAACAAAGTCGCACGATAAGGAAAAAAAGAAAGAGAAGTTTCCAATTCGCAAGACTCTACTAAATATTTGCTCATGACTCATAGAACCTATGAACCAGGAGCTCTGATACCAACTTGTCACGACTACCAGAATCTCACCAATATTGAGATGGCACCTAAGTTGACCTACTAGTTAAGCCAATCAACATATAATGCATCTCGGAGAAACATCATCAAATAAATAATAGAATAAAAATGCGAAAATCATTACAACTATCGCAAGAACTGGTAATACAAGTCATGACCGACTAATAATAGGAATACAACACTATTATGAAAAAGTATTGCATCATCTTCTTGGAATATACATAAATAGGAATACATGTCCTAAACTACCATGAACAAAGTGGTAGCTTGTAACGGGAACACTGGTACATCTTACATGATAGCCCTTGTCTTCCACCATAGTTCAACTCTAATATCTTCATGCAAGGTGCAAAAGTGTAATATGAGCACAACCGATCCCATGCACTTAATATTTATCAAGACTAACCTCAACGAAATAGTGACAAGGTTTAGTCAAAAGATACTCACTTAATATAGCATGTGCAGCTCAATAGCGTGTATAATAATAAAGGAATATCCATGAAACAATTTAACGATCCGATAGGTCATTTTCAATTCTAGCTATTTTTTTTATTTAAGACCTTAAATAACTTCATTTGATGATTTATGTCTTGTTTTCATGGTTCGTTTTGATTTCTGGAAATATTAGATGTGTTTTTACAAAGAAAATTTGATTTTTGAACTTTAAGGTTGTTGGGGTTGACCGTGGTCAACATTCTTAGTAAACAATCTCCGACTGACATTTTGAAAAGTATGGAAGGTTCATATGATGATTTTACTTGTACATATGTTTTGTTTGGGTCCTGGGTGACCCGAGGCCATTTTGGCGCTTATTGTTGAATGTCAGAATTTGAACTTATGAACACTTGATAACTTTGAGTTTTGATGTTTGATTCTTAATTGTAGATATTATTTTGATCTTACGAGTGAGTTCTTGTGAGGTTTATACACTCAAATTGATATTTGGAATAGGGCCCAAGGGGCTCAGGCGAGTTTCTAATTGGGTTTGGGCTGTTTTTGTAAGGCTTTAAGTTATCGGTGTTGCAATCAATGAAACTGAGATAGAGCTGCTCGCAAATGCGGGGTTCCCATTTGCGAAGTTTGGGAGAGGGAGGACATCTTAGCTTTTGAGAAGTTGGGATCACATTTGCGTTACTCTGCATTGCGAAGTGAGTGTTGCTTTTGTGAATTCTGTGGCTCGGGTGCCTCTTCGCAATTGCGACCAATGGTTTGTATTTGCGAGCTGCACAATTGCAAACAAGAGCTCGCAATTTCTACATCTGCAGCTAGGATAAACATAAGGAATTTCGGGACTAGCTCATTTTATTTTATTTTTGAGACCTTGACTTTATAGGAGGTGATTTTCGAGGAGAATTGTCTTCACAACTTCAAGTGTTGGTAACTTTAACCTATTTCTGATTAATTTCTATTATTTTCCTTGAATCTTCATACCTAATTATAAAATTTCATAGAGTAGAAATAGTGTTTTGGGGTAAAAACTTAGGATTTGAATTTAGAAATTTAAACCTCGATTTGTGGTCGAATCTCGAAACAAATCACATATTTAGTCTTAGGGATGAATGGATAACTGGGATTTTGTCCATATTTTAAATTTCGACCAAGTGGTCCTAGGTTAACTTTTTGAAATATGATAAAGATCGATCCTCTTTGATACTAGGGTAGTTTCTCAAGCTTGTTTTAATTTATTTGAGTATTGATTGACTAGATTGGAGTGGTTTGGAGGCCTTTTGGGAAGATGGTGTTGGAAGGTTGACTTGTTCCAAAAAGAGGTAAGTGTCTTTGTTATCATTGATTTAATGAAATTAGGTTATATTGGGGTCTATTTGATACGTGTTTTATGTCTTGGGGGTAGCGTATATGCAAGGTGATGAGTATATATGTGTTTTCTATGGGCTAAGCATGCTAGTAGAATTAGCCTTAATTATGCCTTGTTGCTTCATGTATTACTTCTTTTATGTTCTAAATAGTTTGTGAAACTTCTTGATTGTCATTATTCGTGATATGACTATGTTTGAGGTTTATGAGATGTTGGACATTAAGGTTCTTGAAATGTTGGTTGGCCGCTAGTGCAAAAGTGGGTTATCTCTCTTGTGATGTGTTATGTATAATCACTCTTATTGATGTTGTTGTTGCATATTACCTTGCTTGGTATTGATTTACTTATCCTTGGTAAGGATGAGTGATATGGGCGATGGTTTTTTCTGTGCTCTAAGGATAAGAGATATGCACGACGGCTGCTTCTGTGCTGTGAGGATGAGTGATATGCACAACGGGTGCTTCTGTGCTGTGAGGTTGAGAGTTATGCATGATGGATGCTTCCGTGATCGTGAGGAAGATTGAATATGCACAAAGGGTGTTTCCATGCTATTCGATATGTTATCTTTTTCTCTTCGCTTTTACTATGCGGATTAAGGACTTGCCTACGTTGTTTTAAGGTTGTCTTGTCATTCTCCGGGACGTGAGTTTTTGTGAAGGATTTGGTTGTGTTATTTGAGAAAGTATAGTCATTACTATTTCACTTGTTATCTTACTTGTTATATCTCTTGTTATTTCCCTAGATATGTAATTGTACTGGTTTATAGTGTAGGTGTCTTGTCTTAGCTTCGTCACTACCTCGTCGGGGTTAGGCTCGACACTTATTGAGTACATAGGGTCGGTTATACTCATACTATACTTTTGCGCTTCTTATGCAAATGCTGGCATTGGCCCTAACAGTGTTCATAAGGGAGCATAGCTTGGACTACGACGAGACTCAAGGTAGTGTTGCATTCTCGTCCGTAGGCCTTGATATCACCTTTCCATCATTTATATTATGTTTAAATTGTATCAAGCAGCACTGTATTCTTGTCAGACTATGTATATATTAAATCTTTAGAAGCTCGTGTACTTAGTGACACCCAATCTTGGGAGGTTATTTTGACGATTGTTCGGTTTAGGCTCGTTATGTATTGCAGAGCTTTAACCCTCATTTATTATATCATATTATTATATGTTAGTTTTATATCTGTTGTTATGGTTAAGTGTCGGCTTGCCTATCAAGCAGTGTTAGGCGCAATCACGATCCTTTGGTTTGGATTTTGGGTCGTGATAAATTGGTATCAGAGCACTAGGTTTCTGTCACGACCCGGAATTTCTACCCTCGGGACCGTGATGGCGCCTAACATTTCACTTGCTAGGCAAGCCAACGTTAGATATAGTTATTAACCATTTTTAACAATTCAAATGAAATGAAAACCAATAAGGTGAATAAATTAAAATAGAGTAAGTAAACTAATAAACGGCGATATCCAAATACAATCCCAGAATTGGTGTCACAAATACACGAGCGTCAAGAGTACTACAAATAATAGTCTGAATAAAAGCATAATTGTCTGAATTGAAATAAAAAGCTAAGGGGATGTAGAAGGGGACTTCAGGGTTGCGAACGTTATGCAGCTATATCTCAAGTCTCCGTCAAGAACTGGATCTCAACAATTCTACTGAACGCAGCTAGGACCCACTCTGAAATCTGCATAAGAAGTGCAGAGTGTAGTATGAGTACCACTGACCCCATGTACTCTGTAACTGTCGAGCCTAACCACGATCAAGTAGTGACGAGGCTAAGACAGTCACTTACAATAACCTGTATGCAATAATAATAATAATAACAGGGAAAGACAATAGGAATGAAAGTAAAGCAGTAAATTTATGAAAACGAACTCAACCTCACAATCAAAGAATCTAGAATGTCAGACCTCATAATCTCATATAAAAATCCTGAAATCTAAAACAATAACAACAACAAGTACAACATACACAATCTGTTGCGGCGCACAACCGGATCCCACCGTACACACAAAATCCTCCCTTATTTCACCTTAGCATCATTTATCAATATCAAGAATCATGTATACAATCTGTTTTCGCGCGCAACTCGATCCTACAATATCATGACAATCATCGTCATAATCCTCCCTTATTACACCATATCATCATTTATCAATATCAAGTATAACGTACACAATCGTTGCAGCGCGCAACCCGATCCTACCATATCATCAGAATCAATGTCATAATCCTCCCTTATTCCACCATAGGCGAGTAACCCGATCCATAAACAATTTCAATAAATGTAATCAATCTAATATCTCAATTTACAAGAATCTCTACAAAAAAAGGATATGAAAGCAAAGCAATAAAGGAACCACGTACTAATCAAAGGAATGCTACAAATAGTACAAAGCAACAAGACAAATCAAGTACGTGAAAATTAAGGTGTGCAAGTAAGACAATTAAGGAATGTAAAAATTAATCACGAAGTCATGGAAGGGACAAACAATTCAATACAAGAATAATTAATGACAAGTAACAAATTATGGCATAGAAAGAAATTAAAGCATGTAACAGTTAAGACATGGAATAAGATAATTCATAAAATACGAGAAAGACATGGAAACAATTATTTTGATGGCGTATATACACTCATCACCTCGCATATATGCCATTTCACACGTAATTCATATAACATATAGTTCAAGGGTTCCTAATTCGCTCAAATCAAGGTTAGACCCGACACTCACCTCGTTCCACTATCAAATCAAAGCTTAACCGAGACCTTTCCTCTAAACCTTGGCTACAAACCAATCGAATCTAACCAAAATCAACTTAATATCATCAAATAGTGCTACAGAAATCAATTACAATAGATAAAGCTAAGATCTTTACACTTTTTCCAAAAAGTCAACAAAAGTCAACTTAAGGCTCGCCCGATCAAAACCCGGGTCCAATCGCCTCCTACCGAGCGTAGGTTTCCAAAATATGAAAATGAGGCTAAAAATCCCGTCCCTCAGCTTTTTGTTCAGTCGCAGGTGTCGCAAATACGACATGGGGTTTGCAATGCGAACCCCGCAAATGCGAAGAAGTCATCAAAAAAGCGAACTCCTCACATCTCTATTGTCATTGCAATTGCTTTGACAGGTGCAAAACACTTTGATACGCATCTGAAACTCACCTGAGCCCTTGGGTCTCCAAACCAAATATCAATACAAGTCTAAAAACATCATATGAACTCGCTCGCGTGATCAAAATGCCAAAATAACACCTAGAACAATGAATCATACATAAAAATGTATGAAATTTTCAATGAAACTTAAGAACTTTTCAAATTTACATCTGGATATCCGAATCACGTCAAATCAACTCCGTTTTGCAACAAATTTTGCAGACAAGTCATAAATAGTGAAATGAACCTATTCCAAGTTCCGAAACTAAAATCCAAACCCGGTAGCAATAATGTCAACCTATGGTCAAACTTAGGAATTCTTTAAGTCTTCAAATTATTAGTTTTTAACAAATCACGTTAAATCATGTTAGGGACTTCTGAATTCGATTTCGAGCATACTCCCAAGTCCCAAATCACGATATGGACCCATAAGAACCATCAAAACACTGATCCGGGTTTGTTTACACAAAATGTTGACCGTAGTCAACTCAACTTACTTTTATGGCAAAATTTCACATTTTCTTCAATGTTTCACATAAAAACTTTCCCGAACAAGACACAGACTGTACAACAAATCGAGGAACACTAAACGGAGCTAGTCGAGCTTTCGAAACACATAAATAAAGGCTAAAACTCAAAATGGCCAATCGGGCCATCACATTCTCCATCTCTAAAAAAACATTCATCCTCGAACGAACATAGAAAGGTACCTTAACTGGTGAAAAGGTGTGGGTATCTACTCCGCATGTCAGGCTCGGACTCCCACGTGTCTGCCTCGATTGACTGATCTCTCCATTACACTCGAACTGAATGATTACTCTTAGACCTCAACTTCCGGACTTGCCAGGCTGGAATGGCCATCGACTTCTCCTTATAAGTCAAATCCTTGTCCAATTGAACTGAGTTAAAATCTAACACATGAGACGGATCACCGTGATACTTCCGGAGCATGAAAACATGGAACACTGGATGAACTACTGATAAGATAGGTGGCAATGCAATCTTGTAAGCCACCTCCCCTACTTTCTCAAGAATCTCAAAGGGTTTGATATACCTAGGGCTCAACTTGCCTTTCTTTACCAACCTCATCACACCCTTCATGGGTGAAACCCGGATCAATACCCTCTCTCCCACCATGAATACAACATCACAAACTCTACGATTGGCATAACTCTTCTGCCTGGACTAAGCTATGCGAAGACGATCCTAAATCATCTTGACCTTTTCCAAGGCATCCTAAACCAAATTGGTACACAAAACTGAGCCTCTCCCGGCACAAACCAACTAACTGACGAACGACACTATCTCTCGTATAATGGCTCATAAGGAGCCATCTGAATACTCGATTGGTAGTTGTTGTGGTTGTAACACCCCGAAAAATTTCTAAGTACTTAAGTGTAAAGCCCGATAAAATATACAAAGAAAATAATATTTCATGGTGTCGGACTAGGCTTACGTGTTTGAGGAGGCTCAGACTTTTTGGGTTGAACAATGCACCGGAAAGTAAAAGAAATTGTTTGGCGAAAATATGCATTTCTGCGGTTCATTATGCGACCGCAGAATCACTCTACAGACCGCATACTGGCTGCAGAGTGAGACAGTTAATTGGGTCAGTTGGAAGCAATTATGCAGTCGACTATGCGACCGCATAAAAATTATGCGGTGCATTATGTTATCACATAACAGTTATGCGGACCGCATAGTGACCGCATACACAAATAGCTTTTTATCATTTTATCAGCAATTATGCGACCGATATGCGGTCGCATATGCGACCGCAGAACTGTTCCAGAGCTCCATTTTTGGATTTTTAAAATCCGACCCTATTTCGTTAAATACACTCTTTGGCCCATTTTTGAGACATGATCTGATATTTTAGAGTGAGAGAGAGTGCCCTAGAGTGAGAAGGTGTTCTTCAATAATTTTTCTTCAATTCTTGCTCAAGTTTTGGAAGATTAAGAAGGAAAACTCACTAGGTCTTCATCCTAGAGGTAAGATTCTACACCCTAAACCCTAATTTCGAAATCATCTGAAAATGGGTAATTAGCAAGATAATTGTTTGGGCATGAGAGTTGATTATTTTACATGCATGTGATATCAAAGGGTGTAGGAAGATTGTTGAGCTAAAAATGGTAAAGATTTGGTTGTGGGATGATGGAATCCTTCATAAAAAGGACATTGAAACCTTATGCACAGCTAGTGTTTGATAAAATGCTCAAATGAGCTAGAACCATGATCATCTTCCAAATTTTAATTCTATTTGTTATATTTCTACAATAGATTGAAGTTGCTAAGAATTTCGGAACGTTTTAGACTTTATGGAAGCTCAAGTGAGGTATGTTGGCTTAACTCTTCTCTTAGAATTGAATCCCATGATATTCATGTAAATTATGTATGTCCCGAGTGATTCATTATGAGACTGGCCATTCCGAGTAAGATTGGGTTGACAGATATATATATATATATATATATATATATATATATATATATATATATATATATATATATATCCTAAATGCTTTATTCATGTTATGTTATCAATTGAGAATGTGTTAAAAATACGGGCTGTGTATTAATAATGTTTCGACTTTAAGTCAAGTTCAAATGAAGGCTATTATGCCAAATTTTGTGAAATATCTCTATGTGCCTTAGACTCTAAAATTGCTAACATGTGTATTACACACCTTGATTTGAATTATATTTGTTGTTGATGATGATAATGATATTTGAAATTGATATGTTGAGCATGAAATACTGAATATGGCCAACGTGCCAAGAATGATCTTATAATTATGGCCACTAGTGCCAATAAAATGAAAAGATGTGAAAGTATTATGAAATGCGATGATTGATATAAAAAGGTTGATGTCTCAAATAAGACGGCCTAGCCGGTCGGGTCGTGATCGGACACCATGCCACACACATGGTGGTGATTGTGCTGGAAATTGTAATTGAAATTGTGATTGTGATTGATGTCCCTAATGGATAGCCTAGACGACCGGGTCGTGATCGGACTCCGTGTTAAAGACGGTGGTATTGATATTGAGAGAAATTGTGGTTGATGTCTCTAATGAGATGGCCTAGCCGATCGGACTCCGTGCTAAGAGTATGGTGGTACTAGTTTTGTGAATAATGGTATTGTGGACAATGGTATATCGATACTAAAAATCTTCCAATGTGAGATACAGAAACTAATTTGAACACTGTCTTGATCCTAAATTGAGGTTTGATGTTAATTAAGGCTTTCATTAATATTATGATAATCTTGTTTGTATTATTTGTCATTCTATTAAAAGGCTGTTTAGTTATACATACTAGTGCTATTCGATGGTACTAACGTCCCTTTTGCCGGGGGCGCTGCATCTTTAAATGGATGCAGGTGGTTCCACAGCAGAAGATATTGATCAGTGACAGCAATACACCTTCTTCCTAGCTGACTTGGTGAGCCCCACTTCATTTCGGGTTCATGTATCTTTTGTACTTTGTGTATTCTGTTTGAGGTATAGCCGGGGCCTTGTTGCCGGCATTATCATTGTATTCTTCTTTATCTATAGAGGCTCCGTAGACATAGTGTGGGTTGTGTATTGGTGCAGGGGAAAGACAAACTATGTTATGTTGTGGTTGTATTACTTGTCCATTTGAGACTTTAGCAATGATGAAACTATTAGAAATGAATTGGTATTGTAGACATGAACACATTTTCGTCTAATTAATGAAAATATGTATATCTCTATTCGTAAATGAGTTTGGGTAGAATGAAATCTAACAGGATTGCTCGGTCGGGTTCACTCGGTTGAGCGCCGGTCGCGCTCCTCGATTTTAGGGCATGACAGTGGTAGGCAAACTCTGCAAGCGGCAAGAACTGATCCCAAGAACCCCCAAAACCCATAACACAAGCGTGAAGTATATACTCCAATATCTGAATGGTGCGCTTGGACTGTATGTCCGTCTGGGAGTTAAATGCTATACCTAGCTCAACCTGCGTGCCTAACTCACGTTGTACGGCCCCCAAAAGTACAAGGTGAACTACGTACCTGGATCCCACAATAATCCTCCCTTATTACACCATATCATCATTTATCAATATCAAGTATCACATACACAACCGTTGCGGAGCGCAACCCGATCCCACCAGATCATCAGAATCAACGTCATAGTCCTCCCTTATTCCACCATAGGCATGCAACCCGATCCATAAACAATTTTAATAAATGTAATCAATCCAATTCAATTTACAAGAATCTCTATAATTAAATAATATGAAAGCAAAGCAATAAAAGAACCACATACTAATCAAAGGAATGCTACAAATAATACAAAGCAATAAGACAAGTCAAGTACGTAACAATTAAGGTGTGCAAGTAAGACAATTAAGGCATGTATCAATTAATCACAGAGTCATGGAAGGGACAAACAATTCAATACAAGAATAATTAATGACAAGTAACAAATTACGGCATAGAAAGCAATTAAAGCATATAACAGTTAAGACATGGAATGAGATAATTCATGAAATACGAGTAAGACATGGAAACAATTATTTTGATGGCATATATATACTCATCACCTCGCATATATGCCGTTTCACACATAATTCACATAACATATAGTTCAAGGATTCCTAATTCCCTCGAATCAAGGTTAGACCCAACACTTACCTCATTCCACAATCAAATCAAAGCTCATCTGAGACCTTTCCTCTAAAACTCGCCTCCAAACCAATCAAATCTAACCAAAAGCAACTTATTATCATCAAACAATACTAGAATTATAATAGATAAAGCTAAGATCTTTATACTTTTCCCAAAAAATCAACAAAAGTAAACCCGGACCCATCCTGTCAAAAATCGAGTCCAATGGTAGATTTACACTACCCATGACCCCACGAGTTTATATATGTGATTAGTTTCAAAATTCGAGTCCAAATTGACTCTCAAAACTCAATTTCTAATTTTTCAAAAACTTGACAAGGTTTCACAAATTCACTTTGACTCACATGATTTTGATGTTAAAATCTAAGATAGATTGATGGAATACGATTTGAAATGGATTACAATCATTCACCCCAAAGTTTGTAGATGAAATTCCCTCTTGAAAATCGCCTCCTACCTAGTCTATGGCTCCAAAATATGAAAATGAGGCTTAAAATCCTGTCACGCAGCTTTTTGTCTAGTCGCAAGTGTCGCAAATGCGACTTGGGGTTCGTAAACACGAACCCCGCAAAGGCAAATAAGTCATCGCAAAAGCGAACTCCTCATATCCCTCTTGTCATTGCAATTGCGACGACCAGTTCGCAAATGCGAACTTTGGATTTTTCACAAAAGCGACCATATGATCGCAAAGGCGATCACTGCAGATCCCAGGCCACCTTCACAATTGCGAACACTAGGTTCGAAAATGCGACCCTAACAGGCTAGTCCATACGTCGAAAATGTGACTTCCAACCTCGCATTTGCGAAGCCTGCAATACCAGCTCACACCAGCAACTCTAACAATCTCCAAAACACTTCTATACGCGTCCGAAACTCACCCGAGCCCTCGGGTCTCCAAATCAAATATCAACACAAGTCTAAAAATATCATACAAACTCGCTCATGAGATAAAAACACCAAAATAACATCTAAAACTAAGAATCAGACATCAAAATGTATGAAATTTTCAATGAAACTTAATAACTTTTCAAATTTACATCCGGACATTCGTATTACGTCAAATCAACTCCTTTTTGTACCAAATTTTGCAAACAAGTCATAAATAGTGAAATGGACTTATTTCGAGTTTCGGAACCAAAATCTGAACCCGGTAGAAACAAAGTTATCCTACGGTCAAACTTAGGAGTTCATTAAGCCTTCACATTACTAGTTTTCAACGAATCACGTTAAATTAATTTAGGGACTTCCGAATTCGATTCCGGATATACGCCCAAGTCCCAAATCACCAAACAAACCCACTGAGACCGTCAAAATACTAAACCGAGTCCGTTTATAAAAAATATTGACCGTTGTCAACTCAAATTAGTTTTAAGGCAAAATTTCACATTTCCTTCAATTTTTCACATAAAAACATTCTGAAACAAGACACGGACTGCACGCGTAAATCGAGGAAATCTCAACAGAGCTAGTCGAGGTCTCAGAATACGGGAATAAATTTGTAGAGTCTTGAGGATGGGTACGGAGATGTCTGTACTTATCTTTGAGAGGCTATAAAGTTTTAGGAAACTTCACTTTCTTTTAATCTCTATCATGCAACTTTGTTCTATTCGATATGTCACGAGATCTTGCCCAACTTAGGACTAGTTGAGTCCAATGGAGTTGATTTCACCCTCTTCCAGATGCAGGATTTAGCAAAGAGGTGGTGGCAGACTTATGAGATAGGCAGGGTAGCATGATCTCCTTCTTTTACTTGGGATCAATTTTCTTAATTGTTCTTGGAGAATTTTATCCCAGTCACTCAGAGAGATGAGCTATGCACCCAGTTTGAGCATCTTAAATAGGGTAGTATGTCAGTTACCCAGTATGTGACAATGTTTGTTGGTTTGTCTCGTCATGCAGCTATATCCTTATTGAGAAGGACAAGGTGAGGAGATCATAGATGGGCTTGCTTATGGTATTAGATTTTAGATGGCTAGAGAGGCTGAGACTCAGACTTCATTCACTCAGGTGGTTGAGATTGATAGGAGGATTGAGCACATTTATAGACAAGGGAGAGAGGCCACACCTGATAAGAGGCCTCGTCAGTTTGGTAGGTTTAGTGGTGCATCGTCTGGAAGCAAGGTCATTTTGGTAGAGATCATGCTATCAGGATAGTTCAGTCAACACTTTAGGTTTCTCGTGGCACTTTAAGCCTCATGGTACCTATGGTTCCCGTCTATGGAAGTCATCATTCATCGCACCTCGAGTTTCTATCAGTGCACCTTCAATATAGAGTTTCTATGGAGGTCATTTTGGTTGTCAAGGATAACTTTAGATTTAGCAGCCACATCTGCAGGCAAGTTGATATGAGTGTGGTGATATGGGGCACATCAAGAGGTTTTGCACTAGGTTGCAGAGTAGTATGCAACAGTGTACTTGTTTTATGATTCATGTACTGGTTGCTACACCACTCGTCCAACCAGCTAGGGTAGGGGTCAGCCATCTAGAGGTAGAGGTCAGCCAATTAGATGCCTTCCTAAAGAAGGAGGACAGGCTGGTGGGACTCACCATCATTATTATGCATTTCTTGATAGGCTTGAGGTAGAGTCGTCTAATGCAGTCATTCTCAATATGTAATTGAGATTTTTTGGTGTTGTTTGATCCGGGTTCTACATATTATTATATGTCTTCATATTTGCATCACACTTGAGTATGACTTATTGTTCTCTTGATATTCTTCTTTTTGTGTCCATACCGATTGGGGATTCCATAGTAGTTGATCGGGTGTACCATTCTTGTGTTGTTGCTGTTAATTGTTTTGATACTATAGTTTATCTTTTGTTGTTGGATATGCTGGATTTTAAGGTCATTCTTAGTATGGATTGGTTGTCCCTGTATCGCGCTACTTTTGATTGTCACGCCAAGAATGTGACCTTAGCCATCCTAGGGTTGCCAAGATTAGATTAGGGTGGTTTCATTTTTTAAGGCGCGTCGTATGGTTGAGAATGGGTGTCTAATGTATTATGTTTACATTTGAGATTCTAGTATGGAGGTTCATTTTATCGAGCATGCAACCTAATATGGATATTGACTTTTGTATTGATTTAGTTCCGGGCACCCAACTCATTTCTATCCTAGCATACTGTATGACTCCATCAGATTTGAAGGAATTAGAGGAGGAGTTATAGGATTTGCTTGATAAGGGATTTATCAGATCGAGCATTTCTCCTTGGGGTGCGTCGATGTTGTTTGTAAAAAAGAATGATGGTTCTATGAGGATGTGCATTGACTTTCGGCAGTTGAAAAAGGTTACTATCTAGAATAAGTATCTATTGCCTCAGATTGATGGTTTGTTTGACCAACTTAAGGGTTCCAAGGTGTTTTCCAAGATTGATTTGAGATCTGCCTATCATCGGCTGTTGATTGGGCCTTCAGATGTCCCTAAGACAGCTTTTAAGACACTCTATGGTTATTATGAGTTCTTGATCATGTCAATTGGGTTGACTAATGCCCTAGCTGCTTTCATAGATTTTACGAACTTGGTTGTCAAGCCCTACTTTTCTTTATGATTGTATTCATTGATGATATTCTAGTTTACTCTCGTAGTAAAGAGAAGTATGAGCAGCACTTAAGACTAGTACTTTAGACTTTGAACGATATGTCAACTTTATGCCAGGTTCTTAAAGTGTGAGTTTTGGTTGGACTCAGTTGCACTCTTGGGTCATGTTGTGTCCAGTCAGGGTATCAAGGTTGATCCTAAGAAGATTGAGGCAGTTCAGAAATGGCCTAGACCTACTTCAGCTTCAAAGATTCAGAGTGTAGTGGGTTCGGCATGCTGTTATCATTGCTTTACCGAGGGATTTTCATCTATTGCAGCCCCATTGACCAAGTTAACTCAGAAAGGTGTTCTTTTTAGATGGACTGATAAGCATGAGGAGAGCTATCAGAAGCTCAAGGCTGCTTATAGATCTAATGTTGGTGTTGCATACAAGTTTGGGCCTTATATTGTGTATTATGATGCTTCGCACATCACACTTGGTGCAGTTTTGATGCAAGATAATAAGGTGATTGCTTACATGTCTCATCAGTTGAAAACCCATGAGAAGAATTATCCGGTTCATGATTTGGAGTTTGCAGCTATTGTGCATGCATTCAAGATTTAGAAGCACTACGTATTTTGAGGCACCACTTATATGGTGAGTCATGTGAGGTTTATACTAATCACCGTAGTCTTCAGCACTTGTTCAAGCATACAGATTTTGAATATGAGGCAGTAGAGGGGTTGGAGTTGTTGAAAGACTATGATATCACTATCTTGTATCATTTGGCTAAGGCAAATATGGTAGTTTATGCCTTGAGTAGAAAAGGAGAATGTAAGGGTAGCTTGGCATCTGTTCCAGCCGAGGAGAGGCCATTGGCTATGGATGTTGAGACCTTGGGCAACAAATATTTGAGATCAGATAATATTTAGACAAGTAGAGTTCTTGCTTGTGATGTGGCATAGTCAACCTTCTAGAAGTGCATCAAGGCTCGCTAGTTTGATCATTCTCATCTATTGGTGTTAAAGGAAACAGTGCAACAAGGTGGTGAGAAGAAGGTTGTGATTGGAGATGATGGTATTATGCGGTATCGGGGTCAGATTTGTGTTATGAATATTGATGGCTAGAGATGGGTTGATTCTTCAGGACACTCATAGTTTGTGATATTCTATTGGCTTGTATGGTGTGCCCATTTCTATCATTTCAGACCGTGGCACTCAGTTCATATTACAGTTTTAGAGAGTTATGCATGCAGGTGAAGCTCAACACGGCATTTCACCCACAGACGGATGGCCAATCTGAGCAGACCATTCCGATATTTAAAGATGTGTTGGGGGTTTGTGTTATTGTTTTTGGAGGCTATTAGGACCAGTTTCTACTACTGGTGGAGTTTGCTTACAATAACAACTATCAGTCTAGCATTTAGATGGTGCTGTATGAGGCATCATACGGTAGGCAGTGTCATTCCCCTATTGGTTTGTTTGAGCCTGGTAAGGCTAAGATATTGGGTACAGACTTATTTCATGATGACTTGATAAGGTGAAGTTTATTCAGGATCGTCTTCGGACAGTGCAGGGTTGGCAGAAGAGTTATGCAAACAAAGAAGGTCCGTGATATGTCTTTTATGGAGGGTGAGAGGTAGTTTTAAACATTTCTCCTATGAAAGGCATGATGAGATTGGGGAAGAATGTCAAGTTGAGATCGAGGTTTATTGGCCTATTTATGATCTTAGAGAGGGTTGGGGAGGTTGCTTATATGCTTGCATTCCCCCAGCCTAGCAGGGGTACAACTGATATTTAATTATTCTATGCTTTGGAAGTATCATGAAGAGAAGTCACATGTACTGGACTTAAACAGAGTGCAATTTGATAAGAATCTGACTTATAAAGAATAGTCAATAGCTATTATAGATTGGCAAGTTCAAAAGTTAAGATGTAAGGAAATTTCTTCCGTGAAAGTGCTTTAGAAAGGGCAGCTAACTGAGGAGAATACTTGGGAGACAAACTCCGATATGAGGAGTAGATATCCCCATCTCCTTACCAGTTTAGATACATTACTATGTTCGTTCAAGGACTAATGTTTCTTCTAGAGGGGGAGAATGTAACGAGCCGATAGGTCATTTTGAGTTTTAGCTTTGTGTTTAGTGATTTGAGACCTTAAATAACTTCATTTGATGATTTATGACGTGTGTTCATAGTTCATTTTAATTTCTGGAAAGATTTGATGTGTTTTTACAAGGAAATAATAATGTTTGTACTTCAAGATAGTTGGAGTTGACCACGTTCATTCTTGGGGTTGAACTTCAAAATTTGGGCTTCTCACCTTGCTTGTGCTTATTTAAATACGCTTGGTGAGGATGACCGATATGCACGATGGGTGTTTCCGTGCTATAAGGATGAGGGATATGCACGGCGGGTGATTTCGTGCTGTGAGGTTGATAGATATTGCACTATGGGTGGTTTTGTACTTGTGAGGTATGGTAAATACGCACGAAGGGTGTTTCCATGCCATTAAATATGTTATATTTTTCTCCTTTCTTTTACTATATGGATTAAGTACTTGGCTATTTTGTTTCAAGGTTGTCCTATCATTATCCCGGACATGACTTAATGTAAAAGATTTGGTTGTGTTATTTGAGAATGTATGGTTGTTATTCCATTAGTTGTTTCTTTCACTATTCCTCACACTTATTCTACTTGCTATTTCACTTATACCTTACTTGATATTTCTCTTTTTATCTTACATGTTATCTCTCTCTCTCTCTCTCTCTCTCTCTCTCTCTCTCTCTCTCTCTCTCTCTCTATCTTACTTGCTATTTCACTTATTATCTTACTTGCTATTTCCATTGCTATCTAACTTGCTATTTCACTTGTTATCTTACTTGTTAGATCTCTTGTTATTTTCCTAGCTATTTAACTGTACATATGATAGAGTAGGTGTATTGTCTTAGCATAGTCACTACTTAGACATGGTTAGGCTCGACACTTATGGAGTACATGTGGTCGATTGTACTTATACTATACTTCTGCACTTCTTGTGCAGATCCTAGCATTTGCCCTAACAGCGTCCAGAGGGGAGCTTAGTTTAGAATACGGAGATACTTAAGGTAGTTTTGTATTCTTGTTTGTAGGCATTGAACTCACCTTTCCATCCATTCTATTACTATTAAATTATATCACGCAGTATTGTATTCCTTTAAGACTATGTATTTAGTAAATCTCTAGAAGCTTATCTAGTTAGTGACACCAAATCTAGGGAGTTTATTTTGGCGGTTGTTTGGCTTAGACCCGTTATGTATTATGGAGCCTTTAATCTCACTTTATAATATCATGCTCTTATATGTTATTTTGTATCTGTTGTTATGGTTAAGTATTAGCTTGCTACAAAGTGGTGTTATGCACCATCATGACCCTTTGATTGGAATTTTGGGATGTGACGAACAACCAAAGAACAAAGGGTATCAATAATAAGGTGCAAATATTGAAGGGAATACAACAAACATTCTTTCAAATAACCAAATCAAGAATGTACAAATGCCCCAAATTCGCATATCAATTCAATTTCCACCAATCAGCTTTTATTCAAGTACTTTTACATGATCACAAAAGGGACCATGCATGATAAGAGATTCATTTTCTAACAATTTTCAAGTAGCATTTACATTAGTGCTCTATCATGAGTCTAAGTGTCTATGCATGATAAAATTTCAACATGTACATCAAACCTGACACTCTCCAAGTGTCCAACATTCTGCTAACAAGTCCCATGCATAGAGAGGGTGCATGAATGTACATATTTCAATGATATGTATGAATGTTTCTACAAGATTCTAGGATATGCATGCCCAAGACTCAATCCTTTCCACATAATAAACACCAACAAAACAAACACACACACACACACACACACATACTGTGCTTACAGGGACCAAGGTACAATGGGTGATTACCTGACTCCGAAGGGAGATCTGTATCCAAGTGTTGCACGAAAAACTCACATGTTGCATAGAAAATTCACATAGTAATAATAATATCACTCGTATGGGTAACTCACATGCATTAAACATACCTATATGTACGGACAAGTCATGTGTCATACTCATTATCAATATCACAATAATCGCACGACAGAAACCTTATGCTATAACCATCTCAACTGGACGAAACGCTCACGTTCCATAATCCCAGTCCATATAAGAGGATCATATATAGGGATGTATGCATATGAATAGGAGATAAATATGTATAATGCACATGGACAGAAAAATAACCATGCAGGGATGTATGTATGTGTACAAGAGATGCTCTCTCGGCATAATATGTGCTTAACTGTAACGTATGACTACATCCCCAACAAATAATACATCCTCCAAATAATCATTATGTCTAATTAAGCATTAAAAGCCTAAACATGATCTGTAACATAAATAAAGAAACTCAAGTAGTCATATAATAGTTTATGAAATATCATAAAAAATAACAGGTACGGATGTGTGTTCGTTACATAACGTGTTAGTACGACCAAATCAAGTATACCAGTAATCTCAAGAAAGTCCACCGGGTACAAATAATATGTCATAAGTTAAAACATGATCTCTAGCAAAACTAATCACGTCATATAGTCATAAGAATAAAAAAGAGCATAACTCAAGAATAACTCGTACCTAATCAAGGCATAGAGAACCTAGAATCTACCCAAAATATGATATAACCTTGGTATCCGCATATAGCTCGTCAACTTGCATATACATCACCCCCAAAATACATAGCACATAGAAAACAATTTCAATTTTTAGAAAAGATACTTTCAAGTCGATGTTAAGCAAGAGACTTACCTTATCCAAGCTAGTCTTCAATACCAAATCACATCTCTTCCTTGTTCTTTATGTAAGGCCCCGTAAAATTTTATCTAGAAACCGGGGTTTCCTGATGTTAAGGTGGACTTATGTGTTGATGATTGTAGAGATTCTTAGCTTGCCGCGGTACGGACTTTTTGGGTTGAACAGTACGTTGGGAAGTTGAAGAAATATTTTGGCAGAGCATGGCATTTTTGCGGTCCACTACGCGGCCGCAGAATCACTCTGTGGGCCATAGATCAGCTGCAGAGTGCAACAGAAAATGGCCAACTATGGAGGGTCATTCTACGGTCAAATATGCGACCGTATAATGCTTTTGTGGGCCGCATAATTCATCGCAAATTCATCATGAATATTTCCAGAGGGGAGTTCTGTGGCGCATTAAGCGACCGCAGAATTGGTATGCAGACCACAGACCTGTCGCACCTTTTTAACCGAATAACTCAGTTCTTGACATCACTTTTGTAGCCCATTTTGCGGACCGCATACCTATTCTGCGGTCCACTCTGCGACAACAGAGTTGTGTTCGGATGGTCCATTATTTAGTTTTTATAACCCGACCCTATTTCGATATATAGACGTTAAAGACCATTTGTTAAGTAAAAATCTGATATTTTGAGAGTGAGGAAGTGCTCTAGAGTGAGAGGGGGTTCCTAAACTAATTGTTCATCAATTCTTGCTCAAGGCTTCGAGGATTAACAAAGAAAAATCACTAGGTTTTCATCCTAGAGGTAAGATTCTACTCTCTAGCCCTCAATTTAGGCATTTAACTCAAAATAAGTAATAAGAAAAGAAATTATTTGGTGTGGAATTTGTTCATTATGCATGCATGTACTATCAATGTTTGTGGGAAGATTGTTGAGCTCATTTGGGTAGACTTTAGGTAGTCGGATGAAGGAATCTACCATAGGAGAACCTTGAAATCATAATGCCCACCCAGTGTTTGATAACATGCTCAAATGAGCTGGAACCATGAACTCCTTCTTAATTTGTGTTCAATTTTATTATATTTCCAAATCATTATAGTAATTTAAGGAAGCTCAAGGCAAGGTATGTTAGCTAAACTTCTCTCTTAGAATTTAATCCCATGATGTTATGGTAAGCTCCGAGTTGATCATTATAAATTTGACTATTCTGAATGCTTTTATCTTATCGTGTTATCCTTTGGGAATGTGATCTAAGTATGGACTGTGTGTTAACATTCTATGACTTCAAGACGTGATTCTAATGAAAGCTATCATGTCGAATTGTGTAAGAAATCTCATTGTGTCTAATACCCTTAGTTTCTCGCATGTGTACTTACAGTCTTAAATAGAAATGTCTTATTATTGATAATCCTTGATGGTGTTTGAAAGCAAAAGAAGTGAGCATGAGATATGAAACACGGCTAACGTGCCGAGAATGATATTACAATAGAGGCCACTAGTGCCAATGAAATGAAGAGAAGTGTAAAAGACATTAAAATGAGTTGTAAATTCTTTAAATAATAAATGCCTTGGGAGTATCGTTTAGTCACCGGGGAAGGGCAGGTTGAAATGACCTAACCCCGAAACTACATGTGTCGATGTAGGAGTGAGTGAGGGGTAAAATACCCGCGTGAGGTGGTGAGATTTTTCCCCAAATATGGGATGTGATTGATGTGTTGATATAATTTCCTTTAAATGGGATGAGATGATTGCTAGCGGAATGTGAGGAACGTTGACCCACACGACATTGTGGTGAGACGGCTTAGCCGATAGGGATGAGGTCGTACGCCATGCCGCTCACATGCTGGTATTGTGAGTGGACATCTCGGGTGAGACAGCTTAGCTGATCGGGCTGAGATCGGACTCCATGCTAAAATCACGGTAGTGTATCGGTACTAAAAATCTCCCAACTTATAAATATTGAAACTTGCTTGAAATTTGTTTTTTCTCCTAACTTGGTACTTTAATATTGATGAGGCCCTCATTGATTTCATGTTTCTTTATCATTGTACTATTATTCGTTCTATTGAGGGGGTGTTTAGTTTTCATACTAGAACTATTCCATATGTACTCACGTCCCTTTTGTCGGGGACGCTACATCTTTAATGGATGCAGGTGATTCCACAGTGGGTGGCATTGAACAGTGATAGTTGTACACCCTCTCTTCAGCTGACTTGGTGAGCCCCACTTCATTTCGGAGTCCTGTATCTTTTGTCCTTTGTACATAGCATTTTGAGGTATATCCTGGGCCTTGTTGCCGGCACTGTCATAACACTCTTTGGTTTCTATTAGAGGCTCCATAGATATGGTGTGGGTTGTATATTGGTGTAGGAAAAGTCAAACTAAAAATATTGTATTTGTATCACATGTTCCACTTCAAACTATGAATGTGTGATGTATTTTGAGACTTATAAATGAAGTAATCAATGGTAATGAAATGATGTTGTTCACGTGACCTTCCTATTGTCTAGTTGATGAAATGTACCTTCTCTTTATTCTTGGGTGAGTCGGGTAGATGGCATTGTGCAGACTTTCTCGACCGGGGTATTTCGTTTGAGCGCCGGTTGCGCTCCCTGAGGTCGGGGCATGACACTTTACCTCTAATAGTTCAAACCTTGGAAAATATCTTTCACGATAGTCAAATAATGCTAAAGAAGCAATCCTAATCAATAAAGCATTGATCATTGAAGAAATTCCAAAATTCAACAACGTCAACCCGGGACCACATTGTCAAAACCCGAAACCAAAACCAAATCTTAACGACCATATACCTACGAGTTCAAATATGTGATTAGATTATAAATCCGAGTCCAAATCAATTTTCTAAACCTCAAAATATACTTTCTTAAGTTATATATAAAAACCCCAAATTTCACTTTAACATTCCATGTTTTAGGTATATAAATACATGAAAAATCAATATATATGGTCGAAATCAAGTATAAATTAGTCACCTCCAAGATTATAGTGAAATCCCTCTTCAAAATCTCCTCTTCACCTTCTCCAAAACTCAAAATAGTGAACAAAGAGCAATTCGCAAAATTTTGGACAAAATATACCCATGCCAACATTTCCTTAATCGTGATCGCGACCCCTAGCCTACGTGACCGTAATGGAAACATATGTACTGCCTTAAGTTCCTTCTACATGAACGTGAATGACAACACACGGTCTCGAAGGCCATCTTGCCACTCCTCTATGTGATCTTGTTCAATGTCACGCAACCGCCATGAACTTCCACCTCTGGCCCAGCTCCCTTCTTTCATCTTCACAATTGCAGCTTCTTCTTCACGATCATTGTGATCACCCTTCTACGAAATCGCACTTCCTATTCGGAAATCACAATTCACAATCTACTTGGCTCAGATCTCTCTCTTAGTGATCGCAACAACTAATATCGCGATCATCATTCACACATGAGCACCAGAAAACTAGCAGTCTCAAAATGGCCTAAAGTGATTTGAAACCACCCTGAAACTCACCTGAGCCCCTCGGAAGCCCATCTAAACATACTAACTAGTTTGTATACCTTCCACGAACTTATCCAAAGTCTAAAATCATACATAACAATATCAAAACTAAGAATCAAAGATCAATCAAATTTATGAAATTTTCTTAAGTTCATAAATTCCAATTTCAACTAGAAGAGCCGAATCAATCCCGAGGCACTCAAGGCATGAACAAAATATACGTACAAGTCCAAAATTATCATACAAACCTACTGGAAACTTCAAATCATCAAACCGGATTCATTTACAAAAAGTCAAATCTTAGTCAACTCTTCCAACTTAAAACATCCAAATTAAAAATTACTCTTTCAAACCATTCCCGAACCTCTCAGAAATCAAACCCAGCCATACTCGTAAGTCATAATACATCATATGAAGCTATCCAAGGTCTCAAATCAAATAATGGAATGCCAAAACTGCAATAGGTGGGTTGTTACATACACCGACATCAATGTTGTTGTAACTGGCCAATAGAGAAGAGGCCAACATGAATTCTGGTTGATGTGCTTGTTTAAGTTGGGAAATATTTTATTAACTATGTCATTATTGATGTCCAAGTTGACTAAAAGATACCCATAATTATGGGAAATCCATTCTTCGCTATGGGGAGAGCATTAATAAATTATAAGACTGGGAAATTGACGATGAAATTGAATAATTAATGAACAAATCATCTTTAATGTTCAACACTTTACAAGGAGACCCAGTGAGTTTGTGAGTTGTTCGCAAGTGGAGGTAGTTGATGTGATACTTCATAAGGAGGATGAGACTCTTCACGCTAGAGATCCATTGTAATCTTGCTTGATGAATCTAGAAGAAGTTGATGGTGAAGACTTGGAGGAGTGGATTATGTCTCTTGAAGGTCAACGATTTTGGAAAGGTAATCTCAGTTTGAACCCTTATACTTAGAGAAAAGAAAGACACTACCGACTAAGCCATCGAGAAAGTAGCCACACAGTTGAAGCTTAACCGCTTCCAACCCAACCCAAGTATGCTTTATGCGGACCTAACTCTTGTTTTCGAGTTATTATCTCATCTTGTTTGTTAGATCTGCAGGTAGAACAACTTTTGTAGGTTATGAAGAAATGTAAGAAGGCTAATTGTTGGACCATAGCAGACATAAGGGTATAAGTTTGGCCTTTTGCATGCATAAGATTCTACTAGAAGAGGGGCACGAACCTTCAAAGGACTATCGATAAATACTAAACTCAAACATAAAGAAGGTGGTGAAGGAGGTCATTAAGTGGTTAGATCGGGGTATCATCTTCTCTATCTACGGTAAAGCTAGGTTAGCCTAGTGCAATGTGTCCCAAAGAAATGTGGGATGACTATGCTGCAAAATGAGAATAACGAGTTGATCTATACTCAAATAGTGGATTGGCAAATCTGCATTGGATTACATGAAACTAAACAATTCTACCTAGAAGACCGTTTCCCCTTGTCATTTATCAATCAGATGTTAGACAGGATGGCGAGGAGGTCTCACTTTTCCTGCTTGGATGGATATTCAGAGTATAATCAGATTTTGATCTTATGTGAGGATAGAGAGAAAATGCCATTCACATATCTGTGTGGCATCTTTGCCTTTCACATAATTTTGTTTGTCCTATGCAATACACCCACCATATTCCAGAGGTATATAATGGTCATTTTCACTGTTATGGTTAAGGATATCATGGAGGTTTTCATACGACTTCTTAGTGGTGGGGGATTCATTCGATGATTGCCTTGGGAATTTGATAATAGTGTTGAAGAGGTGCATAGAGACAAATTTAGTGCTAAATTAGGAGAAATGCCATTTTATGATACATGAAACCTAGGTCACCGAGTGTCAGGTACAGGAATAGAGGGAGACCATGACAAGGTTGACATAATAGAAACATCGCCATCGCCCACCTCAATTAAGGAAATAAGAAGTTTTTTCGATCATAATTGTTTCTATAGGAGATTTGTAAAAGACTTTTCTAAAATTTCTAACCATTTTCATAAATTTCTTGTAAAGGATCACCCCTTTGAATTTTTTGATGATTGCAGGGTAGCAATTAAGGAGCTGGAGAAGAGACTGGTGACTACACCAATCATGGTTGTGTCCCACTAGGAGAAATAATTTGAGCTTATGTGTGATGCGAGTGACTATGCTGTATGAGAAATTTTAGGGTAACAATAGGACAAATTCATGCATCTAATCTGCTATGCAAGTAGAACATTTAATGGTGCTCAACCCAATTGCACTATGACTGAGAAAGAGATGTTAGCAGCGGTGTTTGCATTCAACAAATTCAAGTTATACATGATAGAATCAAAGGTAATTTTTCATACTGATGATGCTGCATTTAAGTACTTGATCGAGAAAAAGGAGTAAAAGTCGCGCCTGATTTGTTAGGTGCTGCTACTGCAAGAGTTTGACTTGGAGATCCATGATTGGAAGGTAATGGAGAACCAAGTGGCAGACCATCTCCCGAGGTTGGAAGGAGTTGAAAAGAAGGTAAAGGTTGGTATACTAATCTTGCTAATAATTTGTCAAGAAACATTGTGACTTTTAATCTTTCTTAGTTCAAAGAAAAAAGTTCTTTTGTGATTGTCGGTCTTATTATTGGAATCTCATTTTTACAATTTGCGTGGATAACATGAACCGAAGGTATATCCTGAGAAAGATCAAACTTTTGTGTTGCAAGCTTGCCGCTCTTTCCCTTATGGTGGGCATTTTGGATGAGTAAGGACATCTACGAAGGTGTTGGAGTCAGGTTTCTACTAGCCAACTCTGTTCAAGGATGCACATGCTTGGGTGAAGAGTTGTGATAAATATGAAAAGATGGGCAATGTTCTCGCTGTCATGAGATGTCAATGACTAGGATTTAGGAGTTTCAGGTGTTCGATATGTGGAGAATTGACTTCATGGTACCGTTTGTTAGTTTATATTGAAATAAGAATTTAGTTGTGGTTGTAGACTATGTCTTCAAATGGGTCGAAGCTATTGCACTCACAACGAATGATATTAAGGGAGTCATATGCTTTTCGAAGAAGAATATTTTCACCTAGTTGGCATTCCAAGAGCAATATTTAGTTATAGAGGTACCTAATTCTGCAACCTCTCTTTTCAAAGATTGTTGGAAAAATATGGTATTTGACATGAGGTGGCGACACTATATCACTCGTAAATGAGTGGTCAAGTGGAGGTATCAAATCGAGAAATTAAGAGTGTGTTAGCAAAGACTCTGAATGCCACCTAGACAGATTGGGCAAGGAAGTTGGATGTTACACGTTAGGCCTATCATACTATATTTAAAACTCCAATTGACATGTCACCGTATAAACTAGTGTATGGAAAAGTGTGCCACTGTCAGTAGAACTTGAGCATGGACCCTGTGGGCTTTGTGGTAATAAATAAACTTAGATATGGAACTCGCGGGCACGAGTAGAGTCAAGAAGTTACATGAACTCGAGGATTTCCACTTCCACACATTTGAGAGCACTAATTTGTATAAACAGAGGATGAATATAATGCACAACAAATAAATTCTAGATAGGAACATTAAGCTTGGAGACAAGGTATGGTTGTATAACTTGAAATTGAGGTTATTTATGGGCACGTTGAATTTTGATGGTTGGAACCACTTAGAGTTGTACAAGTGTTCCCAAGTAAGACTGTGAAAATCGAGTTTGAAGATAAAAGCAACAAGTTTCATGCAAACGGGCAAAGATTGAAATATTACCTTGGCATGGGCGAAGAGGAATGAGTAGTATCTGAAATATATTTGAGTGATCCCCAAAAGTTGAGCAAACCTTGATAGCAAGGAGTTGTGTTGTTCCACGACATTAAATAAGGTGCTTCCTGGGAGGTAATCCATGATTTTATTTTAACCCGTAATGCCATGACATTAAACCAATTGCTTGTTGGGAAGCAACCCAATATTTATGGGTTTTTTTATTTTGATTTGGGATGTGTGATATATTTGTGAGTGATACATGTATGAAATTGTACAAACATGCATGGCTCAGGGTAAATAAATTAAGGATCGCGCGAAAGGCTACCACGCTACCAGCACTGGCCAAAACTCAAAACAGTAAATTGGAGGGGCTTCTCACTATACCTGGCATGGATGTTTTGGGGCTTGCCTTAAAGTCTCGAGTCATGCAAGCTTTTGGCAAGCTCCCAGGTAAGTCGTTTATTTTAAAACCCTTTCTTCTCTTTCATTTCACACAATTCCCACTCAAAGCCCCTCTCTCACTCTCCACCCTTTCTCATCTTGTTCTCTTTCTATCCCCCGTAAATCCCCAACACCACTCCACACTTCCACCTTGCCCACCCTCCGGCGACCACTGGTAAGTCCCTCGGCCCTTTCATCTTCTTATGTCCACCCCCCAAACGCGATAGTCCCCCACCCTATTCATTTAGGTTAGTTTTTTTGTTGTCTTCTTTCTCTAGTTTAGATAGTATATCTTTTAAATTTATGGAGCGAAAATGAATTTGAATCTGTCGGTTGTTGGTGGGAAACTACAATTCCCAACCAAAAATTTGAAGTCAATTTCAAATTGGGAGGACAAAACACATAACAATTGAATCAAAACGTGAAGGTAAAATTATGCAGATAAGGTGTTCAAAAATTCCCCGAATGAAAATTTTGATATGTTTAGCGATGATTGAGTACCGAGCCTAATTCTAATGGCGATATGAATATCTCCTAAGTGTACGGTGTGCTGTCTGGGGGTCTTTGCACTTATTGCATTCATTATAGAATGAATGTCAACCCGCGGCCGACTTATGCATGACTCATGTGTCGCCTTCACCACTTGGCTTTCAATGATGCTAGTTGGACTTATATGAATGAAATTAAGTTGTAGTAGTTGCTCGTGCCTCATTTACTCGTTTTGCAGGTACTATGGCTATTTGCAAAACACCGACTCCCAGTCATGGAGCGAAATAATGTGGTAGCGACCCCCCCCCCCCCCCCCCCCCCAAAAAAAATGACCATTGATCAATAAAAATGCACAGAATAAGGGTGCCAAGGCAGCAAGAACATGGGCACGACATAATAGGGATACACAGGGAACCTTTGAGGTGGATGCTGAGGCTGCCACTGTGATCATGGAGAAACCCATACTGATACCACAAGGTGAACAGAGATCTCGGACATCTAGGCCAAGGGAGTTTACCATACAGATTTGGGAAGGAGCTTCAAAACCACTACCAACTAAGAAGTGTAAGACAATAGAGGTGCAAGGCAAAGGCAAAGCACCAAAGGAAGTAGAGTTTGAGTCTGATGACAATGAGTCTAATGATGATGAGACTGAGGGTGAGATCCAACTGCCGAAAGGTGAGGGAGAGTCGAGTGCTCCAATGGATAAGTATGTCTAGGAAAAAGATTTCGTGAGTGAAATGGCATGGTGAAAATTGGGTGCCATTAACCAAAAGCAGGTTTTTCTACTATTGTTGGAGAGACCTTTGACCTTTTAAGCCATCAAGAAGAGTTGCCCGAACATTGTGCTTGAGTTTGAGAATAGGGAGTGGACCCTTTTTGCTCAAGGGCCAAAAGGTAGGGCAAATTTGACTCTCGTGCAGGAGTTGTATGTCAATTGGGATCCCGAGAGAGGTAATGACATTATTTGGGTCCGCGAGAGGAACATTGATGTCTGCACAACTGCTATCAATAGGTATTATCATATTCCTTTGCGGGGTGAGTACGATTAATGAAGGAGAGAGCAGAAGCCAGACTTGACCATATGCTAAAGACTATGTGATAATCAGTTAATCTGCCATAGAGTAAGAGATATGGCTTGAGGAAGACGTACATGAACATAGAGGCTAGTGTTTTTTATGTATACATTGATGACAGGTATAATTCTTGATATCGGTGCAATCATACAAGTAAGATGCTGAGGACCCATAATAACATGCAGTGGATGCTCTATTTTGCCCACACCTTGACCACATTGCTCTAGAAGTACAAGCTAGGTAAGATGGATGATAAGATAAGAGGGGGTACTGAGAATAAACTTCATGACATCAGTTCGGTTCACGACCCGAATGAGGATAAATTGCAAAATATGGGCTAGGGTGAGCGGATGGTGACAATGGAAGGTGAGCTTCACTTGTTGAGGTTGGATTTAGAGGCACGAAACCGTACATTGTTAGGCAGCAAGGAGGCTAGGGATCAGTGACTGCGAGAGCCATTTGCTGTGATGCTCGAGGTAGTTTATGGGTTGAGACAGGTACAACACATTGGGCTCCAAATAGATCTCAAGGCACCGGTAGTTGCAGAGTTGATTGCTATGAATGCTACTAAGGGCACTACTGCGGATGAGCCACCTAAGGCCCGAGAGGAAGCAGTGATGGATGTTGCCCCAACTAGGGAGGGCGAGATGATAGTGAAAGTTGACACATCTGGTGTCACACTAGAGTATCCATCTGCATCAAGGACCGAGGCTCACGACCAATCCTCACTGCAACCCTAGATATCATAAGGGAGTTTCTGACACCCATTCTGATTTTGAATTTTTTATTTTTATGTTTTTGTGATATTGTGCCACTGAGGGCAATGCACTTTCTTAAGTGTGGATAGGGGTGTAGAATTTGATTTTTATTGGCATGTACTTAATTACTAGTGATACATTTTGGTTTTTATGAAATGATTACACTTGAGGCCATTGTAATTATATAATTGTAGTTGGCTTCTTATTGTCTTAATCCCAGATTTTCTTCAAACCAAATTTTGTTTCCCAAGGATACCAATTTTCTCGAACTAGTATTTTTAGGTAGATTTTTACACTTCATAAGAAAATTGGACTTTTCTTGACAATGGACTTCTTAGAAAGAATTCTTGAGGGATTAAAATCTAAAGAAAAATACAAAAATAATTTTCCTTTTTATTTTGGAACTGATATTGAATTGGAAAGAGCTTGAGTATTTATGCTTTTTGACATATTTTATATCAGGGATTAGGTATGGAGCAATTAAACTGAGACCATTTTTCATGATTTCTATGATTACATGCCTTGGGAATATACATCTGGCTTTCTTTTGATGCTTACGCTCATCGTTTAACTCATGTAATTACTTTCTATCTGTTGAAGTAAATGATGACTGTGCTAGTTGTATTAACTTGAGAGTTAGGTCTGAATCGTACTGAGTGAGCCATGTGTATTGTGTGAGGTGAGATTTTGGTTGTTCTTTGTATTATCCTTTCCTAGTCTAGAACCTTGTATGTGTTTGAGTCGAAACAAAATGATCAAGTCTTGTGAGACTAGGATATGATATAGGTGCATCTTTGATTGACAAATAACCTATTTTGCCTAATATTGCTAATATTATCTGTTGTCAGCCCCTTTGAACTTATAGACCTTTCTTTTGGCATCCATATTATAAGTCGAATAAACTCTTTATTCTTAACTAAATCTTGTTAAACTTTTACTTCCAAAAACACTTAAATCTCTAGAAGAGTAAAGAAATATATTGGGCCGCCTTTGAGTGGAACTATGTAAAAGCTTAAAAGGCGAACTTGTGCGTAAAAGAATTACTAGCCAAAAATACAAAATTAAGAAAAGTATAAAAAAGAAAAGAAGAGAAAAAAGAGGAGAAAAGAGAAATAAAAATACAAAGAAAAAAGAATGAACAACACCTCCTACAGCTTTATCCGGTCTAGAGTGTATCTAAGTGAGGATATGTTTTAAGAAAGAAAAGCCTAATTGTGAGTCTAGAAAATTATATAGGCGTGTTTTTGATTGACCAGATAGCCTATTTTGCCTACTATTGCTAATATTATTCTTAGTCAACCCCTTTGCGCTTGTGGATCTTGTTTTTGCACCCACATTATAAGTCGAATACCCTCGTTATTCTTAATTAAATCTTGCTAAACCTTTACCTTAAAAAGTATATAAGTCACTAGAAGAGTAAAGAAGGCTATTGGGTAGCCTTTGAGTGAAACCGTGAAAAATCTAAAAAAGTGCACTTGTGTGTAAAAGAATTACTAGCCGGAAATGCCAAATTAAGAAATGTGTGAAAATGAAAAGAAGAGAAAAAAATAGGAGAAAAGGTAAGAAATACAAATACAAAGAAAAAAATGAACTACACCTCCTATAACTTTATACGGTCTAGTGAGTATCTAAGTTATTATGCATTTAAAAAAGAAATTCCTAATTGTGTATGGTTTCATGGCCGGATGAAGACAAGAACCAAGTGTCAGACCAGGCGACGCCTGGCTCCACACAACCTCCAGCTCACGCCTAGCCTCGCGGGGCGAGGTTCCCAGCGCGCCTCAGACTAGGCCTTGTAAGATGAGATGCTTGGTCCCTTCCCCAATCCGTGAATTAAAGGTTTCCTACTCGGTTTTGGACTTTGAGACTCTCACCCTACCCTATAAATGCCTCTTAATGTGATTAGTGAGGGGTTGGACAATTGTTAAAGGCAAAGAGGTCATATGAACACAATGGAGCACGAATTTTAGTGATTCTTCCATCCTCCATCTCGAATTCATAGCTTTTATGTTTAAGAATAATACTTTGATTGTTATTACGAACATGAGTGGCTAGAAACTCCTTTCTTATGGGGTTATTGGTTGTTATTGACTATTTTTATTTGCCGATTAATGATATTACATGATCCAATCGCATTAATTTGTTTATTCAATCTTGTGCTCAATTATTTTACTATGTAGCTTACAGTAGAATACTATTTATGAATTCATAGTTGCACTCGAAACTGGGAACTATAAATTGCACATAAGATTAAATAGAGTAAGTTCTTGAATCCGAGCATCGGAGAACAAATTTGCGATTAGGACAGACATACTCTAGTTGTCTTACTTGGTCATTTTTGTAGGAGATATACATGTATTTTGTTAATTTTGATTCTATAGACATATAGTATAAGTTTGGCTTGAATAGGCGAGCGAGTGTCGAAAGAATTTCACAAGCATAATAAACATTGTTAACCAACAAATTAGATAGATCAAGTAATTGAATCAATCGAAAAAATATAATAGGAGAGACATTAATCCCATAACCTCGGAATATCCCCATCTCATTGAATTTTCTCCTAAGTGTTTGTTTGCTCGATTTGCATCCTTGTCTTATTGATCATTTCTTAGTTTCATAGTAATTTTAGAAGTAAAATCACAATCATCATCTTCATAACCACTTAAACAATTAACTTATAAGTAGTTTAGTTGGACAATAGTTAATCATAAATCCTCATGGGACGATACTTTCTCATCACTTTATTACTTGTCGATCGTATATACTTGTGTGTGTGTTTGGCCCCAACAAATTTTTGGAGCTATTGTCAAGGATTTAGAAATTAGCTACTTGTCTGAAATAAGCTTTTTTGTTGTTTGTTCAAGTTCTAGTTTGTTTATAGTTTCTGATTTTACGGATATTCACATTGAATGTGTTACACCCCATACTTTTATATTAGAAATCGTATTAAGTGAATAAATATGCGCCAAAGAGTTGAAGGACCTTTATAAAGATAATGGTGGATGAAAACAAGTTTTAAGGAAGTATTGTGAGGGTTGGAAGGTTAAGAAGCTAAATGAATCGAAGAAAATAAGTTTCGTTGAAAGTCGGCAAGTTGAAAATGTTATAACCCATACTTGTGGAGTGAGACTAGAGTCCTTAGAATGATAAAAAGGTAATTTTATGGGTTATTTTAGTCGTATGATAGTCGTGTGTTAAGTTTTGAAGCCAAACAAGTTGTGGAACAAAAGTCGACGAAAGTCATCACAAGTTGCGCTCATAAATTTTACTAAAATTATGTCTAATGTCACTGAGAATTATTCCCAATGTATTTGGCGTTATGGGGTGATCCACCCATCATATTGATTATCTACGAGCCTAGTTTCCAACACAGTAAATTGGTTGCCGATACAACATCGAACTAGTGAGATATTCATATTTTTGTGAGACTGCGCAAGCAGCTCCTTATGGGACCCATTTGAGACGGCCACCGACCCTACTTATTTTAAAAGATGTTGCAGCCTCACTTCTGGTCATTTCTAACCCAAACTTTATCCACAAGATCTAAAAAACCCTCTCTAACATATCTCCAAGATCTAAGAACCAAACTCAAGGGAAATCAACTTAAATCATCATCAAAAGTGTTAAAGACTACAAGAGAATGCTTTTATGATGTTGTGGTGTGATTGAGGGCTATTGTTGTAAGGCCCCTTTAAAATTTTTTAAAGATTTAAGATTTTAAAGTGCGCCAACGGTATTTGGGAATAATGTTTCGAGTATTAAAGAAGGCTTATGGGATAGAACCACATCATTTTGAAATGAAAATATATGTTTAAGGTGTGTTGGAACATATTAAGGAGGTTTGTGAGTGGGAAGAATTTGTGTGGGACAAGTTGGATACATTAAGTGGAAAGGATGTCTCAATTTTCACAACACCTTACTTTAAGCGGGAATTACTCTGATAGCAAAAATATATTTTCCATGAATTTTGTCCCTAAAGAATAGCCCTTCGAGTCTGGTTTCAAACGCATCAAACCATTTGTCACTTGGATATTTCTACAAGAATTTATAATCAAATTACTAAAATAAGGTAGGCGGAACAAGGAAAGTTTTGCTAAGGCTTTAAGGCCTTAAATCGCGCCTCGGATCTCCACTTTTCACTTGTGTACCCTAGTTGGATATGGATGAGGTTAACATAGTGTAATCATAGTTTCATACTTATATGAAAGTTTGAAAATGAATTGGGGATCTACATCATAGCAAGGTATCGAAAGAGGGTAAGTTGGAAAACAAGAAATATAGGAAGGATGCATCTAGGGGGCTCGTCTGAACTCGTGCACCGCACGGTTTTGAACGAGGAAAGACCCCCAACCATTTCAACAAAACAGCGAAGTATTGACCCAGCACAAAAATGGAACGAAAGCTCATGCATGCCCGCGCGACGCACGAGGATGGACAAGCTAGGCCTGAAGCCTTTATAAAGAGCATTTCGGTAGCTCACTTCTCCCACTTCTCTTAGCCGATTCTTGGAGCTCCCCTCCACTCTCTCAAAGCCCCCAACTCCCCCATCTTCAAGGTGAGTAATCCCTACTAATTTTGTGTTTTATTCCATCAATTCCACCCTAAAACTAACTCAATCCTCCATAAAATGCATAGATCTTCACGAAATTTCTTCAACAACTCAAAGGAGGGTTTTACAAGGTTTCTTCCAAAAGGTGATCCTACACCCTTATACTTACATGTATGGATATATTACGGGAATATGAGTATGAATTAAGTATTGTAACTTATGGTATGGTGATTAGAAGGCATAAGTTCCCAATTTAAATACATAACCATTGTAGAGATTGAAAGGTGATTATTTAATGGAATTTTGTTGGTTGGGCATGGATGGATGGTCATGTATGTGATGTTAGAAGTTATGAATTATTTAAGAAATATGGTGGGATAAATTGTTGGTAAATGGTTGTAGTTGGATGAACTAATTCTATGGTTAAGAGATGTAGAGATTCATGCCTACTAGGTATTTGATAAAGTGCCTAAATGGCCTAAATTATGGAATTTGTTACTAAGATTGGTCCCATTGGATATTGTTATTGTACATTGAAGTTTCTTAGTGTAGTGGATCATTGTATTATCATTAAGGGGCAAATTTGAGGTATGTTGGCTAAACTCCTCTCATAGAATTGAATCTCACGGTATTCTTGTAATTTATGTAAGTCCCGAGTTGTTCATTATAAAATTGGCTATTCCAAATAAGCTTGTGTTGAAAGATATATGTTCAATGTGTATCCCAAATGTGTTTATCATGTTGTTTTATTATTTGAGAATGTGTTCAAAGTATGGGCTGTGAATTAAAAATGTTTCGACTTCAAGTCAAGTTCAAACGAAAGCTATTATGCCAAATTTTGTGGAAAATCTCTACGTGCCTAAGACTCTTAATTGCTCACATGTGTACTAAAAACCTTGATTTGAAACGCCTTGTTGTTGTTGTTGATGATGATGATGATGTTTGATAGTGAAAAAAGTGAACATGAAATACTAAATACGGTCGACGTTCCAAGAATGATTTTATATTTGTGGCCACCGGTGCCAATGAAATGAAAAGATATGAAAGAAGTATGAAAAGACATGATTGATAGAAAATGATGATGTCAATCCACACATCATTGTGGTGAGACGGCCTAGCCGATCGGGTCATGATCGGATGCCATGACGCACACATGGTGGTGATTGTGATGGAAATTGTAATTAAAATTGTGACTGTGGTTGATGTCTCGGAGAGACGGCCTAGCTGATTGGGTCGTGATCAGACTCTGTGCTAAAAGTATGGTGGTGTTGTGAACGGTGGCATATTGGTACTAAAGATCTCCCAACTTAAAATATGGAAGCCTATTTGAACACTGTCTTGGTCCTAACTTGAGGTTTGATGTTGTTTGAGGCTTCCACTGATATTATGATTGTTCTTGCTTATATTATTAATCGTTCTATTGAGGGGGTGATTTGTCGTTCACACTAATACTATTTCATATGTACTAATGTCCCTTTTGCTGGGGGCGCTGCATCTTCAATGGATGCAGGTGGTTCCACAGTAGGAGACATTGATTAGTGATAGCGGTACACCCTCTTCTCAGCTGACTTGGTGAGCCCCACTTCATTTCGGGGTCCCACTTCATATGGGATGTGATTGATGTTTTGATATAATTTCCTTTAAATGGGATGAGATGATTGCTAGCGGAATGTGAGGAACGTTGACCCACACGGCATTGTGGTGAGACGGCTTAGCCGATAGGGATGAGGTCGTACGCCATGCCGCTCACATGCTGGTATTATGAGTGGACATCTCGGGTGAGACAGCTTAGCTGATCGGGCTGAGATCGGACTCCATGCTAAAATCATGGTGGTGTATCGGTACTAAAAATCTCCCAACTTATAAATATTGAAACTTGCTTGAAATTTGTTTTTTCTCCTAACTTGGTACTTTAATATTGATGAGGCCCTCATTGATTTCATGTTTCTTTATCATTGTACTATTATTCGTTCTATTGAGGGGGTGTTTAGTTTTCATACTAGAACTATTCCATATGTACTCACGTCCCTTTTGTCGGGGACGCTACATCTTTAATGGATGCAGGTGATTCCACAGTGGGTGGCATTGAACAGTGATAGTTGTACACCCTCTCTTCAGCTGACTTGGTGAGCCCCACTTCATTTCGGAGTCCTGTATCTTTTGTCCTTTGTACATAGCATTTTGAGGTATATCCTGGGCCTTGTTGCCGGCACTGTCATAACACTCTTTGGTTTCTATTAGAGGCTCCATAGATATGGTGTGGGTTGTATATTGGTGTAGGAAAAGTCAAACTAAAAATATTGTATTTGTATCACATGTTCCACTTCAAACTATGAATGTGTGATGTATTTTGAGACTTATAAATGAAGTAATCAATGGTAATGAAATGATGTTGTTCACGTGACCTTCCTATTGTCTAGTTGATGAAATGTACCTTCTCTTTATTCTTGGGTGAGTCGGGTAGATGGCATTGTGCAGACTTTCTCGACCGGGGTATTTCGTTTGAGCGCCGGTTGCGCTCCCTGAGGTCGGGGCATGACACTTTACCTCTAATAGTTCAAACCTTGGAAAATATCTTTCACGATAGTCAAATAATGCTAAAGAAGCAATCCTAATCAATAAAGCATTGATCATTGAAGAAATTCCAAAATTCAACAACGTCAACCCGGGACCACATTGTCAAAACCCGAAACCAAAACCAAATCTTAACGACCATATACCTACGAGTTCAAATATGTGATTAGATTATAAATCCGAGTCCAAATCAATTTTCTAAACCTCAAAATATACTTTCTTAAGTTATATATAAAAACCCCAAATTTCACTTTAACATTCCATGTTTTAGGTATATAAATACATGAAAAATCAATATATATGGTCGAAATCAAGTATAAATTAGTCACCTCCAAGATTATAGTGAAATCCCTCTTCAAAATCTCCTCTTCACCTTCTCCAAAACTCAAAATAGTGAACAAAGAGCAATTCGCAAAATTTTGGACAAAATATACCCATGCCAACATTTCCTTAATCGTGATCGCGACCCCTAGCCTACGTGACCGTAATGGAAACATATGTACTGCCTTAAGTTCCTTCTACATGAACGTGAATGACAACACACGGTCTCGAAGGCCATCTTGCCACTCCTCTATGTGATCTTGTTCAATGTCACGCAACCGCCATGAACTTCCTCCTCTGGCCCAGCTCCCTTCTTTCATCTTCACAATTGCAGCTTCTTCTTCACGATCATTGTGATCACCCTTCTACGAAATCGCACTTCCTATTCGGAAATCACAATTCACAATCTACTTGGCTCAGATCTCTCTCTTAGTGATCGCAACAACTAATATCGCGATCATCATTCACACATGAGCACCAGAAAACTAGCAGTCTCAAAATGGCCTAAAGTGATTTGAAACCACCCTGAAACTCACCTGAGCCCCTCGGAAGCCCATCTAAACATACTAACTAGTTTGTATACCTTCCACGAACTTATCCAAAGTCTAAAATCATACATAACAATATCAAAACTAAGAATCAAAGATCAATCAAATTTATGAAATTTTCTTAAGTTCATAAATTCCAATTTCAACTAGAAGAGCCGAATCAATCCCGAGGCACTCAAGGCATGAACAAAATATACGTACAAGTCCAAAATTATCATACAAACCTACTGGAAACTTCAAATCATCAAACCGGATTCATTTACAAAAGGTCAAATCTTAGTCAACTCTTCCAACTTAAAACATCCAAATTAAAAATTACTCTTTCAAACCATTCCCGAACCTCTCAGAAATCAAACCCAGCCATACTCGTAAGTCATAATACATCATATGAAGCTATCCAAGATCTCAAATCAAATAATGGAATGCCAAAACTGCAATAGGTGGGTTGTTACATACACCGACATCAATGTTGTTGTAACTGGCCAATAGAGAAGAGGCCAACATGAATTCTGGTTGATGTGCTTGTTTAAGTTGGGAAATATTTTATTAACTATGTCATTATTGATGTCCAAGTTGACTAAAAGATACCCATAATTATGGGAAATCCATTCTTCGCTATGGGGAGAGCATTAATAAATTATAAGACTGGGAAATTGACGATGAAATTGAATAATTAATGAACAAATCATCTTTAATGTTCAACACTTTACAAGGAGACCCAGTGAGTTTGTGAGTTGTTCGCAAGTGGAGGTAGTTGATGTGATACTTCATAAGGAGGATGAGACTCTTCACGCTAGAGATCCATTGTAATCTTGCTTGATGAATCTAGAAGAAGTTGATGGTGAAGACTTGGAGGAGTGGATTATGTCTCTTGAAGGTCAACGATTTTGGAAAGGTAATCTCAGTTTGAACCCTTATACTTAGAGAAAAGAAAGACACTACCGACTAAGCCATCGAGAAAGTAGCCACACAGTTGAAGCTTAACCGCTTCCAACCCAACCCAAGTATGCTTTATGCGGACCTAACTCTTGTTTTCGAGTTATTATCTCATCTTGTTTGTTAGATCTGCAGGTAGAACAACTTTTGTAGGTTATGAAGAAATGTAAGAAGGCTAATTGTTGGACCATAGCAGACATAAGGGTATAAGTTTGGCCTTTTGCATGCATAAGATTCTACTAGAAGAGGGGCACGAACCTTCAAAGGACTATCGATAAATACTAAACTCAAACATAAAGAAGGTGGTGAAGGAGGTCATTAAGTGGTTAGATCGGGGTATCATCTTCTCTATCTACGGTAAAGCTAGGTTAGCCTAGTGCAATGTGTCCCAAAGAAATGTGGGATGACTATGCTGCAAAATGAGAATAACGAGTTGATCTATACTCAAATAGTGGATTGGCAAATCTGCATTGGATTACATGAAACTAAACAATTCTACCTAGAAGACCGTTTCCCCTTGTCATTTATCAATCAGATGTTAGACAGGATGGCGAGGAGGTCTCACTTTTCCTGCTTGGATGGATATTCAGAGTATAATCAGATTTTGATCTTATGTGAGGATAGAGAGAAAATGCCATTCACATATCTGTGTGGCATCTTTGCCTTTCACATAATTTTGTTTGTCCTATGCAATACACCCACCATATTCCAGAGGTATATAATGGTCATTTTCACTGTTATGGTTAAGGATATCATGGAGGTTTTCATACGACTTCTTAGTGGTGGGGGATTCATTCGATGATTGCCTTGGGAATTTGATAATAGTGTTGAAGAGGTGCATAGAGACAAATTTAGTGCTAAATTAGGAGAAATGCCATTTTATGATACATGAAACCTTGGTCACCGAGTGTCAGGTACAGGAATAGAGGGAGACCATGACAAGGTTGACATAATAGAAACATCGCCATCGCCCACCTCAATTAAGGAAATAAGAAGTTTTTTCGATCATAATTGTTTCTATAGGAGATTTGTAAAAGACTTTTCTAAAATTTCTAACCATTTTCATAAATTTCTTGTAAAGGATCACCCCTTTGAATTTTTTGATGATTGCAGGGTAGCAATTAAGGAGCTGGAGAAGAGACTGGTGACTACACCAATCATGGTTGTGTCCCACTAGGAGCAATAATTTGAGCTTATGTGTGATGCGAGTGACTATGCTGTATGAGAAATTTTAGGGTAACAATAGGACAAATTCATGCATCTAATCTGCTATGCAAGTAGAACATTTAATGGTGCTCAACCCAATTGCACTATGACTGAGAAAGAGATGTTAGCAGCGGTGTTTGCATTCAACAAATTCAAGTTATACATGATAGAATCAAAGGTAATTTTTCATACTGATGATGCTGCATTTAAGTACTTGATCGAGAAAAAGGAGTAAAAGTCGCGCCTGATTTGTTAGGTGCTGCTACTGCAAGAGTTTGACTTGGAGATCCATGATTGGAAGGTAATGGAGAACCGAGTGGCAGACCATCTCCCGAGGTTGGAAGGAGTTGAAAAGAAGGTAAAGGTTGGTATACTAATCTTGCTAATAATTTGTCAAGAAACATTGTGACTTTTAATCTTTCTTAGTTCAAAGAAAAAAGTTCTTTTGTGATTGTCGGTCTTATTATTGGAATCTCATTTTTACAATTTGCGTGGATAACATGAACCGAAGGTATATCCTGAGAAAGATCAAACTTTTGTGTTGCAAGCTTGCCGCTCTTTCCCTTATGGTGGGCATTTTGGATGAGTAAGGACATCTACGAAGGTGTTGGAGTCAGGTTTCTACTAGCCAACTCTGTTCAAGGATGCACATGCTTGGGTGAAGAGTTGTGATAAATATGAAAAGATGGGCAATGTTCTCGCTGTCATGAGATGTCAATGACTAGGATTTAGGAGTTTCAGGTGTTCGATATGTGGAGAATTGACTTCATGGTACCGTTTGTTAGTTTATATTGAAATAAGAATTTAGTTGTGGTTGTAGACTATGTCTTCAAATGGGTCGAAGCTATTGCACTCACAACGAATGATGTTAAGGGAGTCATATGCTTTTCGAAGAAGAATATTTTCACCTAGTTGGCATTCCAAGAGCAATATTTAGTTATAGAGGTACCTAATTCTGCAACCTCTCTTTTCAAAGATTGTTGGAAAAATATGGTATTTGACATGAGGTGGCGACACTATATCACTCGTAAATGAGTGGTCAAGTGGAGGTATCAAATCGAGAAATTAAGAGTGTGTTAGCAAAGACTCTGAATGCCACCTAGATAGATTGGGCAAGGAAGTTGGATGTTACACGTTAGGCCTATCATACTATATTTAAAACTCCAATTGACATGTCACCGCATAAACTAGTGTATGGAAAAGTGTGCCACTGTCAGTAGAACTTGAGCATGGACCCTGTGGGCTTTGTGGTAATAAATAAACTTAGATATGGAACTCGCGGGCACGAGTAGAGTCAAGAAGTTACATGAACTCGAGGATTTCCACTTCCACACATTTGAGAGCACTAATTTGTATAAACAGAGGATGAATATAATGCACAACAAATAAATTCTAGATAGGAACATTAAGCTTGGAGACAAGGTATGGTTGTATAACTTGAAATTGAGGTTATTTATGGGCACGTTGAATTTTGATGGTTGGAACCACTTAGAGTTGTACAAGTGTTCCCAAGTAAGACTGTGAAAATCGAGTTTGAAGATAAAAGCAACAAGTTTCATGCAAACGGGCAAAGATTGAAATATTACCTTGGCATGGGCGAAGAGGAATGAGTAGTATCTGAAATATATTTGAGTGATCCCCAAAAGTTGAGCAAACCTTGATAGCAAGGAGTTGTGTTGTTCCACGACATTAAATAAGGTGCTTCCTGGGAGGTAATCCATGGTTTTATTTTAACCCGTAATGCCATGACATTAAACCAATTGCTTGTTGGGAAGCAACCCAATATTTATGGGTTTTTTTATTTTGATTTGGGATGTGTGATATATTTGTGAGTGATACATGTATGAAATTGTACAAACATGCATGGCTCAGGGTAAATAAATTAAGGATCGCGCGAAAGGCTACCACGCTACCAGCACTGGCCAAAACTCAAAACAGTAAATTGGAGGGGCTTCTCACTATACCTGGCATGGATGTTTTGGGGCTTGCCTTAAAGTCTCGAGTCATGCAAGCTTTTGGCAAGCTCCCAGGTAAGTCGTTTATTTTAAAACCCTTTCTTCTCTTTCATTTCACACAATTCCCACTCAAAGCCCCTCTCTCACTCTCCACCCTTTCTCATCTTGTTCTCTTTCTATCCCCCGTAAATCCCCAACACCACTCCACACTTCCACCTTGCCCACCCTCCGGCGACCACTGGTAAGTCCCTCGGCCCTTTCATCTTCTTATGTCCACCCCCCAAACGCGATAGTCCCCCACCCTATTCATTTAGGTTAGTTTTTTTGTTGTCTTCTTTCTCTAGTTTAGATAGTATATCTTTTAAATTTATGGAGCGAAAATGAATTTGAATCTGTCGGTTGTTGGTGGGAAACTACAATTCCCAACCAAAAATTTGAAGTCAATTTCAAATTGGGAGGACAAAACACATAACAATTGAATCAAAACGTGAAGGTAAAATTATGCAGATAAGGTGTTCAAAAATTCCCCGAATGAAAATTTTGATATGTTTAGCGATGATTGAGTACCGAGCCTAATTCTAATGGCGATATGAATATCTCCTAAGTGTACGGTGTGCTGTCTGGGGGTCTTTGCACTTATTGCATTCATTATAGAATGAATGTCAACCCGCGGCCGACTTATGCATGACTCATGTGTCGCCTTCACCACTTGGCTTTCAATGATGCTAGTTGGACTTATATGAATGAAATTAAGTTGTAGTAGTTGCTCGTGCCTCATTTACTCGTTTTGCAGGTACTATGGCTATTTGCAAAACACCGACTCCCAGTCATGGAGCGAAATAATGTGGTAGCGACCCCCACCCCCCCCCCCCCCCAAAAAAAAATGACCATTGATCAATAAAAATGCACAGAATAAGGGTGCCAAGGCAGCAAGAACATGGGCACGACATAATAGGGATACACAGGGAACCTTTGAGGTGGATGCTGAGGCTGCCACTGTGATCATGGAGAAACCCATACTGATACCACAAGGTGAACAGAGATCTCGGACATCTAGGCCAAGGGAGTTTACCATACAGATTTGGGAAGGAGCTTCAAAACCACTACCAACTAAGAAGTGTAAGACAATAGAGGTGCAAGGCAAAGGCAAAGCACCAAAGGAAGTAGAGTTTGAGTCTGATGACAATGAGTCTAATGATGATGAGACTGAGGGTGAGATCCAACTGCCGAAAGGTGAGGGAGAGTCGAGTGCTCCAATGGATAAGTATGTCTAGGAAAAAGATTTCGTGAGTGAAATGGCATGGTGAAAATTGGGTGCCATTAACCAAAAGCAGGTTTTTCTACTATTGTTGGAGAGACCTTTGACCTTTTAAGCCATCAAGAAGAGTTGCCCGAACATTGTGCTTGAGTTTGAGAATAGGGAGTGGACCCTTTTTGCTCAAGGGCCAAAAGGTAGGGCAAATTTGACTCTCGTGCAGGAGTTGTATGTCAATTGGGATCCCGAGAGAGGTAATGACATTATTTGGGTCCGCGAGAGGAACATTGATGTCTGCACAACTGCTATCAATAGGTATTATCATATTCCTTTGCGGGGTGAGTACGATTAATGAAGGAGAGAGCAGAAGCCAGACTTGACCATATGCTAAAGACTATGTGATAATCAGTTAATCTGCCATAGAGTAAGAGATATGGCTTGAGGAAGACGTACATGAACATAGAGGCTAGTGTTTTTTATGTATACATTGATGACAGGTATAATTCTTGATATCGGTGCAATCATACAAGTAAGATGCTGAGGACCCATAATAACATGCAGTGGATGCTCTATTTTGCCCACACCTTGACCACATTGCTCTAGAAGTACAAGCTAGGTAAGATGGATGATAAGATAAGAGGGGGTACTGAGAATAAACTTCATGACATCAGTTCGGTTCACGACCCGAATGAGGATAAATTGCAAAATATGGGCTAGGGTGAGCGGATGGTGACAATGGAAGGTGAGCTTCACTTGTTGAGGTTGGATTTAGAGGCACGAAACCGTACATTGTTAGGCAGCAAGGAGGCTAGGGATCAGTGACTGCGAGAGCCATTTGCTGTGATGCTCGAGGTAGTTTATGGGTTGAGACAGGTACAACACATTGGGCTCCAAATAGATCTCAAGACACCGGTAGTTGCAGAGTTGATTGCTATGAATGCTACTAAGGGCACTACTGCGGATGAGCCACCTAAGGCCCGAGAGGAAGCAGTGATGGATGTTGCCCCAACTAGGGAGGGCGAGATGATAGTGAAAGTTGACACATCTGGTGTCACACTAGAGTATCCATCTGCATCAAGGACCGAGGCTCACGACCAATCCTCACTGCAACCCTAGATATCATAAGGGAGTTTCTGACACCCATTCTGATTTTGAATTTTTTATTTTTATGTTTTTGTGATATTGTGCCACTGAGGGCAATGCACTTTCTTAAGTGTGGATAGGGGTGTAGAATTTGATTTTTATTGGCATGTACTTAATTACTAGTGATACATTTTGGTTTTTATGAAATGATTACACTTGAGGCCATTGTAATTATATAATTGTAGTTGGCTTCTTATTGTCTTAATCCCAGATTTTCTTCAAACCAAATTTTGTTTCCCAAGGATACCAATTTTCTCGAACTAGTATTTTTAGGTAGATTTTTACACTTCATAAGAAAATTGGACTTTTCTTGACAATGGACTTCTTAGAAAGAATTCTTGAGGGATTAAAATCTAAAGAAAAATACAAAAATAATTTTCCTTTTTATTTTGGAACTGATATTGAATTGGAAAGAGCTTGAGTATTTATGCTTTTTGACATATTTTATATCAGGGATTAGGTATGGAGCAATTAAACTGAGACCATTTTTCATGATTTCTATGATTACATGCCTTGGGAATATACATCTGGCTTTCTTTTGATGCTTACGCTCATCGTTTAACTCATGTAATTACTTTCTATCTGTTGAAGTAAATGATGACTGTGCTAGTTGTATTAACTTGAGAGTTAGGTCTGAATCGTACTGAGTGAGCCATGTGTATTGTGTGAGGTGAGATTTTGGTTGTTCTTTGTATTATCCTTTCCTAGTCTAGAACCTTGTATGTGTTTGAGTCGAAACAAAATGATCAAGTCTTGTGAGACTAGGATATGATATAGGTGCATCTTTGATTGACAAATAACCTATTTTGCCTAATATTGCTAATATTATCTGTTGTCAGCCCCTTTGAACTTATAGACCTTTCTTTTGGCATCCACATTATAAGTCGAATAAACTCTTTATTCTTAACTAAATCTTGTTAAACTTTTACTTCCAAAAACACTTAAATCTCTAGAAGAGTAAAGAAATATATTGGGCCGCCTTTGAGTGGAACTATGTAAAAGCTTAAAAGGCGAACTTGTGCGTAAAAGAATTACTAGCCAAAAATACAAAATTAAGAAAAGTATAAAAAAGAAAAGAAGAGAAAAAAGAGGAGAAAAGAGAAATAAAAATACAAAGAAAAAAGAATGAACAACACCTCCTACAGCTTTATCCGGTCTAGAGTGTATCTAAGTGAGGATATGTTTTAAGAAAGAAAAGCCTAATTGTGAGTCTAGAAAATTATATAGGCGTGTTTTTGATTGACCAGATAGCCTATTTTGCCTACTATTGCTAATATTATTCTTAGTCAACCCCTTTGCGCTTGTGGATCTTGTTTTTGCACCCACATTATAAGTCGAATACCCTCGTTATTCTTAATTAAATCTTGCTAAACCTTTACCTTAAAAAGTATATAAGTCACTAGAAGAGTAAAGAAGGCTATTGGGTAGCCTTTGAGTGAAACCGTAAAAAATCTAAAAAAGTGCACTTGTGTGTAAAAGAATTACTAGCCGGAAATGCCAAATTAAGAAATGTGTGAAAATGAAAAGAAGAGAAAAAAATAGGAGAAAAGGTAAGAAATACAAATACAAAGAAAAAAATGAACTACACCTCCTATAACTTTATACGGTCTAGTGAGTATCTAAGTTATTATGCATTTAAAAAAGAAATTCCTAATTGTGTATGGTTTCATGGCCGGATGAAGACAAGAACCAAGTGTCAGACCAGGCGACGCCTGGCTCCACACAACCTCCAGCTCACGCCTAGCCTCGCGGGGCGAGGTTCCCAGCGCGCCTCAGACTAGGCCTTGTAAGATGAGATGCTTGGTCCCTTCCCCAATCCGTGAATTAAAGGTTTCCTACTCGGTTTTGGACTTTGAGACTCTCACCCTACCCTATAAATGCCTCTTAATGTGATTAGTGAGGGGTTGGACAATTGTTAAAGGCAAAGAGGTCATATGAACACAATGGAGCACGAATTTTAGTGATTCTTCCATCCTCCATCTCGAATTCATAGCTTTTATGTTTAAGAATAATACTTTGATTGTTATTACGAACATGAGTGGCTAGAAACTCCTTTCTTATGGGGTTATTGGTTGTTATTGACTATTTTTATTTGCCGATTAATGATATTACATGATCCAATCGCATTAATTTGTTTATTCAATCTTGTGCTCAATTATTTTACTATGTAGCTTACAGTAGAATACTATTTATGAATTCATAGTTGCACTCGAAACTGGGAACTATAAATTGCACATAAGATTAAATAGAGTAAGTTCTTGAATCCGAGCATCGGAGAACAAATTTGCGATTAGGACAGACATACTCTAGTTGTCTTACTTGGTCATTTTTGTAGGAGATATACATGTATTTTGTTAATTTTGATTCTATAGACATATAGTATAAGTTTGGCTTGAATAGGCGAGCGAGTGTCGAAAGAATTTCACAAGCATAATAAACATTGTTAACCAACAAATTAGATAGATCAAGTAATTGAATCAATCGAAAAAATATAATAGGAGAGACATTAATCCCATAATCTCGGAATATCCCCATCTCATTGAATTTTCTCCTAAGTGTTTGTTTGCTCGATTTGCATCCTTGTCTTATTGATCATTTCTTAGTTTCATAGTAATTTTAGAAGTAAAATCACAATCATCATCTTCATAACCACTTAAACAATTAACTTATAAGTAGTTTAGTTGGACAATAGTTAATCATAAATCCTCATGGGACGATACTTTCTCATCACTTTATTACTTGTCGATCGTATATACTTGTGTGTGTGTTTGGCCCCAACAAATTTTTGGAGCTATTGTCAAGGATTTAGAAATTAGCTACTTGTCTGAAATAAGCTTTTTTGTTGTTTGTTCAAGTTCTAGTTTGTTTATAGTTTCTGATTTTACGGATATTCACATTGAATGTGTTACACCCCATACTTTTATATTAGAAATCGTATTAAGTGAATAAATATGCGCCAAAGAGTTGAAGGACCTTTATAAAGATAATGGTGGATGAAAACAAGTTTTAAGGAAGTATTGTGAGGGTTGGAAGGTTAAGAAGCTAAATGAATCGAAGAAAATAAGTTTCGTTGAAAGTCGGCAAGTTGAAAATGTTATAACCCATACTTGTGGAGTGAGACTAGAGTCCTTAGAATGATAAAAAGGTAATATTATGGGTTATTTTAGTCGTATGATAGTCGTGTGTTAAGTTTTGAAGCCAAACAAGTTGTGGAACAAAAGTCGACGAAAGTCATCACAAGTTGCGCTCATAAATTTTACTAAAATTATGTCTAATGTCACTGAGAATTATCCCCAATGTATTTGGCGTTATGGGGTGATCCACCCATCATATTGATTATCTACGAGCCTAGTTTCCAACACAGTAAATTGGTTGCCGATACAACATCGAACTAGTGAGATATTCATATTTTTGTGAGACTGCGCAAGCAGCTCCTTATGGGACCCATTTGAGACGGCCACCGACCCTACTTATTTTAAAAGATGTTGCAGCCTCACTTCTGGTCATTTCTAACCCAAACTTTATCCACAAGATCTACAAAACCCTCTCTAACATATCTCCAAGATCTAAGAACCAAACTCAAGGGAAATTAACTCAAATCATCATCAAAAGTGTTAAAGACTACAAGAGAATGCTTTTATGATGTTGTGGTGTGATTGAGGGCTATTGTTGTAAGGCCCCGTTAAAATTTTTTAAAGATTTAAGATTTTAAAGTGCGCCAACGGTATTTGGGAATAATGTTTCGAGTATTAAAGAAGGCTTATGGGATAGAACCACATCATTTTGAAATGAAAATATATGTTTAAGGTGTGTTGGAACATATTAAGGAGGTTTGTGAGTGGGAAGAATTTGTGTGGGACAAGTTGGATACATTAAGTGGAAAGGATGTCTCAATTTTCACAACACCTTACTTTAAGCGGGAATTACTCTGATAGCAAAAATATATTTTCCATGAATTTTGTCCCTAAAGAATAGCCCTTCGAGTCTGGTTTCAAACGCATCAAACCATTTGTCACTTGGATATTTCTACAAGAATTTATAATCAAATTACTAAAATAAGGTAGGCAGAACAAGGAAAGTTTTGCTAAGGCTTTAAGGCCTTAAATCGCGCCTCGGATCTCCACTTTTCACTTGTGTACCCTAGTTGGATATGGATGAGGTTAACATAGTGTAATCATAGTTTCATACTTATATGAAAGTTTGAAAATGAATTGGGGATCTACATCATAGCAAGGTATCGAAGGAGGGTAAGTTGGAAAACAAGAAATATAGGAAGGATGCATCTAGGGGGCTCGTCTGAACTCGTGCACCGCACGGTTTTGAACGAGGAAAGACCCCCAACCATTTCAACAAAACAGCGAAGTATTGACCCAGCACAAAAATGGAACGAAAGCTCATGCATGCCCGCGCGACGCACGAGGATGGACAAGCTAGGCCTGAAGCCTTTATAAAGAGCATTTCGGTAGCTCACTTCTCCCACTTCTCTTAGCCGATTCTTGGAGCTCCCCTCCACTCTCTCAAAGCCCCCAACTCCCCCATCTTCAAGGTGAGTAATCCCTACTAATTTTGTGTTTTATTCCATCAATTCCACCCTAAAACTAACTCAATCCTCCATAAAATGCATAGATCTTCACGAAATTTCTTCAACAACTCAAAGGAGGGTTTTACAAGGTTTCTTCCAAAAGGTGATCCTACACCCTTATACTTACATGTATGGATATATTACGGGAATATGAGTATGAATTAAGTATTGTAACTTATAGTATGGTGATTAGAAGGCATAAGTTCCCAATTTAAATACATAACCATTGTAGAGATTGAAAGGTGATTATTTAATGGAATTTTGTTGGTTGGGCATGGATGGATGGTCATGTATGTGATGTTAGAAGTTATGAATTATTTAAGAAATATGGTGGGATAAATTGTTGGTAAATGGTTGTAGTTGGATGAACTAATTCTATGGTTAAGAGATGTAGAGATTCATGCCTACTAGGTATTTGATAAAGTGCCTAAATGGCCTAAATTATGGAATTTGTTACTAAGATTGGTCCCATTGGATATTGTTATTGTACATTGAAGTTTCTTAGTGTAGTGGATCGTTGTATTATCATTAAGGGGTAAATTTGAGGTATGTTGGCTAAACTCCTCTCATAGAATTGAATCTCACGGTATTCTTGTAATTTATGTAAGTCCCGAGTTGTTCATTATAAAATTGGCTATTCCAAATAAGCTTGTGTTGAAAGATATATGTTCAATGTGTATCCCAAATGTGTTTATCATGTTGTTTTATTATTTGAGAATGTGTTCAAAGTATGGGCTGTGAATTAAAAATGTTTCGACTTCAAGTCAAGTTCAAACGAAAGCTATTATGCCAAATTTTGTGGAAAATCTCTACGTGCCTAAGACTCTTAATTGCTCACATGTGTACTAAAAACCTTGATTTGAAACGCCTTGTTATTGTTGTTGATGATGATGATGATGTTTGATAGTGAAAAAAGTGAACATGAAATACTAAATACGGTCGACGTTCCAAGAATGATTTTATATTTGTGGCCACCGGTGCCAATGAAATGAAAAGATATGAAAGAAGTATGAAAAGACATGATTGATAGAAAATGATGATGTCAATCCACACATCATTGTGGTGAGACGGCCTAGCCGATCGGGTCATGATCGGATGCCATGACGCACACATGGTGGTGATTGTGTTGGAAATTGTAATTAAAATTGTGACTGTGGTTGATGTCTCGGAGAGACGGCCTAGCTGATTGGGTCGTGATCAGACTCTGTGCTAAAAGTATGGTGGTGTTGTGAACGGTGGCATATTGGTACTAAAGATCTCCCAACTTAAAATATGGAAGCCTATTTGAACACTGTCTTGGTCCTAACTTGAGGTTTGATGTTGTTTGAGGCTTCCACTGATATTATGATTGTTCTTGCTTATATTATTAATCGTTCTATTGAGGGGGTGATTTGTCGTTCACACTAATACTATTTCATATGTACTAATGTCCCTTTTGCTGGGGGCGCTGCATCTTCAATGGATGCAGGTGGTTCCACAGTAGGAGACATTGATTAGTGATAGCGGTACACCCTCTTCTCAGCTGACTTGGTGAGCCCCAATTCATTTCGGGGTCATGTATATTTTGTTCCTTGTGTATTGTGTTTGAGGTATAGCTGGGGACTTGTTGCTGGCACTATCATAGTACTCTTTTGTATATATTAGAGGCTCCATAGACACAGTGTGGGTTGTATATTAGTGTTGGGGAAGTCAAACAATTTATGTTATGTTTGAATTACTTGTTCCATTTCAGACCATGAAAATGTGTGTAATTTGTGACTTTAAAATGAAGTGACTAATGGTAATGAATTGGCATTGTATATATGATATCCTTATTGTCTAATTAACGAAAATATGTATTCTCTTTTTTCATAAGTGAGTTTGGGTAGAAAGTTTCTAACAGGCTTGCTTGACCGGGTTCACTCGGTTGAGCGCCGATCGCGCTCCCCGAGTTTGGGGCGTGACAAACTTGGTATCAGAGCCTAAGATTTTAAAGTATCCTAGGATGTCTCGGAGCCGTAACAAACTTGGTATCAGAGTTGAGAAGGGGCTTCAAGTTGTAGCTGTTTGCCAAGGTATTTATAACATCTTAAGGTTAATTTTGTGTTGGTTGTGTTGTTTGAGTTAAAAATCATAAGATATCACTTGAAAGAACATGGGACATGGTTATCTTTTTTGTTGGACTATTTTGTGGATACATATATGGTTTGTGGTGACTGGAAATTATAAGAAATAATTTGTTAATGTTGTGGCTGTTGTTGTTAAGCTTTTATAGGTGTTAAGTAAGTTGATGGAAAAAATAACATGAAAAACAAGTGATAGATGATAAAAGTGAAGGTGCTAGGCATGTGGGACCATTTGGGAAGCTCAATATGAGTATTGTTGATGTTGTTTGGGTTGTTTGGTGATTGTTTTAACCTGTGGGAAGTCATATATATAGGGGAGATGTTGCCCGTTTTATCTTAAAATAGGTTGTGGTTGATATGTAACAGTTACGACGCTTAATAGATAACGATAGTATCATTTCTCTTATTATAGACTAAGGAGCCATGTCAATTGCATAGCTAAGGATGGACAGTATATACAAGGTATGTGAGGCTATCCCTTTCATTCTTTTGCATGACTCTGATTGTACATAACATAAATGAATGAGCTTCCAAAGATACCCCACTCTCATATAACAGTTGCATGTTTTGCTGCAGGTCTAGATAGATAGGTTAACGGTCCTCTGAGTAGGCTACCAGTTCAGCATAAAGTGTTGTTGCACTCCACTTGTCTCAAAGTTGCCTTTCGAGTCAGTACACTTATGCACATATGTTCATGGTTACGGCGAGGCTATGTCCCGACCATATGTTGTTTATATACTCTTAGATGCTTGTAGACAGATGTCATGTGCATGTATGCTTTGTTCGGCCTTGTAGGCATGTGTATCTCATGTATATCATTTTGGGGTTGTCCTATGTTGAGTATTCCCTTATGTTTTATTATGGTTATCTCATGACGAACCTTCTAGCCCATTTACGCATGATAGTATGATTAAGGATAAATTACGTTGGTGCTCGAAAATTAAGGCACGGGTGCCTGTCGCAGCCCTTCGGCTTAGGTCGTAACAAACTTGGCATTAGAGTAGTTATGTCCTAGGGATGTCTACAAGCCGTGTCTAGTAGAATCTTGTTTATGGGTGTGTTGCGTGCCATACTTATAAACAAGAGGCTACGGGATATTTAGGATGGTTACCTTCCTTTCATGTTCTAGATCGTGTGAAAGAGCTGAGTTGTAGGGAATCGAGTGTAACGTATGTGTTGATGTAGGTTGTACAAAGATGTCATTACCCAGAAGAGCTTCAGCAAGTCTGGATGTTAAGGAATGATTGGGAGGGGATATGAGACGTACGCCCTCTATTGAGACAAATCCGTCTGAGGACCAGGGTAAGTACCGCCCTGCGATAGCCCCGGTTCCATTAGTACTAAAGGAGCTGATGGAGGCTCCAGCATCATTAACTCTGTGAGTTCCACCACCAGCTCTGTCTATGTGAGAAAAATAGTACAGGTATTGACGCAACCAGTTGACTCTGGCCCCTAATAATTATAAACCCCTTAAAGGGTCATGTAATTCACAACCTAAGGAGTTCAGAGAGCAAGAGTCATCTATATATTTAAGATATGATTCTGATGAATCTATGGCATGGACTAAGAGGTCCAGGACAGTTGATGATTTCAGAGGATTACCGGGTGGTGGTAGGTTGCAGTGGAATAGTTTAGTACAAATAGAATAAAGTTTCCCTAACCATTGTGTCATCAGTGTGGTCGGGCGCATGCTGACCAATGTCATGTAAAAAGGCATTTTTTTTTGGTATGGAAGTAAGAGCCACAAGATATGGGCATATCCAATGCTTAAGAATAAAGACCAAGATATGAGTGGAGATGGAGCATCAGCTCCGGAGACTACTTTATGAGTACAAATACATGGCCCAATTTTCTTCTATAATATTCATGCTGACTAGTAGAATCTTACCCGACAGTGTTGGGAAACTCACATGGATAGTTTCCATCCATTTTGGATAAATCGTTATATATGAAAATGTAGTAAAGATAGACAATAAGCACAGCATGCAAAAGATATCATCGGGGAGGTTCTACAGCTTATAGGTTTATTAGATAAGTAAAGTAATATCAGACGATTAAAGAAAGAGGCCAGATAGAGTACGGGCAATCGAGAATCAAGGATGTGTTTTTGAAATTACTTCGAAGGAGATGAGAAGTGGAGTGTTGTAAAAAGTTTTTATGAAACCAAATAGAGCAATATGAATGAACATGGAAGACTATTAAGGGACGTAAGTTAAAGTATGGAAGTAAAATAAGATTGGTAGGCAAGTAAGCTCTAAGGTTATAAAGTAGTATGGGCCCCGTTTTCATTAAAAGGTGGATTAATAATTTTAACGGAGATTATCAGAAGGACAACTTAACCACACAGATGCGAAGTCACGATCGGAGAATGACTTAGGATGAACTAGAACTAAGGTACCAATTATAGATTCAAAGGACTCTCACACTAGCTAGCATTGCAGTGATAGAAAAAGTGAATAAGTAGAAGGAGGAAGTGGATTAGTCGAAGAAGAACCCTAAATGAATTTTATAAAGATCTCCTTGACAAGCCACATGAATTAAAGTTAAACTCGTCGAAAGAAGGCATGCCAGCAAGAACGTATGACTTGCTACGTATATGGACCCCTATAAATTGTCTTAGAGGAATAAAGGTTACCCATAGGTCAATTGTAAGCTACTAGGAATACGGACCTACGAAAGGGGGAAAGACGAGTAGTACTTCAAGCGTGAAACGTTGAACTATTTCCCTAAGGGGGGAAATGAGGTAGTAAAGCACTAAGTCGAGATCACGTTTATTTAACAACGAAAATATGGGAGGATTGGGACATAAAGAAGTATAAGCAACTTTAAAGTAACACACTGGTATAAACCATATGGAAAAGAGACGATATTGGTTTATAAATTGACGACAAGCATAGTCAAACACTTTATATATGGGAATGTTAATCTGAAAAATGTGTTATAGTTAGTAGATATGACTCCAAATGAAATTGTTGAGATTGAAAGGAGACGAAAGAATAATAATAAGGAGTTAGAAAGGGATCCGAGTACGATGACTCCTGAAATTAAAGGCATACCATGGTAATATCTAAATGTTGCAACTGTGAGGGATAGTCTAGATGACAACAAGATCAAGGGAGATAGTACGATATTTCAAGGAAAACCCTAAAGAGGAGAAACAATTAAGGTGAAAATAATAAATTCGACATCAAGGAAAAGACTTCGGATAGACAATAAGAAAAGGACGAAGTAAAAAGAAGCAGTATGAAGGTAAGCTCTTTCACAATATGGGTTTCTTCTATAAATTGGAACCTAACCAACAAAGAAATACGTCAAATGTATACGGTAACAAGAATATGAAAATCAATAGATGAGGTCCAGAACTATATCTGCAAGGGATTCAGAATGTGTGAGAATTAGATTAGAGTTGCTCTGTTCACTATGTGTGAGAATTAGAATTAGTCTCTTACTCTGTTCACTATATTGGTATCAGAGCCAGCCCATCCTTTCGAAGGGAGGAACAGTTTACTAAATATGTCTGAGTCATTTCCATCATCCTCTTCCCCTGCAAAAATGAATATGTCTCCTACTATATATAAAACCTTGTCCAAAAAATATGATTACCTCTATGAAGTAGATATCCTACCCGACGAACAAAAAGTATTCCAACCTATCCTCCATACCTCTTTAGTTTACATTGATGACATCTTGTTATTTAGTGACACATTGGAGGAACATGTCAACTTGCTTCGTTAGTTTGAAGCACTAATAACACACTATGGAATCATGCTTTCAGCAAAACAAAAATGGTTCTTGCCCAAAAAGAGATTGATTTTCTTGGAATGCATTTTGTCCAAGGTGCAAACAGTGCAGGACCACATATATGTCAAGAACTACTCAAATTTCCATATACCAGCCTCACAACAAAGCAAATCCAACAATTCTTGGGTGTAGTAAATTATGTAAGAGATTTCATCCCAAATATCTCTACATACATTTCTCCGCTCACAGAGATGCTCAAGAAAAATGCTCCATCACGGGGAAAGAAACAAGATGAAGCAGTCAGGGAAATAAAAGAGATATCTAAAAATGTCAAGCCCATCTACATCCCTTCAGAAGGTAAGTAAAAACTGCAAACTGATGCCAGCAACGAATATTGGAGTGTTGTTCTATTTGAAAAAAAATATGGCCAGAGGAGAATATGCGGATATGCCAGCGGAAAGTTCAAAGATGCCGAGCAACATTATCACTCCACCTTAAAGGAAATTCTTGCAGTAAAAAATGGAATCAAGAAATTTAATTTTTTCCTAATTCACAGAGAATTTCTGATAAAAATGGATATGAAGTCCTTCCCAAAGATGATCCAAATAAATGTAAAGATTATTCCCAATCCTCAGATTCTCAGATGGGTTCAATGGTTCTCTCCATATAAGTTTCAAGTCAAGAACCTAAAAGGAAAGGATAATATTCTCACAGATTTTCTGTCTCGACCGAAAGAATTCTCAAAGAGATTTTCCCCAGCAAAACTGAAGTCAAAGCAAAATCTATTCAGCCACATCTTCATGCTTTCAAATGTATTAGGAACAAGTTCTCTAAAGCCAACGGATCATCCACCGGAGTTGTTTAACCTAATGGATCCCTTTGATCTGTCAATTATAATGGAAAAAAGAACTTATTATGAGCTCCAAGTTTTCCGGCAACATGGCGGATTCATTCTCAAGCCTTATGGGGTCAATCCAGAATACCCGTTCTGCCATATATTCATAGCACAAGCCAAGGATTTTCCACAAGAACTATTATGGTATTTCTGGTACCTATGCCATCAGTACTACATTTTCATGGAGTTCAAGTGCAACGTCTTCAAAGATTTTGACAACATTGAACCAGCTCTTAAAGTACTTTTACTATGGTTCAAGCCTAGAATATATTGGATAAAATGTTTCAACGATTCCTACGAAGTAAAGGTATTCATGTTTCATAGGCCAGTGAATATTATTAATGGAAAAGTCCAGGCACAAGCAGAGGCGTCATTCTGGTGGAAATTTCTCGTGTCCATTTCATCAATGGAAGAAGAATATAGTGAAGCACAAAGAATTATCTTCAAGCAAAACAGGTGCATCCCAAAAGTGATATGGCCAAAAGATTGGGTAAGCTCGAATTATACCAACACTCATCCTCACTGGAAAAAAGTCTGAGAAGCAGCAAAGGAATATCAAACTCCGTATGAAGTCATCCGGGAAAAGATCACTCAAGATATCTCCAGAATAAGGTTGCGGATCACATCCCTCAATCCAAAGGAGAAGGAACATAGCGAAGAAGAACCGTCAAGTTCCAGGCGTTACTACACAAGATATTTGAAAAGATGCCTAGAAGACAAACCGAGAAAATCATTGGAAGATAATTATTCAAATCCCTGCTAATCCCATCATAATCCCACATTATCTACCAAAAACCCCTAAAATATCATCTACCCATGCGAAGACAAAATTTCACATCCTTCCAAACTATCTGGGTCCCACTTTCACATGCTTCCACATGCCTCCACATGCTTCGTCACATGTAGCACCTTATTTTCACACGCTTTCACATGCTCCCACAAACTTTCACATGCTAAACCATGTATATTTCACCTCTTTCACATGTTTTCAGAAGCTTTTTAGTTGTTGTGCCTAAGGTCCTTCACATGTACAAAGGGACCCACTCGTAGATAGGTTTGCCATGTAAGATAGGTTTATTTTATAATATAAGTTTGCCTTGTAATAACCTCCTAGTCCTATATAAAGGAGGCCATGTAGTAGTTGTAAGATCATCTGGTAACCTTTGTATTATATTACATATGAGTTCCTTCTAAATCTCCCTCTTGTTCTTTCTTTCGAATGGATGGAAAGGCCGGTCCATGTATGAAAATAGAGTAAGAATACTCTAAGAAAGTTAGCTTATTGTAGTACGAAAGTTTTTTGAGTTATAACAGCTAAAGTTGGTTATAGTACAAAAGTTTTATGAGTTGTGTAGCTTGGCAAGCCGTCCCTTATGGGTTTTGAAGCCACCCCCTTTGTAGGAAAGCTTTTGCGACTATAAGCAAATTAACTGTTAGTGTAGCTTGGCAATAGCCAGCCCTTATTGTAGGGAAACTTTCATATTTATGATACAGTTTGCTTTCTTGGAGTCTCTTTCTCTGTTTACTATACTGGTATTAGAGCCAGGTTGGTGGTTCAAATGCTTTCTTGGAGTCTTTTGCAAATAAGGAATTTCATAATATAAGCCTAATAAGAAGTCGTTGACAACTAAGGGCAGTGGGGAAAATAAGGAGGAATGGAGAACCATAATGATATACATGTTTCATATAAGACGGCCTAGAACTTGAATAAAAAAAGCAGAATCAATATTATAACATATGCGTTTAGTCGTAAGTCACGGGTGGTTTGATAAATGAGCAAGCGAAAAAGGAAAAAGGGTTGACTAAAGGTCTTCACCAATTAACAGGTTCGAAATATACGTGGAAAACTCAGTAATAAAGGTATAATGGCCTAGAATATGGCAGAGTCATCTCTTATAGATAGGGAAGATTTCCGTTTAAGGGAAAGTTAAAAAGAGTATTCAGCAAGAGGAAACTATAGCTTTTGAATATATTGAAGGAGGGATCTTGAAATATCATGGACGACCGCGTATTAGGAAAGAGATTTATTATTCAGGCTATTCTATTCATCTCGGAACGTTGAATATATACCATGTGGTCAAAGGATTACATTGGTAGGACGATATGAAGAAACTCATTGTAGGGTTCGTGGCTTAATATTCCAGTTGCTAATCGGACAACATAGAATATCAGGAACCCAACGGATTAAAACGGAATAAAGTGACCCAATATGAAATGAAAAGTGATTGGCATAAGATTTGTTACAAATATAGCAAGTTCGATTCCACGTGAATGAGTGTGGTTAGTTTGACAAAAATCAGTTTACTTTTACTGGACAAATTACTAAAGGCTATGTAAAATAGAAGGGTGCAGACGGTGGATCGGACACATAATGTTTCCGCCTTGATTACAGTTAATAGAGGTGCTTAATTACAGATAACTTCTGAAAGCCCTCTCAAGAAACTTCGGTACAAAAGATAATTCTAGCAAGTGAAGCCAATTCAGATGCTCAAAGACATGTTACAAGCTAAGATGCCAAATTTTACGGAAAAATGGGATAATCAATTATCAACTATTGAGTAGCGCACAACAATAACTATAGTAGTATCTGTACATGTGGGAGGATAGTAAAGATACATTTAAACTACACGGATTAGCTCCTTATAAACCATGATGCGGAAGGAAATGTAGATTCCCAATGACATAGTTTGAAAGGCAGAATTGTTCTACTGGATTTAATATATCAAGTTTTAGAAAATTTAGTCCTATTCAAGAGTGTTTGTCCATAGAAATGTCATAGATGGAACCCCAACACGCGACAATGAGACTAAAGTAAATCTCGAGTTAATAATGAGGCCTTCTTGAAAACATCGCTCACAATGAGCATAATAGCATAATGGGACAAGCTAATCAAGACATATATAAAGCCACTCCAAACTACCGAGAGATAGGACTAAATTGAAATTTTCCTCAGAATTAGGATCCCTTCATACGGTTATCATGTTCTGACGAGCGCAAAACACACACTTAAATATGCTCGCTAGTCAAATATAGTATAATATAATATCGTATCCACAGGGATTGGAGTTAAATAGTATTTTCGTAATTTATAGCTTGATTTTTATCCAAGATGATCAACAATTGAGATTTGTGTGATTAAAACTAAAATTTACTAAGAGTCTAAACTATTGACGAATGACACTCGAAACAAGAGTAAGCAAAGAAGATATCAATGGGAGAAAATAGGGGTTGGTTGGATAGGTGCAAGATACTTATCTGGGATATAACTCTAGTTAATTCACTTCTAATGTTCAAGTGAGTCTCTCGAATTCACTCAATTATAAGTTCAAAGGTTCAGTGGAAACTCCTCTCTCGATTAAATCTCAACCTCACAAGATGAACTAAGTTAAGATCGGTGAAGATATGCAGGAATTCTTAGTGGATTGGTCTTTAGGAGAACCTCTTTCGATTATCCTCCTAACTAGGTCTAAACAATAATTCAACTAGCCTTTTTCGATTACTAAGAAGAATTAATGAACTCAACCAACAAGATAATGCAACGATATCACAAGTTATTCCTCTCTCGATTACATGAACATGCGAATATAGATGCAACAATGAAATCATCCAAAACGATTCAATACATAAAAACTATAGTTATAATCCACAAACAAATATTAATACTCCAAATACATCAAACCCTAAACAGAACGACTCCATAGATATGGAGTAATTCATCACAAATAAATTTAAGTTAAAGGAAATCATAAACGATCCAAACTCTTGTCTTGAGTAAGGATTGAATGATGAAATCCTTTGTGCTCTTGCTTCTCCCACTTTTCCTTAGCCTCCTTAGGTCTTAGATGTGTCAAAAGTCCCAAAAATGTCATTTTTCCATGTATATATACCAAGTAGGGTCTGGTCCAAACGAACATACCTTCTCCTACGCGAAATAGGACTCTTTCCGGAATAGGACGTGCGCAGCCGCGCACCTGGGAGTGTGCTCGCACATATGGTCGTGCACTTTGGACAGTATTCTACCTATCTTGCACGCCCGGTACGCTCTCGCGCACCTGGGTAGCCTCTGGACTTTGCCAATTTCTGACATAAATTTATACTGATGCGTCGCACTAGTGTCTTTTTCAGCAGTTGATTCTTCCTATAATGTTGACGTCCAGCTGTGATCCTCAACCCCCGAACATGATCCCGGATTATTCCTTTGGGCTTTTACTCAGACTTCAAAGATCCAAATAACTCAAATTAGTTCCACAATATCAACATAACTGTGAATCACTCCTACAAGGCATAAAATACACAATTAGTGCAAAACACTAGCTATTAACACTCGAACTCAATTAAAGTGCAGTAAATTAAAGTGCGATAAGCAAATAAAACATGCAATTATAGTCTACCATCAACACCCCACACTTAAACCATTGCTCGTCCTCGAGCAATCAAACTACACTTTATATAGACACGACCTCATTACACAACTCTCATAATTTATCATACCAAGAACATTTAAAATAGATTAAACATAATAGTCTAACATCCTAGCCTCAACATTTGACTCGCAAGTACCACGCGTTATTTACAACTCACTCACTTACTCTAACCTAGAAGTCAACGACATTACCTTTCCTTCATGAATCAAGTGCCCTTACAAAACAATAGAGAGTAGTTCCACACACAATAGAAATTAAGAACAATTAAGAACTCAAGATAGAAAAAATTTGCTCACTCTCAGAAACAACATTCATATGCCACAAAAGATGAACCATAGGTTTACCCATAGTGTACTACTCTACTAATTCGAGCTCATTCAGTCAAGGATCAAGTAGGACTTTAATTTGTTGTAATGTAGGCTGCAAGATAGGTAGGATACATTTGGATATAAGAGTTACTACACCTCCCTAAGCATTTTAATACATACAATTAACCTTTCAAAAACCCACACTTATGTCAAACCATAACTTCATCTTCACATCAATATACATTAACTCCCAACTTTTTTAAGCACAATTACATCAAGAGTTGCCACTATCAAAGAATATTTTGCACAACAATACAACTATATTTTTTTCTTTTCTCTTTCAAGTGGCTCTTACTTTTTCAAAACAGTGCACATTTCTCCTTATTTCATTAGCTCCACTCAAAACCCAACCCAATCACCCCACAATTCAACTTTTACAAAGTTCATAATATTTTCAAGTGCTCACGAGTGGAAATAGTTCAATTTGATAGTTAATTCAAATAAATGTGTAAGGCTTGTAATGTGGGTGCCAAAGAAACAGGATTATAGGCTCAAAGGGGTTAACTACGATACATAATAATTTGGTAGGTAAACGCATATCATTAGCTCAACAAAGAAATGCCTACATCACTTCCAAGACTGAATAAAACTACTACTTCGCTTTGCAAACACACAAGGCAAGTTCTAGACATCAAATGCAATGCACAGAATACACAAAACCTCACACAAACAAGGCTCATAACTCATTCCAGATTGGACGATCAAGACACTATAGTCAAAGAAGTTAAGCAAAGTTACAATTATACAATTTAAAGTACTTATGCAAGAGTCAAAAACTGGGCCTAAGTGTCATAACTAAAGCACTCACTATTATTAAGGCATGATATAGTCAAGATCATAGCACAAGGTTTTACTCCTCACAAAAATAAAAACTAACTACACCTGGTTCAAACAAAACCCTTAGAAAATAACCGCGGCACAAAGAAAAATCAAGGGGGAGTTAATACACTACCTACCAATAGAAAATATTTTTGGTCTTTTTCCTTCGACTTAACTACCTCAAGAAACCTGTCAAATGATATCCATCATCGGGAAAAAATTGAACTTTTATTTTTTTTCGAAATATTTTTCTTCTAAATTTTAAAAAGCAAAACAAACTAAAACTAATATACATACAACATACAAATATCCCCCACCCAACACTTTAAGTTGTGGCATGTCCCTATGACACACAATTAAAAAGCATAAGGCAGAGAAAACTTCCTTGAATCTCTAGTCGGAGTCTGAATCAAATTCGGGCTCCATTCTTCTCGGTCGAACTAGTGCACACATCTACACAGACATCTTCTTCTCAGCCTTCTTAGGGTATACCCCACACTTGTCTTTCTCAATCACTGGGACCTTCTCTTTTGAGATTTTCACTCTACACTCTACACTCTTAGCTAGATTCTCCTTTCTCACCCCCATCTACACATTCATCTCGAAAGTCACCGTCTCCTCACCCACTCTAAGCATGAGCTTTCTATCATATATGTCTAATATTGCTCTAACCGTCACTATGAATGGTCTTCCTAAGATAAGGGGGACCTCTTTATTCTCCTCCATCTTCACCACAATGAAATCTACAGGAAATACAAACTTATCTACCTGAACTAAGATATCTTCCACTATCCCCTCGGGTATTATAGTTATTTGATCTGCCAGCTGCAAAAATATTGGTGCAGACCTTATCTCTCCAAGCTCATTCTCCAATTTCCTGTAAATAGACAAAGGCATTAAATTAATTGATGCACCAGAATCACACAAAGACTTATCAAAATTAAGAGTGTCTAACGATCAAGGTATAGTAAAACTCCCTGGATCTTCACACTTTTGTAGGAGTTTATTTTGTAAGATTGCACTACAATGCTCTGTGAGCTTGACCACTGAGGTCTCATCTATATTATTCTTCTTTGTAAGAATCTCCTTCAAGAATTTGTCATAAGATCGCATTTGTGAGAGCACTTGTTTGAATGGCAAGTTTACATTAACCTGTCTCAGCATATATAGAAATCTCTCAAACTGCTTGTCCAGCTTTTCTCTATACAGCTTTTGGGGAAAAGGTAGAGCAGGCATATGCTTGCTCTCATTCCGATCTTCCTTTCTCCTAATGTCCTCCTTCTTCTTTTTTTCAGCTCCCTTCTTGCCTTTCGTCCTCTTATCACCTTCAATTTTCAGCTTCTCCTCACTTTCTTTTTCAGGTACCACCTCTTTTTGGACTGGAGTGGGATCTTCCAGTACTTTCCTGCTTCTCAAGGTCACAACATTCACTATTCTTTGGGATTTTCTCAGTATCAGTTGGGAGAGTTCCTGGAATTCTCTTAGACAATATAGTTACAATTTGACCCACTTATATCTCCAAGTTTCGCAAACCAGTGCCCAATTCTTTGATAGCTGAACCATGAGCATCTAATCTCTCATATGTCTTGACAATGGACTTTATTAGATCTTCTAACCCAGACTGACTTGGCTGTTAAGGCTAAAACTGCGGCCTCAGCTGATTCACAAAAGTAGGAGCTCCTTGAAATCTTGGATTGTTTTCTTTCCATGCATTTGTAGTACCCCTAGGTGAACTCCATGAGCAATAGGGGTGCTTCTAACCCATTGCATTGAAGTTATAATTCCCCACAGCATTAACTTCCCCAATTAAATCTTGACACTCATGAGTAGAGTGTCCTCTTCAACATATGTCATATGCTGCATGAGGCTCACTGTTTATCGAGCCTAAAATCAGCTTCCTTATTTCCTTGGCCATGGAATCAAGTTGTACCTGCACAGATGTGTTAGCGTCAACTTGGTGAACACAAGTTGATCTTCTTCTTTCAGCAATTATAGAGGACCACTAATTTGCATCCTCAGATAACTCATCTAGAATTATGACTATCTCCTCTAGAGTCTTTTTCATCAACGGGCCTCCAGCTGCATTGCTCAATGTTCTGCGTGATGCTGGTGTCAATCCATCCCAAAAGTCCTGGAGTTGCATCCAGAGTTCAATTCGGCTATGTTGACACTTTTTCACTATCTCCTTAAACCTGTCCCAAGCTTCAAACGTAGTTCCAGTCTCATTCTGGCAAAAGTTATGGATTTCTCTTCTAAACTTGTTCGTCTTAGCTGATGAGAAATATTTGTCAAGAAATTTGTTGGTCATCTCATCCCATGTTCTAATCTATCCATTAGTCAAGCTGCGAAGCCAGTGCTTTGCATCATCTTTGAGTGTGAAAGGGAATGCCCTTAAGTAGAACGCATCTGGTGACACACCGTTGTACTGAAAGGTGTTCATAATTTCCTCGAAGATTATTAGATGGTTGTTTGGATCCTCGTTCATCTTTCCTCTGAAGACACGACTGTTTTGAAGTGTTTGAAGCAACCCCTGCTTCAACTCAAAATTGTTAGCCACAACTGGAGGTGGTATCACACTTGATAAGCCTTGATTGTAGACCGATCTAGCATAATCGCCAACTCCCAGCACCAGGAGCTATATTTCTGAATTGGTCTGCACCCAAAGGTTGATTCTGAACAATTCTCCGAGCCCTTTCCTCCTCGTATACAAGTTGTGCATTTCGGAGAGCTATTTCCTCAGCATCCTATGCAGCTTTTTCTCTTTGCCGGGTTGCCTCTCTTGCAGCCAAATTAACAGTATCATCATCTCCCGCCATAACTTCTTTGGTAGAGGATTGCCCAACCTTTTCAGTATTCTTGGGGAGATTTCTTTCCTTCCTCAACTGTCACAGTTGTTTCTTGATTTCTGGTTTGTATGGTAGCACTTTCTTCTCATAGGATTCAGTCATGCACCAATCTAACCTGTAGCCTACGAATAGTTAACAAGCACCAACGTAAAAAGGGAAAAATAAAATAAAATAAGAAGAAAAATTCCTGAATTAGCACTACAGACTATTTCAAATACTATTGCCTATCATGTTTTGACGAGTGCAAAACACACACTTAAATATGCTCGCTAGTCGAATATAGTATAATATAATATCGTATCCACGGGGATTGGAGTTAAGAAGTATTTACATATTTTATAGCTTGATTGCTATCCAAGATGATCAACAATTGAGATTTGTGTGATTAAAACTAAAATGTACTAAGAGTCTAAACTATTGACGAATGACACTCGAAATAAGAGTAAGCAAAGAAGATATCAATGGGAGAAAATATGGGTTGGTTAGATAGGTGCAAGATACTTGTTTGGGATTTAACTCTAGTTAATTCACTTCTAATATTCAAGTGAGTCTCTCGAATTCACTCAATTATTAGTTCAAACGTTCAGTGGAAACTCCTCTCTCGATTATGTCTCAACCTTAGAAGATGAACTAAGTTAAGTTCGGTGAAGATATGTAGGAATTCGTAGTAGATTGGTCTTTAGGAGAACTTCTTATGATTATCCTCCTAATTAGGTCTAAACAATAATTCAACTAGCCTTTTTCGATTACTAAGAAGAATTAATGAACTCAACCAATAAGATAATGCGATGATATCACAAGTTATGTCTCTCTTGATTATATGAACATGCGAATATAGATGCAACAATGAAATCATCCTAAATGATTCAATACATAAAAACAAGAGTTATAATCCACAAACACATATCAATACACCAAATCCATCAAACTCTAAAGAGAACTACTATATAGATATGGAGTAAGTCATTACAAATAAGTTTAAGTTAAAGGAAAGCATAAACGATCCAAACTCTTGTCTTGAGTGAGGATTGAATGATGAAATCCTTTGTGCTCTTGCTTCTCCCACTTCTCCTTAGCCTCCTTAGGTCTTAGATGTGTCAAAATTCCCAAAAATGCCTTTTTCCATGTATATGTACCAAGTAGGGTCGGGCCCAAACGAACACACCTTCTCCTACGCTAAATAGGACTCTTTCTGGAATAGGACGTGTGCAGCCGCACACCTGGGAGTGTGCTCGCGCATATGGTCGCGCACTTTGGACAATATTCTGCCTAACTTGCATGCCCGGTGCACTCTCGCGCACCTGGGTAGCCTCTGAACTTTGCCAATTTCTGACATAAATTTACACTGATGCATCGCACAGTGCGACACACTAGTGTTCTTTTTACGCAGTTGATTCTTCCTATAATTTTGATGTCCTGCAGTGATCCTCGACCCCCGAACACGATCTCGGCTTATTTGTTTGGGCTTTTACTCAAACTTCAAAGCTCTAAATAACTCGAATTAGTTCCACAATATCTACATAACTGGGAATCACTCTTACAAGGCATAAAACACACAATTAGTGCAAAACACTAACGATTAACGCTCAAACTCAATTAAAGTATATTAAATTAGAGTGTGATAAGCAACTAAAATTATAGCCTACCATCATGTTCTAATATAGAAGAAATGCATTAAGTGATATACAAGTAATAAAGGATTGATCGTATGAGAAGATTCTAGTAGCTATAAATGAATAAGGAATCTATGTTGCAGAAGCACATGAGGTTCAAATTACAGAGAACCTGTCTCGATCAGCACGTCCACAAGTTGGGGACCATGAAAGTAACTTCCATAAAGATTTAATGGAGGAATAAGAATATCAAAGGAAAGACATGGGAAGCCAAAGAAGAAAATGTTCTAAGTACCCTCAGTTGTTTCAAATAGAAAATGCTTCATGGTTGTAGCTCGATTATGTGTTTTCTTAGCCCATGTTATTTGATTTTTATTAACAATCATTCTATGATTAAATGATATTCAGAATTGAAGCGTTACAGCATTTCAGGAGCAGAATTATTTGGATACAAGGTATGGTATAGTCCTGTTTAGAGAGGAGACTATCAAAATTTCTGTAAAATCCGTAAGGGCTAGTTTCGCCTCTAAGACTCTTTTACATTCGAGGACGAATGTTCCAAAGGGGGAAGGATGTTACACCCCATACTTTTTTGTTAGAATTCATCTTAAGTGAATCAATATGAGTCAAAGAGTTAAAGGAACTTTACAAAGATAATGATGTGTTAAAATAAGTTTTAAGGAAGTATCGTGAGGGTTGGAAGGTTAAGAAGCTAAATGAATTTAAGAAAATAAGTTTCGTCGAAAGTCGGTAAGTTGGGAATGTTATAACCCGTACTTGTGGAGTGAGACTAGGGTTATTAAGATGATAAGAAGGTAATTTTATAAGGTATTTTAGTTGTATGATAACCATGTGTTAAGTTTTAAAGTCAAGCGAGTTGTGGAACAAAAGTCGATGAAAGACGTCACAAGTTACGTTCATAAATTTTACTGAACATTACGTCTAATATAACTGAGTTTTTTTTCCTAATGTACTTAGAGTTATGGGGTAATCCACCCATCAAATTTAAGATTTATTATACTAGTTTCAAACTCATTAAACTCTTTATCGATACAACAACCGAATAGAGATATATTCGTGTTTTCACGAGACTGTGTAAGCAAATCCTGCTAGGATCCACTTGAGATGGCCACCGACCTTACTTCTTTTAAAAGATGTTGCAGCCTCACTTCTGGTCATTTCTCACACAAAATCCATTCACAAGATCTCCAAAACCCTCTCTAACATATCTCCAAGATCCAAGAACCAAACTTAAGGGAATTCAACTCCAATCATCATCAAAAGTATTAAAGACTATAAGAGAATGCTTCTATGATGTTGTGGTGTGAATGAGGGCTATTGTGATATAAGTTGAGATAGGGTTTCGAGTTGTATCTGTTGTCCAAGGTATGTATAACATCTTCTTGATTGTTCCTAAAGTTAATCTTGTGTTGGTTGTGTTGTTGGTGTGAAAAACCATAAAATAGCACTTGAAAGAACATGGGACATGGTTATCTTTTTGGCTGGACTATTTTGTGGCTACATATATAGTTTGTAGTAGCTGGAAATTATGTGATATAATTTGATAATGTTGTGGTTAATATTATCAAGCTTTTATAGGTATTAAATTAAGTTGATTAAAGAAGAAAACATGAAAAACAAGTGATTGATAGTAAAAGCTAAGTTGTTAGGCGTGTGGGACTGTTTGGGAGGCTTAATATTAGTATTGTTGATGTTGTTTGTGTAAGGCCCCATAAACGTTGACAAAAAACTCGAGGTTTTATGGCGCCGAGGTAGATGTGTTTGAAGGGTATAGAAGTACAGACCTTTTGAGTTGTGCAATGCTTTGTGGAGTTGGTGGAAAATATTTGGCAGAACATGGAATATATGCGACCGCAGAAAGACTTTGCGGATCTACCGCAGAACGAAATAGAAGAACACAAATTTTGGAGGTTATTGTACGGTCCATTATGCTACCGCATAATTATTTTGCGGGCCACACTTCCATCATAGAACAGACATGAAAATATTCGGCAAGGAGATTCTACGGTGCGTTATGCGACCGCATAACTGTTCTGTGGACCGTTGAACGGCTGCAAACTGGATCAGACCAGCCCAGTTTTTGAGGACCATTTTGTGGTCCCTTTTGCGGATCGCATATCTGTTTTGTGGTTCGGTCTACAATCGCAGACCCGGTTCGGTGGGTTAAATATTGAGAACATTTTACCCTATCTTATTTTCATAAAAAGACTTCGGGGTTTATTATGGCTGGACTCAACAGTTGTTTTAGAGAGAGGGGAGTATTTTAGAGAGGGAGGAAGGATCCCCAACCACTTTTCTCATCAATTCTTGTCCCAATTTTGAAGATTGAAGGGAAATCACTCACTAGGCCACCACCTATCCGGCTAAGTTCTTATTCTCAATCTTTCATTCAAGTTTGTTACGGGTCTAATTAGGTTGGGGAGTAGAAGATATGGCATGCATATATCGATAAAGGGGTCTTGGAGGTTGTTGAATTACCCGGGAGGAATTATTCGTTGATATTGGTTGTGGGGTGAAGAAAATCCTATAATAGAATCTTGTAGTCAAATTCACACCTAGTGTTTGATGAAATACTTAAATAAGCTGAACCCGTGAACCCTTTCCTAATTATTATTCAATTTTTTTCATATATCTAATATATTGAAGTCGCTAGAAGTTTCAGAACATTGTAGTAATCCAAGGAAGGCTCAAGCGAGGTATGTTGGCTAAAATCTTTCCGTAGAATCGGATTCCTCGAAATTCTTGTAAACTTTGATTAAGGGTTGATCGAGTTTCTATTTCCATCATTACTATCTTCTTCTATGGTTAGCTGGTCCAAATGCCTATAGTTTGATTCATATTCCGATTGTATAATGCTATGCTTCTCTTTTATGCTTATCCCCAATGTGTTTTTAATTCTTACATGCCTATGAGCTGAAGATATGATTTTTCTCAATGTTTCAAATATCCTTAAATGTTTTAAGATGATCCTTGGAATGTAATGAAAGAATAAAAGAATAAATTGTAAAATGTGGTCGTCATGCCAAGAATGATGATTAACATATGAGGCCTAAAGTGCCACCGAAAATGAAAGGAAGTATGTAAGGCTATAAAAAGTATGTGATTTCTTTTAAATGATAAATATTTTTGGGGGTATCGTTAGTTTACCGAGGAAGGTCGGGTTATAAATGCTAGAGCGTGCTGGTGTAGGGATTGGTTGAGGGATAAATTCTCGTTATATTATATAGAGATTATTCCCCTTAATTGGAATAAGTTGATAGCTAGAAAAGATCATGTCGACCTACACGGTATTGTGGGGAGACGGCTTAGCCGATCGGGCAGAGATCGGATGTCATGCCGCACACATGGTGGTGTTGTGTACTATGTCAAGGCTCATACTTTGGAGTGAGACAACTTAGCCGATCAGGTAGAGATCAGACTCCGTGCTATAAGCACGATGGTGTATCGGTGCTAAAGATATACCAACCTAAAACATTGATTTTACTTGAAGATTTACCCCACTTTTGACTTGGTATTGTATTATTATTTGTTTTTATCATTGATTTCATGTTCCTCTCCATTTGTGTTTCTACTCTATTCATTGATAGGGCATTTATCTTTACATACTAGTACTATTACATACTAACATCCCTTTTGTCAGGGACACTACATCTTTAATGGATACAGGTGGTTCCACAGCATGCGAGATCGATCATTGATAGCGGTACACCATCTCCTCTGCTGACTTGGTGAGCTCCACTTCCTATTGATGTCTTTTATCTTTTGCTCCTTGTACATTATATTTTTAGGTATAGTCGGGGCCTTGTCACCGGCACTTTCATACTACTCCCCTGTTCCATTTAGAAGCTCTGTATATATAGTGTGGGTTGTATTTTGATTTGGGAAAGTCAAACTAGAAATGTTGTACTTGTAACACATGTTTCCACTTTTAAACTACAAATGGTTAACGTATTTTGGGAATTGCAAATGGAGTTTGTAAAAGAAACGTAATTTGTGTTGTACATGTTACTCTTTCGTTGTCAATCTTATGATATTCATCTTCTTATTATTCATGGTAAGATCGGGTAGAAAGCATCAAGTTGGCTTGCTTGACTGGGGTATCTCGGATAAGCATCGGTCGCACTCTCTAGGGTCAGGGCGTGACAGTTTGGTCTATTTGGTGATTGTTCTAACCCGTGGGAAGTCATATATATAGGGGAGATGTTGCCCGTTTTATCTTTAAATAGGTTGTGGTTGATATGTAATAGTTACTACGCTTAAATGATAACAATAGTATCATTTCTCTTATTGTATACTAAGGAACCGTGAGATTTTCATAGCTTAAGGTTGGGCAGTATATTCAAGGTATGTGAGGCTATCCCTTTCTTTCTTTTGCACGACTCTGATTGTACGTAACATAAAGGAACGAGCTTCCAAAGATACTCCACTATTAAAAGCAAGCAGTACTTACAATCTTTCCCTTCTTATGGAATGATTGATGTTGATGTTGCTTCTCTTATTCTTATATTATCAAATATTATTGGTATTTCATGATTCCTAAAAAGATTCATGATAACGAGTTAGCTCTAATAATGTATACAGAGGTTACCGACCTTACCTCACTCCGAAAGGTTCAAAATGTGATTCTGTGAGTCCAATATGCATTATATATATATATATATATATATATATATATATATATATATATATATATATATATATATATATATATATATATATATATATATATATATATATATATATATATATATATATATATGCACCTATTTTACTCTACCGAGCCGCACTATAGTCGGCCGCGTACGGTTAAGGATACGATACTTTGGTGCTCGTCAAGGAAAGCACGGGTGCCCGTCGCGGACCTTCAGTTTGGGTCGTGACAGAATGCTAAGAAGAAGTAACAGTCTGAACAATTTTTCTCCTCTCGAACCTGAACCTGAAAGATTTTTTTACGAGTTGAGGGAGGTCGAAGCAAGAGCTGGAACTATAGAGTTGGGCATTGTTGTCCAACTACAGCCAATAGAGATGGAACAAAATGATGAGAGACCGGTAATAGAGGCCGCAGAGTCTAATCTAACAAAGATGACTTAGACAATCATGAAACCTGACATAGCTGGTCACTTTGAGCAGAAACAGTACATGGTGCAACTAATTCAGTCCACAGGAAAATTTGTGGGTCGATCTCATGAAGATCCATAGAGGAACATACAAAACTTTTTTGAGATTACGGATACATACAACTATCTGATTGTTTCCAAGGATTATGCCATACTTACCTTGTTTCCCTTTTCTCCATTAGGGGAAGCAAAGGAATCATTGCAGAAAGAGCTAGCAAACTCAATCCGCACGTGGGATGACCTATCACGGAAATTTGTGATCAAGTTCTTCCTCACGAAGAAAACTTAAGCACTGAGAAGCCAAATTCTTAGGTTTCAACAAAAAGAAGCTTGGGAAAGATACAAGAAGCTACTAAGAGATTGCATGCATCATTGTCAAACTGATAAAGTGTTGGGCCATACTTCTGTGGATGGGTTAGCTGAGACCTCCAAATTGAATCTCGACTCAGCTTGTGGAGTAAGTTTCATGCAAAAACCATACAGCGAAATTCAGATGCTTTTGAACAATGCCACCACAAATGATCATAATTGGCAAGGTGAGGATGAACCAAAGTGATTGATAAAATAGAGAGCAACAAGTACACTTGAGCTGGATGAGATTTCAGCAATATAGGCAGAGCTCACTAAATTAACTAATAAGACAACGAATATGGCAATGGGTCTGGCATATCAGATGCGGCATGTTCAGCAAATGGGTACCTGTTGTGAAATTTATGGAGAGGGTCACACGATGACCAATCCCCAGTGAATCCTGAATCTATTTACTATGTGGGCCAGCAAGGTAGAGGTCCAATCAACAAGAATGGGAAATACGGGAACAATTATAATCCCAATTGGAGAAACCCAAGAAACTTCTCATGGGGTGAAAATCAAGAAAATCAAAACCAATACAAACCTCAGGGGAATTACAATCAACCCCAAAAATAGCCACAAGAAGCAAAATAGAGCACCAATGATTTGCTGAAAAGCTATTACTTGATAAGCAGCAAGTTAGGACTAACTTTTGAAATCTGGAAAGTCAAGTCAGATAGTTGGCGGTGCACCAAAATACCTAATCCATGTGAGCTCTTTCAAGTGATATAGAAAAGAATTCTCAAGTGAATGTCGTAACTTTTAGGAATGGTAGAGAATTGGAAGAAGTACCAAAAAAGAAGAAGGAAAAAGTCACTCCTGAAGGTGATTTAGTTCCTAAGCCTGTGGCAGAAGGTCAAAAAGAAAACATTGATTATGAAAAGACAACGATTGCAAGGCCACCACCCCTTGCACATAGATTGAAGAAAAAGAATGATGACAGCATGTATAACAAATTTCTTGACATGTTGAGCCAAGTCCAATTGAACTTACCCTTGGTTGATGTGCTACGCAAAGTTCCAAAATATGTTAAATACACCAAGGACATTGTAGTAAATAAAAGAAGGTCGACTGGGTTTGAAACAGTAACACTTACTGAAGAGTGCACATCAAGAATCCAAAGGAAGTTGCCCCAAAAATTGAAGGATCCTGGGAGCTTCACCATTCCTGTTCGAATTGGTGAGGTAGATGTAGGAAGGGCATTATATGATTTGGGGGCGAGCATAAAATTTTTACCCTTATCAGTCTTCAGTCAGTTAGGGTTGGGGGCCCAAATACCTAGTACAGTCATGGTGAAGTTTGTAGATAGATCTGTTGTATCCCGGGGGGGTGATAAAAGATATGTTGCTAAAGATTGGGGAATTCATTCTCCCGGCGAATTTCATCATATTAGACTATGAAGCCGATGAACACTTCCAAATCATCTTGGGTCAATCTCTCTTAGCCACCGTGTATACAGTCATAAAAGTTCGTGAAGGAAAATGAATCTAAGAGTTGACAATATGAAAGAAGTTTTCAATATGCACAAGGCAATTCAGCTACCAAGCCACTATGAAGACCTCGCGATGATTTTTGTATTTGAGAAGGATGAGGAAAGAAGTGACGTGGGTGCATATCTAGATGATACTCTATAAAAAAGAATGTATGTTGGTTGACAATATTGACTTGGATGATGAGGTTAAGGATATGGTGCATCATCTAGATGCATGAGCGTATATAAAGGGGATGATTAAATATTAAGCCTCTAGATAGACCTACTAGATCACCTCCCAAGACGTCTATAAAGAAGCTCCCAAATTGTAGCTCAAGCCCTTACCCTCCCACCTCCACTATGCTTATTTGGGTGCTAACAAAACTTTACCTGTTGTTGTGTCTTCTGATTTGTCTGGTTTGTAGGAAGAAAATCTACTCAGAGTGCTTAGGGATCACAAGCATGCGATTGGATGGACTATGGCTGACATACAAAATATTAACCCAGTTTTTGTATGCACAAAATTCTCATGAAGGATGGGCACAATCCAAATATGAAATACCAACACCGCTTGAATCCAGTCATGAAAGAAGTGGTAAGAAAAGAAGTCATAAGGTGGCTCGATGCATGTATTATATTTTCCATCTCTGACAACAAGTGGGTGAGCTCCGTATAAAGTGTGCCTAAAAAGGGTAAAATTATGGTGGTGGTGAATGAGAATAATGAATTAATCCCAACTAGAAGTTTCACAGGTTGGAGAATTTATATAGATTACCAAAAATTGAATAATTCCACTAGAAAGGACCACTTCCCCTTCCCTTAATTAACCAAATGTTGGATAGGATAATCGGACAGGACTATTATTGTTTTCTTGATGGATATTTTGGCTATAATCAAATAGTAATTGTGCTGGAGGACCAAGAGAAGACCATATTCACTTGTCCTTTTGGTACATATTCTTTTAAGAGAATATCATTCGGGTTGTGCAATGCACCTGCGACTTTTTAAAGGTGCATAATGGCAATATTCATTGATATGGTAGAAAACTTCATTGAAGTATTTATGGATGACTTTTCAGTCTTTGAAACATCCTTTGATGAATGCTTAATGAATTTGAGTAAAGTGCTTGCTAGGTGTGAAGAGACGAACTTGGTGTTGAATTAAGAGAAGTGTCATTTTATGGTACGAGAAGGTATTGTGCTCGGGGTTAAGGTGTCTAAAGATTGTTTGGAGGTGGAAAAGACAAAAGTGGAGGCAATTGACAAATTGCCACTCCAACCTCTGTCAAAGGAGTCAGAAGCGTTTTGGGTCACGTAGGTTTCTATCATAGATTCATTAAAGATTTCTCAAAACTTTCTGCTCCCTTGTGCATGTTACTTTAATGGACACTCCTTTCAAGTTTGATGAGGCTTGCTTGAAGGCGTATGAGGAGCTGAAAAAGAGATTGGTGACTACACCAATTTTCATAGCCCTGGATTGGGGGAGAGCCTTTTGAGCTAATGTGTGATGCTAGTGACACGGCAATTGAGGCCGTTTTGGGCCAAAGGAAAAATAAAGTGTTCCACTCAATTTACTACGCTAGCAAGACTCTAGATCCAGCACTGATAAATTACATGGTTATAGAGAAAGAGTTGCTAGCGGTAGTATGGGTGTTTGATAAATTTAGAGCCTACTTAGTGAGAACTAAAGTCATCGTCTACACGGACCATGCAACCATCGGGTACTTGTTTAAGAAAAAAGATTCTAAGCTGGGAATAATTTGATAGGTTCTTCTTTTGCAGGAATTTGATATGGAAATCAGATATCAAAAAGGGACCTAAAATCAGGTGGCTGATCACTTGTCACACTTTGGCACTCACGCACATATGGATAAAGGAGGTGAGATCAAGAAGAGCTTCCCCTATGAGCAAATGTTAGCCATTACGGCTAGCTCAACCCCATGGTATGCTGACTATGTCAACTTTATTGTGAGTAGGGGTAGCGCCTCCAGAGTTGTCACAGGATGGTAAGAAAAGGTTCATTAAGGATGTTAGATTTTATATATGGTATGAGCCATTTTTGTTTAAGCATTATGCAGATCAGTTGGTGGGCTGTTGTGTTCTTGAGGAGGATATGGAAACGATTTTGCATTATTGTCATGCATCGCCTTATGGATGGCACCATGGTGGAGATAAAACTGTTGCAAAAGTGTTGCAGTCGGGGTTCTATTTGCCTACACTATTCAAAATTGCACATGCTTTTGTGAAAGGATGTGATAGGTGCCAAAGAACATGTACAATTTTAAGGAGGCATGAGATGCATTTAAAGGGCATACTTGAGGTATAAATCTTCGATGTATGGGGAATAGACTTCATGGGGCCGTTTACATCTTCCAATAGTTATAAGTACATCTTGGTAGCAGCTGATTATATGTCGAAGTGGGTGGAGACGGTGGCTTTGCCTACAAATGATGCAAAAGTTATGGTAAACTTTGTGAAGAAGAACATTTTTTCATGATATTCAGAACTCCATGTGCTTTGATTAGTGATGGAAGTACTCACTTTTGTAACAAATTGTTAGGAATCCTCTTGGCTAAGTATGGGCTAAAACACAAGGTCTCAATATCTTATCCTCCACAAACTAGTGGCAAAGTTGAGTGCAAGTAGGAAGGATTGGGCTACCAAGATGGATGACGCCATATGGGAGTGACTGCATATAAGACTCCAATCGGCACTTCACCGTAGAGGTTGGTTTATGGGAAGGCTTATCACTTGCCCATGGAGCTTGAGCATTAGGCATATTGAGCAATCAAGAAGCTCAACTATGATATGGATCTAGCTGGGGAAAACTGAGTGTTGCAACTCAATGAGCTCAAGGAGTTTCAGTTTCACACATATGAGAATGCGAAGTTATATAAAGAGAAGATAAAGGGATGGCATAACAAACATATTGTTCATCGTGAGTTTAAGTGTATTCAAGACATTCTCTAGTTCAATTTGAGGTTGAAGCTCATCCCTAGAAAGCTCAAGTCTAGATGGTCGGGTCCATTTGAAGTAGTGCGTGCAACGAAGCATGGAGCTGTCGAACTTCAGGATCCCAAAAATGGTGGCACATTCTTGGTCAATGGGAATAAAGTTAAACATTATTGGGTTGGTGAAATTCTTCATCACACAACCTCGATATACTTGGTGGATACTTGAAGGAACACGTTGCGTCGTGCCGTAATAATAAATCATGCGCTTCGTGGAAGGAAACCCATGGTTATTCATCATTTCATGACGTTAACTAAGGCGCTCGTTGGGAGGAAACCCAATTCATAGAGTAGTTTAGCTTAATTTCATTTTTGTTTTAGACTTTGGGGTACTAATGAGTTGATCTTATATGGATTTTGATTTTTTTTACAAGGTGCATACGTGACACAATTGAAGAATGTGACTGGGAGGAAAATCGGGAGTTAAAAATAATTAAAGGAGTCAAAAACAGAGTGCAAAATCACATAATTGTGCTCCGAAGAGTGCCTAGCAAGATTAAACCTCACCGTAGAGTTGGCTTGGCAAAGCCAGATGCAAGAAGTAGCTTGACATAAGCCCCACATCGCAACCCTTCCCCCTCGCCACAGGCCTGGCACCGCACAGCCAGGCGTGAGCTTCATCTCTTATTTCCCCTCGCCCCGCGCCCCGTTCCCTTTGCCCCAACCCCCATGTCACCTTCCTGGTCACGGAAGAGCCTCGCGTCCCAGCTCGTGAGGCCCAGGTTATTCCCTATTCTTTGTTTTTTGTTTAACACACATGCCTACCCATTTAAACAACTAAGCCACCCTCTGCCCCTTGCCCGGACACAACAATCTGACCCCCAATTCCTCCTCTCTCTCTCACTCAAGAACTCCAAAACTCCCCTCCCAGCACACAAATCACAACATTACTCACACCACATACTAATTCCAACTCATTCACTCTCTCTTCAACATATATGGTTTGATCCTCTTCTCTCTCTCTCTCTCTCTCTCTCTCTCTCTCTCTCTCTCTCTCTCTCTCTCTCTCTCTCTCTCTCTCTCTCTTCTATTTTGGATTATTGTAAATAGATGAAAACATGCAAACTTTGTGAATGTTGTTAATAGTGCATTTTGCCAAGCTTGTACCAACCACGTGAACCTTGTAGGATTAGTATTGTTGTTGCAGTGTTTACACTCAATTATCAAGCTGATTTAGGAGGGTGAGGCAATCCCTCACCCACACAAGAGCTTACACCTAACTTGTGCACACCAAGTGTTCGCAAAAATGCCTCAAAGGCAAATTTTGTCGCAATTGGAGCTCGAGTCTCCGGGATTGATACAATAGTAGTTTGTGAGCATACTCATCATGAAATTTCAAGTGTGGGGTGGCTCATCGAAGCCGAGGTATGTTGTTAATGTGTGGTGCTTAAATTGTACTACCATGTGAAACTAGTTGACTTGAAGATATGATCGCGCTTAATTCAAAGGGGTGAAGTCTAACTAACCTTGATTTAATTGAAAATCCATGTGCTAAACTCTAAAGTGTTGGGTCGTTACAACTATTTTTTGCTTTGATTCATGACTTTACAAGTTGTCTAATTGTGATATTTGCAGGAAAAGATGGTGCGTTCGAATCCAAGTGCTCAACCTCTCGCCAAGGGAAAGGGTAAGGTCACAGCCCCTGCCAAAAGGAAGACATCTTCTTCTGCAGTGCCACCAAAGAAGCTGAACCATGGAGAGGCTACGTCTAGTATCCAATCTGCAGGGAGGCAAGCAGTTGCAGCTATAGCAGCGTCACAACCCAGGGCTCACAGTGGGTGCGAATGTGGGATAAAAAGTGTACCTCCATTGTCCAAAAAGTGGTATAAGAGTTTTTGTCCAAACAACATGCATCTGAATTTGGCGGTGGAGGAGCACCGGTTGAAATCTAAACATCCGAATATTTGGCATTCTCTACATGATTTGGGGCTGAGCTATGTGTTCAAGGACCCAAGTGATATCAATGTGAGCTTAGACAGAGAGTTCTATGTTGGATGGTATCCATAGGATGAGGAGCAGCTAGTGCCTATTTGAGGGAAACTCATTGATATCTCTGCTTCTGCTCTTTGCAACTACTTGGGGGCGACTGATATCCCACATGCTCCATCGGGAAACTTTATCACCCGACCAACTTCTAGAGAGATTCGACACACTTTGTGTGCTGTAATTTCTACTGTTGCTTGGGTTTGTATAAGAGGTCTCACAGCCATCTAAAATTCCCAAAAAAGAAGTTAAAATTGGCGGCTAGACTTTGGTTGCGGTTGATTAATGCTCGGTTGCTACCTTGTGAGCACGACACCCACATTGGGATAGAGCAGGTGTGTTTGTTGTATTTTTTGATGACCAGTCAAAAGGTGAATGAGGGTCAGTTGATATGCCACCAGATGGCACGAGTGAGGAAATGTAAGAGGGTAGATCAATTGTTCTTTGGCAATATGCAGATGCACTACCTGAGGAGAAAGAGGCGGATGAAGAGCCAGAGTTTGATATGATCATTCCTACAGCACTCAGAGGTACTGACATTACTATTATTCGTTCTAAGGAGGATTATGATGGGTCCATTCTGACTGGTGCCGAGCATCAGGCTCGAAATGATAATTTTATAGCCCATTTCTATGGGATGCTTGACTTGCATCTCCATATTGGTGGGCGGTCGGATACTTCTAAGGATCGAGCACACTAGAAAGCATTATGCGCTCGATGCTCATGCTTAGAGCTTTCGCAAGGATTGGTAAAGTCCAGCGATTGCCTGATGATGAAGATGTTAACACCCCTGATCATTCGGAGCCTGAGCCAGTACATCCCGAGGAGCCCGATGAGGGTGATGATAATAAGTTGGGAGGTGATCATGAGATGATTGGGAGGCTGTTGATAGAGCCTTCTATACCGAGGGGAACAACGGGGAGTGACCAGGGAGTTTCTTTACCACCGTTCTTGATTTTATCACTTTCATATGCACCGGGGACATTGCATGACTTAAGTGTGGGGTAGGGGATTCTCATTGCTTTGTAAATAGTATGTTAGTATCGTTTAGCTTCTTATTTTCATTTTTAGTAGTCTAGCTTTAGATTAGCTTCTTGTTTTCTATTTTAGCATTGCTTAAATAGAAAAAATGAAAAAACAATATTAGTGTAGTATTTTAGTAGTAGTTTAATTTGAAAAAAAGGTAGAAAAAGGTTAGACTTTTCCCGACGATGGATATCCTATGCAACTTTCTTGAGAGATTAAAGACTAAATAAAAATACAAAAAATTAAGAATATGAAAACATAAAAATGTGCTTTTAGTTTTTTAGGTAGTAATAATCTCCCGTAATTTTTCTTTGTGCCTTCGTTCTTTTTCATGGGATGTAGTTTGAAACGGGTAGTAATTTTTTATTTTTAGAGTAGGTTAGGATGTAGGAAACAAAAGGATAGAGAAAGATGAGATTCCTAGGCGCTTGTGACTTGTTTGATGGTAGCATATTTAAGCTTTGGCATGTGTGGTATATTCCTTGTGTGTTGAAATTGTGCATGATTCCTTGATGAATTAGATACCATGTCTCATAACGCCTATGTCTCATTTTCTTGATTTATGCTCATTGTGTGCTTAATGCTTAATATCGCTTGGCTCTGTGAATACTTATTTTGGTTTAGAATCATAATAGGACCGTCTTTAGTTAGTCATGTTCCATGTGTAGTGAGATTTTTGTGTAGTCCATGTTATTGTAATTCCATCTAGAACTTGTCTGGCATGTGAGTTGAAGCGATGTAATGACCAGGCCTGTCATTTTTGTATATTTTAGGCTCGCTCCCCTATTTGATGCTTCTCGTATGTGTATTTATTGTTATGTGACTTGAGGGGATGGTTGGTTTGGGTTCTTGGAGGTATTGGAGTGAATTGGAACACTTAGTTCCATGGCTGAAAGCTTAAGTTGTAAGAGTTGATCAAGGTTTGACTTGTTTTGTCTTCGACCCCAGAATAGTATTTTGATTGTTTTGATAGGTTTGTATGGTGATTTTGGACTTAGGCATATGTATGTATTTGGATTTGGAGATTCCTAGGTTGATTTTATTTTATTTGGTGAAAGTTAGCAATTTGAAGGTTTGGAAGATTCATACGTTTGACCAGGGTTTGACTTTGATGTTATCCGATTCATATTTTAGTTCCAGAAATTGAAATAGGTTCATTTTGTCATTTGGGACTTGTATTCTATATTTGGGCTCATTCCGAATTGGTTAGGCTTGAATCGGACGCTTGATTCAAAGTTCAAATGTTCTTGAACTTAAGAGAAGTTATGTTTGCGTTTTGGCATTTGATTCATTGTTGTGGTGTTAATGTAGGTGTATTAAGGCTTTGGTTAGGTCCAGATAGTTATTATGGACTTGTTGGTTTAATTGGACGGGGTCCCGGTAGCTCGGGTGGGTTTCGGACCACCCGGAGCATTTTAGAAAGTGTAGATTTTTGTTAGCATCTGGTTTTTTCATCGCGTTCGCGACAAGGAAGTCATGTTCATGAAGGGTAAGTGTGAGCTGCTCGGTCGCTCTTCGTCGTGTTCGCATTTGGGTTCCGTATTCGTGAAGCGGGTGGGAGCTAGGGGAGAATGGCCTAGGCATTCGTGAGAACCTGGTCGCATTCGCATAGGGTCAGGTGAGTTCTTCATCATGTTCGCGAGGGTGTGTCCACGAACGCAAAGGTGTTTTCGAGGCATTCATCATTTTGTATTTCATGAACGTGGGAACGTGCCATGTTTTCTACCTTTTATGAGTTGATATTCGGGACTTTACCTATTTTATCATATTTTGAGATTGAGAGCTCGGATTTGAGCGATTTTAGAGACAATTTTCACGTTTTGGATTGGGGTAAGTATTTTTTACTCGAATTTGATTATTATTCATGGTTTCGTCCTTGATTTTAGTGTTTGATTGGTGAATCTAAGTGAGAAAAATTAGGAATTTTGGCAAAACTTTTCTAAAATAAAAAAAATGAGGATTTGAACCATGATTTAGAGTCAGAATTGGATGAAACTTGTATGGTTAGACTCTTACTCAAATGAGTGTTCGGGATTTGTGACTTTTATCGCATTTCGGGGTGTGGGTTCAGGTTGACGTTTTAGTTGACTTTGTGTATTTGTATCAAGATCAAAACATTATTTTTTGGGGTTGTTTTCTATGGCCTTTATTGATGTTATTAAATTATATTTGGCTAGATTCGAGCCGTTCGGAGATCGATTTTCATGGGAAAGGATTTTTAAAGTATTGATTTGGATTTCTTGAGTTAAGTAAATTACCTAAACTTGGTTGACTCATTAATTGTTTTGAGTTATTAGTGTTAGTTACGTGTTATGGGTAGCGCACATGCAAGGGATTGAGCCCATGTATGTGCACCGGGGTTTTATCCATGTCGGGGGTAGTGGTAAGGGTATGTTATGCCTTGAATTGATCGTTAAGCTCTATATTATCATGCTTCTTATGTTTGTACCCTCTCTGTGAGCTAACTGAATCATGTTAAAAGATTTTCGTTGGTTAATATCCTATTCAAACATGTTAATTGCTACTTTTATGGAGTAATCACCGAATTTGAACTATGATAGTTCAATGCGAACATGCATATACCTTAGTATGTCACTTATGTCAATACATGAGAATGTAATTTTACATTCATTGTTCTTGTACATGTATTCTTGTATATGCTTTATGTGTGATATGGACTAAGTTGATAACACGTGAGTGGTCCGTGCGGATCTTAGTTATGATAGCACGTGAATGATCCATGCGATTTTTATATATGGCACGTGAGTTGTTCGTGTACCGTGTGGATAAGGATCCATCCCCCTAGAGTCACCCTCTCATGTTTCTCTCTTGATGGTGTACATGCGGTATGAGGAAAATTGATCAGTGTTTAGTTATTGCATTTCTTCTCAACTTGCAATTTCCTTGGATGTATACATGTTTTATTTGCATATCTTCTCTATATGTGGTTTGGTTTTATTAGTGAGAGCACGGTACATATCTTCTCTATATGTCTACCTGCGCATCGAGACTTGATAATAGATGTATATCTTCTCTATGTTGGATTGATAACTGATACAGGGCTTAGCACATTATCTCTTTGTGCACCGAGGTGACTTTATCCGTGTTTTATGATTCGATGATATTATTGTTGTGTACTTGCGGAATTCATGAACTGAGCAGATTAATAGCAAGTATCATTGATAATTCTCTATTATCTCGCTGAGGTTAGTTATGATACTTGCTAAGTACATAGGGTCAGTTGTACTCACACTACACTCTATACTTAACTGTGTAGATCCAGGTGTTAGACCGAGTTGTTAGTCGCTATGATTGTTGTTGTGAGTTGCCGAGAGACAAGGTAGAACTGCATTTCAACTGCAGTCTTTGGCGTCTCTTTCCATTTCAGTTGTTGTTATTATTCAGTCAGTATTTTCATTTTGTATTTCCAAACTTGTACTTCTATTATAGAGCTCATGACTTTGTATTACTAATTTGGCACCCACATTACAAGCCTATACCCTTTTTATTCTTAATTGACATTAATTTGATCATTTTACCTCTTAAAGCACTTAACTAGTAGAATGAGCGCTAGAAGAAGTAAGGAGGAAACTTGGGTGGCTTTTGAGTGGAACCAATAAAAGAAAGGAAGGTGCACTTGTATTGTAAAAAAATACACCACTAATGGGAGTTATCGTTAAAAAAAAAGAGACAGAAAAATCTGGAAAAAATATAGATAAATTAATTTACAGCTTGTCTTTGCTAGTGGGTATAAAGTAATGTAGTGCTTGAAGAATGAGGGAACATTGTATTGGGGGTGATTTTGTGTCACGACCCAAAACCCTACCAAGTCGTGATGGCATCTAATCTAATTCGCTAGGTAAGCCAAACAATATAAGTTTCTACTACAATGAGCAATCATCAATATTATAAATAAAAACCGCAAAAGAATTCACCACGACTGCCCCAAGGACTAGTAGTACAAGTCATGAGCCACTATGATTTAGATTTACAACACTGATGTGAGAAATAAATACAATATTTGTTTAAGGTTATCATAAACAGAAATGATATCCTAAACTACCATGAACAAAAGGTAGCTTGAATCCCGAATGTTGGTGCATCTCAAACGCAAGGCTTCGTCTTCCACAGCTGCTTAACTCCAGAATCTGCACAAAAGGTTCAGAAGTGCAGTATGAGTACAACCGACCATATATACTCGGTAAGTATCTTGGCTAACCTCAGAGAAGTAGTGACGAGGTTTTTAAGTCAAAAGTACCCACTTTGCAGAACTTGTACAACTCAATAACGTGTATAATCCTAAGCAAATATTCCATAAATACAATTATAGAATAAAGAATATCAACAGTAAAAGCGCACAACTGGGATATTGTAATAAATAACTCTACCAATTGACATGTTCAACAAATACAACTTGCACTAACCCCGCTCACAAAGAGGTGCGTACAATGTAATATGTGTGCTTAATACTCATACATGACTATAACCATGTGCCCAACATGATCTGATTCCATATCAACTTCCAAATAACACATTCAAGAGAACCTTTCAAGAATCAAATATGTCAATGCATGATGATAACTTCCTTATCATGTCAATTCGATGCGCTACCAACAACTAAATAAAAATATGAGATATCAACTCCACATAGGTAATTCTATCTTGACAACCAAAACATTAAATAATAATAGATGCATAGATTAGCATGTTAAATGCAACACAAAAATCATGTAGAAATGCATGAGTAACATAAAGGATTCACATGCATATTCAAGAATGTCACCCTCGTACTCCACATTTTATCACAATTACAATATTCACCCTTATCGCTCTGTCGTGATACAATAACAATATCCATATGTATTGCTCTGCCCTGACATAATAACAATATACATCTGCTTCTCTCCGCCCTGACACAATAATAATATCAATTTGTACCGCTCTACTCTAACACAATAACAATATCCATCTGTATCACTCTAGCTTGACACAATAATAATACCAATCACAATCGCACGGAAAAAACCTCGTGCCATACCCAACCAATCCGCCCAACATGTTTGCATGTGCTATAATCACGATGATGTTATAAGCCAAATCATCATTAGAGACATACGCTCATAATTTATCAACAACATGCACAAGGACATAGAAAATAAATGAATGCAGATGAGGGCTCAACATAGAAAGCATCACTACGGATAAATCAATTTAACAACCAAGTTCAAGTAGCCAAACAAAGCATCACATGTGTTTTACAGAGTGCACGCGTCCCAATCAAGGCACAACATAAGAACAAGTATGATTGTGTATTCATAACATACGTGTATCTACGTCCGAGGCAAGTATAGCATAAATATCAATATTAGTTCATCATGTTCAAACTAAGGCACCAATAGACTTAACATTATCTCTAGCATTATTTATTATGCTCACGTAGTCAATCAATTGAATAATACATAGAATCATGTAGAACACACAGCCAAACAAGGCATAGAGTAATCTAGAATCTACCCCAAGCATGAATACCCATGGTACATATATATATACGCTTGTCACCTCATATATGCAGCACCCCACACGTAGCAAACAATATCAATTATTAGGAAACATTCCCTCAACCAAGGCTAGGAAAGACATTTACCTCAAACAAGCCAGATCAATAATCTAAAAATGCCTTCCCACACGAATCGACCTTCGAACGGCTTGAATCTAACCAAAAATAACACAATAATATCAAAAAGAGCCATAGGAAACAACCCCAGATAATAAAGCTTCGATCTTTATAAAAATACACAAAGTCAACCAAAAAGTTAACTGAGGCTTGTACCCGTGAACCCGACAAAACTCACAAATCCCGAACACCCATTCCAATATGAGTCTAAATATACAAGTTCCATTCACAACCAACTCCAAATTGAGGTTCAAATCTCCATTTTTCACTTTAGAAAAGTTTTGCCAAAACCCTCTTTTCTTCTTTAAGATTCCTTGATATAGAGCCAAAATCAATAATAAATTCATTTTATAATTACAAATTCGAGTTAGGTTTACTTACCCCAATGAATTAGATGAAAACTCCCTCAAACATTACATCTTCTAGAGCTCCAAAACTCTGTAAGAAAAAATAACTAAATCCCGAAATAAGTAAAAACAATGCAGCAGTTATCCCAACCCTATTCAGATGCTAGATGATACTGAATCTCATATTTGATAAGCTCAACATAATCCTTGTGAGATTACACCCAAGATAGCCTTTTTAATTACCCAATTTAGCTTAAAGTAAGGAAGGTATGATATTTTGAAGTTTTAAAGGAAGTCTGAAAATTTCAGGGACATAACCGGTATTTTTGAAATTATTACACCCAAAAATCAATAATCGCAAAATCATCGTTTTAGCACCCAAAACTCATTCGGGACCTCCCCGGCACAAACCATATATTCATTTCAATCATAAAATGCTACGAACCTACTCACGTACTCAAGATACTGAAAATAGATCGTCTTGGCCCGATATTGATCGTGGTCAAACTCCAAATTTTTAACTTAACTAGTCTCTCAACCAATGATCCAAAACACACGAGCCCCTTTTGCATGCATGTGACTTCTTTGTGAGTGTGAGCAATTTCCTTGATATATGTGAGTTATTAAATGATATCTGATCATGAAATTCAAATGTGTGGATTCTACTTACTCTCCTTTATTTTGTTGTGAGGGCACATCGTTTCATGAGGGATAGGTAAAATTATTATACTTCTTTACGATGTAGGGTGTTCAAGTCATGAGTGCATTGTGATATTGAGTTGGTCTTTGAGGCTAGGACTATTATGAGTGTATTGTTTTTTGTTTTGAATATTTGTGAAGTATGGCATAAAATAACGGGAAGTGTGTGTTGAATGCATATGCTAGAGTTTAATTGTTTCTATCAACCATAGTCTTAGGTGTAACCACCTTTTCTCCCGATCATTTTATGTATTTTATCCCTATTTCCCCCATTTGATACATTACATATGTATATTTGTCTTTATGTGATTTGCCGGGATAGTTGGTTTTGTTTTGGATGAGTTTTGGATTAATTCGGGACACTTAGTTCTATAGTTGGAGACTCAAGTTGTGAAGGTTGACCGGAGTTTAATTTTGTGTAGACGACCCTGGAAAGGTATTTTGGTGGTTCCAAGAGATTTATATGGTGATTTTAGACTTAGGCGTATGTCTGGATTTGCAGTTGGAGGTTCCTAGATTGATTTGGTCTTATTTGGCGAAAGTTAGAAATTTGAAGGTTTGGAAGGTTCATAGGTTTGACCATGAGTTGACTATGATGATATTGGATTCTGATTGTAGTTCGGGAGTTGGAATAGATCTGATGTGTTATTGGGACTTATATGCAAAATTTCAGGTCATTCCGAGTTGTTTAGGCATGTTCGGCATAAGTTTTGAATGCAGAAACATGATTTAAATCATTAAGTTTGAATTGAGGTGCAATTTATGATTTTAATATTATTTTTTGTGATTTGAGGCCTAGAGTAGGTCTGTGTTATGTTTGGGATTGGTAGGTGTGATTGGACGGGGTCCCAGCGGCCTCGGGTGTGTTTCGGATGGGTTTCAGACCATTTTCCTTTGTTTTGGAACTGCTAGTTTTCGAGTGTTCTGGTGTTCTTCGCGATCGTAGGTGGTATGTCGCGATCGCAGTGAGTGTTTTGGTGGAAGGTGATGTTTTCTCTTCACCTTCGCGATGGGGTGGTTGTGTACGCGGATCATGAGGGAAAGTGTCCTTCACGTTTGCGACCTAGGTGTCGCATTCGCATAGAGGAAGGCCGGATATGGGATGGCATGCTTTTGGCCATCGCGTTTGTATGTATGCGACTACGTTTACGTAGGCTCAGCAGAGGAAGGATTTGCATTTGTGTGAATGGCCTCGCATTTGCGGAGAAGGGGCAGCAGCTGGGCAAGGACTTGGCCTTCACGATCATGAAGGGTATTGTTGGGCCGTCACTTATGTACTCTATTACGAGGGTGTTAGTGATTTTATCATATTTTGAGTTTGGGAGCTCGGATTTGGGCGATGTTTTAGGGAATTTTCATGATTTGAATTGGGGTAAGTGTTTCTAACTCAGATTTGGTTATTAATCATGATTGTAACCTTGATTTTAGCATTTTAATGATGAATCTATGTGAAGAAAATTATGGATTTCGGCAAATATTTTCTAAAATAAAAATTGAGGATTTGAACCCTGATTCGGAGTCGGAATTGGATGAAACTTGTATGGTTGGACTCGTATTCGAATGGGTGTTCGAGATATTTGACTTTTGTCAGGTTCTGGGGTGCGGGCCTAGGTTGACGTTTTGGGTTGACTTTGTATATTTGTTAAAGATCAAAGCTTTCTTGTTTGGGGTTGTTTCCTATGGCTTTTATAGATGTTATTAGGTTATTTTGGCTAGATTCGCGCCGTTCGGAGGTTTATTCACGTGGGAAGGGATTTCTAGAGTATTGATTTGGTTTACTTGAGGTAAGTATCTTATCTAAACTTGGTTTCACAAGTTCACAACAATAATATCATCGAATCATAAAATCATAGATAAAGCCACCTTGGTGCACAAGAGATAACATGACATGCTCTGTTTCAATTAATAATCCAGCATATAGAGAAGATAATCATAGCAAGGCATGTATAATTTCCTGATCTAGAATATAGAGAAAATATGCGAATAAAACATGTATACATCCAAGAAAATTGCAAGTAGAAGAAGTGCAATAACCAAAACAAACACTGATCAGTTTTTCTCATAACGCGTGTACATCATCAAGAGAGAGACATGGGAGGGTGACCCTAAGGGGATGGATCATTATCCATACGTTGCACGGACAACTCATGTGCCATATATAACACCCCCACAAACAACTCATATGCTAACATAACTGAGATCCGTACGGACCAAAACATGCTATCAACCCAATCTATATCACACAGAAAGCATATACATGAATATAGGTACATGAAATGTGGATATCAAATTACATACACATTTACTGATATAAGTGACATGCTAAGGTGTAGGCATGTGCGAAGCGTACCACCATAGTTCAAATCAGGCAATTATGCCATATGAATAGCAATTAACATTTTTGAATAGGAGACAACCAACAAATAATCTCTAATGTGATTCAATTAACTCACAAAGGCGTACAACATAATAAGCATTATAACATGAAGCTTAGCAATCAAATTCAAGTCATATCATAGCCTAACCACTACCCCGAGCATGAGTAATACCCTGGTGCACGCACATGGGCTCAATCGCCTCATATGGGCGCCACCCATAGCGCATAGCCAAAACTAATAACTTAGGAAACTAGTACCTCAATTTATTAATTGAGCATGTTATTAGCGAGTATCATTGATAATTCTTGCATCTATTACCTCGCCAAGGTTAGTTATGATACTTGTTGAGTACATAGGGTCGGTGGCACTCACACTACAATCATCACTTAATTATGCTGATCTAGGCGTTGGACCAAGTCGTGAGTCACTATGATTATTGTTGAAAGTTGCAAAGAGATGAGATATTGCTGCATTTCGACTACAGTCTTTGGCGTCTCTTTTCATTCAGTACTATTGTTTTCATTGAGACAATATTGCTACTTTGTATTCTAGACTTGTACTTCTATTTTAGAGCTCATGACTCTGTATTACTAGTTCTGCAGGATTTCTTTTGTATCGATGCAAATATTTATGTCAGTTGGCTTGCATTTATATTATTTCCGTTAATTCTGTTATTATGTTCCATTTTTGTTAAGCTTGGCTTGTCTAGCAAGTGAGTTAGGCGCCATCACGATTGGTTGGTGTTTTTGGGTCATGACAAGTTGGTATCAGAGCCCTAGGTTCATAGGTTCTACGGGTCATGAGCAAGTTTAGTAGAGCTTTATTTATCGGTACGGAGACGTCTGTAATTATCTTAGAGAGGCTACCAAACTGTTAGGAAAAATTTTGCTTTCCTTCATTCTTGTCATGCGAATTTGTTATTTTCGAAGTTTGAACATTTACTCTTCTATTCTTTTACAAATGATGAGGACACGTTCAACTAGATCAAACAAGTAGGTGCCAGTGCAACTAGAGCTGTGGTGGGACTCGAGCAGCACCTATGGAGTCACCAGTTGCTCCAATGGAGGAGCCAGTTCCTGACATTGTTGAGCCGATGGGATCAACTCAGACACAGGCGATACCTATTGCTATGCCTGGTCTTTAGGAGACTTTGGCCCAGATCTTGAGTGTGTACATGAGCTTGGCTCAGACGGGTATAATACAAGTTGTACCAGCTACCTCACATGTTGGTGGAGGAGGCCAGACTCCCGCCACCCATACACCAGAGTAGCTAGCTCAAGGGTATTAGACACCATGGGTTTTGCCAGTTCACCCAGTTATTGCTACTCGAGCTGAGGTTGGACCATCTTTGGCTGATGAGGAGCAGAAAAGGTTAGAGCAATCTCAGAGGCTTTGCCCTCCCCAGTTCAGTGGAGGAGAGTCAGAGTCGACTTCACTACTTTTTAGCTGACGGGGCCAGCCTACCGATGGTGGCAGACCTATGACTCAGGCAGGATAAATATCACCACTTACATGGCATCAGTTTTCAGTTCTTTTCTTAGAGACGTTTTTCTATAGACTAACAAAAAGGAATTGCGTAGGGAGTATGAGCATCTAAGTCAGGAGGGCATGACTGTGACTCAGTACGAGATGAGATATATGGAGTTGGCACGTCATGCAGTATTTTTGGTCCCTACTGAGAGGGAAAGGATCATGAGGTTCATTGATGGCCTCAACTATGGTCTTTGACATGGTATGTCCCAATAATCCACGACATATACTAGATTTGATCAGGTAGTTGAGATTGCTAGATGTTTAGAGCATGTTCGCATTCTTGAGAGAGAGAAGTGGGAGGCCAAGAAGTCCCATGGTTCGGGTGGTTTTAGTGGTGCCTCATCTGGAGGCCAGTCATATTACAACAGAGGACGTTCTTTTAGGCCCACTCAAGTAGCTCGTTAGATTCCCCATGGTTCATCAGTTAGTCACAGTTCATATAGTGCTCACCCAGTTCAGTCATTATTCAGTGCACTACCAGCATAGAGTTCTTACCGTGCTCCATATGTTCATGGTTCCACAAGCAGTTATTCGGGTTATCAGGTTTAGTCGCAGGGTCAGCAGCCTCGTTAGATGAGGGGGGTTTTCGAGTGTGGAGACTTGAGTCACCTCAAGAGGAATTTTCCCAGGCTTATGAGTAGTGCACCACAACATAATACGCAGTCTATGATTCCAACACTAGTATCTACACCAGCCGCACAGTCAGCTAGGAGCGGGGATCAGTAGGTTCCAGGTCGCCCTAAAGGGGGAGGTAAGGCAGGTGGCGGACATGCCCATTGTTATGCATTTACTGCCAGGCTAGAGGTTGTTGCTTCAGATGCCGTGATCACAAGTATTTTTTAGTGTGCCACAGGGATGCTTCAATGTTATTTGATCGTGGCTCCACTTATTCTTATGTGTCATTATATTTTGCTCATTATTTGGATATGCCTCATGTTTCTCTTGATATTCCTGTTCATGTATCCACAGCAGTGGGTGATTCTATTATGGTGGATCGTGTATATTTGCCATGTGTGGTTACAATTGGGGGTTATGAGACTAGAGTTGATCTCTTATTGCTCAGCATGGTTGATTTTAAGGTGATCTTAGGGTGCTAGGGTATTCTCGAAGATTGACTTGAGATCGGGGTACCATCAATTAAAGATCAGGGCTTCAGATATTCCTAAGACGGCTTTCAGGACCCGTTATGGGCATTATGAGTTCTTAGTGAAGTCTTTTGGGCTAACCAATGCCCCAGCAGCTTTCATGCACTTGATGAATGTCGTATTTCAGACTTATCTCGATTCCTTCATCATTGTCTTCATTGATGATATATTGGTATATTCTCGCAGTCGGGAGGAGCATGAGCAACACTTGAGGATCTTGCTCCAGATTTTGAGGGAGAAGAAGCTATATGGTAAATTCTCCAACTATGAGTTCTGGTTAGATTCGGTGGCATTCTCGAGTCACGTGGTTTCCAGTGAGGGAATTAAGGTAGACACAAAGAAGATTGAGGCAGTTCAGAGTTGGCCCAGATTGTCTACTGCGACTTCAAACAGCTAAATGGAATACATATACTCAAAACGACCGGTTGGGTCATTACATTATGAGGCAAGTATAATGCATATAAATTAAGGAATATGAATTATTTATGTCTCGTTATCAAACGCATGTAGTTATGGGATCATGCCAAAATAAAAGAAAGGTTTAGCCTTAACATACCTTATCACAATCTGTCCAATAACCACGTTGAACTCGTCTTGTCTCACTTTAATGTACAATAACAATAATAATGCTACCGCTATGCTATGAAAGATGCAATTATGGTACAACAAACGATAAGCTTATTTTATATTAAAACGGGCAGCATCTCCTATGTTTTCATTACTTTCCCAAGTCCATAAACCAACAAGAACACATAAAACCTTCAACTATATACTTTCAGCACCACAACACACCCAAAATCCCAACAACACAAATCAATCTACACGACAACATGTGCATAAAGATCATCAACGGAACTACTATTTAACACGACGAGCGACAAGCTCGTATTGAATCCCTTTTGAACCCTTTAACCCCAAAGTAATTCATTCATTAACTTAACAACATGTCCAGCATGATATTAAGTACAATTGGAGGACTTCTAACCTCCTATTCATCTCCTAATTCACCCTCAAACAGCCTAACAATCCAACAACAACAAGAAGTACAACTTTCTATTGTTATGTTGTCCTTTCTCTTATTATTCACAAGACCAACAGCAAGTTCAACATGTAGATAATATATTCATAATAACAACATCATAAAAAAGTCATTTTCCAAGGTTTTCAACCATTTAAATTTTCATGAGAACAACCCTTCCAAAACAGTCCACTAAGAATAATAACTTCTCAAACTATTTTAAGTATCCTCTTATAGAATCTTGCTCAAATAATGCAATCAACATACAAACAACTTCAAGAACAAGTAGTATAGTATCATAAATACCTAACCCAGCAGCAACCACTTGAAATTTCTGCATAACAGTGCTTACACCAATCCTCAATGATAACACAGAGGTTTTATTCTTCACTAGAACTAACTTTTGATGTTTAAATATGGTGTAATCACTTGGATTTCCCTCTTCAAAAAATGAGAACGAATGTTCGTCCAAATCATTTTTAAAGTGAAGTAGGTCGACCACCGCCTAAGTGGGTCCCATAGAGAGCTGCTTGCGCAGTCTCGCAAAAATGCGAATATCTCTCTACTCCGACGTCGTATTGATGAACGGTATAATGCATTAGAAACTAGACTTGTAGATATTCAATTTTGTGGGAGGAGTATCTCGTAACCCAATTATATTTGGATAAACATTCAGTGATATTAGACCTAAATTTTAGTATAATTTATGAATGTAATTTGTGACGACTTTTGTCGACTTTTGTTTCACAACTCGTGTGACTTCAAAACTTAACCCACGACTATCACACACCTAAAATACCTCATAAAATCACCTTCTTATCATGTTAAGCACCTTAGTCTTACCCCAAAAGTACGGGTTATAACATTCCCAACTTGCCGACTTTCGACAAAATGTATTTTCTTCAATTCATTTAGCTTCGAAATATTCCAACCCTCTTGGTACTTGTAGTTCATGATTTAAATATTTGTAACCTCTAAGGTAACATGATTAACTTACTTTATGTACTTTCATAGATGATCTCATTTCTTAGCTTACATCATTTGACTTACGACGTACTTTTACGTACAAAAACATAGGGTGTAACATCATTCCCCCCTTTGGAGCATTCGTCCTCGAATGTTGACTGATACACTTATCAGTCTCCAACCCTCGTGATACTTCCTTAACACATGTTTTAACTTATCATAATCTTGGTAAAGGTCTTTAAACTCTTCGACTTATATTGGTTCACTTAAGATCCATTCCAACATTAAAGTATAGGGTGTAACAGTACTGTTCAGATCTTGGAGGATTTGTTGCGAGCATGTGTCATTGATTTCGGGGGTAAGCGGGATCAGATTTTATCATTAGCAGAGTTCGCCTACAACAACAGCTATTATTTGAGCTCCAGATGGCTCCGTATGAGGCCTTATATGGAAGGCGATGTCATTCTCTGGTTGGTTGGTTTGAGCCTGGGAAAGCTAGATTGTTGGGCACAAATCTTGTTCGAGATGCTTTGAAGAAGGTGAAATTGATTCAGGAGCGACTTCATACATCGTAGTCCAGGTAGAAGATTTATATTGGTAGGAAGGCTTGTGATGTGGCATCCATAGTGGGTGAGAAGGTTCTACTCAGTTTCGCCCATGAAGGGTGTGATAAGGTTCGGTATATTGGTTCATTTGAGGTCTTGGAAAGGGTTGGTGATGTAGCTTACAGACTTGCTTTGCCACCCAGCTTATCAGGAGTTCATCCAGTGTTTCATGTTTTTATGCTCCAAAAGTACTATGAGGATCCGTCACATGTGTTAGATTTCAGCTCGGTGCAATTGGGCAAGGATGTGACTTATGATGAAGAGCCACTGGCCATTTTGGATGGGCAGGTTCGCAAGCTGAGGTCAAAAAATATTGCATCGGTGAAGGTACAGTATAGGGGTCAACCGATTGAGGAGGCAACTTGGGAGACCGAGCATGATATGCTAAGAAGATATCCTCACATTTTTGGCACTTCAAGTATGACTATATATTCGTTCAATGATGAACATTTGTTTAAGAGGGGGAAAACGTAATGACCCAACCAATAATTTTGTGTTTTTAGCCATGTTCCTCCTATTTGATGCATTATATATGTATATTTGTTGCTATGTGACTTGCGGGGATGGTTGGTTTGATTTCAGGTGAGTTTGTGATTGATTTGGGACACTTAGTTCTATGGTTGGAGGCTTAAGTTGTGAAGGTTGACCAGAGTTTGAATTTTATGTATACGACCCTAGAATGGTGTTTTGATGGTTCTAATAGATTCATATGGTGATTTTTCACTTAGGCGTATGTCCGGATTTGGATTTGGAGGTTCCTAAGCTGATTTGGTCCTATTTGGCGAAAGTTGGAACCTTGAAGGTTTGGAAGATTTATAGGATTGACCAGGAGTTGACTATGATGATATCGGGTTTAGATTGTAGTTTCGGGAGTTGGAATAGGTATGTTGTGTCATTTGATACTTATATGCAAAGTTTGTCATTCCGAGTACTTTAGGCATGTTCGGCGTAAGTTATGAATTTGAAAACTTGGATTAGATTATTAAGTTTGAATTGAGATGTGATTCGTGCTCTTGATATTATTTTGTGTGATTTGAGGCCTCGAGTAGGTTCATGTTATGTTTTGATATTGGTGTGTGTGACTGAACGGGGTCCAGGGGCCTCGGGTATGTTTCGGATGAGTTTCATACCATTTTCCTTTATTTTGGGACTACTGGTGTTCTTCGCGATCACCGGTGGTGTGTCGCGATCGCGGAGAATTTTTTGGTCGCAGGTGATGTTTTCTCTTCACGTTCGCGATGGGGTGGTCGCGTTCGTGGAGCATTGGGGTAGTGGCCTTCGCGTTTGCGACCTAAGCATCACGTTCATATAGAGGAAGGCCGACTGGGAGGGGGTAGCATGCTTTTGGCCATCACTTTCGCATGTATGCGACCGCATTCACATAGGCTCAGCAAAGGATGGAATCGCATTCGCGTGGATGGCCTTGTGTTCATAGAGAAGGGGAAGCAGATGGGTGTAACACCCCGAAAAATTTGGAAGTACTTGAGCGCTAGTAAGAAAGTTGATGTGCGCTAATTATATTATTTTGTGTGTAGACAAGGGCTATTATAAGAATGATATCAATTCATCATGATAATATATGTATGAGGTGCATTAAGAATGGTTTATGGTCTAAGAAGAGACCCAAGGCTAAGTCAAGTTGAAAATTTTATGATGGGATAAAGTTTCAAGTGAGTTCGCATAAGATCCTACTTCAAAAGCATGCTTCTACCAAACTATAACTACTTAGGAGGTGATCTATCTATCAAATTAAAGCCCTTTGAGTCTAGTTTCCAACGCTTCAAACCATTCATCATTTGGACACTCTTACAAGAAGTTATGACCAAATTACCAAAGGCTGGAAAAATGTGATTCTGCGGTCAGATGTGCGACCGCAGAATCATTATGCGATCGTGAAACTGCTTCTGCGATCGCAAAACTGGTCGCAGAATCGACCAATACAGCCCAATTTTTGGCAATCATTTTGCGGTGCATTGTGCGACCCGCATAGCCATTCTGCGGTCTATTATGCGACCGCAGACCTAATTTTTGAGGGTTAATTTTTCTATTTTCATAACCCGATCCCATTTTGATAAATAGGCTTTGGGGCTTATTTTGGGGCAATTATCTTAGGTTTTTTAGAGAGAAGTGAGAGTGTTCTAGAGAGAGAAAGTAGATGAAGTATTTTGTTCATCAAGATCTTGCCCAAGCTTTGAAATCCAACAAGGAAATCTCACAAGATCTTCATCTAAGAGGTAAGGTTCCATACCCTAGTTTTCAATTTCGAATTTGGATAAAAGATGGTTGATTTGGAGTATGATTCTTGGGTATAATAGTATTATTTATACATGCTTGTACTAATAAGGTTTGTGGAAAGATTGTTGAGCTCAAATAAGTAAAGATTGGGTTGTGGAGTGAAGGAAATCTTGTAGAAGAACCTTGTAACTAAATTTGCACACCTAGTGTTTGATAAAATGCTCAAATGAACTGAAACCATGAATATCTTCCTAATTATGGTTCAACTTTGTTATGTCTCAAAATAGATTGGGATTGCTAGAATTTTCGGAACGTTGTAGTAATTTAAGGAAAACTCAAAGCGAGGTATATTGGCTAAACTACTCTCTTAGAATTGAATTCCATGACGTTCCCATAAGTTTCAAGTATGGCTGTATCAAGTTCCTTATTCTATGTTCCGAGATGTTCCCAATAAATTCGATTGTCCCGAATAAGAAAAGTGACGAGAATTATGTATTCAAAACGTGTTACGAATGTTCCTATCACATTATGTTATCCTTTGGGAATGTGTTCAAGAATGATATGTGTATTAAAATGTTATGTCTTTGAGACATGTTTCAAATGAAGGCTATGATGCCAAATTGTGTGAGAGAATCTCAATATGCTTAAGACTTTTAATTGCTCATATGTGTACCTAAAGTCTTGATTGAAAATGTCTTATTGCTGATAATCTATAAAGATGGTTGGAAGTGAAATAAGTGAATTGGGAATATAAAGTGTGGCCAATGTGCCAAGAGTGAAAGTTATATTTATGGCCAATGGTGCCAATGAAATAAGATGATGTGATAAAGATTATGAAATGAGCTTTGATTCAGCTGTTTCAAAATTGATATCGAAAATAGAATTGCCTAAAAGCTTATGAACTCAAGTCATGCTCATATGTGGCTGTTTTAATAGACGCTATGATTTATGAGTATTTTCAATGTGTTTTGCATTCTTACATATTCGTGAGTGAAAATTGCGTATTGCCCTTTGTGGGAAAAAATATGTCAAGAATAAATGGTGTGTTATTGGTTGATGATTTTAACTTGCGCATCAATTGCCAATTATTTTACTCTATTTCTCGGAAATAAATCAATTGCGCTTAAATTGTTCATTTTTAATGAACTTAAAGTTGTGATTTCCGAAATATTATATGTATGTTGATATTTATGATGATGATACATGAGAGGGAAGAAATGAAAGTGTGGAATATCAAATATGGCCACCGTGCCTTGAATAAAGAATCTTGTGAATGGCCAAAAGAGCCAAAGAAATATTGTTGTTGTTATTGGTTAAAAATACTAGTGGAGATTTATATAATGTGAAAGATGATGAGGTAAATACATTTGTAGCCATGTTATTTTTATGAATTATTCCCCTTATTTGGGATGAGATTGATGTGATAAAATTATTCCTCTTAATTGGGATGAGATTGATTGATATAAAAGGGTTGATGTCTCGAATAAGACAGCCTAGCCGATCGGGTCGTGATCGAATACCATGCCGCACACATGATGGTGATTGTGCTGGAAATTTTAATTGAAATTGTGATTTTAGTTGATGTCATCAAATAAGACAGCCTAACCGATCAGGTCATGATTGGACTCCATGCTAGATTCACGGTGGTATATTTGCACATAAATTGTGATTGAGATTGTGATTGTGGTTGATGTCTTCAAATAAGATGGCCTAGCCGATCGGGTCGTGATCGAACTCCGTGCTAAAAGTATGGTGATATTGGTATTGATAGTGATTGTGGTTGACATCTCTAATGAGATGGCCTAGCCGATCGGTCGTGATCGAACTCCGTGCAAAAAGTACGGTAGTATTGGTATTGTGAATATTGGTATTGTAAAAGGTGATATTGTGAATAGTGATATATCGGTGCTAATGATCTCCCAACCAAAATTGTATATGAAGTTCGTATTTTGGAAATTATTATGTTTTAACTTGGCATTTGGATATCATTGATTGTGACTTGCAGTTTCTATGATTTTTCCTTTCTTATATTGGCATTCTATTTTGAAAGGGGATAGTTAGCTTTACATACTAGTACTATTCCATATGTACTAACGTCCCTTTTTGCCGGGGGCGCTGCATCTTCAATGGATGCAGGTAATTCAGCAACGGGCAGCTTTGGTCCTCATTAGCAGTTACTCCCTATTCAGCAGGTTTTGGTGAGCCCTACTCTATTCTGGGCTCGATGTCACTTGATGTTACACTTTGTGTCTTGAGGTATAGCCGGGGCCTTGTTGTCGGCACTTTCATACTATTCTTCTGTCATACTTAGAGGCTCTGTAGACAGGTTGTGGGTGGTGTATGATGTTGGGAATTGAACTAGAAATGTTGCTAGTTGGCAAACATTTTTTTCGATTAATTCTATAAACTCGTAATATTTTGGAAATTATGAATGAAGCTGCTGATGGAAATGAAATGGAAGTTGTTAATGAAATCCTCTCAGTGTTTGATTAATGGAGTACATCTTCTCTTATTTCATGGATAAGTTTGGGTAGAATGAAATCTAACAGGCTTGCTCAGCCGGGTTTACTCGGTTGAGCGCCGGTCGCGCTCCTCGAGTTTGGGGCATGACAATGGGCGAGGACTTGACCTTTGTGATAGCAAAGTACGTCCCGCAATCGCGAAGTGTATCGCCAGGCAGCCACTTAAGTACTCTATTTCGATGGTTTTAGTCATTTTATCATATTTTGAGATTATGAGATCGGATTTGGGCAATGTTTAATGGGATTTTCACAATTTGAATTGGGATAAGTGTTTTGACTCGGATTTAGTTATTATTCATGATTCCAACCTTGGTTTTAGCATTTGAACGATGAATATAAGTGAAAAAACTTGGGGATTTTGGCAAAACTTTTCTAAAATGAAAAATGAGGATTTGAACCCCGATTCGGAGTCTGAACTGGATGAAACATGTATGGTTAGATTCGTATTCGAATGGGTGTTCAGGATTTGTGACTTTTGTCGGGTTCTAGGATGCGGGCCCAGGTTGACCTTTTGAGTTGACTTTGTATATTTGTTAAAGATCAAAGCTTTATTATTTGAGGTTGTTTCATATGGCTTTTATTGATTTTATTTTGGCTAGATTCGAGCCGTTCGGAGGTTGATTCATGCTAGAAGGGATTTCTAGAGTATTGATTTGGTTTGCTTGAGGTATGTATCTTACCTAAACTTGGTTGAGGCACTAGTTGCCTGAGTTATTAATGTTGGCTATGCTCTATGGGTGGCGCACATGTGAGGGGGTTAAGCCCATGTGCGTGCACTGTGGTATTATTCATGCTCGGGGTAGTGATTAGGCTATGACATGCCTTGAATTTGATTTCTAAGCTTCATGCTATCATGCTTATTATGTTGTATGCCTTTGTGAGCTAATTGAATCACGTTAGAGATTATTCATTGGTTGGTCTCTTATTCAAACATGTTAATTGTTATTCATGTGGCGTAATCGCCTTATTTGAACTATGGTAGTACGCTTCGCACATGCCTAAACCTTAGCATGTCACTTATATCATTCCATTAGAATGTAATTTTATATCCATTGTTCATGTACCTATATTCGTGTATATGCTTTCTGTGTGATATGGACTGATTTGATAGAACGTGAGTGATCCGTGCAGATTTGAGTTATGTTAGCACGTGAGTTGTCCATGGGGGTGCTACATATAGCATGTGAGTTGTCCGTGCAGCGCATGGATAAGGATCCATCCCCCTAGGGTCACCCTCTCATGTTTCTCTCTTTTTGGTGTACACACGGTATAAGGAAAACTGATCAGTGTTTGGTTTGGTTATTGTATTTCTTCTCTACTTGCAATTTCCTTAGATGTATAAATGTTGTTTTATTCATATTTTTCTCTATATGCTATATCAGGAATGTATACATTCCTTGTTATGCATATTTTCTCTATCTGCTGGATTATTAACTGAAACAGAGCATGCCGTATTATCTTTTGTGCACCGAGGTAGATTTATCTGTGAATTTATGATTTGATATTATTATTGATGTGAACTTGTGAAATTTATGAACTGAGTAGGTTATTGGCGAGTATCATTGATAATTCTTGCCTTTATTACCTCGCCGAGGTTAGTTATGATACTTGTTGAGTATATGGGATCGGTTGTACTCATACTACATGTTACACCTTGTACGTCCCAAGGTGACGTATAATGAATATGAGACTTGTTAATAATGATTTAAATGAGTTTAAAGTCATAATATGACTATATATGATGTTTGGATAAAACACATAAAGTTTGGGGGAAATCGGATTAAAGTTGCGGAAAAAACAACTAAGAATTTGCCCTATAATAGAGCTTTTTGAGAAATAAATTTCGTGTGCTATATGAGGTCTTTTTGGAAAATATTATATACCAAATTGAAGGTCTTGGAATGTAGTTTCCAACGCTCTTAACCGTTTGTTCATACAATATCCGAATAAAAAGATATAAGCGTCGGAAGATAGGCGAATCAGAGGGTGCCAAGCTAGCACCTTTTGACTTTTCAAAAGTTGATATATTTTCTTTAACTCGTCTCTCTCTCTCCTCATTTTTATATAGCATATGACCATAGGACACCATAAACGGTCCTTGAGCTCTCTAATATTGCTTTAAACAAGACTATCATCTCGAAAACGAAATCAAGAAGCGATAACATTAAAACGATCCCTACGACGTAAGTATCACTATATCGCCTCTCTTTTTCTTTATAGTTTGAGTTTTGGAATGTATTTAATAGTTAATAAAAATTTCTAATTTCTGTATTTAAACTTTAAAATATCAAGAAAAGTTGATAAATTCGTTTCCTAATAGTTAGACCTCACGGGACGGTGATCGGAAGCCGTGAGTTCGAGTTATTTGATTTGTAGTGGACTATTTTGTGGGCTGTTTTGTGTTGCTTTTGGGATGTCTATTGTGCTGCTGATTTATGGAATTTGGAAGGATAAAAATGTCATGGAGAAATGCCACATGTGGTAGGGTAGTAGGTTGGTTGCTCGTCGTTGTAGTTGCAGGCTAATTGATAATTTGTTGATTGGGTGTATTATGGTATATTTGGGGGTTTTGTTGTATTGAAGGTCCCGGATTGTAATTAGGTTGGTTTTGAATTGCTGATTGTATTATGTTTGTATCTCGCCTATAGTAGGCTTGAGGGAGTAGTAAAATCATAGGAAATGCTTCCCGTTTTATTTTAGAATCGAGTTATCGTTTGAGATACGTAATATACTACCGCCATCTAAATTGTACACGTATTTCTTTGCTATAGGGTTGGCATGCTAGTTGTCATAATCTTGTTGTTGAGTTGCATTGACGACTTGAGGTATGTTAAGGCTATCCATTTTTTTCTTTTTGGCATGATCCAAATGATACAAACGAAACGAGCAAAATACGCAACTTTCATAAATGACTCTATTCATAGATATACTAGGGGTTTCTATATTCTTGATTCCCTATGTGAATTATTATTATATCCTCTATTCATGGGTCTCAGAAAAATACGTATTTGATAAAGTTTGTCCGAAGGCATATTGATTTTATGATATTCGAGAAATCTTAGTAAAGGTTGCACACAAGGATGCCAAAATACAAGAAAGAAGCACGAAAAGGCAAAAATCGGAAGAAACTAAGAACTAGGCACCAAACCAGGAAACGCCTGGCTCCAAGCGACCTCTAACTCGCGCCTAGCCTCGTGGGGAGAGGTTCCTAGTGCACCTCAGACTGGGCCTCGTGAGGTGAGGCTTTTGGTCCCTTCCCCAGTCTACGAATTAAAGGTTTTCTACTCGATTTTGGACTTGGAGACTCCAACCCTAGCCTATAAATACCTCATAAACGTGATTAGTGAGGTTTGGACTATTGTTGAAGGCAGAGAGGACTTAGGAACGCAACAAAACACAGATTTCACTGATTCTTCCATTCTCCATCTCGTATTCATAGCTTTTAAGTTTAAGAATAACACTTTGATTGTTATTATGAATATGAGTGATTAGAAACCCCTTTGTTCTGGCATTATGGGTTGTTATTGACTATTGTTGTTTGACGGTTAATGATATTACATGATTCTATCATATTAATTTGTTTATTCAATCTTACGCTAAATTATTTTACTGTATAGCTTATAGTAGAATACTATCTATAAATTTATAGTTGAACTCAAAAGTGAGAACTGTAGATTGCATATAAGATTGAATAGAGTAAGTTCTTGAATCCGGACATTGGATAACAGATTCATGATTAAGATAGACATATTCTTTTTTAGTAAATCCACTAGGCAATGTGCCTAGGGCTAGTTTTTATATATAAAATTAAATTGAAAAACAAAGTAGCATGTTGTCTTACATTGAGTAAGACTATAAGATATGACTAATACATAGATCCTATTACTAATCTCGGACTTCTGAGGCCCAAAACTGATATTACAGCTTGATCTAGTAAGAATGTAAACACGCATAAAGCATATAAAAACTAGCATAATACAGTAATAGCCAAATTCTGCATTTTCTCTAGTTTGATTGCCATCATAGCCCATCTTCATATTGATATCAGTAGAATAGTCACACGTAATTGTCCGGATTTTTTTATTCTGGATTGATCTTTGTTGTCCGTGCCGTATTTCTTTCTCTTTCCAAGCTCCAAACCTCCAGCATTGCTTGTGAATGGATCCATTGCATCCACACTGCCCATAATAGGCAGTGATTTCTTTGACTGGGTTGTGCCCCTGTTAGCCTTGTGTTTCCATTGGTGTCTTTCTATAGTAATGCACCAGTGTAGTGCATTGTAATGTTGTTGCAGAAAGAGTTCTCAATGTCCTCTATGTGTCTTCCAAAATCTGCCTCTGAAAAACACGCAGCATACACTGTCGTCACTGTCCAAAATATGTCAAGGACAGTATCTTTGAGCATTGCTACGCGTTGCCTCTCAGCATGTTCCTTTATAAACTCTTCATGAACCTTATGTTGAAGTGTAGTAAACCATAATTCAGCTGCTCACATCATCAGAGTTCTCGTGCCATGGTTCTGGCACCAGTTGCTGCACCACGTGCTCAGCCAGCCAGAGGCAAGGGTTAGGAAGCCAGAGGTAGGGGACAGACAATTAGAGGTGGAGGTCAGGCCGTTAGAGATGGAGACCAGCCAGCTAGAGGTTGTCCCAGTGACGTAGTTTAGGGTGGTGGGGCCCAGCCCCAGTGTTATGCTTTCCCAACCATGCCTAAGGCTGAGTCATCTGACGCTGTTATCACAGGTTTGTTGCTGGTTTTCTGGTGCTTCAGGCCTTCTTCGCGGTCGTGAAGGTGAGGACGTGATCGCGATCGCGATGAGTAATTGGGCAGCTGACTTGGTTGTTAATAATTGCGTTCGCGTATGTAGATTCGCTTTCGCGTAGGTATAGAGCTAGGCTAGGCAGGTATTCATGGTTTCCTCTTAGCGTTCACATTTTATCGTCCATGTTCGCGTAAATCTGTGCAGATGTTTTTGGAGATCGCGAGCCTGGGGCCGTGTTCGCATAGGGTTTCTTCGAGGCTGAGCAATTTTGTGCTTCGCGATCGCGAAGAGTACCACTGGGCAGTGCATATAAGTACTCTATTTCGGACCTTTGAGTTATTTTATCCATTTTGAGCTATGGAGCTCAGATTTGGGCGATTTTGGAGAGGATTCTCACCAAATGGATTGGGGTAAGTATTTTTAACTCGGTTTTTATTATATTTCATGATTCTATCTACGATTATGGATTTGATTGATGAATGTGAAAGAGAAATTTAGGGGTTTTGTCAAGTGAAGTTTTGAGTTTTGAACATCGATTCGAAGTCGGATTTGAGTGCATGTTTTATGGTTGGACTCGTAATTGAATGTGTTGTCATAATTTGTAATTTTTTTTGGTTTCCGAGGTGCGATCCCAAGTTTGACTTTTTGGTTGACTTTGAGTAATTGATTAAAGATTCGACACTTATCGATTGGGTTTGTCTCCTATTTTTGAATTTCTTTTGGCTAGTTTCGAGTTGTTCGGAGGTTGATAAGCACAGAATGGCATTTCTATAGTGTTGTTTGGCTTGCTCAGTATTTATTTTGACTTGTTTGAGGTAAGTATCTTATGTATACATGGTTGAGGCTCTAGTTACATGAATTATTTGTGATAGCTACGTGCTCTGGGTACGCATATGTGTGGGGTTTGAGCCCATGTGCGAGCACGGGGTATTTATCCATGCTAGGGGTAGTGTTTGGGCTATGATATGCGTAGACTTGACTGTTAAGCTTTAAGCTTTAATATTTCTAATATTTGTAACATTGTTGTGAACTATTTGATCATGTTTCAGGTTACGAAGAGGCTAATTCCCTGAATAAACTTGGTAATTGCTATTTCTATGATGAAATTGCCGATTTGAGTTATAATAGCACACTTTGCACATGCCTATACTTTAACATGTTATTATACCAATGCATGGGCATGAAATCTGATATTTATTCATCATATACACGTGTTCTTATTTACTTGCTTTTATGTGATATGATTTGGCCTGGATGCCTATGACCACGCTGGGCGAATCGTGTTGTTGTGCCTGTGACCACACCGGGCGGATTGTGTTATTATGCATGTGACCATGCCAGGCGGATTATGTTTTTATGCTTGTGACAATGTCAGGCAGATTATGATATTGTGCCTGTGACCACACCGAGCAGATTATGATACTTGCACGTGAGTTGTCCGTGCAGCATGTTAGTTGTCAGTGCGGATTAATATTATTAGCATGTGAGTTGTCCGTGCAGCACGTGAGTTATCCGTGCACATCCAGATATTTATATTGTAGATCATGAGTTGTCCGTGTGGATTGATATTATAGCATGTGAGTTGTCCGTGCAGCACGCGAGTTATTCGTGCAGCGTGTGGATACGGATCCATCCCTCTAAGGTCACCCTCTCATGTTTCTCTCTTGATGGTGTACACGCGGATTGTGAGAAACCTACGGGTTTCTGGTTGATGTGAGCTCCAGGAGAGCTGGTTATTGGTTTGGTTTGGTTACTGAGATTCTGATGTGGGCCTGAGAGCTGTGATGTGGTTTTTATTTGGATCAGGTTGTGCGCCGTAACAGATTGAAATTTGGTTATTGCATTTCATCTTTACTTGCAATTTCCTTGACTGTCTACCTGATTTACTTGCATATCTTCATTATATGTTGGCTTGTTGTCTGAGTAGAATATTTTAAAAAATGGAGAGAATTGTGAGCACCAAGGTGGTTTTACCTATGAGTTTCCTGATTTGATCATTTACATTTTCTATACTTGTTGAATTTATGAATTGTACATGTGATAACGAGTATCAATTATAATTCTTGCTTTTATTACCTCACCGAGGTTAGTTTCGGTACTTATTGAGTACATAAGGTCGGTTGTACTCATACTACACTTCTGCACCTTGCGTGCAGATCTCGGTGCTAATGGTTCTATATATGGCGGGAACTGACATTGAATATATACCTTCTTTCCAGATATAGCTACCACTTGTCCTTGGTAGCTTTAGATTTTCAAGTTTGTTTATGTATATTTCGAACAAATAATATATTTATTTTGTACCAGCCTTGTAAATTCTAAGTCTTAGAATCTCATTTTTGTACTACGAATCCTTGGGATCTTGCATTGAAGTTCAGTTATTTTATTCATTGACTCCTATTATTTTTAATTGAGTTGTGTTGAGTGTTACTTGTCTTACCTAGTGGGTTGGGTTAGTTGCCATTACTAGTAGACGGATTTTGGGTCGTCACAAGTTGGTATCAGAGCTCTAGATTCATAGGTTTTATGAGTTATGAGCAAGTGTCTAATAAAGTCTTGCGGATCGGTATGATGTCGTCCATACCTATCTTTGAGAGGCTATAGGGCATTTAGGATAATCTTCCCATCTTTCTTTCCTTTTCGTGCGACATTGATTCAGCTTGAAGCGTATCTCTTTGAATTCCTTCCACTCACTCATGTATTGTGTTGAACGCTCGGAATTAGCTGTGCATCGACGACTTGCGATTCCATGGATGAGGTGTGAGAGGTGTTCTTTATGTTGTGAAGTTGGGCCAGTCCTCCAGACTTGAGGCCAGGTTCGGACTGCAGCTTAGGTTTGGTGGTTTCAGTTGTGTGAGAATGTACATTTGGACTTATGTCCGGTATTATTCGTAAGAGCGGGATTTATGGCTCGGTGAGTGGTTGGCTAGCTATATGATGAATATGAGGTGATTGCGGGATGTGTTCAGATGGCTTTATGTGACGACAAAGGTTGCTTAGGATATGAAAAGGACTATTGGATGCTTGATTTCTGTTTTAATGTGTTGTACAATCTCAAGTTATGATCGTGTTGAGGGATCTTTCATGTTGTCCAGTTATGGGATGAAGTTGATTCTTATGTCTTGTTGATGAGTTTAGACTCGGAAAGGTTAAGTGATTTCATGATGGTTGGCCATGAAAGGGCGTAGTGAAATGCCAATTTGAGGATAAGCATGTGGGTTATCTCCTACGGGGTGGTCTACGGATGTGTGATCCTTATGATGTTGTATGGAGAGTTTCTTTCTACTAGTGGGTTATATGTGTTGCAATTTGAGTTTGGGTCAGTTGAGAAAGTTGACTTGACTGTCACGAGGATGAATGCAAGCTTAGCAAATGATTTGAGGTATTTTATGGTTTGTGTTGCATGAGTTTATGAAGAATTTAGTTGAATCTCAATGCGAGATTATGGCAGTAATAGAGTATGGGTATTGTGAGTTATCAGATATTTTGTTCTATTGCTTTGAGACAAGTAGGGGAGTCTGCTATCGGCGATTTGATTGCATGTTTATGTGTTGTATTGGTTTCGGTCTGAGGCATACTTGTGGATCGGTTATGACTTGCAGAGGTTGGTTTGAGAATAACTTGAGTAAGAAAATTTCTGGATGCATGATGTGTTACCCTTTATGGATGTATGTGAATCTTGGAATGACTCGGGTTTGTTATTCGTGGTAGAGGTAGTGTGCATGGAGTAGCGATTTACTAGTTTTCTTTGAGGTGTGGATTACTTCTTGATGTGTTCGTGTGCTAATGAAGCACAGGTCGTGCATCTCATTTGGGTGGTGCATTTGAGATTTGGATAAGGTGGAGGACTCTCGAGAAGTTTCTAATGGATTCAAGATTCATAAGTGGCATTTGAGGAATTTTGAGAATTGTAAAAGGTTAAGATCTGAGATTGCATTGGATGGTATTGGGACTTGCGATATATCTGTATCGTTAGAGGTTCTACATTTCAGTTTTCGAGAGATTAAGTAAACAACTTCAGATTCACAAAAGATCTCTTTAGAGTGGGTGTCTCGGTTGTGGTACTTTTGGGGTGTTTAAGAGGAAATACAACGACTTATGGGCTTTAGGGCGATGTGGTTTCATGCTAAGATCTCTTGTGGTGAGATTTGGTTGAGGATCGTGGTTTTCTGGCAAGGAGAAGTGTTAAATTGAAGGCAATTCGGAAGGAACTTGAAGAAATAGATCAGCTTGGTAATGGTTTAGATCGGCATGGTAATGGGAATGATCGGTTCTTTTGGTTCTTATGATCTGGTGAGGCTTTATCGGTGTTTTGTGGCAATACCTGCATGACTTGGTTGAGCTAGAGGAATTTAGTGCTTATGGCTTGGTTATGTGCAAATGGATTTTGAAAAGCTCTCGATGATTTCTACTACGGTTTGAATGGATATTTACAGGTATGTGAGGTATGTTGCGTGTTGTGCTTTTTCACCTGAATGGGATCAAGTGGAAGTTTCTAGCTAATTGAGTATGTATTCTACTTAGGACTCAAAGTTGATAATGGGATTCATGTCTTTCATATTATGGTATGTTAGAGGCGGTGCATTGTGTGGGATTGAGACGTGCTTGTACAAGTTTGCGGTTCAGTTCCGAAGGGAAGGTCATGAGTTCTAGACATCATGGATGGTTTCTAATGTTTAAAAGAATGCAGGCACTATTTGATATCACCGGAGGTGAGTGTGCATTTCTAAAAGGCGTGTTGTGTTTTGACTTGTGGATGCTTGACTGGTATCTTGGTAATCGCAGGTTTGATCGTGTACTGATGTTCAGATTTTGCTATATGGCATGGAAGAATTATGGAAGTATTTCTCATAAGATGATCATGCATGAAGGGATGTGTCAGTCACTTGAGTGGTCGAGTTGGGATATGATACGGTGATTCTGGTATTCTAAGGATTTGGAGACTGGAAGTTCTCAGAGGCAAATTGTTCCTTGGTTGCGGACTGTGAAGGTATGGCCAAAGTTAGACAACTAACAATATGTCTTATGGTTAGGTCATTGTAGAATTTTGGAGGGTTAATTATCTATATGTGGAAGGCCGGAGTTGATTTGGGGGCCCATTGGTAGGCCCAATGAAAATGTGTATTCTACACCGGGTCAGATTTGTTGACTCAATGCTATTATTGTTGAGGGGCGTGTCATCCAATAGGAGTTGAGCTTGTTCGTGTTCTGATATGTTCTATGTGTTACTCTTCTATGCTACAATGAGTTGTGAAATGTTGGTTATTTGCATACATGGTGCATTCTGTCTGGGTATTATGGCGAAATTTGAGCGAGATGGTTCTTGGGGTATTAAATAGTTGATTGCACCTTGGCAATGGTCTTTCCAGGTTGTGGTATATTATGTTATTCATTTCTACATAGTTATGGTCATGCACTTTGTGTACTTGATGTTGATATGAGTGTGGTTGTTTATTTTGAGCATTAGGACTCGAGGTATTTTATGTGGACCGGTGTTTGGATTGGGGTCATGCATCGCGGCAAAGTTATGTTAGGATATGATATTTTGTGTTGATTTTGTGTGTTTTGGTTATCCTTTGGGTGATGGGTTTCTGGCATTGTGCTTGTGGTTGCATTTGTCGGGCTTGCGGTACGATTCTCTCATTTGACTGATTTTTCATTTTTGGCTACATTTGATTTGTTGCTTATTGGTGCACGGATCACACGATTTGTGTCTCTAGGTAGTATTGGTGTGACATGTCAGTAGAGAAACTTGTATTCGATGTGACAGGGTCATTGTACCTGGAATGAGTGCTATCGAATTTGATTATAGCATATTTGGAAGGATAATGTCATTGACCGACTTAGAATTTGGCTATGGATCTTATCGAGCAAGAGAGCTCTATGACTTGTTGATTTGATGAGTGATTATGAGTTTTTGCGTATTTCTTCCATCATCGGCGGTGTACGGAGGTTTTGAACAAGGATTTATTTGATATGAGGTTTGTTACCGGTACCAGGTTTGCTATTGGGTAGTTATTGTGGTCAGAAAATATTAGTGTAAAAAACTGGGTTATGCGGTATATCACGGGATTATATCTTGGGTTATGGTTATAGCTTGATACAACTTGTTCAGAATTATGCAGTGTATAGATATGAGTATCGGGTCTAATAATGGATTTCGGATGTTGGAGATTTGATTCCAAGGTTTATGGGCTAAGATTGAAGAAAGGATCTTTAGTTAGGTTGTGTTGTCAGGCTTATATGGATTGGGGTGATGTGATATCACCCACGAGTATGTGCATGATGAGTTTACGCAGTGATTTGATGGCTTTGGAATGATTCTTGGCACGTTCGAGGACGAACATATGTTTAAGTGGGGGAGAATTTAACGACCCAATCGGTCATTTTGAGAATTTGTATTCTGTTCAACTATTTGAAGTCTTGACTACCTTCATATGATGTATTATGACTTGTGTGGGTCATCGGTTTTGGTTTTCAGGTGATTCAGGATTGATTTGGAAAAGTGATTCTCAACTAGGAAGTTTTAAGTTGGAAGAGTTGACCAAGTTTGACTTTTGTGTATTTGACCCCGAATCAGAGTTTTGATGATTCATTAGGTCCGGATGGTGAATTTGGACTTGGGTGTATGCCCGGATTTGCATTTGAATGTTTCTAGAAGGTTTCAACGTTATTTAGCGAAAGTTAGAAATTTGAAGGTTTGGAATGTTCATAAGTTTGACTGAGTTGATCTTTATGATATCAGGTTCAAATTGTAGTTCTCGGAGTTGTAATAGGTCTGTTATGCCATTTGGATCTTGTGTGCGAAATTTGAGGTCATTCCGAGTTGATTTGATATGATTCCGCACAAATTTTAGAAGTTGAAAGTTCAAAAGTTCATTAAGTTTGATTTGAGGTGCGATTCGTGATTTTGATGTTGTTATGCATGATTCGACGTCTTGAGCAGGTCTGCGTTATTTTTTGGAACTTGTTGGTAAGTTCGGACGGGGTCCCGAGGGGCTCAGGCGAGCTTTGAGGTGGTTTCGAATCTTTCCGGATGGGTTTTGTGTTGCTGGTTTTCTGGTGCTTCAAGCCTTCTTCGCAATCGCAAAGGTAATGATGCAATCACAATGAGTAATTGGGCAGCTGATTTGGTTGTTAATCGCGTTCGTGGGCTAGAATACACATTCGCGTATAAGGAATGTGGCAGGCGTGGGATTTGTGAATCGTATTCGCACAAGTAGATTCGCATTCACGTAGGTATAGAGCTAGGCTGGGAAGGTATTCATGGTTTCCTCTTCGCGTTCGCATTTTATCGACCGCTTTCGCGTAAGTCTGAGTAGATGTGTTTCACGATCACGAGCCTGGGGCCGCGTTCGCGTAGGGTTTCTTTGAGGCTGAGCAATTTTGTGCTTCCTGATCGCGAAGGTACTACCCTGATCTCGTAGAGTACCATTGGGCAGTGCATATAAGTACTCTTTTTCGGACCTTTGAGTTATTTTATCACATTTTGAGCTACGGAGCTCGTATTTGGACGATTTTGGAGAGGATTTACACCAAATGTATTGGGTAAGTATTTTCTACTCGGTTTTTATTATATTTCATGATTCTATCTACGATTTTGGCATTTGATTGATGAATTTGAAAGAGAAATTGGGTTTTTTTGTCTAAACTTTCCTAAAGTAATTTTTTGACTTTTGAACATCGACTCCGAGTCGGATTTGAGTGAAATTTTTAAGGTTGGACTCGTAATTGAATGAGTTATTGGAATTTGTAAGTTTTATCGAGTTCCGAGGTAAGAGCCCAAGTTTGACTTTTTGGTTAACTTTGAGTAATGGATTATAGATTCGACCTTTATCGATTGGGTTTGTCTCTATGGCATTATTTAATGCTTTTGAATTGCTTTTGGCTAGTTTCGAGCCGTTCAAAGGTTGATACATGCGTGATAGAATTTCTAGAATGTTGTTTGGCTTGCTCGGTATTTGTTTTGGCGTGTTTGAGGTAAGTATCTTATCTAAACTTGGTTGAGGCACTAGTTGCCTGAATTATTTGTGATAGCTTCATGCTATGGGTGCGCACATGTGTGGGGTTTGAGCCCATGTGCGAGCACCGAGGTATTTATCTATGCTCAGGGTAGTGCTTAGGCTATGATATGCCTAGAATTGACTGTTAAGATTTAAGCTATAATGTTTCTCATATTTGTAACATTGTTGTGAACTATTTGAGCCTTGTTTGAGGTTACAAAGAGGCTAATTCCCCGAATAAACTTGGTAATTGCTATTTTTATGATCAAATTGCCGATTTGAGATATAATAGCACACTTTGCACATGCCTACACTTTAACATGTTATTATACTAGTCCAGGAGCATGAAATTTGATATTTATTCATCATATACATGTGTTCTTGTTTACTTGCTTTTGTGTGATATTATTTTGACTATATGCCTGTGACCACGCCAGGCGGATCGTGTTGTTGTGCCTGTGGCCATGTCGGGTAGATTGTGTTATTATGCTTGTGACTACGCTAGGCGGATTGTGTTGTTATGCCTGTGACCATGCCGGACAAATTACGATATTGTGCCTGTGACCAGGCCAGGCGGATTGTGATATTTGCACGTGAGTTGACCGTGTAACACGTGAGTTGTCCGTGCAGATCTAGATATTGATATTTTGGCACATGAGTTATCTATGCAGCATGTGAGTTGTCCGTGCAAATCTATATTATAGCATGTGAGTTGTCCAAGCAGCACATGAGTTGTCCGTGCAACGTATGAATACGAATCCATCCCCCTAGCGTTACCCTCTCATATTTCTCTCTTGATAGTGTACACACGGATTGTGAGAAAAAGATCGGTTTCTGGTTGATGTGAGCTTCGGGAGAGCTAGTTATTGGTTTGGTTTGGTTACTGAGATTCTGATGTGGGCCTGAAAGCCATGATGAGATTTCTATTTGGATCGGGTAGCGCGCCTCAATGGATTGATATTTGGTTATTGTATTTCATCTTTACTTGCAATTTTCTTGACTATCTACCTGATTTACTTGCATATCTTCCTTATATGTTGGCTTGTTGACTGAGTAGAACTTTAAAAAAAAGGAGAATTGTGAGCACCAAGGTGGTTTTACCTGTGATTTTCCTGATTTGATCATATACATGTTCTATACTTGTTGAATTTATGAACTATATAGGTGATAGCGAGTATCATTTATAATTCTTGCTTCTATTACCTCGCCGAGGTTAATTACGATACATATTGAGTATATGTGGTCGGTTGTACTCATACTACACGTTTTCACCTTGCGTGCAGATCTCGGTGCTAATGCTGCTATATATGGCGGGAGCTGACATTGAAGATGTACCTACTTTCCGGATATAGCTGCCACTTGTCTTTGGTAGCTTTAGATTTGTAAGTCTGTTTATGTATATTTCGAACATATGATGTATTTATTCTGTACCAGCCTTATAAATTCTAAGTCTTAGAAGCTCATGATTTGTACTACCAATCCTTGGTATCTTGTATTGAAGTTCAGTTATTTTATTCATTGACTCATATTATTCTTATTTGTGTTGTGTTGAGTGTTACTTGGTTTACCTAGCGGGTTGGGTTAGGTGTCATCACAACTAGACGGATTTTGGTCATGACACATAAGTTACAGTATTCTCCCTTATCGGGACCTTATATTCAGTTAAGTATTGTCTTCTTTTAGTCAAGAGAGCAGAGGGTGTATATATATATATATATATATATATATATATATATATATATATATATATATATATATATATGTATTACTGTATTTACACCACCGCCGAGCTATAATCAATGGGCAGGTCCCTATTGGGCAACTTCTAATCAAATGGTAAGTTATATATCAAGCCTACTATGGTCGAGCGCTTATGAGCGAGCACAGAATGGCCGAGATACCGAGCTTAGTATGGTCAAGCGCTTATGAGCGAGCCTACTACGGTTGAGCAGTTACACGTACTGAGCTTTATAGGGACGTACAACTATTTTACTTACGATATTGAGAGAGTTGAGTCAGTATCAGTAGGTAAGCATATCTTCAGATCATCTTTGACTCCTAGTTACTTTCAGTTATTATATTATCAGTTTAGTTTCAGCTTTCAGTTATTCTGTTGCCTTACATACTCGGTACATTATTTTGTAGTGACGTCCCTTTTGCTGGGGACACTGCATTTCATGCCTGCAGGTCCTGATAGACAGCCAGATAGTCTTTCCAAATAGACAGAGCCAAACATCAACCTCATTGGTAAGCTCCACTCTCCCGAAGTTACCATGTCTATACTTTGGAGTCCATTTTGTATATACAGGTTTGAAAGGTAGGTCGAGGCCCAATCCTGACCATGATACAGTTCTGTTATCTCTAGAGTCTTGTAGACGAGTCCTGTATATTTTGTATATCAGTTTTCTGGCCTTGCTAGCCCTGTGTACATGTTCAGTTTGGTATTTCTGGTTGTAGACGTTCATGGCGGCCTCGTCGTCCTGCGCATTTATATATATGAGCTTTTGGGTATGTTTACCGCTCAAATGAGAGAAGTTATTTTTAGATAATTCAGAATATGGCCCCGTCGGCCTTGATTGTTATTGTCAGCTTATAGGTAGTCCTCGTCAGCCTAAGTTGAGGGCTACTCCTCTAGAGTTTACAGTTACAGAGTGGTACAATGGGGCCGAGTATGGAACCGGGTGCTGGCTATGCCTCCCCATGTTTGGGGCGTGACAAGTACGCTCGGACTGCCTGTCTGCATGGGGATGAAATACGGTACTCAACTCAACCCGTGTGGCCAACTCAGGTTGCAGTGCTCTGTAAATAAAATGATGTGAACTCAATGACTTGATCCGAGATAATAGACACGGTCACACGATGAAGGCGAACAATCTCTCTAAGATAAATCTGAGCTAGCTGCTCTGAAGTGTAGGTAGTCATGATTGGAATGAAGTAGGTAGACTTGGTCAGTCTGTCCACAATGACCAATACTGTATCAAATCTCCTAAAGGTCCGTGGTAACTTAACTACAAGTGATACGCACCCACTTCCACTACGGTATATCTAACCTCAGAAGCAAACCACTTGTTCTCTGATGCTCATACTTTACCTGCTGACAGTTCAAACACCATGGAACATACTCAACAATATCTTTCTTCATCCTCTACCACCAATAACGCTGCCTTAAATCGTGGTATGTCTTCACGGCACCTGGATGAATAAAATACCGCAAACTATGGGCCTCGTCAAGAATTTACTCTCTCAAACCATCCACATTCAGATATAGATCTGACTTTGAAGCCTCAATACCCCATTATCATCAATTGTAACCTTCTTAGCATCACCATATCCCTTAGTACATGCAAGTGGGGATCATTATACTGACGCGTCTTGATGCGCTTAAACAAGGACGACCGTGATACAACACAAGCAAGAACCATGATAGGCTCCAAAATATCCAACCTCATGAACCTGTTGGCCAAAGCCTGAACATCCAAAGCTAATAGTCTCTCCCCAGCTGAAATAAAAGCAAGACTCGCATTCTCTTCCCCTTCCTATTCAAGGCATCGTCCATCACATTGGCCTTCTCCGAAAAATAAAAAATGGTGATATCATAGTGTTTCAATAGATCCAACTACCTCCGTTGCCTCAAGTTAAAATCTATTTTCTTGAATAGATGCTGGAGACTCCTGTGATCTGTGAACACCTGGCAAGACACACCATAAAGATAATGCCTCCAAATCTTGAGCGCGTGAACAATGGCTGCTAACTCCAAATCATGCACTAGGTAGTTCTTCTCATGGGGCTTCAATTGATGCAAAGCATAAGCAATCACTATATTATCCTGCATTAACACACACCCAATTCAAAAACGTGAAGCATCACAATAGATTGCATAAGATCCCGATAGGGCAAAACCAGAACTGGAGCTGAAGTCAAGGCAGTCTTGAGCTTTTGAAAACTCTCCTCACACTCATTAGACCACCTGAATGAGGTTCCTTTCTAAGTCAACCTTGTTGCCTTACTTAGTTATTTTTGCAGGAGATATACATGCATTCTTATTAATTCTAATTCTATAGACGTATATTATTAGGTTGTCTTGAAGAGGCTAGCAAGATGTCAAAAGAACTTCGCGAGCATAATAAATCATGTTAACCAACAAATTAGATAGGTCAAGTAATTGAATCAACCTAAAAATACAATAAGAGAGACATTAATCCCATAACCCCAGAATTTTCCCATCTCATTGAGTTTTCTCCTAAGTGTTTGTTTCTCGATTTACATCCTTGTTTTATTGATCGTGTCGTAGTAATTTTAGTTAGTAAAAATCAAAATCATCCTCTTCATAACTTCTTGAACAATTAACTTATAAGTAATTAAGTTGGACAATAGTTAACCATAAATTCTCGTGGGACGATATTTTTCATCACTTTATTACTTATCGACTGCGTATACCCGCATGTGCGTTTGGCCCCAACACATTGAATTGGTCATGATAAGAACGTGCTTGAAAGTGAAGTATAGTGAGGATAAGTCACTATTTTCCCAAAAATATCCTACACGTTACATTAGAACCTATAAAATCCTGCTTGATCTTAGATTTTGCGAGCTTAGATTAGTCGAGTCTTATACTACGGGTAAGCCTATGGCACGAACTTGGGTGGATTACTAGTCTTTTTAATGAGAGTGATATTCTTCCGATATGTTATTCCTAAACTATACTTGAATTCATATTTGAGTGCATGGATTGATTTCTCTCTTTAGTTTGTTGGTAAGAGCATATGATTTGCTAAGGAGTGGTAAAGTTCTTGAATTTTGTGTTAGCACGAGAAGCGAGTCATAGTAAGAAATGTATTCGAGTTAATTTTTAAGGCTAAAATATTAGAAAGAGAAATAGTCTTTTCATGATTTAAAACTTTAGAAAAAGGATGAATAGTGCATATTTTGCTTCTAAGTATTGATATAAATCATTGTCATTGGTATGATGATTGAGTGTATTTTAAAATGTATTTCTTGCTGATGCACCTAATTTTAAATGTTGCTCGAGAAAGAGAAAGAGTTTAAGTGTGGGGTGGTGATAAATGACTAAAAGTGCATGATATTGAGTGCATTTTCATATTAATTCTTATGTGCTTTGACGAAGATCATATGGTTATGAAGTAAATTATGCTTATTATGTATTTTCTGACTAGTTTGAAAGAAATGTGATCCAAATATAGTGATTCGATGCAAAAGATAAAAATAAAAATCTAGGAGCGTGTCAGGGCGTGCGCCGCGCGAACCATGGCATGCTGAAGGAGTTGGTGGTGTTTCAAAAATAATAAAGTTTATGTCCTTGGTGAGAACGTTGGCACGTAAAAAAGAAATAGACAGAACTGAGAGTGTGCCAAAGGTCACGCGATGCACGAGACCCGGCACGCGACCCAGTTCTCCATTATGAAATTGGAGAATACAATTCCCCTCATTCTAACCCTACTCCGTATAAATACAACTTTTAACTATTTTTGGAGTATTACACAACATCTTTAAGGGCAAGCCACGCAAGAAGCAAGGCAGAAGATTCTAAAATGAGTTTTAATCTTTCTTCTTCCTTTCTCTATTGTTGCTTATGAATTCTAGTATAGTATTCACACATACTATTATGAGTAGCTAATTTTATTATCTAGGATTTTAATGGAACTCTTTGTTGGATGAATTCCTTATATGTTTTAATAAATTTGAGCCTTTTAAGTTCTCTACTTATTCAATTACGTGCGTATTTTAGTTAATTTAAGGGCTCTCGATTGACTGTGCCTATTTATTATGTGTTGCTTGAGAAAGAATGCATATTTATATAGTTGTTGAATAACGTCACTCTGTGGTATATGAGAAATAAATACAATGGATTTCAAAGCAGGATTAGAGATAAATTAAAACTTTGACGTGGTCAGAGTGAGTGATGAAAAAATCACTAGGTAGAGTAGTTCGAGAGACTACATTTAGTAAATTATTGTGATTTTTCGAGAGAGAATTACGGTAAGCAAAGTGCTCACTATAGTAGATAATAAACAGGCGAAATTATAGGTAATGAAGCAAGAAGGATTCCGATAATTTAAAAAATTATAACTCTAGGCTTTCTCAGTCTTGTCTACAACTCTTTGCTTAATTAGATGATAATTTATTGCATTTTTATTATTTGCAGTTAGTAGTCTAAACAATCAAAAGTCACCATTTGAATATTTCAGAAAGTTGACTTGCTTGAATTCTTGTGATAGATAAAGTTGTTATTGATAAGTTAATTTCCTGTGAGGTTCGACTTCGTATTCTAAAACCGAATTATATTTGCAATTACCACGAATCCTTTTGTTAGGCATAATTGGGCAGATCAATATTGTTATAAATTTCACTAAAAGCATTTCAACTTATATAATTTTCGAACTCTAGGATATTGTTATGAGTTTTACCTTGAACAATTTGAACTCCAAGAAAATTTCATGAAGTACGAGTATTTACGTTTTAATTTCTTTGTGGCATTTTAAATTGTGACTATTTTTCAACTATTTGGTGAACGCTTTCTATATTCTGAACATCACCTTGAAAGTGGTTATTGCTACTTCTTTCGTTGTAATTTACGTGACATGATTCAGAGTTCAAGGGTCAAACTACCTAATGTTCAGTGCGAACATAAAATCTTCAAGTTTTTAAAATAAGATTTACATTATTTAAAACTTATATAAAAGTATGTAAGTTGCAACAACTAACAATTTAAAATATTTAAACAATATATATGAAAAATTACGGTTAAAGAAAAACTCTTTTGACTATCTAAATAGTTATTGTGTCACATAAAGTAGAAGATGGAGTATCATGTTTTACTCAAAATTTAATATATGTTGAAGTTTTACTCATTTTCCAAATGCATTTATGCTCGTGTTGAAAATACTACGTTCAATTGAACCCAGTATTTAAAGGCTACATCGTCACGTGCCACAGCTCGAGCATTTTCTAAACATGACACATAAACCAGATTCTTTGATGAAATACTAATGTCAAATATAACCACATTTTGTAATATGCGACCAAACATTTTCCAGACATACCATATAAATCAATCAACTATGCCTCAACCCAACAAGTCGGGCTATGTTATACATTCTGCTCTCCTTCGAGTCCATCTGATGATATACCATATCAAATTTAAGCAGAACTTATAACATGTGAAAATGCAGGGAGTGTTCAATGGAAATTGTGGCACAGAACTAGACCATGGTGTAGCAGTTGTGGGCTATGGAGCAACTCATGATGGAACGAAGTATTGGATAGTGAAGAACTCATGGGGGACTGGATGGGGAGAAGAAGGTTATTTTAGGATGGAACGAGGCATCGACGCTGAAGAAGGACTCTGTGGCATAGCCATGGAAGCTTCATATCCAGTCAAGTTATCCGCGGACAATCCAAAACCAGCTCCCTCTAAGGATGAACTCTAGATATTGGTTCATGTATCTCTGCTTTAGAATATAGCATGCTAAAGTATTTAGAAAGAACATTAGGAGACAAAAAAAAGCAAGACATATATGTAATCTATCAGTTCTTTTGTATTGGATTGCATGAATAAAATGTTTCCTTCCATGGGGTTGCAATTTGTAAGTTTTGGCCTTTCACTTTACTTTCAACTCCATTTTGGTAACAGAAGCACGACAAAGGTTGGCTTGGGAAATTTTGGTAGTGCAATTGGTTGATTATCTTAGCTTTTACCTTGTTAGTGAGAGTTTAGTTCCTTACCCTCCCCATTTTTCCTTCCCCTCCCCTTACGTATGACATTTAGAGAAATCTAAAAAAAAATTGGCTTGTGGAAGGGCCAATTCTAGCCCATCTATTTAGTAACCCAAACCTGAAAATGATACTATACGGGTTAAACAAAGCAGCGGAATATAGAATAACAATAATTGAATGCAAAACTAAAGATAGATTTCGATTAAAGTAATGAAAATAAGTTTGAATAATCAAAACATAGAAGAAAATTTAGAATCCAAATTGAACGTTTAAGCAACAACCAAAGCTATTCCAATTGTCCTCTCAAGAACGATGAAATAGAAACTCTAGATATAAAAAAGGAGAAGGAAATTACTCTCAAGAACTCAACTTTTTTTAAAAACAGGCTACCCAAAGTCGAACTCGAACCAAGAGGTTCCAAATCTCTCTCAAGAGTTCTTTTATGTCAATAGGCTAATTGACTAATGAAATAACGGCTATTATTAGTTACCAGAAAAAACACAACTATTATAAATACTCAATGCGTAAAATAGTAAAAGTTCCAATGCTAATTTTCCTAAATAACTCGTTAGCGCACGCTTCGCGCGCCTAAAAGCCTGGATCGCGCAAGCACTCTAGTGGCTTTGCCCCTCGTGCACGTTGCGTACACTCAAGTGCGCTTTCTGACTGCTTGGCGCAGCTGCTCAACATTCTTCCCTGCTTGTTCTTCGCAATTCCCAAACATCTAAACGTGTTATTATTTTCACTAATCTAACACCTTGTAGTCAATTATTGAAGATCATGCAACTCCTTAGTATGCATTTCTTGGATGTTCTTGGACTTGGAACGAGTCAATAGTCCACTTGATAATTCGGGGTCATCCTCACTATTCTCCGCTTTGCCCCAGCTATCCAGGATTATATCAGAAAGTGAAGTTTGGGCAAGCATAACGAAAGCTTAAATTTAAATCCTACAGCACAATTAAATAGTTAACCAACAGGGAGGTTTTTGAGAAATTGTTACAATTCAAAATCCTACCTAGTCATGATGGCACCTTACCCAACATGCTAGATAAGGCAGAAAATAAATAACATAACTCGAATGAAAGATCATCAATAATCAATAAATAAAATGGTGGAAAATCTATACAACTATCCCAAAGATTGGTAGTACAAGTCATGAGCCACTAAGATTTAAATTTACAATGTTGATACAAAGAAAATACAACATATGTTTGAATATACATAAAAAGAAGTTCAAATCCTAAACTACCATGAATAAGGTGGTAGCTTGCAGCTGGAGTTCGAGTACATCCTCATTGCTAGCCTCCAAGATCCACATCAGCTCAGCTCTGAAATCTGCACGCTAGGTGCAAAAGTATAGTATGAGTACAACTGACTCCATGTACTCAGTAAGTATCTTGACTAACCTCACTGAAGTAGTGGCGAGGTTTTTAAGTCAAAAGACAACTCACTAATATAATATGTGCAATTCGTAAGCAATAGAAATAACAAGAGAAAAGACAAGTAACATTGAAAGAGTCAAATAAGAGAAATAACGAGCATGAACCAACCCTTTCTCAATAAACGTGCACAAGATATCAAATCAAATGGTACGACAACACCCTTTGTGTATTTATCTCATCCTCACCAAGCATAAGTATAACTACACCAAAGAAGGTAGAAGGCGTATAGCTAATAATAACAATAAGATGGAAGGCATCGATATAACAATAGTAAATAAGGTAGAAGGCATGTAGATAATAGTAACAAATAAGGTAGAAGTCATGTAGATGATAGTAGTAAACCAGATAGAAGGAATATAGGAATATATGTAACAACAATAAATAAGGTAGAAGGCATGTAGTTAACGACAACCAAACAAGATAGAAGGCATACATGTAACTCTAACAAACAAGAAAAAGGCAAAGGTGTAACAATAATTCAGCATGGTAGAAGGCATATATGTGTGTGTGAGGAAAGGATGAACATAAGATAATGCATTTCTCTCGTCCTCGCCCGCGAAGAACCACCATTCATGCCATGAACTCTCATCCTCACTTGCATGGAAACACTCTTCGTGCCATTAACATATCGCTCTTCTTCACGGAAAACATCCTTCATGCAATAATAATAATGTTAGAAACCACAAAAATACTTTTCGTATATAAATCACTCTCTCACAAGCATGAAAATACCCTTCGTGCAATTAACTCTTCATCACCAAGCATATATATAAAGCAATACCAAGCAAGGTAGGAAGCATAAAGAACATTAAGAAGAATTAGAATAATACTCCACGTGAGAGATAATCATAACTTTTGCACCAATAGGCGAGCCAACATTTCGAAAACTATAATGTTCAAATATCTCAATAAAACTTAAACATGACCTTTAGCATGAATATGGGAACTCAAATATCACAAGAATAATGGATATAGATAGGTGTTCATGATATAAAGTATGTCTTCAACTAAATCGAGTATATTAACAATCTTAAGAATATTCCCTCAAGTTTAATGAAGATATCATAACTAAAATACAATCTCTAGGATGGATAATTATACTCATACATTCAGTGAAACAAATGAAACCTAAGTCGAGAAGTTCACAAAGTTCAACAAGGCACGTAGAAGCATATAATCAATCCCGAGCATGGATAACCCTAACACATACATATACGCTTGCCACCTCGCATATGCTTCACCCTCGCATGTAGTAAAAATATCATTTATTAGGAAAAACAAAGCTAGGCAAAACACTTACCTAATCAGACTAGTCTTCAACCTCAAATCGTATCAAAATCTCATTTTAGCCTCCAATCATGCAAATCCAAGAAAAACATCATCCAAGGAAGTCAATCAATACTATAGGAAGCGATCCCAATTCATAAAGTTTCGATCTTTGATGAATTCTCAAAAAGTAAACAAAAGTCAACCCGAGTTCACGTGCCCAAAATCTAAAACCAATACCAAATTCGAATGATCCATAACCTGCCGAGTCCAAATATATAGTTAATTTCAAAAAAGAGTCCAAATCAGTACTCAAATCTCCAAATACGCCCATCTAAGTTACAAAAACCCCAAATTTTATCTCAAAAATTTACATTTTAGGTATAAAAATTTATGGGGAATCAAGATATATAACCGAATCCAAGTGAAAATTATTTACCTTCAATATAGTAGTGAAATCCCTCTTTAAAATCTCCTCATCTCGAAGTCTAGGAAAAGAAATATGAAAGAATGAGAAAAATCCCAAAAATAAGCACTTACATACACTGCCTTGTGATACCCATTGCAATCGCGATAGGCCACTCGCGATCGCGAAAGCTAAATGCAACCCCTAGCTCCAACTCCTCTTTGCAACGCGACACCTGCCGTGCGAACACGAAGACCAACACTGCCCAACCTATGCGAATATGAGAATCCCTCCATGAACGCGAAGGCCAAACCTTCCGCCTGACTCCACTTCTGCACGAACGCGTACCACCACATACGAATGCGAAGAACTTGCCCACAATTATACGTGAATGCGACCCCTTTTCGCGAACGCGAATAACAAGTCCCTCAGCCATTAATTACCTTACGCGATTGCGAGACTTGTTTCGCGATCGCGATGAAAAACTAACACCAGCAAAATCTGCAGCTCCAAACTTCACCAAAACGGAAATGGGCCAAAAATACCCCTATACTATGCGAAAATGATCATTTATACCGTTTGTTATACTATTCGTCCACCATTATCCCTGACGCTATAGAATTGGATCAATTATACCCCTCCTCCGTTAGGACCCTCCACCATGGACAATGCCATCCTACGTAGTCTGATATTTTGATAAGGTGAATGCGATGTGACATGCCACTTCGCTGTCTTAACCCTATTTTATCCCATCTCCCATTTCTTCCTCCAACACCACCTCCTCGTTCACCTAATCACTACCACCACCACAATCTTTATCAACCGCCACCTCCTCTGTAAACCCACAATCATCATCACCATATTAAAATTAATTGGCGTGGACATTTTGACAAACAGTTGAGAGTCACTTCCAAAATTTCAAAGAAATAAATATGGTGAAGTCCTATGAGCATCACCATAATCCACTACATCAGTTTTACATTACCAATCTATCACCGAAATGTACTGCCTAACTCACGACTACATCAACAATTCCATTCTAACACATTCATTTATGGAATAATATAAATAATTGTAGCATAATCCCTTCCAAAGTAAAATTCATTCATGAATGGATAAAATAACTTAATTTTATCTCTGTTAAACTTAGATAGATGCCAATACTAGAACAGGAGAAAATCAAATGCCTACAATCAGTTGGAATCGCGTGGATTGTTTTTTGTACAGATAGCAACGAAGAAGATGGGGCAACGAAAATAGGGAAGCTGTTGATATGAGAACCAAAGTTCATACCCACAACTCACACATAGTTTAACAGCTGAGACAATATCACATTATTTATTGCAAAATTTGGGTCAAAGTTTGAGTTCAAAAAATTAATTATGAGTATTAATATCTGTAAGATTTAGTAAATAAGAATTGAGTTGACAAGGAAAAAAAGAAGGGAAAAGGACCAAATATACACCTTTACTTTAGTACATTGTTCATATCTATCCTTTGTCATACTATGTGGTCATATTTATCCTTATCGTTAGCCAAATTTTTTAAAAATACCCTTCACGTAACGGAAAGCCACCATATTAATAAAATAATCATTTTAAAAAAAATTCATTAATCCAAACCTGTTAAACCCATCATTTGAAAATACGGAACCTAGATTTCTGAGACGTCTTTAACACATTTTATTCATTTAGAGAAAGACCGGGAATGATGGTGGAAGTAGGATTACTAAAAACTTATATTTTTGGTTATTAGTTGTTCATGGCGGCATTAGGATGTCATGTTATCACTTTCAGTTTTTTTTTTTTTGTGTGGTTATAATATGACATCCCTTTGTCTAATGTAATCCATACTTGACAGTTGATTTGTATGTTGGTAACAACTATTATATACTTTAATAATACATGTGTTTGGTTAATACATTAAGTTAGTGTACTTAGGTTGTTAAGTTACTTTCCAACTGGTTGGTGTACTTTCTTTCATTCTTGATGAATTCCTCGGACTGTAGCTTGATATAAATTGAATCTCCTCTAATTATTTTTAAATTTTTATTCATTATAAGTTCAGTTGTTACTAAGAATTATGAATATCTCATCCTATATCTTGGAATCTAACTTTGGTTCTTAAGGGGTGATTTGAAAATAATTACTTGTTGCCCAAATGCTTAAAGCAAAATAAGAAAATCATGGTGCGTGAATACTCATCAACAAAGGCTCACTGTTGGAGGAAGAAATACTTTGATAACTATCTTAAGACTTTAGAATTGCCAACCTAATAAGATGTTATAAATATTCAAGTCATGGTAGAAAGAAAATGATGAATACTCGGTACAATTCGACATGGTAAAAAAAAACAAAGAGAGAAGCTAGAAGAAAAAAATAAAAATTAGAAAAAGGTAGAATATAATAAACACACAATAAAGATATTAAAAGAATTGTGACTCAATGTATAAATGAATATATGGTTATCGGTATTTTTATGTCTTTCACTTCTTGAATTCAACAAGTGACTATGAAGGAGATGACTAATATGTGAGGAAGAAGTGCAGTAAATAAAAGGGGTTTAACGGGTTATTAATGGATTTTAAAAAAATAGGTATTTTTTCATTTTGGTGACTTTCTGTTAGGTGGAGGGCATTTTTAAAAAGTTTGCCTAACGGTAAGGATAGATGTGTCTCGATAGTATAACAAATGGTACGTGTGAACAATATACTAAAGTAGAGAAAAGAAGAGATCTATTTATAGTAAAGAGATTATTACAAATAGGAATAAGAGAATAAAAATAAAAATATGGTTAAAATAAAAAAGAAAAGAAAGGAATGATGGAGAAAGAAAAGTAAAGGTTAAATTAATAAGGGATAACTTAGGTAATATAATTTTATGGTAAGGATATTTTTGTCTTAAAAAAAATTAATTTTCTACTTCAGCTTCTTGGAAGAAGCTAAAATTTGTAACTTCTTCGCAAACGTAAAAAAACTGCTTCTATTGCGGCTCAAAAGTACTTCTCTATTTTGGCCAAACACCTCATATTTTTAAATAAGTACTAGTTTTAGTATAAGCGCGTTGCGTGTGTTCTCATTCTAATGAGAATAAACTTTTTAAGAATAACATAAATAATATTCAAATTAGAGATGTATTTGCGAGCTAAAATGAAATTTAATATTCTTCAAATTATATATATATATATATATATATATATATATATATATATATATATATATATATATTCATTTTATATTAATTATTACAAAATTTATTTGTGATAGTTTACTAACACTTGAAAATTTTCAATCCATTTTTCTCATTTTATTAGAGTGCTAAAAAGTTATATTTACGCTTATCATATTCATGCCTTAGAACTCACATAGGTATTCAAACATGGCAAATACTAATGGTCCGTAAATGTTTAGCTCGATCGTATCTTATTAATGGTTCTTATAAATTTATAAGCCAATCATATCTTATTCTACCTATGATTTCTTTCTAAAGAGCTTCATTTACACGAGAACAAATACATATATACGTCATATTCCTAGTCCTATGTGGTAAAACTAAGAGTATACACATTCTTTACTTATATATAAGGAGGCTACTAAGATTTTAATAAGATTGACCAATTAGATGAAGTGAGTCTCTTGAATTAGGCATTTTGTGTAAGTTCTATGATTACAGTATCAATTATCAAAACTCCCAACTTTTCTATAACGACCCGACTGATCGTTAGTACTTTTACTGTTTTATGACTCGCGTGGATGGTTAGTTAGGGATTTGGAAGGGTTCGGGTTGAAATCGGAACACTTGGTTTCTTAATTTGGCTTTAAAGGGCTAAGTTTGACTTTAGTCAATATTTTAAGTAACCGACCTCAGAATCGAGATTTGACGATTCCAATAGGTTCATGTGATGAATGTTCGGATCGGATTTTGGATGACCCGGGTGCGTTTCAGCGCTTAATATTGATAGTTGGCACATTGAAGGTTTTAAAATTCTTTAAATTTGGTTTAGATTAGATTTTGGTATTATCGAGGTCCGTTTGGGATTCCGAGCCTGGAAATAGTTCCGTATGGTGATTTAAGACCTGCACGCAAAATTTGGTATCATTCCGAGTAGTTTAAGTATGTTTAGGCGCATTCGGAGCAAGTTGGAAGAACTTTAAGTTCATAAGTTGAATTGATTTGGTTTGGGGTGTGATTCTTAGTTTTGGTGTTGTTTTCTGCGTTCCGATGGCTCGAGCAAGTCCGTCTCATGTTTACAAATTTGTTGGTATATTTGGGCGAGGTCTCGGGGGCCTCGGGTGCAATCCAGGCAATGCACAGATTGAACTTGGACTCAAAAGGGTGCACCAGTTCTGGTGTGCCCACACCTGCGAGCTTTTGGCCGCAGGTGCGAGCCCATAGATACGTGCATTTGGCTTCAGAAGCGGCCTTGGAACATTTGGCCAGGGGTCCGCAGAAGCATAGAGGTGTGCGCATAAGCGGCCTCGCTTCTGCGATTGAGAGCCGCAGGTGCGCGAAGGCCGCATTTGCGCTTCGCGTCCGCAGAAGCGGAATCCCGTCTGCAGAAGTGTCCACCACTGGGCCTGGGGAATTTTGCAAAAGTGGACCTAGTTTCGCAGAAGCAGTACCACAGGTGCGGCCCAGGGACCGCAGGTGCGAAATTGCTGGAGGCAGAGTAGTCCATTTAATGCGGGACTTAGGCTATTTTGGCTCACTTTCTTTCATCTCTTTAGCGATTTTGGAGCTCTTGGAGAGGGGTTTTCACCTAACACTTTGAGGTAAGTAATTTCTATATAATGTGAGTTAAATACATAGATTATGGGTAAATTTTAACATCTAAAATTTGTGAAAATCATGAGTTTAGATAAAAAAAACCCAGGTTTTGATTAAAAAAAAAAGAGATTTAACCACAAAAATGGTTATGGGATTGAGTGAAAATAATATATTTGAGTTCGTAAGGTTATGAGTAACAAATTTCTTCAAACATTTTCGAAATCCGGGTAAGTGAGTCCGAGGATAAATTTTAGGAATCTTTCAATTGGGGTTGGGTAATCACTCTAATAGTTCGAATATGAACTTTTGAACATGTATTGATTAATTTATATACAATTTGGCTAGTTTTGGATTGTTCAACACCGAGTTAAAGCTTTAGAGCAAAATTATGATCGGAAAGTGAGCCTTGAGACGAGGTAAGTCTCTTGTCTAACCTTCTAAGAGGGAATTTGCCCTATATGTGATTTAAATTAATATTTGTCTCTAATTATGGGGGGCTACGTATGTACAAGGTGACGAGAGTCCGTGCGTAGCTACTAATTATGCTTATGTCCGGGTAGTCATAGGACCCAAATCATGAATTATTTAAAATGTTTGCACCTTACTTGTTAATTAAAGTGCCTAAATTATATTAGAACTTGTTAGAGGAGTTGTGAAAGACCGTTAATGAAATTTCTATTGCATGGTGTATGAGCCTTTAATAACGTTTAAGTCAAATGCTTACAAAGTATCCTCTCTTCTTGTGGAGCGGGCCGAATGCCTCGGCAATAGATATATGCATCTATGATTTGTGCCGCTCGACCCTCGGCAGTGTACACATTATTCTGGATCGGGCCGTACGACCTCGGTATAATCGTGCGTGATAACACTCGAAGTGTAATCATATATTTTATATCCTTCTCTGGCTTGGGAGGCAAAATTATATAAGATGGAAATTTATTTGGAACTTACCATGTGTGAAAGGACTATTTACTTTCTGCTCGTTATTGATTTATTGTTATTATTTACATAACCCGTGCTCATTTAAAATTTTGTATTTCTTTACTATTAGCCCATAGTAAGTGTCGATGTCGACCCCTCGTCAATACTTCTTCGAGGTTAGACTTGATACTTACTAGGTATATGTTGTTTATGTACTCACACTATACTTCTGCACTAACCATACATGATCTGAGGCAGGTGCATCTGGTAGTCCTACCGGCGTGCATCCCCGATATCCCGAGGCCTAGTAGTGAGCTTCTTCCTGAGCCGTTCTGCAGCCCCTAGAATCTCTCTTTTGTATTTGTATTTTGTCTACTTTATTTTGGACAGTAGTTAGAGTTTTGCATATTCTACTAGTTGCTCATATACTTGTGACACCAGGTCTTGACACACACACTAGTAGACTTTATGATTTTGGAATACTCGCATCATTATGATTGCCATTCAGTCATCTTCATTTCAGTTATTAAATTTCCCACTCTTTAATTTATTATTAAATTGTATTTAATTACTTAAAAAACTTATTAAAAGAGAAATGACATGGTTTAGTTCACCATTGGCTTGCATAGCGGCGATGTTGGGTACAATCACGGCCTATAAAGGAAATTAGGTCGTGATAACATGGTATTAGAGCACTAGGTTCACGTAGGTCTTACAAATTATGAGCAGGCCTAATAGAGTCTTGCGGATCCGTGCGGAGATGTCTGTACTTATCTTCGAGAGGCTATAGGGTGTTAGGAAAAACTACTCTTTCTTTATCTCTTATCGTGCACTTGGTGTTGTACTAAGTAATTTTCTCTCATTCTCTCACAGATGGTGAGAACGCGCGCGCAGCGGATGTTCCAGACCATGGAGGAGCTGCTCCCCCTGTTTCTAGAGGCCGAGGGAGGGCTCCAGTTCGTGGTAGAGGACGAGGGCGTCCTAGAGTTACTCCAGTTACACCACTAGTGGATCTAGTAGAGGATCCCATTATTGAGGAGCAGGGTGAGGTGCCTGCAGCCGGACTAGCTCCGGTGGATTTCATGTCTGCACCGGGATTCCAGGAGGTCATGGGCCGTATGCTACGGTTCATGGATTCTATGACTCAAGCTGGCTTGTTTCCAGCAGACCCTGCCACATCTCAGGTGGGAGGGGGAGAACAGACCCCTACCGCTCAGGCTCCAGGGCATGAAGCTGCGGTATATCAGACCCCGGGCACACTACCCGTTGGCGGAGCTCAGCTAGTTGCAGCAGTTATACCTGAGCCCATACCAGCTGCGATCGGCGATCCGCATAGGCTATTGGACAGATGAACCAGGCTACAACCTCCTGTCTTTGGAGGTGAGTGACACAGGACCCCTAGGACTTTATTGACCGGTACAGGGACAAACTGCACAACATGAGGAAATTAGAGTCCCATGGGGTGGATTTTACTACTTTCCACCTGGAGGGCAGGGCCCGTAGGTGGTGGCAGTCATATCTTCTCGACAGACCAGTAGGTTTTCCTCCCATGACTTGGGACCAGTTCACACGCCTCTTCTTGGACAGATATATTCCACCCTCTCCGAGGGAAGAGTTGCGATTTCAGTTCGAGCAGCTCCAGCAGGGCCAGCTATCAGTGACTGACTATGAGGTGAGATTCTTTGAGTTGTCTCGCCATGCACTTATAATACTTCCGACCGATACAGAGAGAGTGTAGAGGTTTGTTGCAGGTTTGCACTCTACTAGCCAGGCCACTATGGTTCGAGAGGTTGAGATGAGGACTTTTTATGAGCTAGTTGTAGAGATATCTTGGAGGATCAAGGGTGCATGTCAGTGTGGTCGGGAGCAGGCTATGAGGGGTAAGCGGTTCCAGTATTCTGGAGAGTTTAGTGGTGCCCCGACTGGGGGTAGGGGCCAGTTCGTGAGGGGTCAGTCTAGCAGGCCCACATATCCAGCACTGCCGCCTCCTGGGGGTGCTCCAGTGCGACCTTATTTCAGTGCCATGCCAGAGAGTTCTTACCGCTCGCCAGCTATTCAGGGATCCTCCAGTGGGTATTCAGTCCATCAGGGTCAGACTTCAGGTCAGCAGTCCACCGTACCAAGAGGGTATTTCGAGTGTGGGGACCTTAGTCACGTGCGGAGGTTCTGCCCCAGGCTTCAGGTCAAGGTAGTGCACCAGGGTCAGCAGCCTATGATTCTAGCACCACTTGCCCCATCGGCCGTCCAGCCACCCAGAAGCGGAGGGCAGGTGGGTAGGGGCCGTCCTAGAGGTGGAGGCCAGTCGGGTGGAGGCCAGGTAGGTGGCGCTCCAGCTAGGTTCTATGCTTTTCCGGCTAGACCAGATGCAGTGGCCTCAGATGCCGTGATCACATATATTATTTCGGTCTGCGGTAGGGATGCTTTAGTACTATTTGTCCTAGGATCTACATATTCATATGTTTCATCTCTGTTTGCTCATTTCCTGGGTGTTACTCGTGAATCCTTGGGTACTCCTGTTTATGTATCCATACCAGTGGGCGATTCTGTTGTTGTGGATCGGATATATTGGTCCTGCATTGTTACATTATGTGGTTATGAGACTAGAGCAGATCTTCTGTTGCTTGATATGACCGACTTTGAAGTCATCCTGGGCATGAATTAGTTGTCTTCATATCACGCCATCCTTGATTGCCATGCCAAGACGGTTACCTTGGCGATGCCAGAGTTGCCTAGACTGGAGTGGAAGGGTTCGTCAGTTAGGTGCATCTAGTTGGGTTATTTCTTTTTTGAAGGCTCGACACATGGTCGAGAAGGTTTGTTTGGCTTATCTAGCCTATGTTAAGGATGCTACCACAGAGACTATGGCGATTGATTCAAAACTCATGGTCCGGGAGTTCTCCGATGTGTTTCCTTCTGATCTTCCAGGCATGCCACCAGATCATGATATCGATTTCTGTATTGATTTGGCTCCAGGTACCCAGCCTATATCTATCCCACCGTACCGCATGGCTCCGAAAGAGTTAAAGGAGCAGCTTGAGGAGTTGCTAGAAAAAGGGTTCGTCAGACTGAGTGTATCGCCTTGGGGTGCACCAGTGTTATTTGTGAAGAAGAAAGTTGGGACTATACGTATGTGCATTGATTACCACCAGTTGAACAAAGTTACTATCAAGAACAAGTACCTGTTTCCACGTATTGATGACTTGTTTGACCAGTTTCAGGGTGCTAGGGTGTTCTCAAAAATTGACTTGAGATCGGGGTACCATCAGTTGAAGATTTGGGATTCGGATGTTCCGAAGACTGCTTTTCAGACTAGATATGGCCATTATGAGTTTTTAGTGATATCCTTCGATTTGACTAACGGCCCGATGACGTTTATGGATTTGATGAACAGGGTGTTCAGGCCATATATTGATTCGTTTGTCATTGTCTTCATTGATGATATTTTGATCTGCTCGCGTAGCATGGAGGAGCACGAGCAGCATTTGAGAGTGGTACTTCAGACCTTGTGGGAACAGAAGCTATATGCTAAGTTCTCCAAGTGTGAGTTTTGGCTATATTCTGTAGTATTCTTGGGGCATGCTGTATCAGTCGAGGGTATTAAGGTTGATCCCAAGAAGCTTGAGGCAGTTCAGAGTTGGCCCGACCTACCGCAGCGACTGAGATCAGGAGCTTCTTGGGGTTAGCAAGTTATTATCGCCGGTTTGTGGAGGGCTTCTTATCTATTGCAGCACCTTTGACTAGATTGACCCAGAAGGGTGCTCCGTTCTGATGGTCCGATGATTGTGAGGCTAGCTTTCAGAAGCTCAAGATCGTATTGACTTCAGCACCAGTGTTAGTTTTGCCTTCCGGTTTAGGTATGTATACTGTGTATTGAGACGCTTCACGCGTTGGTTTGGGTTGTGTATTGATACAGGAGGGGTGAGTTATTGCATATGCTTCACGTCAGTTGAAGCCCCATGAGAAAAATTGCCCTGTACATGATTTAGAGTTGGCCGCGATTGTTCATGCTCTTAAGATCTAGAGGCATTATCTTTATGGGTTGTCCTGTGAGGTTTACACTGATCATCATAGCTTGCAGCATTTTTTCAAGCAATTTGAGGCAGCATAGGTGGCTTGAGTTACTAAAAGATTATGATTATCATCCGGGCAAGGCTAATGTAGTTGCGGATGCCTTGAGCAGAAAAGACGGAGAGTATGGGTAGTTTGGCCTTTATTTCAGCAGGGGAGAGGCCATTAGCTTTGGACATTCAGTCCTTGGCTAACAGACTCGTAAGGTTGGATATTTTAGAGCCTAATCGAGTTCTTGCATGCATCGTCGCTCAGTCTTCACTATTCGAGCAGATCAAGGCTCGGCAGTTTGACGATCCTCACTTGTTGGTTCTCAGAGAGACGGTACTACAGAGTGGTGCCAAGGAAGTTACTCTCGGTGATAATGGTGTTCTGTGATTCCAGGGTCGCCTATGTGTTCCTAATGTTGATGTCTTGAGGGAGAAGATCCTAGAGGAGCCACACAATTCTCAGTATTCTATTCATCTAGGTACTACGAAGATGTATCGCGACCTGAGGTAGCATTATTAGTAGCGGCAGATGAAGAAGGACATAGTTGAGTATATTGCGAGGTGTCTAAACTGTCAGCAGGTTAAGTATGAGCATCAGAGGCCAGGTGGCTTACTCCAGCAGATGACTATACCTGAGTGGAAATGGGAGCGAATTACTATGGACTTCGTAGTTCGATTGTCGTAGACTTTGCGGAAGTTTGATGCAGTTTGGGTCATTGTTGACAGGTTGACCAAGTCGGCACAATTCATTCCGGCTGTGACCGCGTACTCTTCAGAGAGGTTGGCCCAGATTTATATTCAGGAGATTGTTCGGTTGCATGGTGTACCTGTTTCTATTATATCAGATAGAGGCCCTCAGTTTACTTCGCATTTTTGGAGAGCAGTACAGAGTGAGTTGGGGACCCGTGTAGAGCTCAAAACATCCTTTCATCCGCAGACCGATGGGCTTTCAGAGCGGCCAGTTCAGATCTTGGAGGATATGCTCAGAGCATGTGTGATTGACTTCGGAGGGCAGTGGGATCGATTCTTGCCTTTGGCCGAGTTTGCTTAAAACAACAGTTATCAGTCCAGCATTGAGATGGCTCCATTTGAGGCTTTATATGGTTGGTGATGTCGTTTGCTCGTCGGATAGTTTGAGCCCGACGAGGCTAAGTTATATGGTACTGATTTGGTGAAGGATTCCTTGGAAAAGGTAAAGTTGATTCAGGAGCGACTTCGCACAGTACAGTCCAGACAGAAGAGTTACGCGGACCAGAAGGTGCATGATTTATCATTTATGGTGGGCGAGAAGGTTCTATTGAAGGTCTCGCCGATGAAGGGAATCATGAGGTTCAGGAAGAAGGGCAAGTTGATCCCAAGGTTTATAGGTCCATTTGAACTTGCCTTGCTTCCCAGTCTATCGGGAGTTCATCCGATTTTCCACTTGTCTATGCTCCGGAGGTATCATGCCGACAGGTCGCATTTGTTAGACTTCAGCACGGTTCAGTTAGATGAGAGCCTGGGTTATGAGGAAGAGCCAGTTGCCATTGTTGATAGGCAAGTTTGCCAGTTGAGGTCCTAGAAGATTTCTGCGGTAAATGTTCAGTGGAGGGGCCAACCAGTCGATGAGGTGACTTGGGAGGACGAGGAGGACATACAGAGCAGATATCCACACCTATTCAGCACTTCAGGTATGATTCTAGACCCGTTCGAGGACGAACGTTTATTTAAGAGGTGGAGAATGTAATGACCTGACCGATCATTTTACCTTCTAGATCTCCGTTCCCCTAAATAAGACTCCCCGTATGTGCTTTTACTATTTTATGACTCGCGGGGATGATTAGTTCGAGATTTAGAAGGGTTTGGGTTGAAATCAGAACACTTGGTTCCTTAGTTTAGTTTTAAAGGACTAAGTTTGACTTTGGTCAACATTTTGAGTAAACAACCTCGGAACTGGGATTTGACGATTCTAATAGGTTAGTGTGATGATTTTGGACTTGAGCATATGTTCGGATCAGGTTTTGAATGACCCGGGAGCGTTTCGGCGCTTAATATTGATAGTTGGCACCTTGAAGGGTTTACAGTTCTTTAAATTTGGTTTAGAGTAGGTTTTAGTGTTATTGAGGTCCGTTTGGGATTCCGAGCTTGGGAATAGTTCCGTATGGTGATTTAAGACCTGCACGCAAAATTTGGTGTCATTCAGAGTAAATAAAGTATGTTTCGACGCGTTCGGAGCAAGTTGGAAGAACTTTAAGTTTATAAGTTGAATTGATTTGGTTTGGGGTGTGATTCTTAGTTTTGGTATTGTTTTCCGCATTTCGAGGACTCGAGCAAGTCCGTCTCATGTTTAAGGACTTGTTGGTATGTTTGGGCGAGGTCTCGGGGGCCTCGGGTGCAATCCGGGCGATGCACGGATTGAACTTGGACTCAAAAGGGCTGCTGGTGCACACGTTCTGGTGTTCCCGCACCTACGAACTTTTGGCCGCAGGTGCGAGCCCGTAGATGCGTGCATTTAGCTACAGAAGCGGCCTTGGAACATTTGGCAGGGGTCAACAGAAGCGGCCTTGCTTCTGCGATTGAGAGCCGCAGGTGCGCGAAGGCCGCAAATACGCTTCGCGTCCGCAGAAGCGACTACCACTGGGCCTGGGGAATTCCGCAGACGCGGTACCGAAAGGTGAGGCCCAAGGACCGCAGGTGCGAAATCGCTGGAGGCAGAAGTGTCCATTTAATGCGGGACTTAGGCTATTTTGGCTCACTTTCTTTCATCTCTTGGGCGATTTTGGAGCTCTTGGAGAGGGGTTTTCACCTAGACTCTGAGGTAAGTAATTTCTATAAAATGTGAGTTAAATACATAGATTATGGGTAGATTTTAACATGTAAAATTTGTGAAATTCATGGGTTTAGATGAAAAACCTAGGTTTTGATAAAAATGGGATTTAACCACGAAAATGGTTATGGGATTGAGTGAAAATTATATATTTGAGTTCGTGAGGTTATGGTAACAACTTCCTTCAAATATTTCGGGGCACGTGGACCTGGGGATGAATTTTAGGAATATTTCAATTGGGGTTAGGTAATCACTCTAATAGTTAGAATATGAATTTTTGAACATGTATTGATTAATTTATACAATATTTGGCTAGTTTTGGATTGTTCGGCACCGAGTTGAGGCTTTAGAGAAATATTGTGATCGAAAAGTGAGCCTTGAGACGAGGTAAGTCTCTTGTCTAACCTTGTAAGAGGGAATTTACCCCATATGTGATTTAAATTAATGCTTGTCTCTAATTGTGGGGGGCTACGTACGTATGAGGTGACGAGAGTCCGTGCATAGCTACTAATTATGCTTATGCCCGGGTAGTCGTAGGACCCAAATCATGAATTATTTGAAATGTTTGCACCCTACTTTTTAATTAAAGTGCCTAAATTATATTAGAACTTATTAGAGGAATTGTGAAAGACCGTTAATGGAATTTGTATTACATGGCGTATTAGCTTTAATAACGTTTAAGTCAAATGCTTACAAAGTATCCTCTCTTCTTGTGGAGCGGGCCGAACGCCTCGGCAGTAGATAGATGCATCTATGGTTCGTGCCGCTCGACCCTCGGCAGTGTACACATTATTCTGGATCGGGCCGTACGACCTCGGCATAATCGTGTGTGATAACACTTGAAGTGTAATCATATATTTGATATCCTTCCTTCGCTTGGAGGCAAAATTATATAAGATGGAAATTTATTTGAAACTTACCATGTGTGAAAAGATTATTTACTTTCTGCTCGTTATTGAGTTATTGTTATTATTTACATAACCTGTGCTCATTTAAAATTTTGTATTTCTTTACTATTAGCCCATAGTAAGTGTCGATGTCGACCCCTCGTTACTACTTCTTCGAGGTTAGACTTGATACTTACTGGGTACATGTTGTTTATGTACTCACGCTACACTTCTGTACTAACCGTGCAGGATCTGAGGTAGGTGCATCTGGTGGTCCTACCGGTGCGCATCCCCGATATCCCGAAGCTTAGTGGTGAGCTGCTTCCTAGGCCGTTCTGTAGCCCTTAGAGTCTCTCTTTTGTATTTGTATTCTGTCTACTTTATTTCGGACAATAGTTAGAGCTTTGTATATTCTATTAGTTGCTCGTATACTTGTGACACTAGGTCTTGGCACACACACTAGTAGACTTTATGGTTTTGGAATACTCGCATCATTATGATTGCTATTCAGTCGTCTTCATTTTAGCTAGTAAATTTCCCACTCCTTAATTTATTATTAAATTGAATTTAATTACTTGAAAAACTTATTAAAAGTGAAATAACATGGTTTATGTCACGACCCAATTTTTCCTCTTTTGGGTATCGTGATGGCACCTAGTCTTAAGGACTAGGTAAGCGTAACAATAATTAAAATAACAATATTATTTAAATAGAATCTCTTAAAATTCCCAAAACCGGTAGTACAAGTCATAAGCTGTACAGAGTGTTTGCTAGAAAACTTCTAAATACAACCGTCCAGAAATAAGAATAAACAGTGCAAAACGAAAAGGTTGAAGGTGACTCCGGAGCCTGCGAACGCAGCAGCAGGTTTACCTTGAGTCTCCACAGCAACAGTCCACACAGCTAGCTAACGAACAAGTACCTGGATCTGGACAAAAATGTGCAGAAGAGTAGCATGAGTACACCACAGCGGTGCCCAGTAAGTATCAAGACTAACCTCGATGGAGTAGTAACGAGGAACAGTCAAGACACCCACTGGTCTAATAAACTGAACAGAAAGCAAGCACAACTAAGGTGAAATGTGCAAATCAACACCACGAGGGCCATCTCGCCCACATCGCCATAAGGCCTGAACGGAATTACAACATGCGTGAAGAATAATCATACAACCTCACAGCCCATCACAGCCCATCACAGCATAAGAGAATAGCACATAACATAGGCCAGGGGCACAAATGATATCTATTCCGCCCGGTAACATAACCGTGATATCAACTTCACAAGAGTACTCCAAACCTGATCCGATATAATGTACACATTCTCAATGAGCTTTCGAATAGCCCCCAAACCAAATCCTGATCATTCCCAAATAGGTAAATATCCTCCCAAAAGTCCATAGCAACCTATCGACAATTTATACCATCAATTATCCCATTCTCAACATTCCTTCACAATCTGCAAACAAGAAATAGTCAGCATATGAGGACATCCATCCCCAAAACCTCAGGAATACCAAAATTTCCATACCCGAACTCAACTACGCTACTCGAATGGCTGATACATCACTCACACCCCATCATCTTACTGAAGCATCCATATAGATTTTTAAGTCCGCGTAACAAAAACTGAACCTCAAAAGCCTCAAAAGCCAGTAATCACCATGCCACTAGCCACGCACCCGCAAACCAAAACTCAAGGTTCCTTCCTAAAATGCATGCTCTTTACATATGATATCCAATAATGCCAACATTCTATTAACTTCTGATATTCATCAAGGAGAAAATCATAATGTACAACATATTCCTTATGCCCATAGTAGACAGCCTATTCAAGCCGTGGCCGAAACCATCGATAACTCTCCGAGACCCGCCCGCACGCAACTATGCCATCAGGACCGCATCTTCCCAACTCAACCGAGTCACACAAACCGTCGAACCCAAGAGTACTGCTATGAATGCCGTTAGAGAATTACCATTCAAAAAAAAGGAACAATTACTTCCATTGCTATGCTGACCCAACACCACAGAGCTGACCCTTCAAATACTGCTCGTCTTTCCTCTGGGGTAACACTTCTCCCTGTCGATACAAAATGATCCCAACCAAAACCTAATGCAGAAAATCCTAGCACGAACCACGCAGCCTAGAAGCTCATAAAGCACCGTATTTCCTCTTAAGCACCCCATAATGCCGCAACCAAGATGCCCACGCTGAATAAACCTCCTGTGAATCTGAAGTTGTTTCTCCGACCCCCCTTGATACTGAAATGTAGATCCATTAATGACGCATAAATACCGTAAGCCCCAACATCATCCCATGCAAGATCTCAAGTCTTAATCATATATAAATTTTGGGGAAACTTCCAATACCATACATATACACATCTCAGGCCAACATTGGTATAACACCTGACTTTGCAATCTGCATGCCGCTAGTGGACTCCCCCACTTGGCGCGAAGCTATAGAAAACAACATCTGATGATCCGTAAAACTAACCTTCACTGCTCGTACAATACCAATTACAAGGTACTCCAAGTCATTTACTAAGCGCACGTCCATTCTCGTGACACTCAAACTCGCTTCCTTCAATGCCTTGAATGATAACATTTACCTTTCACTGAGTAGAAATCCCATACAAACCACATAGTCTCCAATACCACCAACTATCCTCAATCATCATCCACCTCGTGACCCCATCATGATCTCGACGACTAGTCAACCAATTAAACCTTCCCAAGCTTGTACTCATCAATCAGATGTCGGGACCCGCTGCACCTCCATGTGAACAACTGAATTGTACTTCAATACCTCTGTATCTTCAGTCTGGATGACACGTTGAGACAATGTTTAAGCATCCCTAGCCCCTCGTAGCCCATCTGTAGCATCACGAACTGCTGGCGCATAGCTGATACCGAGAGCGCAATACCATACACGAGGGAGTGCAAAGGAACATGTATATGCTTCGAGCTAAATCAATGTCGCACGATAAAGAATGAAAGGAGTGGAATTTCCTAATAGTTTTCGTAGCCTCTCAAAGATAAGTACAGACATCTCCGTACCGATCCGCAAGACTTTACAAAACCTGCTTATGACTCGTAGCACCTATGAAGCTAGAGCTCTGATACCAACTTGTCACGACCCAAAATCCTTCCGAAGGAGTCGTGATGGCACCTAGTCTCTAAAACTAGGTAAGCCTAACATTAACAGAAATAACGACAATATTTAGTAACATCGAACAATTTCAAAATAGAAATCTCTGTACAATTTACTATCCCAAAATCGGTAGTACAAGTCATAAGCCTTTCTAGGAGTAGTTATACATAATGAATACATCACTGTTATGGAATAAAAGGAAACAATGGAAATAAATACAATTAAAAAGTGACTTCGGAGCCTACGAACGCCCGGCAGGTGTACCTTGAAGTCTCCAACCACACCAAGCATAAGTCTCAAATCCAACTCGATCCGAAGTACCTGGTTCTGCATAAATAGATGTGTAGAAGTGTAACATGAGTACACTACGGTAGTATCCAGTAAGTATCAAGCCTAACCTCAGTAGAGTAGTGACGAGGCCAGGTCAAGACACCTACCGAACATATAAACCTGAGCAAGATATGACATAAAGCTAACAAGATAGGGATATCGAAGTAATTCCAATAGCAGGAAGAAATCAAATTACAAACAGTAGTGACGATAAAGGGAAAACACGAATGGTAGTGAGAAATAACCAAGTAATTAAACGACAACATAGTTGGGGTACAGATTAGTGTAAATGTGCTCAAGTAGGGAAACAATGTCAACTCGACCAATCAAATCGTTTCTAATACACAATTCCAACAATCCCAATTCTCGTAATCTTATACCATAAATCACAACTTCCAAATCTTTAACACACCTGGAACCTTGTGTCCACTTCTTTCCATCTCACTTTGCACGGCAAAATCCACATGCTATTCGGTACATAATTTCCGTATCAAATACTAATAGAGATGTTCAAGAGATTCCGTTTATATAACATAAAGTAAATTGACAGTTTCTAGGCCAAGTAGGAAATCAACGAGAAAGATGAGTTTATTTTAGAAATCATTTGAATGAAGGAAAATAATATTTTCAAATAAAATACAACATCGAATAAGCTATTGCATTTAATATAGAATTTATTAAATTAAAATATAATAACAATTCCTCTTTTTTTTAAAGTAGAATAACAACCTCAAACAGGTTAAGGAAATTAAGTTGAGAAATCAATTGAGGTAAAATATAACAACTATTAGAAATAGTAAATACTGAAATATACGGCGAGTTCTAACTTATAAGTCACATAAGGTAGCATGATATTAATTCTTTCATTTTAAATCACTATATTACTAACAACTCAGCAGGGCAGGAGGTAATGACTCAATGTAGTAAATTCACTTTGAAAATCAATTCGCCAGGATAATACTATTAGGAAAAGAGCTCAGGAAATGACGGCAAGGCAATAAGTCAATGACGATAATTCAATCCTCAGAACACAGTGAAAACCAGAAGTACAGATTATCAAAGTCTCGTACGAAGGAACTAAAGCCAATACAGTAAAACATGGGATACCAAAATACAAGATATGTTGCGGCACGCAACCCGATCCCACCATATAATATCAATCTCATAAGTCACCCTTATTCCACCATAACAATCCACCCTTATTTTACATGTTGCGGCGTGCAACCCGATCCCACCGTACAATATCAATATCATAACAATAAACATAATATGTTGCGGCGCGCAACCCGATCTCACCATATAATATCAATATCATAATTCACCCTTATTTCACCATAACAATCCACCCTTATTTTACCTGTTGCGGCGTGCAACTCGATCCCACCATACAATAACAATATCACAATATAAATATCCTCCCTTATTCCACCACCTCCCTTATTTCACCTGTTGCGGCGTGTAACCCGATCACCTGTACAATAATTTAAATCAATGATAACAATTAAATAAATCAATTTACAAGAATTTCTACGACCAAGAGTATGAGTACATGGCAACAAGGGAACCACGTAAAAATCAAAGGAATACAACAACCTATACAAAATAACAGGACATGTAATTAAGAGGTAACAAGACAATAAGGAAGGCAATGACTTCAACCAAGGCATATAAGAGCCAAATAATGAGTAAGAGGTAAATAAATGCTAACCACATCATATAGAGCATGTAAGAGTAGTCTAATAACGAGATACCACATGTTATGACAATTCAATCAAAAGCAAGGAAAGAGACTAGACAATCTAAACCGGTCAATACTATATATAGGTTGTGTACCCACTGGTCACCTTGCGTACACGGCTTTCACATAACAAGATAACACAATTAACTCAATTTCTAAGGGGTGGTTTCCCCCACGCAAAGTTAGACAAGACACTTACCTCAATTCGGCCAACTCAATACTCAATTTAGATTTTCCTTTACCAATTCACCATTGCTCGGCTCAATCTAACCAAAGACGACTTAAATACATTAAACAGTGCAAGAGAAAACAACTTCAATTAACAAAGCTATGATCCTTACACAATTTGCAAAAAGTCAACAAAGGTCAACTCCCCAGGCTCGCATCTCGAAACCCGACAAAATTTACAAAACCCGATCACCCTTCCCGATACGAGTTCAACCATACAAAAATTATCAAGTTCCGATACCAATTCGTCCTTCAAATCATCATTTTACATTTTTAAAAGATTTTCCAATTTTCCCCAAATTTTCCTTTAGATTCTCATGAATTTGATGTTAAATCTAAGATATAATCACAAAATATAATTGAAAATTGATTCAAGGCAGTTATCCAATGATTTTATATGAAAATCTTCTCTCAAAATCGCCTACTCTCGGACCTAGGGTTCAAAATATGGTAAAATGAAGTTAAGTCCCGAAATGGGAGTCTTAATACCAGCCTCAGATGTTCATAATTGCGAACTCCCTTGCCCCAGCCCATCATTGCAAAAGCGAGAATAATCTCGCAAATGCGATAAAAACTTCGCAAATGCAAGAACAGAGACACCAGCACAGCTGAACCTTCTTCCAACACTCTGAAACGCGTACGAAACTCATCTGAACCATCGGGGCTCTATACCAAATATCCACACAAGTCTGAAAATATAACACGAACTAGCTTGCGTGATCGGGACACCAAAATAACCTCTAGAACCACGAATCGGATGACAAAACACATGAAAATCACCATGAACTTCAAGAACTTCTAGAATCGCAACCAAGCGTCCAAACCATATCAAATCAACTCCAAATGACACCAAATTTTACAGGCAAGTCCCAAATGACATACGGATTTGTTCCAACTCTCGGAATCCCATTCCGACCCCGATATCACCAAAGTCAACTCTTGGTCAAACCTCTCAATCTTCCAAAACTTTAACTTTCCAATATTCGCCAAAATGCTTTAAATTACCCTACAGACCTCCAAATCCAAATCCGGAAGCACGCCTAAGTCCAAAATCACCACTCGAGTTTATCGGAACCATCGAAACTCCAATCCGAGGTATAATACTCAAAAGTCAAACCTTGGTCAATTCTTTAAACTTCGAGCTTCTCAAATGAGAGTCACTTCTAAAAGCCTTTCCGAACTTCTCAAAATCCCGAACTGATGATGCACGCAAGTCATAATACACTGTGTGAAGCTACTTGTGACCTCAAACTGCCAAGCCGGGCACAATTGCTCAAAATGACCAATCGGGTCGTTACAATAACAATCAAAAGCATACATGTATGACATCATCTGGCACAGTGACTTCAAAGCTACTGTAGGAAACATATCAACGGGCCGGGCCTCCCCCTCTTGGGCACCCTCTACCCCCTGGATACCCCGCTGTGACACATCTGTCCGGAGTTTGGGATAATCTCTCACCATGCGGTTGGTATCTCCATACTCGAAGCAACCTCTCTGCTGACGTGGCTATGGAAACTGTGCGGTACAGGTACTCTAAGACCCATGAATACCTGAAACACTGTGCAAAGCCTAAAGTGCAAACTGAACTGACTGACCCACAAAACCTCTACCATGCCGTACCCTACCTCCAAAATAAGGACCGGCAGATTTCTCTGGTCTACGAGGCCTCCTAGCTCCCTATCCTCTCTCTCCTGCCCTTGCCTGCCCTCTCTCTCCTGGTCCCACATGCCCTCTAATCGTCGAGTGATCTCTGCCACCTGCTAAAATGAAACATCTGACTCCAGCTCCCAAGCCATGTTGAACTGAATATCATGCCTGAGCCCCTCAATGAACCTATGGACTCACTCCCTAACTGTAGCGACCAAAGCAGGTGCATGTTTGGCCAAATCACTGAATCTAATGGCATACTCTGACACTGACATAGTGCCCTGACACAGCTGCTCAAACTCCGCGCGCCATGCATCCCGAAGGGACTAAGGAACAAACTCTCTCAGGAACATCTCTGAAAACTGAGCCCATGAAAGTGAAGCTGCATCAGTTGGGCTACCCAACTCATACGCCCGCCACCACTGATAAGTTGTTCCCCTAAGCTGGAACGTAGTAAAAACAACCCCACTCATGTCCACAATACCCATAGTGCAGAGAATGCGGTGGCACTCCTCTAGAAAATCTTGTGCACCCTCTGAAGTCAAAGGGCTAAAAGTAGGAGGATCATACTTCTTGAACCTTGCAAGTCTAAGCTGTTCTTCTTCAGGTGTTGCGGCCCTAACCACGGGTTGAACTGGAACCACAGGCTGTGTAGCAATAACACCTGGTACCTGACAAATGGGAACGCGCTGTTCAGGAGTACGGGCGACAGGAGTCTGGGCTCCTCCCCCGGTCTGTGAAGTAGCTGGTGCAACCGGAATCAACCCCGCCTGAGCTAATGTACCAAACATGCTCAAGAACCGTACTAAGGTCTCCTGAAGTCTGAGGGTAACAGCAAGCGCCTCCGGTACCTATCCCCCAACCGGAGTTACTGGTGGCTCCTCAACTGCTTCTCTGGTAGGTGCCCTAGCTGTGGCACGTGCTCCTCTTTTGCCTCTGCCCCTGCCTCTAACGACACCTGCTCCGGGGACAACGTCATCAGTAACTGCAGCTGGAGTCCTCACCATATGTGAGAGAATAGAATGATAAAAGCTCAAATTCCAAGATCAATAAACTCGCACGATAGGAATGAAGGAAGTGAAACTGTCCTAATAGTTCCGTAGCCTCTCGAAGATAAGTACAGACGTCTCCATACCGATCCGCAAGACTCTACTAAACTCGCTTATGACTCGTAGCACCTATGAACCTAGAGCTCTTATACCAACTTATCACGACCCAAATCTCCCTCCGTAGGATATCGTGATGGCACCTAGTCTTAGGGACTAGGTAATCCTAACATTTACTGAATTAATAACAATATTTAATAACGACTGACAAATGGGAAGTAGAAATCTCTATACAAAACTTACAATCCCAAAACCGGTAGTACAAGTCATAAGCTCTACAGAGTTTGATACATAAACCTATAAATACAACTGTTTCAAAATAGAGATAAAACAATGCATCTACAATAACAGAAGGTGACTCCAAGGCTTGTGAACGCAACAACATGTCTACCTTGAGTATCCACAGCAATATCCGTACAACTAGCTAGCGATCGACTGACTCCGAATTTACCTGGATCTGTACAAAAATGTGTAGAAGTGTAGTATGAGTACACCATAGCGGTACCCAGTAAGTATCAAGACTAACCTCAGTGGAGTAGTGACGAGGAACAGTCAAGATACTTACTGGACTAAATAACTTGATCAAGTATAAGTGGAGAACTAACAGAGTACGAAATCTCTACAAAACTACGCACAATGACAGTACTAATACAATGCTTACAAAAAAAATAGAAGCAACAATTAGCAGTGGGACACACCAAGTAATAACATAGTAGAGTAAGCTAAACACAGTTTAAATTCGGTGAAAACAAATAGAGGAAGGACAAGTAGCAACTCGATAAGAATAACCGCTTTCACACCAGGTTTACCCAATAATCTCTAGGTACTGAACCTCAAAATAATCACAATTCGCGGGTCCCAATTCGTGAACCCTATTCACTTGGCATCTTGTACCCTCATTACAACTGGTAACTGCACGGACGACTCACATGCCAATAGAACAATTTTCACATAGAAGGCAAATAGACGAGGGTATGTATGAATGATCAATAACATCAGAATCCATCTTTTTAAACAGATAAGGGTGATTAATTATGTGTATGCTTGTGCAACTGTTCTATCACAATTCAGGCCAACGAGTAAGGGTAGAGGGCAATGAACGACATATAAGAAATGATCCCCACGATTTGCACAAGGTAAAACTCACACAAATTAGGCATGCCACTACAAAAATATCAACAACAATAATGTCCCCAAGCCATCTCAAATCACTACAAATCATTCCCTGACATAGCCCACCTTGTCTCGCCACGTGCGCAATAATAAAGTAAATGTCCGCCTTATCTCGCCGCACACGCATACTAATATTCCCACCTTATCTCACCACATGCGCAACCCACATATATAGCCCGCCTTGTCACGCCGCATGTGCTCATATCAATAGTAACAATAGCACGGTAGAAACCTCGTGCAACACAATAACAACCGCATGGTAGAAACCTCTTACATCACAATAACAACCGCACGACAGAAACCTCATGTATCACAACACTGAGTACAACAACAACAATGACAATAACACAAGAGTTCGGCAAGTAAATCAACTTAAGAGCTTTCGATCACAAAGAAACGGTAGAACGAGTTCACAAAGAATAAACACAATAGAGAATACTAGTCATAATAAGAATAGCTCAACAAGGGAGCAATAATATGTAACAACAATCCCATAAAGTATAGTTCAACAACAAGGGAGATAACACGAGTCAATAATTCCAAATAAGGATAAGTCAATAAAGGGTAAGCAATTACGAAAGAGATACAACAAATTCAATTAAGGGTAAGCAACGGAAAAGATAAGCATAACCTCAAATAAGGATCGACAATTACAGAAGAGATAACCATAATTTCAATTAAGGATAAGCAGTTAGGACAAGGATAGCATGGCAATAGAAGAGGTAACAACTTCAGTTAAGTCACATAAATGTCAAATAGGCAATAAGGGTGGATCATGAAGAAACTAATTCCAATTAAAACATATAGAGGTGAAACAAGTAAATGAAAAACTTAATCATAACAAAACAACTTCATATTCAGTTAATATGAGGACCTAAGAGCCCTAAAAGGTCAACTTTCCACCAATACGCACGAGCACGTACTCGTCACCTCGCGTACACGGACTCCACATAACACAATTAGCATAAAAGACTCAAGTCCTAAGGGGTAGTTCCCTCACACGAAGTTAGGCAAGATACTTACCTCAAAGAAGATAGATCGTTACTCTAAAATGAACTCCTGAAGTGAAATAACCTCCGGACAGCTCAAATCTAGCCAAAGTAACTTCAAAGCATAAATAAAACTCATAAGAAACTATTCCGTATAATAAAGCTTCAATCTTTAATAAAAAACTAAAAATCAACCCAAAAGTCGACCCCCGGTCATGTACCTCGGAACCCGATAAATTTCACAAAACCCGAACACCCATCCGGATACGAGTTTAACCATACCAAAATCATCAATTTTCGACCTCAATTCGTCCTTCAAATCATCATTTTACATTTTGAAATATTTTACAATTTTTCTCCAAATTTCCAACTTAATTCATTAATTAAATAATAAAAATAACAATGGATTCATGAAATATAACAAGATTCGGGTAGAGAACACTTACCCCAATGAGTTGCTTGAAAAACCCACGAAAAATCTCCCCAAACCGAGGTCTAGAACTCAAAATATAAAGAAAATGGCCAAACCCTCGACTTATATGATTCTGCCCAGGACTTCCGCATTTGCGGACAAGGAAGCGCATCTGCGCTCTCGCATGTGCGAGAAAACGTTTGCATCTGCGAACTCAACTAGCCAGCCCAGTGGCCGCAGCTGCGCAAAAGGTGTTGCACCTGCGACACCACAAAAACGGACATCATCGCATTTGCAATCAGTGGGCCGCTAAAGCGGCCATCGCATCTGTGATAAATCCTCCGCAGAAGCGAAGTCCTACCCCCAGACCTCAGTATCATAGAAGCGAAATAACCTTCGCAGAAGCGACTCCGCATCTTCGATCAACCCTCCGCAGATGGGGATACACAAGAAACAGACCTGGTCTAAAGCAATAAAATCATCCGAAACTCGTCCGAAATACACCCGAGGCCCACGGGACCTCAACCAAATATGCCAACAAATCCTAAAACACTATACGAACTTAGTCGAGGCCTCAAATCGCATCAAACAATGTCAAAACTACGAATCGTACCATGAATCGAACTCATGAACTTTCAAATCTTCCAACTTCTAAAACTCGCGCCGAAACCTATCAAATGAATCCGGAATGACGTCAAAATTTGCATGCTAGTCCAAAATGATATACCGAAGAAATTCCAACTCTCGGAATTGCATTCCAACCCAATATCACCAAAGTCAACTCTCAGTCAAACCTTTCAATCTTCCAAAACTTCAACTTTCCAAATTTCGCCGAAATGCTTCACATTAACATACTGACTTCCAAATCCGAATCTGGACGCACGCCTAAGTCCAAAATCACCATATTAAACTTTTGGAATCTTCAAAACACCATTTTGGAGTCATTTTCTCAAAGTCAAAACTATGGTCAACTCTTATCGCTTAAGCTTCCAAAATTAGAATCCTTCTTCCGAATTGACCCCGAATCATTCGAAAATTGAACTCGACCACACACGCAAGTCATAACACGTAATACGAAGCTGCTCAAGACCTTATGCCGCTAAGCGGGCCTTTAATTCTCAAAACGGTCGGTCAGGTCGTTACATCCTCCCCCTCTTAAACAAATGTTCGTCCTCAAACATGCCAAGAATCGTCTAGAAGCCATCTAATCACTGAATGCATTCATCCTACATACGCCCGCGGGTGACCCCACATCACCCGAGTCCATATAAGCCTGACGACACCATCTTAACAATAATTTATCCCCTCCACCAATATCACTAAGCCTTAGAGTTAAATTGTTTCACCATCCGTTCATCTCCAAAAGAACCGATTCCTACATCCACACCCGGCATCAGTCTCAACCAGTTGCAACAACTTATGCCTACACCCATAAGGTACTACCACACGATGTGACACATCACACATATGCCCATAACAACATCTTTGATCACAATAGGTGCCGTAATCAAACCCAGCACCGGCAATTAGCCTCATATCCGTTAGAACCCTGTTTCAAACCTCCACAACACTGACAAAGATGCAATAAACATGAAGACCTCATAACTATTCACCCGAATCAATAAGTCACCTCTAACGCCACCAGGCACACACCACACAAGCTAAAACTCAATAAGCGAAGCACACAAATGACTGAATATGTAAGGAGAAACACATAAGAGAACTATCAAACAAGCCCGACAAGCACAACTCCCTATCAGTACCATTCTATGAATCAATCTACAAGGAATAATCAAAGTATATGAACAAATCACAAGGTTCTCCTCCTGATATAACTGCCACCGCGACATGCAACCCGGTTCAAACACATCAAATCGCATGAAGTCGCGAGGGTCTCACCCTCAACTCTGAATCACATGTAGAATACACATCATACCAACCGAAACCTTCCACTAGCTCAATTACACCAACAAAATTACAACACGTACTGGCTCCCACACCGGTAGAGCATCTAAATTACAAATCGTAACCAAATTACTCAAGGATCACATCAAAATATACCGTAATGGACAACAGGAATTCACTTCTAGTCTCGTAACTCTCAATAATGAATAAAAACAAATGATAGACACGGGCTACCACTTATAGAATCTCCCAACATAGGTAAACACATAAGCAGAGTACTAATCATGAAATTTACCCATAGGTTAAGCAACAAATAGGGGAACTTGCCCCGATAAGCAAAATCGAATCAAAGTACGAACGTGTCATGCCCCGAACTGGGGGCGAGACCGGCACCTGATGCCTCACTTAACCTAGCATACCAACTTGTGACTGAGAGACTCTAAACATACAATGTCATACTTTGGCCATGGAGCCACATTGCAAGTTAATTTATGAAGCAAAATGTAAAATATAACGGAAACTAACTTTGACTAAACATCAATATAAAGCTGGGCCGACAAGGCCGTCATAACTACTATAGCTAACAAACCAACAAAATATACATACAAAGCCTACAAGCCCAACATGCTGCACTAACTGACAGGATATGTCTACAAGCCTCTACTGATGGATGTACTGTGATCAGAACAGGGCCCAGACCTACCCATAACTTATATACATATATACATAATATGTACACAAAACCCTAGATCTGGTAACTCCAAAGTACGTGGAGATTACCAATCAAGCTAAACTCGGACAACACCTACTGAGGAGGTCTATCCGTCTTTCTATCTGAACTTGCACGCATGAAATGCAGCATCCCCGGAAAAGGGACATCAGTACGAAATAATATACCGAGTATGTAAGACAATAAAATAACTTAAAGCTGAAACTGAACTGATAATACAATAATTGAAAGTAACTGGGAGTCAAAGATGATCTGGAGATATACTTACCTACTGATACTGACTCAACTTTCTCAATATAGTAAGTAAAATAAATATCCGGCCCTATAAGGCTCGGTACATGTAACTGCTCTGCCGTAGTAGGCTCGCTCATAGGCGCTCGACCATACTAGGCTCTGCATCTCCGCCATTCTGGGCTCGCTCATAGGCGCTCGGCCACAGTAGGCTCGGTATATAAATTGCCATCTGATCAAAGGTTGCCCAATAGGGGCCTGCCCATCGATTATAGCTTGATGGTGGTGAAAGTACTGTAATACTGTATATATATATATAGACCCTCTGCTCTCTTGATTGGAAGAAAATAATACTTAACTTAATATAAAGTCCCGATAAGGGATAATACTATAACTTATGAGACTAGGATAATGTACATAAGTTCAGGAATACGAACTTCTCTTTATGTCTCGTTATCAAACTCATGTAGCTACGGGATCAAGTCAAAATGAAGGAAAGGTTTAGCCTTAACATACCTTATCACAATTTTTCTAATCACCAAGTTGAAATCGCCTCTTGGCACCTTAATCTACAAAAACAATAATAATACTCTCATTAAGTTAGGAAGGGTACAACTATCGCACAACGAACGGCAAGCTTATTTTGTATTATAACAGGCAGCATCTCCCCTATAATCCTTACTTCCTCCAAATTCAAGATAACACCAACAACATAAAAAAACAACAATATAAACATATATAAATTATTTTTCAACCTTATATACACCACAAAATACTACAAAACAGCCCAACATACCCCAATCTCTTCATACATAAAACGACCACCGTAGTAGTGTCAAACAACCCGAAAATATTATGACGAACGACCTGCCCACCACCCTGCATTTATGTGGTGTTTCTCCACACCCTTCCTCCTCCAAAACTCCTTAAAACAATAGTAAAATACGCAATCCAACAGCAACACAAAACAGTCCACAAAACAGTCTGCTACTAGTGAATAACTCGAACACACGGCTTCCTATCACCGTCCCGTGAGTTATTACAATTATAGAACGATTTTCCATACATCTCCAGCAGAAAAAATAGATACAAGAGAGCAGTAAACTTACCTTATTTGTTGAATAACTCATCTCCTATCTTGGTTCTTCAAACTCTAGGATTTACCTCCAACTTGAACTTGAAAAGGAGAGAAATTCAATTAGGGTTTGTGTGTAATATTTGGGAGCATATTTGCAGGGTTTTAGGTTTGGTTATTGTGCCCTCTTATCAATGTATTATATGAACAAAATAGTCCCTTAAAAGGTCTCTTTGGATGACCCGAACTGGCCCATTTTTGGACTCTCATTTAAGCAAGTAGGTGACATACCTACTTGTCACCTAGCAGCTTGCGCAGTCTCGCAAAAATACATATATCTCTCTACTCCGATGTCGTATTGACAAACGGTTTAATGAGTTAGAAAATAGACTCATAGATATTCAATTTTATGGGTGGAACACCCCGTAAATCTAAGTATATTGGGAGAAAAACGCAGTTACATTTGACCCAAATTTCAGTAAAACGTATGAACGTAACTTGTGATGACTTTCATCGACTTTTGTTTCACAACTCGCTTGAATTCAAAACATAATACACGAATATTATATGACTAACATAACTCATAGCATAACCTCCTTATCATTTTAAGAACCCTAGTCTTACCCCAAAAGTACATGTTATAACATTCCTAACTTGTCGACTTTTGATGAAACATTCCTAGCTTCTGAACCTTCCAACCCTCTTTGTACTTGTTGTTCATGATCTTCAATATTTGTAACCTCCGAGGTAACATGATTAACTTACTTTATATTCTTTCAAAGACGATTTCATTTTTGGTCCTACATTAGTTTACTTACGACGCACTTTTACGTACGAAAATATAGGGTGTAACATCATTTCCCCCTTGGGAACATTCGTCCTCGAATGTTTATTCTTAGAGACTTTGGAATTTTTTTTTCCAGAGTCTCCTCCGTACACTAGACTAAAACCAAGCTGCACGCAGCCAGAAAATATACTATACATGTTATACATGGCCAATGTCTATAAATAGAAACACTCGGCCTTACACGACCGTCAATCATAAATACTAAAAGTCAAAAATACGAGCTTACCTGATGACCTACTGGCCTGAATAGATCTGTGCTGGTGTATTCCATATCGAGCCATATCTTCAGTTTGAAATAGGTGGGGGTATTTAGACTTCATTTCTTCCTCCGCTTCCCACGTCATCTCTCCCACATTCTTGCTTCTCCATAAAACCTTCACGGAGGCTACCTCCTTATTTCGTAGCTTGCAGATTTGTCGGTCTAGGATGGCAACTGGTACTTCCTCGTATGACAAGTCATCATAATCTGTACATCATCAGTGAGTACCACTCGGGTAGGATCGCCAATGCACTTCCGTAGTATAGATACGTGAAAAACCGAATGGACAGACTCTAATTCCGAGGGAAATCTAACTCATAAGCTATTTGGCCCACTCTCTGAATAGTCCTATAAGGCCCAATATACCATGGGCTAAGCTTGCCTTTCATGCCAAACCTCATCACGCCCTTCATAGGTGACACCTTTAAGAACACCTAGTCATCAACCCCGAACTCTAAGTCTCGTTGGCGCATGTCAGAATATGACTTCTGACGACTCTGGGCTGTCAATAGTCGCTCCTGGATAAGCTTTACCTTCTCTACGTCCTGCTGAATCAAGTCTAGCCCATGTAACCTAGATTCTCCAACATCAAACCATCCTATAGGAGATCTGCACTTACGCCCATACAAAGCTCGTACGGAGCCATCTAGATACTTAGGTGGTAACTGTTATTATATGCAAACTCGATAAGAGGAAGATGTTCATCCCAACTTATTTTAAATCCAACACACATGCTCGTCACATATCCTCGAGCGTCTGAATTGTGCGCTCGGCTTGTCCATCAGTCCGTGGATGAAAAGCGGTGCTGAGATTCACCTGAGTCCCTAGACCTCTCCCATTCATCGTACCAAAGGATGGCTATATCTCATATTCGAAACGCTGCTAGCTCAACTGCCTCTTTCTCCGTGGCATGCATAACCCGAAAGATCCTATGAAGTTGATATATGAAATCCTGCGGGTCCTCCCTCTGATCTATCCCCGTGAACTCTGGGGGACTCAAAGCAATAAACTCTCAGACCCTTGAACTCCCAAACCCCTTAGAAGATCCTACACTAGCTGATGCCCTAGCCTGTTGTTGGGTAGCTATCAATTGTATCAACAAATGCACCACACTCCTCAAGTCCTGATCTGATGGAATGGGGGACTGGATGTGCGGTATCCCTAGGAATCTCCTCAGATGGTGTAGGAGCCGGTAATGGCTAAGTAGGGGTCTCGCCCTGGGCCTCAGACTAGGCCCCATCTCTGATACGAAGTTTGTCACGCCCGAACCTGGGGGCGAGACCGGCACTCGGTACCTCACTTAACCTAGCGTACCAACTTGCGACTGAGGGACTCTAAACATACAATGTCATACTTTGGCCATGGGGCCACATTGCAAGTCAATTTATGAAGCAAAATATAAAATATAACGGAAACTAACTTTGACTAAACATCAATATAAAGCTGGGCCGACAAGGCCGTCATAACTACTATAGCTGACAAACTAACAAAATATACATACAAAGCCTACAAGCCCAACATGCTGCACTAACTGACAGGATATGTCTACAAGTCTCTACTGATAGATATATTGTGATTGGAACAGGGCCCCGACCTACCCATAACTTATATACATATATACACAATATGTACATAATATGTACATAAAACCCTAGATCCGGCAACTCCGAAAGACGTGGAGCTTACCGATCAAGAAAAACTCGGGCAACACCTACCGAGGAGGTCTACCAGTCTGTCTATCTGAACCTGCACGCATGAAATGCAGCGTCCCCAGAAAAGGGATGTCAATACGAAATAATGTACAGAGTATGTAAGATAATAAAATAACTTAAAGCAGAAACTGAACTGAATACAATAACTGAAAGTAACTGGGAGTCAAAGATGATCTGGAGATATACTTACCTGCTGATACTGACTCAACTATCTCAAAATAGTAAGTAAAATAAATGTCCGGCCCTATAAGGCTCGGTACGTGTAACTGCTCTGCGTAGTAGGCTCGCTCATAGGCGCTCGACCATACTAGGCTCTGTATCTCGGCCATTCTGGGCTCGCTCATAGGCACTGGGCCATAGTAGGCTCGGTATATAAATTACCATCTAATCAAAGGTTGCCCAATAGGGGGCCTGCCCATCGATTATAGCTCGATGGTGGTGAAAGTACTGTAATAATTTATATATATATATATATATATATATATATATATATATATATAGACCCTCTGCTCTCTTGACTGGAAGAAAACAATACTTAACTGAATATAAAGTCTCGATAAGAGAGAATATTGTAACTTATGAGACTAGGATAATGTACATAAGTTCAGGAATACGAGCTTCTCTTTATGTCTCGTTATCAAACTCATGTAGTTACGGGATCATGCCAAAATGAAGGAAAGGTTAAGCCTTAACATACCTTATCACAATCTTTCCAATCACCAAGTTGAACTCGCCTCTTCGCACCTTAATATAAAACAACGATAATAATACTATCATTAAGTTAGGAAGGGTACAACTATCGCACAACGAACGACAAGCTTATTTTGTATTAAAATGGGGAGTATCTCCCCTATAATCCTTACTTCCTCCAAATTCAAGATAACATCAACAACATGAATGACCTGCCCACCACCCTGCATTTATGTGGTATTTATCCACACCCTTCCTCTTCCAAAACGCCATAAAATAGTAGTAAAACATGCAATCCAACAGCAACACAAAATAGTCCACAAATCAGTTCGCTATAAGTGAATAATACGAACTCACGGCTTCCTATCACCGTCCCGTGCATTATTACAATTATAGAATGATTTTCCATACATATCCAGAAGAAACAATGGATAAAAAAGAGCAGTAAACTTCCCTTATTTGTTGAATAACTCAGCTCCTATCTTGGTTTTTCAAACTCTAGGATTTACCTCCAACTAGAACTTGAAAAGGAGAGAAATTCAATTAGGGTTTGTGTGTAATTATTTTGAGGATGTTTGCAGGGGTTTAGGTCTGGTTATTGTGCCCTTAGTGTATTATATGAACGAAATAGGCCTTTAAAAGGTCTCTTTGGACGACCCGAACTGGCCCATTTTCGGACTCTCATTTAAGCAAGTAGGTGACACACCTACTTGTCACCTAGCAGCTTGCGCAGTCTCGCAAAAATGCATATATCTATCTACTACTATGTCGTATTGACAAACGGTTTAATACGTTAGAAAATAGACTCATATATATTCAATTTGATGGGTGGAACACCCCGTAACGCTAAGTATATTGGGAGAAAATCGCAGTTACATCTGACCCAAATTTTAGTAAAACTTATAAACATAACTTGTGATGACTTTCATCGACTTTTGTTTCACAACTCGCTTGACTTCAAAACATAACACACGATTATCATATGACTAACATAACTCATAACATAACCTCCTTATCATGTTAAGTACCCTAGTCGCACCCCAAAAGTACATGTTATAACATTCCTAACTTGTCGACTTTTGATGAAACATTATTTTCTTCAATTCCTTTAGCTTCTGAACCTTCCAACCCTCTTTGTACTTGTTGTTCATGATCTTCAATATTTGTAACCTCCGAGGTAACATGATTAACTTACTTTATATTCTTTCAAAGACGATTTCATTTTTGGTCCTACATTAGTTTGCCTACGACGCACTTTTACGTACGAAAATATAGGGTGTAACAGAACGGTGCTCCTCTATAACAATCAAAAGCATACATGTATGACATCATCTGGCGCAGCGGCCTCAAACCTACTGTAGGATACACATCAACGGGTCATGCCTCCCCCTCTTGGGCGCCCTCTACCCGCCTGGATTCCCCGCTGTGATATATCTGTCTGGAATCTGGATAATCTCTCACCATGTGGCTAGTATCTCCACACTTAAAGCTACCTCTCTGCTGACGTGGCTGTGGAAACTGTACGGTACGGGAACTCAGAGACCCATGAGTACCTGAAACACTGTGCAAAGCCTGAAGTGCAAACTGAACTGGCTGACCCACAAGACCTCTACCATGCCATACCCTGCCTCTAAAACAAGGACCAGCAGATCTCTCCGATCTGCGAGGCCTCCTAACCTCCCTGTCCTCTCTCTCCTGCCCTCGCCTGCCCTCTCTCTCCTTGTCCCACATGCCCTCTAATCGGCGAGCGATCTCTACAACCTGCTGAAATGAAATATCTGACTCCAGCTCCCGAGCCATGATGAACCGAATATCATGCCTGAGCCCCTCAATGAATGTACAGACTCGCTCCCTAACTGAAGCGACCAAAGCAGGTGCATGTGTGGCCAAATCACGGAATCTAATGGCTTACTCTGACACTGACATAATGCTTTGGTGCAGCTGCTCAAACTCCATGCGCCATGCATCCCGAAGGGACTGAGTAACAAACTCTCTCAGGAACATATCTGAAAACTGAGCCCATGAAAGTGATGTTGCATCGGCCAGGCTACCCAACTCATACGACCGCCACCACTGATAAGCCGCTCCCCTAAGCTGGAACGTAGTAAAAGCAACCTCATTCGTCTCCACAATACCCATAGTACGGAGAATGCGGTGGCACTCCTCTAGAAAACCCTGTGCACTCTTTGAAGCCAAACCACTAAAAGTAGGAGGATCATACTTCTTGAACCTTGCAAGACTAAGTTCTTCTTCTTCTTCAGGTGTTGCGGCACTAACCACGGGTTAAACTGGAACCACAGGCTGTGTTGCCATGACACCTGGTACCTGACCAACGGGAACGCGCTGTTCTGGAGTACGGGCGGCGGGAGTCTGTGCTCCTCCCGCGGTCTGTGAAGTAGTTGGTGCAACCGTAATCAACCCCGCCTGTCCCCCAACTGGAGCTACTGGCGGCTCTTCAACTGCTGCTCTGGTAGGTGCCCTAGCTGGGACACGTGCTCCTTTTCGGCCTCTGCCCCTGCCTCTAACGACACCTGCTCCGGGGGCAGCATCATCAGTAACTGTAGCTCGAGTCCTCACCATCTGTGAGAGAATAGAATGATAAAAGCTCAAACTACGAGATCATTAAACTCGCACGATAGGAATGAAGGAAGTGAAACTGTCCTAATAGTTCTGTAGACTCTTGAAGATAAGTATAGACGTCTCCATACCGATCCGCAAGACTCTACTAAACTCTCTTATGCCTCGTAGCATCTACCTAGAGCTGTGATACCAACTTATCACGATCCAAATCTCCCTCCGTAGGATTTCGTGATGGCACCTAGTCATAGGGACTAGGTAAGCCTAACATTTATTGAATTAATAACACTATTTAATAACGACTGACAAATGCGAAGTAGAAATCTCTATACAAAACTTACAATCCCAAAATCAGTAGTACAAGTCATAAGCTCTACAGAGTTTGCTACATAAACCTATAAATACAACTGTTTTGAAATACAGATAAAATAGTGCATGTAAAATAACAAAAGGTGACTCCAAGGCCTGTGAACGCAACAGGAGGTCTACCTTGAGTCTCCACAGCAAGATGCATACAGCTAGCTAGCGATCGACTGACTCCGAATTTACCTGGATCTGCACAACAATGTACAGAAGTATAATATGAGTACACCACAATGGTACCCAGTAAGTATCAAGACTAACTTTAGTGGAGTAGTGACGAGGAACAGTCAAGACACCTACTGGACTAAATAACCTAAACAAGTATAAGTGGAGAACTAACAGAGTACGAAATCTCTACAAAACTACGCAGAATGACAGTACTAATACAATGCTTACAAAAAAAAAATAGAAGCAACAATTAGCAGCAGGACATACCAAGTAATAACACAGTAGAGTAAGCTGAACACAGTTTAAATCCGGTAAAAACAAATAGAGGAAGGACAAGTAGCAACTCGATAAGAATAACTGCTTTCACACCAGGTTTACCCAATAATCTCCAGGTATTGAACCTCAAAATAATCACAATTCGAGGGTCCCAATTCATGAACCCTATTCACTTGGCATCTTGTACCCTCATTACAACTGGTAACTGAAAGGACGACTCACGTGCCAATAGAATAATTCTCACATAGAAGGAAAATAGACGAGGGTATGTATGAATGATCAATAACATCAGAATCCATCTTCTTAAACAGATAAGGGTGATTAATTACGTGTATGCTTTTGCGAGTGTTTTATCACAGTTCAGGCCAACGAGTAAGGGTAAAGGGAAATAAACGACACATAAGAAACGATCCCCACGATTTGCACAAGGTAAAACTCACACAAATTAGGTACGCCACTACACAAATATCAACAACAATAATAATGTCCCCAGGCCATCTCAAGTCACCACAAATCGATCCTCAATATAGCCCACCTTGTCTCGCCACGTGCGCAATAATAAAGTAAATGCCCGCCTTGTCTCACCGCACGCGCATACTAATATTCCCACCTTGTCTCGCCACATGCGCAACCCACATGCACATACTAATATTCCCACCGCGCGCGCATACTAATATTCCGACCTCAATTCGTACTTCAAATCATCATTTTACATTTTGAAAGATTTATAATATTTTTTTAAATTTCCAACTTATTTCATTAATTAAATGATAAAAATAAAATTGGATTCATGAAATATAACAAGATTCAGGTAGATAACACTTACCCCAATGAGTTTCTTGAAAAACCCGCAAAACATCTCCCCAAACCGAGGTCTAGAACTCAAAATATAAAGAAAATGGCCAAACTCTCGACTTATATGATTTTGCCCAGGACTTCCGCATTTGCGGACAAAGAAGCGCATCTGTGCTCTCGCATGTGCAAGAAAATGTTAGCATTTGCGAACTCAACTGGCCAACCCAGTTGTCGCAGCTGCGCAAAAGGAGTCGCACCTGCGATACCGCAAAGCAGACAACATCGCATTTGCGATAAGTGGGCTACCGCAAAGCAGAAACTCGTCCGAAACACACCCGAGGCCCCTGGGAGCTTAACCAAATATACCAACAAATCCTAAAATATGATAAGAACTTAGTCGAGGCCTCAAATCGCATCAAACAACGTCGAAACTACGAATTGAACTCATGAACTTTCAAATCTTCCATCTTCTAAAACGCACACCGAAACCTGTCAAATCAATCCGGAATGACGTCAAATTTTGCATGCAAATTCAAAATGACATAACGGATCTATTCTAACTCTCGGAATCATATTCCGACCCCGATATCACCAAAGTCAACTATCAGTCAAATCTCTCAATCTTCCAAAACTTTAACTTTCCAAATTTCGCCGAAATGCTTCACATTAACCTACTGACTTCCAAATCTGAATCTGGATGCGCGCCTAAGTCCAAAATCACCATACGAAACTGTTGAAATCTTCAAAACACCATTTCGGAGTCGTTTTCTCAAAGTTAAAAATCTGGTCAACTCTTACTGCTTAAACTTCCAAAACTAGAATCCTTCTTTCAAATTGACCCCGAATCATCCGGAAATCGAACTCGACTACACACACAAGTCATAACATATAATACGAAATTGCTCAAGACCTTATACCATCGGGTGGGACTTTAATTCTCAAAACGACCGACCGGGTCGTTATAATTTTAAAATTTAGAAAGATAGTATTGAAAAAATCAAGAAAAGTTCACGCGGTACAAATCTCATGTAAGCTTTGATCATTCTCTCCCGAAAACTTTTCAGTTAAGAGAATATCGTCACTTTGTTTTTTAAACAAACCAAAAAGAAAAAAAGCACTCTTCGTTAAGAGAATACTATTATCTTTTTCTTTTCTTTTCTTTTTTAAATTCTACAAAAATAATATGTAGATGAATATCACATTATATTAATTTCGTACTATTTGTTTTGCGAGAAATTGATTTGAAAAATAATAATGGTTAGATAACGGGGATAAAATTACGTAGACTATCTGTATATGTGATGAAAGAGATGAGCAATATAAAAATCTAATTAGATAGTTTAAATCTTTTATGTTGTTCCGTGTACATCATTATTGAATTATATAATGTACGTTTCCTATTCAAATTCGTACTTGGTCTAATTGCAAAGTAACGCTAATTCAACTACTAAGGATATGAATTCATTTTGGAATTAACTTGAGTTTATGTCTCGAATCAAAATAAATTTGACTTCATATGACGAATCCTTGTTAGAATCCTTGTTATTGTAGAAAGTAAACATGATATTTTATAAATTACCAAAAAACCAATAGAAATATAGTAAAATAAGATTAAAAGGGTATAAAAGTTGATCAATATTTCAGGGATATTTTTTTCGTTCAATATTTAGTATGAAACATTCGTGCTTTTATAATAATATAAATATAAATTTTTTGGGCACTTTTGGTCTTCCACAACCTTGTCTAAATAGGCTCTTAATGGTTGTACATCCATGGCTTACACCCACACATAAAAAAGTGAGAATTAGAGTCAATTGTACAATAATGTCAAGTTTTAAGTTGGATAAATTCACGATAATATGATTCGAATTGTGTTATCTTTTGACTTATTTGTTTGATGACAACTAATGATTGTTGAAAGAAGAAAGAGAAAGTAAAAGTAACTTTTAGTTTTCTTGCTTTTAGAAAATTAACTTTTCGTGCCGTATATGCCGAGCCATGTAGCACATAATTTCGTGAAATAATATTAATATTATGAAAATAAAGCTTTTGAGTAAGTAATTATATTTAGAAGAATAAAACACATTTTTTTGTGAATGATCACAATAAATTGGTGAATTATTTGTCGAAGTCAATTTAGAAGTCTGCTTCTGCAACAAAAAATTAGAGGCTCATATTAAAACTTCTTAGGATGACAAAAGATACATTCAGCAATTATTTGCAACTTGTGAATATATGATAATAATAAATTATATGTTTCTCTTAAATTCAGATAGGAAAATATGTATATATTTGTATACGGTTAAAACCGATCCTCGGTCATGAAGATCGATCGAGGATGGCATTTCAATCGAGGGGTATCTTCATGGAGACCCCGAACGAATTCCGAGATGGGGGCGTCGAGCTCGGGCGTTCGAATCGACCGAGGTAACATCGGCCGATACAGGTCCCGGACATCGATGCCCAAAAGTGATCACCTAGCTCGAAACCAAGGCCGGGGTTCCGATCCGATACGAGCTCGAGTCGGTATCGAGTTCACAGACAAAAGCTGTTACAACCGCACCAAAAGAGAGAATCTCTGCGGGAATTAAGGAGGAGACACACCATCATGGGTTCTCCACTAGTAATATTTATTCCATCATGTTGCTATAGATAGAGTAGTGATCCTTGGCTATAAAAGTAAGGAGAGTTTGTAATAGAAGGCACTTTTCGCTAGGATTAAGAATTCATTGTGTTTACCTTTCTAAAGCTCACTAAATATCTTTGTTCATCGTCTTCCATTTTTGCACCATAAATACGTGTATTGTTATTTTCAGATCAAAGGAATCTACTTGCCCTTAGAACCATACATAAATTCAACGTTATCCGATTTTTCGGGTAAACAGTTTGGCGCCCACCGTGAGGCTAAGGATAACAAGTGATTATTTGATACAAATATACAGCACGCTCTAGCTTACAACTTCATATCAACAATGGCTCTGCCAATCGACCTCGAAGCCGGCCTTCAGGATGAAACCAACAACTTGGTGCCCGTGGCCGAAAGGCTACCCAACAACGGCAACGAGGCTCGAATCGAGGAACCTGAAATTCGAGCCGAAGTACCAGTAGATATCAATTCACGAATAGCTCTAGAAGCAAATCAACGTTCCGAGCAGGAAAGAAGCGTTCAGTGTGGCGCTCGACCCATAGCCCGAGACACCCACAACACGGGGAAAATCGGGGTCAGCTTGCGCATGATTTTCTAAATACTACAAGCCCAACAAGTAGCAATAGCTCAGTTGCAGAGCCAAACACATATGCGAAGTAATCCAAACTCCAATCCACTTCTTCGAGAAGTAACTCCCAGAACGGAGTTCGACACAGTGAAACCGAACGAGCGAAAATCAGGAACCGCTCCTGAAATTGCAAAACTGCTCGAGGAACTCACGAAGCGAGTCGAAGACAACGACAAAAAATTCGAAACATATGATGCTAGGATCGATCAGATCCCGGGGGCTCCGCCCATGATGAAAGGGCTGGATTCGAAGAAATTCATTCAAAAGCCTTTTCCATCGAGCGCGGCCCCGAAACCGATCCCAAAAAAGTTCCGTATGCCCGTAATTCTCAAATATAACGGTACGACCGATCCCAACGAACATCTCACCTCCTATACATGTGCCATCAAAGGCAACGATTTGGAAGACGATGAGATCGAGTCCGTATTATTGAAAAAGTTCGGAGAGACCCTCGCAAAAGGAGCAATGATCTGGTATCACAACTTGCCACCGAATTCTATCGATTCTTTTGCCATGTTAGCAGATTCGTTCGTAAAAGCACATGCTGGTGCCATAAAGGTCGCAACAAGGAAATCGGATCTATTCAAAGTAAAACAAAGGGGTGACGAAATACTGAGGGAATTCGTATCCCGGTTTCAAATGGAATGCATGGATTTGTCACCAGTCAAAGACGACTGGGCCGTACAAGCTTTCACCCAAGGGTTGAACGGACTGAGTTCGACATCATCACGTCGGCTGAAACAAAGCTTGATCGAATACCCTGCAATAACTTGGGCGGATATACACAATCGGTATCAATCGAAAATAAGGGTCGAAGATGATCAATTGGGATTTCCATATGAACCCACGCGTTAGAACCGCGCAACCACTAAAATTCTGAAGGAAACCAACAGAGAACAAAGGTCAAATAGAGACCGATACCAACCGTACGTCACAGATCGGGTGAACCACGGTTCGGTGCATGAGACAGTTAGGAATAACCGCAGATATGATCGGGGGTAAAATTCTCGGGGACTTATGAGCAAGAGAGGTTTTGATAAACATGCCGATCCTATAAAAGTTCCTCGATTATCGGAATATAACTTCAACATCGATGCATCCGCCATCGTATCGGCTATCGGACGCATCAAAGATACCCGATGGCCTCGACCCATACAGAGTGATCCGGCCCAAAGGAATCCCAATCAAATATGCGAGTATCATGGCACCCATGGTCATAAAATGGAAGAATGCAGACAGTTAAGAGAGGAAGTAGCCCGCTTGTTTAACAAAGGGCACCTCAGGGAATTTTTGAGTGATAGGGCGAAGAACCATTTTAAAAACAAGGACTTCAGCAAACAAAACGAAGAAGAAGAGCCACAGCATATCATTCACATGATCATCGGCGGCGTCGATACCCCTCAGGGACCTATGCTTAAAAGCGCTAAAACATCGATTGAGGGGGAAAAGCGATCTCGAATTCAAGATTACACTCCCTTAGGGACTTTATCGTTCAATGATGAAGATGCAGAGGGAATCATCCAACCCCATAACGATGCACTAGTAATATCCGTACTCATGAATAAAATTAAAATTAAACGTGTGTTAATTGATCCAAGTGGCTCGGCCAATATCATCAGATCGAAGGTCGTAAAACAGCTCGGCCTACAAAACCGGGTCGTATCCGCAACTTTGGTTTTAAACGGATTCAATATGGCATGCGAAACCACCAAAGGCGAGATAACCCTACCGATAAAAGTCGCCAGAACAATTCAGGAAACAAAGTTTCACTTGATCGAAGGCGATATGAGATATAACGCCCTTTTCGGAAGGCCGTGGATCCACAACATGAGAGCTGTACCTTCGACCCTACACCAGGTCCTCAAATTCCCGACACCGACATGTGTCAAAATAGTGTACGGAGAACAACCAGCCGCAAAGGAAATGTTCTCCATCGAAGAAGCAAAACCAACATCTTCGCCAGTGAATGGATCGGGTTCAAAAGGAGGCATAGTCGAAGACCGGAACGCCAAATAGCAACCAAAGACATCGGCCCCGACCCAGCCAGATAAGCAGAGCATCGAAGAAGATAATGATCAGTGGATCCCTCGATCCTTCGTGACCCCCGATGACTCCGATGCCACCGAATCAACTATTGAGGAATTGGAGCAAATCATTTTTATCGATCACTGGCCCGAACGAAAGGTATACCTGGGAAGGGGTTTGAGACCCGAACTCAGGAAGAAAATCATTCAATTTCTTATCGATAACATCGATTGCTTTGCTTGGTCCCATTTAGATATAACAGGAATCCCGCTGGACATAACGACACATCAACTAAGTGTGTCCCCTAGATTCAGACCGGTGAAGCAAAAAATAAGATCCCAGTCGGAGGTGAAGCACGCATTCATAAAAGATGAGGTAACTAAACTGTTCAAAATAAGATCCATTAGAGAGGTAAAATACCCCGAATGGTTGTCCAATATGGTCGTAGTGCCTAAAAAGGGAAACAAACTTAGAATGTATATAGACTACAAGGACTTGAACAAAGCGTGACCCAAAGATTCTTATCCACTGCCCAACATCGATCACTTGATCGATGCCACGGCCGGCCATGAGATCCTTACTTTTCTCAACGCCTATTCCGGGTATAATCAAATCCAGATGAACCCGGAAGACCAGGAAAAGACTTCGTTTGTGACCAGATATGGAACATAGTGTTATAACGTAATGCCCTTCGGGTTAAAAAATGCAGGAGCTACTTATCAATGCCTAGTAAATAGAATGTTCGAAGAACAAATAGGTAAATCAATGGAAGTCTATATTGATGACATGTTAGTCAAGTCCCTGCGCGCAGAGGACCATTTGACCCATTTGCAGGAAACATTCGATATTCTGAGAAAATACAACATGAGGCTCAACCCCGAAAAATGTGCTTTCGGAGTCGGCTCGGGAAAGTTCCTCGGCTTCATGGTGTCAAATCGGGGAATCGAGATTAGCCCAGACAAAATCAAGGCCATTGAAGACATCACCATCGTGAACAGCGTGAAAGCTGTACAAAGGTTAACAGGAAGAATAGCAGCCCTAGGCCGATTCATTTCGAGATCATCAGATCGAAGCCACAAATTTTTCTCTCTATTCAAAAAGAAGAACGACTTCGCTTGGACACCGGAATGCCAACTAGCATTACAAGAACTGAAATGATATCTATCGAACCCACCACTGCTGCACACTCCAAAAACCGACGAAAAACTTTACCTGTACTTGGCAGTATCAGAAGTCACCATAAGCAGTGTCCTGGTTCGAGAAGAGGAAGGTACGCAATTTCCTGTTTACTATGTAAGTCGGACCTTAGGGGAAGCGGAAACTAGATACCCGCACTTGGAAAAATTGGCGCTTGTGCTGGTTAGCGCCTCTAGGAAATTACGACCGTACTTCCAATGCCACCCCATAAGCGTATTAACCACCTGCCCACTTCGTAATATTTTGCATAGGCCTGAACTATCGGGCCGATTGGCCAAATGGGCCATCGAACTCAGCGGGTACGATATCGAATATCGACCTCGAACAGCCATCGAGTCTCAAATTTTAGCAGACTTCGTGGCCGATTTCACGCCGACCCGAAGTCGAAAAAGAACTACTGTTAAAATCAAATTTATCAACGAGGGCATGGATCCTCTTTACGGACGGAGCTTCGAACGTAAAGGGGTCCGGGCTAGGCATAGTTTTAAAATCTCCCGCGGGTAACATTATTAGGCAAGCTATTAAAACTATCAGGTTAACTAACAACGAGGCCGAGTATGAAGCCATAATTGCAGGTCTCGAGCTAGCTAGAAATCTGGGAGCGGAGGTCGTTGAGGCCAATTGTGACTCTTTGCTAGTGGTGAGTCAAGTAAACAAAACCTTCAAAGTCCGAGAAGGCAAAATGCAAAGATATTTGGACAAACTGCTTGTCACTTTGAACCATTTCAAACAATGGAGTCTACGACATGTTCCACGAGAACAGAATAACGAGGCCGATGCGCTTGCTAATTTGGGATCATCGGTCGAAGTGAATGATTTGAACTCGGAAACTATCGTTCAACTTTTAAGATCTGTAATCGAAGAAGGGCACGCCGAAATAAATTCTACTAGCTTAACCTGGGATTGGAGAAACAAGTATATTGAATACTTAAAAAACGGAAAGCTCCCTTCAGACCACAAAGAGTCCAGGACCCTTGGAACTAAAGCTGCTCGATTCACTTTGACTGCGGACGAAACGTTATATCGAAGAACATTCGATGGACCGATGGCGGTATGCATAGGTCCGGGAGATACCAATTACATCCTCCGGGAAGTACACGAGGGCACTTGTGGAAATCACTCCGGTGCCGACATGTTAGTTCGAAAAGTGATCAGAGCCGGGTATTATTGGATCGATATGGGCAAAGACGTGAAAGAATTTGTTCGTAAATGCGATAAATGTCAAAGGTTTGCTCCAACGATCCATCAGCCCGGAGAACAACTTCACTCGGTCCTATCGCCATGGCCATTCATGAAATGGGGAATGGACATCGTCGGCCCCCTACCATCGACCCCAGGTAAAGCCAGATTTATTTTGTTTATGACTGACTATTTTTCTAAATGGGTTGAAGTGCAGGCGTTCGAGAAAGTAAGAGAAAAAGAGGTTATCGACTTTTTGTGGGATCATATCATATGCCGATTCGGGATACCATCCGAAATAGTATGTGATAATGGGAAGCAATTCATTGGCAACAAAATCACAAAATTCTTCGAAGACCACAAAATAAGAAGGATACTAGCAACCCCATACCACCCCAGTGGAAACGGACAAGCCGAATCAACAAACAAAACTATTCTTCAAAACCTGAAAAAGAGATTGAACGACACTAAGGGAAAATGGAGAGAAATCCTGCCCGAAGTCCTTTGGGCATACCGAACAACATCGAAATCCAGTACAGGGGCGACCCCATTCTCCTTAGTATATGGCTCCGAAGCATTGATACCAGTTGAAGTCGGAGATCCTAGTCCCAGATTTTGATTCATGACGGAAGAATCAAATAACGAGGCTATGAACACCAGCCTTGAATTATCGGACGAAGGACGAGAAGCTGCCCTCATCTGGTTGGCCGCACAAAAGCAACGAATCGAAAGGTATTACAATCGAAGAACTAAACTTTGCCACTTCAAGCCATGGGACTTGGTGTTAAGGAAAGTCACCATAAATACTCGGAATCCAAACGAAGGAAAACTAGGACTAAATTGGGAAGGACCGTACCAGGTGCTCGAGCACTTTGGGAAAGGATCGTACAGGCTCGGCATCATAAACGGCAAATAGCTATCAAGCAGTTGGAATGTATCACATCTAAAATGGTACTACTGCTAAGGTCCGACCTTTCCCATATTTATTCAACTGTCCCGTACAGAAGTTCGAACAAAGAACAGAAGTATTCTTTTACTCAAAAGTACGTGTTGCACTCTTTTTTCCTTAGACCGGTTTTTTCTCAAATGGGTTTTTGCGGCAAGGTTTTTAATGAGGCAACCATCGATCGTGTTGCGCTTTCAAAATAGTATCCGAGGCTTTCGACCCTTAGCCCGAACGGCCTCAAATACCGGGGGCACCAGGGCCTCAAATACATCGAGTTCAGATGCAACATCTTCTCACAACAATAGAGGAAAAATTGTAAGAGCCAAAATGGTCAGAATAAACCATGCTCATATTAGATTGCCCCAAAACATATGTACAATGACTTGAGATTTATTATGCCACCGGAATTAACAATCACTCGAATATTAAGCCTACGGACTTCCACATTATCTCGAGTTCGAAATTATCATTCGAATATTAAGCCTACGGGGTACCACATTATCTCGAGTTCGAAATAAACACTCGAATATTAAGCCTACGCGCTACTTCTATATCAAGTTCGAAATACTCAGTCGACCGTTGAGCCTACGGGTTAATTCAACATCGAGTTCAAAATAATCACTCAAATATTAAGCCTACGGGCTTCCACATTATCTCGAGTTCGAAATAATCATTCGAATATTAAGCCTACGGGCTACCACATTATCTCAAGTTCGAAATAAACACTCGAATATTAAGCCTACGGGCTACTCCTATATCAAGTTCGAAATACTCAGTCATCCGTCGAGCCTACGGGCCACCGAGTTCGAACAAGGACCCAATCGAATTTGAAACATTGAAAAAGCTACGTTTACTCAGAGTTTACGTTAACCACCACATCATCATCGACTCAACAAGCAAAATCGACCTTGTTATATATATACAAAATTGCCTACGTATTTAATTTACAGGTAATGAGAATTAGACTCTAAGCTTCTGGGTCGGGGTCTTCCCCACCCTCGGACCCGCTTTTGCTACCATCATCGTTATCATCGTCATCATCGTCAGAAGCCAAGGCTTCAGCTTCCGCTTCAAGCTCTTTTGCTTTTCTTACCTCTTCGGTAAGATCGAAACCTCGAGCATGAATCTCCTCGAGGCTCTCCCTCCGAGATCTACACTTAACAAGTTTGGCAACCCAATGAGCTCGAGCATCGGCAATCTTTGCCGCTTCCCGGGCCTCCACCTGAGCGGCCTCAACATCAGCTCGATATACAACAATAGACTTATCCGCCAAAACTTTCGACGACTCAACCTCCGCCTTAGCCTCAGCAAGTCGTATCTCAAGCTCATCGATTTTATTAGCCTGAACCGACACCTTTTGCTTGACGTTTCGAAGCTGAACGTCGGCTGATAATAACTTTGTTTAAATGGTTTCTTTCTCCGCTGCCAGGCGGTCAATAGTCTCCTTCCACTGGTTGCATTCGGCCCGGATTTGATCGACCTCCCTTCGAAGTAGCCCGATCCTCTCGATCTTTTGCTGCAACTGAGACAACGGATGGTTAACTTCCACAGTCGAGTCGAATCCATACTTTAACAGAACAAGGCTCACCTGCTGATCGAGCTCAACCCTTTCTTCACGAACCTTAGCCAAATCCGCTTGAAGATCCTTTATAGCCTCCTCCTTTTTGCTACAAAGAAGCTGAAGGTCATCTCTTTCACCTAGGACCTTACGGAGTTCGACCTCACACTGGCTAAGATCAACTCGAAACCTACCGATGGCCTACATAGTTAGAAACTGTCATCAACAACAATAAAGCAAAAAAGGATCACCGAGATCGGAACCGTCAAGTATGGAAAAGAACAAAGAAGCCAAGTATGGAAGAATCATTACCCGAGTAATAAAACGCTGAGCTTCCTCTAACAAAAGAGAAGCATCACTAATATCGAAACTGTCATCAACACCGGTAAAACAATCCTTAAAAGGATCCGCTGCACCTGAGCTAGCACCAATATCGGGAGTCTTCAGCTCTCGAGCCTCCTTCAACGCCTCCTCAGAAAAAGATGGAAGGGAAGGTGAATGACCCATTGCCATTGCCCCGAGCAAATCACTCGGAGTATTCCGATCGAGACTTAGGTCTCCAGAACCAACCTCGATGGGCACGGACGCCATCGGCTCAGCAGCTCTAGCAACCTCAACTGCCTCCGTAGGTCGGACTACCAAAGCCGAGGAGCTATCTTCTTCTTCGTCTTCCTCCCTCAGTCGATGGACCGAGTCGATCGAAAGGGCAATGATTTTTCTCCTCACCGTCCGAGTTCTGGGCCTAGGGTCTTCCGGCCGAGAGGAAGCCCTTCGTTTCTTTTCTTTTCCCTATTCCAGGACCGGGGGCTTATTGCCTTCATCACCGCTCGAAGGCCACAAAACGGCATCCCTAGTTACACCTATATACAAGGAAAAAATCGATAATGAAATGAACGCAGAATATACCTCAAGGGAAACAGGAACCAAATCTCACCATGATTCTTGGCCTCCCATCTACCTTTAGCCAAATCACGCCAAGCGCGCTCGGCATAGGATGAAGTCGAGGCTAACTTTCGAACTCAATCCTCGAGATCAGGCACAGCTTGCGGCATCCAAGGTGCAGCTGAACATCAGAAAATAATATTAACAAACATGGAAAAAGACACCAAAAGCAAACATGGAAAAAGACACGAAAAGCAAACACGGATCACATACGGTCGAAGTTCCATTTTTCAGGAAACGATATTTTTTCCTCCGGGATAAGATCACGAGTCCTCACTCGAATGTATCGACCCATCCAGCCTCGATCCTTATCTTCATCGATGCTCGACATCAAAGCCTTCGATGCCCGACGATATAGCCTAATAAGTCCACGATAAATCTGAGGCCGATACAGTCGTATAAGGTGGCTCAGAGAAACATCCAACCCTCCAGCTTCGATAGAGAAGAAACGCAATAAGATGACTATACGCCATAAGGAAGGATGAATTTGGCCGAGGGTGACCTGATATCTCCTGCAGAAATCAAAAATCACGGGATCGACAACTCCCAACGTAAAGGGATAGGTGTAAACACTTAGAAATCCCTCCACATAGGTAGTGACGCTCTCATCGGAGGAGGGGATTTGTAACACAACCTCAGAACCCCAGCCGCAGTCTTTCCTGACGGCCTCGAGGTGAACCTCCGCTATAGAGCACATATACATCGATACGTGCTCACACCGACCCGGAACGGACGAAGGATTCTCCACTTTAAAATCAGCTTTTAAAATACACGGGCCGGGAATATAATCTTGAACGGACGGCTCGATCGGTGCCTTATCGTCACATGGGCGTGAGGAAGAAGCTTTCTCCTTGTGAGGTACAATTTTTGAAGTTTTCGCCATTAATACGAGAAGAAAAAGTCGCAAAGAAAGGTGAAAGAGGGGACAACACCGAAACTCTGGTACAAGCGGCACTAAAGCAACGAAATAAGAGAAACTAATCAAAGAGAATTTGGGAAAAGAGGAAGCACAAAAGTGGAAAACATTATATGCGAAAACCATTTATAAGGCATGGCAATTCGTTTCTAGCGGTGGCCGACCACCGACTGACACGCATTAAATGCCTCGATAAAACTAAATCGATGGGACAGCTATCACGCACGTCATAGTCAAAGCCGATAGAAACGTCATTATCGATTCGGTCGAACCTTAGGGAAATCACATCGTTTCTCGTCATCTCCTTTCCAAGAAACGAGGGGGCTATCTGTATACGGTTAAAACCGATCCTCGGTCATGAAGATCGATCGAGGATGGCATTTCAATCGAGGGGTATCTTCATGGAGACCCCGAACGAATTCCGAGATGGGGGCGTCGAGCTCAGGCGTTCGAATCGACCGAGGTAACATCGGCCGATACAGGTCCTGGACATCGATGCCCAAAAGTGATCACCTAGCTCGAAACCAAGGCCGGGGTTCCGATCCGATACCGAGCTCGAGTCGGTATCGAGTTCACAGACAAAAGCTGTTACAACCGCACCAAAGGAGAGAATCTCTGCGGGAATTAAGGAGGAGACACACCATCATAGGTCCTCCACTAGTAATATTTATTCCATCATGTTGCTATAGATAGAGTAGTGATCTTTGGCTATAAAAGCAAGGAGAGTTTGTAATAGAAGGCACTTTTCGCTGGGATTAAGAATTCATTGTGTTTACCTTTCTAAATCTCACTAAATATCTTTGTTCATCATCTTCCATTTTTGCACCATAAATACGTGTATTGTTATTTTCATATCAAAGGAATCTACTTGCCCTTAGAACCATACATAAATTCAACGTTATCCGATTTTTCGGGTAAACAATATTAACTACTAATATTTTCTAAAATATAATAAAACTAAAGAAAGTCAATCTATAAGCTATTGCGCTAAATGCGCCTCCATACGCGCCTCGTTTTCATACTTTAGCTAATATAATATTTAGAAACCAATTTATTTGCTTTTTCAATCGTCTTTCTTGAAAGGTTGGATTTTTATATTGATCGAGTCGATGCAACATATTTATCCATCCTTTGCAACGTCGTTCGCAATGATATTTTTTCTTCAATACAAAAGTAAAGAATAATATTTTTTCTAAACATGTACATATATATAACATGTACATGTGCATGACTAATAATATAATATATGTGAACATGTATATGCAGCACATGCATGTGTCGATATTTGTTTTTAGATATAATGACCTATCTTGAATGGTCTGTTGGCCATATATGTGGAGCTATTTACATGTGATAATTTTAGTAACTGTTAGAGTATAATATTATCGGTAAGAAATATGTTTATGTGATTTCTTTATTTACTCATGATTTGTCATGTTTAATTTCCATGTATTCGATACAAAATATTCTTCTTTTTGCTAGATATTGTTTAACATCTTGTACTGGTAGTACCTAATATCCGTAAGTATATTAAGATAATTCTAATTAGTAAAGAACAAAAAAGTTACAAATTATATGACGTAGTAATCCAAGTAATCTATTAAAACGTACAATATAAAATTATACCGGATAGTGTTTTATAGCTGAGCATGCATCTGTTGTGCTTGTCAATTTATGTTGACAGAAACAGTTTAATGTATATTTGAAATTCTGTTTCATGCACTTTGTCAAACAGTTGTAGGCTTATAGTATGTGAATATGACGTCCACGTCAATTTTTTATATAACCTAAAATGCATAGTTTACCCATTAACCTTGCAGTAAAATTTTTATTACACACTTTTAGTTCACGAATTATTTTTTTGCACATCCAACCTTCCAAAAGTATATCTAAGATAAACTATTTTTGACCCGGTAACACTCACGTGTTTACACACAAAAAACGCATGTTAAGCCTTTAAAAAATCTTATATTTTGTCTCCCATCCCCATAGGAACCCTTCCCCCTCCCTCTAGTCTTCCTCCTCATACCACCCTCCCCTTATCTTTTCCCCACATAGAGTTTTTCAAAGACCATAAAATTTCAAATATGAAAATTAAGTGTTTTTTTGTTGGTTTATTGTCCAAATATTGTAAAAACTATTTTTTTGATAGATTTAAAAGCTTGACTGTTAGGTTATTGAACTTAATTTGTTGCTGAGTTTTTTTCGACTAGTTGTTTGGATATTGTGATTGAATTTTGGTGTTGTTGGAAACTTCCTTACAAATCTATCATTTAGTTTAGTGGGCCAGGTCTTCTAGACTTCCATTAACGTATGATTTAAGAGCAAATTTCATTTGTAGCCGGCCAGTGGAAATAATTATCATTTGCTAGCCATGAATTAAGCCATATAATTTATAGCCCTAAACAAATTATAATGGCTAGCCTAAATTTGCTCAAATACGGTAGATATTGTTGCCATCGAGCCGTTCCAATCTTCCACCAATGATATGCAAAATCAATTTTCTTATTGTCAACATACCGCTTGTGGCTTTTGCAATTGTTGGATTTGAAATAACGTTATTATCACAAGTGCCTTTCAATTCTTTACCCAGTACTTGGTTTCTTTTGCCCGATGTGATGAATTACTCCAAGAATGTTCTTGGATATCAAATATCCCAAAATAACAATATTTTATCAAACTGGAAAAAGGAAATGATCAACTTTAATATTTTTAAAAACAATTATAAAACAAAAGGCACGACGCAATGTGACCAATCAGTGACTTCAGACTTTAGGTTTTGCTGATGTATTTTCAAAAGTTAATAAATACTTGTTGTATTTCGAAAATCATCATATTATTTGAGCGAAATGTATAATAGAAGTCATATAACTAACTCAAATAGCTGAGGATTGATACGTAGTAGACAGTAGTTGTTGTTTTGTTGAAAATACGTTGAAGAATACCAAATTCAACAAAAACTGTTTCCTAAAATTAATTGAGCAAATTTCATTTGTATATAATAGACTGTCACTATACAAAAAATATACTAAAATAGACTATCACTATACAAAATATATACAAAATAGACTGTCACTATACAAAAAATGAGTGTGCGCTTGTATATAGAGAAGAAAAAGAAAAATATGGATATCACTGAATATACATTATGCATAACGTTGATATAAATACAAATTAGACTGTCACTTAAAAAAATACTAATTATAGACTGTCACTATACAAAATATATACTAAATAAACTGTCACTATATAAAAAATATACTAAATAGACTATCACTATATAATTTATATATAATAGACTGTCACTATATAAAATATATATAATATAGATTATCACTATACAAAAAATATATAAAATAGACTGACACTATACAAAAAATATACAATAGACTGTCACTATACAAAATATATACAAAAATAGACGTCACTATACAAAAAAATATATAAAATAGACTGTCACTATACAAAAAATATACTAAATAGACTGTCACTATACAAAAAATATACTAAATAGACTGTCACTATACAAAAAATATACAAAATAGACTGTCACTGTATAATTTATATACAATATACTGTCACTGTACAAAAAATATACTAAATTGACTGTCACTAAATAAAATACATACAAAATAGGCTGTCACTATACAAAAAATATATAAAATAGATATTTCGGGCTATTAGATGTAATATGTTTGGGCCAGATGGACATTTCGTGTCAATGGAGAAAAATATGGGTTATTAAAATTTTGAGGGACTATAGAGGGTCATTTTCTCCTGATTTAATTTGCATTCAAAGTCTTGGAATGCGAGCTTATCTGCTTTCATGTATATGCAACATTCGCCTGACTTTCTTCACAACCATGATGGTGGCAACAATAGTGCTTAGGTAGAAAATGGGAAGATGAAGAAGATGAGATTTAATTATAATTTTTAATATTTTTGTAATGATCTGATAGGTAGTTTTGAGTATTAGCGCCCTTTTCTATGTTTTGAGACCTTCTATAGCTTTATTTGATGATATATGACTTGCGTGCGTGATCTGTGTCATTTTTCGGAAAGCCTATATGTGGAATTTTAAAGAAAATGTAATTTTTGGGTTTAAAAAATGACTTGAGTTAACCACGATCAACATTTGGGTAACGACCTCGAACCAGTATTTTGACGATTCCGGTAGGTTCATATGATATTTTTAGACTTGTACGCATATTTGGTTGGGGTCCCGTGTGACCCGATGGCGATTCAGTGCATTATGTGAAAAATAAAAAAAATGAGTTTCAAAGTTGAAAATCTTGTGTTTGGATGATCGATTGTCACGACCCAAATCTCACATGTCGTGATGGAGCCTATCGCAATACTAGGCAATCCGACAATCATAATAAACCACACATTCTTTAAATTTGGAAACATAATAAAATAAGTTTCAGAGTAAAATCTCATAAATAATGATACGAAAATACCGCGACTCAATACAATGTTCCCCCAAAATCCATGTGTAACTGAGTACATGAGCATGTATACAATAACATGGTCTGAAATACTATCTAGGAAGATAGAACAGTATAATAAAAACTAAAAAGACAAAGGAGGAGAGTCAAGGTATGCAGACGCCAAAGCAGCTACCTCAAAAATCTCCGAACTGATAAAGCTCTAAAATTAGCAACCACCGTACCCAGAAGTACCTGGATCTGCATACGAAGTGCAAAGTGTAGTACGATTACAACCGACCCAATATACTCAATAAGTAACAAGTCTAATCTTGGGCTGAAAGCAGTGATGAGCTCAACATGCACAGTCCAAATATAGAAATAACAGTGCAGAAATGTAGACATGCTTTCAAGTTCAACAATTAAAGCTCAAATAGGTAAAATATGCCAAGTGTAACGGAAATGAGGAATGATACATCTCGATATCTGCATGTCAATTATGTTATGCCAACTGTAATGCAAAACAGTGATGAAATCATATGCATACTCTCGGAGTATCAAATCACTTAGTCCTCCCATTCACTCAATCCTTAGAATTACTCATTCCTCACAGTCACTCAGCCCTCCCAATCACTCGGCACTCACACTCGCACTCAGTAGGTACCTGCGCTCACTGCTAATAAGTCAGACTCTGGAGGGGTGGATCCTGCCCAAGCACTATAATAAGCCAATCATGGCATGAATCAATAAAGCATATTGCAGCGTGCAGCCCGATCTCATAAATATCCTCACAATCAGGCCCTCGTCCCCACTCAGTCTCTTGGGCTCACAAGTATCATGATAATCAGACCAAACAATGTTGATATGGCGTATCAATAAATGGCAACAGAGACTCAGATATGATATGCAAATGATAGTTGTGACTGAGTACATAATTGCAAATTAAGCAAGTAATTTAATAGCAACACGACCTCTGTGGGTCCCAACAATACCAACATATGGCCTAAGCATGATTTCTAACATGAATCACAACTCAATTTCTCTACACATGGAGAATATATAGATAACAACAAGATTATTCAACCACACAATTCCACAAAATCGACCGAGACACAATTCCTATGGTGCACTCCCACACGCCCGTCACCTAGCATGTGCGTCACCTCAACACCGACCACATAACACGTAATCCAGGGATTCATACTCTCAGAACCAAGTTTAGAAGTGTTACTTACCTCAAACCGTGTAAATCTCTTCTCCAACAAGCCCTTGCCTAAAAAATCAGCCTCCGAACGACTCGAATCTAATCACAAACAACTCGATACAATCAACACAAGCTGTAAGAATCAATTCCATATGAAAAAGCTAAGTCTTAAGCAAATGTCAAAAAGTCAACCCTGGGCCCACGTCTCGGAATCCGACAGAATTAACAAAATCTGAACACCCATTCAACTACGAGTCCAACCATACCAAAATTACTCAAATCCGATCAGAACTCGACCTTCAAATCCTCAAATTGATGCCTAGGAAGTTTCTACAATATTTTCCCAATTCTTCAACACAAATCACTAATTAAATGATGAAATCAATGATACATTCCAGTAATTTAACCAAAACTGAGTTAGAATCACTTATCCCAATCACTCCCTTGAAAATCTCTCCAAGAATCGCCTCAATCCGAGCTCCCAAAATCAAAGTGTGAAATATAACTCAAACCCTCATTTTTTAGATTTTTATAATCTGTCCAGACGACCTTCTTCACGAACGTGGAGAGTGCCTCGCATTCGCAAAGCACAAAACTCAGCTGCCCAGAAATTTACTCTACGCGAACGCATAAACACCCAGGCGAACGCGATGCCTTGCAGAACATGGCCTACACGAACGCGTCCCCCTGACTGCGAACACGAAGGCTAAGGGCTTGGTGCGCAGCTTGCCTTCACCTTCTACGCGAACGCGAGTTCCTCATTGCGATCACGTGCACATCATCCCCAGACCTTCGCGAATGCATTCCTCTCTTCGCGAACGCAAAGAACAAACTCTCACATGCCCCCAAAATAATCTTTGCGAACGCGTACAAGGAAACTAGCACCAGCAAAATCAGCAGTATTCCAAGTTCTGAAATGCGTCGAACATGGTCCGAATCACACCTGAGGCCCCCGGGACCTCAACCAAACATACTAACCAGTCCTAAAATATTATGCGAACTCGCTCGAAGCGTCAAATCATATCAAACAAAACTAAAATCACAAATCGCGCATCGATTCAAGCCTAATGAACTTATAAACTTCTAACTTCTACATTCGATGCCGAAACCTATCAAATAAACTCCGATTGACATCAAATTTTGCACACAAGTCATAAATGACATAACGAGCCTATTCCAACTTTAGAATCTAAAATTCCAAACCAACCACAAAGTCAACTCTCGGTCAAACTTCTCAAGTCTCCAAACTTCTAAATTTCCAACTTTCGCCATTTCAAGCCAAAATCACCTACGGATCTCCAAATCGCTATCCGAACACACTGTTAAGCCCAAAATCACCATACTGAGCTATCGGAAACCTCAAAATTCCATTGCAAAGTCTTTTATACATAAGTCAACATCCGGTCAACTCTTTCAACTTAAGCTTCCAACCTTGGAACTAAGTGTCCCATTCCATTCTGAAACATCCCCAGAACTAAACCAACCACTCCGGCAAGTCACATAACAACAATTGAGCACAAAATAAGAAGTAAATGGGAGAACGGGGCTACAACACTCAAAACAACCGGCTGGGTCGTTACATCCTCCCTCTCTTAAAAAAACGTTCGTCCTTGAACGGGTCTAGAATCGTACCTAGAGTCTCAAATAGGCATGGATATCTGCTCTGCATCTCCCACTCGGTCTCCCAAGTAGCCTCATTGACTGGCTGACCTCTCCAGTGCACCTTCACTGAAGCTATATTCTTTGACCTCAACTTTCGAACCTGCCGATCCAAAATGGCCACCGGGTCCATATCATATGTCAAATCACCATCCAACTGAACCGTGTTGAAGTCAAAAACATGAGACGGATTGCCGACATACTTCCAGAGCATGGATACATGAAACACTATATGAACAATCAATAGACTAGGCGGCAATGCGAGCCTGTAAGCCATCTCCCCAATCCTCTCAAGCACCTCAAATGGGCCAATATACCGAGGGCTCAACTTGCCCTTCTTCCCGAACCTCATAACACCCTTCATGGGTGAAACCCTGAGTAGTACCTTCTCCTCCACCATGTAAGCAACATCACGAACCTTTCGATCGGTGTAGCTCTTCTATCTAGACTGCGCCGTGCGAAGCCGATCCTGAATCAACTTAACCTTGTCCAAAGCATCCTAAACTAAGTTAGTACCCAATAGCCTAGCCTCACCCGGCTCGAGCTAACCCATTAGAGACCGAAACCGTCTCCCATACAAAACCTCATATGGAGCCATCTGAATGCTCGATTGGTAGTTGTTGTTGTAGGCAAACTCGGTAAACAGCAAAAACTGATCCCAAGAGCCCCCGAAATCTATGACACAAGCGCGTAGCATATCCTCCAATATTTGAATAGCGCGCTCGGACTGTCCGTCTGTCTGAGGGTGAAATGTTGTACTCAACTCAACCCGTGTGCCTAACTCTCTCTCCACTGCTCTCTAAAACTGTGATGTAAACTGCGTGCCCCGATCTAAAATAATGGACACCGGCACACCGTGAAGGCGAACAATCTCGCAGATGTAGATCTCAACCAACCGCTATGAAGAATAAGTAGTCCCCACTAGAATGAAATGCGCGAACTTGGTCAACCAATTCACAATCACCCAAATAGCATCAAACTTCCTCGAAGTCAGTGGGAGCCCAACTACGAAATCCATGGTGATATGCTCCTATTTCCACTCTAGAATCTCAAGCCTCTGAAGCAATCCGCCCGTTCTCTAATGCTCTTACTTCACTTGCTGACAATTTAGGCACCGAGCTACAAACCCCACTATGTCTTTCTTCATCCTCCTCCACCAATAGTGCTGCCTCAAGTCCTGATACATCACTGCGACACCCGGATGAATGGAATACCATGAACTGTGGGCCTCCTCACGAATAAACTCACGTAGCCCATCCACATTAGGCACACAAATCCGACCCTACATCCGCAACACCCTATCATCTCCAATAGTAACATCCTTGGCATAATCGTGCTGAACCGTGTCCCTAAGGACAAGCAAATGGGGATAATCATACTGACTCTCTCTGATGCGATCATATAAGGAAGACCGAGAAACCACACAAGCTAGAACCCGACTGGGCTCCGAAATATCTAATCTCACGAACTGGTTGCCAAAGTCTTGAACATCTGATGCAAGCAGTCTCTCACTAACAGGAATGAATGCAAGGCTACCCATACTCACTGCCTTTCTACTCAAGGCATCGGTCACCACATTGGCCTTCCTGGGATGATACATAATGGTAAAATCATAGTCCTTTAGTAGCTCCAACCATATTCGTTGCCTCAAATTTAGATCCTTTTGTTTGAACAAGTGTTGGAGACTCTGATGATCCGTAAATACCTCACAAGACACACCGTAGAGATAATGCCTCCAAATCTTCAATGCAGGAATGATGGTTGTCAGCTCCAAATCATGGATAGGGTAGTTCTTCTTATGGGGCTTCAACTGGCGCAAGGCATAAGCAATCACTCTACCCTCCTGCATTAAGACACACCCATTACCAATCTGAGAAGCATCCTGACGCTGAAGGAAAAACTAGAACTGGAGCTGTGGTCAAGGCGGTCTTGATCTTCTGAAAGCTCTCCTCACACTTATCCGCCACCTGAATGGAGCACCCTTTTGGGTCAACCTGGTCAAAGATGCTGCAATGGACGAGAAAACCTCAACGAAGCGATGATAATATCCGGACAGTCTGAGAAAGCTCCGAATCTCCGTAGCTGAAGACAGTCTGGGCCAACTCTGAACTACCTCTATTTTCTTTGGATCCACCTTAATCCCCTCACTGGACACCACGTGCCCCAAGAACGCCACCGAACTCAGCCAAAACTCACATTTAGAAAACTTGGCATAAAGCTTCTCCTCCCTCAACCTCTATAGTACAATCCTCAAATGTTGTGCATGTTCCTCCTGGCTACGTGAGTACACTAGGATATAATCAATAAATACTATGACAAACGAATCAAGATATGGCTAGAATACACTGTTCATCAGATGCATGAATGTTGTTGGGGCGTTGGTCAGCCCAAATGACATCACAAGGAACTCATAGTGACCATAGCGGGTCCTGAATGTCGTCTTCAGAATATCCGAGTCCCGGATCTTCAACTAGTGATATCCAGACCTCAAATCAATCTTAGAGAACACCCTCGCTCCCTGAAGCTGGTCAAATAGATCATGAATGCTCGGTAAAGGATGCTTGTTCTTGATTATAACTTTGTTCAACTGCCTATAATCGATGCACATCCGCATAGTACCATCCTTCTTCTTCACAAACAGAATCGGTGCACCCAAAGGTGACACACTAGGTCTAAAAACCCCTTATCAGGAAGTTCCAGAAGCTGCTCTTTCAATTCCTTCAACTCTGCTGGTGCCATACGATACAGAGGGATAGAAATGGTCTGAGTGCCCGGCACCAAGTCAATACCAAAATCAATATCCTTGTCGTGTGGCATGCCCTACAGGTCTGCAGGAAATACATTCAAAAAGTCTCGCACCACCGGAACAGAATCAATAGTAGGAGTATCAGCACCAACATCTCTCACGAAGGCCAAATAAGACAAACACCCCTTCCCAACCATACGTTGGGCCTTCAAATTGGAAATCACCATGCTGGGAACATAATACAGAGAACCTCTCCACTCGATCCTTGGTAACCCCGGCATCGCCAACGTCACGGTCTTAGCGTGATAATCCAGAATAGCATGACATGGAGACAACCAATACATACCCAAAATCACGTCAAAATCAACCATACTAAGTAATAAGAGATCAACTCTAGTCTACAATCCTCCAATGGTCACCACACACGACCGATACACATGGTCCACAAAAATAGTATCGCCCATCGGCGTAGATACATGAACATGTGAATCTAAGGACTCTCGGGACATATCCAAATAACGAGTAAAATAGGATGATACATAGGATAACTAGTCTGCAATCCTCCAATGGTCACCACACACGATCGATGCTCAAACTACCTACGCGACTCCTCTTTGCGGTTCGGTGGCACAAACTTTTCCAAGAAGAGAACGGAGAACTCGTGTCATGACAGTGGTGCAGCATAGGCTGGCCTGCTCCGCTCATAGGTCTCCCACCATCTAAAGGTTTCCCCCGTCAGCTAAAAAGTAGTAAATAAGACTCCACTAGTCTCCAAAATACCCGCTGTGCGAAGAATCCGCTGGCACCTATCCAAGAAAACCTAAGTGTCCTCAGACTCATCCCCACTGAATGTTGGAGGCTTAAGCCTCCCAAACCTCTCTAGACTTTTTTGCTCCTCATCACTCATAATGGGACCTACCTGGGCCTGAGCAACTGAAACCGGTCGGGCTGGTAGTAACCCCGGTGTCTGAAATCCCTGCATCACCTGCTCTGGAGTACGGGCGACAGGAGTCTGAGCACCTTTCCCGGTCTGAGAAGTGGCTGCTGCGGCCAGAACTGAAACCGCCTGAGCAAGGCTAGTGCAAATAGTCAATATCTGGGCCAGAGCCTTCTAAAGTCCTGGAATCATAATGGGCAAAGCAAGTGCCTGAGCTGGTCCCACCGGCCCAACCACATCTGAAATCTGCTTCTGAGCTGGAGCAACTGGTGAATCTGCAGGTGCTGCTCTAGCTACTGCACGAGCTGCACCTAGGCCCCTACCGCGGCCCCAGCCTCTCGTGGCCCTAGCTGGTGGCACTGGTGGTTGTCCGCCCGGTCTGGTAGCACGTGTCCTCACCATCTGTAAGAGTACAGAATAACAGAAGTTAATTTACGAAATCAACAAATCCGCATGACAACAACACAAGGGTTCGGCAGCCTCTCGAAGATAAGTACAGACGTCTCCGTACCGATCCGCAAGACTCTACTAAACCTGCTCATGACTCGTGAGACCTATGTAACCTAGGCTCTGATACCAAATTGTCACGACCCAAATCTCACATGTTGTGATGGCGCCTATCGTAATACTAGGCAAGCCGACAACCATAATAAACCACGCATTCTTTAATCTTGAAAACATAACAAAATAAGTTTTAAGTAAAATCTCATAAATAATGATACGAAAATATCGTGACTCAATACAATGTTTCCCCAAAATTCGGGTGTCACTGAGTACATGAGAATCTATACAATAACATGGTATGAAACACTGGCTAGGAAGATAGAACAGTATAATAATAAAAACTAAAAATATAAAGGAGGAGAGTCAAGGTATGCGGACGCCAAAGAAGTTACCTTAAAAATCTCTGAACTGATAAAGCTCCAAAATCAGCAACCACCGTACCCGGAAGTACCTGGATCTGTACACAAAGTGCAGAGTGTAGTATGAGTACAACTGACCCAATGTACTCAATAGTAACAAGACTAACTATCATGACCCCAAGATCTAACTAGTAATGATGACACCTAACCCAACCCGCTAGGTAAGCCAATTAGAAACAATCATACTCAAATGAGATCTACTGAGAGGAGTAATGATAATATAACTGAATTTTTATACAAGGAATCCCCAAGGACTAGTAGTATAAATCATGAGCTTCTAAGATTTAGAGTTTACAAAGCTAGTATGAAATAAATACATCATCTGTTTGAAATGTACATAAACAGAATTTTATAAATCTAAACCTACCATGAACGAGAGGCAGCTACAGCCGGAACGCAGGTTCATCTTCAAAGCTAGCTCCCGCAATACACAACAATACCAACTCCAAAATCTGCACGCAAGGTGCAAAAGTATAGTATGAGTACAACCGACCCCATGTACTCAATAAGTAACAAACCTAACCTTAGGTTAAAAGCACTGATGAACTTGGACAACAGTCAGAGTCCAACACCAATAGCGAACAACAAATCATAATAATATAATAAAAGTAGTACAAGAAACAACTCAAAGATATGATGCTCAGCTCGTTCACAGTTACGAAAAAATAGGCATGCTTTTCAAGTATAACAGTAAAATCCAAATCTTTCACCGAAATCACCAAAATATGAGTAAGTCAGAAATCTGTGATTTTTCCCAAAAACTTTCAACAACAGATAAGATGTTTCATTCTCAGAAAGCATGAGGAAAGTACATCTCTATGCCTATATGTCAATGTGCATGTGAAGTCATAAATGTCACAAAACCGTGTAAGATGAGGAAATATATCTCTATGCATGTATGTCAAGTATGCATGTCAAATGCAGTGCATCACAGTGATGAACTCATGTACTCACACTCTCAGAGTACTCAATATCACTGTCTCACACTCCCACTCATCACGCTCATTCACTCAGCACACTCAGTCACTCGGCATTGTACGGTACCTACTGCGGCGTTCAGCCCGATCCCATCATGAATCAATAAATATTACGCTCACTTCTGGTATATCAGACTACGGAGGGGCCGATCCTGCCCAAGCACCAATATCAGCCATCATGGCCTGCTGCGGCGTGCAGCCCGATCCCATCAATAATATATATAAATCCCATAGGGCATGCTGTGGTGTGCAGCCTGATCCATATAATAATAATACATATAAAACCAATATGGCCTGTTGCAGCGTGCAATCCGATCCCATCAATAATATATATAAGTGCAGCCCGATGCCCTCAATATCACTCACAATCCGGCACTCAGGCCCCAACTCAGTCATCAATCTCTCCAGTCTCTCGGGCTCACAAATCTCATGCCAATTAGCCTAACAATGATAACATGATATGATAACAAATGATAGCAGAGAGTGAGGTATGATATGCAAATGAATGAATATGACTGAGTATGTAAATGCGATTTAAGCAAAGAACTCAATAACAGAAATGACCTCAGTGGGTCCCAACAGGATAAACATATAGCCTAAACATGGTTTTTAACATGGATCACAACTCAATTACGCTAGCATGTAGAAATTTCATGGATACAAATAAGATTAGGTAACTATACAGTACCATAGAGTCAACCGAGTCATAATTCACACGGTGCATGCCCACACACCCGTCACCAAACATGTGTGTCACCTCAACACCAAACACATAACACTTATATTCAGGGGTTCATACCCTCAACACCAAGTTTAGAAGTGTTGCTTACCTCGAACAAGCCGAATCCAATACCGAGCAAGCCAAACAATACTCCAAAAAAGCCATCCCGCGCGTACCGACCTCCAAACGGCTCGAAACTAGCCAAAGGCAACTCAAGAACATCAAATAATGCCAAAGGAAACAAACCCAATCGATAAAGGTGGAATCTTTAATAAAAAGCCCAAAGTCAACCAAAACGTTAAACCCGAGCCCGTACCTTGGAATCTGATGAAACTCACAAAATCCGATAACTCATTCAATTATGAGTCCAACCATACTCGTTTTATTCAAATACGACTCTGAATCGATGTTCAAAACTCAAAACTTCACTTTATGAAATTTTAGACACCCCCAGACAAAATCCCCAAATTTCACTTTGAAATCATCAATCAAATGCCAAAAACGAAGATAGATTCATGAAATATAACTAAAACCGAGTATAGAGCACTTACCCCAATTCATGTAGTGAACATCGCCTCCAAAATCGCCCAAATCCGAGCTCCCCAACTCAAAATATGACCAAATGAACAAACCCTCGATATTATATGTTTCTGCCTAGTTGTTCTGCCTCGTTTCTCATGCCAAACAATCTCAAAACTTGCTTTTGATGCTTCCAAAGGATTCCACGTAAAATTCCTGTCAAGTTAGGCTTCTGAATCACTCCATTTGACCTTATAATGAAGGAGATATGTTGGTTTCAATATTTAAAAATAGTGTAAATTTTTAAATACGAATTCAGTAGCAATTTCGTAATTAGGTTGAAAAAGTCTGGCAAACAAATTCTTAGTAAAAAGACCATAAATTCCTCATACGATGTCGAAACTTGATGATTTTAGTTGCTATGGTTCCAAAATTACGATACGAATCTATGATTCAATCAAAACAGAAATTGGAGCTCATTTGCGTAATGTGATACCATTTATGCTTGAAGAAACGACGTCGAAACATTAAAAAACGAGCGCAACACAACCCATCCTATCTGAAACTCACCCGAGCCCCTCGAGACCCCGTCCAAACATACAAACAAGTCCCATAGCATAACATGGACTTAATCGAGGCCTCAAATCATGCATAACAACATCAAAACCACGAATCGCACCTCAAATCGAACATAATGAACTTTTGAACTTTCAACTTCCAAAACTCGTGCCGAATCATATCAAATCAACTCGTAATGACCTAAAATTTTGCACACAAGCCCCAAATGACATAAAGAAGCTATCATATTTCCCGTAACCACAATCCAAACCCGATATCATTAAAGTCAACTCCCGGTCAAACTCATGAACATTCTAAACCTTCAAATTTCCAACTTTCACCAATTAGTGCCGAAACCTTCTAAAAATATCCGAATGCAAATTTGGGCATATTCCCAAGGTCAAAATCACCATCCAGACCTAACAGAACCATCAAAACTCTGATCCGAGGTCAAATACTCAAAAGTCAAACTTGGTTAATTCTTCCAACTTAAAGCTTCCTAGTTGAGAATCATTCTTCCAAATCAATTCCGAATCATCTCAAAACCAAAACCGACATTACACACAAGTCATAATGCATCATACGGAGCTACTCATGCCCTCAAACTACCGAGCGAAGTGCAAAAGCTCAAAATGACTGATTGGGTTGTTACATTCTCCATTACTTAAACATACGTTCGTCCTCGAACGTGCCAAGAGTTGTTCCTAAGCCATCAAATTACTGTCTAACCTTACCATGCACATACCCGGGGGTGATCCCACGTCACCCCAATCAATGTAATCCTGACAGCACAACGTAATTAAATCCTTCACAACCTCCTACAACACAACCCATAAAATACTTCAAACCATCCGCTAAGCGCGCCTGCATCCTTGTGACAGTCAGGTCAACTTTCTCAACTAATCCAAACTCAAATAGCAACATATATAACCCACTGGTTGAAAAGAAACCCTCTACACAACATCAAAAGGATCACACATCCGTAGATTACCCCACAGGTGACAACCCATCTGTTTAGCCTCAAACGGATATCTCTCTATACCCTTTCACAGCCACAACTACTACGCAATCACTTAATCTTCCTGAGTCTGAACTCATCAACAAGACATGAAAATCTACTTCATTCCACAAATGAAATAACACGAAGGAATCTCTCAAAAACCTTCATAACTCAAGACTGTATGACACATCCACAGAAATCAAGCATCCAATAGTCCTTTTCACATCTCAAGCAAACTCTTCCTTTCACGTTCAATCCATCTGAACACATCCCGAAATCACATCCTACTCATCATATAGCCATCTAACCACTCACTGAGTCACCAGTCCCATTCATAAGGACACCACTGGACATAGCAGTCCAAAAGCACATGCTCACACAATTGAAACTACCGAGCCTAAGATGCAGTCTAAACCGAGCCTCAAGTCCCCCAGACTGGACCATCACCAAAACATAGAAAACATATCTCGCACCTCATCCATAGAATCACAAGTCGTCGATGCACAGCTGATACCGAGTGCTCACATACACATACGAGTGAGTGGAAGCAAATTCAAAGAGATACGCTTTAAGCTGAATCAATGCCGCATAATAAGGAAAGAAAGATGGGAAGTTTATCCTAAATGCATGTAGCCTCTCAAAGATAGGTATAGACATTATCATACCGAACCGCAAGACTCTACTAGACACTTGCTCAAGACTCTTAGAACCTATGAACCTAGAGCTCTGATACCAACTTGTCACGACCCCAAGATCCAACTAGTCGTGATGACACCTAACCCAACCCGCTAGGCAAGCCAATTAGCAAAAATCCAACTCAAATGAGATCTACTGAAAGGTGTAATGATAATATAACTGAATTTTTATACAAGAAATCCCCAAGGACTAGTAGTACAAATCATGAGCTTCTAAGATTTAGAGTTTACAAAGCTAATATAAAATAAATACATAATCTAATTGAAATGTACATAAATAGAATTTTATAAATCTAAAGCTACCATGAACGAGAGGCAGCTACAACCGGAACATAGGTTCATCTTCAAAGCCAGCTCCCTCCATACACAGCAATATCAGCTCCAAAATCTACACGTAAGATGCAGAAGCGTAGTATGAGTACAGCTGACCCCATGTACTCAATAAGTAACAAACCTAACCTTAGGTTGAAAGTAGTGACGAGCTTAGACAACGGTCAGAGTCCAACACCAATATCCAACAACAACTCATAATAATATAATAAAAGTAGTACAAGAAACAACTCAAAGATATGATGCTCAACTCATTCACAGTTACGAAAAAATAGGCATGCTTTTCAAGTATAACAGTAAAACCCAAATCTTTCACCGAAATCACCAAAATATGAGTAAGTTAGAAATCTATGATTTTTCCCAAAAACTTTCAACAACAGATAAGATGTTTCAATCTCAGATAGCATGAGGAATGTACATCTATATGCCTACATGTCAATATGCATGTGAAGTTATATATGTCACAAAATCGTGTAACATGAGGAAATGCATCTATATGCCTGTATGTCAAGTATGCATGTCAAATACAATGCATCACATTGATAAACTCATGTACTCACATTCTCAAAGTACTCAATAACACTATCTCACAATCCCACTCATCACACTCAATCACTTAGCACACTCAGTCACTCAGCACTGTATGGTACCTGCTACAGCGCGCAGCCCGATCCCATCATGAATCAATAAATACTATGCTCACTGCTGGTATGTCAGATTCCGAAGGGGCCGATCCTGCCTAAACTCTAATATAAGCCATCATGGCCTGCTGCGGCGTGCAACCAGATCCCGTCAATAATATATATAAAGCCCATAGGGCCTGTTGTGGCGTGCATCCTGATCCATATAATAATAATACATAAAAAGCCAAAATGGCATGTTGCGGCATGCAGACTGATCCCATTATTAATATATATAAAGCCTATGGGGCCTGCTGCGGCGTGCAGCCCGATGCCCTCAATATCACTCACAATCCGACACTTAGGCCCCAACTCAGTCATCAATCTCTCTAGTCTCGCAGGCTCACAAATCTCATGCCAATCAGCCCAACAATGATAACATGATATGACAACAAATGATAGCAGAGACTGAGGTATGATATACAAATGAATGAATATGACTGAGTATGCAAATGCGATTTAAGAAAAGAACTCAATAACAAAAATAACCTCAATTGTTCCCAACAGGATAAGCATATAGCCTAAATCTGGTTTCTAACATGGATCACAGCTCAATTATGGTAGCATGTAGAAATTTCATGGACACAAATAAGATTAGGTAACTACACGGTACCATAGAGTAAACCGAGTCATAATTCGCACGGTGCGCGCTCACACGCCCATCACTAGCATGTGTGTTACCTCAACACCAAAGACATAACGCGTATATTTAGGGGTTCATACCCTCAGCACCAAGTTTAGAAGTGTTGCTTACCTTGACCAAGCCGAATCCAATACCGAGCAAGCCAAACAATACTCCAAAAAATCCATCACGCGCGTACCGACCTCCGAATGGCTCGAAACTAGCCAAAGGTAACTCAAGAACATCAAATAATGCCAAAGGAAACAAACCCAATCGATAAAGGTGGAATCTTTAATAAAAAGCCCAAAGTCAACCAAAAAGTCAAACCCGGGCCCACACCTCAGAATCTAACAGAACTCATAAAATCCGATAACTCATTCAATTACGAGTCCAACCATACTAGTATCATTCAAATCTGACTCCGAATCAATGTTCAAAACCCAAAAAATTACTTTATGAAACCTTAGACAAAAACCCCCAAATTTCACTTTGAAATCATCAATCAAATGCCAAAAACAAAGATGGATTCATGAAATATAACCAAAATTATGATACGAATGCTTCAATCAAAACAAAAATTGGAGTTCATTAGCTTAATGTGGTACCATTTATGCTTGAAGAAACGACGTCGAAACATAAAAACTGAGCGCAACAAAACCCAAACCTATCTGAAACTCACCCGAGCCCTTCGGGACCCCGTCCGAACATACAAACAAGTCCCATAATGTAACATGGACTTACTCGAGGCCTCAAATCACACATAACAACATCAAAAACATGAATCGCACTTCAAATTGAATTTAATAAACTTTTGAACTTTCAACTTTCAAAACTCGTGCCGAACCATATCAAATCAACTCGTAATGACCTCAAATTTTGCACACAAGTCCCAAATGACATAAAGAAGCCATCCCAATTCCTGGAACCACAATCCGAACATGATATCATCAAAGTCAACTCCCGGTCAAACTCTTGAACATTCCAAACCTTCAAACTTCCAACTTTCGCAAATTAGTGCCGAAAACTTCTAAAAATTTCCAAATGAAAATCTGGGAATACGCCCAAGTCCAAAAGCACCATCCGGACCTAACGGAACCATCAAAACTCTGATCCGAGGTAAATACTCAAAAGTCAAACTTGGTCAACTCTTCCAACTTAAAGCTTCCTACTTGAGAATCATTCTTCCAAATCAATTCCGAATCACTTGAAAATCAAAACCGACGATACACATAAGTCATAATACATCATACGGAGCTACTCATTCCCTCAAACCACTGAACGAAGTGTAAGTGCTCAAAACGACTGATCAGGTCATTACACTAAACTTGGGCTGAAAGCAATGATGAGCTTAACAGGTATTGTCCAAATATAGAAATAACAATACAGAAATATAGGCATGCTTTCAAGTTCCATAGTTAAAGCTCGAACTGGTAAAATATGCCAAGTGTGACTGAAATGAGGAATTATAGATCTCTATATCTACATGTCAATTATGTATGCCAACTACAATGCAAAACAGAGATGAAATCATATGCATACTCTCGGAGTATCAAATCACTCAGTCCTCCCATTCACTAAATCCTCACAGTCACTCAGTCCTCCCAATCGATTGGCACTCGCACTCGTACTCAGTAGGTACCTACGCTCACTGTTATTAAGTCAGACACCGGAGGGGTGGATCCTGCTCAAGCGCTATAATCATCCAATCATGGCTTGAATCATCCCGATCCCAAAAATATCCTCACAATCAGGCCCTTGGCCTCTTTCAGTCATCAATCTCTCCAGTCTCTCGGGCTCACGAGTATCATGATAATCAGCCAAAACAATGATGATATGATGTATCAATAAAAGGCAACAGAGACTGAGATATGATATGCAAATGATAGTTGTGACTAAGTACATAATTGCAAATTAAGCAAGTAATTTAACAGCAACACGACCTCTGTGGGTCCCAACAGTACCAGCATATGGCCTAAGCATGATTTCTAACATGAATCGCAATTTAATTTCTCTACACATGGAGAATATATGGATAACAATAAGATTATTCAATTACACAGTTCCACGGAATCGACCGAGACACAATTCCTTTGGTGCACGCCCACACGCCCGTCACCTAGCATGTGTGTCACCTCATCACCAACCACATAATATGTAATTCAGGGATTCATATCCTCAGAACCAAGTTTAGAAGTGTTACTTACCTCAAACCGTGCAAATCTCTTCTCCAACTAGCCCTTGCCTCGCGAATCGGCCTCTAAACGACTCGAATCTAGCCACAAACAACTCGATACAATCAGCACAATCTGTAGGAATAAATTCCATATGAAAAAGCTAAGTCTTAAGCAAAAGTCAAAAAGCCAACTCAAAATGTCAACCCCAGGCCCACATCTCGGAATCCGACAAAATTAACAAAATCAAAATACTCATTCAACCACGAGTCCAACCATACTAAAATTACTCAAATCTGATCACAATTAGACCTTCAAATCCTCAAATTCAAGCCTAGGACGTTTCTACAATTTTCCCCAATTTTTCAACCCAAATAACTAATTAAATGATTAAATCAATGATATATTCATGTAATTTAACCAAAATCGAGTTAGAATCACATACCCCAATCACTCCCTTGAAAATATTTCCAAGAATTGCCTCAATCCGAGCTTCCAAAATCAAATTGTGAAATATAACTCAAACCCTTGTTTTTGAGATTTTTATAATCTGCCCAAACGACCTTCTTCGCGAACGCGGAAAGTGTCTCACATTTGCGAAGCACAAAACTTAGCTGCCCATAAATTTACTCTACGCAAACGCATAAACACCCACATGAATGCAATGCCTCGATAAACTTGGCCTACGCGAACGCGTCCCCCTGACCGCGAACGTGAAGGCTAAGGGTCTGGTGCCCAGTCTGCCTCCACCTTCTACGCGAACGCGAGTTCCTCATCGCGATCGCGATGCACATCATCCCCTGACCTTCGCGAACGCGTTCCTCTCTTCGCGAATGTGAAGAACAAATTCTCACCAGCCCCAAAATACTCTTCGCGAACACGAGACCTCTCTCGCGAAAGCCTACAAGGAAACCAACACCAACAAAATCAACAGTATTCCATGTTTCGAAATGCGCCGAACATGGTTCGAATCACACCCGAGGCCCCCGAGACCTCAACCAAACATACTAACCAGTCCTAAAATATCATGCGAACTCGCTCGAAGCGTCAAATCACATCAAGCAATATTAAAACCAAATATTGCGCATCGATTCAAGCCTGATGAACTTATGCACTTCTACATTCGATGCCGAAACCTATCAAATCAACTCTGATTGACCTCAAATTTTACACACAAGTCATAAATGACACAACGGACCTATTCCAATATCCGGAACCAAATATCCGAGCTCGGTAGCCACAAAGTCAACTCTCGGTCAAACTTCTCAACTCTCCAAACTTCTAATTTTCCAACTTTCGCTATTTCAAGCCAAAATCACCTACGAGCCTCCAAATCACTATCCAGATACACACCTAAGTCCAAAATCACCATACGAAACTATCGAAACCCTCAAAACTCCATTCCGGAGTTATTTACACATAAGTGAATATCCGGTCAACTCTTTCAACTTAAGCTTCCAACCTTAAGACTAAGTGTCTCATTCCATTCCGAAACATCCCCGGAACCGAACCAATTACCTCGGCAAGTCACTTAACAATAATTGAGCACAAAATAAGCAGTAAATGTGGGAATGAGGCTACAACACCCAAAATGACCGGCCGGGTCGGTACATCAATTCTTGATATTTGATGTTATTTTAATTATTTGAAATATAGAGCGAGTTTCTATGATATTAATACACTTATGTGAATGTTCAAATTGAAAGTCGAGGGGCTCGAGTGAGTTTCATATGTGTTTTGGTTGATTTTGGAACAACTGATGCAAGATTGTTGTTGGTGTAAACTTATAGGTCTCGCCTTTACGAAGACTTGATCGCAATTGTGAGCCTCACATTTGCGATGTCAGGCTCGCAAATGCAAAGGGTAAAATGAGGGCTAGGTCTTCGCTTTTGCGAAGAATTCATTGGATTTGCAAACTGAGGGTGATCCGCATTTGTGACTTCTTTTTCGCTTTTGCAATAGTTAGAAATTTTGAAAAGCTTCGCATGGCTGGGGGCTTCGCAAATGCGAGGTTTCTGTCGTATTTGATAAAATAGTGTGGTTCGGACACCGTTCGTATTTGCAATAAGTGGTTCTCTTTTGCGATCAAGAGTTCGCTGACATCTACAGCGAACCTACCGGAATTAACTTGTTTTCAATCAATTTCATATACTTTTTATGTATTTTATCATCAATCTATGAATTTCAAGGTAGAAATTAGGAATTTTGGGTAGAATTTAGGAATTTTATAAATTTGAGATTTAAACCTCAAATTGAGGTCGAATCTTGAAGTAAATTACGTATCCAGGCTCAGGGCGAATGTGTAATCAGGATTTGGTCCTAATCTTGGATTTCGACCACGTGGGCCTGGGTTGACTTTTTGTTGCTTTTATAATTTAGTTAAAGATTGAACATTTTTTCATTCGTGGGTAGTTTCTAAAGCTTGTTTTGAATTTTTTGAACGATAATTGGCTAGATTCGGTTTGTTTGGAGCTCAAGGTAATGAAGCTCGGCCCAGCATAATTCCTTATAAAATTTCAATAATAAATTTAAATAATTAAACTAACAAGTTAAGTTCAAGTAATACAAATATTGCATGGTAAAATTCTAAGTCTATCTGGACATAAGCATGATTTTAGCTACGTACGGACTCTCGTGTCCTCGTGCGTACGTAGATCCCACAACAAGTAGCACTTAATAATTAAAGCACCTATGGGGATAATTCCCTCTTACAAGATTAGGCAAGAGATTTACCTTACTTTCAAGACCTCTTCTCGGTCCTCAAACCATACTAATAGCCTCAAAATAACACCGAGCAACCCGAAACTAGTCAAAAGTCGTACAAACTAATTAATATATACCCAAAAGTTCATAATTCATCTATTAGAGTAATTTCCTAACCCAATTCGGAAAGTTCATAAAAGGCACCCCCAGGCCCACGTGCCTAGATTCCAAAAATTTTTATTGATAAATGTTACCCATGACCTTACGAACTCAAATATATAATTTATACTCAATTCTAACATCAATTTAGTGGCCAAATCCTATTTTTCCCAAACCCTAGGGTTTTCAATATAATCCCATAATTCTACTAATTTGTATGTTAAAATCTACCTATAAACTATGTATTCAACTCATATTAGTTAGAAATCACTTACCTTAAAATGCTAGATGAAAGATCCCTCTCAAACAGCTCCAAATTCGGCCGACCAAGATGTAAAAATGAGAAAATGAGACTAATCCTAACTTTTAAAAAGTTTCCGCCCAGTGACCCCTTCTTCGCGAATGCGGAAGTCCCCTCGCGATCGCGAAGGCAAAAGTTGCCAACGATCAGAAGAGATTCTAAGCGAACACCAACAGGACTCCGTGATCGCAAAGGTCAACTTGACCAAAACTTCGCGAGCGCGAAGACCAACGGCCTAGCCTCCCCAGGCCAAGCCCCCTTTTACGCGAATGCCAATATGCTATCGCGAATGCGTAGACCACTGGCCCCTAACCTCCGTGATCACGAGCCTTCTTTTGTGAACGCGTAGCACAAAAAGCCTCCAGTAGCAGGAAACTAGTAGACTCCCTCTGCGTTCACAAAGAAGGAAACTAGTAGCAGAAAATCTGCCATTTTGGACTTAACTCCGGGTGGTCTGAAATATATCCGAGCTACCCGGGACCCCGTCCAAATGCACCAACAAGTTCATAAACATAATTCGGATCTGCTCGAAGCCTCAAAACACATAAAACCTCATCGAATCGCAGCTCAAAACCAAATTACCCAACCTTTGACCTTCAAACTTCTTCAACTAGTTACGAACGCGACGAATCATACTTAGACAACTCGGAATGGCGTCAAAATTTATGCACAAGTCACAAATCACCATACAAACCTATTCCAAGGCTCGAAATCCCAAATGGACATAGATAACACAAATGTCTACTTCTATCCAAATTTAAGAAATTCTAAAACCTTCAAGGCGCCAACTTTCAACAATAAGTGCTGAAACGCTCCTGGTTAACCCGAAACTCGATCAGAACATACGTCAAAGTCCAAAATCATCATACAAACCTATTGGAACCTTTAAAACCCTGTTCCGAGGTCGTTTACTCAAAGGGTTGACTCACGTCAAACTTGGATACCTTTGGCCACTATTATAAAACTAGGTGTTCTGAATTCAACCCGAACCTTTCCAAAATCAAACCAATCATCCCTGCAAGTCATAAAATATTAAACTTACATATGGGAATTATTAAATAGGGGAAAGAGGATCTAAAAAGTAAAATAACCGGTTGGGTCGTTATAAGTAGTTGATCTTGTGTTATTACTTTTAATGGTTATGATACCGTAGTTGATCTTCTGTTGTTGAATATGATGGATTCTGAGGCTATTCTTAGTATGGATTGGTTGTCACCATATCACGCTATCTTGGATTATCATGCCAAGATTGTGACTTTATCCATTATGGGGTTTCCTAGATTAGAGTGGAGAGGCACTCTTGGTCACTCCACTAGTAGGTTGGTTTCATATGTGAAGGCTCGGCGTATGGTCCAGAAAGGGGTGTTTGGCATATTTGGCTTATATCCATGATTCTAGTTTGGAGGTTCCTTCTATGGATTCGGTTCCGATTGTGAGTGATTTTTCTGAGGTGATTCCTAAAGATTTGTCAAGTATGCCACCCGATAGGAATATTGACTTTTGCATTGACTAGGCTCCGGGCTCTCAGCCTATTTCTATTCTACCATACCGTATAGCTCCAGTTGAGTTGAAAGAATTGGAGGAGCAGTTGCAAGATTTGCATGATTTATTAGACCTAGTATTTCGCATTGGGGTGCACCGGTGTTGTTAGTTAAGAAAAAGGATGGATCGATGAGGATGTGCATAGATTATCGGTTGTTGAACAATGTCACTATCAAGAACAAGTATCCGCTGCCTAGGATTGATGACTTATTTGACTAGCTTCAGGGTGCCAAGGTGTTTTTCAAGATTGATTTGAGATCTGGCTACCATCAGGTAAAGATTAGGGCATCGGATATCCCTTAGACAACTTTTCGAAATCGATATGGTCAGTACGAGTTCTTGGTGATGTCATTTGGCTTCACTAATGCCCCAGCAGCCTTTATGGACTTGGTGAATCGAGTGTTCAAGCCTTATCATGATTCTTTCGTGATCATATTCATTGATGATATTTTGGTTTACTCTCGCAGCCGAGAGGAGCATGAGCAGTACCTACGGATCGTACTTAAGACTTTGAAGGATCGTCAGTTATATGCTAGTTTTTCAAAGTGTGAGTTCTGTTGGACTCGGTTGCCTTTTTGGGTCATGTTGTGTCTTTTGAGGATATCGAGGTGGATCCTAAGAAGATTGAAGTAGTTTAAAATTGGCCTAGACCTACTTTAGCTATAGATTTTCTAAGCTTTTTGGGTTTGGCGGGTTATTATCGCCGGTTCTTAAAGGGATTTTGCCATGACCCAATTTCTACTATAAGTCGTGATGGCGCCCAACGTCTAGGCAAGCCAACAGTGAACTACCCATTTAATTTCTCATTTTAATATTTTTAAAGTCTTTGATTTTTATTTAAATGCGGAAACAAATAGTAAATGAGTGTGGTAATATAAGGCATAAACTAAATGGGGAAGTAAGGTAGTGAGTTCAATAATCAAAACCCATGAATGTCTACTAGAATTTCCAAAATCCGGTGTCACAAGTGCACGAGCATCTAGTAGAATATACAAAACTCCCTAAGAAGTACTTTCTGAAACAAAATAGACATGAATGATAAAAACATGACAAGAGAAGGCTCTGGGTGCTGTAGAACGGAGCATGGGAAAGCAGCTCACTACTAAGCCTCCAGGTAATGCGGATACGCGCCCAGACGAACTCCAGATGCACCTGCTTCGGAACCTGCACAATATATGCAGAAGTGTAGCGTGAGTACATAAACAATATTTACCAAGTAAGTATCTAGTCTAACCTCGAAGAAGTAGTGACGAGGGGTCGACTTCGACACTTACTAGTGGGCAATATACATAATGTACAAGATTATTTAATAGGCATGAAAAACAACATCAATAATGGAATAAGAGGCAATAATTAATTGACCATTTATCAAATAACAGTTAAAAGTCCCAAAATATCACATAATAATCTCAACAAGTAAGGTCTTAACATGTATTATAAATTCTCAAGTCATGACAGACATATCAAGTGAAATCGGACTCCGAGTGACAACATGCAGAGTTATGCCGAGGTCGTACGGCCCAATCAATAATATTCGTGTACATACACTATTGAGGTCATACGGTCCGATCAATGGATGCATCCTATAATATATATATATATATATATATATATATATATATATATATATATATATATATATATATATATATTGCCGAGGTGCTCTGCCCGATCCACAGGAAAAGGAAAACTTTTCGGATTTCGAATTTCATATTTACAACTCCGAAGTAAGCCCGTGAAAGGATATACTTTCCATCAATAAATAAACATTTCACCAACTCTCTACGTAATGAAGCTCGATTTAATATGATCTTCAACCAAGTCTTTACTTATTAATACGAGCAATTAAACTAGCAAGTTGAGTCCAAATGGTGCAACTAATAGCATAGTAAAGGCTTATGTCTCCCCGGACATAACATGAAATTTAGCTACGCACGGACTCTTGTCACTTCGTGCGTACGTAGCACCCACAATTAGTAAAAAATAATAATTTAAACACCTATGGGGTTAATTACCTCTTAAAAGGTTAGGCAAGAGACTTACCTCGTTCCCAAGTCCGCTTTCCGGTCCACAAATCACTCTAAAAGCCTTAAATCGTTGTCGAACAATCCGAAACTAGTCAAAGGTAGTACAAACTAATAAATAATTGTTCAAAAGTTCATAATTTAACTATTAAAGTGATGACCCAACCCAATTTGGAAGATTCCTAAAATTTACCCCCGGGCCCGTGTGCCCGGATTTTGAAGATTTTCGAAGATAAATATTACTCATAACCTTACGAACACAAATATATGATTTTTACCCTATTCCATAATCAAATCCATGATCAAATCTCAATTTCACTTAAACCCTAGGTTCTTCATAAAATCATCCAAGTTTCACTAATTTTCCATGTTTAATCTACCTATAATTTGCGTATTTAACTTAAAATGGGTGAGTTTACTTACTTTGTGATGTTGATGAGAATCTCCCACAAAAGTGCTCTCAAAATTGCCCAAGACCAAGTGAAAGTGTGAGGAAAATAGGCTAAGTCCCGAATTAAATGCACAATGCCCAGGACTGCCTTCTTCGCGATCGCGGACAGGCCCTCACGATCACGAAGGCAAAACTCAAGAACCCAGGAAAACCCTTCTATGTGATCGCAAGAAGGCACTCACAAACTCGATGCCTTGGGCCGTCTTCTCTTCATGAACGCGTTCCTCCAACTGTGAATACGAAAGGAAACTGAGTCACCTAGGCCCAGGTTTTCTACGCGAACGTGAAGGCCCCTGGTCCCATGCCTCCGTGAACGCGACCCCTGCTTCGCGAACGCAAAGGGCAACATCACCCAGTCCCCAAATCCATCTTCGCGATCACGAGTGTCCTTCCGTGTTCACAAAGAAGGAAACCATAACAGCGCACCAACAAATTTTTGGACTTAGCTCCGAGCGGTTCGAAACTCACCCGAGTCACCCGGGACCCTATAAAAATGCACCAATAAGTCCATAAATATAATACAGACCTCCTCGAACTCTCGTAACACGTAAAACAAAATTAAAACTAACAATCGCACCCCAAAACCAACTTGAATTAAATTATGAACTTCAACTTCTTAACTAGCTACAAACGCGCCGAATCATACTTAGACTACTCGGAATGATACCAAATTTTGCGTACAAGTCATAAATCACCATACGGACCTATTCTTAGGCTCGTAATCCCGCACGGACCTCGATAGCACCAAAGTCTATGCCAAACCAAATTTAAAGAACTAGAAAACCTTCAATGAACCAACTTTCAACACTAAGCGTCGAAATACTCCCGGATCACCCGAAACCCGATCCGAACACACGCCCAAGTCCAAAATCATCATACGAACCTACTAGAACCATTAAATCATGGTTCCAAGGTCGTTTTCTCAAAACGTTGACTCAAGTCAAACTTGGCCATCATAGGCCACTGTTAAGGAATTAAGTGTTCTGATTTCAACCCGAACCCTTCCAAACCTAAAACAACCATCTCGAAAAGTTATAAAACAGTAAAAGCACATACGGAAAGTTTTAATTAGGGGAACGGGGATCTAGAAATCAAAACAATCTGTCAGGTTGTTGCATTCTCCACCTCTTAAACAAAGGTTCGTCCTCGAACATGTTTAGAATCATACCTGGAGTGCTGAATAAATGCGGATATCTGCTCTGCATGTCCTCCTAGGTCTCCCAAGTTGCTGCCTTGGCATGGTTGACCCCTCCACTAGACCTTTACCGTAGGAATCTTCTTGGATCTCAACTGGCGAACATGCTTGTCAACAATAGCAACTGGCTCCTCCTCGTAACCAAGATCTCATCTAGCTAAACCGTGTTGTAATCTAACACATGCGACCTATCGGCATGGTACCTCCGGAGCATAGACACATGGAAGACCTGATGAACTACCGATAGATTGGGAGGCAAGGCAAGCTCATAAGCAACCTCCCCAACCCGTCTCAAGAACTCAAATGAGCCAATAAACCTTGGGCTCAGCTTTCCCTTCTTCCCGTACCTCATGATACCCTTCATCGGTGAGACTTTCAAGAGAACCTTCTCGCCCACCATAAATGATAAATCACATGCCTTCTGATCCGCGTAACTCTTCTGTCAGGATTGTGCTGTGCGAAGCCACTCCTGAATCAACTTTACCTTCTCCAACACATCCTTCACTAAATCGGTGCCATATAACCTAGCTGGGCTCAAACCATATGATGGGCGAATAATATCGCCAACCATACAAAGCCTCAAATGGAGCCATCTCGATGCTGGAATGATAAATGTTGTTATAAGCAAACTCGGCCAAAGGCAAGAATCGATCCCACTGCCCTCAGAAATCAATCACACACGCTCTGAGCATATCCTCCAGAATCTGAACTATCCGCTCCGATTGCCCGTCGATCTACGGATGAAAGGTTGTGCTGAGCTCGAATCGGCTGCCCAAATCACTCTGTACTACTCTCCAGAAATGCAAAGTGAACTGAGGGACTCTATCTGAAATGATGGAAATAGGCACACCATGCAACCGGACAATCTCCTGAATGTAAATCTGGGCCAATCTCTCTGAAGAGTACATAGTCACAACCGGAATAAAGCATGCCGACTTGGTCAGTCGGTCGACAATGTCCCAAACGGCATCAAACTTCCTCAACATCTGCAGCAACCCAACTACAAAGTCCATAATTTTCCGCTACCATTTTCACTCTAGTATAACCATCTACTAGAGTAGGCCACCTGGCCTCTGGTGCTCATAGTTAACTTGCTGGCAATTTAGACACCTCGCTACTCAACTATGTCCTTCTTCATCCGCCGCCACCAATAATGCTGCCTCAGGTCGCGATACATCTTTGTAGCACCAAGATGAATAGAATACCGAGAACTGTGTGCCTCCTCTAGAATCTTCTCCCTCAAGCCAATCAACATTAGGAACACATAAGCGACCTTGGAGTCACAGAACACCAAACTCGCTGATAGTAATCTCCTTGGCACCACCCTGTAGTACCGTCTCTCTGAGAACCAGAAGGTGCAGACCATCATACTGGCGAGCCTTGATCCGCTCAAATAATGAAGACTGAGCCACAACACATGCAAGAACTGGACTGGGATCTGAAATATCCAACCTCACAAGTCCGTTAGCAAAGGACTGAATGTCCAAAGCCAATGGCCTCTCCTCTGCTGAAATAAATGCCAAACTACCCATTCTCTCGGCCTTTCTGTGCAAGGCATCCACAACCACGTTTGCCTTGCCCGGATGATAAATGATGGTAATATCATAATCCTTCAGTAATTCAAACCACATGCGCTGCCTCAAATTAAGATCCCTCTTCTTAAACAAATGTTGCAAGCTACGATGATCGGTGTAAACTTCACAGGACACCCCATAAAGATATATCCTCCAGATCTTGAGTGCATGAACTATCAAGACCAACTCCAAATCATGTACAGAGTAATTCTTCTAGTGGGGATTCATCTAACGTAAAGCATATGCAATAACTCGCCCTTCCTGCCTCAATATACAACCCAAGACAACATATATATATATATATATATATATATATATATATTGTCAAGGCGTTCGGACCGATCCACAGGAATAGGGAAACTTTTCGGGTTTTGAATTTCATATTTACAACTGTGAGGTAAGCCCATGAATGGATATACTTTCCATCAATAATTAAACATTTCACTAACTCTCTAAGTAATGAAGCTCGATTTAACATGATCTTCAACCAAGTTTTTACTTATTAATACAAACAATTAAACTAGCAAGTTGAGTCCAAATAGTGCAAGTAATAGCATAATAAAGGCCTCTGTCTACCCGGACATAGCATGAATTGTAGCTACGCACGGACTCTTGTCACTTCTAGCGCACGTAGCACCCATAATTAGTAGCAAATAACAATTTAAACACCTATGGGGTTAATTCCCTCTTACAACGTTAGGCAAGAGACTTACCTCGTTCCCAAGTCCACTTACCTATCCACAAATCACTCTAAAAGCCTCAAATCGTTGTCGAACAATTCGAACTAGTCAAAGGTAGTACAAACTAATCAATAATTGTTCAAAATTTCATAATTTAACTATAAAAGTGATTACCCAACCTAATTTTGAAGATTCCTAAACCCCGGGCCCACGTGCCCAGATTCCGGAAATTTTTGAAGATAAATGTTACCCATAACCTTACGAACACAAATATATAATTTTTACCCAATTCCATAATCAAATCCATGATCAAATCTCAATTCTACTTAAACCCTAGGTTCTTCAAAAAAATCCCACAAGTTTCACTAATTTCCCATGTTTAATCTACCTATAATTCGGGTATTTAACTTAAAAATGGATAGAGTTTACTTACTTTATGATGTTGATGACTATCCCCCACAAAGGTTCTAATAAAATCGCCCAAGACTAAGTGAAAGTGTGTTGAAAATAGGCTAAGTTCCGAATTAAATGCACACTGCCCAGGTCTGCCTTCTTCGTGATCGCACGCGATCGCGGGTAGGCCTTTGCGATCGCGAAGGAAAAACTCAAGAACCAGGATAAACCTTCTATGCGATCGGTGAAGGTAGTCGCGAACGCGATGCCTTGGGCCATCTGATGTTCGCGAACGTGTGCCTCCAACCGCGAATGCGAAAGGCAACTTAGTTGCCCAGGCCCAGGTGTTCTATGTGAATGCGACCAGTCGACCGCGAACATGAAGCCCACTGGTCCCACGACTCCGGGAACGCGCCCCCTGCTTCGCGAACGTGAAGGGCTACATCTCCTAGTCCCCAAATCCTTTTTTGCGATCGCGAGAGTCCTTCCGTGTACACTAAGAAGGAAACCAAAATAGGACACCGACAGATTTTTGGACTTAGCTCCGGGCGGTACGAAACTCACCCGAGCCACCTGGGACCCCGTCCAAATATACCAACAAGTCCATAAACATAATACGGACCTGGTCGAACTCTTGGAATACGTAAAATAATATCAAAACTAAGAATCGTACCCCAAAACCAAATTGAATCAAATTATGAACTTCAAATTCTTAACTAGCTCCGAATGCGCCGAATCATGCTTAGACTACTAGGAATGACATCAAATTTTGTGTAAAATCCATAAATCACCATACGGACCTATTCACAGGCTCGTAATACCAAATGGACCTCGATAGCACCAAACTCTAGTCCAAACCAAATTTAAAGAACTAAAAAATCTTTAATGAACCAACTTTCAACATTAAGCGCTAAAATGCTCCCGGATCACCCGAAACTCGATCCGAACACACACCCAAGATCAAAACTTTTATACAAACCTATTGGAACCATCAAATCCCGGTTCTGAGGTCGTTTACTCAAAACGTTGACTCAAGTCATACTTGGCCATCATAAGCCACTATTAAGGAACTAAGTGTTTCGATTTCAACCCAAACTTTTCCAAACCTAAACCAACCATCCACTCAAGTTATATAACAGTAAAAGCACATATGAAAAGTCTTAATTAGGAGAACGAGGATCTAAAAAATAAAATAATCGGTCGGGTCGTTACATATTTTCATTTATCTCAGCCCGATTGACCAAGTTGACATAAAAGGGTGCTCTTTTCAGATGGTCCGGTGAGTGTGAGTCGAGCTTTCAGAAGCTCGAGACTACCTTGACTACAACCCTAGTGTTGGTTCTCTCCACATGTTCAGGATCTTACACTGTGTATTGTGATGCATCGCGTATTAGACTTTGTGCGGTATTGATGCATGACGGTAGGGTGATTGGTTACGCGTCTCATCAGTTGAAGGTTCCTGAGAAAAATTACCCTATGCATGATTTGGAGTTGGCAGCCATTGTTCACGTGCTCAAAATTTGGAGGCACTATCTATACGGCATTCCATGTGAGGTCTATACTAACCATCGGAGTCTCCAACACCTATTCAAGCATAAGGACCTAATTTGCGATAGCGGAGATGGTTAGAGCTACTGAAAGACTATGATAGCACCATATTATATCATTCGATGAAGGCCAATGTAGTTGCCTATGCATTGAGTAGGAAGGCAGAGAGCATGGACAGTTCAGCATTTTTATCGGCAGTAGAAAGGCCATTAGCCATGGATGTTCAGGATTTTTCCCCACCGATTTGTGAGGTTAGATGTTTCGGAGCCTAGCCGGCTTCCTGCTTGTGTTTTGGTACACTCATCATTGTTGGAGCGCATCAAGGCTCACCATTTTGATGATCCTCACTTGTTGGTATTTAAAGACACAGTGCAGCGGGGTGGTGCCAAGGAGGTTGTGATTGGTGATGATGGGGTTATGCGACTTCAAGGCCATATTTGTGTTCCGAATGTTGATGGGTTGAGAGGGTTGATCCTTAAAGAGGCTCATAGTTCACGGTATGCCATTCACCCAGGTGTCATGAAGATGTACCATGACTTGAAATATCACTATTGGTGGCAGAAGATGACAAAAGATATTGTTGATTATGTCTTTCGGTGATTGAATTGTCAACATATGAAGTACGATCATCAGAAATCAGGAGGGTTGACTTAGAGATTGGAGATACCAGAGTGGAAATAGGAGCGCATCACTATGGATTTTGTGATAGACTTACCATGGACCTTGAGGAAATATGACGTTGTTTGGGTTATTATGGACCATTTTAATAAGTCCACGCACTTCATTCCAGTTATGCCATCCTATTCTCAAAATGATTGGCTCAGATTTACATCCGGGAGAATATCCGCTTGCATGGTGTGCCCATTTTCATATTTTCTGACCGGAGTAATAGTTCACTTCATACTTTTGGAGAAATGTACAGCATGAGTTGGGCACGCGGGTCGAGCTGAGTACCGTGTTTCATCCTCAGACAGACGGACAGTCCGAGCGCATTATATAGGTTTTAGAGGACATGTTGCGGGCATGCTCTATGGATATCGTGGGTTAGTAGGACCAGTTCTTTCCTCTAGCAGAGTTCGCCTACAACAACAACTATCAGTCAAGCATCCAGATGGCCTCATACAAGGCCTTATCAGGGAGGCGATGTTGTTCTACGGTTGGATGGTTTGATCCCGACAAAGCTAGATTGTTTGGCACCGATTTGGTTCGTGAGGAGCAGGGTGAGATTTCCTATGAAGGGCGTGATGCGATTTGTGAAGAAGGGCGTGGTGCAATTTGTGAAGAAGGGCAAGTTGAGCCCGAGGTTTATTGGCCCATTTGAGATTTTGGAGAGAGTTGGGGAGGCTGCTTCTAGGTTTGCATCGCCTCCTATCCTAGTATGGGTACATTTGGTATTTCATGTTTCCATGCTTCAGAAATACCAAGAGTATAGGTCACATGTTTGGACTTCAGTACAGTGCATCTTGATGAGAATTTGACCTCCGAGGAAGAACCGGTGGCTATTCTAGACCAGAAGGTTCAGAAGTTGAGATCTAAGAGTTTTCCTTCTATGAAAGTGCATTGGAGAGGTTAGCCGATTAAGGAGGCTACGTGGGAGCCCAATTCCGATATATGGAGAAGATACCCGTATCTTTATATCAGTACAGGTACATTTCTATGTTCGTTCGAGGACGAATGCTCCTTTTAGATGTGGAGAATATGACGACCTGATAGGTCATTTTGAGTACCAGTACCCTTTTCTATTTTCTGAGATCTTTTGTATCTTTATTTGATGATATATTACTTGAGTGCATGGTCCGTGTCGATTTGCAAAAAGTTTATATGTGAACTTTTAAAGAAAATGTGATTTTTGGCTTTAAAAACGACTTGAGTTGACCACGGTCAATAGTTTTGGTAAATGATCTCAGACCGGTGTTTTGATGATTCTGGTAGGTTGGTATGATATTTTTGGACTTGAACGCATATTTGGTTGGGGTACTGGGTACCCGAGGGAGTACACTTGTTTGCATGTTCGGATTAGAGCCCGAGGGGCTCGGATGAGTTTCAGATGTGTTTTGGTTGATTTTGGAACAACTGATGCAAGTCTGCTGCTGCTGTAAACTTGCAGGTCTTGCATTTGCGAAGACCTGGTTGCAATTGCTAGCTTCGCATTTGCGATGTCAGTATTGAAAATGCGAAGGGGGACTGGGGGCTAGGTTTTCTCTTTTGCAAAGAATTCATCGCATTTGCGAACTAGGGGTGATCCGCATTGTGACCTCTTTCTCACTTTTGCGATAACTTGCACCGCATTGGCGATGGCTGGGGCCTTCGCAAATGTGAGGTTTATGTTGCATTTGAGACAACAGTGTGGATGGGACTATGATCGCAATTGCGATAAGTGGTTCGCTTTTGTGAACGCGTTCACAATTGCGATATCTGCAACTGAGAAGATTATGGGAATTTCGAAACTTAGCTCATATTACACTATTTTTCAACCCTAAACTCCATAGAGGCGATTTTTGAAGACGCATTTCTTCCCAAATTCATTGGTAAGAAACTTTCACTTATTTTGAATCAATTTCAGGTACTTTTTCATGAATTTTATCATCAAATCTATGAATTTCAAGGCAGAAATTAGGGGTTTTGGGTAGAATTTAGAAATCTTATAAAATAAAGATTTAGACCTCTAATTGAGGTCGGATTTTGAAACAGATAACACATACGGGCTCGGGGGTGAATAGATAATCGGAATTTGATCCTAATCTCAGATTTCGACCACGTGGGTTCGGGTTGACTTTTTGTTGACTTTTTGAATTTAGTTAAAGATTGAACCTTTTCATTCTTGAGTAGTTTCTAAAGCTTGTTTTGAATTGTTTGAACGATAATTGGCTAGATTCGATTGGTTTGGAGGTGTTTTCAAAACAACCAGTGGTTGATTGTTGATTGTGTTCCGGAAAGAGGTAAGTGTTGTGGTTAACCTTGACTTGAGGGAATTAGGACTTGATTGGTGTATTTGCTACGGGATATATGTGTGGGGACGGCATATATGCAAGGTTACGAGTATATATGCGTTGTAATGGGTTTAAGCATGTTGGGTTGACTACTTAACCGCATGCCTTCAATTATATAATTTCATCATTTAATCCATATTGTTACTTGTTACCTATCTTATTTGCTACTTGTTCTTAAATGTTAAATGCATGCTTTCACTTGTTACATGCTTTTATTTGCTATACGTTTCTATGAATTTATGCCTTCATTTATTATCCGCCTTTACTTGCTCTACGTTTTTACGTATTACTAGATAGATACTTTTACTTGTATTATGCCTCTACTTGTTTGTTGGCCTTACTTGTTTCTATTTCACTTTACTATGTATATTGGATTGTCTTAGAGACTACATTCGTTTAGTTCCTTTTTTGAGTTACGTTGCAAGATACGCCGTAGTTGGTTGTAGAATTTTTTTATATATATATATATATATATATATATATATATATATATATATATATATATGGATCGGGTTGTGCGCCGCAACGGTATGAGTATTATATATGTGGATTGGGTTGCGCGTCGCAACGGAGAAGTTGTAATATGGTTATTCGTGGCTTTTGGTTTTCATTTTCGCAACTTGTTATGGAACTGAGTAGCAATGATATTTTGGGGCCCTCTGTTATATATTTCTTTTTTTAGTTATCACGTTAATTAGTTATTTCCCTATTTTATTGTTTTTTTACTGCTTATATCCGTATAGGTTCACAGTGAGTGTCTTGTCATAGCCTCGTCGCTGCTTCGTCGAGGTTAGGCTCGGCACTTACAGAGTACATGAGTTCAGTTATACTCATACTACAATTCTGCACTTCTTGTACAGATACCAGAGTTGGTCACAGCAGCGCGTAGCGGAGATTGCTCGGACCTGTCTTATCAGGAGACTTAAGGTAGAGCTCCACAATGTTCGCAAACTCTGAAGTCCCCTTCTTATCTATTTTACTGTTTATTTCGTTTCAGAGAGTTGTATTTTATTTCAAACCCTGTTAGTAGAATTTTAGCAGCTCATGCACTTGTGACACTAGTTTCTGGGATTAGACTAGTCCGCAATGTCTATGGATTCTATTATGTAGTTCAAAGCATTTCTGTCTTTTTTTCTTAATAATTTATTTTTAAAAATGTTAAATTGATTAACTATTTGGCTAATGTTGGTTTGCCTAGCAAGCAGAATTAGACGCCATCACGACCCCGTGGTTGGCATTTGGAGTCGTGATAATTTTTTTCTTTTTAAAGTCAATGACACGTGTCAAGACCCTATTAGGGTGTGACTTCACGTTACTAAAAAATTGGTCGAGTACACATTGGTGTCTTATATACACTTTTAAAAGGTTGGGTATGAAAATGATTTTCCGCGAATGAGAGGTATGTAACAGAGATTTCGCTGCAAGATCGACTGGTAAACTATGTATTTTGCTTTTATGTAATAACACTTCCAATCATGTATCATCAAACACATCATACTGTCACCAAACTATCATATCCATACAATAAAATAACAAAATAGATTAAGTTTTAAAATCTTAAACTCCCAATTCCTCTGTGGTTGCGGTCACTTTCTCCTGTGTAATAGCCTATTTCATTATCATGCTTACTTATTTACTTTTGAATTTTTGGGTGGATTTACGTAAAGGTGTTATAATTCTATGTGATTTAGATTTAAAATGTAAAACTTATTTGTTTGTTGGAAGACTTCTAACTAAAATAAAAATCTTAAAACTGTTATAAAACAATAAAAGAAGAAGAAGAGTATTGCAGAGAAAAGTAGAGAAAAAGAAATCTTATTGATTTGGGATGTACTACAATGAAATAGAACCCTAGGGAAAAAATGACTTAGCCACCAAGTAACAAATCCTAAAATCTCTTTATAATATAGACACTCACCTTAAATACAATTCTATTTATAACACTCCCCCTTGAATATCTATTCACAAGATAATGTGCCTAGTTAAACCTTAACTAAAATAAAACCCAGTGGGAAAAAATTTCTAGAAAAGGAAAAAGAGTACACACATTTAGAAATACGCCTTTTAGTTTCCTCGTTAAAAACCTTGCAAGGAAAATTCAGTGGGACAAAACCTTGTAAGGAAAAAAGAGTACAACACGTATTAACTCCCCTGATAAGAACATCAATTGAAATATTTGAGTCTTTGCATTCCAATCTTGTGCACCATCTTCAAAATATTATTGGTATAGATTTGACAAACAAATCAGCCATATTAACATGAACGAATATATTGCACCTTGAAATTATCATTCTTGATAGAGATGTGTTGTCCTCGTGTGATCTTGTTGGAATTGTCATTTCAATATCTTCACATATGGGTAAAGACTCTTACTATCATATTATCATGCTAATAGTTATAGCAAGATACATATGTGCACAATTGCACTTAGGATGTGATAATTCAGGACTAAGAAATTCTCCAAGAATTGCATATGCTATCAGCATTTTAAATCGTTCATGGTTTATCATATAAGTATAGTAAAATAAGCCATATAAATAGACTTTAGATTTACATCAAGTTTTCATGTCATGCCAGACATATAAGATACATAAAAGTGATTGCACACACCATTGTGTCACGGCCCAAAATCCATAATAAGTCGTGATGGCGCCTAACACCGCTGTCAGGCAAGCCAACCATAATTAATTAACTTAATTACTCCTTTTAATATTTGAAATCATGATTTCCTTCAATTTAATAATAAAAGAAGAACTTTACTGAGTAAATAAAAATATTTTTATAATTTCAATACCAACCAACCCATAATGACCCCAAAATCCGGTGTCACAAGTGCATAAGCATCAACTAGGAAATATAATAAAAATGCAACATCTGTCTGGAATACAAATTAGACAGGAAAAACGTAAATAACTCTGATGGAGACTCTGCAAGCTGTGGATCGTAACATGAAATGCAGCTCAAGGTAAGTCCCTACAACATCCATGCCTCTACGCCCAAAAGACCACCGGTATATATGCACCTGCACAAAATATGCAGCAAGTGTAGTATGAGTACGTAAATAAACGCGTACCCAATAAGTATCTAGCCTAACCCCGGAGGAGTAGTGACGAGGGATAGACATCGATACTTACTAGAGGTCCAGTTAAATAAATAATATGATAATTCATACAATTGTAAAGTACACAACAATAAGGGAGAAATCTGAAGTTTCATAATGTTCCAATTATTTCCTTTTTATCAAAAATTTACCGATCATGTATCCTACCTCAATATCTCAGAATAAATGCCAAGTGTCAATACTAATCAGATAAGAAATACCATAAAATACCGGGCGTCAGTAAAAATTTTATCTCGTGAATATTCGGACTATTAGCGGTATAATGCACGATTCTGCTGAGGTCGTTCGGCCCGATCCGGAGTAGTGTGTACACTGCCGAGGGTCGAATGGCACGAACCAGAGATGCACCTCTATATACTGTCGAGGCGTTCGGCCCGCTCCACAAGAAAGGAAGGAATTTATCCCATTCCGAGAGATACAGCCGAGGCATTCGGCCTGCTCCATAAGAAAGGAAGGAAGTTTCCGAATCACAAGATACGCTCTTACAATAAAGTACATGAGCACAATGATAAGTACATCTCTTTACATTTATCGAATACCTTAGCAACATCTCAAGGTATTAAAGCTTGACCTGATACTTTTATTTCTAAATCAATTTCAGTTATAACTTTAATTAAATAAGCCAGGAGAACAAGTTCAAATAATTCAATTATTACAGGCTAAGGTCCTAAGTCTACCCGGACATAGACATGCTTTAGCTAAATACGGACTCTCGTCATCTCGTACGTACGTAGCACCCACAACTAATTGCACATAACAATAAGTATCACCTAGGGGTGGTTTCCCCTCGCAAGGTTAGACAGGAGACTTACCTCGCTCTGAAGTTCCATAACCGGCTCCAAAGCCCTCTAACACCTCAAACTGATGCTCGTCGCTCCAAAACTAGTCAAACAATGTGCAAACCAATAAAAATATACTCTAATACTCAAAACAAATCAATTTAGACAAATTCTCAACTCCGCTCAAAAAGCCGATAAAGCAATCCTCGGGTCCACGTGCCCGGATTCCAAACATTTTTGAAGATAAATATTACTCATAACAATACAAACTCAAATATTGATTTATTCTCAATTCCATGACCAAATTCGAGGTCAAAATCCAAAAATACTAATTTCTAGGTTTTCTACCAAAATCTCAAATTTCTACAAATTTCCATGCTTGAATCTATGTATAAATCTTGTATTTAATTCACAATACGCGGGAATCGCTTACCTTGACATAGATGATGAAAATCCCTCCTTGAAGCTCTCCAAAATTGCCCCAACCAAGTGAAAAATGAGAGAAGAAGAGCCAAATCCCGCTCTTAAAATGATTCTGCCCAGCGATTTTTCGTATCTGCGGTCCCGCACCTGCGACAAAATCTTCACAGGTGCGCATTTCCCTTACCTGGCCAAGCTCCGCATCTGCGGACAAAAGGGACCACTTCTGCGAGCCCATCTGCTCCTGCGATTATTGCTCTCGCACCTGCAGTCACGCAAGTGTGCCAAAACTTTTGCACCTGCGGGCACTGCCCAGCTCGCCCTAAACCGCTTCTGCGACCCTCCTGGCTGCTTCTGCGTCTCCGCACCTGCGGCCAAAACCTCGCAGGTGTGGTTACACCAGATACCAGCGGCCTTAGCATTTTTCTTAGTCCAAAAATCGATTTGTTAAGCACCCGAAACTGACCCGCGGCCCCCAGGACCCTGTCCAATAGCATAACACGGACCTGCTCGAGGCCTCAAATCACATCAAACAAAATCGAAATCATGAATCGCACCCCAATTCAAGCTTAATGAACTTTAGAACTTCAAACATCTATATTCGATGCCGAAACCTATCAAATCACGTCCGATTAACCTCAAATTTTGCATACAAGTCACAATCGACATTATGGACCTATTCCAACTTCCGGAATCGGAATCTGGCCCCGATATCAAAAAGTCCACTCCCGGTCAAACTTCTTAAAATTATCCAAATTTCCAACTTTCGCCCAAATGACCCCAAAATGACCTTCGGACCTCAAAATCCACTTCCAGATACGCTCCTAAGACCAGAGTCATCATACGGAGCTATTCCCAGACTCGGAATCCCAAACGAACATCGATATCATTAAAATGCACTTCAATTCAAATTTATAAAATTCTTCCAAAATGCCAACTTCCATAATATGCGCTGAAACGCTCCCGGGCCATCCAAGACACACTCCGGACATACGCCCAAGTCCAAAATTATCATACAAACCTGTTGGAACCTTTAAATCTCGATTCCGAAGTAGTTTACTCAAAAATCAACCCTGAGCCAACTCATCCAACTTAAAGCTTCTGAAATTAGAATTTTCTCTCCAAATCAACTCTGAACTTCCCGAATTTCAATTTCGACCACACATACAAGTCATAATACTCGAAGTGAAGCTACTCAAGGCCTCAAACCACCAAATAACGTGCTAGAGCTCAAAACGACCGGTCAAGTCGTTACATTCTCTCCTACTTAAACATACGTTCGTCCTCGAACGTGCTAATAAATGCTCTGGAGTTGTCTGAAATCACTGTTTAACACCTCATGCACCTACCTGTGCTACCATAACCCAGCTGGGCACATTAGCTCAAGCAAATCTGAAAATCCTCCCATTTATTTAGGCAAATAAGCCTTAGAGCAAAATTCCAACAGCTGAAATTCTCTATGAGGTCTGTTTCCAACATATGAACACCGTATCCATCACTACATGATGTACCAACACATGATTGTATACCCTTACTGAATTCTTACCATGCACCGCGTAACTCATTTGCCTAAGGCAATCTTTCCAAGGAACAACAGCTAAAAATTCCACTGACCCGAAGCCCGTGGTGTACCTCATGACCAATTAAGCCTTGATTTAACTCTCGCAATACTGCCACGATAGAGAAGATGTGTAGAACTCATAACCACCTGCCGAATCACAATTTATAGAGTCTCTCCTGCCGACAAGAACCATTACCTCATTCTGGACTGAATAACAATATTTATTCTTTAATATGCTTCATAATAATCTGATCGCATTGATCCCAGGTCCAATAATCTCGTCTCACCCAGTACAAGCTGCTCAGGCAGTAAGCCACCTCAGACACTGTTAAAAGTTTCATATGATGCCACAATGTGCCAACAAGCTACAAACTCGAAGGTTATACATAAGGAAACGAACTCTCGAAAGATCTACTCAACCCATGTAACTAATTTAAACAACCGAAAAGATGTTATGAACCTTCCTCAGGAAACGAGAAGCAAAACACACAATGATAGATATGGGAAATTGTACTCAATATCACACTGTTGCGGCGTACAATCTGATCAACACATGATACCATTGCGGCGTGCAACCCGATCTAACCATGATACCCGTGGCGGCGTGCCACCCGATCCAAACAATATATCCATGGCGGCGGGCCACCCGATCCAACCATTTACCCGTGGCGGCGTGCCACCCGATCCACATATAATAGTCTAAAGAAAACACACATCGAGCCGTAACGCTTATACTCACGAAATGCCTGAATATCAACCATAAGCACGCCAAGTGCATAATACAAATCCTGGATAGACGGGTAGCGTCACGCGCTACAAAACTCAAGCACAACTAAGGTGCCATATATGATCTGCATCTCGAGAGCCATCCTGCTCACATAATACCACAAACCATACGAGACCTCAATAGGAGTGCGAATAATCAAACCACCTCACAACCCACCCGGTATAATGTAGATTACACGGAATAGCTGACGACATAAATAACATCCAAGGCACGAAGACCCTTCCGAAAACAACGCTATGTTGAGATGAGCACATCCGGCCTGATATAGAGCCCACATTCACATTTAGATCCATACACGGACCTCAAATCGATTCTGATCATACCATGCTTGGCTAAATTTCCCCTCAAAGGCCCACAATGACCTATTTACGACACATAAGAACAACCATCAAATCCGGAACAAACTTCCACATTCCACAACTAAATGAACCGAGCGCTCTTCAGGCATAAATTCTCACATTAGCGATAGTACCACAATATCCATACTTGGTTTTAAATCTTTAACCAATCAAGTGACTACAGGTCATACTTATACAATCTTATCATGGGATACACTCCCACGACTTTCCGCACCAGGTAACAAGTCTGCACATCCATACCACATGTCACACTAATGTTGTAAAGCAAATCAAGAAGCTGCAAATCAGTACACAAAGCCTCTTATACATGACACCGATCTCAGATGACGCTAAGGACAATACCAGCTTACTCTAAACATCTGAATTCTTCCCTGCTCATCCGAGCTCGTGACATTCTTGTCAACACCGAACCGCAACCTTGATCTTCAGCTTGTAATTTCCCCTGCTGCTCACTGCACCTAACATGCCAATAAGTGAGAGTACCAAAATCCCATAATAACCCCTGACCCACTAATAGGATAAACACTTCATCATATAGAAACCTTTTACTTAACTCATTTTAGGAGAACCATTGCAACACGTGAATGAATTCATATAACTGCAGAAAATACAAACCTCAAGTAGTGGTCTAAACCACCATAACTCTTCCGGGATCCATCTACACATAACATGCCATAATACTCGAATGCCTCCAAATAAAATCAATTACGGCGGCCGTCAAGCCTCGCATGTACTGCCACAAATCACATGTACACTTAACACACTGAAGGAACTAATCATTGCCACAATCATGCCAATTCAACCATTGCTAACCGTTCCGACTTCTTAAAATTTACTCTGGACTTGCCTTAGGAATAATAATAGCTCCATTCAAAACATCATGAACCCAAATCCGTACTCATCCTGAGTGACCTTATTTCACGAGACCACGTTGTCTCCAAAACCCACGAACCATCTCATACCCTCCTTATGCGCATATTCGCATCTTCAATTGGTACACCCATTCTGAAAATCCCTCTATGAATCCAAATTATTTTCTCTCATTCCTCCAATGCCACACCGCAGACTGAAGATAACGTAGAACACTCCAAGCCACTCTTCATAATCCACTGCAAAAGCTCAATACTTAAACATACTACCGGCTCGAAATCCTTAGGCACCGCACTTTGAATTTTTGAACCCACTAGAACCATTGTTGAGAGTCACCCACTCTGACTTGTTCCCAATTATGATCAAACTCCAAGACCCTGCTAGCACGTGAACACCTTCTCAAAGAAGCACTCGGCTGACTCACTTCCCTTGTACACCCCATCTACATGAAGCATAAACTCCGAGTCTTCCCAAACCCTGAACATGAATCGATAAGGCCAATTGTAGCACACATTCCTCAAATCCTTGGCTCAAATCACCATTGATGTTCTCTTTCCTTAGTCTTAACAACCCATTAATATGTCGATAACTAAAAACCTCACAAGTAGACAACCATGCAATCCAATTGTAGGCGGTGGGGCTCTCCCACTTAGATTGAAGCTACCATTACATGACCCTGGAACCTACCAAGATTGCTTCTTCCTTACTGACATGACCTAGCGCAATCGACCCGCCAAATTCCTCGAAATCTTCCTGTTAGCCATTCCATAAACGCTCTGAATCACTAGCCATATTTACATATTCGACCTCTTACCGGATAGCCAGTAAAATTCTTCGTAGAAGCTTCATCAACACCACGCAAACGCTAACCTGCTCACAGGAGATATGCCACCTGTGGAAATTCCATGTCGACCTCTTTCAACGACGTTGCACCAAGTACAATTACTATGAAACCAATAAACCCTCCTGAGCCCGTGCTCATTCACCAGTTGTACAAGTCCGTTCACTCCCCCATTGACATAAACTAGAGGTACGACGATACATTCCAATCCAAGTCATGTTGCCTCCCTCTTTATATTAAGCAACTCCCTCCTGTCGTATCCAACCTTCCTCAGTAGTAGCCAAATATTCCCGATTAGTCCGTAGTCCTAGTCGTTGTCCACCATGAATTACAAATCACTCTGATCTTTCCCCAAGGCGTGTAGCTATCCTACCATAGAACCCATATGCTACTCTGCCACTCTCCCACTTTGGTCAAACCCTCTCCTTTAAGCAACTACTCAACTTCTGTTTCTCACACTTGGCCTTCTAGAATTTTAACCATCGCAAGACACCTCCCACATATCCTTCCTCATCCTTCACTGCCCAGTTGTTGCCTTAAATCAAAATCTATCTCTGTAGCACTTGAACCAATAGATCGCAACTAACTTTAAACCTTTCCGAAGATCATCTTTCTCGAGCCATCAACACTAGAAACACCTATTCGAATTCCGAAATTGCTACACCCCGTTATTTCTGACAACCGCTTCTCCGGCACCATTTCACAATACCCCGCCCCGAAGGCGAATTGAAGAAGACCACAACACCGACGAGCTTAACGCATTCAATCCAGGACGACGACACCACATCACCGATGAAAATTCCACCGTGCTCAAAATACCCAGTCTCGTTACTCCATCAACCCAAACCTGAATGTTCGTAGTTCGATTGCCTCTCTTCCGCCGGAACTAAATGCTGAACCTCTAAGCCATGAAATAAGAAGTCCTTCTATCAAGTCATTTATTGTCGCGATCCATAGATAAGCACTCTACTATTACACCAACACTATGCGATAGCAATGCACGAATCATCATAACAATCAGTGCCATATCTCAAACCATAGGCAATACTGATACTGAGCTGAAATGATAGAACGGCCCTCCGCAAGGCGACGACAATAGCCCAATCAAATACGCAGGGAGAAATATCTCGCACCACATCTGCAGTACCATTAAAATTCCTCGTTTCCAAATTTATAACAAGCGCTTCACATCACACAAGATTGAATAGGAAAGAAATTAAGGCATAAGCCTCAAAGGAATCAAATTGCACGATGAGGAATCAAGAATGGAAGTGCTCCTAACAGTCCTATAGCCTCTCGAAGATAAGTACATACATCTCCGTACCGATCCGCAAGACTCTACTAGACTCGCTCATGACTCGTGAGGCCTAAGTAAACCTAGTACTCTAATACCATGTTGTCACGACCCAAAATCCATAATAGGTCGTGATGGCGCCTAACATCATTGTCAGGCAAGCTAACCATAATTAATTAGCTTAATTACTCCTTTTAATATTTGAAATCATGATTTCCTTCAATTTAATAATAAAGGAAGAACTTTACGGAGTAAATAAAAATATTTTCATAATTTCAATAACAACCAACCCATAATCACCCCAAAACCCGGTGTTACAAGTGCATGAGCATCAACAAGGAAATATAATAAAAATGCAACATCTGTCTAGAATACAAATTAGACAGGAGAAACTTAAATAACTCTTATGGAGACTTTGAAGGCTACGAATCGTAAAATGAAATGCAGCTCAAGGTAAGTCCCTGCAACATCCGCGCCTCTACGCCCAAAAGCGTCTCTACGCCTCTGCACAAAATGTGCAGTAAGTGTAGCATGAGTACGTAAATCAATGCGTACCCAGTAAGTATCTAGCCTAACCCCAGAGGAGTAGTGACGAGGGGTCGATATCGACACTTTCTAGAGGTCCAGTTAAATAAATAATACGATAATTCATACAATTGTAAAGTACACAGCAATAGGGGAGAAACCTGAAGTTTCATAATGTTCCAATTATTTCCTTTTTATAAAAACTTTACCGATCATGTATCCTACCTCAATATCTCAGAATAAATTCCAAGTGTCAATACCAATCAGATAAGAAATACCATAAAATACCGGGCATCAGTGAAAAGTTTATCTCGTGAATATTCGGACTACTAGTAGTATAATGCACGATTCTGCCGAGGTCGTTCGGCCCGATCCGGAGTAGTGTGTACACTGCCGAGGGTCGAAGGGCATGAACCAGAGATGCACCTCTATATACTGTCGAGGCGTTCGGCCCGCTCCACAAGAAAGGAAGGAAGTTTCCGAATCATAAGATACGCGTTTACAATAAAGTACATGAGCACAATGATAATTACATCTCCTTACATTTATCGAATACCTTAGCAACATCTCAAGGTATTAAAGCTTAACCTGATACTTTTATTTCTAAATCAATTTCAGTTATAACTTTAAATAAATAAGCCAGCAGAACAAGTTCAAATAATTTAATTATTATAGGATAAGGTCCTAAGTCTATCAGGACATAGACATGCTTTAGCTACGTACGGACTCTCGTCACCTCGTACGTAAGTAGTACCCACAACTAGTTGCACATAACAATAAGTATCACCTAGGGGGTGGGTTCCCCCTCACAGGGTTAGACAGGAGACTTACCTCGCTTCGAAGTTCCATAACCGGCTCCAAAGCCCTCTAACACCTCAAACTGATGCTCGTCGCTCCAAAACTAGTCAAACAATATGCAAACCAATAAAAATATACTCTAATACTCATAACAAATCAATTTAGACAAATTCCCAACTCGGCTCGAAAAGCCGATAAAGCAACCCTCGGGCCCACGTGCCCGGATTCCGAAATTTTTTGAAGATAAACATTACCCATAACATTACAAACTCAAATATATGATTTATTCTTAATTCCATGCCCAAATTCGTGGTCAAAATCCAAAAAATATCAATTTCTAGGTTTTCTACCAAAACCCCAAATTTCTACAAATTTCCATGCTTGAATCTATGTATAAATCTTGTATTTAACTGACAATACACGAGAATCACTTATCTTGATGTAGATGATGAAAATCCCTCCTTGAAGCTCTCCAAAATCGCCTCAACCAAGTGAAAAATGAGAGAAGAAGAGACAAATCCCGCTGTTAAAATGATTCGGCCCAGCGATTTCTCGCACCTGCGGTGCCTTGGCCGCATCTGCGGTCCCGCACCTGCGACAAAATCCTTGCAGGTGCACATTTCCCTTACATGGCCAAGCTCCGCATCTGCGGACAAAAGGGACCGCTTCTGCGAGCCCATCTGCTCCTGCGACTACTGCTCTCGCACATGCGGTCACGCAGGTGCGCCAAAACTTCCGCACCTACATGCACTGCCCAGTTTGCCCAAAACCGCTTCTGCAACCTTCCTGGCTGCTTCTGCGGCTCCGCACCTGCGGCCAAAAACTCGCAGGTGCGGTTACACCAGATACCAACTGCCTTAGCATTTTTCTTAGTCCAAAAATCATCGGTTAAGCACCCGAAACTCACTCGAGGCCCCCGGGACCCCATCCAATCACACCAAACTGTCCAATAACATAACACGGACCTGCTCGAGGCCTCAAATCACATCAAACAACATCGAAATCATGAATTACACCACAATGCAAGCTTAATGAACTTTACAACTTCAAACTTCTATATTTGATACCGAAACCTATCAAATCACGTCCGATTGACCTCAAATTTTGCACACAAGTCACATTCGACATTACAGACCTACTCCAACTTCCGGAATCGGTATCTAGCCCCGATATTAAAAAGTTCACTCCCGGTCAAACTTCTTAAAATTATCCAAATTTCCAACTTTCGCCCAAATGACCCCAAAATGACCTTCGGACCTCCAAATCCACTTCCAGACGCGCTCCTAAGACCGGAATCATCATACGGAGCTATTATCAGACTCGGAATCCCAAACGGACATCGATATCATTGAAATGCACTTCAACTCAAATTTATGAAATTCTTCCAAAATGCCAACTTCCATAATAGGTGCCGAAACGCTCTTGGGTCATCCAAGACCAGCTCTGGACATATGCCCAAGTCCAAAATCATCATACAAAACTGTTGGAACCTTCAAATCCTGATTTCGAGGTCGTTTACTCAAAAATCAACCCTGAGCCAACTCCTCCAACTTAAAGCTTCTAAAATTAGAATTTTCTCTCCAAATCAACTCCGAACTTCTCGAATTTTAATTTCCACCACACGTACAAGTCATAATACCCGAAGTGAAGATAATCAAGGTCTCAAACCGCCGAATGACGTGCTAGAGCTCAAAATGACCAATCGAGTCGTTATACATTGACTTTATACTTTCAAGTGTTTGAACTGTAGGTCCAAAACTATATGTTTTTCATATGAAACTAATTCTACTTGAATTGTTTCTTCAGACTTAAGATCTTTATATATATTTAATGTTATCATAGATGTAATTGACGAACATTTTATATCTGTTCCAACCACCTTTTTTCATAAAGACATGACATAGAGATCTCTTCATTCATATTTTCAGGTACCTAAACCTCTCCTGAGATTTTATGAAGTATTATGTCATGTGATCTTCTAGATCACTTGCCTCCTTATTATGATCATTTTGATCATTTGCTCATCTTCTTTATCAAGAATTTTATTTGAAACCGAATTGTCTATATGCTTTAAGCGTACCATAGACTTTGTCCTTCTAGGACTTATTCTAATAGGAGTATTTGCAATAAAAATATAGTTACTTTCTTAGGCTCAGCAAATGCATCTGGCATGCTTTGCAAATGAATTATCCTTTTATGAACTTTAAGTTCATATTATCTTATTCGAGGATCTAGATGTACACATGATAATTCATTCCGCGTAACTTTTTCTCAATTGTTTATCATGTCTCCTCCTCATGTTAGAAAAACTAACTTGCTTTTCGAACTTTGAAAACCCACCTTTGTGTGTTATGGTGTTAATCAAAATATACACCGCATATTAATAATAATAAGATGGAATTTATTTGGTTCCTGACCCTGAACCACTTGTGAGGGGAGAATGTAACATACTTTCGTATATAACGTATATCAAACTAATATAGATAACTTTGTTCTCATAAGCAATAGTTTAGCTATTAAGTGGAGGCACTTAATAAATTATTTTGCTAAACTAACTGTGATGTAAACCAACTTATCAAGATAAACTTTCTTGAATAGAAATTCTGAAAATCATGCTCTAAATTAAATTATTGAGTAAGTTACCTCGCAAACCTCAGGTTGCAGGTTAATAATAATCGCACATGTAACCATCTCATAGATGCATCTTATGAGGTATACATGGCAGGTGAATGGGCTCATATTCACCTTTGATATTTTCAGCATTCATGGGATTCAATCCCTATTTTAGTTGGTCTATTGATTAATGAGAACAAACAACATAAGAGAATTCGTAAAGAACTTTCTAGTTCTTTAATATTTACCCATGTGATTTCTCTTTTATTTTGCACATCATACTTAAATTATAGGCGAAACCAATTATGCCAATTGGAGAAATTATCAATATTGATAAACTTCAAGTTTACGTCATGACGTGTGCAATTATCAATAAACTCCAAGTTTATTATGATATGAGTTTTTATATCAATACATTTCTACTTTATTGTGGCATTCTTTTATTTGTGTATTACAAACTGAAGAATAAAGCGGGTAACTTTTCACATATATATTACCCCGCTACAAGTTGTAGTAGTAGAAGCTATTAAATCTTTCTTTTATTTATAGTCTCAATATAACCAACTGCTTTTGCGAATACTTTAGAAACTCAATAAGTTTCTTTGAGACTTACTACAACACAATGCCTTATTGATAATCAATTTTATTTCTCCAAAATAGTATAATTGGCTCTTCTAGAACTCTCAATTAATTTTATATTATCACATATTCATCAACATCCATATGGTGAATATCTCTTTCAAGGAGAAAGTTATATCATTATGGTCATATTCAAAATCATTATAAGCAAGATACGTTGCTTCTATTACTTTTGCTCTATAATAATCACATTGCCATAATATTTTGGCATACTTATAATAGGTTTGTGATAAATGATCATTCATGCCATAATAATAAAAATTATTTTTTTATTTCATCTCAAACTCCCTTCTGGAGGTGAGTAGTATAATCATTACCACTAGCACGTTCATATTCTTCCAAGAATGACGATGTATTCATAAATCACATGTTGTCACATTCACATCATGAATGGACCATAATCATCTAAATGTGCTTTACAAAATATCATGTCAAATCGATGACAAACATTACTTTCACAGATTAAAGGATTATTTTGAGAATCTTTATTATTCTCATTATCGCAATAATGACGATTATAATTTCGTCTATTGCCACGTCCACATCTATTAATATCTTCACGGTAATAATTTTATCTTTTTTCAGACTTATCACATGCTGCTACCACATTCTTTTAAGGGAGTGAGAATGAAGCAAATTTAATGGGACGGATTTTCACTACTTGTGCCTTAAATCCAGAATTTATTCTTAATATTTTATCCATGCACATGAAGATTTGAGGTCTCCATGTACTCGAGAGTTTCGCAAACGATGGGTAATGTTTGATTAATTGGTGTCTTAGTCTAAGTGATCTTTTAACTTTGAATGAATGAATGACTTGTTTCATCTTGTATTCCTCCATCCTAAACTGCTGTTGTTGTTATTTAAATAAAAATATCAATGTAACAAAAAAAATTGAAAGTAAGTATGATAAATGAAAATATCACATCAATAATTGGAATTTGGATTATTAAATGTATTTGATTTCTTAAAATTTATAGAGGTTATTAAAGTTGGAATGGTATAAGAAACGTCCAAATATGAGAAAGCAAGTTATTTAGATTTGAAAGGAAAGTGTCGGCAGTGCCCGAGATTAATTGACCTTTCAATTAAAAAGATGTTATGAAAAGAATTTATTTAATCAAAACCAACTAATCCTATTTCATAAAATAAATAATACTAATTTATACTAATGACTATTACTCAGGTAAAGAACTATGATTACATGATATTTATTCACTAGTTATTACGAATAGATAAAATAAAAATCAAACTACTCAATCATCTTTAACCACGGATCCATCACCGATTAAGAGGTCTATTTTTTCATCAGGGTGCTCAAAGAAATCTGCCACATCCAAGTAGGTGGTGTCAAAGATAAAATTAAATTCAGGGCCTTTATTCTTTAGAGATACTTGATAAAGCTCAACCAAATGTCTTGGTGTCCGACAAATATTTGTCAAATGCCCTTTTCCACCGCAATGATAGCATTCAGTTTCTGAACCCTTAACTTTTGGCTTCTCATCTTTCCCTTTCCACTTTAGGTGGTTATTTTTCTTTGAGGGGTGATTAACCCCAGTAAAAATTCTTCCTTGGCCATGGCCACGGCCACGAACAGGGCCACGACCTTTTCCACGTTTAGCATAATGTGAATACCCCTCATCCACTTCAGGCAATGGCGTAGCCCCAGTGGGTCGATTATCGTGATTTCTCATGAGCAAGTCATTATTTCGTTTAGCCACAAGGAAAAGAGAAATCAACTCAAAGTACTTCTTGAAACCTTTCTCTCAGCACTGCTGTTGCAAGACCATATTGGAGGCATGAAACGTTGTGAACGTTTTTTCAAGCATACCATAGTCAGTGATACTATCTCTACAGAGTTTCAATTTGGAAGTAATTCTGAACACCGCAAAATTGTATTCAAAAACAGACTTAAAGTCTTGGAGCCTCAGATAAGTTCAATCATATCGTGCTTGTGGAAGTGTGACTAACTTTAAGTTGTCATATTTTTCCTTTAAGCCATTCCACAAAACAAGTGGATCTTTGACTGTGAGATATTCTATTTTCAACCCTTCATCAAGGTGATGGCACAAGAAAATCAAGGTCTTGGCACAGTCTTGGGTAGATACTTTATTTTTATCTTTAATGGTATCTCCAAGACCCATTGCATCTAAATGGATTTCAGCATCCAACACCCATGTCATATAGTTCTTACCCGAAATTTCAAGGGTAACGAACTTTCGTTTCATAATATCAGTTATAGTTAAAAGAGGAGAAAAATTATACTTAATCTTCTCAAAGAGCTTCTTGAGACAGTACAGTCTCGTGCTGATAACGTGTTATAAAACAATAAAAGAAGAAAAAGAGTATTGCAGAGAAAAGTAGAGAGAGAAATCTTATTGATTTGGGATGAATTACAATGAAATAGAACCCCTCTATTTATAGGGGAAAAATGACTTAGCCACCAAGTAACAAACCCTAAAATCTCTCTATAATATAGACATTCACCTTAAATACAATTCTATTTGTAACAAAAACTAAATTCACTTAGAATATACTTTTTATTTTTAATTTGCTTAGGCTCTTGCTTTCATCAGAAGATAACATCTGGATGCATCCGAATGTAGAATTTAATTGCGTGATTATATAGTTGAGCAGGGAAAAGAAGTGCAAATTAATTAAAAGGCTTAAGCAATATCTAATAGATTATAGATAAACAAATGTGATGCTTCTAAATAAAGTACTTCATATTAGATAATAACTTGAATTAAAGTTCCACATGAACTTATGCAAAAAATTTAACCAAAATCATTCCTATTATTTTAGTCTAACTTTCACTATATTCCTATAATATTTCACTTAGCTGAAACTATCCTTTTTGTTTCCTAAAGTTAACCAAAAACGTCCCTCCACTAGAACATCCATCCAATTCTAACGGATGTTTTATTTCTCATGTGACTTCTCTTTTTCTTCTTTTCCCACAAAGTATTCCTTAATTCTTCCTAAAAAGAACATAATTTGACTTGCAAACCCTACCCCCAATCTCTCTTTCCACGTATCTTTTCTCTCTGTCATCTTTCCCATTCCTCAAATGTTTTACTCATCTCTAATAAGTTAGTTATGTTTTTTCCTCTAGCTATATCCTCCAAATATGTTAGAGATTGAAAATATAATGACTCGGTTAATTATTTTGTGTATTTGAACCTTATTCCCCTATTTGACGCTTCACGTATGTATATTTGTGGTTTTGTGACTTGCGGGAGCGGTTTGTTTGGCCTCGGGAAGGTTGAGAATGAATTGAGATACTTCGTCTCATTTTGGAAGCTTAAGTTGTAGGAGTTGATCAATATTTGACTTTTGAGTAAACGACCTTGAATTGGTATTTTGGTAGTTCCAATAGGTTCGTATGGTAATTTTGGACTTGAGCGTATATTCGGATTTGGATTTGGAAGTTACTAGGATGTTTTGGTGTTATTTGCCGGAAGTTGGCACCGAGGGCTGACTTCAAAGTTATCAGATATGGATTGTTGTTCTGGAAGACGGGATAGATTCATATTATCATTTGGGACTTGTGTGCAAAGTTTGGATATAATACGTATTGGTTAGGCTTGAATCGAATGCTTGGTTTGAAATTTGAAATTTAATGAACTTAAGAGAAGCTTAACGTGTGTTTTGATCGTCGATTCTTGGTTTTGATGCTATTCGTTATGTTTTGAGCATTTGAATAAGTTCTAATTAGGTATTAGAACTTGCTGGCATGATTGGACGGGGTCCCGGGGGCTCAAATGTGATCCGGATTGGTTTTGGGCCATTTTCTCTTTGTTTGGAGTTGCTAGTTTTTTTATGTTTAGCACTACTTCGCGATCGCATAACTTGTCTCGCGATGGCAGAGAATATGGAGCTGACAGGTTGTTTTCCTTCAGCGCATTCACGAGGAAGGTGTCGCATTCATAGAGGGATGGAGGCAAAAGCTACACGTTCGCGTTCAAAGGTTGCGTTCGCGATGGGGAGGCGTCAGTCAATAGATTAGCCTTCGTGTTAGCGGAAGGGGCCCCACGTTTGCATAGGCTTAGCTGAGCCAAGATCGCGTTCGCGAGTGAGGCTTCGTGTTCTCTAAGAGGTAGTTTAAGTTGGGCAGTGTTTGGCCTTCGAGATCACGAAGGAGGGTCCGTGATCACGATGACTACACAAGGGCAAAATACTTAAGTTGGAATTTTGGGACTTTTACCCACTTTATCAAATTTTGAGCCCTAGACTTCGAGAGTGGGGGATTTTGAAGAGACAATTCACTACATCTTTAGAGCTAAATAATTTATACTTGGATTTGACTTTATATCATATTTTTTCATGGATTTCTACGCCTAACTTGGATTTATTTGAGGGAGGGGGGAGGGGTTGGCAACACTTTTAGAAAGTGAATAATTGAGATATAAACCCCGATTTGGAGTCGGTTTTGGATGACACTTGTATATTTGGACTCATATTGGAATGAATGTTCGGGATTGGTGAGCTTTATCAGATTTCGGGATGCGGGCCTGGTTGACTTTTTAATTGAATTTGTGTATTTGATTAAAGATTCAATATTTATTATTTGAGTTCGATTTCTATAGATTCTTTGATGTTATTGGGTTGTATTTGATTATATTCGAGCCGTTTGGAGTTGGAATTTTGAAGATTTATCATCTTTGATGATTTTTAGGCTACCGGTGGAGGTAAGTGTCTTGGCTAACCTTGTTAAGATGAAAACTAGGATTTGACTTGACTATTATGTGTTTAAGATATTGGGGGTGGTGTATATATATGGTGGCAAGCATATATTCACTTACCAAGTTTATATTATGACCGAGGTGGAATCGGAATATTGTATGCCTTGTTTTGGCTTTGTGCTCATTTGATCCATGATTTATTTGGCTTATGTGACTACGTTTGTTCTCTTATTCACGTTAAAATCATGCCAAGATTTATGATTATTTATGAGGGCATGGGAACTTATCCTTCATGTGTTGAGTTGCTTAAATTGTCTGTAGTCACATAGAGATTCTATGAGCACATATTCGTATGATTTTTATTAAGCCCTTGTGCACCTTTTTCTGTAATTCTTGAGCATATATATATTTAATAAAGATACTTGATTTGGACTGAGAATTTTGGAACCAAAATGTAAAGCGTGCGGATGAGATACAGTTATGGAACACATGACATGATGATCGAATATCGATTTATGAGTGATGCTATTATGCTCCTCTTTGCGCTTAGATTTGGATATGTCTCTCTGGATTCAGGTGATTACTCATGTTACTTTAGACCCTGTGAGCACGGTCGGTACATGGATTTTGTACCAGGTCGATACATAGATTTTGTATCTGGTTTTGGTGATACATGGATTATATATCAGGATACATGGATCTTGTACTGGTTTGAGCATGCATTCATATACTTGAATCAATTAGGAGTATTCACTTAACTACTAATTGCTGCATGATATCTTATATGCTAGTTGGGAGCCCCGACTTTGTTATTTGAGCATGCTATCTTTTAATATTAGATCTTGGCAGTGTTATGATTATTTCTTGTACTGGACAAGCATGCTTAACATCTTTCAACTGTTGATAGCTTTGATTCTTGTTATTTATAAGGTTATCTACTGTTGCATTTCTGAGTTCTATTATTTATATTTGTTGTTGTAAATATTCAAATGCATCTAACCTCGCCAATACATTTTCAAGGTTAGACACGATACTTATTAGGTACCAATCATTGGTGTACTCATATTACGCTTCTGCGCATCCTTTTGTGCAGACCCTCAGGTGGGTCCTAGTATAGCTTCCTGATTGAGATTTGGTGACTGCACGGAGACATAGGGTGAGTTGTACTTCCTGGATTCACTTCGCAGTTCCTGAGTCCATGTTCGTTTATTATTTCCTGTCTATTTGTATCTCAGACAGCTTGTTATGTATACAAACTTGTTCTATTTCTGTAGGTTGCTTCTGTACTTCTGCCACCTAGTCTTGGGGGTTGTACTGTATTGGCCGTATTTATGTGTGTTATGGTGATATCAGATATTGTGACTGTTTTGGACTATTTTTGTATTTATTTGTAATAAGTCAGTGTTAATTAAAGGAAATGAACTTTATTTTGTGCGTTGTGAGTTAGCTTGCATAGAAATTTTGACTAGGCGCTATCACGTCCTTGAGGTGGGATTTTGGATTATGACAAGTTCGTATCATAGCCCTAGGTTGTGTAGGTCTCACGAGTCACGAGCAGGTCTAGTTGAGTCTTGTGAATCGGTACGGAGATATTTGTAATCTCCGAGAGGCTACATGATATTAGGAAACTCCCGTTCTATCATTCTTTATCGTGCGGCTTTCTTGATCCAAAGTTTGAATCCTTATCTTTCTATTTTCTAGCAAATGGTGAGAACACGCTCATCGGGATAAGTTGGGCGGGAACCAGCACCTCAGGATAGGGCCGTGAGAGGCCATGGTCGAGGTAGAGGCAGGGGTAGAGCCCGCGCTGCAGATAGAGCCCCTGCTAGGGCAGCCGTTAGGGAGCCACTAGTATATCTGTGGAGGAGTATCTTTTTGATCAGGGTGAGCCACTTAGATCAGCTCAGGTTTTGGAGGGGTTTATTGCTACCCAGTACGTCATGATGATCTATTTAGATTTGTTGATCTTGTGGAGGGTTTGGAATAGACTGGGGTACTTCCTGTGGCACCGGCTACTTTTTAGGTCGGGGAATAGGCACAAACTCCCGCTGCTCACACTCCTGAGTAGGTTGTTGTTGTTTATCAGATACCGGAGTAGTACCGATTATGGTACACCTTCCCGTGGTTATTGTTAGGCCAATAGTAGAGGTCACTATGTCCGAGGAGGAGTAGAAGAGGTTTGATCGGTTCAGGAAGATGGGTCCTCCACATTTTGATGGTGATCCTTTGGCGGATGCACAGGGTTTCTTAGATGGTTGTGAGGAGATTCTGCGGAATCGTGGTTTGGTAGAGTCAGATGGGGTCAATTTTACTACATTCGAGCTCAAGGGGCCAGCCAAGAGATGGTGGAAGTCATATGAGTGTAGCAAGCCATCATGGTCACTTTCACTCACATGCAGTCAGTTTTCACATATCTTCTTAAAGAAGTTCATTCCCGTGATGAAGAGGGAGGAGATGCTTGGCTAGTTTGAGCACCTTCAGCATGGTCGTATGTCTATGACGAAGTATGAGATAAGATTCACCGAGTTATCTCGTCATGTAGCTTTTCTGATTCCCACTGAGGTCGAGAAGGTGAGGAGGTTCATTGAGGGATTGAATTTTGGTATCAAGATCGCTATGGCGAGGGAGGCGGAGACCGGTACTATATTTCTTTAGGCTGGGGACATAGCGCACAGGACTGAGTGTATTGGGGGTCAGAACAGGGAGGCCAAGGTGATGAGGGGTAGGAAGCCCCGATATTCTGGCAGTGTCAGTGGTACCTCGTCTGGAGGTAGGGATCATTTTGGGAGAGGCCATCCTAGAAGCCTAGTACCTTCAGCTAATCATCCCACTCGTGGTGCTCGAATTCAGTCATCATTTAGTGTATTACCGGCATAGAGTTTCTACCGCACTCCTTCAGCCCAGGGTTCTTCCAGTGGGTACTCAGGTTATTAGAGGCAGCCTCATATTCAACAACCATTCTCAGTCCAAGGTTTTCTTGAGTGTGGAGAGGTAGGGCATATTAAGAGGGATTGTTCTAGAATGGTAGAGGAGCAGAACCGCAGGGTTGTTCGTAATGACTCCGGTTCTAGTTGTTACACCACCATCCTCACCAGCTAGAGGGAGAGCTCAGGCAGTTAGGGGAGGAGGTCAAGCCCGATGTTATGCATTTCTAGGTAGACCCGAGGCAGAGGCTTTTGATGCACTTATTACAGGTATTGTTTTGGTCTGTCACAGAGATGCATTAGTTCTATTTGATAGTGGTTCTACATATTCCTTTGTGTAATCGTACTTTGCGTCGCATTTGGATTTGCCTCGTAGTTCTCATGATATTCATGTTCATGTATCTACACCTGTTGGTGATTCTATTATGGTGGATTGTGTGTATCGGTCTTGTTTGGTTACCATCGAGGGCTATAAGACTAGTGTCGATCTCTTGTTACTTTGTACGGTGGATTTTGATGTGATTTTGGGTATGGATTAGTTGTCTACGTATCATGCTATTCTTGATTGTTACGCTAAGATCGTGTCGGAGTTTAGAGGCATTACTTATATGGCATGTCTTGTGAGGTATCTACGGATCATCGGAGTCTCCAGCATCTATTTAAACAGAAAGATTTGAATTTGAGGCAGCGGAGATGGTTGGGGCTGTTGAAGGATTATGATATCACTATTCATTATCATCCGGGGAAGGCCAATGTGGTAGCAAACGCCTTGAGCATAAATGTGGAGAGCATGGGGAGTTTGGCATTTATTCCATCTATGGAGAGACCATTAGCTATGGATGTTCGGGCGTTGTCCAATAGATTCGTGAGGTTGGATATTTCGGAGCCTGGCATGGTTCTTGCTTGTGTTGTGTCATAGTCGTCTTTGTTTGAGCGCATTAAGGCTCGCCAGTTTGATAATCCCTATCTGTTTATCCTTAAGGACACTGTGCAATGAGGTGGTGCTAAGGAGGTGACTATTGGTGATGATGAGGTATTGAGGCTTCAGGGTCGGATATGTGTTCCTAAGGTGGATGGTTTGAAGGAGTTGATTCTTGACGGGGCTCATAATTTGCGGTATGACTTACCAAGTCTGCACATTTCATTCCGGTTTTTACTTCTTACACTTCTCAGCAGTTGGCTAAAATTTATCCTAGAAAGATTGTTCGCCGTATGGTGTGATTGTGTCAATCATCTAGGATTGAGGCACTCAGTTTACATAGCATTTTTGGAGAGTTGTGCAGTTGTGCAGCATGAATTAGGCACGCAGGTAGAGTTGAGTACTGCATTTCATCCTCAGATGGACAGGCAGTCCAAGCGGACCATTCAGATCTTGGAGGACATGTTGAGACCCTAAATTATTGATTTCGGGGGTCAGTTAGACCATTTTCTACCGTTAGCAAAGTCGCCTTTCATGTTTACTTGATTCGGAAGTATTATGGGTATCAATCACATATGATGGATTTCAATTCAGTGCAGTTGGATGAGAATCTAGCTTATGAAGAAGAGTCGCTGGCTATTTTGGATAGGCAGGTTTAGAAGTTGAGGCCTAAAGATATTGCATTATTGAAGGTTAAGTGGAGAGTTCAACCGGTCAAGGAGGCATCTAGGGAGACCGATCATAATATGCGAAGCAGATATCCTTATTTTTTTTTTCATCTCAGGTATGATTCTAAACCCGTTCGAAGACGAACATTTATTTAAGTTGGGAGAATGTTACGACTCGAACGATAATTTGTGTAGTTGAGACTTATGTCTTTATTTGATGCTTCCCATATGCTTGTTTGTTGTTTCATAACTTGCCGGGATGGTTGGTTTGATTTTTGGAGTGAATTGGAATACTTAGTTCCATTGTTGGAAGCTTAAGTTGTAAGAGTTGACCAAGGTTTGGCTTTTACATAAACGATCTTGGATTGGTGTTTTGATGGTTCCAATAGGTTTGTATGGTGATTTGGGACTTAGGCTTATGTCTGGATTTGGAATTGGAGATTCCTGGGATGTTTTGGCTCTAATTACCGAAAGTTGGAAGTTTGAAGGTTTGAAAATTTTATAGGTTTGACCGGGAGTTGATTTTGATGATATCGAGTTCGGATGGTTGTTCCGAAATTTGGAATAGTTTATTTTGTCATTTGGACTTGTGTGCAAAGTTTGGACGTAATCCGGATTGGTTAGGCTTGAATCGGACGCTTGGTTTAAAGTTTGAAAGTTCTTGAACTTAAAAGAAGTTCAATTTGTGGTTTGATCTTTGCTTCGTAGATGTGATGATCTTGTATGTGTTTGAAGGCTTTGGATAGGTGCGAATAGTATTTACGGACTTCTTGGTTTCACTGGACGAGGTCCCGGATGGCTCGGGTGAGTTTCGGACTACCCGGAGCTTGTTAAGGTTACAAATATTTTGCTGGTGTGTGGTGTGCTTCACGATCGTAGAGCAGGTCTCACGATCGCGGAAAGTTATTTGAGATGGGCTGATTTAGTTCTTTAGAATTCGCAGATAGGAGGTCGCATTCGCGGTGGGTTGTGTCAGTTGGTCTTGCCTTCACGCCTTGTGTGTCGAGTTTGCATAGAGGTGATGCAGGCTGGGAGTTGGCTGGAGGTTGGCCTTCGCGATCACAGGAAGTGTCTGGCGTTCGCATAGGCCTGGGGGTGTCTATGCATCGCGTTGGCAAGGTAACTACCATGTTCGCGTAGGGTCTTTTCGGGGATGTGACTATTTATGCATCGCGAACGCGGGGATATCGCTGGGCAAAACACTTGAGTGTTATATTCCGGGATTTCAGCTCATTCTCTCATATGTTAAACCTTAGACTTGGAGAGAGGTGATTTTTGAAGGAGACTTTTACACAAGACTTTAGGGTAAGTGATTTTTACTCATTTTTTTGGTATTATTTCAAAAAACTACATGAATTATTAATACATAAAATATGGAAATTTGAGGAAAAATTAGGGTTTTTTTACAACTTAAGAGAGTAGAAATTGGGATTTGAGAGTCGATTTGGACTTGGTTTTGAAATCTAATTATATATTTGGACTCGTGGGGTTATGGATAGTCAGAATCTATCTCTTGACTCAGGTTTTTTTACCATATGAGCCCGGGGTTGACTTTTATTGACTTTTTGCGAATTAAATAAATATCAAAACTTTATTGTTTGGGATTGATTCCTATAGCCTCGTTTGACGTTATTGAGTTATTTTTGCTAAATTTGACCTGTTCGAAGGCCGATTTGAGAGGCAATAGATTTTTGGAGAACTAATTCTCGCTCATTTGAGTTAAGTATCTTACATAAGCTTGGTTTGAGGGTATTTTTCTCATTGACGATGATGTTTATTATATATTGGGGGTGACACACGTGCAAGGTGATGACCGTATATGCGTACACCATGGTTATTCATGATCCGAGTAGACTTTAGGCTATTTTATGCCTTATTTTTCTATCATGCCTCTTTAATATTATATTTTTCTCCACTTGTATGACTATGTGAGCTATTATCCATGCTAAAAATCACGTCTAGGCTATGTGCTTATCTGTTTGAGGCAAAATATGGCTTTGTTTGCTATATTGAGCTATTTGCCTCAACATTAGTCATATTTTCAGTCATGATATAATATCCACGTATTATATCTCTGTCTCTATGCACTTTTTATATGTTATCTCACTTGTTGTTAGTGTCCTTGTGTGTGCCACGGACTATAGTTGAGTTGCGGCACGTTGGTACATTCCGTGTGGTATTTTGATTGTTGGTACTGTAAGATATTGGCATATTGAGACTTGACGGGATTGATGAAAGATCTTTGGCCATAGAGTCGTGCTGATATTGATTGTGAGGTTATGCTTGCGCCAAGGCCTCATATTAGGCTGAGTGATATTGATTGTTGACCTTTGATCCGATCGGTGCTTGGGATAGGATCCCCCTTCAAGGCCAGGTAATAGTCCATGTTACTTTAGACCTTGTGAGTGCAGGAACTTAATATATACTTAGTGAGTGACGTATGTCAGGCACCCGTACAGTGCTGAGTGTGTGTGTAATAATTCCGGGGTATTGTGCCAGGCACTATAAAAGTTCTAAGAGTATGATTGAGGGGGACTTGTGCCAGCACTATGAATGTGCTGAGACTTTATATACTTGATGATTAAACTATGATATTGTTGATACATGTATAATTGTCATGCAAGTATAAAGTTGTATCTTTCTTATACTAATTGATATTTGACGTCTCTATTTGATCTTTAGAGCTTGAAATCGCAACTTACTTTGATAAATCGTTGTTCAGGTGATTTCTGTAGAAAAGTTGATGTCTTGACTAATATACTTGACAAGCATGCTTATTTTTCCTCTTATTGTGATAGAGTTGAACCTGATATTATTTGAGCTACTTTTCCTTTTTGCCATCATTATGTTGTTATTGGTTGTTGAAAGTAAGTATCGGACTTTGCCAATCTCGTTGCTGCTTTCAGTCCAAGGTTAGGCTTGCTACTTATTAAGTACATAGGGTCGGTTGTACTTGTACTACGCTCTGCACGTTATGTGCATATCCAAGTAAAGCTGATCGTGGTGGTTGCCAGTGAGTCATATCCGGATTTTGTGGAGATTTTGAGGTAGCACTATTTTCCGTTTGCATGCCTTGAAGTCTCTTTTTTATATAATGTTATTACTGTTCGGTCTTCCAGACAATATTGTATTTTATTCATACTCTGTATTTAGTATTCTATAGAGCTCATGCACTCGGTGACACTAAATATTTAGGTGATTTTCAGTTGTATTGTCATTTTGACTTCAGTTACTTGGGCTATTCCACAATTTAAGATTATTCCTTATTTTTAATGAAGTCTATTTCTGCATGTTTGTTGTTGGCTTACCTAACAAGCGATATTACGCCACATTATGATTACGATGAAATTTTGGGTCATGATAATAAATTAAACTAATAACGAAACAAAAAGATACAAAAGGGTAACAATGAAATGATGGCAAGGAAGGATTAAACTTTGAAGAAGAGGGTGAACATAGAATGAAGGTAAAGAAGGATTAAATTTTAGGGCCTGTTTGGGAGGACATCTCGTAACTAAATTTGTTGGATTTGAAGGATGGTAAGGAAGGATTAAGCTTTAGCGTTTGTTTGGAAGGACATCTCGTAACTGATTTGATATATTTATTAGGGTAATAATTATACAGACTAGTAATTGCACAATATAATAATTACATTAATTTGTTAGTTTAACGTAACTATAACGTAATTCTATGTATCATGCTTGGCTGCATAAGTACAATCATATAATTAAATATTTTTTTACTTTAAAATAAAGCTAATATTATAAATTAAATAAACTTTTTTAGATGAACAAGTAAATAACTTTAATGTGTGACAAACTTATGTGCATATAAGAAATGTTGATCTTTTATTTACTATTCGGTATTGAAAGGTCACCTTATAATTATCATTAATTCTTACCTCCTCTTTGAGAATTAAAAATTATAATTAGTCTCTTTAAATTACAATTAATTTCTTGTTAATCAGATAATTATTTGGCCAAGCAAATAATCTAAAATTGTGGATAAACATATTCAATTATACCTAAATTCAATGATAAGATGACTTTCCAAACAGGCTCTTAAAGAAGAGGATAAAAGATTAAACGGCAAAGGGTCAAATATACTCTTGTACTACCAGAAAAGGTTTAAATATCCTTCTTATACTTTAGGTCTGAATATACCTATGTCATAATACTATTGGTTCAAATATACCCCTCTTCTGTTAAGTTTGTCCAAGGTGGACATCTAATTCTACGTGGCACTGATATTTGATGAGGTGGATGACACATGGCATGCCACCTCAACGTCCCTAATCCATATATAAAAGACTAAAATTTAAAATATAATATTTTTCATGGTAGAGGTATTGGTGGCAATAGTGGTAGAGGGAAAGGAAATTTTAGTGGTGGAAAAAAATAAAAGGAAGGGTAAAATAGGTTAGAGGCTCATCAAATGTCACTGTCACGTAGGATTGGATGTCCACTTTGAATAAACTTAACGGAAAGAAATATATTTGACCCAATAATATAATAATATGAGTATATTTTGACTCAAAATATAACGACAGATATATTTAAAGCTTTTCTGACAGTACTAGGCTATATTTAGCCATTTTTCCGAAGATTAAACTAACAAACATCTTAATAAGACAAACAGCCGTACAAAAGAGGTCTTCCAAAGCTTCCTCGTAAGTCGTAACCAGTAAGTGTGTCTTTTAATAATGATGTTCTTTTGTTCTAATCACTTGCCCTAGTAACCAATTTTAATTAGGACAGCCACTTTTGTATTGATAGGAGATGCGTGGGCTGGCCCCAGATGGTTAACCGTGTGGCCTTGATCGACTCAAAAGGGCCACGCCCCTTACTTTGGTAAAAATTGCACGCCCTGGTTGTTAAAAAAATAATTAATTTATACCCACTATTTAAACAACTTCAAGCCTTTTTCTTATTTTTCTTCTTCTTCGGGTAATTGTAATTTTATATGGTATTTGTAAACATATGTTAAGATAGTTTATAGTAGTGAACTGTTGTGGCACTTTATTTTTTACTATTGCTTAGGTTTTTTTTTTCTTTTTCTTAATTACAATATGGGTTCGTTAGATTTATTGTTATTTTGACTAATTGATGATTGGAGTTGTTGTTGATGATATTTCGAGGTAATGTTTCAAATTTGAATTCATTTGGAGTAGATTTAGGTATTAAAGCGTATATTAGATTGTTACAATTCGAAGAACAAATTTTTGTTTTTGGGCAATTTGCACTTCAAGCCTATTTGGCCTTAAGTGCATGAAAATGTAGTTGCACTTCAGACCTTTTGGTCATAAGTGCATCTGAAGTGTAATTTTTTACTTCAGACTTATTAGTCTTAAGTGTATGAAAATGTTTGTTGCACTTCAGAGCTTTTGACCTTAAGTGTATCTGAAGTGCAATTTTTCACTTCAGACTTATTGGTCTTAAGTGCATGAAACCATTGGTTGCACTTCAGTCCTATTTGGCCTTAAGTATATCTGAAGTGTAATTTTTTCACTTCAGATTAATTTTTTTTACCTTAAGACCCAATAAGTCTGTAGTTAATCGTAAAGTGAGTAGACTTTGTAAATTTTTTTACAAAGTACGTATAAGTTCAATTATAATCCCAAAATCAGGTATAGATGCAAAAGCCCCTCGGTTTGGCAGGGTCCAAATCTTTGACCAATGCCAGTTTTTACCTGTTTCGGTCCAAGCAAAGCAAATTTCTTTTCCAAACTGACTCGAATCGAAACCATGCAATAACAAAGAAATAATCACCAAAAAATAGAAAATATATGGGTTTGAAGAGTACTTTACCAAGACCTAGAATATACACCGTTTTGCTTCTCATAAAATGTCAGTAGGGAAAGGACAAAAGTATCATGTTAATGCTAAGCTTGCGAAAAGCTGATAAGTATGTCATTGCAGAGGTGAACAAATTGGTAGTATCCTTTTGCCGCAAAGTGCAAGCGTATGCTTTTAAAAATAATAAATATATACTTATTTCAAACGTTAATAAAAACGATACATTTGCCACAGAGAAAAACTACTTACAATGTTTTTGATATTTAAGCATCATCATCAAAGGATCTAGTGGGAATGGTTCGAGCTTGAATTCTGCAAATGGAGTCCTTCCTTCTACGGAGCATTAAACCCTTCATGGTAGTTTTTCTATGGCATGAATCCATTAATTGGTCCATTTAGATCATTCTTAATTGCCAAAAAAAAAAAAAAGGAAACCAACATTTATGAAATGTGGTATAGACCTAAAATGAATAAAAATAATAAAATAATCTTACACCTAACACTTAAATATTAGAGTTTGACCTTTTTTACACGAAAAGTGTAACGAATATTTACACTATAGAATCGGTTGAAGCCAATCACAATTAGTTTGTATAACATATAAGTATGAACCCTGACGGAGTCAGAATTTTCTCCGAAATTGTTCAAAATATTAAAAAGTATACACACGAAGAAATCAAGGAGTGTCAATATCTAGTATATATAAAATTTTAAAAAAATTTCGGCAAAGGAATGTTGGTTCACGTTGGACAAAATAACATATATAGTAATTTTTTTGCATACTATAAACTTCAATGATAGTATAAATATTTTTTATCAAATTAGAGTATCTAAATAATTTAAAAGAAAAAAATTCGCACGTCTTAAAAGCTTTTAAGCGAAACGCATGTCCGTGCACCTTCTTTGTAGTTACTTCATCTTCATGATCCGAAAAATGTAGAGCTGCAGACCTTTTTTGTATTTCTTTAGAGAAGTTGATCAAAATGTTTCATTACTGAAATAATTAAATAATTGTTGCTATAATCAGTGTTTAATATGTAAACAATTGTTTGTGTTTTAGGATCTCCAAGAAACATTAGCCGTGAATACCCGTCACTTTCTCATTTGGACCAGAAAGCAAACTAATTCGAACAAATTTATTTAATACGTGGAAATAATGATATTGTATAGTCACTCTTAAAATAATAATCCTTTAATATACATAAAAAACTTTGCTTTTTGAGACAGGCTAATAGTATTTTTTTGACTATCAAATATAAATAATTTTTGACGTGCACTAAAGTGATAATAGTCCTTTAACATGTGCAGGAAACTTTGCGAGTTTCAATATTTTTTATAAATATTTTATTGGGTCCCAGTAAAATTCGAATAGAGGAAAAGTCCAGCAGACTTTAATGGGAAGCGAAATTAACATTGAGAAACAAAGTATACAGTGTTATAAGAAAAATCAAATTATGGTGGATGTCTACTATTCCTCCATGATCTTCTCAAATACTTAATGACATATTCAATGACATATTTCTATGCTTAATGACATATTCAATGACATATTTTTCTTCACTTTTCATGCCTATATAAAGGCCCTGTAATAGATAACAAAATACACACAATTGAAGAAGAAAATCTTTTCCTTCTCTCTATCTCCATTTCTTGTTCATGTTTTACTAAATTGCTTTTATTTCATAACAACATGTCTTGTTCATGTTTTACTAAGTTGCTTTTATTTTATAACACGTTATCAGCACGAATTGCTCATTTCATAATCTTCTATGTCAAGACTATGTAAGTTATAAGCAGGCAATGAGATCAAGTACAATGAAAAATGTCTTGGATGATAATACAAAGATAAGTTTTACATCCATCTAAACCCATTCATATTTTCATATCTTTGCATTAACTTTATGTGCAGTGTTTAGTAAAAATATTTTTTTCAATTGTATCCAGTGAAATAAAGAACTAGAATGGTATGTCTTTATTTGCTACATCTCTTATAGGACAAAGATAATATTCTAACGTATATATATGTTCTGACCTTTTACATACTATGATAGATAATTATTAAGATAATTTAGTAATAATATTTTTACCATCACATGATGTATTTCATTGAAAGCAAAATTATCAAATATGTAGGCGATTTTACAGTACCTTGCAAATTTGGCATTCGAATATACAATCAATATAAACTCAATATAGTTATAATTTATAATAGTCACAGTTATGCATTAAGCCTTAAATATTTTTGCTGAAAACATAAGACTCATTCCTCCGTATTGAATTTTTTTGGTGAAGTTCTTATAATCTTTGAAATATAAGTGGTTATAGGTTATCTGTACCTTTCCCCTAATTAATTTATTAAAATGTAAAAGTGATTGTATCATTTGAAAACTAAATGGCATATATCCTAACTAGCATTTTTGTTGCAGAGGAATTGTTTCAAGATTGAAATAGTTATATATGTCTTCTTGAAAGTTAATTTACTTATGCCTATAATTATGAAGTAATAATATTTTAAAGGCTAGAGTGCGAGTCCTAGTGAATTTTGGCCCATTATGCCAAAGTTTGAGGGTAAGACAATGGGTTCATGTCCCAACGCACTATGTTGATAAAACGATATTGGATTCAAGTTCCAACGCATTATGGCCTAGCATGCCTTTATATGGGTAAGGCATTGGGTTTGAGTCCTAATGCATCATATTGATAATAATAATAACTAAAGAAAAAAATAATGTAATTTTCATGAAAAAGCATGAAGTTTGTCCCACTTGATTTGCTCCATTCTTGAAGTGAATGTGATAGCAGTGCATGATAAGTCTAAATAAAGACAAGTGGTTGACCAATGAATATGGGCGTGCGAAAGGCCAAAATAATAATAGTTATCACTATGGTAATTATAAAAAGGGAGAAATTCTTTGAAGAGAATGTGACTTGTGATAAATATTGAGATTGCGGACTCATTCCTGAAAGTGAATATGAAAATATATATATATGATAAAGATTATGCATAATAATGTACTTGTGCATAGTTGGATAAATACTGCAACTCACCTCTAAGGGAGGTTTGAGACAAAGAAAGATAATGAATATTATTGTGTAGTTACATAAATATATCATTGGTCGCATGCATATGATATACCAAAATATATTTTGTCATGCCTTATGAAAGTTATTAAAAGCAAAATTAAAGCAAAAAAAAAAATTTATTTTGCTTATGATGATTTTGAACATTACAATTATTATGATATGATTCTCTTTGTGAAGGAGACATTCATTATATGGATGGTGTGACAAAAGATCTTGTAGTACAAAAACAGTTAAGAGTTCTGAAAGAACTAATTTGTTACCCCGGATGAATAAAATTATTCATAACATTAATATTGTATTAAGTCTCAAAAGAAATATTTTGATTTACAAATATATTAGCCAAAGTGGTTGGCATATTGAGACTATAAATGAAAAGAAGATTGAATATCTTTATATTACTATAATCATACCGGGTAAATATGAAAGGTTACCTGACTTTTCTTTTATTTGTACTACACAAGTATAAGCATGATGATGCAATCACAAGCCACAAGTAAACTAGAGGTTTACTGAAATAAATATTAGTTGGCATGACCGGTTGACCATCTCGGTTCAATTATGATGCGAAAAAATTAATTGAGAATTACATTGGCATATATTGAAGAAATATAAGATTCTTCAAGAATTTCTCTTGTGCTGCTTATTCTCATGATATACCAGTTAAGGTTAGGGATTGAATCCCTTGATTTCTGGAACGAATAAAAGGTGATAAATATATGGGCCCAGTCACCTTCCATGTGGACCGTTTACTATTATATGATTTTCATAGATGCATCTATTTTATGGTCACATGTGCATTTGTTATCAACTTGTAGTTTGGCTTTTGCAAGATTGATTGCTCAAATTATTAGAGCACAGTTCCAGAATATAAATTATGATGATTTATCTTGATAATACTGGTTTAAATCCAAGTTGGTTTAGTAGAAATTGTATGCCTCCAATTATATCTAAACCATTGGTTATGAGAATAAAATTGCCAAAATAAAATTTGGTATTTGATGTATTATTTAATATACAACAGCACTTGTAAGCATCTAGCCAAGTTATGATAAGTACTCCCTATCACAATTGGTTCAGGGTCAGGAACCAAATAATTTCCATATAGAAATATGAATGTGCTATATGATTTAATTGTTCTACCACAGTGCACAAAGATAGATCCCCAAATAAGGCTAGGGATATGTGTTGGTGATCCCAACAATAGGGGAAGAAAATGGGCAGCTGAAAAAGTAATGCATGTAATAAATTATTATGAGTACATCGAGATCCTCGTACGAGAAAATGTGAACTTGAAGTTCAAGTGATAATTCATTTGCAAAATATTGACGGGCGTATTTGCTGACCCAAAGCTAAATGTCATATTCAACTGCTAATACTCCAAATAAAATAAATTCCATAATGAATAGAGTCCATGGTATGCATAAAGCATAATAGACTAATCGGTTCCAAAGATAAAACTCCTTGAACAAGGAGAGGAGCAAATGTTCAAGATGGTCATAATAAGGAGGCAAGTGCTCTAGAAGAGCACCACGACATAACACTTCATAAGACCTCATGGGAGAGGCTCAGGTACCTGAAAATAATAAGATAAAGAGATCTCAATAAGTTATGTCTTTATTGAATAATAGTAGAACCGATATAAAATGATCGTCGACGATATTGTTAATATAATGTAGCGCTCAATATTATTAATATTGACGAGGATCTTGAGCTCAAATCTGTCATGAAATGTGGACAGATAAATAATTGGCCAAATGAAAAATACGCAATAAAAATTGATTTCACATGAAAAATATGAAGTTGGACGGATAGTCCCAGCACCTGAAAGTATAAAGCCAGTTGAGGTATAAATGTGTTCTTGTGCGAAAAAAAAAAGAAGGTCAAGTCGATAGACATAAAGACGACTTGTGTCACAAGAAGATTTGCAAATATCCTGGCATTGATTATATAGAGACATGTTCTCCTGTGGTGGATGTCGCCATTTCAGGTTTTAATCTGGCAATACAAGAAAAACGTGATATGCGTATAATGGAAATCATTGAAGGATTTAAATTGTTCTGAAGCATATTAAGGTTTCCAAGTAATTTATTAAATAAAGCTTAAAAAAAATCCTTATACGGATTGAAACAATTAGGGCACATGTGGTATAATCGCCTGAGTGAGTACCTGTTGAAAGAAGGGTACAAGAATGATTCAATTTGTCCTTGTGTCTTTATAAAAAGATTTGGATCTAAATTTGTTATAATCACCGTGTATGTTGATGATTTAAATATCATTGGAACTCCTAGGGAGCTTCCTAAAGCAGTAGAGCTTCCTAAAGTAGTAGACTATCTAAAGAAAGAATTTGTAATGAAATCTTAGAAAGACAAAATTTTGTCTTGGTCTACAAATTGAGTATATGAAAGATGGAATTTTTGTCCATCAATCAACATACACTAAAATGATTTTAAAGCGATTTTATATGGATAAAGCACATCCATTCCGACCTCATGAAAATAATGAAGAGCTTCTTGGTCCCGACGTACCATATCTTAGTGCAATTGGTGCACTAATGTATCTTTCTAACATTACAAGGTCTGACATAACTTTTTCAGTTAATGTCTTAATAAGATATTGCTCTGCTCCTACAAGGAAACATTGGAATGGAATCAAACACATATTGCGGTATCTAAAAGGGACTACCGGTATGGGATTATTTTATGGCAATGATTGCAGTCCTGATCTTGTTGGTTATGCCGATGCTGGGTATTTATATGACCCACAAAAGGTTCGATCTCAAACAAGCTATGTGTTTACATATGGAGGCACTGTCATATCTTGGCGATCCACTAAGCAATCAATCGTGGCTACTTCATCTAATCATGCTGAGATAATTGCTATTCATGAAGCAAGTCGAGAATGTGTATGGTTTAGGTTTATAATACACCTTATTCGAGACAAATATGGTTTGAAGTGTGACAAACTACCCACAATTTTGTATGAAGACAATGCAGCATGCATAGCCTAATTGAAGGGAGGATTTATAAAGGGGACAAAGCAAATTTCACCAAAGTTATTTTTCACACATGATCTTCAAAAGAATGGTGATATCAATGTGCAACAGATCCGTTCAAGTGATAATATGGCTAATTTGTTCACCAAATCTCTACCGACGTCAACCTTCAAGAAACTAGTGTACAAGATTGGGATGCGAAGGCTCAAGGATGTGAATTGATGCTCTCATCAGGGGAAGTTAATACGCGTTGTACTCTTTTTTCCTTACAAGATTTTGTCCCACTGGATTTTCCTTGTAAGGTTTTTAACGAAGCAACCAAAAGGCGGATTTCTAAACATGTGTACTCTTTTTCCTTCACTAGAATTTTTTTTCCCATAGGGTTTTTTCCTAATAAGGTTTTAACGAGGCACATTATCTATGGACATCCAAGGGGGAGTGTTATAAGAAAAATCAAATTATGGTGGATGTCTACTCTTCCTCCATGATCTTCTCAAATGCTTAATGACATATTCAATGACATATTTCTATACTTAATGACATATTTTTCTTCACTTTTCATGCATATATAAAGGCCTTGTAATAGATAACAAAATACACACAATTGAAGAAGAAAATCTCTTCCTTCTCTCTATCTCCATTTCTTGTTCATGTTTTACTAAATTGCTTTTATTTCATAACAACATGTCTTGTTCATGTTTTACTAAGTTGCTTTTATTTTATAACATACAGGAGTAATATTTAATATTGTACTGAATTGTTGTAGACGGTTGAGAGAATTCGCAGTTGCCTTTTTATATGAGTTTGGATAATTATCTTGATGTGAACATAAGCTAATTATTACTTTCTTGTTTCAATCTAAATGACATATTTTTCTTATTACTATGTTTCGAAAAGAATAACACATTTATATATTTAGAAATAATTTAACTTTAAACTTTTTATTCTACTCACTTTACCTTTAATGAAAAAATTTTATAACCACAAAAATATCATGTACCCACAAAACTTTTGCCCCTGAACCTTTTTGCACCATATATTTTAAAAGTCTTTTTTTTTCCTTAAATTTTGTGTTAAGTCAAATTACATCATCTAAATTAAAACAGATGGAGTATTATTTTTTGTTAACATGGTATTGGAGCCCAAACTAAATTACTCATGTTAGGTGTGAAACACATGTTGTCTTGTTGTATAGGGGGTGTTTGGTAAGAAGGAAAATATTTTTCGGAAAATATTTTTTAATTTTCTCATGTTTGGTTGACTTAAATTTTTTGAAAAATATTTTCCTCATGAATTTATTTTTTTTTCAGTTTGTGAAAAATATTTTCCCTAACAAGAGAAGTGAAAATATTTTCCCTAACAAGAGAAGGAAAAATATTTTTCAAAACTCCTTTTTAACTTTCCTTACCCTATTCTCCATCAGTGATGGACCATTGAAAACCTTGCTGAAGAAACTAGCCATAGAAATAACTTAAAAAATTAAAATTCTAAACCAATAAACTTTAAATATTGACTCACTCTAATCCTAAATTCTAAACTCTATCGAGAGGGCCTATTTTCAGGAATCCGGAACCAAAATGTGGTTCTTTTGGACTCAAAGAACAAAAATATGTGGAAAAATATTTAGGGACCATAATATGTATAGCTCGGTATTTCACCGCGTTATACCTTAATGGTACGTTTGTCCGTTAAGGTATAGTGCGGTGCAATACCGCGCTATACTTAATTATTGGGCCCACTAATAATTCTTCTGGTATTAACTGACATATCAATAATTCAACAGGGTATAACGCGGTTAAATACCGCGCTATACGTAAAAGTTGGGCACATTAATAAATCTTCTGAACTTAATTGACTAACCAATAATTCAACTGGGTATAGAGCGCATATTTAAGGCATTATACATCAATTTTTTCCTTATTTAAAGAGTTTTAGGAGGATTTTGTAAAAATTCATTCAGAATCGTTCAAGTCTTCCGAAATATTTGTTCGTTAAGTTATTTTGCATTTTGTCATAATGTTTGAAGAGAGAAGAATTAGGGTTTCATTATATTGGGGTGAGGTTGTGATGGAGAATAACTCACTACACTATAGTTGTTCTCTACAGTGTCATATTAAGTTGCCACTTACAATGGAGTACGATACATTGGTTTCGTTGTTATGTAAAAAAAATTAGTGTGAGCAAACGTTCGATGAATATTAAAGTAACCGGAAGATATCCGTATTTTGTTACTCCGCAAGAGGTTGCTTGTTATGCTGAGTTTAACATCGAAGACGATGAAACTCTGAACGATATTTTGAGGACTCCGGATGAACATAGGGAATATCTTGTGATAAAAATGTTGGAAATGTACGTTAAGGCTTAAGACGTTTGCAATAATGAGGTTCCGCAAAGTAGGGATATCCCTCAATCATCGGGTAGTTATTTTGGAGCAGTTTTAGCTGAACAGGTTCCGGGTTAAAGAGTTTGGCCTGATCTAAACTTATCTCCACAGGCGAACGAGGAGCGAGGAAATAATTTCTCCCCTAGTTTACATAATTCACAAGCCGAGTAGTAAACTTTAATTTTCTTTTGTGTTACGATGTTTATTTTTATGTAATGAATTTGTATTAACACTCATATATTCCACAGGGGGTAACGGCCAGATATGAATTTTATAAGTTATGAACCAACGCCCAGTTGAAATATGCCTAATTTTGGTATGTTGGATCATGGTGGTCCATCCTGGAGTCATCATCAACAGGATAATATCAATCATGGGATATCAACACATTATGATTTATAAGTGAAGTGATAAAGCTAAATGTAAAGTTTGGATCAATTTGAGAAATTCATTATTTTATTGGTTGTGTAGTGTAAACGAGCAACTTGAAGATCCTGTCATTACTCAATTGCCCGAAAATGACATATTTAATCGGGATCTGGCAGATGCGTAGAGTCAGGAAGAGAATAGTAATTATGACAACAATGCTGATGAGTCTGTAAATGACACACCCTTCCCTGATGAGGGTGATGATGAGGAGGAAGAGAATGTTGAACCTGATTTGATGAGGGAGCATGCTCCACCTCCTGTTAGACCAAGAGTGTACGAGTCTCACGTGTTGATTCATTCAAGAGAGATTCTCTACCTTGACCATTTGCCAAGTATGCCAGATGTGGATGCCCTCACAAGAGATCTTGATGAAATTCGGACAGCAATGTGGGATGAATCTAGATAAACGGTGCTATCAAAGGGCATGCTTTTTGCTGATAAAGCGCGCCTAAGCAGGACGGTGCGAATGTATAACATAAAAGAGTGTCGTGAGATCGTGGTTCATGAGTCATCTCCGGATGTATACAAGATTATTTGCCGTAGATGGTTTACGGGTTGTATTGGATGCTCCGTGCCAGGAAGCTGAAAACAAATATGTGAGTTGTGGGTAAATACACTGGCACCCACAATTGTAAAATGGACACATTCAATGGGAATTATTTTAACCTGAATATTGACTTAATTTCTCTTGTCTTTATTCCACACATTGAAGCGTCCATAAGGTACAAGATCAAAGAGTATATAACATTTTTCCACCAGGTATATGGATGTACCATTACCAAAAGAAAGGCATTTCTCGGGTGCAAACGTGTGTTTGAAATTTTTTATGGTAACTGGGATAAGTCCTTTGCATCTTTACTCAGGTACATGGCCGCATTGCAACACTTTAACTCCTGGACTATTGTTAAATGGAAGCTTGAGCGGAGTCCGGGAATACCAGAACACATATTCAGATATGTGTTCTGGCATTTAAACTAGCCGTTGATGGTTTTGTGCATTGTCGGCCGGTAATATCCATAAACGACACTCATGTCTATAGAAAGTATGATATTAAGTTGTTGATCGTCGTTGCAGTAGATGCTAATTAAAGTATATTTTCCCTAGCATTTGCTATTTTTGCCAATGAAAGCCAAGAGACGTGGACATTATTTTTGAACCACTCGAAGGAGCACATTGTCAGACAGCGTTCGGGTATTTGTCTAATATCTGATCGTCATGGCGGGATTTTAAGTTCTGTACAGAATTTGCATTCATGGCATGAACCGTATGCCTACCACTGTTACTGTGTAAGGCACCTGAAGTCCAACTTCCAAAGGGATTATCTGAACAAGGACTTGCATGATTTAATATGGATGGCTGCAACAGATCACCAAGAGTATAAATTCAGGAGGCGAATGGAATTGATCAGGCAGGAAGACCAAGGAGCCTATACTTGGTTGATGCGACATGAGCTTGACAAGTGGACTTTGCATGCGGATGGTGGCAGAAGATGGGAAATTCTGTCTACAAATGTGTCAGAGCCTTTCAACGGGTTATTGAAGTCTGCACTGCACGTGGATTGCATGTCACTGCCATGGTGCGGATGTCATTCAAGCCTATGGCGTAGAGGTTTATTGAAAGGTCTAGAGGTTCATCCTCATTGATGGAAATGGGTGTTGAATTCATGCCAATACCAATGAAAAGATTTGAGAAATACAGGAAGCGAGCATAGTGGCATTCATTTTTGCAGTATTGCAACGAGAGAAATATTTTTGAAGTTCGCACTGCTATTCATCACAACCGGGGAAATAATACACACACCGTCAATGAAGCTAGAAGGTTATGCTTCTATGGTAAATAGTCCATCTATCACATGCCGTGTTCATATGCCATGAAGTGCTTTCAACATATAGGTTTTGCAACAATGATGTACGTTGATAAAGAATATAGTGTTGTTGCATACTGAAACACCTATAGTGGACAGTTGCAGCCAGTGGGTGTTGAGCATATTGGCCGCCGGAACCATTTAAAATGGTATGTAACAAGGAGTATGTGCGTCAAAGTCACGTGCAGAAAAGAACGCGTATACAGAACCAAATGGATGTTGGTGATACCGTTTATGCACGTAAATGTGGCATATGTTCCCAAACAGGACACGGCCGCCGTAAATGTCCTTCAGCTAGTTTGGGTAGCTGTGGTAATTCAGCTCCCGATGGAACTTCATCCAATGTGCCAATTTAAATGTATGTAAATATTCAGCTTGCAAAATATATGAAATAAAATTATGATTCCAATGGGTTTAAATCTAATTGATATTTAGCATTAATACTTCAGTACAACAATTTAACATACACCCCAAGAAAAAAAAAAACAATAGTCATTCACCATTATCATCGTTGTCTGGCACTATTTCAATGTCATTGTCTTCATCTTCTTTGTCAACATCGTGTACGCACCCTTCGGGACCGAGGGCATCAGATTCTAGGCCCCAATTGACACACATTTCTCGTATTTCATCGCTATCATCAATAAGACCACTTGCTTGATTTCTACAACAATATGGGACTCCAATGTCCAACGTCTGTGGCAGAAACTTAGGTAGTCCCTCCCACTCGACAACTGTTGGGAAAACAGGATAATCATTGTCTCTATGTAATTTTTCATTTTCGAATAAATCCCAGTACTGATCCTCCATTCCTCCCAGGTAGTTAAGATCATCCATTGCATCATGAACAGCTAGTGCCTTTTCCATCTCTAGAATCTCCTTCATTAAATGCCAAATCACTTCTGGTTCATCTTTGTGTGTGTTTGTTAGGAAGGTTACAGACAGTGCTTGTGGCACAACAAGCCCATGCCAGCGACATAATACTTCATAATCACATCATTTTGAATAAAGGGAACCCATTGTAGTTTTTCGCCCCAAATTCGCATACCTTTAGGCTTTGTAGAATGCGTTTCACCGTCAATAATATGCCCTGCAACTTTGAGATCCGTGTATATATTAATAGGCTTATTTTTCAAGGGACGTAAAAAACCATACCACTTGTCATCAATCAAGTAAGTATAGCAACCTAGAATATTGTTTCAAGGTAGGGATCGATAGTGTTAAGACGTGTTCCATGGGGATCTGTTGAACTACCTTCACCCTTCTGCCTCTTTTGAACCACTTATAATCCCCGTTGGTAGGACGAAAATCAATGTAGATTTGAAGAATGGTATGATGAACCCATTAACCAGGAATACTACAAATTATGTTTGCAATGTGTTTGGAATATGATCGGTGAATACGAACTCCAGATTTTTAAACTACAACAATAACTTGCGGCAGCGCAGGAAAAACTAAAAGAGGCAGAAGAAGAAAAAAATAGGTTGGAAGAGCAATTTAAGTGGTTGAAGCACAGAATAATGGGCGATAGTGACTAAACAAATACATGGATGTGTTGAGTGTAGTATTTTATCTTTATGTTTTACGTCTTATGTGTTTTCATTAATTGTACCGAATTTAAATTATGTACAGTTGTCATTTTTATTTTTGTGTTGCAGTATTAAACTAATAAATAACCCGAAAAATAAAAACACATGCGCAAATAATGTAAAACATAAATAGTGTTGCTAATATATACTAAATGTCATATGTACAAATAATAAAAAAATGTCAATGTGTCCCACAACCTGTATGTTTTAAAGCATTGGCTGGTCTGAGGCGCATCCCATCCCGCCCGGCTATACTATCAGGATCATCCTCATCATATCGCCTCTTTATCCGAGGATGCGCTGCAGCATGATCGTCGGTAAGGCTGGCAGGCTCGGTAGAAGGGGTCGTCGGTCCAGTAGTAAACTACAGAATAATAAGATATTTTAGTATATGAAATATATATTACTAATGTACGTGTTAGCCAAAAAAATTTTAATGGTCTTACCATGATCTAGGCAGGCTCCTAAATATAATCATTTGTCTCAGGCATATCAGTATCGCACAAAGTGGCCTCCGTGACGGGCGAGGATGATTCCTTTAAAAAAAATTAAAACGCTTTAGAAATTGATGACTAATCAATGAGATAAAAACAAATATAAATAATAGTAATACAAACAAACCTGTGCATGTGAAAGATCCTCGGCATCCCTCGATGATGACCCATAACTCAGTCGGCACCCACTGTGCACATCTCGTGTCGGACGATCATTAGCAACCGTCGATGGCTCTGGGGGACCAAAAAAATACTGATCTCACTCCTGTCGCGTAATGGACGTGCCCATGATCAACAATGGAGCTGACGAGGTCACCTGCAAAGTCCCTGGCGTCAGCTAAAGTCTGAATGACAACATATCACGAGGAGCATCATTTGGCTCAGGGTGGTCACCCGGCTGATCAACTCCAAAATCCTGAATAGGTGGCTCAACGCCCCCTTGCTGAGGACCACGTCCTTGCCGACCCCCAAGACCTCGTGGGACACTTCTTCCTCTCTAGGCACGCCTGCCATGTTGACCACGTTCAGGCTCTACTGCTGGCCCATGATGGTATTGCTCTGGCGGCAGATAATCAGCCTCGTGCCCTAAGCGCTCATCATCTCGGGCTCGCCTCAATGTTCGGGAAGCCAGATCTGTAACCTGCCGGCCATACTCGTGCAAAGCTGCCACTCCCTCGCTGGTATGCTGCTGCATCTGCAGCCCCAACTGATAGAACAGATGTAAGTCAATAGCCTGCACAACATGTAAAATATTATTTATGGAACGCTAGGTTAACGTTATAAGTAAGTATAACAGATAACATACCAGTGCCTCATGCCTATCGGCATATGGAATGTACCGGCCACTAGCGCGATGAACGGGATTCCCACCGAAAAGTTAGGTAATGCTGCGGTACCAACCCATATACTCATGCTCACCATCTGTATGCTCAGGTGGAGGGGGTGGCGGAATTAGGTCATGCCGACGGTCCCAAATCTCAATCTGCGCCTTTAGCCAGACCACGTATGTCTGGTCAACCCTAGAACGATCATCCTGTTGGTAATTTGTCCTAAGCCAAGCGGGCGGAGTAGGTACAAGCTACGGTCGACCAAACTGGTGAAGGACTCGCTCGGTGGGATGATGCTCGACAATATCGAGACACATCAATGGGACGGAAGAGCTCTACATAAGTTGGCCGCTCGAGCAATAATGGGGCAAACCAGCTATTAGCTCGTCATTGTATGGCCTCCATATGAACTATTAAGTAAAAACGAGAATCGTGAGTAACCGCAACACATATAAAGCCAAGCAAAGTAAACTTAAGTATACATGTACCTGCGGGCCCTCCAACAAATCCCTGCAATAGGGGAGATTATGTAGAGCCTCGACCTCGCGTCCGTAGCCTCGCCTATCAACCAACCTCCTAGCTAAAGGGCGAAATGGTGGAGGTGGTGCATCTGGAGCGATGGGTGGTAGAGGTGGCTGTAATTGCAGGAACCGCTCCCAGGACCAAACCTAATATACAATGTGGACGTAAAATTTAAGGTATATTTTACTATGTATGTTATAATCACGAAAATAATTGACTATGTTTTCACCTACAGCAGCAACAAAAATCCGGCAACGTCTCCCTGGGTGCCCATACTCGCCCGGCACATCTGCCTATAACAAGTAACCTAGAACAATTGCACCCCAGCTGTAATCAGATAAATCATCTAGCCGCTCAAGATGATGAAGAAATCTCAAGCTGACTAGGTTTCCCGAAGTGTTCGGGAACAATACCCCACCAAATATAAGCAGCAACAACAATCTCGTGTACCGATCGATATGAAGACCCGGTGTATCATCCATAATGTCCGCATCCATTGCCTCCAGATGCAGTCGGACGGGCGTCAACTGCAAACGATTGGGCCCACTCAATGTAGCCTCCTCCGCTTGCTGGAACCCAGGAGCCGCTGCAACATCTCCAGGTACTGCAATCCCGTATAATCTCTGAGCGCATGTGGGTAAGCTACATGATGTCCATCAACTGGTAGCCCACACAGAACCTCCACGTCCTGAAGCGTGATAGTATCATCGCCAATGGGTAAATGAAATGTGTGCGTCTCCGGTCGCCACCGCTCTATCAAAGTCGTGATCAACGACCAGTCCAACTACAACCGGACGATCTCAATAATCCTATAGAAACCCGTATCCTGAAGGTGACTGACTATACGGGGATGGAGTGGGTGGGCCCTAAGAAAGTCTCACATATGGTCTACCCGTCTAGTGCGGAATGTCTGGGCCAAACACTGCCCCTCCCATATGTACGAAGACATATGCTCTGCCTGTAGTAACAGTAGCTCTAGCGATGCAAGTCCGGGATGCACAAGCGGAACCTTCATCACGACTACTGTAAATTGAACAATATTAACTAAAGTATTTTTCTTTTTCATTGTTTAATATCTTTAAATATATTGTAATATTTTTAATATTAAAATTTATTCAATATTTTTACTATATTGTTAATTAAGTTGATACATTCGATAATTTTATATGTTACTTTAATATTTTATATGTTAGTTTACTATTTTATATGTTTGTTTATTATTTAATATGTTAGTTTATTATTTTATATGTTACTTTATTACTCACATATTTTTTACTATAATAAAATTAAATAATTAATTTTCATAACTATACAAGATTTAATTATTAAATATTCATGTAACAATACTTAGTTTGACAAATATTGTTATTTTCTAATGTTATCACTACAAGAAATTAGGTGTTTTGTGGCGACTTTCAGTAGCGACCACTTCAGTTTCCACTATTAGTATGGTTTTAGCCACGACTTGAAAAAGTCGCCACAAATAGTGATATCTTTAGTAGCGGCAGCTGTAGTCATTACAGAAAGTAAATATTTAGTGGCGACTTTATTAAAATCGCTTCTAATATATATTAATTTTTTAATTCCTCCCCGAATAAAATATTTGCTGAAGAAGCATTTGTAGCGGCGAATCAACAGTTGCCACAAAAGGTCTATTGAGGCGATTGAGACGCCTCTGATTCTTTGTCGTAAATTGAAATGGGTAAATGCTTCGTACCTTTGTTTATTTTTCTCATTTACCCAAATCCTTCTCCTCTTTCTGTCAAAACCCTAGAGTTGTGATGGCCATTTCTCAATATTTTACTGCCTTTCCTTGGGAGAGACGGGAGCATAAGTGCAGCTTCTAAGATTCAGTATTGATATTACCTTTAGGATACCACACAAAAGGAAATTGATTTATTGGTTATAGTAGTACATTTAACGATGTTAATGTCTTATGAATAATTTTCATTAAGTATTCGGGTGAATGAAAAACATGTGTCAAAATTTGGTATTTGTTCTTCTTTTAGATTAAAGTTGGAGTTGTACTAGATATAATATCTATAGTAAAAGTATTAAGGGAAGTAACACTCTCACTATTAGAATACTAACACTAATAAATTGCCCTTATAATCATGAAAGAGCAGTGAAAATTTGACTCGCATTGGAAATACTCTTTTCAGAAATCTACAATGGTGTTCTTTTCTTGTGTGTCTCATCAGAGCTAATCATAGTTTTGATTCATAACTCCGTCCGAGTTCTCATTATGTCCATAGATATCATGGCTTTGGAAAATCTTATTCTTATTTAGCTAATATGTATTTTGGTTCTTTTCTATTTAAGGGACTGTACAAAAACAGTTTATGGTTGTTCTTGAAGATGCTATTTGTATTGGAAAGTCTGACTTCAATTTTTTCACCCATGACTTAAAAACTATACTTTAGTAAGACACCATGAATCAATAACTAATTTGATGAAAAATCAGCTTTGTTATTTTCTCTACAATACCATGCACGAATATGTGTATAGCTTGGAATAATATCATCAGAATGTGTGCTATAAAAATAGAATTTTGGATCTTTGGCACATCTTCGAAATAATAATTCTACAAACATTACTCGTCTGAAGGCCGCATAAGGCCTAACTATGTCTTTTTTAATAAAATCTAGAACATGACTTGGTCTGCTCTTCTTCGCTACTATTAAAATATGTCTCTAGGAATTTATTTAGGATATGATTAATTAAATACCTTGAAGGGATTTTTATTTATTTGAACTATTTTGGACTTGTTGTTTGGAGTCTATTCCCATGCATACATAAAAAAACTCATCACGAGTAGGTGTTCTATACTATGTTTAGGTGCAGAGCTAAATAAAAAAATATGTATTGAATGCTGATTAAAAGGAGAAGTACATCTTTGTTTTTATCTTAAGTTAGGTCTTCAAGAAATATGATTAGCTTCCTATTATGCCTTAGTACGTCATAACCTTGAGTAGTTTGCCAAATAAATCTGGAAACTTGTTCTAAGAGTAAAATTTCAATCTTGATGGGTATGTTTTCATCTGATTTCTAGAAAATATGTTCTTTTTTGCGCAATATGTATACTGGTTTTGTTGAGTCTTTATAACTAGTGATGACGCGTCGGGAATTTATATGCATTGATGTCTGAAATATCGTTTAAAAAAATTATGTTGCAACTTTGGATGGTCTATTTTATTAATACTATTAATCATAGTCGAAACACAACTTCAAATGTTGTACTTGATTCCAAAAAGTATTATTCCGTACTACTTTATAGTTGTGAAGTACTTGATGGTCATCTTTGGCTTGTTTTCTTGCTGAATTTGGATAATGTGAGGAACTGGGACACCTACAATTTCAAAAATAGCTAATTGTACATAACATGCTTGTTTTTGCCTTAAATACAAATACTTGGTATTTTGTCTATGCTTCACCTTCTATGTGTGGGAAATGTTCCTCACTATCTAAGTTTTTCTTTTGACGGTTAAATTCTGATAAGACTCATTTTCAAAATATATTTATAAATTAGGTATACACTAATAGTGAATATGACATCTTTGTATTGAAGATTCTATATGTTGTTACCTCTAGGGAATTTGTGCCTTCATTAGCCTAATTTGTTAAATTGTTAAGCATTTTTAGCTTGTATTTTTGACAAATCATAATCAATAGTATTAAGTATTAACTTTTACTGAAACTCTTTCTTGGTTCAATTGATGATTCATTTAAATTAGGAGAAATTGATATGATAGGTAAGATTAGTTTGTCCATAACATTTCTAAGATTCTACTTGGTCGGTTCTGGTAGTTAACGAAAAATCTGGCATTAAGGCTTGGATCGATGACATTGTTGAAGGGGTGAACAAAGATATATCTTTTCCAAATCAGCTTACAGAAAGTAAACTTCTCCAGTGAGCTGAATTGAATTATTTTAATCTTTGTTTCACTTCTAGAGTTGCTCTTAAAAGTGAGTGTACATTTCTGGTGCCTATGAATCTACTTCTAATTGTTAACGTATTTGATATTGGTAGTGTAACTACCCGACCGATTGTTTTGACTATTGCAATCCCGTTTCCCTATTTACTGCTCAAATTGTGAATTACAGTTGTGAATTATTTTAATCTTTGTTTCACTTCTAGAGTTGTTATTTGACTAGTGTACAGTTGACCGGATGTTGACTTATGTGTAACGATCCCGGAGAAATTTTGCTAAGGAAATTAAAGTTTGGTGGTGCCGAGGTAGATCAATTAGTACAAAGATTATAGAAATTTCTCGCGGCTCGGACGTTTTGAGTTGAACAATGCACCGATGTATAAAGAAAAATTTTGTCAGAAAAAGGTCATTTCTGCGACCACTATGCGGTCGCAGAATCACTCTGCGGACCGTATAATGGTCGCAAAGTGGATCAGGTGAGGGGCAAGATTTGAGAAAAATCTGCGGTGCACTATGCGACCGCATACCTGTTTTGCGGTGTATTATGTGAGCGCAAAACAAGTATGCGGACCGCATAATGACCGCAGACCGGGTCAGTAACGCCCAACTTTGGAGGCCAAATTATGCGGCCGGTATGCGGACTGCATACCTGGCGTCAGAGCTTCCATTCTTTCTAATATTTGACCTGACCCAACTTCGATTTATAGCCCTTGAAGCTCATTTTTGAGCCAAAATCTGATATTTTAGAGAGAACGTGAAGACTTTGTCATTTATCCATCAATTCTTGTTCAACGTTTGAAGATTTTACAAGGATCTTGTTAGGGCTTCAAAAAGGTAAGAATTTCTTTCCTCACTCCTTTAATTTTGGGTTTGGAGTAAAATGGATGATTTATAGTATGATTCTTGGGTGTAAGAGTATTATGTATACATACCAATAAGGTTGTGGAAAGATTGTTAAGTTCAAATGGGTAAGGATTGGGTTGAAAATGGTAGAATTCTTCATAGGCTTTAATTGAAGATTTGAGGGTCGAGTTGGTGTCGGATTTTGGTAAAATTTATATGGTTGGACTCGTGGTTGGAGGAGCGTTCATATTCTATAACTTTTGTCGGGTTCCGATACATGGGCCCCACGGGCTTTTTTAGTTAAATCGGATTTTATTGGAAATATTAGTATCTTCTTATGGAATTAATTACAATAATTGGTATTGACTGAATCGAATTAATTGTGGCTAGATACGATACTTTCGGAGATCAATTCTCATGGAAAGGGCATAGCGGAATAAAGAATTACATGGGTTGAGATAAGTAACAATTATAAATCTGGTCCCGAGGGTATGAAACCTCAGAATTTGGTATCATGTGATTATTTTGGAGGTGGCGCACATGTTAAGTGATGGGCGTGTGGGCGTGCACTGAGGGGATTATGACGTGGTCCGTCCCGGAAAATTGTAAAGTTGAATAATTTATTGTTAGCTATATGATCTCTATATGTTGAAGAAATTTGACTATAAATCATGTTAGAAATCATGCTTAGGCTATGTTATAGTACTGTTGAGACCCGTAGAGGTCGCGTACTTATTGAATTATTTGCTAATTGTTGTCTTGTACTCAGTCATGATTTTTCTTGCGTATTATACCTCAGTCTTTCTGGATATTTATTGATATACTATGTTATCTTTGTTTGGGCTAATCTTTATGATTTCTGAGAGCCCGAGAGACTTGAGAGGTTGAGGACTGAGTAAGGCTGAGGGCCTGTCGGTGAGGTAAGGATATTATGGCACGCGAGTTGTCCGTGCAGATTATGGTGCTTGGGCTGTAGGAGCCCCTCCGGAGTCTGTACGCACCCCCAGTGAGCGCGGGTACCCATTGAGTGCGAGTGCTGAGGGTTGAGAGCCGAGTGGTTGAGCTGTTGTGATAAGTTGAGTGACTGTTGCTTGAGAGGCTGTACTTTCTTTGCATTTGTTGTTGCACGTGATTGCTATATGTCATTGATGTAAAATCTCTGAAAGAATTTACATCCGGATTACTTGAAATTGAACTGTATAAAATTGATTTGACTTAAACTGTCGGATTTGAAAGCATGTCTTTTCTTTGCTGGAACTATTAAAAGTGAACTATGACTGTATATCTCGTCATTATCTTCAGTTTCTTAGTTATTATCATTAATTGTTGAGTTGGTTGTACTCATACTACACCCAGCACTTCGTGTGCAGATTCAGGTGTTCCTGAACATAGTGGGTGTTGATCATTTCGCGCAGTTGATTTTCAGGAGATTTTGAGGTAGCTGACGTGTTCTGCAGACCATGTCTCTTCTTCTCTATCTCCTTGTTTTCTGTATTTGGTCTCAGACTATTATAGACCGAATTTTCCAGACTTGTACTCATATTAGATGCTCATGTATTCAGTGACACCAGGTTTTGGGGAGTGTTCGTATTTGTATTTGGGAGATTTTGTATTGTATTTAAATATTATATTTTCAAACTTAAAAGAAAGTGTGGTTTAGTGACATTAACGGCTTGCCTAATATCGAGATAGGCCCCATCATGACGGGTAAGATTTTGGGTCGTGACAAGTTAGTATCAGAGCCTAGGTTATATAGGTCTCACGAGTCATAAGCAGATTTAGTATAGTCTTGCGGATCGATACAGAGACGTCTATACTTATCTTCGAGAGGCTGCAGAACCCTTAGGAAAATTTCACTTTCTTGTATTCTGTCGAGCGAAATTGTTCATTCCGGAAACTAAATTTATGTTATTCTATTTTCTCACAGATGGTGAGAACATGTACTACCGGATCAGACGGCCAGCCACCAGTGCCACCAGTTATGGCCACGAGAGGCCGAGGCCGTGGTAGAGGCCAGGGTCGAGGTAGAGGTCGAGGTGTAGCTCGTACCACTGTTGGACCAGCACCTGTAGTACCACTAGTTGCTCCAGCTCAGGAGCAGATTCCAGATATAGCTGAGCCGACAGGATCAGCTCAGGCACCAACTGTGCCCATTGAGATTTCAGGCCTTCAGGAGACTTTGGCCCAGATATTGGCAACTTGCATTGGTCTGGCTCAGTTGATTTTGGCTCAGGCCACACCTGCCGTTTCTTAGGCCGGGGGAGGTACTCATACCCCTGTTGCCCGTACTCCAGACCAAGTAGTACAGAGACTTTAGATACTGGGGCACTACCAGCCCAGCCGGTTGCAGCTGCTCAAGCCCCGGTAGTTCCTGTTATGGCAGATGATGAGCAGAAGAGACTTGAGAGGCTTCGACCTCCGTCTTTTAGCGGTGCTGAGTCAGAGGATGCCCAGGGTTTTCTAGATAAGTGTCAGCGGATGCTTCAGACAGTGGGTATTCTGGAAACGAGTGGGGTCTCATTCACTACTTTTCAGTTTTCTAGGGCTGCCTTCAGATGGTGGGAGTCTTACGAGAGGTGTAGGCCGGTCGGTGCAGCACCCCTTACCTGGCAGCAGTTCTCCGGTCTATTCTTGGAGAAGTTCGTACCTCAGTCCCGCAGAGAGGAGCTGCACAAGCAGTTTGAGCAGCTTCGTCAGGGTGATATGTCCTTGACGCAGTATGAGATGAGATTTCAGAATTGGCCCGTCATGCTATCCGGTTGATTCCTACAGACAAGGAAAGGATCAAGAGGTTCATAGATAGCCTCACTTTTCAGTTGCGATTACTCATGACTAGAGAGAGTGTATGGTGCTACTTTCGACGAGGTTGTTGACATTGCTCGTCAGATTGAGATGGTTCGCAGCCAGGAGCGGGTAGAAAGGGAGGCTAAGAGGCCTCGTGGATCCAGTGATTTCAGCGGTGTTCCTTCAGGGGGTCAGTTTTACCGTGGTAGGGGCCGTTCTTACAGACACGCTAAGGCGGGTCATCCAGTTCATCATGGTGCATCACCTAGCCACGGTTTTTACAGTGCTCACTCAGGGGCAGTCTTCATTCAGTGCACTACCAGCGCAGAGTTCTCATCAGGCCTCGTCCGCTCAGGCTTCTACAGGTAATTCTTCGGGTTATCAGGAGCAACAGTTCCGTCAGAGGAGGGGTTGTTTCGAGTGCGGAGAATTGGGTCATTTCAAGAGAGATTATCCTAGGCTGTTGAGTGGGGCTCCATAGCAGAGTTCTCGACCAACGGCACCAGCACCAGCAGTTACACCACCCGCCCAACCAGCTCGGGGTGGGGGTTAGGCAGCTAGGGAAGAGGGGGAGGCCGATCAAGTAGCGCTCAGGCCCGATTCTATGCTTTTCCTGCCAAGCCAGATGTTGTTGCTTCAGATGCAGTGATCACATGTATTGTTTCAGTGTGCCACAGGGAGGCTTCTATATTATTTAACCCTGGTTCTACTTATTCATATGTATCATCTTATTTTGCTCATTATCTATATATGTCATGTGAGTCCTTAGTTTCACATGTTAGTGTATCTACACCGGTGGGTGATATTATTATTGTGGATCGTATGTATCAGCCATGTGTGGTAACTATTGGGGAACTGGAGACTATGGTTGATCTTCTATTACTCGGTATGGTTGATTTCGATGTAATCCTGGGTATGAATTGGTTGTCTCCATGTCATGCTATTCTGGACTGTCATGCAAAAACCGTGACATTGACCATGCCGGAGTTGCCAAAGGTTGAGTGGAGAGGTTCTTTAGATTTTGTTCCTAGCAAGGTAATTTCTTATTTGAAAGCCCAACGTATGGTTGGGAAGGGGTATTTGTCATACTTGGCTTTTGTGGGAGATGTTGATGCAGATACTCCTACTATTGATTCAGTATCGATAGTGAGAGTCTTTCCTAATGTATTTCCTACAGACCTGTCGGGTATGCCGCCCGGCAGGTATATTGATTTCGGTATTAACTTGGTGCAGGGCACTCAACCTATTTCTATTCCTCCGTATCGTATGACACTAGCTGAGTTAAAAGAATTGAAAGAGCAACTTCAGGAACTCCTTGAGAAGGGGTTTATTAGGCATAGTATGTTACCTTGGGGTGCACCGGTTCTGTTTGTGAAAAAGAAAGATGGTACTATGCGGATGTGCATCGATTATAGGCAGTTGAACAAAGTTACAATAAAATATAAATATCCCTTGCCACGTATTGATGACTTATTTGACCAACTTCAGGGAGCGAGGGTGTTCTCCAAAATCGATTTGAGGTCTGGGTATCACCAGTTGAAGATTCGGGATTCAGATATTTTGAAGACGACATTCAGAACTCGTTATGGCCATTATGAATTTCTTGTGATGTCTTTTGGGCTAACCAATGCCCCAGCAACATTTATGCATTTGATGAATAGTGTATTCAAACCATATCTTGATTTATTTGTCATGGTATTTATTGATGATATTTGGGTGTACTCACGTAACCAGGAGGAGCATGCACGACACTTGGGCATTGTATTACAGAGGTTGGGAGAGGAGAAGCTTTATGCCAAATTCTCTAAGTGTGAGTTCTGGCTTAGTTCAGTGGCATTCTTTGGACATATAGTGTCTAGTGAAGGAATTAAGGTGGATCCGAAGAAAATAGAGGCAGTTCAGAATTGGCCCAAACTATCTTCAGTTACTAAGATTCGGAGTTTTCTCGGCTTGGCCGGTTATTATCGTCGTTTCGTGGAGGGTTTTTCGTCTATTGCATCTCCTATGACTAAATTAACCCAGAAAGGTGCTCCGTTCAGGTGGTCGGATGAGTGTGAAGAGAGCTTTCAGAAGCTCAAGATAGCTTTGACTACAGTCCCAGTATTGGTGTTGCCTATAGGTTCAGGGTCGTATACTGTATATTGTGACGCGTCGCGTATTGGTCTCGACGCAGTACTTATGCAAGACGGTAGGGTGATTGCCTATGAGTCCAGACAGTTAAAGGTACATGAGAAGAATTATCCAGTCCACGATCTTGAGTTAGCAGTTATTGTTCATGCCTTAAAAATCTGGCGGCATTATTTGTATGGTGTACAGTGTGAGGTATATACAGATCATCAGAGTCTACAACATTTGTTTAAATAGAAGGATCTTAATTTGCGGCAGCGATGATGGTTAGAGTTGCTTAAGGATTATGATATCACCATAATCTATCATCCCGAAAAGGCCAATGTGGTGGCCGATGCCTTGAGTCATAAGGCGGAGAGTTTGGGTAGCTTAACATACTTACCGGTACCAGAAAGGCCTTTAGCCTTGGATGTTCAGGCCTTGGCTAATCAGTTTGTTAGATTGGATGTTTCCGAGCCGAATCGAGTTTTGGCCTGTGTAGTTTTTTGGTCTTCTTTATATGATCACATCAGAGAGCGCCAGTATGATGATCCACATATGCTTGTCCTTAAGGACACGGTTCAGCACGGTGATGCCAAGGAAGTCACTATTGGAGATGACGGTATATTACGGATGCAGGGCAGGCTATGTGTGCCTAATGTAGATGGTTTGCGCGAGCTGATTCTCCAGGAAGCTCACAGTTCGCGGTACTCTATTCATCCAGGCATCGCGAAGATGCATCAGGATTTGAGGCAGCTCTATTGGTGGAGGCGAATGAAGAAAGATATAGTTCGGTTTGTAGCTCGGTGTTTAAATTGTCGACATGTAAAGTACGAGCATCACATACCAGGAGGATTACTTCAGAGACTAGAAATTCAGGAGTGGAAATGGGAGCGTATTACCATGAACTTCGTACTTGAGCTCCCATGAACCTTGAGAAAGTTTGATGCTATTTGGGTGATTGTACATCGGCTAACCAAATCTGCGCATTTTATTCCAGTTGGTACTAATTATTCTTCGGAGCAGTTGACTGGGATTTATATTCGCAAGATTATTCGCCTACACGGCGTGCCGGTGTCCATTATTTCAGACCAGGGTACGCAGTTTACCTCACAGTTTTGGAGGGCAGTGCAGCGAGAATTGGGCACACAGGTTCAGTTGAGTACAATATTTCACCCTCAGACGGACGGACAGTCCGAGCGCACTATTCAAATATTGGAAGATATGCTACGCGCTTGTGTCATTGATTTCGGGGGTTCTTGGGATCAATTTCTGCTACTCGCGGAGTTTGCTTACAATAATAACTACCAGTCAAGCATTCAGATGGCTCCGTATGAAGCTTTATATGGGAGTCGGTGTCGGTCTCCAGTGGGTTGGTTTGAGTCGGGTGAGGTTAGACTATTGGGTACTGACTTGGTTCAGGATGCTTTAGAGAAGGTTAAAGTAATTCAGGAACGGCTTCGCACGACACATTCTAGACAGAGCCGACAGTAAGGTTCGTGATGTTGTTCACATGGTTGGGGAGAAGGTTCTGCTCAAGATTTCACCCATGAAGGGTGTGTTGAGGTTCGGGAAGAAGGGCAAGTTGAGCCCTCGGTATATTGGGCCTTTTGAGATACTTAAGAAAATTAGAGAAGTGGCTTATGAACTTTCCTTGCCACCCAGTCTATCAGGTGTTCATCCAGTGTTCCATTTATCCATGCTCCGAAAGTATGTCGGGGATCCGTCTCATATTTTGAATTTCAGTACAGTGCAGCTGGATGGTAATTTGACTTATGATGTGGAGCCGGTGGCCATTTTAGACCGGCAGGTTCGAAAGTTGAGATCAAAGAACATAGCTTCGGTGAAGGTGCAGTGGAGAAGCCAGCCAGTCGGAGAAGCTACTAGGGAGATTGAGCAGGAGATACGGAGCAAATATCCACATCTATTTGAGACTCCAAGTATGATTCTAAGCATGTTCGAGGACGAACGTTTGTTTAAGAGGGGAGAGAATGTAACGACCCGACCGGTCATTTTTACTACTGCAATCTCGTTTCCCCATTTACTGCTCAAATTATGAATTACAGTTGTTATTTGGCTTGCCGGGGTAATTGGTTTGGGTCCGGTGAGGTTTTGAAATGATTTGGAGCACTTAGTTCCAAGATTTAGAATTTAAGTTAAAAAGGTTGACCGGATGTTGACTTATGTGTAACGACCCCGGAGAAATTTGCTAAGGAAATTAAGGTTTGGTGGTGCCGAGGTAGATCAATTAGTACAAAGATTATAGAAATTTCTCACGGCTCGGACTTTTTGGGTTGAACAATACACCGATGTGTAAAGAAAAATTTTGTCGGAAAAAGGTCATTTCTGCGACCACTATGCTGTTGCAGAATCAATCTGCGGACCGCATAATGGTCGCAAAGTGGATCAGGAGAGGGTCAAGATTTGAGAAAAATCTACGGTGCACTATACGACTGCGTACCTGTTTTGCGGTGCATTATGCGACCGCAGAACAAGTATGCGGACCGCATAATGACCGCAGACCGGGTCAGTAACGCCCAGCTTTGGAGGCCAAATTATGCGGCCGGTATGCAGACCGCATACCTGTTATGCGATCGCATAACTGCGTCGGAGCTTCCATTCTTTCTAATTTTTGACCCGACTCAAGTTCGATTTATAGCCCTTGAAGCTCATTTTTGAGCCAAAATCTGATATTTTAGAGAGAAGTGAGAGCATTTTCGAGAGAGAAAGTGAAGACTTAGTCATTTATCCATCAATTCTTGTTCAAGGTTTGAAAATTTCACAAGGATCTTGCTAGGGCTTCAAAAAGGTAAGAATTTCTTTCCTCAGTCCTTCAATTTCGGGTTTGGAGTAAAAATGGGTGATTTATAGTATGATTCTTGGGTGTAACAGTATTATGTATACATACCAATAAGGTTGTGAAAAGATTGATAAGTTCAAATGGGTAAGGATTGGGTTGAAAATGGTAGAAAACTTCATAGGTTTTAATTGAAGATTTGAGAGTCGAGTTGGTGTCACATTTTAGTAAAATTTATATGGTTGGACTCGTGGTTGGAGGAGCGTTCATATTCTGTAACTTTTGTCGGGTTCCAATACATGGGCCCCACGAGCGATTTTTGAGTTAATTTCGGATTTTATTGGAAAAATTAGTATCTCCTTATGAAATTAATTATAATAATTGGTATTGACTGAATCGAATTAATTGTGGCTAGATACGAGGCTTTAGCAGACCAATTCTCATGGAAAGGGCATAGCGGAATAAAGAATTACACGGGTTGAGGTAAGTAACAATTATAAATATGGTCCTGAGGGTATGAAACCCCATATTTTGGTATCATGTGATTATTTTGGAGGTGGCGCACATGCTAGGTGACGGGCGTGTGGGCGTGCACCGAGAGAATTGTGACTTGGTCCGTCCCGAAAAACTGTAAAGTTGAATAATTTATTGTTAGCTATATGATCTCTATGTGTTGAAGCAATTTGACTATAAATCATGTTAGAAATCATGCTTAGGCTTAGTTATAGTACTGTTGAGACCCGTAGAGGTTGTGTACTTGTTGAATTATATGCTAATTGTTGTCTTGTACTCAGTCATGATTTTTCTTGCATATTATACCTCAGTCTTTCTGGATATTTATTGATATACTATGTTATCTTTGTTTGGGCTGATCTTTGTGATTTCTGAGAGCCCGAGAGACTTGAGAGGTTGAGGACTGAGTAAGGCCGAGGGCCTGTTGGTGAGGTAAGGATATTATGGCACGTGAGTTGTCAGTGCAGTATATTATAGCACGTGAGTTATCCGTGCAGTACGTGAGTTGTCCGTGCAGATTATGGCGCTTGGGCTGTAGGAGCCCCTCCAGAGTCTGTACACACCCCCAGTGAGCGCGGGTACCCATTGAGTGTGAGGGCTGAGGGCTTAGAGCCGAGTGGTTGAGCTGTTGTGATGAGTTGAGTGACTGTTGCCTGAGAGGTTGTACTTGCTTTGCATTTGTTGTTGCACTTGGTTGCTATCTATCATTGTTGTAAAATCTCTGAAATAATTTACATCCGGATTACTTGAAATTGAACTGTATAAAATTTATTTGACTTAAACTGCCAGATTTGAAAGCATGTCTATTCTTTGCTGGAACTACTGAAAGTGAACTATGACTGTATAGCTCGTCATTATCTTCAGTTCCTTAGTTATTATTATTACTTGCTGAGTTGGTTGTACTCATACTATACCCTGCACTTCGTGTGTAGATCCAGGTGTTCCTGAACATAGCGGGTATTGATCATTTTGCGTAGTTAATTTTCAGGAGGTTTTGAGGTAGCTGCCGTGTTCCGCAGACCTTGTCTCTCCTTCTCTCTCTCTTTGTTTACTGTATTTGGTCTCAGACTATTATAGACCGAATTTTTCAGACTTATACTCATATTAGGTTCTCATGTACTCAGTAACACCAGGTTTGGGGAAGTGTTCGTATTTGTATTTGGGAGATTTTGTATTGTATTTAAATATTATATTTTCAAACTTAAAAGAAATTGTGGTTTAGTGACATTAACGGCTTGCCTAGTATCGAGATAGATGTCATCACCACGGGTGAGATTTTGGGTCGTGACAGGTAACTTTTCCTATATTGCCCTTTTGGTATCAAAGTTTCTTTTGCTAATTAGCTAATATAAATAGTTAAATAATGTGTTTTCACCACTTTTCCTATCAGCATTAAATAATGAGATTGTCAAAAGTAATCATGTGTTATTTTTTTTTTATAACAGGGAAAAGTTTCTTAAAACGTTCACAAGTGACATTGACCAAGGAGGAGTTTGAAGACACTTAATATTCTACTTTTTCTTTTTTGTCATATGTATATGCGTACAATGACAACGAACAATGAAGTATTGTGTAGTATGTATTTAACTAACTTTGTATTCATGAAAGTATTTATAATATTTGACTTTGAGATATGTTTTTATTTGTTGTTGAATAATTTCGGATGCTTTAAATATTGCTAGCAATTCGATAGAAATGTATTAGAATTTGGCTATTGTAGTTGTTGAAAAACTAGGTTTTCAGTGGCGATAGAACCTTGCCACAAAATTAATTAGTATTTATGGCGATCAAGGTTGCCACTAAATCTCAAGTTATTGTAGCGACAAGAGTTGCCACTGGAACTACAAAGGATTTAGTGGCGACTGCATTCGCTACTAATTGTACTCATACAGTGGCGGCTTTCCTAAAATTTGTTCCGTAGGAAAGCATATTTATTAACTATCTGTAGCGACTATAGTCGCCACAAATGTGGCGACCCCAAGGAGTCGTCGCAAAAAATATTCAATAACGGTTGTACTTGCAGCAACCCTAAGGTCGCTACTATCTATCTTTAGCTGCGACTTTGTGGGATTTTGTAGCGACCTTTGTCGCCACTAATAGTTTGATTTCTTGTAATGTATTTTCTTACATTTGTTGACTAGAATTCGAGAGAGTTTGTGTTTGAACTATCAACTTTTTTCAAATATTTTTGGGTTTAACATATAATTAAATGATTAATTTCAATAGCTACAAAGATACTACGCTAAAGGGCATTACATTTTACTACGCTAAAAGGGCACTACATTACAAATACGAGCACTACATTAAAATTACGGGCACACGATACCACTACAGAGTACTAAAGTCACATATTCATATATGTACAATAATAACATCTACATAAGATTAATTATTCATAAAATAATAATTTATCTATTTTACTAATCTTTTAGCAAATAACTAATCAAACCGAATAAAAATAACAAATTAATTTAATCACAAAACAATCACGAAAAAATATATACCACAGTAAAAATTAACTAATTAACATTATTTTTAACAACTAATAACAGTTTCTGTATTTTACTAATTTTTTAGCATACTCATAATATCATACGGATAAAAAATAATAAATTAATTAAATCACAAAACAATCACGAAATAACATAGAATATAGTAAAAAAAAATAACTAATAGACATTTTTTGTACATGAGTTTAACAAAAAAATGAGTCGGAATACCTCGATTTTAATTTTTTAGAAAGTTAAAGATTTGGTGATTTGGAGCCGAAACGAATAACTCACTACGAGATAACGCCTTATACACGATGTGAGACCGAGAATCTACACTTTTTGTGAGATCGGTGGGCTCCAACCGAGTTTGTTTGGTTAAAATGGTGGGGGGACCGCCGGAAAAGGGGGAGGAGGTGTTCTGGTTCGCGTATGTGGCGAAGGAGGCTTGCACGCTTTTTTATCTAGGTATAGTGCGCATATATACCGCGCTATAGTATAACGCGGTATATATGGGCGCTACCCGTCCATTTAAAGTTCAAATATAGTGCGATATTGCATCGTGCTATATCTTAACGGACAAACGTACCATTAAAGTATAGCGTGATAAAATACCGCGCTATATATATTATGATCCCCAAATATTTTCCCCACATATTTTTGGTTCTTTGGCCCTATTTTCAACTGGAAGAATAGCGTCCAAAAATTGTGAATAAAAAACCTGTTGCTACTACATGTCTACGAATAGCCTGCTTGGCTAAAAGTAGATGTAAATCAAATCACATGAAATACATACAATAAAGGCTCTGTTTAGTCTACATTTTTTAAGTGTCAATTGTCATGGAAATAGTAGGCTGCGCAGGCAAAAATGATCATCGCCGTCAAAAGGGGCATAGCAAATTTGCTTGCAACACCATCAACTAGCTAGCTTCCTTTTTCTCTGTGTACAAAGCTACTCATTGTACATTGCACACCCCTCAAATCTGGATAAAAAGCTGTAGAGTTTTGCTGAAGCGGCTGCAGCGTTTGCTTTCATATCGGAATTATTCAAACGCATGCTATTAAATATTACTCACTTTTAATTTTAATTTTATGTGAATCTATTTTTTTTAGTTCGTATAAAAAAAATTACTTTTGTAAATAATATAAAAAATTAAAAAAAGACTCATTTTTTTATTTAAAAATAATTTATCTTATTGCAATAATTTATTGCCACACAAAATATATGTGTCTCATTTTACACTACAAGTTCAAAAGTCTTCTCTCTTTTCTTAAACTCTGTGTCCAATTAAATTGATTCACATAAATTGAAACGAATGGAGTATTAAATTGAAACGAGCTTAATAGCTTATTTGGTCAAGCTTCTCCAAAGCCAAAAATATATATTTTTTTACAAAGTAGATATGTTTGACCAAGCTTTTAGAAAAGAAAAAAAAGTATTTTAGAGTAGAAGCAAAAACAGTTTTGGAAAAGAAGAAAAATGTAGTTTCTCTCCAAAAGCACTTTTTTGAGAACAACTTCTCAGAAAAATACACTTAGAAGTTTTTAAAAATTTGGTCAAACACTAATTCCTATCCACAAGTGTTTTTCAAATTAATTAGTCAAAAATAAATTATTTCTCAACAAAAGTATATTTTGAAAAAAGTATACTCAAAATAAGTCGATTTTTGCAGCTTAGCCAAATAGGTTATAAATATAACAAAATGAACTACTCCCTCCGTTTCAATTTATATGAACCTGTTTGATTGGGCACGAAATTTAAGAAAAAATGAAGACTTTTGAAATTTGTACTCATAAACAAGTCAAAAAGGGGTCCAGAGTATTTGTGTGGTTATAAAAGGTTCTCATTAAAGGTAGAGTTTGAAGTTTAAGCTAAATTATTTTTAAATTTAAAAAGGGATCATTCTTTTTTAAACGGATCAAAAAGAAAATATGTTCACATAAACTGAAACTGACGGAGTAGTACTATAAAGATTACGTAAACTACTCCAACTTCATTAGACAGTTAAAACTCATGGATGGGATAAATAGAAATATGTAACGGAAAGAATTTTGAAGCGGGAAAGAATCATTATCCATAAAGAGATAATGTTGATAGGAGTATATCGTTTGGTGAAATACAATTAACTTTACTTTCTAGAGAAAGCCTGAATTTATAAAGTTTTAAAAGGTTTTTTTTGAAATACTCATCTTATATATCTGTTCATGAAATAGCAACAAGTCTTCTAATATATACGACTCAAATTTATGTTTGAGTTATAAATAAAGCTAAATACCAAGTCTTTTCTAGATTCAAAACATTCAAACTTATTTTTGCCCTCCGTTGTGGCCATCAGTGGCAGATGGAGAATACCAGTACAAGGTTCATATAAACTCCACGTAATTTACCCATTGGGCTAACACCTAGGTGAATGTCACATCCCTAGGTCTTTTACCCGTTTAAAAAATAACAAAAATAATTATTCATTTTCTAGTTTCTTTTCTCTAGTTAATCATTGCTAGTGTCAATAGTAGAAGTAAATTACAAAACCCCCTTGTTTGGAAGTGTAATTGAGTTATTTCATCTACACTCATCAAGTGTATACCCTAACACCCTTATTCAACTCCCTTAGGAAATCGACCCTGATTCATTGTTGGGTACTTTTCTTCCAACGATCGCTTCCACTCACTGTTGAGTGTGGATTGAGCCTAGATCAATTTTTGATGTCGTTGCCAGGGAGTTTTAACGGTGTTAGCTATATATTTGAGTGTCTTTTTGGAATATATTCTTTTTCTTTCGTGTTACTAACTTGTTGAGGAAATCATAGGTAGAAACATAGCGAACAATGAGCTCAAAAATATACTTTTGGGGGACTTGGACGGTGAGAAGTAACAACTCGATGAGGTACCTCAAGTGCTATAACCTAATCACGAGGCCGGGTGTTAATACCCAATTTTGCCCTCATATATTTTTCAAACAATATATATACACTTTCAAAATAACATTTTGCATTATTATTTAATTTACAAGATTTACACAAGCACTTCTTATAATTTTCCATAATTTTAGAGCTTTTAAATTACTTTTCTCGCATTAATTTACATAAGAAATTCAGTAATTACCCTTTTAAATTATTTGTGATGACTTAATCACTTCAAATTATTATTTGCATCTCTAATACATTTTTGAAATATTTTCACTTCATTTTTATATAATTACAATTGTATTGTTAGGCTATTCGCATAAATTTGTAATAATAGCCTATATTTTGCATTCTTATTGCAATTGACATTTCATTTAGGGTCAAAATAATATTTTATATTTTTTACAGTCTTCTATTATTGTTTAAAGTATTAATTTGCATAAGTAGTATTTTTATATATTTATTTAACTATTTTATTAAATTATTTTTATTTTAATTTCTATTTAAAAGAGCTGGCCCAATTTTTAAACTAATTTTCGGACCAAAAGGCTCAATATCCTAACCCAATAACCCCTAGCCCAACACCAGCAACCCATCAGACATACCCATTTAATTAATCCGCCCCAATCCCTCTTTAAAATCCTGACCGTTGATCTCTAAGATCAACGGCCCAGAATCAACCTATCATTTTAAATTACCCAACCCCAAACCCTAATCCCATTTCCCTCTAACCCCCCCTCTCTGAAGAACCCTAATCGCCGCCTTCCTAAAACTCTCTAAATCTATCTCAAACATGGATTTTTTTCATGATCTGCTTACCTTATTTGTATTATCTCGTTACCATTCACCCGTTCGTGGTGTTACTTAGTACTTGCCCGATTTTGGCAAGTACTACCTCTCTGAATCAAGTGTAATCATCCTTAACCTACAAGATTCAGACGAAAATCCGACTGCATACACTCTCAACAGGATCATGTGGGTTCGATTCACCGAGATTCTTGGCTAATTTTTTTTATTATTTGCCAACTAGGCTTTGTCAGTTTTTTTTAACCTATTTCTACTCGGAATAGGATATGCATGTGACTTTCCTTGTTCCTTCTTAAATTTGACTGATTTTCTATCCCTATTTGTGTTTAATTGATTTTTTTTCATATTCTTTCTTCAAGTTTCTGTCACTATATAAACCCCTCCCAAGTCCCCTTTAAGACAGAAATCGATTTTCTTCACTAAAAATTGAGGTTTTGCTACTCTCTTGCTCTGTATTCTCTATTGGCCGGCTGAAATCCAAGGCCATTAACACCTTGTTTAACCTGTTCTTGGTGCGAGCATTGCCCTGAGTTCATCGAAGCACTTGAGAACTTTGACGCATTGGGATTCTGGGTTTTCTGTGGAAGTTTATTCTTTACTATTCTTCGCTTAACTGGTGAGTTACTAGACTTTGTAATTTCATTCCTATGTATCTAATATTTGCATATGTTTTCACTCCTGAAGTTCGTCAGTTTAATATGTTTTTCTGGGTTGTTTTGTGTGCAATTCTCTTTGCTTTCTTCAATATTTTAGGTCTCTTTAACTTTTAGCTTCAAGCATGCCTAAACCTGGTTCTATTAAGTAGATATTTTCAAAATCTGATTAGTCCATGTGTTAAGAATTACTACTGTTTGGGACCTTTATACTTGTTAGCATCTCTTGGTGTTTAATTTTGCCTTAGGCCATCAATCTTGTTATTCGAATATGCTTTGCCTACATAATTTGTGCTCTCTTTCGTTAGCTAGTCGATTGTTTTCAAAACCTGAGTATGTACACTCACTATATGGCACAAATTTGTTTCTTATCCTATTCTAAATTGTTGTGATAATATCCTGCCTATATAGCATGTTTGATCGTGTTAGTATGCCCCTTTAGCATGTTTACCCCCCTCCCCCCTGATTCACCAGTAGTTGTAATCTACTTTTCTCATGTCTAAATATTGTCCTATTGCCAAATTAGCATGACTGTTTCATAACATCAGGACCTATACTTAGCATAATTTTGACCTCTTCCTTTATTATGAATTTGTGTATGCTACTGTCACCAATCCTGCAAACCTGTTATGCTAATGTATGACCACTTATGCACTATGTGTTGAACTTGTTCTTCTGAATCTTTGCTAAGTCTGTTCTAAAGCCCCCTAAGGTCTGTTTGATAATTTTCTCTATGTGCTCACCTTCACTATGTTTTTATCCCCTCAGCTTTGTCTCTTAACCTTGGTTTACTATCCTTCACTTGTCATCTATGCTCTCTCTTGAGTTCTCATTCTTAGCCGGCTGAAAGCCAAGGCTACCTAGGTTCTATTATTAATCACCTACTGTGAGCACTGCTCGGGGTCCAATTGAGACCCTAGTGAACTCTGACACACTAGGCCTTGCTCCTTAGTCATTCCCTAAATCTCAAACTACTCATATTCATCGTATTCCATCATGTTATTTGTTGTGTACCTGAATTGGCTGATTTAAATGGTGCAACACTTGGTGCTATGGTTGAATAAATTAACTTTGGGCTCCTTTATGGATTCTAGGGTTGTGTGTTGGATATGGACCATATTAGAGGTCTGGGTACGCTGTGTGAGAGTTGTTGAAAGGCCAGACAATGCTGGGTTTTTCATGTTGAGCCTACTGTGGACCTATTGTCATTGTTGTGTAACATTTATATTTTTACTCATTATTGGGCCTGTAATAACTTTTGTATAAACAATTGGGGTGTTAGTAAAAGGGAAAATGGGTAGAATTTAATATTTACATGTAAAATGGGTAGATAACATGCCTATAGGACTTGGTAATTTATTTTCTATATGTGTTGTTCGATTATATGTACACTGTAGATATCACAACATTAGAAGAAGCACACACACACACACACACTGTCTGCTCGCAAACCCCAAATGATGCAATTATATTTATTGTTATGTGTTATTAGAGAACCTGCCTATAGGAATTAGTTTGTCATCGATGTTTCTGTCAATCCTCATCGCCTACTAGAAATCATGCCTATAAGATTGCAATTATTCTACTTGGCGCTGCTCACCTAGAAATTATGCCTATAGGATTAAGATATGATGATAAATTAAGCTTTAAAGTGTTGTGCGTTAGAGATCCTGCCTATAGAAAATAATTTCTCGTCAATTGGTTAATACTAGACTACTCAAACACTGTTTCCTGAGCATCACTGTTAGGAAAACTTGGATAATTCTGGGACTTTTCCCAACATATATTGTTATACTCAACTGCGTAGATCACCTATTCATAACACATATAGGATTGATAACTTAAAACCTTCAATAATCAGCTTGTAAAACCTGAATAATTCTGTCTATAAGCAATGTCCTGCATCTAAAATTGTCCGCATACTTTGACTCAAGAATCGCATAGAAAGAATGTCTATAGGTTTGAGATTCTGGATTCTTCAGCTTCCTAATTGGCATCTGTGTTTGCGTGCATTCGCTGCTTAAGTATGGAGGTCAATATGAGCCCTCAATTGCTTTTATGTGAAGTCTTTATAGGTTTTGTTTGTCGCCTAGTTTTGCATTTTTGAGCAGCCTAGATAAGGTCTAGAACCATCTAAATAGAGGTCCAAAACCTCCTGGACCATAGGTATGGGACTGGTAGTGCACGCATAGGGCGTGGCTTAGAATTGAATTAGAACGCTCTTAGGTAAACAACTTTAACATAGTAATCGGGTAGCGGGAGATGATAGTTTGTGCCTGCTAGATAATATGAGTAACACCCTATCTCAAGGGAGTTACGAAATATTATTTATATTGCACGGGGTGATCCTTTAGGCTAAAAAACTTAGGACCCCCCCCCCCCCCCCTTCCTTTCTTTTCTATTAGAATGAAAAAATAGTTGTACCCCCTATTCAAGATCTCTTTGTAATAAAATTCTTGGATTTTGTACTCTTTTTACTTACTTGATCACATAGACTAATCCATATAATTTAAGTTTGGCCGGTACCCACAGTTATGGACCTCGATGAGTACCTAACACCTTCTCTTTGAGGTAACTTGAGCCCTTACCCGATCTTTGGTGGTGTTGACCAGTTAAACCGGAGTCATTTGCAAATAGGTTCCCTAACGCACCTTAAAATTTTTTAGGTGGCGACTCTCCTCTTTTAATACCTCCTTAAAAGAGTTGTCATATGTCGAAACACGATTTCGCGAGAAAAAGGAGCGCGACAGCATGGCGACTCTGTTGGGGATTTACACTTAGGCTCTTACCATAGCAAATTTGGCGTATATGGATTAGTATTCTTTGATATAAACGCGCTTCCCTTTTTCGTTTTTATTTGCTACTGCATGCACATCCCTTTCACATTTTCCTTTTACTTGTTTAAATTCGTTGTAATATACACATCCCTTCCCTCCTCCACCTTCATTTGCTTAAATTGGTTATATCATGCATATCCCTTTCCTATTCAACTTTATTTTCTCTAAACTGCTCTTCATTTGTTTAAAGATTGCTACATCATGTCTCTCCCACCCTATTCCCTTGCTTACTTTATTACATTCCCTATATTCCATGAACTAACTTCTTCATTTGTCTTTCTTTTACGTCTTTTATGTTTTACCTTAATACTATATTTATTGCTTTTACATATTTATCATACAAATACTTGGCAATATGTTATTATCTTTGCATAAAGCATGCACCACATCATATTTCACTCGCGCCCGATTAATAACATAGCGGCACTTGATGAGTGTCCGCGCTCTTCCAAAATTACCCTTTCCCTCTCAAGTTGTCCACTTGAGATTACCGGTCTAGACCCTTCTAGAAACCTCACTCCAATATCAACTGTGCATGCATCATGTCAAACCTAGTATGGGTTAGAACATTGTCCACGTGATAATCCACTAAGATAAGCCTTGTCCAAAGTTCGACGGGATTTCCATAATCCCAATGGACACCATCACGTTATGTGCATTACTTGGAGAAAATATGCCGGTATGTTGATCATTAATGTGTAAATAGTTAGATCCAGAGGGGAAAAGGGCTAACTCTATTTGTTTGCAGAAAATAAAGCACGAAGTACCCAGGTTCGGCATGGTTCAAAGCATCCCACCTTTGTTGCTTGATTGGTGGAAGAACCTCTCACCTAATGACAAGAATCATATGAAAAGGGTTCTTAGTAATTTACCTTCCTTATTGGACATTTGGTTAAATAGGGTATTGATTGAGGCCGCCACTATATTTTGGTATAAGAAAAGAGTTGTCTTCCGCTTTGGTGACATAGAAATGACTCCTCTCTTAGAGGATATAGGAGGCTTCGCTAAGCTGCCATGGGATAGTCCGGGTTTATTAGTTCCAGAAAATCGCACTCCTCGCGGTTTTTTGAAAATGTTGGGTTTCAAGAAAAATGATGAGTTACTCTGTCTGAAGAATTCATACATCCCATTTGAATTCCTTTACAAACGTTATGGGCATAGCAAGTCATATCGCCTTCATCATGATGAACTTGCCATCACTTCCTTGGGTTGGACGCACCGCCGAGTTTTTGTGTTCATTGTTTGTTTCTTGGGATTTCTGATATTTCCGATGAAAGAGGGAAGAATCCACACTCACTTAGCCATGGTCGCTAGGACTCTAATAGAAGGAATCGAGGGACAAACTTACATTATCATCCCCATGATCTTGGCCATAATGTATCGCGCTTTAGATTGTTGCAAGCAGGGGTATGGACACTTCGAGGGATATAATCTGTTGCTGCAGGTTTGGTTATTAGAACATTTCCAAAGAGGTGAATATCACCAAGAGCTTCTGCGACGACCATTGAAAGACTACATAGCTTACCATCATCCAAAGAGAATGACATTTATCCCAGATAGGTTTGCGCAACCTGGAAGTGTTGTGAGCTGGGTACGTTTCTTCAGCAATCTGACTACCAAAAAGGTACACTGGATGTTTGAATGGTTCCCTAGCAGTGAGTTTATAATCAGATTAAGAGAAACCACTCATTTAGTGTTGATCGGGTTAAGAGAGATCTATACTTATGCTCCTATAAGGGTAATAATGCAAGCGGGAAGAAAATAGGTTATACCTCAGGTTTCCAGGGAACATTATTCCGTTCAAGTTCGAGGCACAGCATATGTGGAATCAAAAGGTCATTGTGGAGAAAGATACTGTCGAGCCAGACAGGTATCATGCGGGCCATGTGTACTTCTACCCATCATGGTTGGTAGATGATATAGCGGGGGATGTCAAGCCAGTAATTAATCTAAACATAGGATTATATATAACGCTGCTGAAGCACAAGTCAAGTATAGGATGTTGTGCAAGAGGGTCTTCGAGTTTGAATCTAGGCATTTAGAACAACACAAAGTGGATATGGAAGCGATCAATGAATGGAGAGAAATTGCTACTAAATCAACAAAGAGATTGGAATATCTGGAGAAAGGGCTAATGGAACTTGAGGGAAAGATGAGAAAGAGACTCTCGGATTGTCAGAACACGGAAGGCAATGAAGGAGGGCATCTAGCAAGGGCTTACTTACTATTGGATATGCGCAACCTGGGGAACCTGATGGACGGATCCAAGAAGGCCAAGCATGGAGAAGGTCCTTCTGGGGCCAAATAGATTAGGAAACAATGTCTTTATTGCTTTATAGATTCGTTCAATTTTTTTTATTGTAATAAGGCAAAAGCCATTAGTGACTTTCTCATTATTATCGTTTTAGTAAAGATTTGACTCATTTTCGCATTAATGAAATGACGCAATTATTGGCATTAATTATCTCCAAGTCTATGTGTCACTTAGGCCTATCTCGGGCATAATGAGGTCCTTCAAATTAGGACGCGAATTTATTAATTCTGCAACACATGTTCAATATCGCAAACATTCTCCTTACTGACTTGGTTACCTTTTTGTTTTTTCTTTTCTTTTGTTTATTCCTATTCCCCAAGGTTGGTTCGTGCATACTGGCATCGTCAGTATATCACACTAGATCTAGAGGTCCTCCACCAAGTGATCCCAAGAACAAAGGAAAAGCGAAGATGGATGATATGAGTGGTATTAGAAAAGATAATGCTACCCACGCAGAGAACATTGAAACATCAGACGGCCGGAGTACGCCAGCACAAAATGATTTGGTCCTACGTCTGGAACAGAAAAATATTGGAGCTACAAGGGGAGATTGAGCAGGTCCAGAACTTGGCAAACGTTTCCCTCATCCTAAACGTCCCCGCCATCAACCAACAAAACACAAATGCCCAAAATCCGGTACCTCCCCAAAACAAATAAAACCAAAATCCGCAAAATCCTCCCGCGCCTCATCGATATGCCACACCTCCCCAAAACCATAACCCTCCACCAATACCTACCCCTCCATAACACCATCACCTTCCGACTCAATATCCACAAACCACCACTTATCACACTCATCAGAACGTACCACAGCTTACCCCTGATCCCCCAAACTCAACCAATGACCACCATTATGCCCAGATTCCCAGAGTCCATCAAAGCAATCCCATATATGTGGAAACTTTACCCCATACCCCACAACATACCCTATATATACCTGAATCCGCCGAGAAGGACCTGATCATCAAGAACATAGCGGAAGAACTCAAGAAGCTTATTGGCATAGTTCAAAGTGTCGAAGGTGGCAAAGGCATTGAGGGTTTGAATTATGAGGATTTATGTATTCAGCCAGATGTAGAACTGCCAAAGGGTTACAAACCTCCTAAGTTCGAAATGTTCGATGGAACTGGTGATCCGAAGGTGCATTTGAGAATGTATTATGACAAACTTGTAGGGGTTGTCAAGGATGAATGAATCTGTATGAAGTTGTTCATGAGGAGCATCACCGGAGACGCCTTGTCTTGGTACATTAGTCAGAACCTAAAGAAGTGGGTTAATTGGGTGAGCATGGCGTCGGATTTCATGGATTGGTTCATGTTTAACACAGAAAATGCACCAAACGTTTTCTACCTTCAGAATCTCAAGAAGAAACCAACAGAAACTTTCCACGAGCATGCTACTCGGTGGAGGTCTAAAGCCGCAAAAGTAAGGCCGACACTTGAAGAAGAACAGCTGAATAAGTTCTTTGTCAGAGCTCAGGACCCGCAATACTACGAAAGATTGATGGTTATTGAAAATCATAAATTTTCTGACATCATCAAGTTAGGAGAAAGAATAGAAGAAGGGATCAAAAGCGAAATGGTGACAAACTTTGAAGCACTCGAAGACACAAATAAAGCTTTGCAGTAAGGAGGTATCTCCAAGAAGAAAGAAGTGGGTGCAGTAATAGTAGCCCAAGGTCCAAAGTCTCCTCTCACATACCAAACATCTCCACCCACATATCAGCCTTCACCTCCCATATACCAACAATCTGCCGCCACTTACCATACCTATAACACCCAACCAGCACACTACCACTCACCACCAGCCCGCCAAAATTACCAAAAGCCAAGATCAAATTTCGACCGCAGACCACCCAGACAATACACTCTAATTTCTGAACCCATAGACCAACTATACGAGAGGCTAAAGGCTGACGGTTATGTCACCCTCATTCCCGTTGTTGCTATGGAAAACTCTTCCCAGTAGATTAATCCAAATAAGACATGTGCCTATCACTCAGGCATGAAGGGTCATAGTATTGATGAGTGTCATACTTTAAAGGATAAGATTTATACATTAACTGACACCAAAGTCATACATGCAAAGGAGGCTGTACCCAATGTTCGTAACAATCCTCTCCCGGATCACAGGGGTGAAGGGGTAAACGTGATAGAGACGGATAAAGAATGGGACTCAGAAGGGTCAATTGGACTCATTCGAGAAGGGGATAATCCTAAAATATCTCCAGTCACTCTCACACCTATCACGGTACAAACTCAGGCCGTCGTGATGGTAGCCGCACCAACTCCGTTTAAGGTTGAAGTAACAACACCCTTCACCATGATGGTAGCACCTACGCCATCGTTTAAGTCTAATGCTATACCATGGGATTATGTTGCGAAAGCAAGAAGGAAAGGAAAAGCAAAAATGGAAGAAACAGGTGCAGCGCAAGGCATGACCAGAACCGGTAGGGTTTATACACCCGAGCATTTGGGAGGAACGAGCAAATAAGCTGCATCTAAGCCACCTTTCATTGAGACTGGCCCGGATGACCATTGGAGAAAAGTGCAAGCAAGAGTATATTCTGTGGTTGATCATCTAAACAAAACCCCTGCTCAAATATCCATTTTATAACTGTTGCAAAACTCGAAGGCACATAGGAATGCCTTGATGAAGGTGTTGAATGAAGCCTGTATACCCAATAACATCACCAGTGGAGAAATGGCCAACATGGTAGGGCAAGTGTTGGAAAGCCACAAGATCACTTTTCATGAGGACAAGCTGCCACCGGAAGGACTAAGTCACAAAAGGGCACTGCATATCACAGTGCAATTTGAGGACAAATTCATTGCTAGAGTCCTGATAGATGGGGGTTCGAGTCTCAACATATGTTCACTAACTACTCTGAAAAGATTGGGTAAAGGCATGCACGAGATACGAGTATGAAGTATAAATGTGAAAGCATTTGATGGGTCTCAAAGGGCCACAATTGGGGAGACCAACCTCAGCCTACAGATGGGCCCAACCTAGTTTGATGTTGAGTTTCAAGTGTTGGACATATCTGCTACCTACAACCTATTGTTGGGATGACCTTGGATACATGCCGTTGGGGCCGTAGCTTCTACTCTACATCAGGCCGTGAAGTTTGTATGGAACCATCAGGAAGTGATTATCCATCGAGACGGAAGTAATCCCATTTATACAAATTAGACTGTTCCGGTCGTCGAGAATAGAAGGAAGTTGGGTGGAGAAACATACCATCGCATCGAACACGTCAACGCAATTGAGAAAGATAAATGGTGGAGCAGTAAGATAGAAAGCGTACTATCATGGACAGGGTATGAACCCGGCAAGGGTCTCGGCAAGAATCTCCAGGGGATCACCAAACCGATACAGCTAAAGCGTCATGGCACAACTTTTGGGCTTGGGTATGAATACACCTGGAAAGAGTATCAGAATTGGTCGCCACCATGGCGTGGTCCTTATTACCCTCTAGAACAAACAGTACCATATTTGCCCAGTCATTTCATCAAGCCGACATGATGTGGGGGTCCGAATAAGATGAAGTTTTAGGTGGCATAAGGAATTTGTTTCTAGATGATGAAGACATGGATTGCAGTGCGATAGTTGATGATGAGGAGGAGGAGGAAGGCCTTATTATTCAGACCGTGGAGAAGGGAGTTGTTCTCAAGAACTGGACTGCTGCACCATCAAGGGCCCGTCGAGTTCCTGGGTAGCCTGGCAATTAGCATCATTTATTTTTGAAAGCAATTTTATGAGCATCTAAGACATTTCCAGTATTTTGTTTTAAGCATATTTTGTTTTGAAATAATTGCTCGAATCATCGAACTGCACTTGTTTGACATTTTAAATCTTTATCAATGGATTGTTATTTTTAGTATTTATTATTATCCTTTACATTTTCTCTCTCTACAACATTATTATTACTTATCCCGATGAACCTACGACCATGACATGTAATGAGACAACGCAACATAAGGATAGTGATTTAGAGGATCTGGAAGAGGATATAATACCCGAGGAAATTGTCAGAGAAGTAGAAAATTTTGAAAACAAGCCTCCGAGATTGAGATTGAAAACAAACAAGTCCAATTCGGATGAGATTGAAACAGTTAATTAGGGAGACTCCGAAACAGTCAAGGAAATGCGTGTAAGCATTCATCTATCGTCGTCTGAGAAGAAAGAATACATCCAGTTTTTGAAAGAGTATGAGGATATTTTTGCATGGTCCTACGATGATATGACCGGTTTGAGCACGTCCATAGTGGCTCATAAACTACCTACCGACCCTATATGTCCACGGGTAAAGCAGAAACTCAGACAGTTCAAGCCAGATATGAGTTTGAAAATAAAAGAGTAAGTCACCAAGCAAATCAAAGGCAAGGTTCTCAGAGTGGTTGAATATCCGACCTGTTTGGCTAACATTATGCCGGTTCCAAAGAAAGATAGGAAGGTCGAAGTGTGTGTCGACTATCGGGATTTAAACATAGCAAGTCCCAAAGATGATTTTCCTTTGCCCAATATACACATACTGATTAACAACTGTGCCAATCATGAACTTCAATCCTTTGTGGATTGCTTCGCGGGATATCATCAGATTTAGATGGTGAAGAGCATGCCGAAAAGACAGCCTTTATTACACTATGGGGAGTATATTGTTACAAAATGATGTCGTTTGGCCTAAAGAATGCTGGAGCCACTTATATGAGGGCCATGACAACTATTTTCCATGACATGATACACAAAGAGATAGAGGTGTACGTGGATGACGTCATCATCAAATCTAAAAAAGGTACATATCATATAGCGGATTTGAGGAGATTTTTTGATTGACTTCAAAGGTACAACCTGAAACTGAACCCCGCAAAGTGTGCCTTCGGAGTCCCTGTAGGAAACCTGCTAGGGTTCATCATCAGCCGCCGAGGAATTGAGCTATACCCATCAAAGGTCAAGGCTATCCAAGATTTGCCACCTCCAAAGAACAAGAAAGATGTGATGAGTTTCTTAGGGCGTCTCAAATACATCAGTCATTTCATAGCACAATCAACTGTGATCTGTGAACCGATTTTCAAAATGTTGAAGAAAGACACTGCAACAAGTTGGACTAAAGAGTGCCAAAAAGACTTTGACAAGATCAAGGAATATTTATCCAAACCACCTGTTATGGTCCCACCGGAAGCAAGAAATCTCGGTATCTCTATCGAAAGAATCTACTTCAAGCATTGCCTTAAAAGCTTCAATCTCTTCCTCTGAAACGAAACTAGAGTTCGAGTACCTGCTGCTTCAACCTCAACCCCTGGTGCAAGTGACGATTCCCCTTTCTCACGACGCTGCGCGCCTTGTTTTTAAGGCGATTCCCTTCACAGGCACCCGGCTTGAATGTGTTAAGCACGGGGTAGAATGCGTTAAGCATAAAATACCCGATTCGACGTTTCCAGAAAGAAGGGCTCCCAGAGGGTAAGTTCCAATGGGGTTCCAAGATCTCCTTACCAGCTATAAACCAGAGATTTTTACTCCCTTTCACAGTTCTGATTAAAGGGCTTGGGACCGTGGTAATGCAGTCTTCGATAAGAGCTGTATTCTCTTGCCCCAGGGGAACCCCTAAGGTAAGAAGCAAGAACTCATTCTAATCGTGAGATTCTTCTAGCTGAGATCTCAGTCTATCTCTTTCTCTACTGAAGATCTAGCCTTGTTTTGATGCATATGGAGAATACGAACCATTGGAAACGTATTTTCCCGATAAAGAGGTATCATTCGTAGGAGAAGATATCACCGAAGCCTATGATGGTTGGAGAATGTTCTTCGATGGGGCTGTGAATTTCAAAGGAGTGAGTATTGGAGCGGTTTTAGTGTCAGAAATGGGTCAACACTATCCAGTATCCGCAATACTCAGGTTTCCATGTACTAACAACATGGCAGAATACGAGGCCTGCATCTTAGGACTCAGGTTAGCCATCAAAATGAACGTTCAAGAATTGCTGGTAATTGGAGATTCAAACCTTTTAGTATATCAGGTTCTAGGAGAATGGGCTACAAAGAATACCAAGATATTACCATAGTTGTACTATGTACAAGAGTTGATGAAGAGATTCACAAAAATAGAGTTCAAACATGTTCCGAGAATCCAAAATGAGTTCGCAGATGCATTGGCCACTTTATCTTCCATGATACAGCACCCAGACAATAATTTCATCGATCATATCCTAGTAGGGATTCATAATCAACCAACTTATTGTGCTCATATTGAAGAAGAAATGGATGTAAATCCATGGTTCCACGACATCAAATAATATTTGGCAAAAGGAGAGTACCCGGAGAACGCAAATCATACTAAATAACGCACACTCCGAAGATTATCTAACCACTTCTTCCAAAGCAAAGGAATTCTGTACAGAAGGACTCTAGATCTGGGATTATTACGGTGTGTTGACGCTAAGGAGGCATCCAAATTGCTCGAAGAGATACATGTCGGAACTTGCAAACCGCACATGAATGGCTTTATCTTAGCTAAGAAGATATTAAGAGCAGGATATTTTTGGATGACTATGGAAATAGACTGCATCAGGTATGTCCAAAAGTATCATCAATGCCAAGTACATGCTGATATGATATGAGCGCCACCCAATGAACTCAATGCAGCAAGTGCACCTTGGCCTTTCTCCGCTTGGGGGATGGATGTCATTGGTCCAATCGAACCCGCCGCTTCAAATGGGCACAGGTTCATTCTAGTGGCCATAGAATATTTCATAAAATGTGCTGAAGCCGCATCTTACAAGGCTGTAACTAAGAAGGTCATCGCACATTTCGTTAGGGATCGTATTGTTTGTCGGTTCAGAGTGCCAGAATCAATCATCACCGACAACGCCGCCAACCTTAACATTGATTTGATGAGATCCATGTGTGAAACCTTCAAGATCAAGCATAAGAATTCTACAGCATACATGCCGCGAATGAATGGAGATGTGGAAGCCGCTAATAAGAACATCAAGAGGATATTCAGGAAGATGGTAGATAATCACAAACAATGGCATAAAAAGCTACCATTTGCCCTACTTGGATATTGTACCACGGTTCGCACATCAACCGGGGAAACTCCTTATTTGCTGGTCTATGGTACTGAAGCCGTTATTCCCGCCGAAGTAGAAATTCCTTCTTTGAGAATCATACAAGAGGCTGAACTCAGTGATGCAGAATGGATACAAAGTCGCTATGAACAACTGGCTCTCGTTGATGGGAAAAGAATGAATGTGGTATGTCACGGTCAACTCTACCAGAACAGAATGTCCAGAGTTTTCAATAAAAGGGTCAGGCCTAGACAATTCACACCGGGGCAATTGGTGCTAAAGCGGATCTTCCTGCATCAAGATGAAGCCAAAGGAAAATTTTGACCCAATTGGCAAGGCCCCTACATAGTTCACAGAGTACTAATAGGAGGAGCACTCATACTTGCAGAAATGGACGGAGAAATTTGTCCAAAACCTATCAACTCAGACGCAGTCAAGAGATACTATGTTTAGACTGTTTACATTTCTTCATCTGATGTAACTGAACTACGCTTGACCTAATTCCTATTTAAGAGGGGATACGTAGGCAACCCTGTGGGTTCGGTCACATCTTAATAAAATCTTCATTTTTTCCATGGTCAGAAACTGGGGCAGAATTTTGATGAGGACCCTCAAAATTCTAAAGCTAGTCCAGCCAAATTCGTCATACGCAGAACAGTCAAAGGCTCATCTAGATTACTTATTGCATACTACCATATTTCAAATAACTACACTCATCAAATGTACGCATATTTTTCGAAAAACCTTTATTTCTATAACAGCCAGATGCTGCCCAGGGTAACTCAAACAGGATCTCAAGACAGGAGCAAAAGCAAAGCAAGAAGGTGAAAGTACAGACCAACCTTCCCCCACAAAACTCACAATCTTTCTTTGGATGCTGTCACAGTAAGACAACACTATCTGCAGACACATCAGGTCACTACCTTCAAGATATAAAATTATCTATCATAAGCATCTCCAGCTAAGAAGTACTCTACTTTCTCACTATCACTCATTGTTTTCTTGCATGAGGCTAAGCGCTGCCTCCATAACTGCATAAGGCTAAGCACTGCCTTTCTTTGCATGAGACTAAGCATTGTCTCCTATTTGCATGAGGTTAAGCATTGCCTCCCTAATTGCATAAGGCTAAGCATTGCGTTTTTCGTATGAGACTAAGCATTGTCTCCTATTTGCATGAGGCTAAGCATTGCCTCATTAACTGCATAAGGCTAAGCACTACCTTTCTTCGCGTGCAACTAAGCATCGTCTCCTATTTGTATGAGGCTAAGCACTGCCTCCTTAACTGCATAAGGCTAAGCACTGCCTTTCTTTACATGAGACTAAGCATTGTCTCCTATTTGCATGAGGCTAAGCCATGCCTCCTTAATTTCATAAGGCTAAGCACTGCCTTTCCTGCATGAAGCTAAGCACCGCTTCCCTTACTTGCATGAGACTAAGCATCGTCTCTTCTTCCTGCATGAGGCTAAGCATTGCCTCTCTAATTCCACAAGGCTAAGCACTGTCATTTCCTCGTGATTAAATGCTATCTCCATTACGCCATCTAAGACCTAGCATTATCCTCTACTCACCCAGGGCTAAGCATTACCCTCATATTACCCAAGACTAAGCCTTGTCTTGTCTCATCTTCGCATATGGCCAAACATCATATTTTGCATTTCATGGGCTGAAATATCACCATTTTGTCCAAAGGCGTCCTGGTCTGAAGGCATCATCGTCATAGCCGGAAGACACTATTCCATGGCCCGAGGATCTCTCAAAAGTGCACATCATTATTCAAAGGCGTCATGGTTCGGAGGCACCATTCTCATGGCCTGAGGACATTATTTCATGGCCTGCGAATCCCTTATCACCTGATTCATGGCCCAGAACATCATGGTCTAAGGACACCATCCTCACCGTCCAAAGAAAACCCTCATGGTCCGAAGGGAATCTGCATCATGTTTAAATTTTCGCAATAATCCATATATACTTGTATGCATCGTGTTTTAAGTTTTGCAGGTAATCCAGGAAGTAACCGTTCTCCTAACGAGATCAATCTTCTCTCCGGTTTCCGTTCAATGTTCACATCCTAAAATTATTTCAAACATAAACAACCACCATCAATTTTCCTCTTTTTAATCTATGACCGTTCAGATATTTACTCAGTTATCCATCCGTAACATTTCAGATTCACATCGATGACTGTGATGAACCAAAAGGTCATCTTATATTTTAGAACTCGAATCGGTGCACTTAAGCCTTAAAATCTCATTTTTACCCTTCTCAATTTGCATGTGCAGTCCGGGCAGGTTTTCGGAAAATTTTATGTTGAAAACTAATGAAAATAAGAATTTTTGCCTTAAAAGTTAATTTTAGTTGACTTCGGTCAATATATTTTGGTAAACGGGCCCGGATATGTGCTTTGATAGTCCCTGTGGGTCCGTATCGAATTATGAGACCTGGGCATATGCCCGGAATCAAATTTGGAGGTCCCTAGCTTGAGTTATGAATTTTTGATGAAAATTAAAAGTTTGAAAACTATTTGTTTTTAAGAATTGATTGATATTTGCCATTGTTAGTATCGGGTCCGTATTTTGGTCCCGGAACCCAGTACAGGTTCATTACGATATTTAAGACATGTCTGTGAAATTTAGTGAGAAACGGAGTTGATTTGACGTGATTCGGACGTCCAGTTGAGAAGTTATGGATTTTAAAGTGTTCTTGAGAATTTTATTTGAATTGGTGCTAAATTTAGAGTTCTAGGTGTTATTTTGGCGATTTGATCGCGCGAGCAAATTCGTATGATATTTTTAGACTTGTGTGCATGTTTGGTTTGGAGCCCCGAGGCTCGGATGAGTTTCAGATAGGCCACAGGATGTTTTGGACTTTGGAAATTTGGTTTTTCTATAGAATCTATGTTCTGGCATGTCCTTCTTCGCGTTCGCGAAGGTACTCTCGCGAACGCGAAGAGTAATCCGGTGAGGCTGAGAATCCTTCTTCGCGAACGCGAAGGCTTGGTTGCGAACGCGAAGTGATGGGGGATTCACCCTTCGCGAACGTGATCTGCTCATCGCGAGCGCGAAGCACTTGGGGACCTGGGGGAGGGTTGGTCATTCTTTCATCGGGAACGCGAGCAACGTCTAGCGAACGCGAAGGCCAGGGGAGCGTAACCATCGCGAATGCGAGCAACGTTTCGCGAATGCGAAGGCTTGGCAGCCAGTACCCTTCGCGAACGCGATGCACACTGTCGCCCAGTGCATAAAACAGAATCAAACACGGGTTTAAGCCATTTCTTCAATATCTTTCAAGAACCAAACGGGTAGAGGCGATTTTCAAGAGTCAGTTTCTTCCCCAAAGTGTTGGTAAGTGATTCTAAACCATTTTCTTTCAATTACCCATTACATTCCTTGAATTATTAACCAAAAATCTAGAGTTTTTATGGTAGAATTAGGGGTTATGGTAGAAAATAGGGATTTAGGGAATTTGGGGATTTAGACCTCAATTTGAGGTCGGACTCCAAAACTAATTTCATATTCGGGCTCGGGGGTGAATGGGTAAAAGGATTTTTGTCCGAACCTCGAATTTTGACCAAGCGGGCCCGGGGTCAAATTTTTTTACTTTTTGGAGGAAAATTTGAAAAATTTAATTTATGCAATATAATTGATTCCTTTAGCAATATTTGATATTATTGAGTCATTTTTGAATAGATACGAGTGGTTTGGAGGTGAATTCCGATGGAAAGGCTGTGATTGAGGATTAAGTGGCCTTCGGAGCGAGGTAAGTATTGTGTCTAACCCTGACTTGAGGGAATTAAGAACCTTAGATTAATTGCTAAGTGAAATTCATGTGAGCGGCGTATATGTGAGGTGACGAGTACCTATGCGCCGCCAATTTACCTGTTTTTCCATGTTTCTCTATTTTTCTGACATTGCCTCATTCCTATGCCAAATTGCTACGTGTTATACTAGTGTTATCCAAATTATCGTTCTTATTATGTTTACGGATTATCTTGTGATAATGGAGTTTTTTATTTCAAGTTGAGATTGATATTATAGAACCAAATGTTGAAGTACGATTTGTACTTATTATTCTATCTCCCTGTTGTTATTTATGCAATGCATTATGGTAAGGGAGAGTGTTAATGCACGAAGGGTGATGTCGTGCCATATTGTGAGTGTTAATGCACGAAGGGTGAAGACGTGCCATATTATGAGTATTAATGCACGAAGGGTGATGCCGTACCATATTGTGAGTGTTAATGCACGAAGGGTGATGCCATGCCATATTATGAGTGTTAATGCATGAATTCACTCTAGTGCCATATTGTGAGTGTTAATGCACGAATTAATCTAATTCTAGTTTAATTTACTCTAGTGTTCTAATGATTCTCACAAATTCACTCTATGATTAGTTCAAACGCGTAGCCAAGACTCCTCTCTCGATTAAATCTTAACTCTACGAGGTGAACTGATATAAAGCACTGTGAAAATATGCAAGAACACATTAATGGACTAGTCTTTATGAAAATGTCTCTCGAATATTCTTCTAACTCGATTTAATCAACAATTTAAAAAAGCTCTTTCGATTACTTAGAAGAATCACTAAATTAAACCAAACAAGATAATGTAATGATAATGACCCAAAATATCTCTCTTTCGATTAAATAATTCGGTGAACAAAATTGCAATCAATTCAAAGTTGCATAAACGAATTCATGCAAAGAACTAGAGTTAAAATCCACAAATATCAATCGAACACCATATTCGTCAAACCTCAAGTAAACTACTGCATAATCATGAAAAAAGTCATCACAAATAGAGTTAAAGAATAAGAAAAGCATGAATTTAATAAAATTTGGGTGTCGAGTCGAGGAAATAATGATGAATCCTTGTGCCTTAGAGTATCCAATGCTCCTCCAATTTTTCGTAGGTCAAAAGTCCCCTCAAAATTATGTTTTGGTGTATTTATACCATATAGGAACGGGTCCGGGCGGAACTGCCCATTTCAAGGTGAAACGGGAAAGTACTCTAACGAAAATGCACATGCGCGACGTAGGGCGCGTTGCCCCATGCGCCGCGCGAGTGGAGAACTTCAGAGGGCTGATTTTTACACTCTGCAGAAAAATTGCACTATCACCTTGCGCCTCGCTGAGTGGTAGTGCATTTTTCTCAGAGTAATCTTTTCTTTAACATTTTGACATCCAGACTTGGTCCTCGACCCCCGAACATGATCTGGGTTTATTTTTTGGGCTTCTACTCAAATTTCAAAGCTCCAAATTATCCATTTTATCTAGCTTGCTTCTTCACTTAAAATCACGCCTTACACCACATAATACACGTAATAAGTATAAAGTACTAACACCTAGCCTACCATTATACGTCTACTTGTGCTGGACGCTAGTGATTGATTGATTAGATTATTTTCGGAGTCTTCAAGGTATACCTGCTCGACGCTCGCCTGCCTCGGAGTCACCTTCCGTTATCATCTCATTACTGTTATTTCCTTTATCAGATAGTATTGTAGTAGAAGTTTTTAGAATATTATGTAGAGCTTATGACTCAGTTCCATCAGTTTTGGGAATTATATTGTTGATGTTCTATTTTGAGAATTAATATGAGCTTATCAGTTTTATTTTAGTATCTCAGTTTGGTTATTTCTATTAAGCTATCATTAAATGTTAGGCTTACCTAGTCTATAGACTATGTGCCATCATGACATCCTAAGGTGAAAAATTAGGGTTGTGACACTTAGATGGCTAATATCCTTAGATTGATAAAGAGAAAATTGAATTCATGATTGCATTTGAAGTATCTCCATTGGCCAAGAGTAATATCTGTTAAAATCTGGTTACTTAACTTAATTATACAACTTTTCGATGATGTCAAAAGGGGGAAGATAAGGTGTGTTTTTGCGTTGGACTGTAATGCTTATAACCTAATAAACCTGGTCCTTGATGATTTGTGACTTTAAATGAAAAATATTCTGACATTGTGTTTAATGTTGAGCTAAGTTGAAACATGTTCCATGCTTCTGAAAAGCACAAAATTTGTCATCATCAAAAAGGAATTTTTTTTTTTACCTGAGCAGTTTTGATTTTGATGATTGACAAAGGAACACATGCATGAACCAGGTCCATAGACGGTGTACACAGGTCACGATCAAATTCAAGCAAAAGACATGCACGTGCAAAGGATAAGTATAAGTAATTATTTCTGATAATTCCTGAACGAAAAGGTTGCATATTTGATAAGGAGCAAGACTCATTAGTTGAAGAGAACTCTATCCAAGATAAGGGGAGAGTTAGAAGTTAAAGTTGACTAGAACTCTTCCACCAAAGAAGAGTAAAGCATTAGAACTCTAGTTAATCCTTATTTTACTAACTCTATAAATATCAGTTGTGTTCCTTTTTACATGTGATCACACACATACAGAAGTGAAATCACGAATTGAGATCAAAATAGCAAGGCATTTTGTGGACAATTCCTCTGAGATTCAAGAGTGTGATCCTGAAGCTACACGAATCAGATTGAAGAACCAGTTCCACAAAGAGTTTTATGTGTCTGTCTTTATTTCTAGTTCAAAGTGTAGTTGGCATTTTGAATTATACCTTTCAGCTTTCCTAGAAGCAAATTGTATTAGGTATTTGAGTTGTATTGTTCAAATTAGAGTTAACTTGAAGCAGTCGAAATAGTCTGTGGCTGGTTGCTACAAGGGTTAGAGGTAATCTTCAGGTTTACAAGAGTTTTATAAACATTATTGTTTGGCTCAGAGTTGTAGTGAAGTTTTGAAAAAAAATCCTATTGGAAAGTAAGTCTGTGATTTTTTTATCTTTTGAGCCGGGTGTTTTCTATGTAAAAATATTTGTACTTGTGTTATTTACTTTCTGCATTATTTATTCCGCAACAGTAGATTAAGGAACGTATAGAAGAACCAGGTCCTTCTATAATTCAATGCACGCAAAAATTGACACCGCACAAATCAGCCCTTTTATGTGGTATTGAAGTATAAAACATCAAAATCACTAAAAGACCGTTGATCTCGAGTCTCCAATCACATGAACCCATTTGATCGTAGCAGTTAAGAACTAAAAGAGGAATGGAGCAGGCAGTTAACCTTTGTGGCTTCCTCACTGGTAAGTCACATTATTGCCTTAAAACCAATAACAAACGCCTCAATTTCAAGAAAGTTTATGTCTGATTATATAAATTCTTATTATCTATGTAGTCATATTACAGCCATATCAATAGAAAATAGGATTCGGACATACTCGGTAGCAATACAAGAATTTTTACAGTGTCAACGTAATTTAACCGGATTAATCTTACCCAATGGTTATGAATGGGAGTAATGGTATAGTTATTCTGTATAATCTATACATAGATCATGGCTTCGAGTCGTGAAGTCGGTCATTAATGTATGAATCAAGGTAGGTTGCTTATATCACATACCATGTCTACGTCGTACCTCCTTAAGATTCGACTTTCCCAGTAAACACGAGTTGTTTTGTGCACTGGGCTATTTTTTAAACCATTAATAAGACTAATACTACACTACATTGATAAGCTTAATTGCTAATAAATCTAATACGAGGAGTAGTAGAAGACAAGCCAAAAGGGGGACCAAACTAGGAACTAGATAGGAATCAAGTGGCAGACATCTGGCCGTACACGTGGCAAGTCCCCAGGATATGACCAGGTATGTGGAGGTAATACTTGGAAGAGCAGAGCAAAGGACAGTTTGGCTGACACAAAAAAGGAAAAAGGAAGTCCCTGCAGCCATTGTTTCAGGCTCTGTGAGGTTACGACATGAAATAGCATTTAATGGGTCACGACTCATAATCCTAATGTCCATATTGGTTTGTTTACCTTGGCCCTAACTTGGTTAAAGGCTTATAAAAGAAAAACCAACAAAATTGGAAATTAAGGTTTCAAAGTTGGAAACTATATGAGTAGTTGTTCAAAATATACAAATAAAAGAGAAGAGTTTGTGGCAGATCAACTCTTGTACGAAAATAAGGGCCTCTGCTAATTTGGTAATCCACGTATCTCCATCTCCGGGAGAAATTCAAAAATAGTCAGAATTACAAGTGGTCATTCAAAAATAGTCACATTTTTAAAATTAATCGAAATTTAGCCATTTATCATATAAAGATAAATCTGAACGAAAATACTGTTCAAAATCCGGAAAATACTCCAGCATAATATACTGGAATTCCAGTATAATATACTGGAGTTCCAGCAAAGTATATCGGTCCAGTATATTATGCTGGAAGTTCATACACAGGTGCCTGAATCTCCAGTATATTATGCTGGAACTTTCCGCTTATTGGAGTTCCAGCATAATATGCTGGAAGTTCATACATAGGTGCACCGAACTCCAGTATATTATGCTGGACCGATCTCTATTGCAGCAAAATAGTGGCTATTTTTCAATGACTTGACAAACGCTAGCTATTTTTGAATGACCAGTCCAAAAATTGGCTAGTCGTTACTATTTTTACCGTATCTCCTTCATGGATCCGACAGCTTTACATTTTTCCCAAGTTCTAACTTAGATTAATGACATATGACATAGGTTATTTTCTTTTCCTACGCAGTATCAATTTGCTTCCTTATCAGTTTACCCGATTATTTCTCCCATTTATTTCGTCTGTTTTCTCCCTCTTCGCGCCAAAATAATTTTTCCGTATTCCATATAGAATCTTCACTGTAATTTTCTTTATTACAATTAAAGTGACGCGGGGTAATTTTTTTTGTGGAGTCCAAATAAAAAACAAAACGTCAAATTGCTTCAAATTGTTAAAACCTCTTTGTAGACGATGTAATAATCCTAATAGTGATTTTGTCTAGTCGGAGTAGGAAATGAGTTAAAATATAATATTAGATGTATAATAGTTCATATTCAAAAGTAAATGGAATGAATAAATACGTTATAATGTTTGTTTTTTTACTTGAACTCCATGTGCGAACAAAAATACAGGGATTGTTTTTAACTTTGATTCCAACAAAAAAAAAAAAAAAAAAATACACTGAACAACTTCTACCAGAAAGAGAAAAGTTTTAAATATATTTAGGGAGAAGTTATTAATTATATAAACCATAGTTAGGGCATTGCTTTAATCAAGCCATTAGTTCTAACCTATGCCTTGCGTCCCTAATCTAAGCGGGCGTTTGGACATAAGAATTGTAAAATTCCAAAATATGGGGAAAATAATTTTCAAGTGAAAATGGTATTTGAAATTTAGAGTTGTGTTTGGACATGAACATAATTTTGGGTTGTTTTTGAAGTTTTGTGAGTGATTTGAGTGAAAATTTTAAAAAAGAGCTTTTTGGAGTTTTTCAAATTTTTGAAAATTTTCAAAATGCATTTTCAAGTGAAAATTAAAAATTTTATGAACAAACGCTGATTTCGAAAAAAAATAAATTTTTTTTGAAAAAAAGGAGAAAATTTCTTATGTCCAAACGGGCTCTAAGCTAGAACTTGGGGAAAATGGAGAGGAGGGAAATGGAGGAAAGCCGGATCCCTCTTTCATCAACTTTTATTAGCCTATGCGTTATTATAGGTAACTATTCCGATGTTTTCTGTGTCTGTCCAATGCGTAAAATACATTTCCGCTTCGGGTGCAAATCAATAGCTGCGCCATGCCTTAATTTGAACATTCATGTTTCTTACTTAACCCTAGTTTTATATATACATAGTGTGTGTTCTCAATTTATTAAATTATTTAACTGTAATAAGTTGATATTGTTTGATGTAAATATTTGATGCAGATAAGTTTTTATTCATTCTAACAGTATTCTTTGGTATTATTTTCTTTTGGACAACAATAACACCAACAAAAAATTCAGTGTAATCTCATAAGTAGGGTATGGGAAGGATAGTGTGTACGTAAACCTTATCCCTACCTACTCTTAAAAAAGCAGAGATGTTATTTTCGGAATAATTTGTTGATATGAATAGAACGCATTAATTATAAAATATTTATAGCAAATGATATACTGATTTTAGCTAATATAGGATCGAGGCATCGGTGATTTGCATGTGTTGCACGTACATAAAAAGAATTGTTGAATATGAGTTCAAAAAAGAAAGTGTTTTTGAATACAAAGGTCTTTAGTTCAAAATGTCATAAAAGTCATAATCATGTAAAATTATTCGACTTCCAAGCAGAAAAACGAGTAAAAAGATTTTTAGATTTCCTCTGAGAAGCATTTTGGCAAGAGAACAAAATGTATATTTTCCTTTTCAATCACAATTTTCTCTCCCACCCTCCTTGACCTTTCCTCTCCACTATAACCATCCTTCTCACACTTTGTTCTCAAAATTCGAAATACAAATGGAAAAAATATAATTTTTCTACGTAACAAAAATGTTCGGCAAAAAATGAAACGCCAACTTCCTCTCTTTTTTCCTCTATCTCTAGTTCTTCTCCAAAAGGCTTCCCACATGGGACATTCTTTTTCTTGATTTTTAGGCAGTTTGTGCTTTTTTTGGATTTAGGCTTATACAATTTGGAAAAAAGAATCAAGAAATTTTTATTTTATAATTGCAATAATTACTTTTATATTTAAAATTTGTCACGGAGAAATTTTTGGAATGCTTGGTGAGAATTTTATAGTGTTTAATAAGAGAGGCAAGATTATAGCATAACGCTAATTATATTATCTCCTCTATTTATGTATCTGTTATGAAGAAAATGTCTTTTTTAAACGGGGCAATCTTTTGAAGTACACGTATTGATGTTATTGACCTAATTTCCTTTTCTTTGTTGATTCCTTTCAATGATATTTTACTACTTAGTTCAAGATCTATGTAGTCGAGACAACTAAGTAAAAAAAAAAAAAAAAAAAAGGAAAGATGTGAGACCACCGAAGGTGGTTCTATATAACTTTTATAATATGCTTTTCCAACTCGTAATATTTTTATTTAATTTTTTCTAATTAAGAGTGATATTACATAAACTTTATAAGTTCAAGGGTAATACTACTCACAATAGTGAAGGATGTGACTGGAACTCAAAAGAATTTGAAAAGGAAATTTTAGCATATAAGTATTATTTTGAACAGATAAATAATTTACTAGTACTAGTATTTTTAATCTGTAATTTCTGTGCAAAATAAAAGCAACTGAATAATTTGCAGAGTGTAGAGTAGAAGCCTGGAAAACCGAGCTTCAACAATAGTAATAATCCAGTGATTTACATGGAAAAATCAAGGGGCAACGTTGACCCAAAGGACAACGTACAGCTAGTGAATATAAATAAAAACAAAGAAACAACAGTGTTGAAACTCACTGCCTATATATTTTGCTTTTTACAGTCTGGTGCATATATACTTTATATATTTACCTGGAAAGGCCATTACATTCTGTATCCTTTCAGATTCAGATGCTCTCTTTTTTAATTTTCGCCTTCTTTGGGGAAGAACCCTCGTGCCTTTTATTTTGTCCTTTTCGCTTTCCCACATTTAATTTCTGCCCTTTGACCTAGCTATTTAATTAATAAACACTTGTCATTGTACATTTTGTTGACTCCTTCCAAATATACACTGCTTTATTATATTTACAAGTCCTTTCATTATTACAACATTAATAAATGCTTGTATCGAGAGTACTTTAAATTTTAATTAGTCAATACATTCTGCTATCAAATGTGTTTTTCTTTGATCGGTGATTTTTCATGTGTCTTTTAAATTGTTAATTGCTTTCCAAATATATAAATTTCACTTCAAAAAAATTAAAAGATTTTATATGATCAAAATTAAAAAATCACATCATCAATTAGGACATAGAGTATCGTGAAATGATTTTCTCTTTTCCTTTTCCTCCTATCACCTCTCTCTCTTGGCTTGATGGTCTTCTTTTTCTTGTCCTTCTTTCAAAATTTCCAAAAAAAAGGAGCTACCTGGAAAAGAAGTTTTATTTAGAATTGCAAGTTTTGAATGAAATAATCATTTTACTATCATCACTTCACTAAAACATGTTTAGAATATACTTTTGAGTGTGTTTTGATGGTAATGTTATGTTCCACTTCACTCCCTGTAAACTTTAAGCAACGGATTATTTTATAACTCCTAAACCAGGACCATATATATATATATATATATATATATATATATATATAACCCCCCAAGTTGGGAAACTTCAGAATAACACACTTGAAATGTTAATATTACCTTAAAAGTGAACTGAAAAGGAACCACCTAAAAGGGAAAAGGGAAAAAACAAGAAAAGAAGAAAAGAGATATAGGAGCTAGCTAAGTGTTTTAAGAGAATTTTATCGACACCCTTTTCCATTTTGTTGATAAGCTCTATTCTTTTTTGCATGATTCCTTTTCCATCTGCTTAGGAACAAAATTGTCCTTTCCAGTATATCACTATTCATGATCTCTTGCACTATGCTGACACTTTATTCACCAGAAAAATATAAGATTCATTTTTGTTAATATTGAATAAGGTATATTAGTAATGTTGGTATTGGTTATACTTGCATTAGTTGTGTTGACATTAGTTATGCCGACATATTTCTTATCTATTGTTTGATTTGATGTATTAAAGCATTGCATAATTTTCAAAGGAATTGTTTGTTTACAAAAATACCCTCATAACCAGTCCATCACTTTATCTTTTTAAAAGAAACATATGTTAAGAAATATTTTTATATAAAGAAGGTCTAAAAAAATTATTTGATTTGTCTACCTATATTGTAGTATAGAACTGAATATTTATTTATAAAAGAAATGCTAAGTATTTATTTATCTACTAGAAAAATAATTTTATTCTCACTTTCTTGAATTATTAGGCAAAGAAAGTTTGAATTAAAAGAATAAAAGAAAAATGAGTTGATTACAAGTGCATCCCGTACGTAAAAGTAGAGTACATACTTATAAATTTACAATGAAGAAATTGGCGGAGTCTAGATATGAAAATAGCGGGAGCAATTTCAATATCAAACTTTACAACAAACTTGCATTAATATAATAGCATATTTTAATCAAACATAAATTTTAAAGGGCAATTATGTCTTTAATTAAGTTAATGTATGCATTAAAATTTATTGCATTGGTAATACCATGGTTTTCTATGCATTAGTTATGCATAGGATAATACCAAATATGGTGTATAATTAATGCATAGGTTCAAAAAGTGTACCAAATAAGATATTTTTAATACACAAAATTAATGCATGCATTATTTTATCTAATACATCCTACCAAATGACTCCTACGTGTGAATGTGCGGATATATTATATTGTATGTATGAATTATCAGAGTTTATAATCAAAAGTCGCCAGAATCATTTGATATATATGTGTGTGCGTGTTTTAATCCAATGTGTCTTGACGTATCATGACTTTTTTTCTGTACTTCTGTTTGGGTCTCTTGTAAAAGTGATGCCACATAAACACTATTCTGATTAGGTTATCATACCATATAAGATATTTGATGGACTAAATATATACACTTGTTAGCAAGTAAAATACACTTGATGGGCTAAATCACAATTACCAGTCGACCAACAATAAACGAGCCGTCGAACCAGTTTGATAAAATAACGCTTTGGACTCGATCACTATTATGCCAATAAAACAAGGAAAACCACCCTTTAATTGTATTTGAACATTTACAATTAGAGTAGAGGCATGTTAGTTGTGGTAGTTACATTGTGAATAGGTATTTTAGTCCTTTCACCTAATCTACACATAATTGAATCGTGTGAGCTCATATGAGCTGAGTTGTATATAACTAACTCACTCTGTATTAACAGAGCAGTTAGTCACATAATGAAAGATTCACTTTCTTCTTCCTCTCTCATTCTCTGATTTTCATTCTAGCTTCTTTTCAATCGCATGCAATTGCTTTTTCTGCTAGATTTGTACACATTCTATCATGGTATCAGAGCAGGTGATTTGAGATTAGATCGAAGAATTCAAAATTCTAATTGACGGCCACTTTTGAAGCTTAAGTTGGTCAGTCATGGCGGAAACTGGAAATCTGCAAATTGATCACAATCACCCGCTGTTTTTACAATAAACTGACACTCCTGGAATAGCGTTGATAGATATCAAGCTTACAGGACCAGAAAATTACCCCTTATGGAGCAGATCGATGAGAATGGCCTTATTGATGAAAAACAAGTTAGGATTCATAGATGGAACCTGTTTAAAAAGCCCTTACAGAGGAGAATTAGGGCATCAATGGGAAAGGTGCAATTATGTGGTGCTTTTGTGGATAGGTCGCATTGTATCTACTAAGCTAAGTATCATCTACGCATTAGATGCGGGGAAGGTATGGAATGAATTTAAGGAACATTTTAACAAGTCAAACCTTATTAGATTTTATCACTTGTGGACGACAATAGGAACACTGAGGTAAGGAACTGACTCTATAACCTCCTATTATACTAAGATGAAGGATTTATGAGATGAAATGGCTTTAATGGTGCCAGGAGCAGGATACGACCGTGAGGAAACCAGGCCTTTTTTAGATCAGTTTAAGAACTTGCACTTGTTGTAATTCCTTATTGGTTTAAATGAAAGCCACAGTCATATGAGAAGTGAGATTCTACTTAAAACATATGTGTTGACTGTGAATCAAGCATATGCATTAGCAGTTCAGGAAGAGAGCCAGCGTACACTTATGTGGTTAACTCAGACAAGGAGCCTTTAACTATGCTAGCTGGAAGAGGATAAGGTTTCAAGGCAAGAAGGAAACCAGGACTCATATGTGATTATTGTGGCTATAAAGGTCACTTAAAGGAGAATTGTTACAAGATTATAGGCTATCCGCCAGACTTTAAAAGCAAAAAAAACCTCAAAACTCTGGTGTGAAGGGCTATGCAAATGTGTCAGCTAGAGAAGGAAGGAGCTTTAATACACAGGGGTACTACTTCACAGAGGATCATTACAAACAGCTATTGGGACTCTTGAACAAACCAGATTCTGATCCAGGTGATTGTCATACTCTGATGTCAGGTATAACTTCATTGTTGTCCAAGGCATTTAACTATGATTGGATAATAGATACAAGTGCATCACATTATGTTACACCCAATAAAGAAGTATTAGAAAATATACAAAAATAACAATGGTGTGCAAGTACCTACAGGAGGTAAATGCCATGTAGCACACCTAGGAAATGTGAAGATATTAGAGGATTTGACACTAAGGGATGTCCTACATGTTTCGGACTTTAAATTCAATCTAATGTCAGTCTCTAAACTTTACTAAGGAGCTCTCATGTTGTGCTGCATTCTTCCCTGATTTCTGTGTATTTTAGGGTCTTTACAGTGAGAATGTACTGGGAATTGGTAATGCAGCATATTCCTCTATTAAAGAATAAGGTAGATACCAAATTACAACATAGGTGTGAAATATGTCCTTTAGCAAAGCAAAATAGATTGTCTTTCCAGCCTAGTACTAGTAAAACAGATCAGATTTTTCAACTTGTTCATGTAGATATTTAGGGTCCTCACAAGATACCAACATATGACCAAAAATACTACTTTGTAACTCTGGTGGATGATTTTAGCAGATATACTTGGTTATTTTGTTACAGTCTAAGTGTGAAGTAGTTGTTGTGTTGAAGGATTTCTTTACTATGGTGCATAATCAATTTGGTTGGATGTCAAAAAACTGAGATCAGATAATGGAACTGAGTTCTTCAATTCAAAGTGTAATGAGTTGTTGGCTTCATTAGGAATTTTGCATCAAAGTAGTTGTCCATACACACTCCAATAAAATGGGGCGGTGGAGAGAAAACACAGGCATATACTGGAGGTAACTAGAGCCTTGAAGTTTCAAAGCTCCTTATCAAACAAATTCTGGGGAGACTGTGTAAAAATAGCAGTTTACTTGATAAACAAGAGGACAACTTCTATTATGTCAGGGCAATCACCCTATGAGGTTCTTTATAAGAAACCAGCTAAGATTGAGCATTTAAAGGTGTTTGGTTGCTTGTGTTTTGCAAGCACTCTACCAAAAGGAGATAAGTTTGCTCCAAGAGCTAGGAGGGTTGTAATGATAGGGTATTTAGAGACTCAAAACGGCTACAGATTGTATGATTTGAAGAGCAGGACATTCCTAGTAAGCAGGGATGTCATATTCAGAGAGCATGTATTTCCTTTCAAAGGAATGATCTCAAACCTGGATGACATATTTTCACAAGATCCTCCTGAGCTAATGCTTATTGATGCACCTTCTAATTCTAACACCTTTCACCCCAATTCTCATGATATTCATGCACCAGATGACAATGCTTCTCCAATTACCACACAAGCAGAACCACAGAATCAGCCACTTGAAGAATTGCCTACAGACAGTGTTGATCATTTATCTCACAAGACCATAAAGTGGCAGATGAGCACAATATTCATCCATATCCTTTAGCTGCAGATGCAGTTGAAGAAGTGGCAGACATTCCAACTGAAGGAAATGCTACGATTGATACAAGGAAATCAACAAGACACTCTAGACCACCTATATGGTTAAAAGATTATGTGACAAAAGGGAAGTTCACAAGCAACAGTCTATATCTAATCTCACAAGGACTTTCATAAGCAAACCTCACGAAAGGATATCAGTCCTATTTGAAATCCTTCCTAGCATAAAAAGAAACCTGGTTCATTTAAGGAAGCTACTCAAGATAGCAGAAAGGTTGAGGCAATGCAGCAGGAGATAAATGCATTGGAAGAAAACAACACATGAAAGCTGGTTGATCTACCACCAGGGAAGCAGGAAATTGGATCAAAATGGGTCTAAAAGATAAAGCAAATGGAGAGTTAGAAAGGTTTAAGGCCAGATTGGTGGCCAAAGGTTACAACCAAAAGGAGGGCCTAGACTATCATGACACTTTCTCTCCAGTGGCAAAAATGATAACTGTTAGAACCATTATCAGTATTGCTGCAGCAAAAGGATGTCAACAATGCCTTCTTACAAGGTGACTTATATGAAGAAGTCTACATGGCCTTACTACAAGGATTTCATAGACATGGGAGAGAAAGGTTTGCAGGCTGCTAAAGTCACTTTATGGATTGAAACAAGCGTCAAGACAATGGAATATAAAGCTCATTGATGCCTTGATCACGCATGGCTACACACAGAGTACATTTGATCAATCTCACTTCAGCAAAAGACAAGGCTCAGATATGGTCATCATACTGGTTTATGTAGATGATTTATTAATTGCTGGAAGCAATTCTCAGCTAGTCAATGAAGCTAAGAAGACATTGCAAAGTCAATTCAAAGTGAAGGATTTGGGAGAATTAAGATACTTCCTTGGTATTGAGGTCCTCAGATCACAAAAGGGGATCCTACTGAATCAAAGCAAATATGCGCTTGAGTTGATTTCAAAAGTAGGCCTAAGTGGTTCTAAGCCTGTTTCAACACTTCTGGAGTTGAATCAAAAGTTTACCACTGTAGAATATAATGCTTATGTTTGGAGAATAGGAGATCCAAAATTAGATGACATCACTGCATATCAGAAGTTGATTGGGAAGCTCCTATATTTAACAATCACACGACCTGACATTAGCTTTGCAGTCCAAACATTAAGTCAGTTCATGCAAAGTCCAAAACAATCTCATATGGATGTAGCCTTAAGAGTGGTTAAATACATCAAAGGAGCACCAGGTCTATGAGTTCTTTTGCAAGCAAAGCCAATTGACAGTTTGATCGCTTACTGTGATACAAATTGGGCAGCTTGTCATAATACTAGAAGATCTGTGATAGGATATATTGTTAAACTAGGTAGTTCTCTGATTTCATGAAAATCTAAGAAACAGCAAACTGTCAGCAGGAGCTCAGCAGAAGCAGAATATAGGAGTATGGCAGTTGTGGCAGCAGAAATAACTTGGTTATCATGCCTTCTTAAAGAACTAGGGATACCAATCTCTAAACTTGCTCAGTTATTCTGTGACAACAAAGCAGTTATTCAAATACTCCCTCCGTTTCAATTTATGTGAACATATTTTCTTTTTAGTCCATGCCAAAAAGAATGACTCATTTCCTTATTTGGAAATAATTTACCTTTATGCAATGATTTATAGCCACACAAATATATGTGTCTCATTTTATACCACAAGTTCAAAAGTCTTCTCTCTTTTCTTAAACTTCGTACTCATTCAAATGGGTTCACATAAATTAAAACGGAGGGAGTAGCTGAGAATCTTATATTTTATGAACGCATCAAATACATAAAAATAGATTGTCACTTTGTGTGACAGAAAATCAAGTCTGGGCTCATAGCACCTCACCATGTTAGCTTTGATCTTCAACTTGCAGACCTGCTCACAAAGGGTCTTTCTATTCCTTAGCATAACTTACTAGTTTCCAAACTTGGAGTATTGGATGTCTTTCACCCTCCAGCTTGAGGGGGAGTATTAGAGTAGAGGCATGTTAGTTGTGGTAGTTACATTAGTTACATTGTGAATGGGGGTATTTTAGTCCTTTCACCTAATCTACACACGTGAATCGTGTGAGCTCATATGAGCTAAGTTGTATATAACTAACTCACTTTGTATTAACAGAGCAGTTAGTCACATAAAGAAAGATTCACTTTCTTCTTCCTCACTCATTCTCTAATTTCCATTCTAGCTTCTTTTCAATTGCATGCAATTGCTTTTTCTGCTAGATCTGTACACAGATTCTATCATTTACATATAACGCTTTTCATTTTATTTATTCTTATAGTTATATATCATCGATAAAACCTTTCTTACATAAGTTAGACGAGTAAGTTTAGTAAGTTGTTAGCAAAAATACATTTCTCAGTTTACTAAATCATGTTTTAAACACGCCCCCTTATGTGTGTATGGTCAACAGTCTAGCCTAGTTACTTTATTTCCCGTCACTTCCTCAAATTCTGATTCCCACTCTCAACTTCATCGATTCTCTCAAGTTTCTTATCCAGTTGAAGGCTTATGAATCGTTTTTCCCAGAAGACCGAGCTTGCATGTGCAGTTCGGGCCGAAGACCTACAGACTCAAATCTAACCATACTTTTATTTACTTAATAATCAGTCTTCAACAAGTCTATATATATGTGTGCTGATTCTTTTTTATATTGGTGGCGACAAGATTCAAATCCAAATTAAAACTTCTATATATGTTTTGATATCATATTAAATAGTGTAACTATCTTACCTAAAAGTTTAAGCTACTTGAAAAAGCATATTTTTCTTTATTTAATGATGTCTTCAACAAATTTGTCATTGCATCCTTAATATGGTAAATCAACAAATAAAATTTACGTAACTGATAGTATAAAAAAATGCACTATAATGCCTTATTCTCGCGTGTAAATGAGTGCAAAAGCACTATCAAACTTGCTGTTAAAAATTTAGGTTAAAACAAGAGCAATGTCGCAAATACGCTCAAAAAACACAAACTTCATCTTGAAAATCGAATTATTGTTTCCTTCTAGAAGTACTACCACTCTAGCTTTCGGATAAAAGGAGCTCGATGGACAAGGGAACAATAACTGGTTCCCAGCTTTTCTAACTCCCCTATTTCAATTAATGCCAGATACATAAAGAGTCAGGTTTAATATTTCCGATGAGGTAATAATTACTACTAAAAAACAGAGCCCGTAAAACTGATTAACAAAGAAAAATAAACCATGCTCAATATCCTCGGAAAAGAAAACGCAAAAGAATTGGATTAGATCTAGTCCTTTGATTTTTACTAGTTTTACAACGATACCAGACCAATGTTTCAAAGAGAGAACAAAAGAAATCCAAAGGATTATCCATTATGAGAATACATAAAAGAGTTTATGTTAGTATTAACAGTGTAAAATGTTTGTCCAATCAAATTATTACTTGAGAAGAACTTAAGCGAATAGAAAGGTTTCAGTTAATTACACTGACAATATAAAATTTGATACACTGCCTATACAACTTATAGGCATCACAATAAATTAATTGTTATTTTTAACAAATTACCAATTGATGTTTAGGTTAAATATTTACACAAACAGTGCATAAAACAGAAATTTAATTTAAAAAACATTGATTATTCACTGGAAATGAATAATAAATAACTTATCGATCATAACATGTTAAATTAGATATTAACTTAAACCATGCTACTCCATAATAAATGATTAATAAAAGGAAAACAAAACATGCACATCCCTGGGAAAAGTGAAAACGAAAAAGATGGAATTCTTGCTTTGAATGAAAAAGATTTTTACTAGTTTTACAACGATAACAGACCGATGTTGCAAAGAGAGATAATAGTAAAAAAGCTAAAACTACAACTACACTACACTACACAAGTATGTGAGGAGTATTAGATGGGTATTGGGAGTGGGTTCTTTTCCCCCGATCGAGGTAGAGAGAAGAGTGCTTTTTTGAGTTGAAAAGGAGAGAGATTTACACGCAAACCCATTGGGTGGTAGCAAGCTGTTTGTTTGCACTTACTGATTGTCTCTTTTGTGCCAGTAGTTTTCAGCAATGGGGAATGGTCGATTTCTTTTCCACTTCCACATGAAATGAAATCTTTTCTTTTTCGTAAATGTCAAGAAGAGAAGTAGAAAATCTTTACATGCAGATGGAAGCAAATGATCGTGAATCATTGTTGTTGTCGTCATCGTAATCTTCACCTTCACCAACGCCAACGCCAACGCCAACGCCAACGCCAACGCCAACGCCGACGTTTCTTGCTTCTTCATCATCATTACTTGTGTCTATCATATAGCCATTTTCATTATCATCTACGACTACTAGTCTACCGACTTCTTCCACTAGCTGTTGTTCCATCGAATCAGAATCGGAAGTGACGGCACAAAAGAGTAATGGAGGAGGCTTCATTCCTCCACCCACTATAGGAACAGCTTCTGTTAATAACTTCCCATCTCGAGGTGGTGAGAATATCACTGGCATGTATTCCTCTGCTTCACATGGGAACTTTGAGTTCTTGAAATGTTCTTTTAGTGCTTCTATTCCCTTCATGCATTTTTAATCACAAACTAATTACTCCTTCCAAATTATTATACAAGTATTTTTATTCTATCAAACTTAACTACTCATAATACATAAATAAATTCTTACGTATTCAATACTGCGGCATTGAATTATGCGACAATAATTTTTTTAGGACAAACTAAACAATGAATTTAATAGAGGGGGGTGGAACATACTTGTAATCTAGCATAAGTAACTTGACAGATTTTTCTGGAGTTGAACACCTCCCAACTTTGATGGTGAAAAGCTTTGTAGAGTCTCAAAGTTGCCTGTGGTGAAGTCATGTTCACGAATCCATATCCCACGTTGCACTTGTTACTAAACAAATATATATATGATTACATGTTAGAACTAATTAAATTAAGTGATAAAAATTCAATCTTGATTGAAAAAACCCACATGAAATCAATGGGAAGATAAACGAAATCGTAGGAGGATTTTGGCTGCTCGCCGTCGGCAATCTGCTCGTTACAGTGAATGCAGTGGTTGTCCAGCATGTTCAGCAGCAGCTTCTGACTGCACCATACCCCAAATATATGTCAGTCAAATATACCAAAAACCAACATTATTACTGTATTTTTCAACATAAAATTAAACTAACTTTTATTAGAAATGCCGTTTGATCGGTTGTATAAGAAAAAATAACTCACATAACATTTAACTGGTGGATATTATCCCAGTAATATGTTACCTAAAATCTAGTACTCCTATATGTTATACGAGATGATATGTGAAACACAAATACGCAGTACTCCATTTATTATCAATAAACTAAAAAATAGCCTTTAAAGCAGATAATTTTTTCCATGTATTATTATTCACTCCTATATTACCGGCATTTAATTTAAACATAAAAGGAGAAATTAGAATATGAATAGATAAGGAAATTACCTGTACTTGTTGGGTATGTTTTTAATCATGACAGTAGTTCTGGTATCACTGCAATTTGATTCCATAATCGCATCTTCGTTAATTAAAAAGCGAGGATCATAATCTTTTGCCTGTTTCCATGGTTTGTTGCTCTTAACTTGTAGCAAAATTTGTTGCTTCGAAGAAGAAGCTGTAACAGTACTGCTACTGCTTGGACTAATAATACTTTTAGTACATCTTTTGGCATTCTTGATTTTGCCAGGCCTAACATTATTTGATATACACAAAGATGCCAATGAATCTTGAATTGACCCAGTACCTGAAGTCTCACTTCCACTAGGGTTTCCTCCTTTAAAATAATTTGATTTCCTCTGAGGTTTTAGTGGAGTACTTGGAGGAGAAGAATTATTATATGTTGGAGAATAATTGTAGTTGATTGAACTATGACTGAATTTGCTGCTGCTAGGTGATGAATAATTAGCTCTTGAAAATCTTCTGCTATTTCCACCTGGCCTACTGAATTCAATCAACAATTGCTTCCCATCTATCTCCTTTCCATTCATCTCCATTAAAGCCCTTGCTGCATCTCTTACATCATAAAACTCCACAAACCTTTGATGCCTCTTCATTGGTGTCTCTCTCAATTCCTTCACATGCCCTATATATATACATAAAACAAACATATGAGAAAATTGGGATATATGAATCCTCACTCACCCTTAGCAAGATGATGAAAAGAACGGAAATTAAAAGGTTGGCATACCAAAAGCTTGAAAAATATCTTTAAGATAATTAGAACAAGTACGAGAGTCCAAATTGAAAATCACAAGTGTCCCTTGGTTATTCCCATCAGGAAGACCAGAAGTCAATGGGAAAGTAAACTGAGCCCAAATAGCTCTTCCAGCAATGAGCCCACGCGCCGGGGGAGGGAGTGGGAGTGGAAGTGGAAGAACTAAACCACCCATAGAATAAATAGACTCCTCATAATGCCTCCTTAAACGACACTGCTGTTGCATGTTCTGTTCTTGAATCTCCATCAACGCTGCCCGCGCGTGCCTCAAATCATAAAAATGAACCGTTACAATCCCTTCTCTTAATCTTCCCATTTGCACTGCTCGAACATCTCCAAAAACTTCCAAATCCCTTCTCACAATTGACTCACTCACTTCAACTGGAACCATACTTAACAACAAAGTTCTTGTAGCCATTGAACTTGGAGGTGGCAAAAAGGGCGTAGGCATAGGTGGGTTTGAGCTAACGTACGCCGTGTGTGTAACTTGATGGTATCCTACACCATCACCGTATGGCAACTGTGGTGGACATGGATAAGTAGGATAGTAAAATTGATTAGGGAGCAAAGGTAGAGAATTGATATGGGGTTGGTGAAAAGGATATCTTGGTATGAATTCTTGGGCTCTAGGATCAAGATTCCCATGAACCAAACCATCGTCCTCCATTTTTTCTACCGGAGAAACAAATAAATTTATCAGTACAGATGGGTTTAGTTCTTTGAATCTATGAGATTGAGATTGGGTTTTTTTTTCTAGGAAATTTGGCTATGTTATATACGGTGGTGCTACAGTGCATATAATAGATGATGATAATCTCTTTGGTATTTGCTTACTCTATCTAGTTTTCTCTCTCTAGGGTCTATGTTTAGAAGCAGACTCTATACACTGGAGTCTCTAGAGTCTTGTCCATGTAGCACTAGAGAGAGAGAGAGAAACCAATTCAAGAATGTTAAAAGAACAAATGAGACGACTAATGCACGACCATCTTTTCAACCAAATTTTGCTTCAAATGTTTTGGGACTGTCAAATGATATATTGAAGTTACCGAAATACCCCCATATATTTTATTATTTATACATACAGATTTTAAAAAGACTAAAACACTTTTTTTCTTTTTAGTTAGTCCAGAAAAACAATAATTTCGTATATTTGCTACCACTTAAATTTACTATCGGATGGTTTCTAACTTCGTAAATTTCTATGGTAAGTTTTAATAAGTTTCAAATTTTTTTCACATTTACTTAAACCAGGACAAAGGGACTAATGTAGTAGTGTGTATGGTTTTTTTAACTTAGTTTTTAATGAGTAAATTTCATGGGTGGTCATTCAACTTTGTGTTCATTACCAAAAAATTATTTTTTTTCTTTTGTTACCTAAAAGTCATTCAATTTTGTGTTCATTACCCAAAAGTCATTTTTCTTTCTTTTGTTACATAAAAATCATTTTACCATGCTTAGTTATCATAATAATCACTTTGACCAAATTTTACAAATCTTTCACCTGAAAAATCTATTATGTCCTTGATATTATAAATCTTCTCATTTATGTAATACCTTCTATATAATGGAATATACTTTTACCCAGGTATTTTACTTATAATTAAAATAACTTAATATTATTTTATTTATTATTTTTATAATATATTCGTATATTTAATTTTTCTTAATATTAATTTTCAAGATATATAAGTAGCATAATTAAATTTGTCAATAACATTACAGTGAACAAATCTCAAGTCCACGTTCTTAATCATGCTTAATGAAATATGTTTAATGAAAATTAAAAAATCAAAACTCATTGATTTATCAGCCAAGCCATACACATTAATTTAATAAATAAAATACCCGCATATAGCAAAATGACACATCAGATTAATACTTTCAAATATATAATATTAACAGATAAAGTTTTAAAAAAACTTGATATTAAAACAAATATCTTTGAAACCTTTTTTAAAATTTTATTGACTATAAAAAACTATTATTTGTTAAACAAATCTGTTTTTATTATTTTAAATAAATATTAAAAAATATATTAAATTGAGTATCATGAAAAAATTAAATGTATGGATATATTATAAAAATAATAAATAAAATAATTTAAATTTATATTAATTATAAGTAAAATACATAAGTAAAAATATATTATATATTATATAATATATAAGATATTACATAAATGAGAGGATTTATAATGTCTAGGACATAATAAACTTTTCAAATAAAAGTATTATAAAATCTGGCCAAGGTGACTTTTGTGATAAATAGAGCAAAATAAAATAATTTTTGTGTAACAGAAAAAGAAAAGTGAGTTTTGGGTAATGAACACAAATTTGAATGATTTTTAAGTAACAAAAAGAAGAAAAATAATTTTTGCGTAATGAACATAAAGTTGAATGATCACCCATAAAATTTACTCGTTTTTAACTATATCAGGTTTATTTAATAATTTTACTATGCAATGTTGCTATCAGTGCAAGATTGTGATTTTTCATCCTTGCATAAATTTTACTGGGTGATACATGTATAACTAAGGAGTAGTTCTTTTTGCAGGGATGTTATATTTCTTTATCTCCAAATATTTACTCTTTTTAGTGTTTTGAAGTAACAAAATGAATTAATTTAATTCGATTTTAGTTTCAGAAGTTTGGTCAAACTTGATCTTGAAGAAATGAAAACAGTCAATAATAAGTGGGAACGAAAGAATTACTATCCCATTCTTTCTTGTCTTTTTTCATTTGAAGAAATTTTTAATGTACATTAATTTCAAAAAAGGAAAAAAATTAATAAGCAAAAAGTCTGGAACTACTTAATGATATCTTCAATTATACACTGTAAATTTGGTTTGACTAACGGAGTCATCTAAACTAATTATAGAATTTCCATCAAGTTTGTTAATTTAAAAGGAAGTACACAAAAGGAAAAATGCAAAAACACGTAAGTGCAATATAAAGTTAAATTTGGCCAGCGAAAATCCGAGCTGTTTTAAACTTGTAAGAATTGCAGTCAAAGCAAATAATATTAACAATCTTATTCTAAATTGAGTAACTGGTCTGTATATATCTAATGTTTTTCTAAATTTAAAGGATCAAATTATTATTTCAAAAATACTCTATTAATAAGTTTTGGACCGATCAAAATTAGATGATTAAAAAGATAAGCACAATCCAGTTGCTAGATAATGCAAAACCATTATTATTCTCTTATGTCATAATCAGTTAGATTTGAAAAAAAATGATTGTGGATCAGGTTGTTCTTCTAAACCAAGGAAAAAAATAAAACAAAAAAGAGAACAGTAGGACAGGTTGTTTACGTGAGGAAGATAATAATTGCTCTGAGTAAAGAGTACTTTTTCATGTGTCTATTTTGACTACTCACTCCATATTTGGCTTTATATTTGCTGTACACATATTATAGAAGTGACTCGTTTTTGTTCTGAGTCTTTCTGAGGGATTAAATACTTTGTTGCTTACTTATTTTTCGTCAAAAAATAAAAAGATTTTTGCCTAAAAATTTCTTAAAATTTAAATTATATGAACTTTAACTAATATTTTAAAATATATTTTTAATCATATTGATATGAGAAGTACTTTTAGATATTTAAATTTAAATTTTAAAATATTAAGATTATTTTAATTTCGAAAATTAATCAAATTAACTCTACAAAAATGAAATTGAAATAACGAAGTACTATTTAGTTTCATTAGCAGATGTATCTAGTACTCGCTACTTTCGGTTTGAAATTATATACTAAGTTCATATTTTCTGTCACAAAATAAATAGTGAACGTAATACAATATTTCGTATGTACTATCTTTAAATTTTAAATCTATTTTGTTGGGAGACATCGCTAGTAAACTGGATCAATCTTTTGACTTTAATTTCAAATAATAAATTTTGGTAATGTCCGGAGGCAAAAGTGTGTCGGTTGCTTATATTAGGGTGATTAAGGACATGTATGATGGAGTTAACACTACTAAAAAAATTAGGTTTTAGCGACGGACAAATTCTGTAGCTAAACAGAAAAATGCGTCGCTAATCTCATTTAGCGATGGATTAGCAACTGATTATCAAGAAATTTTGCTAACTACGAGCGTTTTAGCGACAGATTAGCGACGACGTTCGTAGCTAATTCCAATTTTTTTTTTATAGTGTAAGACTCGGATCATGACAGTGGGAGGCGACTCAGAGCATTTTCCGGTTGCTATGTGGTTGCACCAAGGGTCTGCGCTTAGCCCATTCCTATTTGCCCCGGTGATGGATGCACTGACACGCCATATTTAAAGGGAGGTGTCATGGTGTATGTTATTTGCTGACGATATAGTTCTGATTGATGAGACCCGAGTAGGCGTCAATGAGAGGCCGGAGGTTTGGAGACAGTCCCTTGAGTCTAAGGGTTTCAAGTTGAGCATGACTAAGACGGAATACCTGCAAGTTCAGCGTCGAGCCAACGGAAGCGGGATTGGACGTGAGGCTTGACTCTCATGTTAGGTTAGGAGATAGTTGGGCATATTTCTACGGTGCACTAGAGTGAGGCTAGTCTGTTTAGGATTTAGTCTTAGATTGCTAGTGGTTAGTGTTGAGTTCTCATTACTCTTTCGTCCTCTTAGTGCCGGGCTTTGTCTATTGGTTATTATTTTGCTTTTCAGCTATTTTCTGGTTCTTGCCATGCTGTTATTTTTTTCTATATTTTTACTGATGGTACTGATATATTGCCTCTTTTCGTCTTCTTGAGCCGATGATCTTTCGAAAACAGCCTATCTACCCCTCGGGTAGGGGTAAGGTCTGCGTACACACTACCTCCCCTGACCCCACTAGTAAAATTTTACTGGGTCGTCGTCGTTGTTGTTATTGTTGTTGTTGTATATTTCGGTGCATATTTGATCTTTACGTTGGCCTAATTAACCTCATGAAGTAGATAATTTAATAGTCTCGACCCCCCGAACGCTGACAACCCATGAGAGTGTACATGCATGGTCACGTGATTTGTTTTGGCAATAAATTTTTTATTTAGTTAAAGATATTAATATTTTTATCAAGTTATTTTGATAGCTCCATTATTTTGGCTAAAAATGATGAAATTCCAAATAAATATTTTACAAATTTGACCCAAAGAAAAATAAATATACAATTAAAATAAATAGTCATTGCATGAGAGAAGAAATAAATTTATTTTTTATCTCTAAAATATACATTATTTGAACTTCAATAATTTGGCTACACCTTCTTTTTATTTGGCCAAATTAAAATAATAAAATTTCTGCTAAGATTTACATACTTGGCCCGAAAAGAAGAAGAAGAAGAAGAAGTATATAGTTGGAACAAATAGTGATGGTATCTAACGAGAAAAAAATATAACTGGGATAAAATATGCAATGTTATTAAAAAGAAGTAAGAAAAAATAAATCATTGTTGGAACAAATAAATCAATATATTTGATTATGTTACAATTAATAGATGAAAATTACCCCACTTGAAAGTTGATTTTTTTCTTCTAATTTTCTTCCTTCTGCATGCCTGAAAGAGAGTGTATTCACTCTCCTTATCACATCAATGTACAAGGGGCGGAAGCTATGAGATTGCCAAGTTAAAAGGTATAAATAAGCCATCGTAAAATTTAAATGTGGATTAAATAAAAGCTATGAAATTCAGGGGTCCGATCTATTCTGCCTTTAACTTTAACCAAATATAATCCAAAGGTCTTCTTGGTTTTGTCTGTTTGACTCACGGAGACTCGTTTTGCTGTTGCTGTTTTAATGTAAAGACTGGTCCTGGATTTTGTTTCTTTACAGAATACAGAATCCACCTACAATGTGAAAAAAAATGTATTTGCTCCAGGTCTTCCAGCTAAGAAAAAGAAGCAAAAGACTGTGTAATAGCACAAAAATAAGACGAGCTAATAGTAAAATTCTGAAATATTGATGTGCCCTAATAGAGTAAAAAAGATCACAAGGACACTGCCAAAACTCACACATTACCAGTCACTTCTCCATCATGAGGGGCCTCATAACATTTTATACTCAAATTAAACTCTGATTAAACTCGAATTTCTGCAAATGTTACGACTAGATAAAAGAATACTTAATTATCATTCCACCCCTAACATGTTACGTTGTTATCTTACTTATTGCTCTTGCTTTATCTTATGCTTGAAAATAAATGAATATTGCATTGATTCGTTTCCTTTTCTTGTCACAATTGCGTACTAAATTAACGAGAGTGTATAGCATATATGAGTATGAATAAGAAACTTTCAATGTCAATAATAATGTTAAAGGTTCGACGTCTAGCGACACGAATTTTTCTAGTTTCAACTTTCAGGATGGGTTAATGGTGTACCAAATCTTTTGCGAGCGATATGTATATATGTGAAGAATAAAAAGAACTTACATGTAATAGAGAAAATAGACTAATAAATCTACATAAATCTTGTATTTGCAATTGATGACTTAGTCAATAGACCGATAGGATTTAAGATTGACTCATTGCAATTTTCGTTCCCTTGTATGAATATTTTTTCGTTATTCTTGAAGAGTCTTTAAAGAATTTTCATTCATAACTGTCAATGTGTCAAGACCCGAAATTCCCACCTTCGGATCATGATGGCGCCTAACATTTCACTTGCTAGACAAGCCAACGTTAGAATAATATTATCCATTTTTAAAATAATTTTAAATTTATTAATAACAAGGAAGCAAATGCGGAAGTAATTTTGAAATAATCCATAATAATAACGATGTCTAAATACCATCCCAGAATTGGTGTCACAAGTGCACGAACTTCTAGAATAAATACAAATAAAGGTCTGAATAATATAAAGCTGTCTGGAAATAAACACACAGCTAAAGTACAATAGACGGGGACTTCAGAACTGCGGACGCCATGCAGTTATACCTCAAGTCTCCTCTGATAGCTGAAATCCGAGCAAGTCTATGGTACGCCGCTGGGACCAACTCCAAAATCTGCACAAGAAGTGTAGAGCGTAGTATCAGTACAACCGACCCCATATACTGGTAAGTGCTGAGCCTAACCTCGACAAAGTAGTGACGAGGCTAAGGCGGTTCACTTACATTAACCTGTACGCAATATTAGTAACAACAACAATAATAGGAATAAATCAGGTAATTCATTTATAATAATTGAAGGCAACTCAGCAGTTATAACCAATTATCATTTCCATTATTTCTGTTGCAGTGTGCAACCCGCTCTCACAATATATCCACATTCAGTTCTGTTGCGGCGTGCAACCTGCTCCTCCAACATATTCATTTTAATCAAGTCTGTTGCGGCGTGCAACCCGATCCTCCAATATTAACTTTCTAACAAGTCTGTTGCGGCATGCAACCCGATCCTCCAATATATTCATTATAATCAATCATGTTGCGGTGTGCAACCCGCTCCTCCAACATTTTTATTTACCAATTCTTATAGAAGAAATTTTTCCCAATAAATATAACAATTAATATAAAATTACGAGACAACAAGCATACAATAATTATGATTTAATTATGAAGCAAACAATGATAAATAACAAATTATTATGAAAATCAGGAAGCAAATAGGCAGTTTAATATTTATTATGCTAAATATCAAATAACAATTAAGGCACATAATTCAAATAACATGTAACAATTAATGTAGGAATTCAAGAATTTATATTTCCAACGAAAAAGAGAGAAATAATTATTATAATAATTAATTTATGATTAAAGATAATTTATAATTTTTCAAGTAAGCAAGAAAATAATTAATTTGACGATGTATAGACACTTGTCACCTCGCCTATACGTCGTTTACATGCAATTCACACAACAAACAATTTAAGGATTCTATTGCCTCGAGTCAAGGTTAACCCCGACACTTACCTCGCTTTGCAAATTCCAATCAATTATTCAACCACAACTTTTCCTTTTAAATTTGCCTCCGAAAGCTTCAAATCTATTCACAAACAATTCAATATATTCAATACTAATCATAGGAATTAATTCCATATGAATTTACCAATTTTTCGAAAAAAAATCCGAAATTCATTAAAATATTCGGCAGTGGGATCCACGTCTCAAATTCCGAAAAAACTTGCGAAATCGAAACACCCGTTCCGATGCGAGTTCAAACATACCAAATTTGTCCAATTCCGATATCAAATGGACCTTCAAATCTTAATTTTTTATTTTTTGAAAGTTTTACAAAAATTCTAATTTCTTCCATCTAAATCCGAAATAAATGATGAATATAGACATAGATTTGTGAAATACAATCACTATATGATAAAGAACACTTACCCAGTCCAAAATCATGAAAAACTCCTTAGAAATCGCCCCTTAGCCGAGTTATAATTGAGGGTTTGTGAAAATGGGAAAAATCCCGTTTTGGTTCTGTTTTAAGACACAAGGGTCAGGCCTTCTTCGCATTCGCGAAGGGCCTGTCGCGTTCGCGATGAGTAGCAGCCCGTGGCTTTCGCGTTCGCGAAGGTTTCCCCCCAGCCTTCGCGTTCGCGAGGCATTGTTCGCGTTCGCGATGAAGGAATAATCGACCCTCCCCAAGGTGTTCCTAACACTACGCGTTCGCGAAGGGTAATGCCCCCATCGCTTCGCGTTCGCGAAGAAGAAAACTTCAGCTGCCCAGTTTACCCTTCGCGTTCGTGAGAGTACCTTAGTGAACGCGAAGAAGAACATGCCAGAACATCTGCTGCAGCAAAATACTAGATTTTCAAAGTCCAATACATCCCATAGCCTATCCGAAACCCACCCGAACCCGCGGGGCTCCAAATCAAACATGCACACAAGTCCTAAAACATCATACGAATTTGCTCACGCAATCAAATCGCCAAAGTAACACCTAGAACTACGAATCGGATACCAAATCAAAGGAGGTTTTCAAGAAAACTTTAAAACTTATTTTTTTACAATCGGACGTCCGAATCACGTCAAATCAACTCCGATTCTCACCAAATTTGGCAAACAAGTCATAAATATTATAGTGGACCTATACCGGGCTCCGAAACTAAAATACGGACCCGAGGTCAATAAATCCAACATCAATAATTTCTTAGAAATCATTAAGCTTTCAAGCTTTTAATTTTTCATCAAAAATCCATAATTCGGGCTAAGGACCTCGGAATTCGATTCCGGGCATACGCCCAAGTCCCAAATCACGATACGGACCTATTGAAATTTTCAAAATACCGATCTGGATCCGTTTGCTCAAAATATTAACCAAAGTCAACTTAATTGAGTTTTAAAGCTCTATTTCCCATTTTAATCCATTTTTCACATAAAAACTTTTCGAAAAAAATATACGGACTGCGCACGCAAATCGAGAAATAATAAATGGTACTTTTTAATGTTTTAGAATACAGAATTACTTATTAAATTTAAAGATGACATTTTGGATCATCACACGATTTCTTCTCAATTTTTCTTTGTTAACTGTAATGCTAATATAAGAATAATTCTTGTCGAATGTTCATAATATGTAGGGAAAAGGCCCAAAAATGACCTTGTGGTATTCGAAATGGATCAATTATAACCCTCATTTAAATTTGAATCCAAAAATGACCATGCCGTTATAAAATGGGTCTAATAATGCCCTTGTGTTATTCAAAATGGATCAATAATGCCCTCGATTATTTTTTTTAAAAATGCTTTTAAAAACTGAAAAATATATATTCTGTAAAAACTAAAAAAAGAAAGAAATTTGCAAAATATATATTTTTAAGTCTTTTCAGTTTTTTTAAAGTATTTGTTTTGTAAAAACTGAATTTTGTTTTTTTAAAAAAAAAACTGGAAATTTATTGAACTCTCCTAAAGCAGTGGACTACATATGCATTAGTTTTAAAAAAATAAAAATATTTTGCAAAATCTTTTTTTTTTCAATTTGACGGTTCAATATTTTTTCGGTTTATTTTTATAAAATAAAATATCTATCATAATTATCGATACAGTTATAGATTTATATAAAAACATACGGTTTTATTAAAAAAAACCTAAAAATCGCTTCGGCACGGTACGATTATGTCGGTTTAGTCGGTTTTTTAAATATTCATTTACAGTTATATGTCGGTTTTTTAAAAAAAATAAATTTCCAGTTTTTTTTTTTAAAAAAAAATTCAATAAATTTCTAGTTTTTAAATTATTATTTTTTTTCCAGTTTTTACAAAATAAATACTTTAAAAAAACTGAAAAGACTTAAAAATATATATTTTGCAAATTTCTTTCTTTTTCTAGTTTTTACAGAATATATATTTTTCAGTTTTTAAAAGCATTTAAAAAATAAATAAATTGCAGGGCATTATTGATCCATTTTGAATAACACAAGGGCATTATTAGACCCATTTTATAACGGCAGGGTCATTTTTGAATTCAAATTTAAACGAAAAATATATTGATTTATTTCGAATACCACAAAAGTCATTTTTGGGCCTTTTCCCTAATATGTATGATTATTTTACTCGAAAGACAAAAAAACAGAACACACATAACCAGATGAGAAAGAAAGCACACGTGCACAAGAGATTATAAATTGAGACTTGTGGATTCCAAGAAATGGACCAGTGACCACAACCTCAAATGAAGGCAATTAATATTGAAAATATTGGTCCATTGTTGCTTTGCACGCTTTTGTCTTCCATTATCTACAAACACATCTTAATTACTATTACCGTGCACGGATCTAAAATTTAAATTTTATGGAATTAACTTTTAAGATTCTCATCATTAAAATTATTATAATTTTAAAAGTATGAATTTATATATACTATTTGTTGTAATTTTAATAAATTTTTATACATAAAATTTATAATTAACATCGATAGTATTGAGTTCAAATGAACTCGGTACTGTAATGCTACATCCGCTGCTGATTACTAAGATGTTTTTGACGGGGTTGTATTATATTTAAAACTACTATGTCCATATTATTATGTTCTTCCTGTATATGCAATTGATAAAGTACGTAGTGCTCCATTCCTCTGTGTCTATATCATGTTTTGGAGGTTCCAACATCTTGGTTTTGATAATTTAAGAGACCATACTCCTTCATGTGCAATAAGCATCCAAAGAATACGGAATACAAGAATTTACACCTTAAAATAATTTAGTCGTACTATATGAAAACTTAAATTTACGGGTGTACATAGGTCGGATTAGTTCGAATTTTTCAATTAATAAATCAAATCAATAATGCCAGGTTTTTAATTCTATAAACCAAACCAATAAAGTCGAGTTTTCAATCTCAATTTTTCTCGAGGTTTTCGGTTTTTTTTTTGTGTGTGGAGGGGGAGGGGGGAGGGGTTCCGATAAAGTCTTCATAGCACAAAATATATAACTTGTGCTCCAAATATTTCTTTAGTCCTAGTAGGATATAACTATATAATGTATTTTTAAAGAAAATAACACAATAATATGAGATGAATCGTAACATTGTACTAAAATATTCAATAACAAAGATAATAAAATCGCATACAGAAAATATTACTAATTAATAAGCCATAATAAAAATTAACATAATCTAAAAATACTATATAAGTATTGCTAATATAAGTACATTTAATAAGTACTATTAATTACACAACTAGTTTTTTTTCCAACACCAAACCACAATCGGGTGTTTTTTATGGTTTGACTCGAATTATTGGTTTGATGCGATTTATCGATTTTCTTTGTATACCGCTTAAATATATAACCATTTATAGAAATGGAGAAAACTTATCATAACTTACATTTCTTTCTCAACCATACCGTCCACATAGTATTGTCCATGTCAACTAATAATTTACATTCTATTTTTGCTTTGTTTTCATTGTTTTCTCCTGAACCAAGAATCAGAAATTATATTATGTTAAGGTGCGTACATTATATGTTAGATATACACTTCAGATAAATTCCATATCAGCAAAATGTGGGAGGATGTATAGAGTATAATTTTAGATTTTTGTGACGTATTTTAAATTCGTGGGATAAATCTAAAGCGAAAAATATTATTACTAGTAAAGTGGACTGTTACATTAGATGTAAGAACGACCAAGGAGAGAATTTGATGAATAACGTTTTGTAATTTTGGAAACCAAATTTTTAGGTTTAAAAGGATTTTGGAGTTCAAATTTAAGACGGTCAGACGTGTTTTTCACATTCTAGAACTATGTAATTCAGAGACTTTGGAGGGTAAACAAAACATAATTAACTTAAAATCACATTAGATTTCAGTCGTCAAATGTTTTTTCAACAGTGAGAATATGATAAGTTGGTGGCAAACAAACAATTATTGGTGGTATAATTTGTCTTTATTAAGGATGATTTTCATAAATTATGGAATAGATTACTAGGTTTTGTTCTTGTGTTCCCCATTTCAAGCACATAGGTGATGGGCCACAAAATACTCCCATTTTTTCATCTTTACATTATTTTTATTAGCCTATGGTTCCCAAGAGGGACCCCTCCCTTTTAACTAGACTTGACAAAAAGTAAGTGAAAAGGACGTGTCTCCTCCATTCCATTCTCCCTCTTTTAAGAAGGTTACCAATGTTTGGTTCCATGCCCACAGCAGACATTCCTCCTTGTGCTCTTTTGCTGCCTAATCACCCAAACTAGCCCAAAATTTCCTTTTTTTATTCTTTTACTTTTTAAGATGGCCGACGAAGATCGATTTTATGACCTATTACAATTACTCTTTTAGTTATGATGATCATAGGTACACCTATGTTATAGTCACCGACCCTCATTAAGTTCGCCAAAAAATTCATATATATATATATATATATATATGTTCTTAGAAAATAATATTATATTAATAGTGAACATCTTAAGCAGATTTTGATTTAATTCAAAAATACACTCGCGATCTTCAAATCTTGGGTCTGTCTCTAATTTTTATGTAAGATCCATAAAATACTAACAAAATTATTCTTATAAGATTATTTTCTTCTATTCAAACTACGGATAAGGGTGAATCCATCAATAGGGATAAAGGAGTATCACAAAAAACTCTTAATGGGATTTAAATTGTAAATATTAGTGTTCAGCTCAATTTAATATTGAATACCAGCTAGTTATACAAAAAAAAAAATGACTACACGATAAATAATGTCTTGGCTGATTACAAGTCATTTTCTACCGTGTTTTGTTTTTACCTCGTTTCTCTTTAAAAAAGGAAGTTCCTTGGATATTCATATACTAATGCAGAATTGGAATATACTATTCTGGAGGACTAGGATTTGGAATCCAATTTCTCTTAGTTATTAATCTTTAAATGACTTAATTGTTATCAGATCAACAGTTTTTCCTTTCGGTATTTTTGTTTATGCTCAAAATCGGATAACAATTAAATTTGTAAGTAATTTTAAGGATACGCGGATTAATTTGATACAAAATAATAAATTAAGTTAGATTGAACAAATAAAGATATAGTAAATTCAAACCACATGAGCAGGATGATTCCGGCCTTAGTGAAATATTCACCCTCGATCCGGGCTCACAATGGCCAGTACTGATGAACAAGAAAAAGAGCTATGAATAACGATGAAAATAATAGTATATTGCTTTGGATTGCGTGTTACAATGTGTTTAATGAATAGCCAGACTCCCCTTTATATAGTGGGAGAGTTTTACCCTAAGTACAATTCTATAAAAAGTAAAAAATCTCCCGTTTAACTGATTACTGGATTCCCGCCGGTACATGCCGAGATCTGCGCCGTGATATCCGGTTGTTCGCGGATATTACGGCCTTCCGTTAATCATGTTCTAATGCTCAATAATGCTCTCTGAAGTCTCTTGGGATTTGGATCGATCCCGTGTTCATGGCCTCGATATACTCCAGGGCGGGCATTGTGCCTCCGATGCCTGACTAGATTAGTCCCGTATCTCGATTCCGGTTCCTTGCCGTCGCGTCCCTTACTCGATTTATTTTATCGGGAACCGGACCGGCTTATGAGTTCGGTTTCACCCGTATACAGATAGTCCCCTCGTTTCTCGGAGAGTAAGTTTGACGAGAAACGACATGAGCTCTCCGATTCCTTCATCAATACGCCGTGGCAGAAGCGACAAGAAACTCGAAACGTCTCGCCAGTCATGTCATTATGACTTCAAATGTGTGTCAGTCGTCAGTTGACTGTTTCTGGACACGAAGCATCGCGAGGCCCCTATAAATATCCCCTTCTTTATTCATTGTTTACTTTACGTCCAAACCTCTACCCCCGTGCCTTTAGAAATTCAGTACCCTCATTTACACTCTAGCATTTTTACCTCCGTTACTCAAGATTTCTCAGTATGTTGCAGAATTTTTACTCATCTTCTACTCAAGCCAACACATTTGAGATGTCAACTTTCACCCTTTCTCTATCTTTTTCAAGTTTTTCCCATATAACAATGGCTAAAACCTCCAAATTTGTTCCCCAGAAGGTCGCTTCTATCTCCCAGCTGACTGTCGGAACCAACGAAGCCACTTCTAATATGGTCGACGTCGGGAGGTCCGTTGCTAATGTGGTTACCGATGAACCGGCTCCTGAACCTCCCTTGAAGATGTTCATTCTCGGGGGTTGTTCGGTCGCTGACGACTTCAAGGTCGAGAAACCCTCTTCGGTGCAGGGTTGGCATGAGGAGGCATCGAGATATATTTGCTCGATCACCGAAGATGACCTCCCCCGTAGTTCGAAAGGACTACAACTTGGCCTGAAAGGACATAGTGGTCCTCGACTCTAAGGAGGCCATTACTACTCACGTTGAGGGATACCTAAATGTATACATTTATCCCTTTACAATGGGCCTGGTGGATCCGGTCATTATAGACTTCTGTAAGAGGTACGGGGTATGTCTCGGTTAGATCCACCCATCATTATGGAGGATTGTAATCCTCCTTCGATTTTTTGTGAACAAGATCGTCTCCTGTCGGTTCAGCATAGATCATCTACTCCGTCTCTACAATCCCGAATCTTTCGAGGGGGATTGATAAAGCTCGTGCATCGGGCTAGTAAAGCCCCATTCTCAAGCATCGATGAAGACCGGGATTGAGGCTGGAAAGGACGTTTTGTCCGGGTGAGGACCTCGGACTTGATTCCGGCCGAATCTAGGCCATTCCCCGAGAAGTGGAATGCATCACGTAAGTACAACTTCTCTTTGAATTTTGATTTCATGCTCATCTCCCTTTTTACTCATTGGTGTTCGTGGTGGTGCAGCTGTCGCTCGAGTACCGAATGCTATTCCTCGGTTAAAGGCATGGATCGAAGGCATTGTCTCATATATGCCATATTCCGGGCGCTTGTGGCGCAAACTTTCGAAGGGTCGTTCCCATGGTAAGATGTCTTTCCCGAATAGGTTGCGCTAGGTTTCTTCTTCTAGCATCACGTTCTTATTATTTTTTCTTTATTTCCCTTTTGCAGGTTTGCCTAAGACCGTTGAACTTAGGCCTCCGGTTGGGGACGAGGACTTGCCTGCCGATTCTTTTGCTTCGGGACAGCCCGGAGCCGCAGCAGGAGAAAAGAAAAGGAAGAGGGCTCCGAATTCTCCGAGCTCGGAGAAAAAGAAACTAAGAAGAAGATTGGTTTGTAAGTCAAAAGAAAACTCCAGCTCCCGAGTGTCTGACTCGGACTCACTCTACCGGCTCAGGGATGATCCTGAGGAGGACGAGCTCTTTGTGGCTCACGAGCCATCTATCTCTGAGGAACAGACGACAGTCGAGGGGGAAACGACGGGGGCTAATACCCCTCAAGTTCACGAGCCTGGTACCGAAGTGAGGGCCGAGATTTCTAGAGACACTGGTTCCTCCCCGCCCGATGCTATAGATATATCAGGATCGCCCTCATTCACAGAGTCTATGTTTGATGAAGCCCGAGCAATGAAGGAGCGATTCAATGAACGGGTTCAGGGAGCAGACAATCCCCTTCGTTGCTTCTTTGATGGGGTGGACTCAACCGCCCTAGAAGACTTCACCAGTTTGGGCGATTTAGAGGTGCAAAGGAAAATTCCACCCTCGGAGGTTGGTGGGTCGAGCTTGAGCCCGAGGTTGATCAATCGGTTCCCCGCTTTGAGCACAGATCCTGGTTGGAAGCGATTTGTCGTTATCACCATTCCGAAGGATGCCCAGATTCTTTTCGCCCCCGTAGGGATAGTTGGTTACCTCCGGTGCCTAGTAACCGAAGAATACCATGCAAAAATGAATGAGGTAGATGCGCCATGCGTGTTCAACGAATCACAACAGGCGCTGAACCGGGTAAGGTGTTACCAAAGGTTTTTATTTTTCAACTTTAGTTCTTGTTGATCCTAATATCTCTTCTCATATTTGCAGGCCTCGGTGCTCCACCATGAAACCTTCCTCCGGTACTGGGATTAGCTGAGCCAACTCGAGGCCGAAGTCAAAGAGCTTGCTGAGAAGAGAGGCATGTATAAGCTTCTCAGCGAGCAACGTGAAGGAGAAGTCAAGAGCCTTCGAGCCGAGTTGGACGCGGCTCAGAAAGAACAGGCCGACCCGGTGGAACAGGTAAAAATCTTTGAAGTTAGTGATTTCGAACTAGACACTGTGTCTAACAGTCAGAATCTGAGGGTCCCGCAGAAGGATGATTGGGTCGACCAGCTCCGAGCTGAGATGGACGAGGTCAATTCCATGGCCAAAAAGTGGAAGGGCAAAATGGACCGATTGGCTTCGGAAAAGGAGACTGCCCGGGAGCAGCTGGCCTCGGCGGAGGCCCGACTTCAAACGGTGAAGAAGAAAGCTAAAACCTGGTCCCAAAAAATCGAAGACCTCCAATCTCAACTGGGCTCAGTCGTTGACGCATGGGATACCCTTGCCAAAGAGCTTGAAGCAACCAAGTCAGTGACGGAAATAACCAGGGATGACGCTGAAGTGATAGTGGACCAATACAAAGTTGATGTTGAGGCAGCCCAGGACCGCCTGAAGGCCATTGTCGAATATGTGAAGTAGCAGTCTCGAAGGGAGGCTCTCGATTTATCGTCCAAGATCGAAAATGCTAAGAGGCTCGAGGACGAGGCCAAGAAGTTGGCGTACCCCGAGGATGAGGAAGACTATGAGGGTTCGGGCGGATCCGAGGACGGGGAAGACCCCGATGGCCCCGGTGATGAGGCGGGCTCTGGCGAAGATTAGGCTTCTTAGGTGCCTTGTAGATTTTTCTTCGCTTTTGTACTTTTTTATTTTTTGTTGAGGCCGTTTGGCCTTTGTAAAGATTTATGTATATATACAAGGCTCTTTTTTCCCTTCGACAATTTTCAAATTTGTTTTTTTTTTCTTTACGATTGCAAAGATGTCGAATACCTTAGCATGCAATAATAAGTTCTTGTTCGGAGGTTCGAACAAGGCTCATTTTCAATGTAATTTCGACTAAGACTCGCGGGGGCTCGGCATGACCGGAAGCTTTCCCCGTAGTGCTTACATAAAATTTCTTAGGTTATAATTTTGCCGAGGGCAGACTTTAAACCGATTTAGAAATTTTGAAGGCCTTATGTTTTGGTTACGGGTCTCGGACGTCTCCGAGCCATACTAGGACGGCCGTAGCCTTTTAAGTTCGGGTATTTCCCAATAGGCTTATTACCTCGGGCTTCGATACCCCAGCCATCCGGTCTTGCCCAGGACAACAGTCCCCGAGTGGGGATGGCCGTAGCCTTTAAAGTTCATGCACTGCCTAATAGGTTTTGTGCCCCCGGGCTTCGATAGCCCGAGCCGTTCGAGCTTGCCTTGGACGACAGTCCCCAAATGAAGGTGATCTCTTGGATCCAGATAGGGGTGGCCCTTGGGATCGATGTCTTTAAGGAACAGAAATATAGTAGTTTTTAAGAGACAAAATATTTATCTGCAAGGTAGAAACTTTCTTTTATTTCTGTGCACAACATACAAGGTTGCAAATGTGTACAAGCTTCGTGCTATGGCTTGAGCGGTCTATGTGGGAACGGTTCATTTGACCGTTTGGCCCTTACAATAAATCTTATCCACCGAGCCCAGATTGTTCGAGCACAACGTTTCTTTACTTGCTAAAATCATTATCCGAGGGGGATGGCCCCCAGTATTCGAGGCTGATTATAGAGAAGGCTCGGATAATGTCGATGTAATACTTGACTCCGGTCTATAGCCAATCTTCAATTCTAAGTTAGCACGATCCATTGTTGCCTCGTTAAAAACCTTATCGGAAAACCCATTTGGGACAAAAACCGGTTCAAGGGGAAAAGAGTGTAACGCGTGCTTTTAAGCCTAAAAGTTGCATTATTCCTTGAACGTTAGCCGTAGGTGTTAGTCTAATCCGCAATAGATATTAGGGCCTCAACATCGTAGACCAACGAGAACGGGTAGGCCCGGTGTTGGATTTTGAGGTAGTTCGATATGTCCATAAGACTTCGGGCAAAATTTCCTTCCACTTTCCTTTGGCGTCGGTCAACCTCTTCTTGAGGTTTTGGAGTATGGTTTTGTTCATGGACTCCGCTTTCCCATTCTCACTAGGGTGATAGGGTATTGATAGGATCCTTTTGATCTTATGGTCCGCGAAGAATTTGCTCACTTTTCTACCGATGAACTGTTTCCCATTGTCGCACACGATCTCGGCCGGCATTCCGAACCGGCATATTATGTAGTCCCAAATGAAATTAATAACTTCCTTCTTCCTGACTTTTTTAAATGACTGGACTTCCACCCATTTAGAAAAATAGTCAGTCATAAATAATATAAATTGAACCTTACCAGGCACCCATGACGGGGGGGCGACGATGTCCATTCCCTATTTCATGAATGGCCAGGGCGATAAGACCAAATGCAGCAGTTCCCTGGGCTGATGAATCATCAGAGCATGCCTCTGACATTCATCGCATTTTCGCATGAACTCCTTCGCGTCTTTTTCCATGTCGATCCCGTAGTAGCCGGCTCTGATTACATTCCGAACCAATGATTTGGTGCCCGAATGATTTTCGCAGGTGCCTTCGTGGACTTCCCTCAAAACGTACTCGATATCTCCCGGTCCTAGACATATGGCGAGTGGGCCATCGAATGTTCTCCTGAATAGGGTACTGTCTTCGGATAAGCTGAACCGGGCCGCCTTTGTACGCAGAGCTCTCGATTCTTTAGGATCCGAGGGTAGTTTACCGGTCTTCAGGTAATCTGTATATTTGTTTCTCCAATCCCAGGTTAAGCTTGTCGAATTTATATCGGCGTGGCCTTCTTCCACTACTGATTTCATAAGTTGTATGATCATTCCCGAGTTGAATTCATCGTCGCCGACCGGCGATCCTAAGTTAGCAAGAGTATCAGCCTCGCTGTTTTGATCCCGAGGTACATGTCGCAAAGTCCATTCCTTGAACCTATGTAATGTCACATGTAGCTTATCCAGGTACCTTTGCATCCGTTCTTCTTTGACTTCGAACTTTCTATTGACCCGGTTCACCATAAGGAGGGAATCGCACTTAGCTTCGATCACCTCGGCCCCCAAGATTTTAGCCAGTTCAAGACCTGCAATCATGGCCTCATACTCGGCCTCTTTGTTAATAAATTTTATAGTTCTAATAGATTGTCTAACCACGTTATCCGTCTGTGGCTTCAACACGATGCCAAGCCCGGACCCCTTTGCGTTCGAGGCACCATCCGTAAAGAGGGTCCAGATTTCGGAGGAGGTCCCCGAGTTCAACAACAACTCCTTCTCAACCTCAGGAATTAGGGCTGGCGTAAAGTCGGCCACAAAGTCCACCAAAAATTGAGACTTGATGGCGGTTCAGGGTCGATATTCAATATCGTACCCACTAATTTCCACGGCCCAATTGGCCAATCGTCTTGAGAGTTCGAGCTTATGCATTATGTTCCTCAACGGGTAAGTAGTCACGGCACATATGGGATGACATTGAAAATACGGTTTTGACTTCCTAGAGGCGCTTAGCAAAGCGAGCGCCAATTTTTTCAGGTGAGGATACCTAGTTTCGGACTTGCCTAGAGTCCTGCTAACATAGTAGATAGGAAATTGCGTACCTTCTTCTTCCCGGACTAGGACTCCACTTACCGCTATCTTGGATACCGCTAAGTATAGGTACAACTATTCATCTGCCTTCGGAGTATGAAGCAAAGACGGGCTCAAAAGGTAGCGCTTTAGTTCTTCCACGGCTTGCTGACACTCCGGTGTCCATGAAAAATTCTTCTTCTTCTTCAGTAACGAGAAGAACCGATGGCTCTTGTCGGAGGACCTTGAAATGAATCGACCCAACGCAGCTATGCTCCCGGTCAGCCTTTGAATGACCTTAACATTGTCCACCACGGCAATGTCCTCTATTGCCTTGATTTTATCGGGATAGATCTCGACCCCCGATTAGACACCATGAATTCGAGAAATTTCCTGGACCCGACTCCGAATTCACATATCTCTGGATTCAGCTTCATATTGTATTTCTTCAGTATGGTAAAGGTTTCCTGCAAATGTTTCAAATGGTTATCTGCTCGTAGGGACTTAACTAACATATCATCAATGTAAACCTCCATTGATTTTCCTATTTGTTCTTCGAACATCCGATTTACTAGGTGTTAGTAAGTAGCACCGACGCTTTTTAGTCCAAATGGCATTACGTTATAGCAGTAGGTGTCGTACTTAGTGATGAAGGACAATTTTTCCTGGTCGCCCGGGTCCATCCGAATTTGGTTGTACCCGGAGTAGGCATCGAGAAAGCTGAGGATCTCGTGGCCGATCATTGCATCGATCATGCGATCGATGTTTGGCAGAGGGAAAGAGTCCTTGGGGCATGCCTTATTCATGTCTTTGTAATCTACACACATTCTTAATTCATTCCCCTTTTTAGGGACTACCACTACATTTGCTAACCAATATGGTACTTAACCTCCCGGATGGACCGTATTTTAAGGAGTTTATATACCTTGTCTTTGATGAACTTCGGGTCCAGGCTCAGCTTATGAGTAGTTATCTCCGACAGAATCCCTATCATGTCGAGGTAGGACCAAGCGAAACAATCTATGTTTGCTATAAGGAATTTAATGAGATTTTTCCTGAGCTCGGGACTTAACCCCGTGCCCAGGTATACCTTACGATCGGGCAGGTTCTCGATCAATATGACTTGCTCCAGTACTTCGACCATTGATTTGGTAGTGTCGGAATCATCGGGGGCTATGAAAGACCTGGGAACTCTGTAGTCGTCGTCCTCACCCTTTCCCTGCTTCTCAGGTTAGGGCGGGACCGGTGTCGGTAATTGCTATTTGGTTTCTCCCTTGGTGACCGAACCCATATTCTTTAGTGACGAAAGTGCGGATATCGGGACTACCTCGTCGACCACGAACATCTCCTTTGCGGCCGGTTGTTCTCTATAAATTGTTTTAATCCCTCATGGTGTTGGGAATTTCAACACCTGGTGCAGTGTCGAGGGCACTGCCCTCGTGTTGTGAATCCATGGCCTCCCGAACAGAGCATCGTACCTCATGTCTCCTTCGATCACGTAGAACTTTGTTTCCTGAATGGTTCCGGCGGTGTTCACGGGTAATGTTATCACTCATTTAGTGGTCTCGCAAGCCATGTTGAATCCGTTTAGAACTTGGACTATAGGCATTATTTGGTCTTGTAGACCTAGTTGCTCCACGTCGCTCGATATGATGATATTGGCCGAGCTACCTGGATCAATTAACACACACTTAACTCAAGATTTATTTATGAGTACAGATATTACCAGTGCATCGTTGTGGGGCTGCATGATGCTTTCAACGTCCTCGTCGTTGAAAGACAAGGTTCCTTTTGGCACGTAATCTCGAGTCCGTTTTTCCCTCGTGATGGATACTTTGGTGCGTTTTAACATCGGTCCCTAGGGGACGTCGACCCGACCGATGATCATGTTGATGACGTGCTGAGGTTCCTCCTACTCGATCTGCTTACTAGATTCCCTGTTCCTGAAATGGTTTTTGGCTCGATCGCTCAGAAATTCTCGGAGATATCCGTTGTTGAATAACCAAGCTACTTCCTCTCTTAATTGTCGACAGGCTTCCGTCCTATGACTGTGAGTGCGATGATATTTACACATTAGGTTTGGGTCCTTTTGGGCTGGATCAGACTGTAGAGGTCGAGGCCACTTGGTATCTTTGACGCTTCCGATGGCAGATACGATAGTAGCAACATCGACATTGACGTTCTACTCCGATAACCTTGGCAGTTTCTTGGGCCCGACGGGCCCGTCGAAACCGCTTTTGCTCATGAGTCCTCGGTTATTTTGACCTTGATCACTTCTTCTTTCATTTCTCACGGGGTTCCGCCCGGACCCATTACCTATTCGGTCTTCATTGTATGGTAGATACCGATCCCAATTCGATTTTGGTTCACGATCGATGTCTCTCTTGGATCTGTATATAACTCTGATGGGATAAACGGACCCCGAATGGACCCCAAGCTGATAATCTTCGACCCTAATTTTTGACTGATACCAGTTATGTATGTCGGCCCAAGTTACAACCGGATATTCTATCATATTTTTCTTCAACTGCTGCAAATCCAACTAGCTTCGAGTATTAAGTCCCTAGGTGAATGCCTGAACGGCCCAATCGTCCGTGACCGAAGGTAAGTCCATTTGTTCTATTTGAAATCGGGACACGAATTCCCTGATCATCCAATTCTCTCTCTGTTTTACTTTGAAAAGGTCTGACTTCCTGGTCTCGACCTTGATGTCCCCGGTGTGTGCTTTCACGAAGGAGTCTGCAAGCATAGCAAACGAGTCAATAGAATTAGGGGGTAAGTTGTGATACCATATCATAGTTCCCTTTGACAAAGTTTCCCCGAATTTTTTCAGCAGGATAGACTCGATCTCATCATCCTCCAAGTCATTCCCTTTGATGGCGCATGTGTAGGAGGTCACATGCTCATTTGGGTCGGTTGTTCCATTGTATTTAGGGATATCGGGCATGCAAAACTTCTTTAGAATTGGCTTCGGTGCTGCGCTTGGAGGAAAAGGCTTTTGAACAAACTTCTTGGAATCCAAGCCCTTCAATATTGGTGGTACTCCTGGGATTTGATCGACCCTGGAATTGTAGGTCTCCACCTTTTTGTCATTGGCTTCGATTTTCTTCTCTTTAGATTCTACCCGTTTTACTCCTCGAGCATCTTTATAATCTCGGGGTTAGACCTTGGCGCAGCATCACTCGGACTTTCCACGACCAGTTCGTTTCTACGAGTGATTTCTTGGGGCGGCTCTGGCTCGACCCTGTTGGGGGTGCGGCTCTGGTTCTACAGCTGAGCTATCGCTGCCTGTTGAGCCTGTAGCATTTCGAAGATCATTCGCAAGTTGATCTCATCTCCTCCAACGTCGTGTGTTTTTTGGGCTGTCGATCGGGCTCCACCACAGACGCTGTTCTCAGGATCAGTAAGCAGATTCGCGTTGATGGCCACATGTGAGTTAGCGTCGATCGGGTTCTCTACCGAAATTCCGATGGGAACGACAGGTGGCACATCGCCATTGGGTACCATATTGTTATTCTCGCCGTGGTGACCGGACTCAGCGTCTACATTTAGAGGTGCATATTGGGAGTTCGACATTTTGAACTTTGAACAGAAATTAAAGACACTTCAAAGAACAAGTGTAAAGTAAGGTGCGCTATGGAAATTTATATCAAATTGCCACTATTATCTTTAGCCCCACGGTGGGCGCCAAACTGTTTACCCTCAAAATCGAATAACAATTAAATTTATAAGTGGTTATAAGGATACACGGATTAATTTGATACAAAACGATAAATTGAGTTAGATTGAACAAAAAAAGATATAGTAAATTCAAACCACGTGAGGAGGATGATTCCAGCCTTAATGAAATATTCACCCTCGATCCGGGCTCACAATGACCAGTACTGATGAACAAGAAAAAGAGCTATGAATAACAGTGAAAATAATAGTGTATTGCTTTGGGATGCGTGTTACAATGTGTTTAATGAATAGTCAGACTCCATTTTATATAGTATGTGAGTTTTACCCTAAGTACAATTCTATAAAAGGTAAAAAATCTCCCGTTTAACTGATTACTGAATTTTCGTCGGTACGTGTCGAGATCTACGCCGTGATATCCGGTTGGTCGAGGATATTACGGCCTTCCGTTAATCGTGTTCGAATGCTCAATAATGCTCTCCAAAGTCTCTTGGGATTTGGATCGATCACAGGGTCATGGGCTCGATATACTCGAGGGCGGGCATTGTGCCCCCGATGCATGACTCGATGAGTCCCTTATCTCGATTCCGGTTCCTTGCCGTCGCATCCCTTACTCGATTTATTTTATCGGGAACCGGACCGACTTATGGGTCCGGTTTCATCCGTGTACAGTATTCTATGGTAATTCATGTTGAGCGCAGTGTTTCAAGGTCAAGCTCAATATACATGCATGTGCAAAAATAAGTATAAATAAAGTTAAAGTTACATTTAATTATACACTTTCCTCACTACGTTAAAATTCACTATCATCAATTAAATAAAAGAGAGAGACAGTTAAAGCACCACTAACAATTATCTGCTTAAAATTATAGGTAAATCACTTAAGGCTCTATGTCAAAATAGCTGGAGACAGAAGAGACCATACTTGTTTGCTGGAGAAATGCTGCCACCACCATAACATAGAGATCTACCATTGTTTTAAAGGCGGAGGCGCTAAATGAGACATTTTATTTATCATTTATTAAGCCCGAAACATTTTCTTAAATTAAAGATTGTAGAAAACATTCAAAAGCAAATCCCCTAGGACTCCAACTTTACGATGTAAAACATAAATAGGGTAGCAATAATTTTAAGGGAATTGCCGTTAACCACGACCAGCAGAATCTGGAGAATCGAGGTTTCCGATGTGGAACTCTTGTCGTGTCCGGTTACCGTGGCGAATTGTGTTGTCAAAGGGACATGTGGGTGGAGAAGAGTTTCCTAGACAAATGTTTTTATTAGTAGCTTGGAATTATGACATTTTTAATTCCCTCCAACACTATGACCAAGAATGTTCAATGTAAGTTAATCAATTAGTATACGGAAAGCTATAAACCCAATGTGGTCAGAAAATTACTTTCCTACTTCCTAGATTTATATTAAGTAGTAGTATTTCTCAATCTGTGTCTTTTTGTGAAAAGAGACACATAAAGATAGGTGCTTCTTCCAAAGTGTCTTGTGGATGCCCCTCTTTTACCTTAGACTATGTTTTGATATTAAAGAATGCTTCAGGTAATAAAGAGTGAAAAGTTAATTATAGTGCTGTAACTATGTAATTTTTCTGGCACTGCCAATGGGAACTCAAAAGTACTGATGTTTCACTTCCATAAATACAAACAGTAACAAGCAAACACAAAATAAAGAATTATCTTCAGCTGGACCAAAATCCATTAGGATACAATATTCCTGGAAAAGAATAAAGAGGGTTCCCCAACAGTGAGAATAAAATGTACGTACAACTTTAGCTATAATATTTAGAATTCCAATATTTTTTTTTAAAAAAGAACATAAGTGATCCTACAATTCTCTTAACAAGCTACAAGGACGAGAACAAATCGTATGAGAGCTTATTTTCTTGCCTTATAAACTAAGTGTACTTGTGAACCCCAGACTGAACCAAACAACACTCAGAAAATGACAATTCAGCTCAGGCAGTGTTCAATTAGTCTGTGAACTTATCTGCTATTGAAGTGCCAATGAACCCTGCCAATGACACACGCAATCGTATCGTCGAGGCCCAGGACAGATGTGCTCCCTATGGAAAGAATACAAGAATCTTGTTTTCTCACAGTTCAATGATTGAAATCTACAATAACCTGTTAATATACACAGCTGCTCACAGATGTAGGATTTCGAACCGAAGCTGAGCAGTCGGGCAAGGATCAGGCTTTTGGGAGGCGAACATGACGATGAGAAACGCCTTCACTAGAGTTCGAATCATTTCAGTATCAATACATTCCCTTAAATACAGGGTTTGTGCGACATATGCTAGCTCCATATTCCTCATATTCAGCCTTTGTATGACAAGCCTATATAACAAAACAACTAAATAGGTCAGACTTCGCACATCAGCAATTACATAGAGCTACTTCAGTTGCAGTTATAAAACCTCAAGTAAACAGAAACCAAATGATTAACTTACTGCAAAAAATTCAGGAGTAGAAGCAAGTACAGATCCTCCAAACCAAACGGCATATTTCTGAATAGGATGGCTGACCACATTCACATCAACTGGTTGTGCCTGAGTGAAGTTTTTTCAGCAGGCGAGCATTTCTAAGTATCAAAGACCAAAGATTCACTTATCAGTTAATTCAGATATAATTAAGCACAGATGCTTACTTTTACATTTCCACCTAGCCGAGCATCTGATGCCAGAACGCGAGCATCCACAATCTTCTTGAGATCTCGTTGCAATCTTCTATGGAAGTCTTTGAACATCGTGGATCCTCCAGATAAAACAATATTCTGGAATTTTCCAAGGACATAATATCACATCCACATTCAAAGGGAAAATTTCAAAGAGCATGACATCGAGATCTTTAATGATTTTTAGCTCAGCCACATAAGGGAAACTTTTGTACTGGTCACAAAATGCTGGATCACTTGATTAGCAGAAATCTTACCAAGTTAATCGACGAAATAACTTTACCTTATATAAAGCTCTTCTTGTGTCTATAGGCGCAGACTGAATACATTTGTCTATCACATCAGGTAAAGGAGTTGTAAAATCACTGTTATACATCTCGGGATTGAAGAAAACCTGCAAAAACCCGAAAAGCATTAAAGCAGAAAGACGTTCACCCAACCTAGCGATAATGCATCAGAAAGCAATCACCCTACAATCCCTGTTTTCTTATTTAGCTACTACTATGTAGATTATTAGAGCTTTTAGAATTCACTCTGCCATGCAGCAAAGGTGTACATCTGTAAATAAGTGGCACAATGTCTAACTCATTAACCAACTTATAACTACATGATTAGTCTGCTTGAAACAAGCTGCAAGAAAACCTTGGAGTTTGAAATTATCAGAGATCAGAGAGTTGGAGCACAAAGCAAACCTCGGGACCAAGAAATCTTTCATAGCCAACGTCACATGAATAAAGTGCTCCTGTCTTTGGTTTAGTACCTCTCCAATGCTTTATGTACTTCCCTGGCTCTTTGTCATGCTTATTAAACTCCTGAAATCAGTTGGAGGAACAAAATAAATCACAAGTGACCCTCGGTTGCAAATTTCCCCTCGGATATAAGAAGAGGATGATCAACAGCTTAAATCTTTGCAAAATCAGTTTGCTGTCACTCTCAGAAACGCAGAACAGATTCTTCAACTCAAGAGCAGGATGTAAGAACAACAAGCAGAGTAGGGATTATAAGAATGAACTTCAAACTTCTAGTTTTCCTCTTATTACTAGGCATTGTTATGAATGAATCATACCTTGACAATGTCTGAGCAAGTGTAACAATACATTTCCTTGACTTTCTGGGCTACTTCAAAGGAATCCTCAGGTGGAACATGTTCCCCCCTTTCCTACAATGAACCAAAAAAAATTAGATTGAACATTTAAGAGCTGAATTGCTAACAAGCACCTTTTGAAAATTCAAACTGAGACCTCAAAACACGTCTATGAGGTGGTACTCGGATAAAGTCAATTGTGCAAGCTTTAGAACGATTGCCCACGAGTGAAGGACATGTGGAAACACTAGACAAACCCGATTTTGGAATCAAAACTCTGAAGGAGTAAAACGAGGTTCATAGCATGAATCAGCTAATGTAGCGATACTTCTATTAGTGAAAATAAATTGTAGGTTTAGCAATAGAGGATCAGTCGGAGATTGATGATAAAAGATGTCTTTCTACAAATCTTCCAAGATAACACTTGCTACAGCAACTAACAAGGCACTCTTCCAAACATAAATGTTGCACTTGCATAAAAGAACAATGCTGTAAGACCTCAGTGTTATCTTTTGGGCACAGAATCCTTTGATCATTACTGAGGATGAGCAAACAAAGAGGAGATAAACAGTGCACAGCCATCCTGTCTTCACATAACGAACAAATCTTGAAACTACGTATTGCCAGTCTCACCTTAATCACTCCAAGTAGAGGAGCTTGCACACTATGGAAGATATTTCCCCCTTCTACAATTAATCAATTAAAGAGAGAGTCATTTCTAGTGGTGCAATTACTATATAGTTTCCACATCTTTTTTCTAATAAGTAATTTTTTGTTTTCATTCTTTGGATCCTTTTTGAACTCCAATTAAATTTATTATAGCAACAATGACAAAACGCCAAATGGCAGGATATAAGAATTCTATTTTATTCGTCTGACTACATTCTTTTTCTTAATAAGTTTTATTCGTCTGACTCGATAGAAAAGAAAATTAGGGGAGTTGAATGATGAGAATAACACATTTTTTCTTTCAACCACTTCTGAGAGATGTGGTACAGACCCTCATGAGTTGTTGAATGAAGAGTGTAACATCTTTCCCAGCAATGGGGATTGACTTAATGCTACTCCCAATAACATAACCTTCAGCAACAGGTACGACATGAGTAGCACCATCTCCAATATCCACTATGACTCCAGTCATTTCACACTAAAAAAGGACAAGTAATATCTGATTAGTATATCAAGAAATATTATGGATCTCATAAAACATCAGTCAGGAAGCAGATGAAAAATAAATATACAAAACAAGCAAATACTAGATGTATCAACAACAGAATGTCACCAAACATCTTGCAATTCTCTTCATAGCTCAAGAAAAAGGTAAAAAAGAATATCTAGGTCTAACTGAAGATGCGACATGAGCTTGTTAGGACCTTTAGACGATGGTTCTTCAATGATAGCCTCAAAGTTTGATGACGATTACAGCTAGACTCCTTTCAGGTTCCTAGTATGACATTATCTTAGGAATTCTTCTCCATCCCTATGTGTAAGGAGTAACTTACTACGCAAGACAAGCTTGCTAGCGTGTTATAATGTTAATTTTGATGGTGGTCCTTAACGACTGGATAATTATTATTGCCAAATTCGTTTCCGGTTATGATATTATGGGAATTCTTTCCCATCCTAATATATTTAGCATTGTTGGCAAAAAATTACTATCACTAGTGTTTTTAAAAGCAAAAAACCCCAAAAAAACAACAAGGTCCACAAGGCTTGAAGGCTGAAGCGGAATGCACCTTATTTGAAATGAAGCGCATGCTTCTTTGAAATGAAGCACAAAATTTAAGAAAAATAAAAATATCAAATATATAAGAATTGACCTTACCGAACCTTATCGAGCCGATTTTTTAAATTATTTTATTTTATAAAACCGTAGGTTTCAACATAAAAATCCATAATTGTATTAGGGTAGGTTTTTAATTTTATAAAGAAAATCGAAAAAAACCTAACTGGATAAATTTGTATGAAAAAATATATTTTATATATCAAGTTTAAAAATAACGGAACATTAGAAATTTTTTTCCATGGGCCTTTGGGTGGATTCGGATGGAAACTGCTACAAATAACACTCACACATACTAAGCTACTATTGAAAATAAAGTAGTTTCGGCAATTTTTAGCAGCAAGCCACCATGGTATGTTTTCTCCTTTTTTTCTTCCCCTTTGATATTTGTGATTTTTGAGTCAAATATTAAGTCTATATTTATTTTTCAAAAATTCAAGTAATGCCACATGTTATTTTTTAAGATTTTATGTCTTTTGAGCTGCAAATTTTTTGTTAGCAACACAGTAATAAGTATAAGATAGACCAATAGTTTTTGATAATGTCTGTTAGAAGTGCACATCTTGTGTTGTTGCAATATTTGCCATGTAAATCAAAACCTTTCTGGGCGTTGCATGTATACAAGCTCTTGTAGTAAAAATTGTACTCAACGAATACATAGTAGTTATATACTTTATGTGTTATATTAAAGCTTGTTGTTATTTAACATAGCAAATGAGACATCCTAATAACACTACGACCTTATTTGTTTGCATTTAATGGAGGTCTGAATCTTAATCATTCACATCTCAGACATTAAGTGGATTTATTTTTCAAGTCTGAATCTTAATCATTAAGTGAGTTAATTTTTTTACTTTACAAACACTTAATGGGTCTGAATAGGTCTTGATTAAGATCTATAACATAGACTTAATTTCATTAAGATGCTAGCATCCACATTCATTACTAACTGCCGCCACCACCTACCATTATCAGCTACCACCACCACCATACTCAACCATAGCCGCCACCACTACCACCACCCACTACCATCCTCAACCACAATCACACACTTAACCACCTCAACTACCACAACCAACCATCCCATCACCATCAACAATCATAGCTAGCACCGCCTAGCATTATAAACTACCACCACCCATCAACACCTTCCTCAATCTCAATCACAACCACAACCACAACCACCACCACCCACCATTATTAACTATCAGCACCCACCACCCACCATCCTCAACCATAATCAGCATCGCTACTAATCACCACAAGCTACTACCCGGAACTACCACCATCAACCAAAACCACCACCAACCACTGCCTCTAGTCGGCATTCACAAGCACCTCTATTAGTCATCACCACCACCAACTACCATATTTTAAAAATAAATAAATAAAATATATATATATATATATATATATATATATATATATATATTATTGATATAATATTAGATTAATTAGTATTTATATGAATTTTATGATTATTAATTTTTAAATAAAGATAAATTTTATATATTCAGAGAGTAAAAAATACAAACAGTCTTAATCATTTAGTATTCAGATTTTAATACACATCTTAATATTCGGATGTGTATTCAGATCCAAATGTCTTAATCTTAAAACACATCTTGATATTCATATTCAGATGTCTTAATCTTTTAAAAAAAAAAAATGAGGCCTAAGACTCCTACATGACGTTTTAAAAATAAAAATTTCGAAAAGTCTAATATTAGTTATACACAATAGAATAACCAAAATTAGGTATGATATAAATTTCTTAAACTAACGGGCCGAACCGCACATAGCGGGAGCTTAGTGCACCGGGCTTCCCTTTTAACGGGACGAACCGAACCATTGACACTCCTAATAAAAGATAATTAAACTCTTTCACTACCGTTCCATTTTCCTATTCTATTAATTAACAACACCAAGATAGTGCTGACCAGAAGCTCTTAACTCTCCATTTCTTTTCTTTTTTTATTTCTAATTCTTTTGTTTTCTCTTCCTTATGTCTTGACTCTTTGGTTTTAATTTGCCTCCATAAAATTATATGGTATCCATATATATATAACATATAACTCACTTTTAAAGTTCTTGTCCAATCTTCCTTATGAACATTTAGAGCAAATGTAACATCTAGCTATTCAAAAACGAATGATCTAAATTCCACGAAAACAAGTTAAATGGATAGAATGCCACAAAAAAAAGAGGGATAGTGCACATAAGAAATGTGATTTTTGAAAGAAAAAAAGTAATTTTTGGAGTTAAGTTGAAAAAAGGTACTTAGAATTTGAAATTGTGTTTGGACATGCATTTCACTCGAAAAAATGTTGCAGTTTGGTGAGGGAAAATGATATTTTACATGAAAAAGTGATAAAACCCACCTTTTCAAACTTAGAAACTCATCTTCAAGAAAATTTTGAAAGATTCAGTCCAATGTATAACCAAACAAGTTTTGAAAAAATAATTGATATAAAGAGAAAATTTTGTATGGACAAATGGGCCCTAAGGCTATTTGTTAAAATATAAGTTTCATCAACAGTTGAGAGCATTGACACAACCCTCTCAAGTGAGTAGGACCTTGGCATGAATCTTTCCAAATACACAAAAAACAAATCTATTCAAAATGGAACATATCAGTGTTAGATGATACAATCCATATACATTATTCACTCCGATATTTGTACATATACTTCACAGTTGAATGGTTGGCGAGTTCTATTTTACCCACTCTAATTGTACTTGCACTAAATGAGATTAACAACACGCAAACACTTGTATTGAAAGCAAGAGATAGCCATCCTTTTTTTGATAAGGTAAAGTAAGAGATAGCCATCTATCTTGGCCCCTACACTTCATCCAACAACAGAGCTATAAATATTCGCTAAAAGTCGACTTAAGTAGAATTTATAACATTATGTATCACAATTCACAACCAATCAATAATGGCGTATGTAAGTGTACTGTAGATCAGCTCATCAGCCGATGGACTGCTAATTGTATCATTTCCCGGATAATGTGCAAATAAAAGCTGCCATACCATATTACAGTTATACCATCTCGTGCTCTAATTTATTTAACTGAACAAAGCAAATCAACAACTACAATTTTTATGACTAGTAAAGGAGGCAATGATTTCATATGACCAATTATTTACCGATCTCTTGTGATATATTTATACTGATCTACTGTCAAAAGGGTAATACAGCTAAAAGAATATCTGTAATGGACTATAAAACTGATCTCCCCTAAGAAGGAAAGAGAGTTTCCTGCATTGGTGCCCTTACTCTTTTATCAAGCTACTTGTTAGCTAAGAAAAAATAAATCCAAAATTTTAAAAACATATTAACAAACTTAAGACTATAAAGCACACATATTGCTGCACATATTTTACTCCTTTCCAGATGAAGCAAGGTCAATCATGAATAATTTGTAAATTTAGTCTCCTAATGGCACAAGTAACGATCCAATTTATTAGCTTCAACACAAACAGCTCATTCTTCTAATCCCCTAGAAATTAAAAGATCCAAAATTACTTGAAAAAGCTATAAGTTTACTGAACAATGTTTTTCTTTTTGTTGGATAAGGTCCTTTTGCTACCTAAGTATTATCCGGAAATATATACTAATAAACCTATCAATAGCAGAAACTTTCAAGCACATAGGCTACCAACCTTAGATGTAGTGTAACCAGCAGCCAAAGCAAGCACCGGTTGCACAGCAATATAAAGCCCCGGTACATTGAAAGTCTCAAACATAATCTCACCGGTATATTCTCGACTTTCAGGTGCAGTCATGGGGCTCTCAGTTAATAGAAAATAGTGATCCTCGGGATCACAACGAAGGTAATCAAATATACACTGTTGCCAGAAACGCTCCATGGCATCCCAGTTATTAACCTGACCTTTTTTAATAGGATAGGTAAGATTATAAGTGTTACTACTAGATTTGGATCTAGCCAATGCCTCTTCTCCAATAAAGAAATCTAGATCCGCCATAACACCTGCACTGTGCTGGGCTAGCCAATTGCTACTCTTAGTCGTGGCTCGAGTCTGGTTCACAAATGACTCGTTAACCGCAACCACTGTTGGTACAATGAAACTTGGCTCCACATTTCCAGCAAAACCCAATTTAGTGTACCTGAAAACATGTAGTGGTGACCATAGGTAAAAACAAACCAAAAATTTCCAGCAAAACCCAATTTAATAAAGCTGAAACATTAGGGGCAAATCTAGAGTGTAACTACAGAGTTCATTTGAACCCAGGGCAAATCTAGAGTGTAACTACAGAGTTCATTTGAACCCAGTAGCTTTGACTTTGACGATACATATGAGTTAAAAAATTCACTAAATAAGCATAAATAATATATTTCAGACCCCGTAATCAAATGAGTAGTCATCGAATCCCGAACTTGAACCCATAAAGTTCGAGTCCTGGATCGCCTCTGTGAAACATAAGGGGAATAACAAAATTACAACCCCAATATCGTTGAGGAAATTAATCAAATACTTGGTGGGCAATAATTTAGAGAGCATACCCAGTTCCATTGTCGATGACTACAGCAGGGCGAGAAGTAGCAGGGTCCATGAAGAAGAGAAACAGAAAGAGAGAAAGCTGAATGGGTAGTGACAGTGGATCTGCGGTTGAGATCCAGTGAGAGGTTTAAGGGGGAAGATCATGGTCGTTGAAACAGAGAAGGGGGTTGATGAAAAGAGGACGTCAAAAGAAGGGAATAGCAACAGCAGAAGATTCTGGTGAGAATAATGGAGGTGGGTGAAAGATACAATCCATCCATTTTCTTAATGACAAATAAGGAGACAAGAATTGAAGTAGAAGTAAAGAAGGAGCTTAGGAGGAACATTCATCAAACAGTTGATCAGCATTATAGTTTCCTCAATTGTACTACTCGCAGTAGCTTTTTCACTGTGTTTTTCTTTAAGATTTGGATTCTTTTATTAGCAATCAAACAATTCAGCGACTCATTCAGACCCCAACGCAGCGTTGGATCCTTAATGTGTCTTTTGGTCGGTTGTGGTACGGCGGGTACCACATTCTTCATACATTTTGAAAAACAAAAAAAACAATAACAATATTGTTATAAAACAATAAAAGAAGAAGAGTATTGCACAGAAAAGTAGAGAGATAATTCTTATTGATTTGGGATGAATTATAATGGAATAGAACTTCTATTTATAGGGAAAAAGTAACTTAGTCACAAAGTAACAAAACCTAAAATCTCTCAAAAATATAGACATGCACCTTAAATACAATTCTATTTATAACACTCCCCCTTGAATGTCTATTCAATCATTAAAACCTTAACTAAAATAAAATTCAGTGGGAACAAAATTCTAGTGAAGAAAAAGAGTACACATATCTAACGATACACTTGTTGGTTGCCTCGTTAAAAACCTTGCAAGAAAAACCCAGTGGGACAAAACCTTGTAAGGAAAAAAGAGTACAACGCGTATTAACTCCCCCTGATGAGACAATCAATTCACATCTTTGAGCCTTCGCATTCCAATCTTGTGCACCATCTTCAAAAAAATGTTGGCAGAGATTTGATAAACAAATCAGCCATATTAACTTGAACGAATTTGTTTCACCTTGAAATCATCACTCGTGATAGAGATGTATTGTCTTCATATGATCTTGTTGGAATCGTCATTTCAATATCTTCACATATGGGTAAAGATTCTCGATATTACATTATCATGCTTATAGTTATAGCAAGATACAAATGTGCACAAATTGCACTTAGGATGTAGTACTTCATGACCAAGAAATCTATATGGTTTAAGCAATTTAAATCCTTGAGGGATTGTCATATAAGTATAGCCAAATAAGCCATATAAATAGACTTTAGATTTATATCAAGTTTTCATGTCATGCCGACATATAAAATACATGAAAGTGATTGCACACACCTATTGACTTTATACTTTCGAATGTTTGAACTATATGTCCAAAACTACATGCCTTTCATATGAAACCAATTCTACTTGAATTGTTTCTCTAGACTTAAGATCCTCATATATATTTAGCGCAATCATAGACGTCGTCGACGAACATTTTATATCGGTTCCAACCTCCTTATTTTTCATAAAGACATAACATAGAAATCTCTTCATTCATATATTCAGGTACCTGAATCTCTCATAAGATTTTATGAAGTGTTATGTCATGTAATCTTCTAGATCACTTGTCTCCTTATTGTGATTATTTGCTCATCTTCTTTATCAAGAATTTTATTTGAAACTGATTTGTCAATACGCTTTAAGCGTACCTGTCACGACCCAAAATCTCACCTGTCGTGATGGCGCTTATCTCAATACTAGGCAAACCGACAATCTTAATAAACTACCATATCTTTTAAATTTGAAACATAATTTTTAAATTCATCAGAAGAAATCTCATAAATACAGATATAAACACTCCCAAAACCCGGTATCACTGAGTGCATAAGCATCTAATATGAATACAAAGTCTGACTGATAAAAACACTGTCTGAAAGTATAAAACAGTACAATAACTGAAAGAAAGAGAGTCAAGATCAGCGGACTTCAGGCAGCTACCTTGATAGTCTCCAACTGATAGCACTCTTAAATCTAACGGTCGCCATGTCCGAAAGCACCTGGATCTGCATACGAGGTGCAGACTGTATTATGAGTACAACCAACTCAATAAATAACAAGACTAACCTCTAGGCTGAAAGTAGTGATGAGCTCCGCAGGTACAGTCTAGTACATAAATAATGGTACAGAAATGTAGGCATGCTTTCAAGTTCAACAGTTAAACTCAGTACAAGCAAAAATAGATCAATACTGCATGATATGAGGAATATAATATCTCAGCGGAAAGACCTCATGTACTACTGGTCATAATTCATTCGGTCACTCGGTACTATTTATGGCCAATCTAGCCCAGTGATATTCCATCCCGTATATACATACACATCGACTGCCAATCAGTCACTCAGTACCATATAAGGCCAATCCAGCCCTGGTGTAATTTATCCCCAAATGTAAATGATACGGACAAGATCCATGTCCACAGAAATTCATCACAGTATAAATAAGTAAGGCAAGTCCATGCCCTGGGAAGTCCATCCCGAATATATAATGATCTACGCTCACATGGGGTATGTACAGACTCTGGAGGGGCTCCTTCAGCCCAAGCGTGATATAAAGCCGATATGGCCTGCTGCAGGTGGGTAGCCCCGATCCATATAATAATAAAGCCAATAAGGCCTGCTGCGGTGTGCAGCTCCGATCCGGAACAATAAAACCTATAAGGCCTGCTGCGGCGTGCAACCCGATCCCATAATAATAATAATATATATAAAGCCGATATGGCCTGCTGCAGACGGGCAGCCCTGATCCCATAAATATCCTTACAATGGGTGAGCATGACTGAGTATGAAATGTACATTTTAAAATAATTAATTCAACAGCAACACGACCCTATGGGTCCCAAAATATCGGCACGTAGCCAACTCATGATCTTTAATACGAGTCTCAGCTCAATTTCCTAACACGTGAAGGATATGCGAATAATAACATGATTCTTTAATTTTACAACTTCACAGGATTTATTCAAGTCATAATTTCTATGGTGCACATCCACACGCTCGTCCCCTATCGTGTGCGTCACCTCCAAACAATTTATATAACACCAAATTCAGGAATTCATACCCTTAGAACCAAGTTTAGAAGTGTTACTTACCTCAAACTGTATAATTCTTTATTCTGCAATGCCTTTCCCTCGCGATTCGGCCTCCAAACGTCTCGAATCTTTAATTAGCTTTTTCAATAAAAATATCCTCCGAGCAATACACGCAAGAGATGTTGACGACAAAAATAGAATTCCGACAATTGAAATCTAATCGAAAAAATAACTTCAGGGAACTTTTGACCGAAAATCTCAAATCAGAAATCCCGACGACGACCTCACCTTTTGACACGGCCACTCACCCGAGCCTTGTTTTACCCGACAAATGTTTTATATATAAGAGTACAAAGATAGAAAGTCGGCGAAATATCTTGACCAAACTGGACCGGGGACGGAGAACTCGCCGGCGACCTCGGGTGACAGAGCTTCGACGTGATTAATGGGGAAATTTGAAAATGCTTTTGTGCTATCTTTGTGGCTGCGTTTTGTTTACTGGTTTTTGATGGCGGAACAGTGGCTACTCCATGGCTGCATTTTGTGACTACTTTGGGGGTATTTTAAGCTGTCATGATGGCGTCTATCTCAATACTAGGCAAGCCGACAATCTCAATAAAATACCATATCATTTAAATTTGAAAACAAAATATTTAATTTCGGTGGAAGAAATCTCACAAGTATAAATATAAACGCTCCCAAAACCTAGTGTCACTGAGTACATGAGCATCTAAATGATAACAAAGTCTGATTGCTAAAAACATTGTCTGAAAATATAGAACAATACAAAAACTAAAAGGAAAGAAAGTCAAGGTCTGCGTATGCCAAGAAGCTACCTCGATAATCTCCAACAGATAAAACTCCAAAAAACTAGCAACCGCCGTGTCCAGAGGTACCTGGATCTGCACATGAGATGCAGGGTGTAGTATGAGTACAACCAACTCAGCAAGTAACAATAATAAATAAGGACCACCTCTATCTGTCGAGCAATGTCAACCACCTCGTCAAAGGTGGCACCAGATACCCTCTCTCTAGTCATAAGTAATCGTAGCTGATACGTGAGGCCATCAATGAACCTCCTAATCCTCTCCCTATCAGTGGGAACCAGCCAAACTGCGTGACAAGCCAACTCAGAAAACCTCATCTCGTACTGGGTCATAGACATGCTATACTGCCGAAGCTGCTCAAATTGTCTGCGCAGCTCCTCCCTACGAGACTGCGGCACGAACTTCTACAAAAAAAGAATAGAGAACTCCTGCCATGTAAGTGGCACTGCACCGATCGGCCTGCGCCTCTCATAAGCCTCCCACCATCTGAAAGCAGCGCCAGAAAACTGAAAAGTAGTGAACGAGACCCCACTGGTCTCCAAAATACCCACTGTCCGAAGCATCCGCTGGCACTTATCAAGAAAACCCTGAGCATCCTCTGACTCAACACTACTAAATGATGAAGGTCGAAGCCTCCCAAATCTCTCAAGTCTTCTCTGCTCTTCATCTGCCATAACAGGGACTACCGGGGCCTGAGCGGCTGTAACTAGCTGGGCTGGTAGTACCCCCGGTAACTGAAGTCCCTACACTACCTGATCTGGAGTACGGGCAACAGGGGTATAAGTACCTCCCCCGGCTTGAGAAGTGGCAGGTGCGGCCTGAGCCGAAACCACCTGAGCAAGACCAGTGCAAACTGTCAATAACTGGGTGAAGGTCTCTTGAAGGCCTGGAATCTCAATGGGCACAGCTGGTGCCTGAGCTGGAGCAACTGGTGGTACTACAGGTGCTGATCCCACTGTGGCACGAGCTACACATCGACCTCTACCTCATCCTCGGCCTCTACCATGGCCCCGGCCTTTCGCGACACTAACTGGTGGCACTGGTGGCTGCCCGTTCGATCCGATAGTACGTGTTCTCACCATCTGTGAGAGAATAGAATAACAAAATTTTAGTTTTCCGGAATCAACTAGTTCTCACGATAGAATACAAGAAAATAAAATTTTCCTAAGGGGCAGCCTCTCGAAGATAAGTACAGACGTCTCTGTACTGATCCGCAAGACTCTACTAAACCTGCTCATGACTCATGAGAGCTATGTACCTAGGCTCTGATACGAACTTGTCACGACCCAAAATATCACCTGTCGTGATGGCACCTATCTCAGTACTAGGCAAGCTGACAATCTCAATAAAATACCATATCTTTTAAATTTGAAAACATAATATTTAATTTCGGAGAAAGAAATCTCACAAGTACAAATATAAACACTCCCAAAACCCGGTGTCACTGAGTACATGAACATCTAAATGATAATAAAGTCTGACTGCTAAAAATACTGTCTGAAAATATAGAACAGTACAAAAACTGAAAGGAAAGAAAGTCAAGGTCTGCGGACGCCAAGTAGCTATCTCGATAATCTCCAACAGATAAAACTCCGAAAAACTAGCAACCGTCGTGTCCGGAGGTACCTGGATCTGCGCACGAGGTGCAGGGTGTAGTATGAGTACAACCAACTCAGCAAGTAACAATAATATATAAGGAACTGAAAGTAGTGACGAGCTTCATAATTGAGTCCAATTATAGTAATTTCCAACATAATAATGTAGGCATACTTTCAAGTTCAACATTTAAGCCCAAAACAGTAATTTCATGTCACGTTCAACTGAAACATAAGATAATATCTCTCAGAAAATTCCAAACAGTGATATATGACAGCTGAAGTGCAACAATAATGAAATCATATGCATCCTCTTAGGACCACAGTCACTCAGCCATTTCATTCACTCATCACTCATCACTCGCACTCAGTATGTACCTGCGCTCACTGGGGGTGTGTACAGACTTCGGAGGGGCTCCTATAGCCTAAGCGCTATAATCCGCACGGACAACTCACGTGCTGCACGGACAACTCACGTGCTATAGTATCAATATCTAGATCCGCACGGATAACTCACGTGATGCACGGACAACTCACGTGTTATAGTATAATATCTGGATCCGCACGGACAACTCACGTGCTGTACGGACGACTCACGTACTATAGTATAATATCTCACAATCAGGCTCTCGGCTCACTCAGTCATAAATCTCTCTAGTCTCTCGGGCTCTCAATGATCATGCAAATCAGCCCAAACAATAATATTATGATGCATCAATAATAAACAATAGAGATTGAGATAAAATAAACAAGTAAACTGTGTTTGAGTATAAAACAACAATTTAGCAGATAATTCAACATGTACACGACCTATGTGGGTCCCTACAGTGCCAACACATAATCTAAACATGATTTGTGGTTCAATTTCTCTACTACAAGGAGAATGTACAGATAACAACAAATTATTCAACTACACAGTTCCATGGAATTTGACCAAGTCACAAGTCCTACGGTGCACACCCACATGCCCATCACCTAGCATGTGCGTCACCTCAAAACCGATCACATAATACAAAAATCTGGGGTTTCATACCTCCAGGACCAAATTTAGAACTGTTACATACCTCAAGCCGTGTAATTCTTTATTCTGCAATGTCTTTTCCTCGTGAATTGCCCTCCAAACGCCTCGAATCTAGTCACTAATAATTCGATTCAGTCAATAAAATTTATTGGAATTAATTCCATAAGTAAATACTAGTTTTCCAAAAAAATTTGAAAGCCCATTTAACCACGAGTCTAACCATATCAATTTTACCAAAATCTGAACTCAACTCGACCCTAAAATCTTCAAATTAAACCGAGAGGGTTTTCCAAAATTTTCAACTTAATTCACCCATTAAATGATGGATTCAAAGGCATAATCATGGATATTAACCCTTCGCGAACGCGAGACAAGCCTCGCGAATGCGAAGCTTTGCTGTCCCCTCACTTCGCGAATGCGACACCCCCCATGCAAATGCGAAGGCCAAACACACGGGATCCCCAGCTGCCTTCTCTTCTTCGTGAACGTGATCCCATCTTCACGAATGCAAAGCTTTAACACGAGCTCCTTTTCGCGAACACGAGACCCCCTCGCGAACGCGAAGGGAAAATCTTGCCTGCCTTAAATTCCCCTTCGCAAACGCGAGGGCCCACTCGCGAACGCGAAGAAGGAAACCAGAAAAACACACCAGCAGTCTTCAGCCAACATGCCAAGTCCAAAAATGATCCGTTAACCTCCCGAAACTTACCCGAGCCCCCCAGGACCTCAACCAAACATACCATCAAGTCCCAAAACATCATACGAAATTAGTCGAACCCTCAAATCACCCCAAACAGTGCTAAAACCACGAATCATACCCCAATTCAAGCCTAATGAACTTTGAAATTTTAAATTTCTACAAGCGACACCGGAATCTATCAAATCAAGTCCGATTGACCTCAAATTTTGCACACAAGTCATAAATGACATAACAGAGGTATTCCAATTTTCAGAATAGGATTCCGACCCCGATATCAAAAAGTCAACTCTCGGGTCAAACTTCCCAAAAATTTGACTTTCGTCATTTCAAGCCTTTTTCCACTATGGACCTCCAAATAATTTTTTGGACACACTTCTAAGTCCAAAATCACCATGCTGAGCTATTGGAATCATCAAAATTCAAATCCGAGGTCGTTTATACATAAGTCAATATCTGATTAACTTTTTCAACTTAAGTTTTCAATTTTGAGACTAAGTGTCTCATTTCACTCTGAAATCCTTACGGACCCGAACCAACTAACCCGGTAAGTCATAAAACTACTGTAAAGCATAAATTGAGCAATAAATGGGGAAACGAGGTTATAATACTCAAAACAACCGACTGGGTCATTACATTCTCCCCCTCTTATACAAATGTTTGTCCTCGAACGGGTTTAGAATCATACCTGGAGTCTCAAATAGGTATGGATATTTGCTCCGCATCTCTTGCTCAATCTCCCAAGTAGCTTCTCTGACTGGCTGGCCTCTCCACTGTACCTTCACTGATGCTATGTTCTTTGACCTCAACTTTCGAACCTGCCGGTCTAAAATGGCCACCGGCTCCACATCATACATCAAATTACCGTCCATCTGCACTGTACAGAAATCCAAAATATGAGATGGATCCCCGACATACTGTCGGAGCATGGATACATGGAATACTGGATGAACACCTGATAAAATAGATGGCAGAGCAAGTTTATAAGCCACCTCTCCAATTTTCTTAAGTATTTCAAAAGGCCCAATGTATCGAGGCCTCAACTTTCCCTTCTCCCGAACCTCAACACACCCTTCATGGGTGAAATCTTGAGTAGAACCTTTCCCCCAACCATGTAAGCAACATCACGGACCTTCCGGTCAGCATAACTCTTCTGTCTAGACTGCGTTGTGCGAAGCCGCTGCTGAATCAATTTAATTTCTCCAAACATCCTGAACCAAATCAGTACCTAATAGTCTAGTCTCACCCGACTCAAACCAACCCACCGAAGACCGACACCGTCTCCCATATAAAGCCTCATATGGAGCCATCTGAATGCTCGACTGGTAACTGTTATTGTAAGCAAACTCCACGAGTGGCAGAAATTTATCCCAAGAACCTCCAAAATCAATGACACAAGCGCGTAGTATATCCTCCAATATCCGAATAGTGCGCTCGGACTGTCCGTCCGTCTGAGGGTGAAATGTTGTACTTAGCTGAACCTGTGTACCTAATTCTCGCTGCACTGCTCTCCAAAACTATGATGTAAACTGCGTGCCTCAATCTGAAATAATGGACACTGGCACACCGTGTAGGCGAACAATCTCGCGGATATAAATTTCAGCCAACTGTTTCGAAGAATAAGTAGTACCAACTGGAATAAAATGTGCGGACTTGGTCAATCGATCCACAATCAGCCAAACAACATCAAACTTCCTCAAAGTCTGTGGAAGACCAACTACGAAATCCATGGTAATATGCTCCCATTTCCGCTTCGGAATTTCAAGTCTATGAAGCAATCCTCCCGGTCTCTGATGCTCGTACTTTACCTGTTGACAATTTAAACACCGAGCTACAAACCCAACTATATCTTTCTTCATTCGCCTCCACCAATAGTGCTGCCTCAAATCCTGATACATCTTTGCGACACCTGGATGAATGGAGTATCACGAACTGTGAGCTTCCTGGAGAATCAACTCACACAAACCATCTACATTAGGCACACATAGCCTTCCCTGCATCAGTAATACACCATCATCTCCAATAGTGACTTCTTTGGCATCACAGTGCTGAACCGTGTCCTTAAGGACAAGAAAATGGGGATCATCATACTTGCGCTCTCTGATGCGATCATATAAAGAAGACCCAGAAACCACACAAGGCAAAACTCGACTCGGCTCGAAAATATACAATCTAACAAACTGGTTGGACAAGGCCTGAACATCCAAGGCTAAAGGCCTCTCTGCTAGTGGTAAGTATGCTAAGCTGCCCAAACTCTCCGACTTACGACTCAAGGCATCAACCACCACATTGGCCTTTACGGGATGATAAAGAATGGTGATATCATAACTCTTAAGCAACTCTAACCACCTTCGCTGCCGCAAATTGAGATTCTTCTGTTTAAACAGATGTTGTAGACTCCTGTGATCGATATAAACCTCACAATGGACACCTTACAAATAATGCTGCCAAATCTTCAAGTCATGAACAATAGCTGCTAACTCAAGGTCATGGACCGGATAATTTTTCTCATGTACCTTTAACTGTCTGGACACATAGGCAATCACCCTATCATCTTGCATAAGCACTACGCCGAGACCAATGCGGGATGTGTCACAATACACAGTATAAGACCCTGAACCTGTAGGCAACACCAATACTGGAGTTGTAATCAAAGATGTCTTGAGCTTCTGAAAGTTCTCTTCACATTCATCCGACCACCTGAACGGAGCACCTTTCTGGGTCAATTTAGTCATAGGCGATGAAATAGACGAGAAACCCTCTACGAAGCGACGATAATAACCGGCCAAGTCGAGAAAACTCTGAATCTCAGTAACTGATGATGGCATGGGCCAACTCTGAACTGCCTCTATTTTCTTCGGATCCACCTTAAACCCTTCACTGGACACTATGTGTCCCAAGAATGCCACCGAACTAAGCTAGAATTCATATTTAGTGAATTTAGCATATAGTTTCTCCTCTCTCAGCCTCTGCAATACAATACCCAAGTATTGGGTATGCTCTTCCTGGCTACATGAGTACACCAGGATATCATCAATAAATACCACGATAAATGAATTAAGATACAGCTGGAATACGCTATTCATCAGGTGCATAAATGTTGCTGGGGCATTGGTTAGCCCAAATGACATCACAAGAAATTCATTGTGACCATAACGAGTCCTAAATTCCGTCTTTAGAATATCCGAATCCCGAATTTTCAACTGGTGATACCCCGATCTCAAATCAATTTTGGAGAATACCCTCGCTCCCTGAAGTTGGTCAAATAAATCAGCAATACGTGGCAAAGGATACTTATTCATGATTGTAACTTTGTTCAACTGCGTGTAATTAATACACATTCGTATAGTACCATCTTTCTTTTTCACAAACAGAACCGGTGCACCCTAAGGTGCCACACTAGGCCTAATAAACCCCTTATTAAGAAGTTCCTAAAGTTGCTCTTTCAATTCTTTTAACTCAGTTGGTGCCATACGATATGGAGGAATAGAAATGGGCTGAGTGCCCGATACCAAGTCAATACCGAAATCAATATCCCTGTCGGGCGGCATACCCGACAAGTCTGCAGGAAATATATTCGGAAAGTCTCTCACTACCGGTACTGAATCAATAGTAGGAGATCTGTATCGACATCTCTCACAAAAGGCCAAATATGACAAACACCCCTTCCCAACCATATGTTGGGCCTTCAAATAAGAAATTACCCTGCTGGGAACATGATCTAGAGAACCTCTCCATTTGACCTTCGGCAACCCCGGCATTGCTAATGTCACGATTTTTGTGTGATAGTCCAGAATAGCATGACATGGAGACAACCAATCCATACCCAAAATTACATCAAAATCAACCATACTAAGTAGTAAGAGATCAAATCTAGTCTCCAGTCCCCCAATGGTTACCACACAAGACCGATATACACGGTCCATAATAATAGTATCGCCCACCGGCGTAGATACACGAACAGGTAAAACTAAGGACTTACGGGGCATATCCAGATAATGAGTAAAGTACGATGATACATACGAATAAGTAGAACCAGGGTCAAATAATATAGAAGCTTTTCTGTGGCACACTAAGACAATACCTTTGATCACTGCATATGAAGCGACAACATTTGGCCTGACAGGAAAAGCATAGAATCGGGCCTGACCACCACCTGATCGGCCTCCTCCTCTTGGGTGACACCTAGCTGACTGAGCCCCACCCCGAGCTGGCTGGGCGGGTGGCGTAACTGCTGGTTCTGCAGGCCGAGAACTCTGTTGTGGAGCCTTACTCAATAGCCTAGGACAATCTCTCTTGTAATGACCAAATTCTCCACACTCGAAACAACCCCTTCTTTGACGGAACTACTGTTCTTGATAACCCGAGGAATTACCTATAGAAGCCTGAGCGGACGAGGCATGATGAGAACTTTGCGCTGGTAGTTCACTGAATGAAGACTGGCCTGAGTGAGAACTGTAAGAACCATGGCTAGCTGATGCACCGCGATGAGCTGGACGGGTCGTCTGAGCAAGCCTATAAGGGCGACCCCTGCTGTGGTAGGACTGTCCCCCAGAAGGTATCCCACCCAAACTGCCCAAACCTCGAGGCCTCTTAGCCTCCCTATCACCACGCTCCTGGCTACAGACCACCTCTATCTGTCGACCAATGTCAACTACCTCGTTAAAAGTGGCACAGATACCATCTCTCTAGTCATAAGCAATCATAGCTGATACGTGAGGCCATCAATGAACCTCTTAATCCTCTCCCTATCAGTGGGAACCAACCAAACTGCGTGACGAGCCGACTCAGAAAACCTCATCTCGTACTGGGTCAAAAACGTGCCATCCTGCCGAAGCTGCTCAAACTATTTGCGCAGCTCTTCCCTACGAGACTGCGGCACAAACTTCTCCAAAAAGAGAATAGAGAACTTCTGCCATGTAAGTAGCACTGCACTGAATGACCTGCACCTCTCATAAGCCTCTCACCATCTAAACGCAGCCCTAGAAAACTGAAAAGTAGTGAACGAGACCCCACTAATCTCCAGAAAACCCGTTGTCCGAAGCATCTCCTGGCACTTATCAAGAAAACCCTGAGCATCATCTGACTCAGCACCGCTAAATGATAGAGGTCGAAGCCTCCCAAATCTCTCAAGTCTTCTCTGCTTATCATCTGCCATAATAGGGATTACCGGGACTTGAGCGGCTGCAACTGGCTAGGCTGGTAGTGCCCTCGGTATCTGAAGTCCCTGTACTACCTGATCTGGAGTACAAGCAACAGGGGTATAAGTACCTCCCCTGGCCTAAGAAGTGGCAGGTGCGTCCCGAGCTGAAACCACCTGAGCAATACTAGTGCCAACTGTCAATATCTAGGCCAAGGTCTCCTGAAGGCCTGGAATCTCAATGGGCACAGCTGGTGCCTGAGTTGGAGCAACTGGTGGTACTACAGGTGCTGGTCCCACTGTGGTATGAGCTACGCATCGACCTATACCTCGGCTCCGGCCTCTACCACGGCCCCAGCCTCCCGCGGCCCTAATTGGTGGCACTAGTGGCTGACCGTATGACCCGGTAGTATGTGTTCTCACCATCTGTGAGAGAATAGAATAACAAAATTTTAGTTTTCCGGAATCAACAAGTTCGCACGATAGAATACAAGAAAATGAAATTTTCCTAAGGGTTCGGCAGCCTCTCGAAGATAAGTACAGACGTCTCCATACCGATCCGCAAGACTCTACTAAACCTGCTCATGACTCGTGAGACCTATGTAACCTAGGCTCTAATACTAACTTGTCACGACCCAAAATCTTACCTGTCATGATGGGCCTATCTCAATACTAGTCAAGTCGACAATCTCAATAAAATATCATATCTTTTAAATTTGAAAACGTAATATTTAATTTCGGTGGAAGAAATCTCACAAGTACAAATATAAACACTCCCAAAATCCGGTGTCACTGAGTACACGAGCATCTAAATGATAATAAAGTCTGACTGCTAAAAACACTGTCTGAAAATATAGAACAGTAAAAAAACTGAAAGGAAAGAAAGTCAAGGTCTGCGGACGCCAAACAGCTACCTCGATAATCTCCAACAGATAAAACTCCAAAAAACTAGCAACCACCGTGTCCGGAGGTACCTGGATCTGCACACGAGGTGTAGGGTGTAGTATGAGTACAACTAACTCAGCAAGTAACAATAATATATAAGGAATTGAAAGTAGTGACGAGCTTCATAGTTGAGTCCAATTATAGTAATTTCCAACACAATAATGTAGGCATGCTTTCAAGTTCAACATTTAAGCCCAAAATAGTAATTTCATGTCACGTTCAACTGAAATATAAGATAATATCTCTCAAAAATTTCCAAACAGTGATATATGACAGCTGGAGTGCACCAATAATGAAATCATATGCATCCTTTCAGAACCATAGTCACTCAGCCATTTCATTCACTCAGCACTCATCACTCGCACTCAGTAGGTACCTGCGCTCACTGGAGGTGTGTACAGACTCCGTAGGGGCTCCTACAACCCAAGCGCTATAATCCGCACGGACAACTCACGTGCTGCACAGACAACTCATGTGCTATAGTATCAATATCTGGATCTGCACGGACAACTCACGTGCTATAGTATAATATCTGGATCCGCACAGACAACTCACGTGCTGCACAGACAACTCACGTGCTATAGTCTAATATCTGGATCCGCACGGACAACTCACGTGCTGCACGGACAACTCACATGCTATAGTATAATATCTCATAATCAGGCTCTCCGTCTCACTCAGTCATAAACCTCTCCAGTCTCTCGGGCTCTCAATGATCATGCAAATTAGCCCAAATAACAATAATATGATGCATCAATAATAAACAATATAGACCGAGATAAAATAAATAAGTAAACTATGACTGAGTACAAAACAACAATTTAACAGATAATTCAACATGTGCACGACCTATATGTGTCCTTACAGTGCCAACACATAATCTAAACATGATTTGTGGTTCAATTTATCTACTACATGGAGAATGTACAGATAACAACAAAGTATTCAACTACACAGTTCTATGGAATTTGACCAAATCATAATTCTTACGGTGCACGCCCACACGCTCGTCACCTAGCATGTGCGTCACCTCAAAACCGATCACATAATACAAAAATCTAGGGTTTCATACCCTCAGGAATAAATTTAGAACTGCTACTTACCTCAAGCCGTGTAGTTCTTTATTCTGCAATGTCTTTTCCTCGTGAATTGGCCTCCAAACACCTCGAATCTAGCCACAAATAATTCACCTCAAAACCGATCACATAATACAAAAATCCTGGGTTTCATACCCTCAGGACAATATTTAGAACTGTTACCTCAAGCCGTATAATTCTTTATTCTGCAATGTCTTTTCCTCATGAATTGTCCTCCAAACACCTCGAATCTAGCCACAAATAATTCACCTCAAAACCGATCACATAATACAAAAATCCTGGGTTTCATACCCTCAGGACAATATTTAGAACTGTTACCTCAAACCTATTTAGAACTGTTACCTCAAACCGTGTAATTCTTTATTCTACAATATCTTTTCCTCGTGAATTGGCCTCCAAACGCCTCGAATCTAGCCACAAATAATTTAATTAAGTCAATAAAATTTATTGGAATTAATTCCATAAGAAAGTACTAATTTTCCAACAAAATCCGAAATTTAGCTCAAAAATCATGTCTCGGAACCCGACAAAAGCCACAAAATCTGACCTCAACTCGACCCTCAAATCTTCAAATTAAACCGAGAGGGTTTTCCAAAACTTTCAACTTAATTCACTCATTAAATGATGGATTCAAAGGCATAATCATGTAAATTAATCAAAAATGCATAAGAATCACTTACCCCAAACACCCACGCAAGAATCTCTCCAAAAATCGCCTTCTACCGAGCTCCCAATTCAATTTTGTGTTATGAACTCAAAACCCCCGTTTTGGGACTTTTAATTCTTCCCAGATATGCTTTCATCGCGAACGCGGAAGGAGCCTCGCGTTCGTGAAGCAAAAACTTGACTGCCCAGAATTAACCCTTCACGAATGCGACACAAGCCTCGCGAACGCGAAGATTTGCTGTCCCCTCACTTCACGAACGCGACACCCCCCACACGAACGCGAAGGCCAAACGCACAGGATCCCCAGCTACCTTCTCTTCTTCGTGAACGCGATCCCATCATCGCGAACGCAAAGCTTTAACACCAACTCCTCTTCGCGAACGCGAGACCCCCTCGTGAACATGAAGGGCAAATCTTGCCTGCCTCAAATTCCCCTTCGCGAACGCGAAGAAGGAAACCAGAAAAGCACACCAGCAGTCTTCAACCAACATGCCAAGTCCAAAAATGATCCGTTAACCTCCCGAAAATCACCGGAGCCCCCCAGGATCTCAACCAAACATACCATCAAGTCCCAAAACATCATACGAACTTAGTCGAACCCTCAAATCACCTGAAACAATGCTAAATTCACAAATCATACCTCAATTCAAGCCTAATGAACTTTGAAATTTCAAATTTCTGCAAGCGACACCGGAACCTATCAAATCAAGTCCGATTGACCTCAAATTTTGCACACAAGTCATAAATGACATAACAGAGGTATTTCAATTTTCAGAATTGGATTCCGACCCCGATATCAAAAAGTCAACCTCCCGGTCAAACTTTCCAAAAAATCGACTTTCGCCATTTCAAGCCTAATTCCACTACGGACCTCTAAATAATTTTTCGGACACACTCCTAAGTCCAAAATCACCATACTGAACTACTGGAATCATCAAAATTCAAATCCAAGGTTGTTTACATACAAGTCAATATCCGGTTAACTTTTCTAACTTAAGTTTTCAATTATGAGACTAAGTGTCTCATTTCACTCCGAAATCCTTTTGGACCCGAACCAACTAACCCGATAAGTCATAAAACAACTGTAAAGCATAAATTGAGCAGTAAATGTTGGAACGGGATAATAATACTTAAAACAAACGGCCGGGTCGTTACAACAAGATTTTTTGAAATTAAGAAATTCCAACTTGTACATTCGATGCCGAAACCTATCAAATCAAGTCCGATTGACCACAAATTTTGCGCACAAGTCATATAACAACTGTAAAGCACAAATTGAGCAGTAAATGGGAAAACGAGGTTGTAATACTCAAAACGACCGACCGGGTCATTATAGTACCATAGACTTAATCCTTCTAGGACTGTTTATCATGTCTCCCCCTCATGTTAGAAAAACTAACTTGCTTCCTCAACTTTGGAAACTCACCTATGTGTGTTATAGTGTTAATCAAAATATACACCACATATCTAATAATAAGATGGAATTATTTGATTCCTGACACTGAACCACTTGTGAGGGGAGAATGTAATATACTTTCATATATAACCTATATCAAACTGATATAGATAACTTTGTTCTCATAAGCAACAATTTAGCTATTAAGTGGAGGCATTCAATAAATTATTTTGCTAAACCAACTATGATGTAAACCAACTTATCAAGATGAACTGTCTCGAATAGAAAATCTGGAAATTATGCTCTAAACTAAATTATTGAGCAAGTTACCTTGCAAATACCAGGTTGCGGGTTAATAATAATCACACATGTAACCATCTCATAGATGCATCTTATATTGTATACATGGCAGGTGAATGTGCCCATATTCACCTTTGATATTTCCAGCATTCATGAGATTCAATCCCAATTTTAGTTGGTCTATTAATGAATGAGAACAAGCAACATAAGAGAATTCGTAAAGAACTTTCTAGTTTTTTAATATTTACTCATGTGAATTCTCTTTTATTTTTGCACATCATACTTAAATTGATATGGCTAAACCAATTATGCTAACTGGATAAATTATCAATATTGATAAACTTCAGGTTTACACCATGGCATGTGTAATTATCAATAAACTCCAAGTTTATAATGATATGGGTTTTTATATCAATAAGCTTCTACTTTATTGTGACATTATTTTATTTGTATAGTACAAACTGGAGAATAAAGCGAGTATCTTTTCATATACATACAAAGTTGTAGTAATACAAGATATTAAATCTTTCCTTTATTTATAGTCTCAATATAACGAACCGCTTTCACTACTACTTTATAAATGACTCTTTTGGAGCTCTCAAATAATTTTGTACTACCACATATTCATCAACATCCATATGGTGAATATCTCTTTTAAAGAGAAAGTTATTGTAATGACCAGACTGGTCGTTTTGAGTATTTGTACTTCATTCGATGAGTAGCTCTGTATGATGTATTATGACTTGTATGAATTATCGATTTTGGTTTTTAGGTTATTCGGAATCAATTTGGAAGAATGAATTTCATGATTGAAGCTTTAAGTTGGAAGAGGTGATTAAGTTTGACTTTTGTGAATTTGACCCCGGAATGAAGTTTTGATGGTTCCGTTAGGTCCGGATGGTAATTTTGAATTCGGACATATTCCCGAATTTACATTTGGATATTTCTAGAAGAATTCAGCACTAATTGGCAAAAATTGGAAATTTGAAGGATTGGAAAGTTCATAAGTTTGACTGAGAGTTGACTTTATGGATATTGGATTCAGATTGTGGTTCCGAAATTGGAATAGCTTCGTTATGTCATTTGTGACTTGTGTGCAAAATTTGAGTTCATTCCGAGTTGATTGGATATGTTTCAGAGCGAGTTTTGGTAGTTGAGAGTTCTAAGTTCATTACTTTTGATTTGAAATGTGATTTGTCATTTTGATGTTGTTATGCATGATTTGAGGCCTCGAGTAGGTCCTTGTTATGTCATGAAACTTTTTGGTATATTCATACGGGGTCCCGAGGGACTCGGGTGAGTTTCAGACGAGGTTCAGACCATTTCGTCGCATGTTGCAATTGGCTAAGATTGCTGGTTCTGGTGTGGACGCATCTACGGTTAATTGGTTGCAGAAGCGACTTCGTAGATATGGGGTTTTCCTTCGTAGATGCGAAAAGGGAAGTTGGGCGTGAAGGCCGCAGAAGCAGGATTTTTTCCGCACCCACAACATCACAGAAGTGGAGGGTTAAGTCGCAGAAGCATGATTCATCGCAGCAGCGGAATTCGTTCCGCATGTGCGATAGGCAAATTCCAGTGATTGTCCGTAGAAGCACAAGTTTGGTCACACAAGCGACGCCACAGAAGCGGCCCTTTGTTCGCAAAAGAAAAAATTGCTGGGTAGAATCTATATTTTCGAGGGTTGGTCGTTTTATTCTCATTTTGAGACTTGGAGCTTGGTTTTGGGCGACTTTGGAGAGGAATTTCATCACAAGGATTGGGGTAAATGTTTTATACTCGGTATTGATTATATTTCGTGATTCTATCTTCGTTTTTGGTAATTGGATTATTAAGTTTAAAGAGTAATTGGGGATTTTAGCCTAAACTTTTATAGAGTGAGTTTTTGAATTTTGAGCATCGATTCAGAGTCGGATTTGGATGAAACTAGTATGTTTGGACTCGTAGATGAATGGGTCGTCAGATTTTATAAGTTTCGTCGAGTTTCGAGGCGCGGGCCCAAGTTAGAATTTTGGGTTGATTTTGGGCTTTTGATTAAAGATTCGACCTTTATCGATTGGGTTTGTTTCCTTTGGAATTAATTGATGTATTTGAGTTGCTTTTGGCTAGTTTCAAGCCATTCGGAGGTCGGTACGCGCGGGATGGCATTTTTGGAGCATCGCATGGCTTGCTCGGTATTGGATTTTACTTGTTCGAGGTAATTAACACTTCTAAACTTGGTGCTGAGGGTATGAACCCCTGATTATACATGTTATGTGCTTAACGTTAAAGTGACGTACATGCTAGTGACGGGCGTGTGGGTGTGCACCGTGTGAATTATGACTCGGTTGATTCTGTGATACTTTGTAGTTACTTAATCTTGTTTCTATCCATGCAATTTCCACGTGTTAGAGAAATTAAGCTGTGAATTATATTAGAAATCATGTTTAAGCTATATGCTTATTTTGTTGGTACCTACTAAGGTCATCTCTACTGTTGAGTTATCTACTTAAATTGCACCTACATACTCAGTCATGTTCATTCATTTACATATCATATCTCAATCTCTGTTATCATTCATTTGTCACATCATATTGTTGTCATTATTTGGGATGATTGGCATGAGATTTTTGAGTTCGAGAGACCAGAGAGATTGATGATTGAGTTAGGGCTTGAGGGACGGATTGTGAGTGATATTTATGGGATCGGGCTGCACGCCGCATCAAGTATTATATATTTGTGTGGGTCGGGTTGCACGCCACAACAAGCCTTATGGATATATGTGGATCGGGTTGCGTTCCGCAACTGGTCTTAGGGCAATATGTGGATCGGGCTGCACGCCGCAGCAAGTTATTTTAGCGCTTGGGCAGGATCCGCCCCTCCGGAGTTTGCACATCCAAAGTGAGTGCATGTTCTATTGATTCATGATAGGATCGGGTTGCGTGCCACAGCATGTACCGTACAATGATGAGTGACCGAGTGTGTTGAGTTATTGAGCGTGATGAGTGGGAGTGTGAGACAGTGAGATTGAGTACTCTGAGAGTGTGGGTACATGAGTTCATCACTGTGGTGCATTGCATTGCCATGTATACTTGGCACATAGGCATAGAGATGCATTCCCTTATGTTACACGATTTTGTGACATTTATGAAATTCACATGCACATTGACATGTAGGCATAGAGATGTACTTTCCTCATGCCATCTGATAATGTGACTTCTTAACTGTTGTTGAAAGTTTTTGGGAAAAATCACAGTTTTCAAACTTACTCATATTTTTGGTGTTTTCGGTGAAAGATTTGAGATTTACTGTTATAATTGAAAAGCATGCCTATTTTCCGTAACTGTGAACGAGCTAAGCTATTTCTTGTACCGTCTTTATTATTTTGTTATGAACTGCTACTGGTTATTGGAGTTGGACTCTGACCCTTGTCCTAGCTCGTCACTACTTTCAATCTAAGGTTAGGTTTGTTACTTATTAAGTAATGGTGTCGGTTGTACTCATACTATACTTTTACACTTTGCATGCAGATGTTGGATGCTGATGTAGTTGCGTACGGCGAGAGCTGGATCTGAAGATGTACCCGCGTTCCGGTCATAGCTGCCTCTTGATCTTGATAGCTTTGTAATTTTAATCTGTTCATGTATATTTCAAACAGATAGTGTATTTTATTTTAAACCAGCTTTGTAAACTCTATTTCTTAGAAGCTCATGCTTTGTACTACGAGTCCTTGGGAAGTTGTATAAATTCAGTTATCTCATCTTTGACTTACATCAGTATCATTATATTGTGGTTTATAGTTAATTAGCTTACCTAGCGGGTCGGGTTAGGTGACATCACGACGGTTTGAGTTTTGGGTCGTGACAGTTATACCATTATGGTCATGGTCAAAATTATATGCAAGATATGTTTCTTACATTACTATTGTCCTTTAATAAACACATTACCAAAATATTTTGGCGTACTACGTGACCAATGACCATTCATGCCATAATAATGATATTATTTTTTTTATTTCATCTCAAACCTCCATCTAGAGGTGAGCGTGGTATATTCACTACCACTAGCACATTCATATTCTTCCAATAATGAATATGTATTCATAAATCACATGTTGTCACATTCACATCATGAATGAACCATAATCATCTATTTGTTCTTTACAAAATCTCATGTCAAATCGATGACAAACATTACTTTCACAGGGTGAAGGATTATTTTGAGAATCCTTATTATTCTCATTACCACAATGATGACGATTATAATTTCGTCTATTGTCTTGTCCACATCCATTGATACCTTCACGGTAATAATTTTTTCTTCTTTCAGACTTTTTATATATTGCTAACATATTCTCTTAAGGAAACGAGAATGAAGCAAATTCGATGGGTCGAGTTTTCATTTCTTGTGCTCATAATCATATATGAATTTGATCATGGCAAGACATAAAAAGTTTACCACTTCGGGCAGTTATAATTTTTCACAAACTCTATTAGAGTTATAATCAAAATTTATTGTCTTTACTTGTATTTAAAATCAAATTATAAAATTTCAAGAATTTAAAAGAGAAAAATAAGGTTAAATACTTACCTTAAATCCAAAATTTATTCCTGAGGAAGTTCATGGATCAATTGACAATCATTATGCTCAATATTATATAGAAGTTGAGCATCATGCATGTATCCCAAAGCCTAGCGACCAAACCAGATGCCTCTACTCAATTGGTTAGAGTCTCGTGCTGATAACGTGTTATAAAACAATACAAGAAGAAGAAGAGTGTTGTAGAGAAAAGTAAAGAGAGAGAATTCTTATTGATTTGGGATGAATTACAATGGAAGAGAACCCATCTATTTATAGGAAAAAAGTGACTTAGCCACAAAGTAACAAACCCTAAAATCTCTCAAAAATATAGACATTCACCTTAAATACAATTCTATTTATAACAATTATTATTTTATTTAAATTTCTTTTTAAGAAAATCTTACTACGAGTTTACGATTTATAAATTATATTTATTTAACTACTAGTTTTAGTGTATGTGCGTTGCAAGTGTTAGCTAAGCTTATTAATAAAAAAAATTATATATCATAAGAATGAATTTTATAATAGCAACTGACGTCAAATAAATGTACATTTATTTAAATGGAATGGAAATGAGTGTTAACATGTAATCAAAATAATTGAATAATTTATAATTCACACTGAAAAAACTTACTATCCTCCAAATCACATAATTTACAGTATTTTCATAAGTAAGTTAAAGTTTCTTGAAAAGTCTTTTTAACATGCAGTCCACAATATCCTTGTTTAATTACTGTTTGGTCAAAGAGCTTTCTCCAATCAGTTAAACTGAACAAAGTACTAAGAAAAAAAACTTACAAATTCAAATTTTGGTGTGAAATTTGAAATAAAGTACCACCTTGTCTGAGACAAAGATAGATAATCATGACGTTTAAAAAATAAAGCAATTTTATCTCACTTCTTATCAATGCTGATTGAACCTGCAGCAAAACGGTCGTTGCTTTCGTGGGATGCTCGTTTTCGATAAGGAATTGGAGAATCAAAAATAATTTTTTTTTGGAAATCGGGCGAGATGATATGTTGAAATAATATAAAGTAAATAATATGTTAAAATTGAATAAAAATTAAATAATTAAATAGAAATAAAAAGAGATTTATTTTTATGAGATAAACAAATTATTTACACGAGGGAGAGCTTTCTCCAATCAGGTAAACTGAACAAAGTGCTAGAAAAAAAATTTAACTTCTGAATTCAAAATCTGATGGAAAAAAAATTTTAACTTCTGAATTCAAAATCTGATGTGAATTTTGAAATAAAGTACCACCTTGTCTAAGACCAAAATAAATAGTCATAACGTTTAAAAAAATGAGGCAATCTTACCTCTTTTTTTTTTTGATTCCCCCTCCCCTTTTATTTTCCTTTCATCCCCCTTTGTTTGAGCTATTGATCCTTTGGTGACTCAAACCATAGCCTTGAGGTTGTAGGTATGAAGTGCTGACCATCCGAGCAACCCACTTTTGTCGGCAATCCTACCTCACTTCTTATCAATTCCGATTGAACCCTCAAGAAGCGACCGTTGCTTTTGTGGAATGCTCGTCTTCAATATAGAACTGACTAATCAAAACTATCTTTTTTGGAGGGAACTGAGCACGATGATATGCTGAGATAATATAAAATAAATAATATGTTACAATTAAACTAACATTAAAAAATTAAATAGAAATAAAGAGAGAATTATTTTTATTAGATAAAAAATTATTTACTTGACGAATGAAATTCATAAGTTTTTGATTGGATGTGGGGACGCCAATTCCCAACTTCTATTCTTCAATAGCACATGCAATATAAACTCAATTTCAGAAAAAATAAAAGAATAAATAAAAAGTTAACACAGTCAGTTCTACTTGATCAGGCAATAGTAATTATAGTTACAAAATATAGGATAAAATTACTCTTGAATTATGAAGATGTTTAATTAATATGAGTTAGAATGTTTAATCAATTTTTTTTAATTTTGGAATGCAATAATTCAAACAATGTTACAAATTTTATAAATAAGCCAATTTTAAATTGTAATCATATATAAGACATCGTATACAAAAATCACAATCGAAAATATTTTGATTGTAATTATTTTTAAAGAATACACTAAAAACAATGAAAGTACATCACTTCAAAAATAGCTTAAAGGTTAAAAAGTTTACCTCAAATCACCCAGTCAAGTATTTAAGAATGTGGAATAGAGTCTTCGTTTATAAAAGTGTTCAATTTTTCCAAATTGGCTTTCTATCCGGCAATTTTGGTAAAATGATACTAAACCTAAAGTGACACCAATTGCTGGACAATTTTGGTAAAAGAATTCTAAACGTGAAGTGACATTAGTTGCTGGTGAAACCAACCTTTTTAACACTATAGAATTTGCCGTCCGTAAATTTAGAATATTTATGCTTCAAATTGTTTGTATTGTCCTAGATCCTTCTAGAAAGAACTTTAGTGAGTGGAAATGTGGAATAACTCACTATATTAGCTGAATATAGTAAGAGAAGGATTCAATAGTAAATTTGGTAGAATAATACTAAACGTAAAGTAATATTATGTAACGTCCCGACCGGTCGTTTTGAGCCCTAGCGCGTCGTTCGGCGATTTGAGGCCTTGAGTAGCTTCACTTAAGGTATTATGACTTGTACGTGTGATCGGAATTGAATTTCGAGAAGTTCAGAGTTGATTTGGAAAGAAAACTCTCATTTCGGAAAGCCTTAAGTTAGAGGAATTGACTAAACGGTGATTTTAGAGTAAACGACCTCAGAATCGGGATTTGAAGGTTTCAACAGGTTCGTATGATGATTTTGGACTTGGGCGTTTGTCCGGATCGAGTTTTGGATAACCCAGGAGTATTTCGACGCCTATTATGGAAGTTGGCATTTTGGAAGAATTTCAAAAATTTGGGTTGAAGTCTATTGCAATGTTATCGATGTCCGTTTGGAATTCCGAGTTGGGGAATAGCTCCGTACGGTGATTCTGGTATTGGAACTACGTCCGAAAGTGAATTTGGAGGTCCGTAGATCATTTCGTGGTCATTTGGCGAAAGTTAAAAATTCGAAGGTTTCTAAGAAGTTTGTCCGGGAGTGGACTTTGTGATATCGGGGTCGGATTCTGATTCCGAAAGTTGGAGTAAGTCCGTAATGTCGAATGTGACTTGTGTGCGAAATTTGAGGGCAATCGGACGTGATTTGAAAGGTTTTGGCATCGAATGTAGAAATTTGAAGTTCTAAAGTTCATTAAGCTTGAATTGGGGTGCGATTCTTAGTTTTAATGTTGTTTCGGGCGTTCCGAGGGTTTGAGCGAGTCCGTTTTATGATTCCAAACTTTTTGGTATGTTTGGGCGGGGCCCCGAGGGCTTCGAGTGGCAATCGGACGAGGCTCAGACCAAGTTGGAAATTGGGAACAACAACTGAAGCTCCCAGTTGCTGTCATAATCACACCTGCACTTGGCCAGCCACAGGTGCGAGCTCGCAGGTACGAGCTACAAGCCGCAGAAGCGAAGGAGTGAGGGCAGCCCAGCCACCGCAGGTGTAGAAGTTTTGGCGCACCTGCATGAGCGCAGGTGCAAGAACAGTAGTCGTAGGAGCGGTCCCTTTTGTCCGCAGATGCGAAGCTTGGCCAGGTAAGTATCACAACCCAAAATCTACTAGTCTTGATGGCACCTAACCCAGCCCGCTAGGTAAGCCAACTAATAACTATCCAATTTCAATTAACTTTTTAATAAGTCAATTAAACAAAGGAATTATCTGAATCTTATACATTCCCCAAGGACTGGTAGTACAAATCATGAGCTTCTAAGAATAAAGTATACAAAGCTGGTATGAAATAAATACATCATCTGTTTGAAAAATACATAAACAGAGTTTTATAGATCTAAGGCAACCACGAACGAGAGGCAGCTACAACCGGAGCACAGGTACATCTTCAGATCCAGCTCCCAACGAACACATCGACATAAACAATCAACATCTGCACACAAGATGCAGAAGTGTAGTATGAGTACAACCCACCCCATGTAATTAATAAGTAACAAACCTAACCTTAGGTTGAAAGTAGTGACGAGCTTGTACCAAGGTCAGAGTTCAACTCCCATGACCAATAGCAGTTCATAACAACATAAAGCAAGTAATACCAGAAGTAACTCAACAATCAAATGCTTAACAAAACATGATTTTTGAAGATAGTTCTGTCTTTCAAGTACATCAATGAAAAACCCAAATCATTTATCGGAGTTGCCAAAAATATGAATAAGTTTGAAAACATTTATTTTTCCAAAGTCATTTCGATAATAAATAAGATGTTTCTTTTTTTTTTCTTTCCAGATAACCAGTGTAAAATAAATTCATCACTATGGCCATCGACCAACATGTGTGAGAAATCATGAATGATGTGATACCGTACAACATGAGAAAAATATATCTCTATGCCTGTATGTCATGTGTGCATGCCAATGCAATGTATCTCAGAGATGAACTCATGTACTCACACTCTGAGAGTACTCAATCTCATTGTCTCACACTTTCCACTTATCATGCTCAACCACTCGGTACTGTATATGGCCCAACGAAATCCATCCCGGAACATATACAACACTGACTGTAAGTCAACCAGCACCGAGGAAAAAGGGCAATCCAACCCTGTGGAGAAATCCATCTCCAAGTATCAAATACTTCGGACAAATCCATGTCCAGGAAATTCCATCCCTCAATAGTATCATCCGCGCTCACTGGGGGTATGTTACAGACTCCGGAGGGGCTCCTACAGCCCAAGCGCTATCATAAGCCAGAGCCATGCATAAATCAACATAACATGCTGCGGCGTGCAACCTGATCCCATAACTATCACTCAAAATCAGGCTCTCGGCCTCACTCAGTCATCAATCTCTCCAGTCTCACTCACAGGCTCACAATGTCATGAAAGTAGCCTGACAACAATGATATGATGTATAAATAAATAACAACTGGGACTGAGATATGATATGAATGCATGAATATGACTGAGTACAAAATATCAATAAAATCAGTGAGATGACAGCAAGAAACGACCACTATGGGTCCCAGCAATATCGGCATAAAGCCTAAAGATGATATCTAGCATGATTGACAGCTCAATTACTTTATCACATGGTGAAAACACGGATATCAACAAAATAGGGCCACTATTCAGTGCCATGGAAACAACGAAGTCCCAATTCACATAGTGCACGCCCATACACCCGTCACCTAGCATGTGCGTCACCTCAATACCAATCATATAACACGTATTACGGGGTTTCATACCCTCAACACTAAGTTTAGAAGAGTTACTTACCTCGTACAAGCCAATTCCAACACCGAGAAAGCCAAGCGATGCTCCAAAATGCGATCCCCCATGTTCCGACCTCTGAACGACTCGAAACTAACAAAAACAACTCAAGCACATCAAATAAAGCCCAAGGAAACAATTCCAAATGATAAAGATCGAATCCTAAATCAAATCCCAAATCCAGCCAAAAATACACCCGGGCCCGCACCTCGAAACCCGATAAAACTCTCAAAATCCGACAACCCATTCAATTACGAGTCCAACCATACTAGTTACACTCAAATCCGACTCCAAATCTGTGTTTAAAACTCAAAAATCATATTATGGATCTTTAGGCCAAAACCCCCCAATTTCTCTTTAAAATTACTCAACCAATTGCCCAAAATGAAGATAGATTCATGAAATGTAATCAAAGCTGAGTAGAGAACACTTACCCCAATCCTTGTGATGAAATTTGCTTCAAGAATAGCCTTAATCTGAGTCCCACATATCAAAATATGAAGAAAGAACAAAACCCTTGATTTTTATAATTCTACCCAGCATTTTCCGCATTTGCGGAAAAATAGTCGCATCTGCGGTAAAAACTTCACTTCTGCAAAAATAGCCTTGCCCAGAAATCCCCGCACCTGCGAATGTCAAATTTCCTCTTCTGCGAAGCCTTACGCACCTGCGATCTAAATCCCACATCTGCGCGCACGCAGGTGTGCTACAAAAATCCGCTTCTGCGGTCTTTCTCACCCAGCCTCGTCTCGCTTCTGCGACCATCGCACCTGCGCAAACCATACCAGAACCAGCAGAACACAACAGTGAAAAATGAAGGAAAAATAGCCCGAAATCAATCCGAAACACACCCGAGCCCCTCGGGTCCCCGTCCAAATATACCAACAAGTCCCATAACATAATACTGACCTACTCGAGGCCTCAAAACACACATAACCATCGAAATGATGAATCACACCTCAATTCTAAATCAATGAACTTCGAAACTTCAACTTCCATAACCGATGCCGAAACCTATCATATCACGTCCGATTGACCTCAAATTTTGCACACAAGTCACACTTGACATTAAGGACCTGCTCCAACTTCCGGAATCGGAATTTGACCTCGATATCAAAAATTCCACTCCTGGTCAAAGTTTCCAAAATTCCAACTTTCACTGATTCAAGCCAAATTCTACTGCAGGCCTTCAAATCACAATCCGGATGCGCTGATAAGTCCAAAATCACCCAATGGAGCTAATGGAACAATCAGAACTCCGTTCAGCGTTCAAATTCACAAAAAGTCAAACTTGGTCGACTCTTTCAAATTTAAAGCTTCTAGCTAAGAATCATTCTTTCAAATCAATTCTGAATAACCTGAAAACCACAACCGATGATTCACGTAAGTCATATTACATCATACAGAGCTACTCATGCCCTCAAACAATCGAGCGAAGTGTAAATGCTCAAAACGATCGGTCGGGTCGTTACATCCTCCCCCACTTAAATATACGTTCGTCCTCGAACGTGCCAAGAGTTGTTCCAAAAGCCATCAAATCGCCGTGTAACCTTACCATGCACATACCCGGGGGGTAATCCCACGTCACCCTATCCCATACAGGTCCGATAACACAACATAACTAAAATTTCTCAATTCAACCTAGCCCAAAAGCCTTCGAATAAAATTTCCAACATCCGGAATTTCTTATAAGATCAGAATTTCGCATCTACATACCGTATACGTCTGAACAAGCTGTACCAAAAGCCATAACCATAACTCAAATACTCAAATTCAAATACCACATAGCTCAAATGCTCGAAGCAATAGCGGCTCAAATCAACCCTATGCCGGTAATAAACCTCATATCAAACAAAACCTCATTCTAAAATCTTCGTACACTACCGATGATGAAAGAAACACAGAACTCACAACCATTCATCAAATCAACCAATCATGGAATTCCCTCTCATTCGACAAGAACTATAGCAAATTCTAAGCCGACTTTCGATATTATCCTTCCAAACATGCTGTAATCAATTCTGATAGTATCCATCCTAGGTCCAATGGTCTCATCTCATCCAACACGACCACTCTAATGACATGCCACATCAATACAATCTGACGCCATAACCCGTGCAATCCGTGCACCAATAAGAAACCTTCCAAATATACTCAAATCATGGAAAACTGATTCAGACGGGAGAACTGTCCCGCAAGCTCCACAAGTACCACCACAATGCAATGCTAAGAACCTATCACACACCGTAGAACCAAAACACACGAATCTAACACAAAGGATCAGATCTTAACATAACTCCGCTGCAATGCGTGACCCTATCCAAATACTGGTCCATAAGAAATACCTTAAGCCACCTTGCTAAAAATCAATAACCATGCTCAATTCGACATCAAGTACTCTAAGTGCATTACCATAACCACGGAGAAGCAAATGACACAATTCCACACAAAACCCGAAAGAACATAACCGATACTCCTTCAACCAAGCAATACCCAATACTCTTCTCACTCACATTCCGCTATAAGGCCCCAATAGAACTGCACCATATGTGCATATGTCACGACCCAAACTAACCCCTGTTGTGATGGCGCCTATCGTGGAACTAGGCAAGCCGACTCATTTCCAAAACAAATCGATAATTTCATTTCAAAGATAATTTCAATGTTATTTAACATAAAAACCTTCGTAAAGGAGTTCCAATTAAAATAAAAGCGCGAAAAGAAAAGCCCGATATCGGGGTGTCACTAGTAATGAGCATCTACAACAAACTGTCTAACAATATCAAGGCTAACTCAGCCTGAAAAGTAACTAAATACAACTAGAGGAAGATAAGAGGGAGAAGAGCAGGGGCTGTGATCGACAAATAGCTACCTTGCTATCTCCAAGAAAATCTGCAACTAGAAAACTCAATAACTGCTACCGTGTCCAGCTACACCTGAATCTGCACACAAGGTACAAGGAGTAACATGAGTACGCCAACTCAGTAAGTAACAACAATAAATAAAGACTGAGCAGTAGTGACGAGCAATAAAGCATATAACGTCCATATCGTGAAATCTCAGTAAAGTACAACATGCTTTAAAAATCAGTGTTTGAATCAAATCATCTCGTTTAAACCCGGTTCCAGTAAAAAAAATCATTTAAAGATATTTTTCCAACAGTTTTTCAAACAAAGGCTCAATGCAAAGGTGAGCAAAAAAATGATGAAATTATAAACAGCCCCTCGGGCAAACCTCACAGTCACTCGTGCCACTCGGGCATACCTCACAATCACTCATGCCTCCCAGTCACTCAGCACTCGGCACTCGCACTCAGTAGGTACGTGCGCTTACTGGGGGTGTGTACAGACTCCGGAGGGGCTCCTTCAGCCCAAGCGCTATAATCTGCACGGACAACTCACGTGCTGCACGGACAACTCATGTGTCATAATAATAAATATGCTGCAGGCGGGTAGCCCCGATCCACACTCATCCTCACAAATCAGGCCCTCGGCCTCACTCAGTCATAAACCTCTCAAGCCACTCAGGCATTTTAGTAAAACAGGGCATTCGGCCCAAAACATTTATATGCATCAAATGGAGTCATAAAACTGAGTTATGTGGTAAATAAGTATAAACATGACTGAGTATAGATTTTCAATCGAAAACAATGAGAGGATGGTAAGAAACAGCCCCTAAGGGTCCAAACAGTATTGGCGCAAGGCCCAAACATGGCATTCAGCCCAATTTACATAAATTCTTTCTAAAACATATAAGTATCATATGGTTTCAACAAAGTATGCAACTTTACGGTTGCTACAGGACGGACCAAGTCACAAATCCCCAACAGTGCACGCCCACACGCCCGTCACCTAGCATGCGCGTCACTAAAAATAGTAGAATGATACAAAATCCGGGGTTTCATACCCTCAGGACTAGATTTACAATCGTTACTTACCTCAAACCGCGAAATTCTTATTCTACAATGTCATTTCCTCGTGAATTGGTCTCCAAATGCCTGGAATCTAGTCATAAATAATTCATTTCAGTCAATAAAATTCATTGGAATTAATCCCATAAGAAAATAATGGTTTTCTATAAAAATTCAAAAATTAGCTCAAACATTGTCCGTGCTGCCTACGCCTCGATACTCAACAAAAGTTACAAAATCCGGAAGCCCATTCAACCACGAGTCTAACCATACCAATTTTACCAAAATCCGACACCAACTTGACCCTCAAATCTTCAATTTAAACCAAGAGGGTTTTCAAATTTTCCCAACTCAATTCACGAACGCGTAGACCAATTGCCTAGGGTCTTCGGCTGCTTCCTCTCTTCTTCGTGAATTCGTAACACCTCTCACGTTCGCGATGCACACCCAGTCCACCCTTCGCGAATGCGTGCTTCTCTTCGCGAACGCGAAGAGCAAATATTGCCAGCCTCTCAGTTCCTCTTCGCGAACGCGAACGCGATGAAGAAAACCAGATGGTGTATCAGAAAAATTCCAGCAGAGTTCCAAGTCCAAAAATCCAACCCGTTAACCATCCGAAACTCACCTGAGCCCCTCGGGACCTCAACCAAATATACCAACAAGTCCTAAAACATCATACGGACTTAGTCGAATCCTCAAATCACCTCAAATAACGCTAAAACCATGAATTACACCCCAATTCAAGCCTAATGAACTTTGAAAATTTTAATTTCTACAAACGACTCCGGAACTATCAAATCACGTCCGATTGACCTCAAATTTTTCACACAAGTCATAAATGACATAACAGAGGTATTCTAATTTTCAGAATCAGATTCCGACCCCGATATCAAAAAGTCAACCCCCGATCAAACTTCTCAAAAATTAAACTTTCTGTATTTCAAGCCTAATTCCTCTACGGGCCTCCAAATAATATTTCGGACACGCTTCTAAGCCCAAAATCACCATACGGAGCTATTGGTATTATCAAAATTCGAATCCGAGATCGTTTACACATAGGTCCATATCCGGTCCACTTTTCTAACTGAATTTTTCAATTATGAGACTAAGTGTCTCATTTCACTCTGAGTTCCTCCCGGACCCAAACCAACTAACCCGATATAACATAATATAGCTGAATAACACAAGAAAAGAAGTAGAAATGGGGAAAACGGGGCTATAGCTCTCCGAACGACCGGCCGGGTCGTTACAGCATATAACCAATGAATCACAACTCCTCGTAGTATAGAAGAGTAACTCACAGATCATCTCAAAACACGAATAAGCTCAACAACAACCGAATGACACATTCCTCAACAATAGCAGTATGGAGCCAACCAATCCGGATCGGTGTAGAATACACATCCTAATTGGGCCTGCCAATGGACCCCCAAATTGGCTCTGGTCACCCACAAATAGATAAATAACCCTCCGAAAATCCACAATGACTGAATCATAACACATACTATCATCTGGCTAGCTTCGACCACAACCTCACAGTCCACAACCATGAAACAATCTGCTCCTGAGAACTCCCAGCCTCCAAATCTATAAAACACACGAATCACCATATCCGATTCCATCTCCACCGCCAGAATGTCTAACACATCTCTCATACAGGATCATCCCATGAGAAATACTTCTAAAATTCTTCCGTGCCACATAGCAAAATTTGAATATCAGCAGTCGATCAACCAGGAGAGTGCTGCAATACCAAGTTAAGTACCCATAAATCAAAACACATTGCACCTTCTGAAATGTATACTCTCATCAGGCCATACCGATTAGTAATATCATTTACCTAGTCATCTGAAATCGTCCATGCTGCCTCCGAATTTATGTCCTTCCCTTCAAAACTGAACTGTGACCTTGCACATGCAAATCTTAATCCCACACAACACACCGCATCTACCATGCCATCCTGTGAATAGTACAAGAATCTCATAATCAACTCTGAGTCACAAACAGAATACATACCCGATCAGTCAGAAACCTTCCATTGATCTCATCCCGAAGAAAAAAAAATCCCAATACGCAACATATTCCTTACGCCGGTAGGAAATATACTCTTCGAACCGCGGTAAAACCCAGTGAGAACTCTTTGAAACCCATTTGAACTCAACCAAGCTACCAGAACTAAATCTCTCTAACTCACCCAGCTACGCAGGTCGCCAAAACCCAAGAGCATTGCCACGAAACACCTGTGGAGACTAGCCACATCATAAGTACCTAAAGAACTGATTATATCCATTACTGTGCTGATCCAACCTACTACCATGCTGTCCTATTTCTCCAAGTCCCTTCCAAATTGCCTTCAAATTGATACTTCTCCTTGCTGGAACACCACGATCCTTAACCAAAATTGAACATACAAGAGACCCTAGTATAAAACCACAACGCCCTAAGGCCCATAAGCCATTGACTTCCCTCTTAAGCACCCCAAAGCACCCCAACCGAGACACCCACTCCAAAGAGACCTTATGTGAACCTAAGATTGTTTCCATCACCTTCTCGACGCAGAAATGCATAATCCACAATGGTATAAAAATGCCACAAGTCTCGACACCTTCCAATGTAACTCTCAGTTTCTAGCCATGCACAAATCCGCAAAATTCTCAACTGGCACATTTAAATCTTGCATCCATTAGAACCATTCTTGAGAGTCTTCCACTCTACTCAGGTCTCAATTAAATTGATCAAATGAACCGAACGACCTGTGCCCCATTAGCACAATAACACCCATTGAAGTAATCTACTCTTCTAAGCAACCGAGTGAATTCCTACCCCATGCACGCTACATCCTTTACAAATAACAACTCAATCATCCAATGTTTCTCATATACCCATAAAGCATAACACAACCCTTATCCAAAATTTCCTTTACTCCAGTTATTATTGAACTCCACCTCTACAAGTCATCACTGATTCCCAAGTAAACCTCAGACCAAAACAAAAATTTGACACATAGCCATGAATTAAATTGTCAATAACAGACTCCCCCACTTGGCTCAAAGCCATAAATCAAAACATTCGATAACTCACAATACCCATACTCTATTGCTGCCATAATACTGCAGTCAGTTCAATGAAAATTCTTCTCAAGCTCATGTAACAGTCAAGTCAACTTTCTCAACCAGATTCAAATTCAAATCTTAACACATATGCCCCACTGGTAGAAAAGAAACTCTCCACTCACATTATAAGGAACATACCTGCGTAGATTACTCCGCAGGGGATAACCCACCTGCTTAGCCTCAAATTGGCATCTTGTTATACCTTTTCGCAGTCATAATTACTATGCAATTACTTAATCTTTCTGAGTCCAAACTCATTAACAAGATATGAGAATTTAAGTTTTCCCAAAATTTAACAACATGAAAGATCCTTCAAAACATTCACACTCGAAACTGTACGTCACATCAAAATGAAAATCAAGCACCCAATGGCCTTTCCTTTACATTTAAAGGAAACACTTCTCATCATATTCAAATCATCTTAACACATCCCGTAGTCACATCATACTCATCACAAAGCCATTCCATCTCTCATCGAGCCACAAATTCCACTCGTAGGGACATTACCAGACATATGAGTCTAAATGTACAAGTTACAACTGAAGTTACAGAGCTTAAGCTACAGTCTAACCATGGACTCAAGTCCTCCAGACTGGCCCATCTCCAAAACACATAATACACATCTCGAACCTCGTTCATAGAATCACAAGTCGGCGATGCATAGGTGATACCGAGCGCTCATGTGCGCATACAAATACGTGGAAGGAATTCAAAGAGTTATGTCTCAAGTTGAATCAATTCTGCACGATAAGGAACAAAAGATGGCAAGTATATATCCTAAATGCCCTATAGCCTCTCAAAGATAGGTATGGACGTCATCATACCGATCCGCAAGACTCTACTCGACACTTGCTCATGACTTGTAGAACCTAAGAACCTAGAGCTCTGATACCACATTGTCACGACCCAAAATCCACTAGTCGTGATGGCACCTAACCCAACCCGCTAGGTAAGCCAACTAATAACTATCCAATTTCAATTAACTTTTTAATAAGAAAATTAAACAAAGGAATTATCTGAATCTTATACATTTCCCAAGGACTGGTAGTACAAATCATGAGCTTCTAAGAATATAGTATACAAAGCTGGTATGAAATAAATACATCATCTATTTGAAAAGTACATAAACAGAGTTTTATAGATCTAAGGCTACCACGAATGAGAGGAAGCTACAACCAGAGCGCAGGTACATCTTCAGATCCAGCTCCCAACGAACACAGCGACATCAACAGTCAACATCTGCACACAAGGTGTAGAAGTGAAGTATGAGTACAACTGACCCCATGTACTCAATAACTAACAAACCTAACCTTAGGTTGAAATTAGTGACGAGCTTGTACCAAGGTTAGAGTTCAACTCCCATAACCAACAGTAGTTCATAACAACATAAAGCATGTAATACCAGAAGTAACTCAATAATCAAATGCTCAACAAAACATGATTTCTGAAAATAGTTCTGCCTTTCAAGTACATCAATGAAAAACCCAAATCGTTTACCGGAGTTGCCAAAAATATGAATAAGTTTGAAAACATTAATTTTCCCAAAGTCCTTTCGATAATAAATATGATGTTTCTTTTTTTCTTTCCAGATAACCAGTGTAAAACAAATGCATCACTATGGCCATCGGCCAACATGTGTGAGAAATCATGAATGATGTGATACCGTACAATATGAGGAAAATACATCTCTATGTATGTATGTCATGTGTGCATGTCAATGCAATGTATCTCAGAGATGAACTCATGTACTCACACTCTCAGAGTACTCAATCTCACTGTCTCACACTTTCCACTCATCATGCTCAACCACTCGGTACTGTATATGGCCCATACAACCCAGTGAAATCCATCTCGGAACATATACAACACTGACTGTACGTCAACCAGCACCGAGCAAAAAGGGCAATCCAACCCTGTGGAGAAATCCATCTCCAAGTATCAAATACTTCGGACAAATACATGTCCAGGGAAATCCATCCTTCAATAATATCATCTGCGCTTATTGGGGGTGTATTACAGACTCTGGAGGAGCTCCTATAGCCCAAGCGCTATCATAAGTCAGATCCAGGCATAAATCAATATAACATGCTGCGGCGTGCAGCCCGATCTCATAATGATCACTCAAAATCAGGCTCTCGGCCTCACTCAGTCATCAATCTCTCCAGTCTCACTCACGGGCTCACAATGTCATGAAACTAGCCCGACAACAATGATATGATGTATCAATAAATAACAACTGAGACTGAGATAAGATATGAATGCATGAATATGACTGAGTACGAAGTATCAATGAAATCAGTGAGATGACAGCAAGAAATGATCACTATGGGTCCCAACAATATCGACATAAAGCCTAAACATGATATCTAGCATGATTGACAGCTCAATTACTTTATTACATGGTGAAAACATGGATATCAACAAAATAGGGCCACTATTCAGTGCCATAGAAACAACGGAGTCCCAATTCACATGGTGCACGCCCACACGCCCGTCACCTAGCATGTGCGTCACCTCAATACCAATCACATAGCACATATTATGAGGTTTCATACCCTCAGGACTAAGTTTAGAAGATTTACTTACCTCGAACAAGCCAATTCCAACACCGAGCAAACCAAGAGATGCTCCAAAATTCCATCCCGCACTTTCTGACCTCCGAACGGTTCAAAACTAACCAAAAAACAACTCAAGTACATCAAATAAAGCCTAATGAAACAATTCTAAATGATAAAGATCGAATCCTAAATCAAATCCCAAATCCAGCCAAAAATCACACCTGGGCCCACATCTCAGAACCCGACAAAACTCCCAAAATCCGACAACCCATTCAATTACGAGTCCAATCATACTAGTTACACTCAAATCCGACTCCAAATCGGTATTTAAAACTCAAAAACTTATATTATGAAACTTTAGGCCAAAAACCCCTATTTCTCTTTAAAATTCCTCAACCAATTGCCAAAAATGAAGATAGATTCATGAAATGTAATCAAAGCTGAGTAGAGAACACTTACCCTAATCCTTGTGATGAAATTTGCTTCAAAAATCGCCTTAATCCGAGTCCCACATCTCAAAATATGAAAAAAGAACAAAACCCTCGATTTTTATATTTCTGCTCACCACTTTCCGCATTTGCGGACAAATAGTCGCATCTGCGGTAAAGACTTTGCTTATGCGAAAATAGCCTTGCCCAGAAATCCCCGCACCTACGGATGTCAAATTTCCGCTTCTGCAAAGCCTTACGCACATGCGATCCAAATCCCGCATCTGCGCGCACGCAGGTGCGCACACAAATCATCTTCTGCGGTCTTCCTCACCCAGTCTCTTCTCGCTTCTGTGACACCTCTTCTCACTTTTGCGACCATCGCACCTGCGCAAACTAGCCGCAAGTGCGGTCATACCAGAACCAACAGAACATAGCAGTGAAAAATTAAGGAATAATAGCCCGGAATCAATCCGAAACACGCCCGAGCCCCTCGGGTCCCCGTCCAAACATACCAACAAGTCCCGTAACATAATACAGACCTACTCGATGCCTCAAAACACACATAACAACATTGAAACGACGAATCACACCTCAATTCGAAATCAATGAACTTCGAAACTTCAACTTTCACAACCGATGCCGAAACCTATCAAATGATTTTGATGTGATTGGAGTCCTCGAGAAAGTCCGTGTTATGTTATGAGACTGGTTTGTGTGATTGGACGGGTTTCCGGGGGACTCGGGTGTGTTTTGGGATCATTTCGGGTTGTTTTGGACTATTGTTGCTGGTGTCTGGTGTCCTTTTTCGCGAACGCGAAGAAAGTCTCGCGTTCGCGTAGAGGAAATTGTGGGGCTACTGGGTTGGCCTTCATAAACAAGTGGACGTGTACGCGAGGCAGGAGCTAGGCAAGCCTTCGCGAATGCGGCAAAGGCGACGCGAACGCGTAGAAGAAAGGGGGAGATGGGCCTAAGGCCATTTGGACTACGCGAACCCGTAGAAGGGAATGCGAACGCGAAGGGTCAGGGAAGCTGACCTTCGCAAACGCGATCAGCAGGTCACCAATGCGATGAGATATTTCTGGGCATGAGCATGTTGGGCTTCGCGAACGCAAGGGATATGCCGCATTCGCGAAGAAGGGTCACCTGGGCAGTGAGGTTTTTAAAAGATGGGATTTGGCCATTTACCTCCATTTTTCATTTGGTTGGGCGATGATATGAGTTCTTGGAAAGGAGATTTTCATCATCTATGTCAAGGTAAGTGATTCCCACCTATTGTAAGTTAAATACTTGTATTATATATGTATTTAGACATGAAAATTTGTAGAAATTTGGGATTTTAAGAGGAAAACCTAGAACTGATAATTTTTGATTTTTGACCACAAATTTGGGCATGGAATTGGAAATAAATCATATATTTTGGTTCATGAGGTTATGGGTAATGGCTATCTTCAAATATTTTCGGAGTCCGGGCACGTAGGCCCGAGGGTTATTTTATCGACTTTTCGTGCGGAGTTGGAAATTGTTGTAAATTGAATTATAATGAGTATTAGAATGTATATTTATGGGTTTGCACGTTTATTGATTAGTTTTGAATTGTTGGGCATCGAATTGAACTGTCGGAGAGGCTTTGGAGCCGATTATGGAATTGCGTAACAAGGTAAGTCTCCTTTCTAACCTTGTAAGAGGGAATTAACCCCATAGGTGAATCAAATTATTATGTGTTTCAATTTGTGGGGGCTACGTACGCACGAGGTGACGAGAGTCGATGCGTAGCTACTATTATGCTTATGTCCGGGTAGTCTAGGACCCATATCATGTTGTACTTGCGATGTTTGTGCCCTACTTGTTAATTTAATTGTTTAGAACATTTAGAAACTCGATACGAAAATTGTAAAAAAAAGAGGTTAAACTTCATTTACTTGACCGTTAAATGAGAATTTTTAATTCTTTGAATATTTTCCCCTTAATAAATCTTGAATTGGTTGTTTAATGTGTTTTCTCTTTTGTGGAGCGGGCCGAACGCCTCGGTAGCAGATAGATGCATCTATGGTTCATGCCGTTCGATCCTCGGCAGTGTACGGTTTAAATATTATGTTGGATCGGGTCGTACGACCTCGGCATGATTTGCGCATGATTGAATTGTTTGCTTTGGAATTTATGATAATTGATATTGCTTCATTGGCCTGAGATACAAAATGATAAACGATGAAAAATAAATTTGGAAATTTCTTATTAACAAAATAATTGTTTACTTATTTCATGATTTTGAGCTTACAGCCGTTCTACGTAATCCATGCTAAATTATATCATTGGTATTTTATTTATAGATCATAGTAAGTGTCGGAGCCGACCCCTCGTCACTACTTCTTCGAGGTTAGGCGGGATACTTATTGGGTACGCGTTGATTTACGTACTCATACTACACTTGCTGCACGTTTTGTGCAGGTACATATCTGACTAGTGGCCTTGTGGGTGCAGAGGCGCGATTATAGCGGGGACTTAGGTGATCTGCACTCTATACTATGATCCGCAGCCAGCAGAATCTCCTTCGGAGTATTTATATTTTTCCTGTCCAATTTGTATTCCGGACAGATGTTGTATTTTACTTTACATTCCTAGATGATGCTCATGCACTTGTGACACCGAGTTTTAGGGTGATTAGGGGTTGTCCTGTATTGAAATTGTTAAGAATATTATTATTTACACTGTGAATTCCATATTTTACTATTTAATCTAAGGAAAATATGATTTCAAAAATATTAAAATGAGAACCAAATTAAGTATTTATTTTTGGCTTGCCTGACAGCGGGGTCCGACGCCATCATGACCTTTAATGGATTTTGGGTCGTGACAACATGGTATCAGAGCACTAGGTTCACTTAGGTCTCACGAGTCATGAGAGAGTCTAGTAGAGTCTTGCGGATCAGTACGGAGACGTCTGTACTTATCTTCGAGAGGCTACAGGGCTGTTAGGAGCACCTCTCTTCTTGATTCCTCATCGTGCGATTTGATTTCCTATTAGGATTGTGCCTTCATTTCCTTCCTATTCAATCTTACGCAGAGTGAAGCGCTTGTTATAAATTGGGAATCGAGGAATTTAAATGATACTACAGATGTGGTGCAGGATGTTTCTCCCTACGTATTTGCTTTGGGCTATTGTTGTCACCTTGTGGAATGCTGTTATGTCATTTCAGCTCAGTATCAGTATTACCTAAGGTTTTGAGATTTGGCATTGATTGTTATGACAATTCGTGCATTTCTATCACATAGTGTTTGTGTAATGGTAGGATGCTTGTCTTTGCGTCGAGGCAGTGAATGATTTGGAAGGAGGTTTACTCAGTGTATGATTCAGAGATTCAATATATTATTTCCGGCGGAGGAAAGGCAATCAAACTATAAATGTTCAGGTTTGGGTTGATGGAGTAACAAGACTTGGTATTTTTGAGCGTGGTGAAATTTTCATTTGTGATGTGGTGTCGTCGTCCCTGTTGAACACGTTAAGGTTCGCCGGTGTCATGGTCTTCATCAATTTGCCTTCGAGGCAGAGTAGTGTGAGATGGTTCTGGAGAAGCGATTGTCAGAGACAACAGAGTGTAGTAATTTCGGAATTTAAATCGGTATTTCTAATATTGACGGCTCGAGGAAGATGATCTTCGGAAGGGTTTAAAGTTGGTAGTGATCTATTGGTTCAAGTGCTGCATAGATGGATTTGACTTAAGGCAACAACTGGGCAGCAAAGGATGAGGAAGGATATGAGGGAGGTGTCTGGCAGTGGATAAACTTCTAGAAGGCCAAGTTGAGAAACATGAGTCGAGTAGTTGCTTAAAGGAGTGAGTTTGACCAAAGTGGGAGAGTGGTAGAGCAGTATATGGGTTCTGTGTTAGGATGAATACACGCCTTGAGAAAGTTTAGAGTGATTTGGGATTCATGGTGGACAATGACTCGGTCTACGAGCTTAATTTGGAATATTGGTTGCTATACGGAGGAAGGTTGGATACAACATAAAGGAGCTTCTTGATATGAAGAAGCATACAACATGACTTTGGATTGGGATGTATTGTCGCACCTTTAATTGATGTCCTTGAGGAGTGAACGGACTTGTACAACTGGTGAATGAGCATGAGCTCAGGATGGGTTACTGATTTTGTAGTAATTCTAAACAGCGCAGTGGAACTGGATAATGTCGGCATGGAGTTTTCACAGGTGGGTTATCTCCTATAAGTAGGTTAGCGGTTGCGTGGTGTTGACGAAGCTCCTACGAAGAATTTCTACTGACTATTCAGAAAGAGGTCGAATATATGCATATGGCTAGTGATTCAAAGTGTCCATGAAGTGTTTAACAGAAAGGTTTCGAGAAATTTGGTGGGTTGATTGTGCAAGATCATGTCAATGAGGGATGAGGAATCTTGGTGGGTTCTAGAGTTATGCAATGGTAGCTTCGAGCTAAGTGGGAGAGCCCCACCGCCTACAATTTGATTGCATGGTTATCTACTTATGAGGTTTCTGGTTATCGGCATATTGGTGGTTTATTACGACTAAGAAAGAGAACATCAGTGGTAATTTGAGCAAAGGATTTGAGGAATGTGTGCTGTAATAGGCCTTATCAATTCATGTTCAGGCTTTGGGAAGACTCAGAGTTTATGCTTCGTGTAGATGTGAAGTACAAGGAAAGTGATCCAGCCGGGTGCTTCTTTGAGAAAGTGTTCATGTGCTAGCAAGGCCTTGGAGTTGGTTATATTCGGGACTAAGCCAGAGTGGGTGACTCTCAACAACGGTTCTAGTGGATTCAAAAGTTAAAGTGCGATGCCTCAGGATTTCAAGTCCGTAGTATGGTTAAGTATCGAGCTTTTGTAGTGGATTATGAAAGGGGCCGGTAGTGGTCTACGTTATCTTCGGTCTACGGTGTAGCATTAGAGGAATGGGGGAAAGTAACTTCGGATTCATAGAGGAATTATCAGAATAGGTGTACCAGTTGGAGATGTGAATATGCGCACAAGGAGGGTATGAGATGGTTCGTTGGTTTTGAGACAACGTGGTCTCGTGAAATGAGGTCACTCAGGATAAGTGTGGATTTTGGTTCGTTATGTTTTGAATGGAGCCATTATTATTCCTAAGGCAAGTCCAGGGTAAATTATAAGATGTCGAACCAGTTAGAAATGGTTGGATTGGCATGATGGTGGAAATGATCGGTTCCTTCAACGTGTTAAGTTTTACGGGTGGCTGTGGCAGTACCTGCGAGGCTTGACGGTCGCCGCAATTTGATTTATTTGGAGGTATTAGGTTATTATGGCCTGTTATGTGTAGATGGATCCTGGAAGGGACATGGTGGATTAGACCACTACTTGGGGTTGTATTTTCTGTGGTTCCGAGAATTCAGTCACGTGTTGCAATGGTTCTCTTGAAATGAGTCAAGTGAGAGGTTCATATATGATGAAGTGTGTATTCTATTAGTAGTTCAGGAGTTATGATGAAATTCTTGTACTCTTGCTCATTGGCACAATTAGGTACAGTGAGTAGCATGGGAATTGGAAGTTGAGGATCAAGGTTGCGGTTTGGTGTTGTCTAGAATGCCACATGCTCGGATGAGCAGGAAAAGGAATTCAGATGATTAGAGTAAGCTGGTATTGTCTTTAGTGTCACCTGAGATCAGTGTCCTTTGTAGGAGGCTTTGCGTACTGATTGCAGATTCTTGATTTACTTTACAACATTAGTATGGCCGGTGGTATGAATGTGTAGACTTGTTATCTGGTGCGGAAGGTCGTGGGAGCGTGTCCCACGGGAAGATTATATAAGTGCGACATTTAGTCACTTGCTTGATTGAAGATTGAAACCAAGTATGGAGATTGTGGTACTATTGCTAATTTGAGAATTTATGCCTGAAGGGCGCTCGGTTCATTTGATTGTGGACTATGGAAGTTTGTTCCGGATTTGACAGTTGTTCTTGTGTGTCATGGGAAAAAGGGTTATTGTGGATCCTTGAAGGGTTATTAGCCCTGTGCGGTACAATCGAAATCAGTTTGAGGTCCGTGGATGAATCTAAATGTGAATGTGGACTCTATATCATGCCGGATGTGTTCATTTCAGCATAGCGTTGTTTTCGGAGGGTTCTTCGGGCCTTGGATGTTATTTCTGTTGTCGGCCCTTCCATGTAGTCTCTATTGTGCCATGTGGGTTGTGAGGTGGTTTGACTATTCGCACTCATATTGAGATCCCGTATAGTTTGTGGTGTTATATGAGCAGGATGTCTCTCGAGATGCAGGTCATTTATTGCACCTTAGTCGTGCTTGAGTTTTGTAGCTTATGGCTCTCTGTCCCCCCAGGGATGGTATTGTGCCCTTGGCGTGCTTGTGGTTGACATTCGGGTATTTCGTAGGTATAAGTGTTGTGGCTTGATGGGTACCTCCCTATTTATTGTCATGTATGGGTCGGGTGGCACGCCGCCACTGGTATATGGTTGGATCGGGTGACACGCCACCACGGGTATGTTGTTTGGATCGGCTTGCATACCGCAACAGCGTGATATTAAGTACAATTTTCCCATATCTATTATTGTGTGTTTTGCTTCTCATTTTTTGAGGAAGGTTCATGACATCTTCTCGGTTGTTTAAATTAGCTACGTGGGTTGAGTAGTTCTTTCCAGAGTTCGTTTCCTTATGTATCATATTCGGGGTTGTAGCTTGTTGGCACATTGTGGCATCACATGAGACTTTTGGCAGTGTCTGAGGTGGCTTATTGCCTTAGCAGCTTGTACTGGGTGAGACGAGATTATTGGACCTGGGATCAGTACGATCAGGTTTATATGAAGCATATTAAAGAGTAAATATTGTTATTCAATCCAGAATGAGGTAATGGTTCTTGTCGAGAGGAGAGAATCCATAAATTGTAATTCGGCAGGTGGCTATGAGTTCTACACATCTTCTCTGTCGTGGCATTTCAAGAATTAGAACAAGACTTATATGTGTCATGAGGTGTGTTGTGAGCATCAGATTCGTGGGATTTCGGCTATTGTTGTCAAAGGATATTATTATGGTCATGTGAATAATACGGTGCATGGTGTGAATTCAGTGAGAGTATACAATCATGTATTTGTACATCGTGTAGTGATTGAAACGGTCTTCGTATGTTGGAAGCAGGCCTAGTAGAGAATTTTGGATGTTGGAATTTGACTCTAAGGCTTATTTGCCTAAATAAAGGGGAGGATCTTCAGATTTGCTCGAGCTAATGTGCTCAAATGAGTTTTGGTAGCACGGGTAGGTGCACGAGGTGTTAAACAGTGATTTCAGACAACTCCAAAGCAGTTCTTAGCACGTTCGGGGACGAACGTATATTTAAGTGGGAGAGAATGTAATGACCCGACCGATCGTTTTGAGCCCTAGCACGTCGTTCAGCGGTTTGAGGCCTTGAGTAGCTTCACTTAAGGTATTATGGCTTGTACATGTGGTCGGAATTGAATTTCGGAAAGTTCAGAGTTGATTTGGAAAGAAAACTCTCATTTCGGAAAGTCTTAAGTTGGAGGAATTGACTAAAGTGTGATTTTGGAGTAAACGACCTCGGAATCGGGATTTGAAGGTTCCAACAGGTTCGAATGATGATTTTGGACTTGGGCGTATATCCGGATCGAGTTTTGGATAACCCAGGAGTGTTTCAATGCCTATTATGGAAGTTGGCATTTTGGAAGAATTTCATAAATTTGGGTTGAAGTGCATTGCAATGTTATCGATGTCCATTTGGGATTCCGAGTCTGGGCATAGCTCCGTACGGTGATTCTGGCATTGGGAGCGCGTCCGAAAGTGGATTTGGAGATCCGTAGGTCATTTCGGGGTCATTTGGAGAAAGTTAGAAATTTGAAGGTTTCTGAGAAGTTTGACCGGGAGTGGACTTTGTGATATCGGGGTCGGATTCTGATTCCGGAAGTTGGAGTAAGTCCGTAATGTCGAATGTGACTTGCGTGCGAAATTTGAGGGCAATCGGACGTGATTTGAAAGGTTTTGGCATTGAATGTAGAAGTTTGAAGTTTTAAAGTTCATTAAGCTTGAATTGGGGTGCGATTCTTAGTTTTAATGTTGTTTCGGGCATTCTGAGGGTTCGAGCGAGTCCGTTTTATGATTCCAAATGTGTTGGTATGTTTGGGCGGGGCCCCGGGATCCCCGAGTGGCAATCGGACGAGGCTCGGACCAAGTTTGAAATTGGGAGCAATAGCTGAAGCTCCCAGTTGCTGTCATAATCACACCTGCGCTTGGCCAGCCGCAGGTGCGAGCTACGAGCCGTAGAAGCGAAGGAGTGAGGGCAGCCCAGCCACTGCATGTGCAGAAGTTTTGGCGCACCTGCGTGACCGCATGTGCGAGAGTAGTAGTCGCAGGAGCGGATGGGCTCGCAGAAGAGGTCCCTTTTGTCCGCAGAAGCAGAGCTTGGCCAGGTAAAGGAAATGCGCACCTGCGAGGATTTTGTCGTAGGTGCGAGATCGCAGATGCGGCCAAGGCACCGCAGGTGCAAAAACATCGCTGGGCAGAATTGTTTTAAGAGCGGGATTTGGCTCTTCTTCTCTCATTCTTCACTTGGTTGGGGCGATTTTGGAGAGCTTCAAGGAGGGATTTTCATCATCTATATCAAGGTAAGTGTCACGACCCAAAATATCACCTGTCGTGATGGTGCCTAACTCAATATTAGGCAAGCAGATAATCCCAATGAACCACCATATCTTTTAAATTTGAAAACATAATAATTAAATTCAGCGGAAGAAATTTCACAAATACAAATATAAACACTCCCAAAACCCGGTGTCACTGAGTATATGAGCATCTAAATGAATACAAAGTTTGATTGATAAAAATCACTGTCTGAAATATAGAACAGTACAATAACTATACAGGAAGGGAATTAAGTCTGCGGACGTCAAGCAGCTACCTTGATAGTCTCTAACAGAAATAGCTCCGAAATCTAGCAGTCGTCGTATCCGGGAGCACCTCGATCTGCACACGAGGTGCAGAGTGTAGTATGAGTATAACCAACTCAATAAGTAACAAGACTAACCTCTGTGCTGAAAGTAGTGACGATCTCCGTAGGTACAATCCAATACATAAATAATGGTACAGAAATGTAGGCATGCTTTCAAATTTAACAGTTAAACTCAGTACGAGCAAAATAGATCAATACTGCATGATATGAGGAATGTGATATCTCAGCGGAAAGACTTCCTGTACTACTGGTCACAAATCATTCGGTCACTCAGTACTGTTTATGGACAATCCAGCCCAGGGATATTCCGTCCCGTATATATATACATATCGACTGACAGTCAGTCACTCCGTACCGTATAAGGCCAATCCAGCCATGGGGTAATTCATCCCCAATGTAAATCATACAGACAAGATCCATGTCCAGGGAAGATTCATCACAATATATAAATAAGTAAGGCAAGTTCATGCCCTGGGAAGTCCATCCCGAATATATATAATCATCGTAAGTAAGGCAAGTCCATGCCCTGGGAAGTCCATCCCGAATATATATAATCATCTACGCTCACTGGGGGTGTGTACAGACTCCGGAGGGGCTCCTTCAGCCCAAGCGTGATATAAAGCCTATATGGCCTACTACAGGCGGGCAGTCCCGATCCGTATAATAACAAAGCCTATAAGGCCTGCTGCAGGCGGGCAACCTCGATCCATAAAATAGTAAAGCCTATAAGGCCTGCTTCAGGCGGGCAGCCCCGATCCATATAATAATAATGTATAAAGACATTCTGGCCTGCTACAGGCGGGCAACCCCGATCTATTTATTGATAACATATATAAAGTCAATATGGCCTGCTGCGGCGCACAGCTCGATCCCATAAATATTCTCACAATGGACGAATATGACTGAGTGTGAAATGTATATTTTTGAAATAATTAATTCAACAGCAACATGACCCCATGGGTCCCAACATATTGGCACATAGCCTAAACACAATATTTAACAAGAGCCTCGGCTCAATTTCTCTAACACGTGGAACATGTTCATATAATAACATGATTCATTAATTTTACAACTACAAAGAATTTATTCAAGACAAAATTTCTGTGGTGCACGTCTACATGCTCGTCACCTATAGTGTGTGTCGCCTCCAAACAATTTATATCATACCATTATTTTGGGGATTCATACCCTCAGAACCAAGTTTAGAAGTGTTACTTACCTCAAACCGTGTAATTCTTTACTCCGCTATAACTTTGCCTCGTGAATTGGCCTCCAAACGCCTAGAATCTAGCCACAATTAATTCGATTTAGTCAATAAAATTTATTGAAATTAATTCCATAAGAAAATACTAATTTTCCAACAAAATCCGAAATTTAGCTCAAAAATCGCTCGTGGGGCCCACGTCTCGGAACCTGACAAAAGTTACAGAATCCGAAAGCCCATTAAACCACGACTCTAACTATACTAATTTTACCAAATTCCGACATCAACTCGACCCTCAAATCTTCAAATTAAACCAAGAGGGTTTTCTAATCTTTCCAACTTAATTCACCCATTAAATGTTAAAAACAATCATGGATTCGGGTAATTTGACCAGTAATGAGTTAAGAATACTTACCCCGTTATTTACCTTGAAAATCTCCCAAAACTCGCCTCTTCTCGAGCTCAAATCCGTCAAAAAGGGAGTCCCATTTTCAGAACTTAAATTTGATACCCAGTCATTTACCCTATGCGATGGCGGCAAAACACCCGCGATCGCGATGCACAAAATTTTTCCAGCCCTTTTTTACTCTATGCGATCGCGGCCATTCTCCCGCGATCGCGAAAGAACAAATTCCCCAACAGCCTTGTCCAACTTCTTCCATATAGTCTCTAGTATAATGGTCATAACTCTTTGTACACAACTCCAAATGACAAATGGTTTAAATTTATGGAAACTAGACACAAAGGGCTACAACTATCATTTTTGAATCATCTCCAAATTTCTTATAGATTACGAGATATAAGCTTCCAAAATCAGGTCAGTGTAGCAGAAAATTTCCTCTACGCGATCGCGAAAGGCTTTCCGCGATCGCGATTCACTGGCCATTTTTTCCCATTTTGTGCTTCGCTATCGCAGCCAATTCCACACGATCGCATAGCACACTGCTGTAGCCAAAAACTAACAGCTTTAAATGGCCTGGAAATGGTCCGAAACCACCCCGAAACTCACCCGAGGGTCCCGGGACCTCAACCAAATACACCATCAAGTCCCAAAACATCATACAAACTTAATCGAGCCTTCAAATCACATCCAACAACGATAAAAACACGAATCACACCCCAATTCAAGCCTAATGAACTTTGGAATTTCCAAATTCTACAAACGATGCCGGAACCTGTCAAATCAAGTCCGATTGACCTCAAATTTTGCACACCCATAACGGACCTATTACAATTTTCAGAATCGAATTCCGACCCTGATATCAAAAGGTCAACCCCCCTGGTCAAACTTCCCAAAAATTTAACTTTCGGCATTTCAAGCCTTATTCCACTACGGACCTCCAAATAACTTTTCGGACACGCTCCTAATCCAAAATCACCATACGGAGCTATTGGAATCATCATAATTCAAATCCGAGGTCGTTTACACATAAGTCGACATCCGGTCAACTTTTCCAACTTAAGTTTTCAATTATGAGGCTAAGTGTCTAATTTCACTCCGAAATCCTTCCGGACCCGAACCAACTAACCCGGTAAGTCATAAAACAACTGTAAAGCATAAATTGAGCAGTAAATGGGGAAACGAGGTTATAATTCTCAAAACAACTGGCCGGGTCGTTACATTCTCCCCCACTTAAACATACGTTCATCCTCGAATGTGCTAAGAGTTGTTTCCATGCCATCAACTCACTATTCCATCTTACCACGCACGTATTCGGGGGTGATACCACGCCACCCTATTCCATATAGGCTTGACAACACAACATAATTGAAGATCATTACTTTAACCTTAGTCCGTAAAACTTAGAACCCAATTTCCAACATCCAAAATTTCTTACAAGACCCGAGTCTCACATCTACACACTATATAAGTTTGAACAAGCTATATCAAGACATAACCATAGCCCCAGATATAATAACTTAACATACTACACAACTCGCATGCTTGCAGCACCATTTTCGATCACATTAACTACTCCAAAGTAACCCGGTAATAGTATTAAACCCCATATCAAACAAAACCTCATTCTAAAACTTTCACAAACTGCTGATAATGAAAGAAACACGCGAAATCTCATAACATCTTATCAAATCGACAAGTCATGGAGCTCTCCCGCCCCAACCAGAACCATAATCACTTTCTAAGTCGACTTTCAATATTATCCTCCCAATATACCGTAATCAAACCTGATAGTTTCCATTCTAGATCCAATGAACTTATTTTATTAAACACAACTATCTCATTGACATTCCACACCAATACAACTCAATCCACAACTGCGCAACCTTGTACCTAAAATGGAAGATGTCTCAAAGTAGAGAACCGTATTGGAAGTTCAATAAGCACCACCACAATTGTAATGCTATAAGCTCATTATATATAGTAGAACCAAGACACACAAATTTAATAACAGCAACTAGCTCTTCTAGAGCTCACATTAACATCACTCGCACGGATAACTCACGTGCTATAGTATCAATATCTAGACTCGCACAGACAACTCACATGCCAATAATATAAATATCTGAACCCGTACGAACAACTCACGTGCCAATAACATAATCCGCCTGGCATGGTCACATGCCTCTAATCCAAGCATATCATACATGAGCAATCAAATAAGTACACAAGAACCATCGTAACTGATCGCAACTCCAGCACCCGCATGGCTATCACTTCCTTCATGCACGATCATCCCACTAGGAATATTTCCATAATTTCTCCGTGCCACATATCAATAACTTGTATATCAATAGTTTATTAACTAGGTGAGTATCGCAATATCGATGACATCCGAAAGTCAGAACACAATGCACCTTTTGAAATGCGCACCCTTCTCAGGGATTACTGAGCAGTTATAACATTCATCTAAATATCTGAAACTGACCATGTTTATAATTCATGACCTTCCCTTCAAGAATGAACTGCCACCTTGTACATGTAGATCTTAATCCCGCACAACTCACCACATCCATCATACGATCATGTGACAAGCACAGGGATCTCATTATAAACTTTGAGTCACCAGCAAATTACATACCCGGTTGCCCTATTTTCACTGATTCTTTTTCTGAATTACCCTCCAGTTGTCACTTCCCATTGTCAGAAAACTACGATCGTTGCCCTAAACCCACTACAAGACATTCTGACATAAAATCGCATCGCCCTAATGCCCATAAGGTACTGTATTCTTCTTAAGCACCACAAAAGTACCACAACCGAGACCCCACACTGAAAAGATCTTATGTGGACTTAAAAATTTTTCCTTTTTACCTTTCTTGCACTGAAATGTAGAATCCATAGTCATACAGAATTATCGCAAGTCCCGACACCATCCAGTGTAAATAACTAATTCTAGCGATATACAAATTCAAAATTTTTTTGAATCGACACATATACATTTTGAATCTATTAGAACCCGTTCGAAAATCAGCCACTATGCTCAAATCTAAATTGTACCGCCCAAACGGGATGAAAGACACAAGCCCCATTAGCACAACAGACCCCAAAGAAGTAACCCTGCCTTAACACCACCAATCAAATTTATACTTTGTGTGCACTATATCCTTCAAAATAACAATTTAATTATTTCATGATTTTTCATATTTTCATAAAGTGCAATATAACCTGCATTCAAGAAATTTTCTTACTCGAGTCATCCCCGATATCAACCTCTGCAAGTCATAACTAATTAACAAGTATGCCTCGGACCAAAACCAATACCGCACATAATCGTGCAATCAAATTATAAATAGTAGACTCTCCCACTTAGCTCAAAGTCATATAACAAAACATCTGATAACTCACCATACCCATACTCTACTATTGTCATAATCCCGCAGTCAATTCCACGAAAAGTAAGCTCAGGTACACACAAACCATAAAATACCTCAAATCATCTACTAAGCTCGCCTTCATTCTTTTAACACTCAAGTCAACTTTGTCAACCGGATTCAAATTCAAATCTCAATACACATGCCCCGCTGGCAGAAAATAAACTCTCCACTCACATTATAAGGAACACACCTACGTAGATTACTCCGCAGTGGATAACCCACATGTTTAGTCTCAAATTGTTATCTTCTTATACCCTTTAGCAGTCACAATTACTATGCAATCACTTAGTCTATTTGAGTCCAACTCATTAACCAGATATGAGAATTTAATTTGTCCCAAAATTTAACAACGTGAAAGATCCTTCAAAACGTTCATACTCGATACTGTACGTCACATCAAAACAAAAACCAAGCACCCAATGGTCCCTCCTTTACATTTCAAGGAAACACTTCTCGTCACATTAAAATCATCTTAACACATTCCGCAGTTACATCATACTCATCACAAAGCCATTCCACCGCTCATCGAGCCACAAATTCCACTCATAGGAACATTATCGGACGTATGAGTCCAAATGTACAAGTTACAACTGAAGCTACCGAGCCTAAGCTGCGGTCTAAACCTGGCCTCATGTCCTCCAGACTGGCCCATTACCAAAACACATAATACACATCTCAAACCTCATCCCTAGAATCACAAATCAGCGATGCACAACTGATACCGAGCGCTCACATGCGCACACGAATGCATGGAAGGAATTCAAAGAGTTATGTTTCAAGTTCAATCAATTCCGCATGATAGAATACAAGAAAGTTAAGTTTTCCTAAGGGTTCGGCAGCCTCTCGAAGATAAGTATAGACGTCTCCGTACCAATCAGCAAGACTCTACTAAACCTGCTCATGACTCGTGAGACCTATGTAACCTAGAGCTCTGATACCAACTTGTTACGACTCAAAATATCACCTGTCGTGATGATGCATAACTCAATACTAGGCAACAATCCCAATGAACCACCATATCTTTTTAATTTGAAAACATAATAATTAAATAAGCAGAAGAAATCTCACAAATACAAATATAAACACTCTCAAAACCTGGTGTCACTGAGTACATGAGCATCTAAATGAATACAAAGTCTGACCGATAAAAATCACTGTCTGAAATATAGAATAGTACAATAACTAAACAGAAAGGGAATCAAGTCTGCAGACGTCAAGCAGCTACCTTGATAGTCTCCAACATAAATAACATCGAAATCTAGCAGTCGTCATATCCGGGAGCACCTGGATCTACACACGAGGTGCAGAGTGTAGTATGAGTATAACCAACTCAATAAGTAACAAGACTAACCTCTGGGCTGAAAGTAGTGACGAGCTCCGCAGGTACAGTCCAATACTTAAATAATGGTACAGAAATGTAGGCATGCTTTCAAGTTCAACAGTTAAACTCAGTACGAGCAAATCAGATCAATACTGCATGATATGAGGAATGTGACATCTCAGCGGAAAGACTTCCTGTACTACTGGTCACAAATCATTCGTTCACTCAGTATTGTTTATGGCCAATCCAGCCCAGGGATATTCTGTCCCGTATATATATACACATCGACTGACAGTCAGTGATTTAGTACCATATAAGGCCAATCCAGCCCTGGGGTAATTTATCTCCAATGTAAATGAAACAGACAAGATCCATGTCCAGGGAAAATTCATCACAATATATAAATAAGTAAGGCAAGTCCATCCCGAATATATATAATCATCGTAAGTAAGGCAAGTCCATGCCCTAGAAAGTCCATCCCGAATATATATATAATCATCTACACTCACTAGGGGTGTGTACAGACTCCGGAGGGGCTCTTTCAGCCCAAGCGTGATATAAAACCTATATGGCCTACTGCAGGCGGGCAGTCCCGATCCGTATAATAACAAAGTCTATAAGGCCTGCTGCAGGCGGGCGGTCCTGATCCATAAAATAGTAAAGCCTATAAGGCCTGCTGCAGGCGGGCAGCCCCGATCCATATAATAATAATGTATAAAGCCATTCTGGCATGCTGCAGGCGGGCAGCCCCGGACCATTTATTGATAACATATATAAAGCCAATATGGCCTGCCGCGGCGCGCAGCTCGATCCCATAAATATCCTCACAATGGACGAATATGACTGAGTGTGAAATGTATATTTTTGAAATAATTAATTCAACAGCAACACAACCCCATGGGTCCCAAAATATTGGCACATAGCCTAAACACGATATTTAATAAGAGCCTCGACTCAATTTCTCTAACACGTGGAACATGTTCAGATAATAACATGATTCATTAATTTTACAACTGCACATGATTTATTCAAGACACAATTTTTGTGGTGCACGTCTACATGCTCCATACCTATCGTGTGTGTCACCTCCAAACTATTTATATCATACCAAATTTCAGGGATTCATAACCTCAGAACTAAGTTTAAAAGTGTTATTTACCTCAAACCGTGTAATTCTTTACTCCTCTATGCCTTTGCCTCGTGAATTGGCCTCCAAACGCCTCGAATCTAGCCACAATTAATTCGATTCAGTCAATAAAATTTATTGGAATTAACTCCATATGAAAATACTAATTTTCCAACAAAATCCGAAATTTAGCTAAAACATCGCACATGGGGCCCACGTCTCGAAACGTGACAAAATTTAAAAAATCCGAAATCCCATTCAACCACGAGTATAACCATACCAATTTTACCAAGATCCGACATCAACTCGACCCTCAAATCTTCAAATTAAACAAAGAGGGTTTTCTAATCTTTCCAACTTAATTCACCCATGAAATATTAAAAACTATCATGGATTCAGGTAATTTGACCAATAATGAGTTAAGAACACTTACCTCGTTGTTTTCCTTGAAAATCTCCCAAAAATCGCCTCTTCCCGAGCTCAAATCCGTCAAAAATGAAAAATGGGACGAAGTCCCATTTTCGGAACTTAAATCTGCTGCCTAGTAATTTACCCTATGCGATCGCGGCAAAACACCCGCAATTGTGAAGCACAAAATTTTTTCAGACCTTTTTTACTCTATGCGATCGCGGCCAGTCTCCCGTGATCGCGATGAACAAATTCCCCAACAGCCTTGTCCAACTTCTTCCGGACAACCTCTAGTATAATGGTCATAACCCTCTGTACACAACTCCAAATGACAAATGGTTTACATTTCTGAAAACTAGATACAAAGGGCTACAATTTTATTTTTGGATCATCCCCAAATTCTTTATAGATTGCGAGATATAAGTTTCCAAAGTCGGGTCAGTGCAACAAAAAATTTCCTCTACGTAATTGCGAAAGGCCTTCCGTGATCGCGATTCACTGTCCATTTTTCCCATTTTGTGCTTCGCTATCGCGGCCAATTCACTCGATCGCATAGCACACTGCTGTAGCCAAAAATCAGCAACTTTAAATGGCCTAGAAATGGTCCGAAACCACCCTGAAACTCACCCGAGGCCCCCGGGACCTTAACCAAATACACCATCAAGTCCCAAAACATCTTACGAACTTAGTCGAGCCTTCAAATCACATCCAACAATGCTAAAAATACGAATCACACCCCAATTCAAGCCTAATAAACTTTGGAATTTCCAAATTCTACAAACGATGCCGGAACCTGTCAAATCATGTCCGATTGATCTCAAATTTTGAACACAAGTCATAAATGACATAGCGGACATATTACAATTTTCAGAATCAGATTCCGACCCCGATATCAAAATGTCAGCCCCCCGGTCAAACTTCCCAAAAATTTAACTTTTGGCATTTCAAGCCTAATTCTACTACGGACCTCCAAATAACTTTCCGGACACACTCTTAAGTCCAAAATTATCATACGGAGCTATTGAAATCACCAAAATTCAAATCCGAGTTCGTTTATACATAAGTCGACATCCGGTCAACTTTTCCAACTTAGATTTTTAATTATGAGGCTAAGTGTCTCATTTCACTCCGAAATCCTTCCGGACCCGAACCAACTAACCCGGTAAGTCATAAAATAATTGTAAAGCATAAATTGAGTAGTGAATGGGGGAATGGGGTTATAATACTCAAAACGACTGGCCGGGTCGTTATAGTAAGCGATTCTCGCGTATTGTGTGTTAAATACAAGATTTATACGTGGATTCAAGCATGAAAATTTGTAGAAATTTGGGATTTTGAAGAAAAGCCTAGAAATTGGTATTCTGGGATTTTGATCATGAATTTGGGCATGAAATTGAGAATAAATTATATATTTGAGTTCGTAGTGCTATGGGTAGTGTTTGTCTTCGAACATTTTCGGAATCCGGGCACGTGAACCCGAGGGTTGCTTTATCGATTTTTCAAGCGAAGTTGGGAATTATTATAAATTGATTAATTATGAGTATTAGAGTACATTTTGATTGGGTTGCATCTTAATTGACTAGTTTGGAGCGACGGGCATCCGTTTGAGGTGTTAGAGAGGCTTTGGAGCCAGTTATGAAATTTTGGAGCGAGGTAAGTCTCCTTTTCTAACCTTGTAAGAGGGAATTAACCCTATAGGTGAATCAAATCATTTTGTGCTTCTATTTGTGGGGGCTACATGTCATGACCCCAAATTCCCTCCGTAGGATGTCATGATGGCACCTAGTCTCTAAGACTAGGTAAGCCTATCAATGCGGAATAAAAATAAAAATCTAAAATAATTAATTTTCAAATTCACATAATTACAACTCCCAAAACCCGGTAGAAATAAGTCACAAGCTTCTAAGAATTTATCCTCAATGTATGTATATATATTAGGGTCTAAGAAAAATAAGGAAGCAACATAATAATGATAGAAGGGGACTCCGGAGTCTGCGGACGCTGGCAGATATACCTCGAAGTCTCTCTACACAGGTAGCTCACTAATATCTGGACGGGTAAAATGTACCTGGATTTGTACAAAATGATGTGCAGAAGTGTAGTATGGGTACACCACAGCGGTACCCAGTAAGTGCCAAGCCTAACCTCAGTAGAATAGTGACGAGGTCAGGTCATGACCTACTGGAATAATAAAAGACAAGGTGAAATGTTTAACAATATAATAAAAATGAAATGACAATTGAAATGAATCCAGTAAGTAGTATGTCACCAATTAACTACGCAAAATAATGGCAAATAATACCTCGTGAAAACAAAACATAATTCTTTTTAACTTTAATAAAGTCACAACAATAATCAAAGGCAACTGCGGCTATAAATCAATATCAACAAGGGCACTCCCGAGGCACTGCCTCGTAGTCCCAAATCATAAATAAATTCACAATATCTCATTTTCTTATATCATCGCAGGAGCCTTCACATTTAATTTTAAAGAAAAATATTTTTCCCGAAATAACATCCCGCGTTTTAGCCACCCTTATCACACCGCATGACTTCTAGTAGTTTCCCTACTAGCCAGGCGTATCAAGTCACCCTTATCTCACCGCATGTATTTTAACACCTAGACCTTATACCACCACATGCGTATCAATATCACAAAATATCACAATCTGCACCTCAAGTGCTCAAATATTTTAATTTGCCAAAATAAACAATATCAACAATATTTTTCACAATAGGGAGCTCACGGCTCAATCATAATGAGTACAAAAATCTCACAAAATATTCGGGAATAAGTAACTCAAAAAAATATAATATTTCAAAATTTTAACTATGTTGCCTCCGTACCAAATTTAGAATATCAAATACATCATATTAATAATATTTAAATTTTAAAAATTCAACCTTCAAATAATGCACAGAATAAAAAAAACCAAGTTTTAACTAAATAGGTAAAACAATTAGCAAGAAAAGGTCAAGCAAATTTAAAGTATAAAAATCAGATCAATGATGAAGAATATAACAAAATAAAATAATTTAATTAATATGCAATAGTGATTTACACAATTTAAAACTTAATATTTCACATTTAGCCCGTGTACACACTCGTCACCTCGTGTACACAACTTTCATCACATTACAATTATCACATCAATACCAATCCTAGGGGAAAATTCCCCCACACAAGGTTAGGCAAGTCACTTACCTCGACTTGCTCCAATTTAAGCAAATAGTATGCCTTTTCCTCGATTTTACGACTCAAATCTAGTCATAATAATTTGATATAGTCAACAAAAATTATAGGAATCATTTCATAAGAAATACTACATTTTTCAATAAAAACCCAAAATTAACTCAAAAATCGCCCATGGGTCCCACGTCTCGAAATCCGGCGAAACTCACAAAATCTGATAACCCATTCAATTACGAGTCCAACCATACCAGTTTTACTCAAATCCGACTCTGAAATCTCAAAAATTCTTTTATATGAGATTCCTAAAATTTTTCCAAATTTCCATCTTAATGCACTAGTTAAATGGTGAAAATAATGATATATTCGTGTATATGGACCAAATCTGAGTTAGAATCACTTACCCCAATATTTTTCCTTGAAAATCTATCAAAAATCGCCTCTCCTCAAGCTCCAATTCGTCAAAAATGGCAAATGGGACGAAGTCCCCCATTTTATAATTCTGTCCAGGCAGCCCTCGGTCCTGCCTCGATCCTGGGCATCGATCATGGCCCTCGATTCTAGACTTAGATCATGGCCATCAATCCTAAGCCTTCGATCATGGCCATTGATCCCGAGCCTTCGATCATAGCCCTCGATCCTGAGCCTCGATCATGGCCCTCGATCCTGAGCCTTCGATCATAGCCCTCGATCCCGAGCCTCGATCACGGCCCTCGATCCTGAGACTTCAATCATGGCCCTCGATCCTGAGCCTTCGATCATGGCCCTCGATCCTAAGCCTTCGATCATAGCCCTCGATCCTGAGCCTCGACCCTGGCTTCGATCCTGGCCATCGAACCTGGCCCTCAACCCTGGCCTTCAACCCTGAGCTCGATTTCTGGGCTTTGATCCTGGACTCAATTTCCGGGCTTCGATTTTTGCGTTTCCAGCAGAAGCAAATTGCAGCAGCTGTTTAAGTCCAACGTTTGATCCGTTAACCATTCGAAAATCACCCGAGGCCCTCGGGACCTCAACCAAATACACCAACAAGTCCTAAAACACCATATAAACTTATTTGAAACCTCAAATCACATCAAACAACGCTAAAATCGCAATTCACACCCCAATTCAAGCTTAATGAAACTTAAAAATTTCCAACTTCTACATTCGATGCCGAAACCTATCAAATCAAGTCCGATTGGCCTCACATTTTGCACACAAGTCATAAAGACATAACAGAGCTATGAAAATTTTTAGAACTGGATTCCGATCCCGATATCAAAAAGTCAACTCTCCGGTCAAACTTCCAAACTTATATTTCCTATTTTAGCCATTTCAAGCCTAATTTAACTACGGACTTCCAAGTAAAATTCCAAACACACTCCTAAGCCCAAAATCACCATACAGAGCTGTTAGAATCATCAAAATTTTATTCCGAGGTCGTTTGCACATAAGTCGGCATCCGGTCACTATTTGAACTTAAGCTTTAAAACTTGGAACTAAGTGCTCCAATTCATTACAAAACCTCTCCGGACCTAAACCAATTACTCCGGCAAGTCATATATCAGTTATAAAGTACAGAATGAGCAGTAAATATGGGAATGGGGCTACAACTTTTAAAATGACTGGACGGGTCGTTACATCCTCCCCCTCTTAAAACAATCGTTCGTCCTCGAACGAGCATAGAGACATACCTGAAGTGGTGAAAATATGAGGATAATGGTTGCACATATCCTGCTCGGTCTCCCAAGTCGCCTCCTCGGCCGGATGACCCCTCCACTGAACCTTCACGGAAGCAATATTCTTTGACCTCAGCTTACGAACCTACCTGTCCAAAATAGCCATTGGTTCCTCAACATAAGATAGATCCTTGTTCAACCGAACTGAACTGAAGTCTAACACATGAGACGGATCACCGTGATACTTTCGGAGCATAGAAATATGGAATACCGGATGAACTGCAGAGAGACTAGGTGGTAGTACAAGTTTGTAAGCCACCTCTCCAACTCTCTCAAGAATCTCAAAAGGTCCGATATACCTCGGGCTCAACTTGCCTTTCTTTTCGAACCTCATAACACCCTTCATAGGCGAAACCCGGAGCAAGACCCGCTCATCAACTATGAATGCAACATCACGAACCTTCCGATCCGCATAACTCTTCTGTCTAGATTGGGCTGTATGAAGTCGATCCTGAATCAATTTAACCTTTTCCAAGGCATCCTGAACCAAGTCTGTACCTAATAGTCTAGCTTTGCCCGGTTCGAACCAACCCACTGGAGACCGGCACCGCCTACCATATAAGGCCTCATACGGAGCCATCTGAATGCTTGACTGGTAACTGTAGTTGTAAGAAAACTCTGTAAGTGGTAAACACTTATCCCAAGAACCCCCAAAATATATCACATACGCACGAAGCATATCCTCCAATATCTGAATAGTGCGTTCGGACTGCCCATTTGTCTGAGGGTGAAATGTTGTACTCAACTCCACACGAGTACCCAACTCTCGCTGTACAGCCCTTCAAAACTGTGAGGTAAACTGTGTACCCCGGTCAGAGATGATAGATACCGGTATGCCATAAAGTCTGACAATCTCGCGAATATAGACTTGAGCTAACTGCTCGGAAGAATAGGTAGTCATCATAGGAATGAAGTGAGCTGACTTAGTCAACCTATCCACAATCACCCAAATTGCATCAAACTTCCGCTGAGTCCATGGAAGCCCAACAATGAAATCCATAGTGATCCGCTCCCATTTCCACTCCAGAATTTCTAACTTCTGAAGCAATCCACCTGACCGCTGATGCTCATAATTTACCTACTGACAATTGAGACACCGAGCTGCATACTCCACTATGTCTTTCTTCATCAGCCTCCACCAATAGTGCTGTCTCAGTTCCTGATACATCTTTGTAGCACCCGGATGAATGGAGTACCGCGAACTGTGAGCCTCTTGAAGAATCAACTCACGCAAACCATCTACATTAGGCACACATAGCCTACCCTACATCCGTAATACACCATCATCTCCAATAGTGACTTCTTAGCATTACTGTGTTGAACTGTGTCCTTAAGGACAAGCAGATGAGGGTCATCGTACTGACGCTCTCTGATATGATCATAAAGAGAAGACTGAGAAACCACACAAGCCAAAACTCGGCTCGACGCAGAAATATCCAACCTGACAAACTGGTTGGCTAAGGCCTAAACATCCAAGGCTAAAGGCCTCTCTGCTACTGGTAAATATGCTAAGCTGCCCAAACTCTCCGCCTTATAACTCAAGGTATCGACCACTACATTGGTCTTCCCGGGATGATAGAGAATGGTGATATCATAATCCTTAAGCAACTCCAACCATCTCCACTGCCGCAAATTAATATCCTTCTGTTTAAACAGATGTTGTAGACTCCGGTGATTGGTGTAGACCTCACAATGGACACCGTAAAAATAATGCCGCCAAATCTTCAAGGCATGAACAATAGCTGTTAACTCAAGGTCGTGGACATGATAATTCTTCTCATGTACCTTTAACTGTCTGGATGCATAGGCAATCACCCTAACGTCTTGCATCAATACTGTGCCGAGACCAATACGTGACGTATCACAATACACAGTATAAGACCCTGAACCTGTAGGTAATACCAATACTGGAGCTGCAGTCAAAGTTGTCTTGAGCTTTTGGAAGCCCTCCTAACGTTCCTCGATCCACCTGAACGGAGCACCCTTCTGGGTCAATTTGGTCATAGGTGCAGCAATAGAAGAGAAACCCTCTACAAATCGGCGATAATACCCTGTCAAACCCAGGAAACTCCGGATCTCCGTAGCTGAGGACGGTCTGAACCAACTCTGCACTGCCTCAATCTTCTTTGGATCTACCTTGATCCCCTCGCACGAAACTATATGGCCCAAAAATCCCACCGAATCAAGCAAGAATTCACACTTTGAAAATTTGGCATATAACTTCTTTTCTCTCAAAGTCTGAAGCACAGTCCTCAGGTGCTGCTCATGATCCTCCTGACTCCGGGAATACACCAGAATGTCGTCAATAAACACAATGATGAAAAAATCAAGATAGGGCTGAAATACACTATTCATTAAGTGCATAAATGCTGTTGGGGCATTGGTTAGCCCAAATGACATTACAAGGAACTCATAATGACCATACTGAGTCCTAAAAGCAGTCTTCGGGATATCTGGTTCCCGAATCTTCAACTGATAATAGCCTGAACGCAAGTTAATTTTAGAGAATACCCTGGCACCCCGAAGCTGATCAAATAGGTCATCAATTTGTGGCAATGGATACCTGTTCTTCTCTGTAACCTTGTTCAGCTGGCGGTAATCAATACACATCCGCATAAAACCATCCTTATTCTTCACAAATAAGATAGGAGCACCCCAAGGCGATACATTGGGCCGAATGAAACCCTTATCAAGCAACTCATGTAACTGTTCTTTTAATTCTTTCAACTCTGCTGGGGCCATATGATATGGTGGAATAGAAATGGGCTGAGTGCCCTGTAACAAATCAATGCCAAAGTCAATATCCTAGTCGGGTGGCATACCCGGAAGATCCGCTGGAAATACATCAGGAAAATCCCTTACTATAGGAACTGACTCCACGGTAGGAGTATCAATACTAACATCTCTCACATAGGCCAGATACGCATTACCCCCTTCTCAACCATTCGTTAAGCTTTAAGAAATGAAATAAAACTGCTAGGAACATGATCCGAGGTACCTCTCCACTCTAGCCATGGTAGACCTGGCATAGCCAACGTCACCGTCTTGGCGTAACAATCAAGAATAGCATGATAGGGCGACAACCAGTCCATGCCCAAAATAATATCGAAATCCACCATACCGAGCAATAACAAATTAGCTCTGGTCTCAAAACCACTGATAATAATTAAACACGACCGATATAGATACATAAATAGAAGAACTCAAGGAATCACGAGATACGCCCAAATATGGGGCAAAATAAGATGACACATAAGAATAAGTGGAGCCTGGATCAAATAAGACTGATGTATCTCTATGATAGACCGGAATAATACCTGTGATAACAGAATCGGATGCAACGACATCTGTCCTAGCAGGAAAGGCATAATATTTGGCATGGCCTTCCCCTCTAGGGCGACCTCCACCTGTCCGACCTCCAGCTCTAGCTGGCTGTGCAGGTAGAGTAGCAACTGGTGCAGTAATCATAGCCTGAGAAGCCTGAGGGCCCTGTGGAATAGGTGGGGCCTAAGAAATCTATGGAGGTGTATCCCTCCTAAGTCTGGGGCAATCCCTCATGATATGACGAGTGTCACCACACTCAAAACAATCCCTCAGAGGACATGGCTGCTGGGACTAGCTCAGGCCTGATCGACTAGACTGTCCGCTGAAAGCACCACGTACAGGAGGTACAGAAGACACTGGTGGTGCATAATATGGAACCTAAGGTCTAGGAGTAGTCAGAATACTACTGGAAGCTGGAAGTGCTGAATGAATTGGATAGCTCACATAACCTCTACCATGACGGGCTACAGCTGGGGCACGAGAATTATTATATGTGCCAGAATCTCGGGGTCTCTTAGATTCCCTCTCCCGGATCCGTATACCTTCCAATCTCCTAGCAATTGATACCACATGTTTGTATGTGATGTACATTTCTAGCTCTCGGGCCATACTGAATCTGATATTAGGGTGGAGACCCTCAATATATCTGCGAACCCGCTCTGGAATAGTAGCAACTAAGGCTGGTGCATGCCTAGCCAAATCACTGAATCGGACCGCATATTCCGACATGGTCATAGAACCCTAGCGTAGCTACTCAAACTCTGCGCACCATGCATCTCTAAGACTTTGAGGAACATACTTCTTTAAGAACATATCTGAAAATTGAGTCCAAGTAAGTGAAGCTGCCTCGGTCAGACTATCCAACTCATATGCCCGCCACCACTGGTAGGCTGCTCCTCTAAGCTGAAATATGGTGAAAGAAACCCCACTGGAATCCACAATACCCATAATACGGAGGATACAATGACATTCCTCCAGAAAACCCTGAGCATCCTCTGAAAGTTGGAGGGTGGTACTTTTTGTACCTCTCGAGCCTGAGCTGCTCCCCCTCTGAAACTGTTGCCCTAGCCTAGGGCTGAACTGGGACAACTGGCTGCATTAGTATAACCTCTGGTGCATGGTCAACCTGGGCCCGTGGCTTTAGGGTACAGGCGGCGGGAGTCAGTGCTCCTCCCCCGGCCTGAGATGTGGCAGGAGCAAGTGGAATCAACCCTGCCTGAGCTAGAGTTCCAAACATGCTCAAAAACTGGGCAAGGGTCTCCTGAAGTGCAGGAGTAGTAACAGGCGTCTCAGGTGCCTGTTCTCCAACTGGAGCTACTGGTGGCTCTGTTGCAGCAGCTCGTGCAGGTGCTCTGGCCGCACCACGTGGTCTTCCTCGGCCTCTGGCATGAACTCTGCCCCGGCCCCAACCTGCGGCTCCAACAGGGGCACGGATGTCTGATCATCAGATCTAGTTGTGCATATCCTCACTATCTGTGAGAGAATAGAAAGACAATGGTTTAAAAATTTTAAAGTCAACAGTGCACACGAAAAGGAATCAAAGAAGTGAATATTTTCCTAACAGTTCCATAGCCTCCCGAAGATAAGTACAGACGTCTCCGTACCGATCCGCAAGACTCTACTAAACCAGCTTGTAACTCATAACACCTATGAACCTAGAGCTCTGATACAACCTTGTCATGACCCCAAATTCCCTCCGTAGGATGTCATGATGGCACCTAGTCTCTAAGACTAGGTAAGCCTATCAATGCGGAATAACAATAGAAATCTGAAATAATTAATCTTCAAATTCACATAATTACAACTCCCAAAACCCGGTAGAAATAAGTCACAAGCTTCTAAGAATTTATCCTCAATGTATCTATATATATCAGGGTCTAAGAAAAATAAGGAAGCAACATAATAATGATAGAAGGGGACTCCGGAGTCTGCAGATGCTGGCAGATATACCTTGAAGTCTCCGTACACATGTAGCTTACTGATGTCTGGACTGGTAGGATGTACCTGGATCTGCACAAAAATATGTGCAGAAGCGTAGTATGAGTACACCACAACGGTACCCAGTAAGTGCCAAGCCTAATCTCGGTAGAGTAGTGACGAGGCCAGGTCAGGCTCTACTGGAATAATAAAAGACAAGGTGAAATGTTTAACAATATAATAAAAATGAAATGATAATGGAAATGAATCAAGTAAATAGTATATCACCAATTAACTACGCAAAATAATGGCAAATAATACCTCGTTGAAACAAAACATAATTCTTTTCAACTTTAAGAAAATCACAACAATAATCAAAGGCAACAGCGGCCATAAATCAATATCAACAAGGGCACTCCCGAGGTACCGCCTCGTAGTCCCAAATCATAAATAAATTCACAATATCTCATTTCCTTATATCACCGCGGGATCCTTCACATTTAAGTTTAAAGAAAAATATTTTTTTCAAAATAGCATCCCTCATTTTAACCACCCTTATCACACCGCATGACTACTAGTAGTTCCTCTACTAGCCATGCGTATCAAGTCACCCTTATCTAACCGCATGCATTTCAATACCCAGACCTTATACCACTGCATGCGTATCAATATCATAAAATATCACAATCTGCACCTCAAGTGCTCAGATATTTTAATTTGCCAAAATAAATAATATTTTTCACAATAGGAAGCTCACGGCTCAATCACAATGAGTACAAAAATCTCACAAAATATTCGGGAATAAGTAACTCAACAAAATATAATATTTCAAAATTTTTAATATGTTGCCTCCGTGCCAAATTTAGAATATCAAATACATCATATTAATAATATTTAAATTTAAGAAATTCAACCTTCAAATAATGCACAAAATAAAAGAAACCAAGTTTCAACTAAACAGGTAAAACAATTAGCAAGAAAAGGTCAAACAAATTTAAAGTATAAAAATCAGACCAATGATGAAGAATATAACAAAATAAAATAATTTAATTCATATGCAACAATGATTTACACAATTTAAAACATAATATTTCACATTTAGCCCATGTACACACTCGTCACCTCGTGTACACGACTTTCATCACATTACAATTATCACATCAATATCAATCCTAGGGGGAATTTCCCCCACACAAGGTTAGACAAGTCACTTACCTCGACTTGCTCCAATTTAAGCAAAGAGTATGCCTTTTCCTCAATTTTTCGACTTCGATCGACTCAAATCTAGTCATAATAATTTGATATAGTCAACAAAAATTATAGGAATCAATTTCATAAGAAAATACTACATTGTTCAATAAAAATCCGAAATTGACTCAAAAATCGCTCGTGGGTCCCACGTCTCAGAATCCGACGAAACTCACAAAATTCGATAACCCATTCAATTACGAGTCCAACCATACCAGTTTCACTTAAATCCGACTCCGAATCAACACCGAAATCTCAAAAATTCGTTTCTATGAGATTTCTAAAAGTTTCCCAAATTTTCATCTCAATACACTAATTAAATGGTGACAACAATGATATATTCGTGTATATTGACCAAATCCGAGTTAGAATCACTTACCCAAATATTTTTCCTTGAAAATCTATCAAAAATCGCCTCTCCTCAAGCTCCAATTCGTCACCATACAGAGTTGTTGGAATCATCAAAATTTTATTCCAAGGTCGCTTGCACATAAGTCGGCTTCCGGTCACTATTTGAACTTAAGCTTTAAAACTTAGAACTAAGTGTTCCAATTCATTCCAAAACCTCACCGCACCTAAACCAATTACTCCGGCAAGTCATATATCAGTTATAAAGTACAAAATGAGCAGTAAATACCAGAATGAGGCTATAACTTTTAAAACGACTGGCCGGGTCGTTACACTACGTACGCACGAGGTGACGAGAGTCCGTGCGTAGCTACTATTATGCTTATGTCCGGGTAGTCTAGGACCCATATCATGTTGTACTTGCGATGTTGTGCCGTACTTGATAAAGGAATTTTAAAATGGTTAAAATTCATTTACTTGACCGTTAAATAGGAATCTGAAATTTTTGGAATATTTGCGCCTTAATAAATCTTGAATTGATTGTTTAATGTGTTTTCTCTTTTGTGGAGAGGGACGAACGCCTCGATAGCAGATAGATGCATCTATGGTTAGCGTCGTTCGACCCTCAGCAGTACACAGTTTAAATATTTATGTTGGATCGGGCCGTACGACCTCAGCATGATTTGCACATGATTGAATTTTTTGCTTTGGAATTTATGATAATTGATATTGCTTCATTGGCCTGAGATATAAAATTATAAACGATGAAAAATAAATTTGAAAATTTCTTATTAACAAAAGAATTATTTTCTTATTTCATGATATTGAGCTTACAGCCGTTCTACGTAATCCATACTAAATTATATCATTGGTATTTTATTTATAGCCCATAGTAAGTATCGGAGCCGACCACTCGTCACTACTTCTTTGAGGTTAGGCATGATACTTACTGGGTACGCGTTGATTTACGTACTCATACTACACTTGCTGCATATTTTTGTGCAGGTACATATATGTTGTAATGACCCGATGGGTTATTTTAATTTCTAGAACCCCGTTCTCCTAAATAAGACTTCACGTAGTTGCTTTTACTGATTTATGACTTACATGGATGGTTGGTTCAGGATTTGGAAGAGTCCAGGTTGGAATCGGAACCCTTGGTTCCTTAAGGTTGGTTTAAAAGGCCAAGTTTGACATTGATCAACATTTTGAGTAAACGACCTCGGAATCAGGATTTGATAGTTCCAATAGGTTTGTATAAAGATTTTGGACTTGAGCGTATGTTCGGATCGGGTTTTGGATGACCCGGGGGCGTTTTGGCGCCCAATAGTGAAAGTTGGTTCTCGAAGAACTTTGAAGTTCTTTAAAAATTTTGTTTGGAGTGGGTTTTGGTGATATCGAGGTTAAAACAGAATTCCGAGACTGGGAATAGTTTCGTAATGTTATTTAAGACTTGCACGCAAAATTTGGTGTCTTTCGGAGTTGATTTGATAGGAATCAGACGAGCAGAAGTCTTTTTAGATGTTTTTGAATTCATAAGTCAATTCATGCGTTTTGGCATCCGATTCTTAGTTTTTGATGTTATTTCCGGATTTTAATTGCTCGAGCGAGTTTGTATGAGGTTATTAGACTTGTGTGGATAGTTGGTGTGGAGCACCGAGGGCTCGGTTGAGTTATTTGATATATATATATATATATATATATATATATATATATATATATATATATATTGTGAATTGTTAGGTAAAAATATTAAAAGATGAAAATCTCATATTCTTAATTTTATGTTTAAATTAATTAATTGTTAAAAGAAATTGTTCATTCCTCCCGAATTATATTATTATAATTATACTCTCCTTCCGGAGGTACATAAGAAAATGTCCTCCTTTCTTATGGAGCGGGCCGAATACCTCGGCAGGATAGATGCATCTATGGATCGCGTCGCACGTCCCTCGGCAGTATACATGACACTCTGGAACGGGTCGTACGACCTCGACAGAAATCGTGCCTAATAATAATAATAATAATTACACGATACCTTGCTATTTTTCTTGCAGCTTGTGGATTTAAATTAATAGATTGGAAATTGTTGCATTTGAAGGATTTTTATTATTTTTGCTAATTAAAAAAAATTATTGTTAACTCTGTGAATCATGCTGATTTAAATAATTCTAGTTTTATTTTAATTACTATTATTGACCCATAGTGAGTGTCAAATTCGGCTATCTCATCTCTACCACTTCGAGATTAGGCTTGATACTTACTGGGTACACGTTGTTTACGTACTCATACTATACTTGCTGCACTTTTTGTGCAGGACCTGAGATAGGTACTAGTGTAGGACCTATCATGTTACACCCACGTTATCCAGAGGCGTAGTGGTGAGCTGCCTTTCTGAGCCGTTCTGCATCTACCAGTGTCTATTCTTGTATTTACATTCTGTCTAGTTTATATTTCAGACAGTATTTAGAGTTTTGTATAATCTACTAGATACTCATACACTTGTGACACCAGGTCTTGGCACACACATTGGTAGAATTTGGAATTGTATTATTTTCTTGGATTTAAGTTAATCGGTATCTTTTCTAATTTTTTTAATATTGCTAGTAAAATAATAAAATTTCTTAGAAACGTATTCTGAAAATAATTGATATTTTTTTAATTTATTTGTTGGCTTGCCTAGCTGTAGTGTTGGGCGCCATTACGACCTATAGGTGAAATTGGATCGTGACACATACTAACTTTGGTCGGTTTTTTCGGCAATTGTTTTTGGAATTTAATTGACCGACCAAAGTTGGTCGGTAATTTCTGACCAACTTTTATTCTAACGGACTTTTTATGGAATAAATTTATGTACCCTAATTTTTTTTTTTTTTTTTAACTTGAATAAGAATTTTACTCATATGATGAATTTAAAAAATAATTGAATTGGATTCTCTTGCTAAATAATTAATTAAAAGATTTAATTATTTGATTTTAACATAAAAATAATTTATTTTATGCTGATTCAGATCTTAATATTAGTTCATATTTTGTTTTGAATATTACTTTTAGATCTTTATGTCTATAGAATCATTAGTCGTATTGACTCTTACCAACAATTATTTTCTCTTTCTCACACATTTATATTCTTAAATATTTTCTTAGTTGTTGTTTAATAATTGGGTATTTTTTAATATTACACAAAAATTGATAAAAATATATTATTTGAGTAGGAAAATAGTTCAATTTTAACTCTTTATGCGGTCCATTTAATATTACTTTTAATATTTTTAGTATTTGACATTATGAAGTGGTAATGTATTGCCAATACAGAGGATTCTGATGAAATTGATTTTATTAAACTTTCCTAGATATTTTTAATAAGAATTTAATAGACAAAATTTATTAATTTTAAAATATTAAATATTAAAAATTAGCATAGAAGGTATTGTAGTCCAAAATATAAGTTATTGCAATTACGCCCTTTCCATGTGAGTTCTTTCGTTTAATATTTTAGGGCTATTGTAGTATATTAATATTGTATTTATGCATTTATAATAATATAGGCTCTCCTTTTTCTAAATGAATTTTTACAATATAATACATTCTCAAATTAAATTAGTAATAGGACATTATAATACGTTTTTAAATTAAATTAGTAATAGAAATTTTTAAGAAGTATATCCTAAAAGTAATATGATTACATGACTAAAGATATTTACTTGTTCAATTTTATATAAATCAGACAACCGGAAAGTAATTATACTAATTAGATTCTTAAAGATAATCATGTAGGATTTCTAATGTATAGTATTATGTCCTAAAACTAATAGGATTATAAGATTAATATCTAGAATTCTGGTTATGTTCTTTTATTAGGAGTTATTATGCTTAATACTATAAGGTCATTTTAATTGAAAACACAAAATAATGGAGTAATAATAATAGAGAATATACTAAAATTTGTAAAATAGCATAGTACTGCAGTATTAGGAAAAAGAAAAAAAGAAAACCCAATGACGATATTTCACGTGAAAAAGGAAAATGAAAATAGAATATTAGTAGTAAATTTATGTTTTTTTGTATATATAATAAGAAAAGAGTAATCTGATTAGAAAATAACATGAGTTCAAATTAGAACTCACGATATTACTATTCAAACTATAATAACTTTACTATCTTCATGATTATTTTGAAGGTCAAGTAAACATTTTAAGGTGCAATTGCTCAAAATAATTATCTTTAATTCAAGCACTTAATAAGAAAAGTCTCTAAAAAGAAAGAGTAGAGCTGGTATTCTTTTAGAAATATTTATTTCTATATTTTCAGGTTCACTTTTAATGTAACACATGGTTTTCCTTATGCTAGAAGAGGACATCTTATCTTATTTAAAACTATTAGCAAATGAATTATCAACGAAAAAAGTGCAAACTCTTTAGTTATTCACAAGTTGATGAGGTTTAAATAAATTAGGGTCTTTTTTTCTCTTACATTTAACTCACTAAGAAATTATCAACATGTGTTGCCTATAAATTATTTTGTGTTACCAACAAGCCTACTTATTATTTTGCTAAAAACAAATTATTATAAATTTTAAATTAGAATATGAGGAAAAAACAATACAAAAAAAAAAGCTAATGAAATATTGAAAACCTTTTTATATCTTTTTCGCTGATGTTTAATTCCAACAAAATAAGTTTAAAATCAGATGGTTAACTCGAAAAATAATATTTTTATTAAATAAAGATGCATATAAATGTTTTATCTTTAAATATATTATTTAAATTAATATAAATAATCTTTACGAAATAACTAGAGAAATAAAATTAAGGAAATTATTTTTGTAATTAAGTGTTGGGCCCATGTGAGCCATCCCTTCTCTAGTGTATATATAGAGAGAGAGGGGGGCGGAGGGGTATAAATGATATATTTGGTTTTCTTATTCAATGGAATATACTATGAGTAGCCTTTATCAGAATCTTTACATCATGTTAAAATTTAACATGTCTTAATAGATTACTTACCCTATTTCTTTTAAGTTATCGGCAAAAAGAAGAGCGACATAAAACATAGAAGAAGCGTCTTTAATTTATTGATTTTTTATTTAATTTAGTGTTATTTACAAATAGTTATTACTGGACGAGTCGCTAAAAATCTGTATCTAAATGGCGTACATAAGAATATTTTTAAAATGTAATGACAACCATTTTTCTTGTATACAATAAAAAGTGGTTATTACAACGTAATAAATTTTATTAGTAAATAATATTTTCACCGTTATAAAAAGATCAGAATGTACACGTAATTGTATATAAAGTTTAGTGTGAATCTAGAATTAGTTTTCCAAACTTTCTTAAACTAGTTCACATATTTAAAAATTACATAATATATTAACTGACATATTTTACTGTAATTAAGAAAATAGTTTATAAATATAGTAAATAAGATTGTCTATAAAATGTTTAGTGTGAAATTAGAAATGAATGTTAAAGTTGCTTTAAGCAAATTCACATATTTAAAATTTACATAATATATTAAGTAAATGAAAGATTTTACTATCTATATATTATATTAAAAGCACCAAGGCCCTTAGCAAAATATCGTTCGATTTTTTTATCCTTCGTAGGTGGCTTTTATATTGGATAAAATTATAATTATAAGTAAAAATAACTTTTTATCTATTTAAAAAACAAAAATTGTAGAAATATATATAATATTAAGACGATCACAACAATTAATTTCGCTTTTGTATTTAAGATTCGTTTACAAAATTGTCCAGCAATTAATATGTCACGACCCAAAATTCATTAAAGGTCATGATGGCACCGGACCCCGCTATTAGGCAAGCCAAAAATAAATACTTAATTTGGTTTTTATTTTATTATTTTTGGAATCATATTTCCCTCAGTTAAATAGTAAAAAGATGGAATTTACAGTGTAAATAATAATATTTTTAATAATTTCAATACAGGATAACCCCTAATCACCCCAAACCCCGGTGTCACAAGTGCATGAGTATCAACTAGGAATGTAAAATAAAATACAGCATCTGTCCGGAATACAAATTGGACAGAAAAAATATAAATACTCCGAAGAAGACTATGCTGGCTGCGGATCGTAGTATAGAGTGCAGCTCACCTAAATCCCCTCTATAACCGCACCTCTGCGCCCACAAGGCCACTAGACATATGTCACGACCCAACTCCATATCAGGCCGTGATGGCGTCCAACACCGTTGCTGGACAAGCGAACAGTGAAAACTTAGTGATTTCCTATTTAGCTTTACTTATTTTAAAACATTTGGTAAATAAAGGATTTTTAAGGAAAACAAACGGAAACATCTAAAAACAGTTATAACTATTGAATTACAACCCAAAAATCAAAGTCTACTAATACGTGCCGAGATTTGGTGTCACGAGTGTGTGAGCAACTAGTAGAATAAAGACGACTATCCTACTGTCTGAAACAGAATAGACAGATAAAAACAAAAGAGAAACTCCGGCATGCTGCTGAACGGCTCAGAAGAGGCAGCTCACCGTGAAGTTTTGGTCCAAGATCAAGTATGCGCGTCAGGCAGGTAACTATATGCACCAGCCTCAGATCCTGTACAATTAAGTACAGAAGTGTAGTATGAGTACATAAACAATATGTACCCAGTAAGTATCCCGCCTAACCTCAAAGAAGTAGTGACGAGGGGTCGACTTTACTAGGCCAATAATAATATAATTAAAGTACTATACCAAGCATGGATATCATGAATGATACTGTCAGTTCAACAACAGGAAGAGATAAGTCCTTCTTTCATAATTATAACATAAATTTCAGTAGTACTATTTAGCAACTTACATTTCAAGGCATTTAAGCAGAATAAATCATAGAGAATTTCCAAATAATTAGCATGCGCAATTATGCAGAGGTAGTACGGCCCGATCCAATAAAATATTTAACTGTGCACTGCCAGAGAGTCGAATGGCGCGAACCATAGATGCATCTATTTACTACTGAAGCGCTCGGCCCGATCCACAAATAAAAATTATTTTTAAGAAAATACAGGTTTCTCATTTACAGTCAAGTATCTCATACAAACCTTCAAGTAAGTGAATTTAACCTTATACAATTCTTTTATCCATTTCTATCATGACTTAAGTGATTATATTAGCAAGTAAGGGCACAAACATTCCAAGTATAGCATGATACGGGTTCTAAACTACCCGGACAATAACATAATAGTAGCTACGTACGAACTCTCGCCACTTCGTACGTACGTAGCCCCCACAATTAGGTACAAATATTTATTTAATTCACCCGGATTTTTAGTATAAAATAGTAGCTACGCACGGACTCCCGTCACCTCGTGCGTACGTAGCCTCCCGCAATTAACACAATTATTTAATTTAATCTCCTATGGGGTGAATTCCCCCTCACAAGATTAGACAAGAGACTTACCTCGTCTCAAAGTGCACTTTTCGATTACCACGTCGCGTTAAATTCACAATTATGTGCCAAAACTCCAAAGCTATCCAAATTTTATAAAACATAATTAATACATGTTCAATAATTCGAATTTAGGCAATTAAATAAATTACCCTATCCAAAACAGTAAAATTTCTAAAATTCACCCCGGCCCACGTACCCGGATTCTGGAAATTTCGGATGAAAACGTTACCCATAATCTCAAGAACTCAAATATATAATTTCTACCCTATTCCATAATCATTTTCGTGGTTTAAATCTCGTTTTTATAAAAATCTAGGTTTTTTATGTAAACCTTTGATTTCTAAGATTTACTAGTTATAATCTACCCATAATCTATGTATTTAATTCAAAGTGTAAAGAATTAACTTACCTTAAAGTTGCTAGTCGAACTCCCCTCTCAAAAAGCTCCAAAATCGCCCAACAATGGAAGAAATGGGGTTAAAAATGGTGAAACCCCATTTTAAAGACATTCTGCCCAGCACTGATGACCCCTTCTTCGCGAACGCGATCAAGGCTTTGCGTTCGCGAAGGCAAAATTCCATAGCCTAAAATTTACCCTTCGCGAACGCGACATGGGTCTCGCGAACACGACATCTCTTTCGCGAACGCGAAGAGTAAAGCTCACTGGCCCTCCCTGGCCCCATTTCCCCTATGCGAACATGAAGGGAAATCTGCCACTGCCCCAAATCCTTCTTCGCGAACATGATTTCCCTCTCGCGAACGTGAAGAAGGAAACCAGAACTGGAAAGATCTGGTTTCTAGTTTTAGCTCCGGGCGGTCCGAAACACACCCGAGACCTCCGGGACCCCATCCAAAGGCACCAACAAGGATGTAATCATAACACAGACCTACTCGAACTATCGAAACGCGTAAAACAACAACAAATCCAAGAATCACACCCCAAAACCAAATTGGATCAAACTTTGAACTTCAAGTTTTCCAAATTCTCCGAATGCGCCGAATCATACTTAGACTACTCGGAATGAAACCAATTTTGCGTGCAAGTCTTAAATCACTATACAGAACTATTCCTAAACTCAGAATTCCAAACGAACTTCAATTACTCTAAAACCTACTCCAAACCAAATTTAAAGAACTTTGAACCTTCAAATAGTTAATTTTTACTATTAAGCGCCAAAATGCTCCCGGGTGGTCAAAAACCTGATTCGAACATATGCCCAAGTCCGAAATCATCATACGAACCTATTGGAACCGTCAAATCCTGATTCCGATGCCGTTTTCGCAAAATGTTGACCGAAGTCAAACTTGGCCTTTTAAGGCTAACTTAAGGAACCAAGTGTTCCGATTTCAACCCAAACACTTCCAAATCCCAAACCAACCATCCCCGCATGTCATAAATCATTAAAAGAACATACAAGAAGTTTTATTTTAGGGATTGGGGTTCTAAAAGTTAAAATGACCGGTTGGGTCATTACATTCTCCACCTCTTAAACAAACGTTTGTCCTCGAACGGGTTTAGAATTATACCTGAAGTGCTGAATAAGTGTGGATATTTGCTCCGCATGTCCTTCTCGGCTTCCCAAGTCGCTTCCTCGATTGGTTGGCCCCTCCACTGGACTTTTACGGTAGAAATCCTCTTGGGCCTCAACTGGCGAACCTGTTTATCAACAATGGCAACGTTCTCCTCTTCATAACCCAAGCTATTATCTAGCTGAACTGTGCTGAAGTCTAACACATATGATAGGTCGGCATGATACTTCTGGAGCATAGATACATGGAAAACCGGATGAACTCCCGATAGACTGGGAGGCAATGCAATCTCATAAGCAACCTCCCCAACTCGTCTCAACACCTCAAATGGGCCTATAAACCTTGGGCTCAACTTGCCCTTCTTCCCGATTCTCATGATTCCCTTCATCGGTGAAACCTTCAAGAGAACTTTTTCACCTATCATAAATGATAAATCACGCGCTTTCTGATCTGCGTAACTCTTCTGTCTGGACTGTGCTGTACGAAGTCGGTCCTAAATCAACTTTACCTTTTCCAAGGCATCTTTCACCAAATCAGTACAATATAACTTAGACTCACCGGCCTCAAACCATCCGATGGGCGAACGACATCGCCAACCATATAAAGCCTCAAATGGAGCCATCTCGATGCTGGATTGGTAAATGTTATTATAAGCAAACTCGGCCAAAGGCAAGAAACGATCCCACTGACCTCCAAAGTCAATCACACATGCCCTGAGCACATCCTCCAAAATCGAAATTGTCCGCTCTGACTGCCCGTCGGTCTGTGGATGAAAGGCTATGCTGAGCTCTATAGGGTCCCCAACTCACTCTGTACTGCTCTCTAGAAATGTGAAGTAAACTGAGGACATCTATCTGATATGATGGAAATTGTCACACCGTGCAACCGAACTATCTCCTGAATATAAATTTGGGCCAACCTCTCTGAAGTATACGTACTCACAACCGGAATAAAATGTGTTGACTTGGTCAACTTGTCAATAATGACCCAAACTGCATCAAACTTCCACAAGGTCCGCGACAACCCTTCTACAAAGTCCAAAGTGATGCGTTCCTATTTCCACTCCGGTATAGTCATCTACTGAAGTAGGCCGCCTGGCCTCTGGTGCTCATATTTAACTTGCTGACAATTTAGACACCTAGCCACATACTCAAATATGTCCTTTTTCATTCGTCTCCACCAGTAATGCTGCCTCAAATAACGATACATCTTCGTAGCACCTGGATGAATAGAATACCGAGAACTGTGTGCTTCCTCTAGGATCTTTTTCCTCAGTCCATCCACATTAGGAACATATAGACGATCCTGGAGTCGCAGAACACCATCCGCGCCAATAGTAACTTCCTTGGCACCACCCCGTAGTACCATTTCTCGAAGAACCATTAAGTGTGGATCATCATACTGGCGAGCCTTGATCTGTTCAAATAGTGAAGACTGAGCTACAACACATGCAAGAACTCGGCTGGGCTCTAAAATATCCAACCGCACAAGTCTGTTGGCCAAGGACTGAATATCTTAAGCCAATGGCCTCTCCTCTACTGAAATGAAAGCCAAACTACCCATACTCTCCGCCTTTCTACTCAAGGCGTCTGCAACCACATTTGCTTTGCCCGGATGATACAGGATAGTAATATCATAATCTTTTAGTAACTCAAGCCATATGCGCTGTCTCAAATTTAGGTCCCTCTGCTTGAACAAATGCTGCAAACTACGATGATCAGTGTAAACTTCACAAGACACCCTATAAAGATAATGCCTCCAAATCTTAAGAGCGTGAACAATCACAGCTAACTCCAAATCATGCACTGGATAATTCTTCTCGTAGGGCTTTAGCTAACGTGAAGCATATGCAATAACTCGCCCTTCCTGCATCAATACACAACCCAAGCCAATGCGTGATACACTATATAAATCCCCGAACCAGAAGGCAACACTAACAGTGGTGCTGCAGTCAATGCTGTCTTGAGCTTCTGAAATCTCACCTAACAATCATCGGACCATCCGAACGGAGCATCCTTCTGGGTTAATTTGGTCAAAGGTTCTGCAATATATGAAATACCTTCCACGAACCGACGATAATAACCTGCTAAACCCAGAAAACTCCTGATCTCAGTCGCCGAAGTGGGACGATGCCAATTTTGAACTGCCTCAATCTTTTTGGGATCAACCTTAATACCCTCGCCTGATACAATATGCCCCAAAAATGCTACAGACTCTAGCCAAAACTCACATTTAGAGAAATTAGCATATAGCTTTTGTTCCCGCAGCTTCTGAAGCACCACTCTTATATGCTACTCGTGCTTCTCCTTACTACGCGAGTAGATTAAGATATCATCAATGAAGACAATGACAAACGAATCAATATATGGCATGAATACCCTGTTCATAAAATCCATAAATGCTGCCGGGGCATTAGTCAAACCGAAGGACATTACCAAAAACTCATAATGACCATATCTAGTCCGAAAAGCAGTCTTCGGAACATCCGGATCCCGAATCTTCAACTGATGGTACCCCGACCTCAAGTCGATCTTAGAGAACACCCTAGCACCCTGTAACTGGTCAAATAGATCATCAATACGTGGCAACGGGTACTTGTTCTTAATAGTGACTTTGTTCTATTGGCGATAATCAATACACATCCGTATTGTTCCATCCTTCTTCTTCACAAATAATACCGGTGCACCCCAAGGCGATACACTCGGTATGACAAACCCTTTGGCTAGTAACTCCTCAAGCTATTGTTTCAATTCTTTCGGAGCCATACGATACGGTGGGATAGATATAGGTTGGGTATCTGGAGCCAAGTCAATACAGAAATCAATATCACGATCAGGTGGCATACCTGGAAGATCTGAAGGAAATACATCAGAGAATTCCCGAACTACAGGCACTGAATCAATAGCATGAGTCTCTGTAGTAGTATCCCGAACATAAGCTAGATAAGCTAAAAAACCCTTCTCAAACATGTGTTGAGCCTTTATAAAAGAAATAACTCGATTAAATGAACTACCAGACGAACCCTTCCACTCAAGCTTAGGAAATGTTGGAATAGCCAAGGTAACAGTCTTGGCATGACAATCTAGAATAGCATGGTATGGAGATAACCAGTCCATGCCCAGAATAATTTCAAAATCGGTCATCTCAAGCAATAGGAGATCTGATTTAGTTTCATAACCACAGAATGTAATAATACAGGACCGGTAGATCCAGTTCAAAACAACAGAATCGCCCACAGGAGTGGACATATAAACAGGAGTACTCAAGAACTCACGAGAAACACCCAGGAATGGAGCAAATAGAGATGTCACATATGAATACGTAGATCCTGGATCAAATAATACTGAGGCATCTTTGCCGCAAACAAAAATAATACCTATAATCACGACATCTGAGGCCTCTGCATCTGGTCTGGCCAGAAAAGCATAGAACCGAGCTGGAGCGCCAACTGGCTGGCCTCCACCTGGCTGACCTCTACCTCTAGGCCTGCCCCTACCCACTTGTCCTCCACCTCTTGGTGGTCGGACAACTGGTGGAGCAACTAGTCCAGTAATCATAGGCTGCTAACCCTATTGCACTAGTTTACCCTGAAGCCTGGGGCAGAATCTCCGTATGTGACTGGGATCCCCACACTCGTAACAACTCTTCGGTGCGATGGGCTGCTGACTAAGAGTCTGGCCCTGGGGAACTGAATACCCACTGGGAGGACCCTGAATAGCTGGTGGGCGATAAGAACTCTCTGGTATAGCACCGAGATAGGGTCGCACTGGAGCACCTCAAGGAAGTAGTGGTGCTGGATATGGGGGCCTGCTGGACTTCCCTCTCATGAACTGACCTCTGCCCCCAGACGGAGCATCTCTGAACTCTCCAGAATACCTGAACCATTTATCTCTCATAACCTGCTCTCGGCTCCGCTGATGTACACCCTCAATCCTGCGGGCTATCTCCACGACTAGCTCATAAGAAGTACCCATCTCAACCTCTCGATCCATAGTGTCCTGAATGCCAGTATGTAAACCCGCAACAAACCTCCGCACTCTCTCCGCCTCAGTAGGGAGTATCATAAGTGCATGGCGAGATAACTCCGAAAACCATGCCTCATAATTGGTCAATGACATCTAACCCTGCTGGAGCTGCTCAAACTAAAACCTCAACTCTTCCCTCTGGGAGGGTGGAATATACCTGTCCAGGAAGATACGAGTGAACCTATCCCAAGTCATGGGAGGAGAATCTGCTGGTCTTCCAAGAACATAAGACTGCCACCATCTACGGGCTCTGCCCTCTAACTGAAAAGTAGCAAAGTCTACCCCATGAGACTCCAATATCCTCATGTTATACAGTCTATCCTTGCACCAATCAATGAAATCATGGGGATCCTCATGTCGCTCACCCCCAAAGACAGGAGGATGTAGTCTAGTCCATCTGTCCAATAGTTTCTGAGGATCAGTGGCTGCAGCTGGCCTGAGCTCAGGTGTAGCTGCTGCCACTGGCTGGGCTCCACCCACAGGTAGTGCACCCTGGGTCTGATATATAGCAGTTGCCTGTCCATGAGCCTGTGTGGTAGGGGTCTATGCTCCCCCGCCCGCCTGAGATGTGGCTGGGTTTGTCGGAAATAAATCGGCTTGAGTCATATTGTCCATGAACCGCAGCATACGACCCATGACATCCAAAAATCCCGGTATAGATATGAAATCCACCGGAGCTAGCTATGCTACATGCACCTCACCCTGTTCCTCAACAATGGGATTCTCTGCTAGACCCACTGGTGGCATAACTGGAACAGTCATGGGACGTCCTCGCCCCCTACCACGGGCTGGATCCCTCCCTCTGCCTCTGCCTCGGCCTCTAGCAACTAGGGAAGTAGCTCTTCCCTGGTTTGGAATCTCATTAGAGCGCGTTCTCACCATCTGTGAGAGAATAAGAGAAGGATATTTAGTACTACATTAATTGCAAGATGGAATATGAAGAAAGGTAGTTTCCTAACACCCTATAGCCTCTTGAATATAAGTACATACGTCTCCGTACCGATCCGCAAGACTCTATTAGGTCTGCTCCTAACGTGTGAGACCTACATGAACCTAGTACTCTGATACCATGTTGTCACAACCCAATTTCACCTATAGGTCGTGATGGCACCCAACACTACAGCTAGGCAAGCCAACAAATAAATTAAACATATATCAATTATTTTAAGAATACTTTTCTAAAAAATTTTATTATTTTACTAGCAATATTAAAGAAATTAGAAAAGATACCGATTAACTTAAATTCAAGAAAATAATACAATTCCAAATTCTACCAATATGTGTGCCAAGACCTGGTGTCATAAATGTATGAGCATCTAGTAGATTATACAAAACTCCAAATATTTTCTGAAATAAAATAGACAGAATGTAAATACAAAAAGAGACACTGGTAGTTGCAGAACGGATCAGAAAGGAAGCTCACCACTACGCCTCTGGATAACGTGGGTGTAAGATGATAGGTCCTCCACTAGTACCTTCCTCAGGTCCTGCACAAAAAGTGCAGCAAGTATAGTATGAGTACATAAACAACGTGTACCCAGTAAGTATCAAGCCTAATCTCGAAGCGGTAGAGACGAGATAGACGACTTTGACACTCACTATGAGTCAATAATAATAATTAAAATAAAACTAGAATTATTTAAATCAACATGATTCACAGAGTCAACAATAATTTTATTCAATTAGCAGAAATAATAAAAATCCTTCAAATGCAACAATTTCCAATCTATTAATTTAAATTCACATGCTGCAAGAAAAATAGCAAGGTATCGTGTAATTATTATTATTATTATTAGGCACGATTTCTGCCGAGGTCGTACGACCCGTTCCAGAGTGTCGTGAACACTGCCGAGGGACGTGCGGCGCGATCCATAGATGCATCTATCCTGCCGAGGCGTTCGGCCCACTCCACAAGAAAGGAGGACATTTTCTTATGTACCTCCGGAAGGAGAGTATATTTATAATAAGATAAATTCGGGAGGAACGAACAATTTCTTTTAACAATTAATTAATTTAAAAATAAAATTAAGCATATGAGATTTTTATCTTTTAATATTTTTACCTAACAATTCACAAATATATATATCAAATAATTTTAATTAAACAAAGAATACAGTTTATACAAGTAATTCATGATTTGAGTCCTAAACTACCCGGACTTTTAGCAAAAAATAATTGCTACGCACGGACTCTCGTCACCTCGTGCGCACATAGCCCCTCGCAATTAACACAATTATTTAGTTTAATCTCCTATGGGGCGAATTCCCCCTCACAAGATTAGACAAGAGAATTACCTCGTCTCAAAGTCCACTTTTCGATTACCACATCACGTTAAATTCACAATTCTGTGTCGAAAATCCGAAGCTATCCAAATTTTATAAAAAATAATTAATACATGTTCAATAATTCGAATTTAGGCAATTAAATAAATTATCCTAACCAAAATAGTAAAATTCCTAAAATTTACCCCGGGCCCACGTGCCCCGAATTCTGGAAATTTTCGGATGAAAACGTTACCCATACTCTCAAGAACTCAAACATATATTTTCTACCCAATTCCATAATCAATTTCGTGGTTAAAATCCTGTTTTTGTAAAAATTTAGATTTTTCATCTAAATCTTTGATTTCTAATTACTAGTTATAATCTATCCATAATCTATGTATTTAATTCAAAGTGTAAGGAATTAACTTACCTTAAAGTTGCTAGTCGAACTCCCCTCTCAAAAATCTCCAAAATCGCCCAACAATGGAAGAAATGGGGTTAAAAATGGTGAAACCCCGTTTTTAAGACATTCTGCCCAGCACTGATGACCCCTTCTTCGCGAACGCAATCAAGGCTTTGCATTCACGAAGGAAAAATTCCATACCCTAAAATTTACCCTTCGCGAATGCGACATGGGTCGCGCGAACGCGAAATCCTACGCTGACTGAGCATCGCGAAGGCGACATCTCTTTCGCGAACGTGAAGAGTAAAGCTCACTGGCCCTCCCTGGCCCCATTTCCCCTACGCGAACGCGAGGTAGGGTTCGCGAACGTGAAGGGCAATCTGCCACTGCCCCAAATCCTTCTTCGCGAACGCGATTTCCCTCTCGCGAATGCGAAGAAGGGAACTAGAACTGGAAAAATTTGATTTCTAGTTTTAGCTCCGAGCGGTCCGAAACACACCCGAGCCCAGCACCAACAAGTCTGTAATCATAATACAGACCTACTCGAACTCTCGAAATGCGTAAAACAATAACAAATCCAAGAATCACACCCCAAAACCAAATTGGATCAAACTTTGAACTTCAAGTTTTTCAAATTCTCCGAATGCGCCGAATCATACTTAGACTACTCGGAATGACACAAAATTTTACGTGCAAGTCTTAAATTACTATACAGAATTATTTCCAAACTCGGAATTCCAAACGAACTTAAATTACTCAAAAACCTACTCCAAACCAAATTTAAAGAACTTTGAACCTTCAAATAGTTGATTTTTACTATTAAGTGCCAAAACGCTCCCGGGTTATCAAAAACCCGATTCGAATATACGTCCAAGTCCGAAATCATCATACGAACCTATTGGAACTGTCAAATCCTGATTCCGAGATCGTTTTCTCAAAATGTTGACCGAAGTCAAACTTGACCTTTTAAGGCTAACATAAGGAACCAAGTGTTCCGATTTCAACCCAAACACTTCCATATCCCAAACCAACCATCCCCGCAAGTCATAAATCATTAAAAGCACATACGAAAAGTTTTATTTTTGGGAACGGGGTTCTAAAAGTTAAAATGACCGGTTGGGTCATTACAGTCGGTATTTTAATTATGTAATTAAAAAATACACCATCTGGGAAACGAACGGGGGTCTGTTCTGTGCCAGGATACTATTCTACCACTAGACCATTGGTGCATTGTATTTTAAGACTGTCTTTTATTTTATTTATACTCTTTAATTATATTTTCGCACGAAAATAACCAACCAGTGTCGGTCGGTTTTATTAAAAAATAAAATTACCGACCGAATTCGGTCGGTTTTTTTAAAATGACCGGCCGAATTAACCGACCGATTGCGTTCGGTTATTTTAATATTAAATTTAATTTATTTTAAATGAGCCAATCAAAGTTGATCGGTTTCCTGAAAAATAAATTTTGCGGGACTCAAAAATAGTTTTGTGCATTTTTGCACCAAAGAAAACCGACCAAAGTTGGTAGGTTTCGTAAAAAAAATTAAAAAATAAAACATTTTGAAAAACTGACCGACTTTGGTCGGTTTCTTTACCGGTTTTTTGACCGAACCAAAATTAGTCTGTAAACCTTGGTCGATTTTTGCCGAATTTCTAGTAGTGAAAATTGATCATTTGTATAAGTTTTGATGATGTCCTTTTATTTTAAATTCATGTATTATGCTAATGTAATAATATTTTCGGCATTTAGATGATTGTTGTATTATTATACATAAAATTTCTTTTATTAATTAAATTTTATTGTTCCTTCATATAAATAAATATTCAAATCATCACGTGCCATTATTAACGTGCAACACACGTTCATAGATATTAGTACTATATTAAAAGCTTGAAGGCCCTTAGCGAAATATCGTTCGCCTTTTTTACCCTTTAAAAATATATTTCACACTAGACAAAATAGTCATTTGATTATTTCTCTAATATTAGAAATATGAATAGTCATTTAATAGTTTCCTAATATTTAGGAATTCGATATCAATTAGATTTTATGTATTAAATATTTTCCTAATTTGAACTGTGTAATATAACAAATTAGTAAAAGAAAAATAATAACAATGAAAAATCACAATATTTTGTGACGTGTTTCAAAAAAGTCGTTTACTACTTTTACGCTTTGGGAGTCCTTTTGTTTGTCATGCCTTCAACAATTAATTCCTTTTAAGAAAATAGGTAATTTAGGTAAACGTTTTGAGTACTTTCAATTCCTTTTATGTTTAGGAGTTTTCTTTTAGGGAAGAATTATTATAAGTTATAAAAACTTTGAGTGCTTTGACCTCTTTTTAGGTTTCGAAATCATTTTTTTTAAAAACCGATCAATTCCTTGTAAGAAAAATGTAACAACCCAACCGGTCGTTTTGATTGTTAGAACCATGTTCCCCTAAATAAAACTCCCCGTATGTACTTTTATTAATTTATGACTTGCGGGGATGGTTGGTTCGGCATTTGAAAGTGATCGGGTTGAAATCGGAATAATTCCTTAGTTTGGCTTTTAAAGGCCAAGTTTGACTTCGGTCAACATTTTGAGAAAACGACCCTGGAATCGGGATTTGACGGTTCCAATAGGTTCGTATGATGATTTCGGACTTGGGCGTATGTTCGAATCGGGTTTTGGATAATGCAGGAGCGTTTTAGCGCTTAATAGTGAAAACTAACTATTTGAAGGTTAAAGTTCTTTAAATTTGGTTTGGAGAAGGTTTTGGAGTAATCGAGGTCCATTTGAAATTTTGAGTTTGGGAATAATTCTGTATGGTGATTTAAGACTTGCATGCAAAATTTGGTGTCATTCCGAGTAGTATAAGTATGTTTCGGCGCGTTCGCAGTAAGTTTGAAAAATTTGAAATTTCTAAGTTGAATCAATTTGATTTGGCGGATGATTCTTAGTTTCGATGTTATTTTACATGCTCTGGGAGTTCGAGCGAGTCCGTTTTATGATTTCAAACTTGTTGGTATGTTCGGACGGGGCCCCGGGGACCCCGAGTATTAACCGGACGAGGCTCAGACCAATTTTGGAATTTGGAGGAAGGACTGAAGCTTCCAGCTTCTGGTATGATCGCACCTGCGTATGGCCAGCCGCAGGTACGAGCTCGCAAGTGCGAGCCACCAGTCGCAGGTGCGAAGGAGAGGAGCAGGCCAGCAACCGTAGATGTAGAGTATTTTGGCGCACCTACGAATGCGCAAGTGCGAAGTTTGGCGCGCAGAAGCGGATGGATGCGCAGGTGCGAAGGGATGAGCGCACATGCGTTTGCGCAGAAGCGAGCCATTGTACGCAGGTGCGGTGCCAGGCCAAAAGGGAGAAATGTGCACCTGCGAGGAATTGTCCGCAGGTGCGATTGTAACTCCGCAGGTGCGAAAATCGCAGAAGGCAGAACCTTCATTTAAGTTCGGAGTTGCGTATTTTTAGCCCATTTTCTTCATGTTTTGGGCGACTGTGGAGCATTTTGAGAGGGGATTTCAACTAGCGGCTTAAAGGTAAGTTAGTTCTACACACTTTGAGTTAAATACATAGATTAAGGATAGATTATAACCGATAAATCTTAGAAATCAAGGGTTTAGATGAAAAACCTACATTTATATAAAAATGAGATTTTAACCACGAAAATGGTTATGGAATTGGATAGAAATTTTATAATTAAGTTCTTGAGATTATGGGTAACGTTTTCCTCCAAAAATTTTCGAAATCCGGGGACATGAGCCCGGGGTGAATTTTAGAAATTTTACCATTTTGGATAGGATAATTTATTTAATAGATAAATTTCGAATTAGTGATCATGTATTAATTATTTTATATAACTTTTGGATAGTTTCGGATTTTTCGGCATCGAATTGAGGTTTTACGCGACATTTGATCGAAAAAGCGAACTTTAAGGCAAGGTAAGTCTCTTTTCTAATCTTGTGAGGGGGAATTTACCCCATAGGTGATTTAAATTAATAATTGTTGCTAAATGTGAGAGCTACGTACGCACGAGGTGACGAGAATCCGTACGTAGCTACTATTTTATGCTAAAAGTTCGGGTAGTTTAGGACTCAAAATCATGAATTACGTGTGTAAATTGTATTCTTTATTTAATTAAATTATTTGTAATATATTGTGAATTGTTAGGGAAAGATAGTAAAAGATGGAAACTTCATATACTTAATTTTCTGTATAAATTATTTAATTGTTAAAGGAAATAGCGCATCCTCTCGTATTAATCTTGTAATAAATACACTCTCATTTCGGAGGTACATAAGAAAATGTCCTCCTTTCTTGTGGAGCGGGCCGAATGCCTCGGCAGTATAGATGCATCTATGGATCGCGCCGCACGTCCCTCGGTAGTGTACACGATACTCTGGATCGGGCCGAACAACCTCGGCAGACATCGTGCCTAATAATAATAATTACACGATACCGTAATATTTTAATTGCAGCCTGTGAAGCTAATTGATAAATTGGGAATTGTTGCATTTGAAGGAATTAATTATTTCTGCTGGTTAAAGAAAATTATTGTTATTCCTATAAATCAGGTTGATTTAACTATCTCTATTTTATTACTATTGACCCTTAGTGCGTGTCAAAGTCGACCATCTCGTCTCTACCTCTTCGATATTAGGCTTGATACTTACTGGGTATACGTTGTTTACGTACTCATGCTACACTTGCTGTACAATTTTGTGCAGGTACGTATATGTCTAGCGGCCTTGTGAGCGCAGAGGTGTGGTTAATGCGGAGACTTAGGTGAGCTGCATTCTATATTACGATCCGCAGCCAGTAGAGTCTCCTTCAAAGTTATTTATATATTTTCTGTCTAATTTGTATTACAGACAGTTGCTGTATTTTATTTTATATTCCTAGTAAATGCTCATGCGCTTGTGACATCGAGTTTTGGGAGTGGTTATGGGTTGTTTAAAAATTTAGTTGCTAAAATATTTATCACTTACTCTATGAGTTCTATTTTTTTGAAGGAAAAATATGATTTCAAAATATTAAAATGAGAACCCAATTTAGTATTTATTATTGGCTTTCCTGACAGTGGTGTCCAGCGACATCACGATCTTAATGAATTTTGGGTCGTGACAAAAAATATTACCAATTCTTTAGGTTTAGGAATTTATTAGTTATTTATAAATTATTTTGGAAAACTTTTCGAGCACTTCCACCGTGGCTTACGTTTAGGAATGTTTTATTTTTTATGGTAAAAATCTCGAGCACTTTTACCTCAAATTTAGGAGTATGCGTTTATGCATGGAACCTAATATTTAGGACTTAAAATTTATTAAAATTCTACTTTATATAAATCCTTTATTTATTATATTATGTAACATGACTATAATTTCTTACATATTGTTTTCTTTTTGGTTAGTTAAGAGACATAACAATAATGTGAATAAATATTAGAGGCATCCAATATGGTTTCGAAACCCTTGTTCTTAGTATTTGTTAACATAAATTCCCTGTAGGTATCCAATATGTAGTCTAGCCCTTTCTTGTTTTTACGATTGTTTTTAAATTCCTTCAAATTTGAGGTTTTTGTCTTTCTTCATTAAACTTTTGAGATTTTAGTTTGTATAAATTTAACATTTAAGCTTAACTTTCTTTTTAACAAATTCAAGCTTAAATTTTACAACTTATAAAAACAGATCTTGTGGGAAGAAAATTAAATTTAAACCAAGAATCGAAATTGTTCAAGCATTACTATTCATGAAGATAACCGAAGTTTTCCTTCTTCGTCAACGTAAGAATTCTCTCCCGCTCTGTTCTTGATAAATCACACATTCATAAATTTATGCTAAATAAAATTATAATATTGAAATATTGTATATTTTTGCCTAATAAAGGAGTTTGAAATCAATTAAAATTTAATGATCTATTGGATAAACTTTGTCCTTTTATTATTGCATTAAGATTATAAACTATAATTTATTTTCATATCATATTTGTAGGCTCAAAACCAATGGTTATGGCAAATTAGTCTAGAGTGCAAATTTATTACGTTTTTGTAGTGTCTGCATTAAGCATAAAGGTTCTGTTCGACAATTCTGAAGAAAATTTAAATCATTCTTGTTCTCTCTATTATGATCTTACCACTTGCGATCAATTGCAGTGCATTAATTTTAGTGTAGCACCTAATGAAGTCGAACTACATTTTATGCTCCTAGCTAAAATCTGTTTTTACTATTCAAACTAATGTTTAAAATTAACTATTGATTTATATTTTCTTTGAATATTTTCTTTTCGAATTTTTGCTACTAATATTTGCGTTATATGTCTAGACGTAGTTTCACTATATATAGCTCATTGAAATTATATGTTCTTTATTTATATATTTTTTCTGTAAATTTACTCTTTTGAGTTTTTTTATCCTTTTACAACCTTAAATTATTAATTATATTTAAATACGTTGATTAACTTAAATATGTCACGACCCAAAATTCATTAAAGATGGTGATAGCGCCGGACACCACTGTCAGGCAGGCCAACACTAAATAGTTAATTAAATTCTCATTTTAGTATTCCTGAAAAAACATAAATTTGCTTCAATTTAACTAGTAACAAACGAACTTTAAGAATAATAATAATGTTTTCAATAAATTTCAATATGGGACAACCCATAATCACCCCAAAACCCGGTGTCACAAGTGCATGAGCATCAACTAGGAAGTAAAATAAAATACAATATCTGTCCGGAATATAAATTTGGACAGGAGAAATATAAATACTCTGAATGAGACTCTGCTGCCTGTGGATCGTAGTAGAGAGTGCAGCTCACTAATTCCCCGCAATAACCGCGCCTCGACGCCCACAAGGCCTCTAGACATATATATACCTACACAAAAAAATATGCAGCAAGTGTAGCATGAGTACGTAAATCAATGCGTATCCAGTAAGTATCTCACCTAACCTCGAAGAAGTAGTGATGAGGGGTCGACTCGGACACTTACTATGGGCTATAATTAATATACCAATGATATAATTAAGCATGGATCACGTAGAACGGCTGTAAGCCCAATATCATGAAATAAGTAAAACAATTCTTTTGTTAATAAGAAATTTCTCCAAATTCATTTTCATCATTTAACGATTTATATCTCTGGCCAATGAAGCGGTATCAATTATTATAATTTCCAAAGTAATTAATACAATCATGCGCAAGTCATGCCGAGGTCGTTCGGCCCGATCCAACATATAAATATAAACTGTGCACTGCCGAGGGTCGAACGACACGAACCATAGATGCATATATTACCCCGCTCGCGGATCATACATGCGACGCGGTCAAATATAAATTTATCAATAAATCATGCATCTATTACCCTGGTCGCGGATCATACACGCAACGCGGTCAAATATAAATTATCAGTAAATCATAATTCTTTTCTTGATTCTTTTCAAAATAAAGACAATTCGACTTGAAACTTTTACCCCGCTCGCGGATCATACATGCGACGCGGTCAAATATAAATTTATTAAGTTACTATAATATTCCTAAATTTCTTTTCGAAAATACGAAGTCCAAATGAAAACTTTTTGATAACTTAATTTCCTCAATTTAAATTCTTCTCCAGACAATTAATACGCAAACCTTAATCTTGCCTCTTTTCAAGGCAAACAGTAACCACAAATCAAATAACAATATCAATAAGGCAGGATGTAAACCTAAAACTACCCGGACATAGGCATAGCTAGTAGCTACGTACGGACTCTCGTCACTTCGTGCGTACGTAGCCCCCTCTTACAAGGTTAGAAAGGAGACTTACCTCGCTCGAAATTCCATAACCGGCTCCCAAGCCATTCAATCAACTCAAATCGATATTCATCGCTCCAAAACTAGTCAATAAATGAGCAAATCCATAAATATATACTCTAATACTCATTATAATCCCATTTATAATAATTTCTAACTCCGCTCGAAAAATCGATAAAGCAACCCTCGGGCCCACGTGCCCGGATTTCGAAAATATTTGAAGATAACCATTACCCATAACCTCACGAACTCAAATGTATGATTTATTTTTAATTCCATGCCCAAATTCGTGGTCAAAAATCCAAGAATACCAATTTCTAGGTTTTTCTTTAAAAATCTCAAATTTCTACAAATTTTCGTGCTTGAATCCAAGTAAAAATCATGTATTTAACTCACAATGTAAAGAAATCACTTACCCCATTATCGTTGATGAAGATGGCACTCCAAAAGTGCTCCACAATCGGCTCCCATTGACGAAATAAAGTGAAAATGAGCCAAAACCTCGTTTTATAAAACCTCACTGCCCAGCGATCCTAACACCTGCGGTGCAATAGCTGCTTATGCGGCTCCGCAGGTACGACCACTCTACCATTTCTGTGGTCCTCCTCCAGACCACTCAGTTCCGCATCTGCGGCCCCCATCCGCTTCTACGCCTTCGCTTCTGCGGCTCCACGTGTGCAGGTGCGGTCCCGCTTCTGCGGAACTCGGCTGCATCTGCGGTCCCAGCCATCTCCAGCCTAAGCCGCTTCTGCGACCCTCATGGCCTCTTTTGCGGCTCCGTACCTGCGGCCCTCACCTCGCAGGTGCGATTACACCAGAAGACAACAGCCTCGGCACCTCCACAAGGCTAAATTAAATATGTTAACCATCCGGAATCTACCCGAGTCCCCTGGGACCCCGTCCAATCACAGAAACAAGTCCCACAACATAACACGGACCTGCTCGAGGCCTCAAATCACATCAAAAAATATCAAAATTATGAATCGCACCGCAATCCAAGCTAAATGAACCTTAGAACTTCAAACTTCTACATTCGATGCTGAAACCCATCAAATCACGTCCGATTGACCTCAAATTTTGCACACAAGTCACATTCGACATTACGGACCTACTCCAACTTCCGGAATCAGAATCCAACACTGATATCAAAAAGTTCACTCCCGGTCAAACATCTCAAAAGCCTTCAAATTTCTAACTTCCGCCAAATAACCCCAAAAATGACCTACAGACCCCCAAATCCACATCCGGACGCGCTCCCAACACCAGAATCGTCATACAGAGCTATTCCCATACTCAGAATCCCAAATGGTTGTCGATATCATTGAAATTCACTTCAACTCAAATTTATGAAATTCTTCCAAACGCCAACCTTCCACAATAGGCGCCGAAACGCTCCCGGGTCATCCAAAAGCCGATCCGGACATACTCCTAAGTCCAAAATCATCATACCAACCTGCTGGAACCTTCAAATCGCGATTCCGAGGTCGTCTACTTAAAAATCACACTTTAGTCAATTTCTCCAACTTAAAGCTTCCGAAATTAGAATTTTCTTTCCAAATCAACTCCGTACTTCCCGAAATTAAATTCCGACCACGCGTACAAGTTCTAATACCTTAAGTGAAGCTACTCATGGCCCCAAACCGTTGAAGGGCGCGCGAAAGCTCAAAACGACCGGTCGGGTCGTTACAAAAAACTTTTTTCATAGTTTCTTTGATTAAATATTTTACTTGGTAAGTTATTATTATTGTAAATTAATATGCATCTAAATGATTAAATGATAAAGAGTCATCATTTTTCTTTCAATATTAAATAATTAATTTGAATATTTAGGACCAACAACATCGTTTATGAAAGAGAAATTGGGTTAGATTCAATAATATACTATCATATTATTATCTCATAAAATAAAATACCTATAATTAAAATAATATATAACTAACTTAACTGATCTATTTATCTTTGCAAGCTCTAAAAATATTCAATTGCTACGTCTATGTAATCACATTTATTTTTGTCACATAAATCACTATTATTTTAATGTTATTTTTTATTTTGCATAATTAATTTTTTCTTGTATACAAATTTTAGTTTACTAACATTATATACACATGCAACGTATGTACCGTAAGACTAGGAATTGATCTATGGACCTATTCACTTTTCACCATGCCTCCCAATTCGCTCTAATCTTCCTCAAGGTACGTGGCTATCCTACCACATAATCCATATGCTACTCTGCCACTTCCACTTCGGTCAAACCATCTCCTTTAAGCAACTTCTCGACCTCTGCTTTTTATACTTGGCCTGCTAGTAATCCAACCACCGTGAGACACCTCCCGTCATGTCCTTCCTCATACTCCACTACCCAAATATTGCCTCAAATCAAATCCATACCTGTAGCACCGGGACTAATGAATTGCTACCAAATCTAAACCTCCTAGAAGATCATCTTTCTCGAGCCATCAACACTAGAAACACCAATTCGATTCTGAAACTGCTACACTCCGCTATCTCTGACAACCGCTTCTTAGGCGCTACTTTCCTAACATCCTGCCCCGAAGGCAAATTGAAGAAGACCATAACACCGGCGAATCTTAACGCATTCCAACAAGGACGATGATACCACATCACAAATGAGAATTCCACCACGGTTGAAAATACCAAGTCCCGTCACTTCATCAACCAAGGCCTAAACATCCATAGTCTGATTGCCTTTCTTTTGTTGGAATTAAATGCTGAACCTCTAAATCATGCACTGGGAAATCCTCCTTTCAAGTCATTCATTGTCTCGACACATAAACAAGCACCCTACTATTACACCAACATTATTTGATAACAACACATAGACATCATAGTAATCCGTGCATAATCTCAAAACCATAGGGAATACCGATACTGAGCCGAAACAACAGAACATCCTTCCGCAAGGCGCTGATAATGGCCTGCCCGAACACGCAAGGAAAAGCATCCTGCACCACGTGTGCGGTACCGCTAAAACTCCTCAATGCCCAATTGATAACAAGCGCCCCACGTCGCATAAGATTGAGTAGAAAGGAAATAAAGGCACAGGCCTCAATGGAATCAAACTGAACAATGAGGAAATCAAGAAGGGAAGTGCTCCTAACAGTCTTGTAGCCTCTCGAAGATAAGTACAGATGTCTCTGTACCGACTCGCAAGACTCTACTAGACTTGCTCATGACTCATGATACCTAAGTGAACCTAACACTCTGATACAAAGATGTCACGATCCAAAATTCACTATAGGTCGTGATGGCGCCTAACGACATCGTCAGGCAAGCCAACGGTGATTGATCAATTTAATTACTCATTTTATTACTTTGAAATCATAATTTTTATTAATTAAATATTATGAAATATAATTTACAGGTAAATGATAATATTTACATGAACTACAATAATGAACAACCCGTAGGAACCCCCAAAACCTAGTGTCACAAGTGCATGAGCATCAACTAGGAAATATAATAAAATACAACATCTGTGTGGAATACAAATTATACAGGAGAATATAAATAACTCTGATGGAGACTCTGCAGGCTGCGGATCGTAACATGGAATGCAGCTCACGGTGAAGTCCCCGCAATAGCCATGCCTTTGCACCCAAAAGGCCACCAGATATATATGTACCTGCATAATAAGTGCAGCAAGTCTAGCAGGAGTACGTAAATCAACGCGTACCCAGTAAGTATCTAGCCTAACCCCAGAGAAGTAGTGATGAGGGGTCGACATCGACACTTACTAGTGGTCCAATGAGACAGATACAATAAAAGTACACAGATGTGAGCCAGAGTAAATAAATGAAACAACAAGTATAAATACATAGAAAAATTTTTCTCTCAACAATAACTCAAGCTCTCAGGTAGTAGTTACCTCCTCAATTGGAGTACATATATATGATGGACCTCACCAGATAGGTCGTCATAGTTTAAATCAGGAAACCTCGCAGATATACTGGCTTCTTGTCAATTATTACTCACTATTTCGTTAGAGTATTTTTATCGAAATGCCGAGGCGTATGGCCCGATCCCATCATAATATGTGCACTGCCGAGGGTCGAACAGCACGAACCATAGATACATCTATTATATTGCCGAGGTGAACGGCCTGCTCCCATGAGAGTGTGATACATAATCCTACCGAGGTGAACGGCCTGATCCCATCATAATGTGCGCACTACCGAGGGTCGAACAGCACAAACCATAGATGTATCTATTAAACTACCGAGGCGAACGGCCCGATCCCATTAGAATAAGAATATTTAATGGTTCCTTGACCCCACTCACGAATAGACGTGTGAGTTATACATTTTTAAGGGAAACATTTTGATAAAACGCATAACGCGGGAGAAATTCGTAAGAGGAGTACAATTATTTCGAGGCAAATCATGAAGCACGGCGAATCTCTACAATAGCAAGTTTATCACTTACACAAGTCTAGTCTCAAGTCGCAACCTAAAATAAAGGAATTTCATAGGCAAGAGACAACTCAAATAGTACAATTATAGCATAGAAGGAGCCTAAGTCTACCTGGACATAACATGAATCTAGCTACGTACGGACTCTCGTCACCTTGTGCGTACGTAGACCCCGCAACAAGTAGCACATAACAAATACATCACCTAGGGGTAGTTTCCCCCTCATATAGTTAGACAAGAGACTTACCTCGCTTCGAAGTTCCATAGCCGTCTCCAACGCCACTCTAATACCTCAAACGGATGCCCGTCTCTCCAAAACTAGTCAAACAAATGTGCAAATCCATAAATATATACTCTATTACCCATAATTAATTAATTTATAACAATTCTCCACTTCGCTCGAATAGTCGATAAAGTCAACCCTAGGGCCCACGTACACAGATTTTGAAAATTTTCGAAGATAATCATTACCCATAACACCATGAACTCAAATATATAATTTATTCCAAATTTCATTTCCAAAATTGTGGTCAGAATCCAAAATTACCAAATTTCTATGTCACAACCCAATTTTACTTATAGGTCGTGATGCGTCCAATACTACAACTAGGCAAGCCAACTTAATAAATTAAGCATATACTGACAAAATTTAAAACCAAGAAAATAATAAAACCCAAATTTTACCAATGTGTGTACCAAGACCTGGTGTCACAAGTGTATGAGCATTTAGTAAATTATACAAAACTTCAAATACTGTTTGAAATAAAAATAGACAGAATGAAAATACAAGGAGAGACATTAGTAGCTGCAGAACGGCTCAGAAAGTGCAGCTCACCACTATGCCCCTGGATAACGTAGGTGTAAGACGATAGGTCCCCCACTAGTACTTGCCCCAGGTCCTGCACAAAGAAAAAATGTGCAGTAAGTGCAGTATGAGTACGAAAATAACGTGTACCCAGTAAGTATCAAGTCTAATCTCGAATTGATAGAGACGAGATGGTCGACTTTGACACTCACTATGGGTCAATAATAATAATTTACAATACAACTAGGATATTTAAATCAATATGATTTACAAAATTTCAAATAATTTATTTAATCAGCGGAAATAATCAAATTCCTTCAATTCAAATAATTTCCAATTTATCAATTAAATATCATTTACAGGAATAACAATTAATTCTTTAATGAGCAAGAATAATAATTCATTAAATTTCAAGGATTTTTCCAATTTATCAATTAGCTTCGCAAGCTGAAATAAGCTATTAAAGTATCGTGTAATTATTATTATTATTAAGCACGATTTCTGCCGAGGACGTACGGCCCGATCCAGAGTTTCGTGTACAATACCGAGGGATGTGCGGCGTGATCCATAGATGCATCTATCCTGCCGAGGCGTTCGGCCCGCTCCACAAGAAAGGAGGACATTTTCTTATGTACTTCCAGAAGGAGAGTATTTTTATTATAAGATAAATTCGGGAGGAGAACAATTTCTTTTTAGCAATTAATTGATTTAAACAGAAAATCAAGCATATGAGATTTCCATCCTTTAATATTTTTATCTAACAATTCACAATATATATTCATATATATCAATTAATATTAATTAATCAAGGAATATAATTTATACAAGTATTTCATGCTTTGAGTCCTAAACTACCCGGACTTTAGCATTTATAGTAGCTACGCACGGACTCTCGTCACCTCGTGCGTACGTAGCCCCCGCAATTAACAATAATATTTAATTTAATCCCTATGGGGAAATTTTTCCCTCACAAGATTAGACAAGAGACTTACCTCGTCTCAAAGTCGACTTTCTGATTATCGCGTCGCGTAAAATTCTCGATTCAATGCCGAAAAATTCGAAACTATCCAAAAGTTATATAAAATAATTAATATATGTTCAATAATTCGAAATTCATCTATTAAATAAATTACCCTATCCAAAATGGTAAAATTCTTAAAATTTACCCCGGGCCCACGTGCTTGGATTCTGGAAATTTTCGCATGAAAACGTTACCCATAATCTCAAGAACTTGAATATATAATTTCTACCCAATTCCATAACTATTTTCGTGGTTAAAATCTCATTTTTATAAAAATCTAGGTTTTTCACCTAAACCCTTGATTTCTAAGATTTACTAGTTATAATCTACTCATAATCTATGTATTTAACTCAAGGGGTGTAGAATTAACTTACCTCCAAATTGCTAGTTGAAATCTCTTCTCAAAAAGCTCTGAAATCGGTCAAACATGGAAGAAAAATGAACAAAAATGGACTAAGCTTCGTCCGTTTTAAGGTTCTGCCCAGACAGATTTTTCGCACCTGCGGAAGGTGTTCGCACCTGCGGAAAAGCCTCGCAGGTGCGAGATTTTCCTCTTGGACTGGCTTTGCACATGCGTCCAAAGGACCGCACCTACGCGTCCGCTTCTGCGCCCAATTCTTTGCATCTGCGATGGCCGGGCAGATCCTCCCCTTCGCACCTGCGGCTGGTGGCTCGCACCTGTGGCTGACCATGCGCAGGTGCGATCATACCAGAATCTGGAAGCTTTAGCTCTTCTTCAAAATTCCAAAATTGATCCGAGCCTCGTCCGGTTAACACTCGAGCCCCCCGGAGCCCTGCCCGAACATACCAACAGGTTTGAAATCATAAAACGGACTCGCTCGAACTCACGGAACGTGTAAAACAACATCAATCCAAGAATCATACCCCAAACCAAATTGAATCAAACTTAAGAACTTTAAGTTCTTCAATTTACTTCCAATGCGCCGAAATATACTTAAACTACTTGGAATGACACGAAATTTTGTGTGCAAGTCTTAAATCACTATACGGAACTATTCCCAAACTCGGAATTCCAAACGGACTTCAATTACTCAAAAACCTACTCTAAACCAAATTTAAAGAACTTTAAACCTTCAAATAGTTGATTTTCACTATTAAGCGCCAAAATGCTCCCGGGTTATCCAAATCCTGATTCGAACATACGCCCAAGTTCGAAATCATCATACGAACCTATTGGAACCGTCAAATCTCGATTTCGGGGTCGTTTTCTCAAAATGTTGACAGAAGTCAAACTTGTCCATTTAAAGCTAACTTAAGGAACCAAGTGTTCCGATTTCAACCCAAACGCTTCCAAATCCCGAACCAACAATCCCCGCAAGTCATAAATTAATAAAAGCATGTTCGGGGAATTATATTTAGGGAACGGGTTTCTAAAAGTTAAAATGACCGATTGGGTCATTACATTCTAGGTTTCTTAAAAACTCCCACAATTACTACAATTTTCCATGTTTAAATCCACATGTAGATCATGTATTTAACTCACAACAGTAGGGATCACTTACCTCATGACGGATGAGAAAAATGGCACTCCAAAATCGCCCCCAAGGCCGGCTCCAATGAGAGAAAAGAGGTAAAATGAGAAAAAACCCGATTTTGCTAACTTATACAATCTACCCAGGCGGCCTTTGCATCTGCGAAGCCAATGGCCGCTTCTGCAGCACAAAGTCTGCTTCTGGGGAAAACGCTGGAGGCCGCCCCTTCGCACCTGCGGACAAGGTCTCGCTCCTGCGACACCGCAGGTGCGCAAATCTCTCTTGCTCCTGCACTCCACTCCGCTTCTGCGCTCGAGGAAACCGCATCTGGACCATCGCAGATGCGAAAAAAGTCTCGCACCTATGACCACTACCAGCTCGCCCAGGACCGCTTTTGCGACTCAATTTCGCTTCCGCAATCACGCAGGTATGGAAAACATCATCGCACCTGCGACCCCAGTCCAGTCCTGCACAGGTCGCTTCTGCGAGCTACTGCCCCACTCCTGTGGCACCGCACCTGCGGTCTTTCCTGCGCAGGTGCTAAAACGCCAGCAGCCAAAATTCCTAGCATTGCCTCCATTTCAAATTTCAATTCGATTTCGATCTGTTTCAAACCCGAGGCCCCCCGGGACCCCGTCCAAACATACCAACACATCCCAAAATATGATATGGATTTAGTTGAAACCTCGAATCACGTCAAACAACCTCAAATTTACAAATCGACGGCCAACCTTTCTTTCAACTTTCCAACCTTCAAATTTTGCCGAACGCGTCCGAATTACACTTAAACATCCCGGAATGATGCCAAACTTTACGTGAAAGTCACAAATCACTATAAGAACCTATTCCAAGGATCGGAACTCCAAACGGATATCGATAACATAAACATCCAATTCAAACCAAACTCATGAAATTCTAAAACTTTCAAAAATGCCAACTTTCCATAATAAGCATCGAATTACTCTCGGGTGATCCGATACACAACCCGAACATACGCCCAAGTCCGAAATCATCATACAAACCTATCAAATCTTCAAATCTTGATTTCGAGGTTGTTTAGTCAAACTTTAGTCAACTCTTCCAACTTAAAGCTTCCGAATTTAGAATTTTCCATCCGAATCAACTCCGAACTTCCCGAAATTAAATTTCAACCACACGTACAAGTCATAACACCTGAAGTGAAGCTACTCAAGGCCTCAAACCGTTGAACGACGCGCTAGAGCTGAAAATGACCGGTCGATTCGTTACATTCTCCCCCACTTAAACATACGTTCGCCCTTAAACGTGCCAAGAACTGCCCCAGAGTTGTCCTAAATCATAGTTTAACACCTCGTGCACCTGCCCTTGCCACCACTACCTAGTTGAGCATATTAGCTCGAGCCAGACTGAAGATCCTCCCTATAACCTTAACTAACAAGCTTTAGAACCAAATTCCAACTTTCGAATTTCTCTACAAAACCTGATTCTAACATATGAACACCATATCAATCACTACACACTGTACCAAAACATGATCGTACACCTTTGTTGATTTCACACCATGCACCGCATAATTCACATATCCATAATACATCCTCAGACCACAACAGCTGAAATTTCACAAATTTGATACCCGCAATACACCTCATAACACATGTAGGCCCTGTTCCAACTCTCGCAATACTGCCACGATGAAAGAGATGTGTAGAAACTCATAACCACATGTCAAAACAATAAGTCATGGGATCTCTCCTCTTGACAAGAACCATTACCTCATTCTAAACTGAATAGCGATATTTGCTCTTTAATATAACCTACATAACTCTGATCGCACTGATCCCAGGTCCAATAATCTCGTCTCACCCAATACAAGCTACTCGGGCAATAAGCCACCTTAAACATCGTCTAGAATCTCATATGATGCCACCAAAGTGCCAACAAGCTACAAACTCGAATGTGATACATAAGGAAAAACGAACTCTGGAAAAAGAACTACCCGACCCGCGTAACGAATAAAATGGCCGAAGCGATGCAATGAACCTTTCTCAGATAATGAGAAACAAATACACAAAATAAGTATAGGGGGACGTACTCAACATCTCACTGTTGCGGCGTGCAACCCGATCCACACATGATACAGTTGCGGGATGCAACCCGATCCAAATAACGTAACAGTGGCGGCATGCCACCCGATCCACACATAACAATAAATAAGGACGTACCCATCAAGCCATAATGCTTATACCTACGGAATACCGAATATCGTCCACAAGCACGCCAAGTGCAAAGATACAACTCCGGGGAGACGAATAACGCAATATGCCACAAACCCAAGCACAACTAAGGCGCGATAAATGACCTAAATCTCGAGAGCCATCCTGCTCATATAGCACCACAAGCTACATGGGACCTCAACACATGTTTGAATAATCAAGACGTCTCAATCCGGAACAACTCCCACAATTCACAACCAAAGGAATAGACTCTCACATTAACGATAGTACCATAATCTCCATGCTTGGTTTCAATCTTTTACAATCAAGTGACTAACATGTCACATTTATACAGATTTCCCCGCGGGATACTCTCCCACGACCCTTCGCACCAGGTAGCAAAGTCTGCACATCCATACCACCAACCGTTCTAATTCTGTAAAGCAAATCAAGAATCTGCAAATCAATACACCAAGCTGCTTTCACAGAACGCCGTTCTCATGTGACACTAAAGAAAATGTCAGCTTACTCTGAACATCTAAATTCTCCCCTGCTCATCCGAGCTCGTGACATTCTTGTCAACACTGAACCGCAACCTTGATCCTCAACTTTCAAATTCCCATGCCGCTCACTGCACCTATCATACCGCTACGCGAGAATACACGAATTCATCATAGCCCCTGAACTACCAGTAGAATAAATACTTCATTGGCTAGAAACCTTTCACTTAGCTCATTTCAGAAGAGCCAATGCAATACGCAACTGAATCCCCGAACCACAAAAAAATACAAACCTTAAGTCGTCATCTAAACCGCCATGACTATTCCAGAATCCATTTACACCACAAGGCCATTTGAATCAAATACCTCCCAAATCAATCAAGTTGTGGTGACTGTCAAGCCCACGGGTACAACCACAAACCACATGTATAACTTCACGCGCTGAAGGAACTGATCATTGCCACAATCATGCTGATTCAACCATTACTAACCAACCCAACTTCTTCCAATTTACTCTCGACCTACCTTGGAAATAATAATAGCTCCATTCACAAACATAATGAACCAAATCCGCACTCATCCCGAGTGACCCGTATCACGAGACCACATCGTCTCAATACTTTTGAACCATCTCATACTCTCCTCATGCACACAATAACATCTCCGACTAGTATACCCATTCTGCATGCCTTCCACGAATCCGAAGCTATTTCTTCCTTTACTCCAATACTGCACCGCATACCCAATGATAACATAGAACATTCCAAGTTTCGTTCGCAATCTACTGCGAAAACTTGGTCCTTAATCACACTACGAACCCGAAATCCTTAGGCACTATACTTTAATTCTTGAACCCACTAGAACCGTTGTTGAGAGTCACCCATTCTAACCTAGTCCCGAATATAATCAAACTCTAACACGCTGCTAGCACATGAACACCCTCTCAGAGAAGCAACCGGCTTCCCTTGTGCATCACATCCACAAAAAGCATAAACTCTAAGTTTTCCCAAAACCTGCACCTAAATCGATAAAGTGAAGTATAGCACATATTCATCACGTTCCTTGCTCGAATTACCCCTGATATTTTCTTTTCTTAGTCATAAATAATCCACTAACGCATTGATAACCAGAAACTGCACAAGCAGACAACCACGCAATCCAATCGTAGACGGTGGGCTCCCCCACTTAGCTCTAAGCTACCATCACTCTTTGTAGAAACCTCATCAAAATCACGCAACTGCTAACATGTTCACAGGGGATAACCTACCTGTGGTATTCCATACCGACATCTTCCAATAACGTTGCACCGGGTACAACTACAACGAGTTCAGTAAACCCTCCTGAGCCCATGCTCGTCCACCAGCTGTACAAGTATGTTCCTTCCCCATTGACATCAACTGAAAGTCCAACAATACCTTCCAAACTCAAAGTCATGTTGCATCCGAAATGATAATCAAATCTTCACACCCCTCTTCATTTCAAGCAAACTCCTTTCTATTATATTCAATCTTTCTCTGTACAATAACCATTATTCCAATTATAATCTGTGGACCTAGTCACTTTCCACCATGCCACCCAAATCGCTCTAATCTTCCTCAAGGTACGTAATTGTCCTACCACATAATCTATATGCTACTCTGCCACTCCCACTTCGGTCAAACTATTTCTTTTAAGCAACTTCTCTACCTCTGATTTTTATACTTGGCCTGCTAGTAATCCAACCACTACGAGACACCTCCCTCCATGTCCTTCCTCATACTCTGCTGCCCAAATGTTGCCACAAATCAAATCCATACATGTAGCACAGGGACTAATGAATTGCTACCAACTCTAAACCTCCTAGAAGATCATCTTTCTCGAGCCATCAACACTAGAAACACCAATTTGATTCTGAAACTGCTACACTCCGCTATCTCTGACCACCGCTTCTTAGGCGCCACTTTCCCAACATCCTGCCTTGAAGGCAAATTGAAGAAGACCATAACCCCAGCGAACCTTAATGCATTCCACCAAGGATGACGATACCACATCACAAATGAGAATTCTACCACGCTCGAAAATACCAAGTCCCGTCACTTCATCAACCAAGGCCTAAACATCCATAGTCCGGTTGCCTTTCCTTTGCTGGAATTAAATGATGAACCTCTAAATCATGCACTGAGAAATCCTCCTTTCAAGTCATTCACTGCCTCGACACATAAACAAGAACCCTACCATTACACCAACATTGTGCGATAACAACGCATAAACATCATAGCAATCCGTGCATAATCTCGAAACCATAGGGAACCCCGATACTAAGCCGAAACAACAGAATATCCTTTCACAAGGCGTCGATAATAGCCTGCCCGAACATGCAGGGAAAAATATCATGCACCACGTCTACGGTACCACTATAACTCCTCAATGCCCAATTGATAACAAGCGCCCCACGTCGCGTAAGATTGAGTAGGAAGGAAATAAAGGCACATGCCTCAATGGAATCAAACCGCACGATGAGGAAATCAAGAAGGTAAGTGCTCCTAACAGCCCTGTAGCCTCTCGAAGATGAGTACAGACGTCTCCGTACCGATCCGCATGACTCTACTAGACTAGCTCATGACTCGTGAGACCTAAGTGAACCTAACGCTCTGATACCAAGCTGTCGCGACCCAAAATCCATTATAGGTCGTGATGGCGCATAACGCCACCGTCAGGCAAGCCAACGGTGATTGATCAATTTAATTACTTATTTTATTACTTTGAAATCATAATTTATATTCATTAAATAGTATGAAATAGAATTTATAGGTAAATTGTTATAACCCATGTTTTCGTACGTACGAGTACGTCGTAAGTCAATTGATGTAAGCTCAAAAATGAAATCATATTTGAAAAGTTTACAAAGTAAGTTAATCATATTACCTCGGAGGTTACAAATATTGAAGATCATGAACAACAAGTACAAATATGGTTGGAAAGTTCAGAAGCTAAAGGAATTGAAAAACATAATATTTCGTCGAAAATCGACAAATTGGGAATGTTATAGCATGTACTTTTGGAGTGAGACCAGGGTGTTTAACATGATAAGGAGGCTATGTTATGATTTATATTAGTCGTATGATAGTCGTGTGTTATATTCTGAAGTCAAGCGAGTGGTGGAACAAAAGTCGATGAAAGTTATCACAAGTTACGTTCATAAGTTTTACTGAAACTTTGGGTCCAATGTAACTGACATTTTCTCCCAATATACGTAGATTTATGGGGTTTTCCACCCATCAAATTAAAGATCTATGAGTCTAATTTCCAACGCATTAAACTGTTTGTCAATACGACATCAGAGTAGAGAGATATGGGAGTTTTTCCGAGACTGCGTAGACTATCACCTACTTGCTTAAACGAAAATCCAAAAAACTGGGCCTGTTCGGGTCGTCCATAAATGGGCCAATTCGGGTCGTTCAAAGAGGCCTTTTTAAAGGCCTATCCCCTTCATATATTAGGCTGATAATAGGGAAAAATAACCAGACTTAATCTCTGCAAAAATCCTCCCAAACATTTCCCACAAACCCCAATTGATTTTCTCTCCCTTTCAAGTTCTAATTGGAGGTAAAGCCTAGAGTTTGAAGAACCAAGATAGGAGCTGAGTTATCCAACAAATAAGGTAAGTTTACTTCTCTCTTTCATCCATTTTTTTCTGCTGTATATGCATAGTAAGTCGTTCTATATTTGTAAGAACTCACGGGACGGTGATCGGAAGCCGTGAGTTTGAGTTATTCACTTGTAGTGGACTGTTTTGTGGACTGCTTTATGGACTGTTTTGTGGTGCTGTTGGGCAGCGTGTTTTACTACTGTTTTGTGGAGTTTTGGAGGAGGAAGGGTGTGGATAAACACCACATAAATGCAGGATGCTGGGCTGGTCGTTCATCATAACAATTTCGGGTTGTTGACACTACTACGGTGGTCGTTTTGTGTATGAAGAGATTGGGTTGTGTTGGGCTGTTTTGTAGTATTGTGTGGTGTGCATAAGGTTAGAAACTAATGTATATATGTTGTTATTGTTGTTTTTGGTGTTGTGGTGTTATCTTGAATTTGGAGGAAGTAAGGATTATAGGGGAGATGCTGTCCGTTTTAATACAAAATAAGCTTGCCGTTCGTTGTGCGTTAGTTGTACCTTTTATAACTTAATGATAGTATTATTATCGTTGTTGTAGATTAAGGTGAGAAAAGGCGAGTTCAAGTTGGTGATTAGAAAGATTGTGATAAGGTATGTTAAGGCTAAACCTTTCTTCATTTTGGCATGATCTCGTAACTACATGAGTTTGATAACGAGGCATAAAGAGAAGTTCGTATTCCTGAATTTATTCACATTATCCTAGTCTCAGAAGTTACAGTATTCTCCCATATCGGTACTTCATATTCAGTTTAGTATTGTCCTATTTCAGCTAAGAGAGCAGAAAGTATATATATACAGTGTTACAGTATTTTTTACCACCATCGAGCTATAATCGGTGGGCAGGCCCCTATTGGGCAACCTCTGATCAGATGGTAAGTTATATACCGAGCCTACTGTGGCCGAGCGCCTATGAGCGAGCCCAGAATGGCCGAGATACAGAGCCTAGTATGGCCGAGCGCCTATGAGCGAGCCTACTATGGCAGGGCAGTTACACATACCAAGCCTTATAAGGCCGGACAACTATTTTACATACTATATGGAGAGAGTTGAGTCAGTATTAGTAGGTAAGCATATCTTCAGATTATTTTTGACTCCCAGTTACATTCCGTTATTATATCATCAATTCGGTTTCAGCTTTCAGTTATTTTGTTGCCTTACATACTCAGTACATTATTTGTATTGACGTCCCTTTGCTGGGGACACTGCATTTCATGCCTGCAGGTCCTGATAGACAGCTGGATAGACCTTCCCAGTAGACAGAGCCAAATATCAGCTTGGTTGGTAAGCTCCACTTCCCCGGAGTTACCAGGTCTAGACCTTGGAGTCCGTTTTATATATATACAGGTTTGATGGGTAGGTCGAGGCCCTGTCCCGACCATGATACAGTTCAACTATCTCTAGAGGCTTGTAGACAAGTCCTGTATAGTTTGTATAATACTATATGAGTTTTTGGGTATGTTTACCCTTTAGATGAGACAAACGATATTTTCAGATGATTCAGAATATGGCCTCATCGGCCTAGGTTGAGGGTTATTCCTCTAGAGTTCACAGTTACAGAGTGGTACGCTCGGGCCGAGTATGGTACCGGGTGCCGGCCACGCCCCTTCAGGTTTGGGGCGTGACATAAATGATAATATTTACATGAACTACAATAATGAACAACTCGTAGGAACCCCCCAAACCCGGTGTCACAAGTGCACGAGCATCAACTAGGAAATATAATTAAATACAACATCTATCTGGAATACAAATCAGACAGGAGAATATAAATAACTCTAATGGAGACTCTGCAAGCTGCGGATCATAACATGGAATGCAGCTCACGCTGAAGTCCCCGCAATAACCGCGCCTTTGCGCCCAAAAGGCCACCAGACATATATGTACCTGCACAATAAGTGTAGCATGAGTACGTAAATCAATGCATACCTAGTAAGTATCTAGCCTAACCCTAGAGAAGTAGTGACGAGGGGTCGACATCGACACTTACTAGTGATCTAATAAGACAGATACAGTAGAAGTATACAGATGTGAGCCAGAGTAAATAAACGAAACAACAAGTATAAATACATTGTAAAATTTTCCTCTCAGCAATAACTCAAGCTCTCAGCTAGTAGTTACCTCCACAATCGGAGTGCATATATATAATGGACCTCACCCGATAGGTCGTCACAGTTCAAATTAGGAAAACTCGCAGATATACTGGCTTCTTGTCAATTATTACGCACGATTTCGTAAGAGTATATTTATAGAAATGCCGAGGCGTACAACCCGATCCCATCATAATATGTGCACTGTCGAGGGTCGAACTACACGAACCATATATACATCTATTATATTGCCGAGGAGAACGGCCCGCTCCCATGAGAGTGTGATAAATAATCCTGCCGAGATGAACGATACGATCCCATCATAATGTGCGCACTGCCAAGGGTCGAACGGCACGAACCATAGATGAATCTATTAAACTACCGAGGCGAACGGCCCGATCCCATTAGAATAAGAAGCTTTAACGGGTTATTGACCCCACTCACGAATAGACGTGTGAGGTATAAATATTTAAGGGAAACATTTTGATGAAATGCATAATGCGGGAGAAATTCGTAAGAGGAGTACAATAATTTTGCGGCTAATCATGAAGCCCGTCGAATCTCTACAATAGCAAGTTTATCACTCTACACAAGTCTAGTCTCAAGTCGCAACGTAAAATAAAGGAATTTAATAGGCAAGAGATAAAAAGGTTCTGGTAATTTTGTGAAATATAATTTTCTTATTTCTTTGCCTTCTTCTGTATTATATGTTCCTTTATAATAATATTCTTTAAATGCACAAGTATATTCGTCTATATAGCACATATTACATATTGCTAATTTTGTTATTAGGTTTTTATTTATTTGTTTTTCCTTATTTTGTTCTTCAATTTCTGTAGTCATACTACTAAATTCGTTTCTTATGGCTATTTCATATTTGTATAATATTTCTATATTTGTTGTTGCTATTTCACCATTAAATTTTTTATTACTTCTTAAGGTATCTATACTTTCTTTTGTTAAATTGTGCAACCATAATTTTACTGTTCCTATGAGTGTTCTTTCTATATATCCTGGTGTTTCTGCCATTCCTATTTTATTATCTACCAATTGTTTAGATAAATATCCTATCCATAGTTGGATTGTTTTATTTATATCTGCTACGCAATCTAAATCTAAAAAGTTATATTGTTCAGATATTGGTTTTGGTGTCCATTTCCTATTTAGTCTACTATCCCATAGTGTATTATTTCTATTATGTTGTTCATAGTTAGCTGTATAATAATTTGGGTATAATCCTTTTGGATTTTTAACACCTGATGTACTAGGTTTTTCATCCATATCTACATCTTCTGTATTTATTTCTATATTTTTTATTTTTTCTATATTTTCTAAAAGTTCGGTATATGTTTCACTTATTTCACTTGATTCTGACTTTTGGTCATTTATATTGTTATCTATTTCTTCAATTCTATCTATTTCATCAATTCTGGGAATTTCTTCTGGTTGTAATATTTGTTTAAATTTATTTATCTCATCTGTTAATTCTATTTCTTTATTTTTCTCTCTTTGCTTGTTTTCATATAGTGCTTTTAACATGTTTAATTCTTTTTCTAATGCTATAATTTTTGTGTTTTTTGTTTCTTCTAATTGTTGTATTTCCTTGTTTGCTTGATTTTTAATAATTTCAATTTCTTTTTTCTTATCAATTTCTTCATTTTCTTTACTTATTCTCGTCATAGCTGTCAGGCTATCTTCTAATCTTGCTGTTTCTTTTTCTATCATTAGGTATAATTGGTCTCCTATTTTTTTATATCTTCTGCCTAAATTTGAAAATATTATTTTTATTTTCAATCCATCTTGGTTTTCATATGTTTTTTCGTCTATAGCAAATTCTTCTTTGTTCATTTTTAATCTATAGCTCTGATACCATTTTTACTTAGGTTGTTCTGGTTTTAAAAGTAGCCTGTTTTTTTATTCATAATCGAAAGGCTATTTAAAGATTACAAAATGACTCTTACTGTTCATGAACGACTTTTACTGTTCATGAGACTGACTCTTACTATTCATGAACGACCTTTACTGTTCATGAGACTGACTCTTACTTTTATAAAGTAAAGAACTATTTACTTTACGACTTTTACAAAAAACAAAATAACATTATTTAAAAAAGAAAAAGAATCTAAATCTTTTGCTTTATCTTGTCTGCCATAGTTTTTTTGTCGTCTAGCTTGTCGTCTTCTTCTCGGTTATTCCAGTTGTACGTCTGGAACAATGTTATCTTCTTCTTTGCATTTTGAGCATATGTGGTCTGGATATTTGTGGCTGATTAGCTTGCAATATCTTGTTAACAGTTCTGGAGAAATGAAGTTTGTCCTTATAGCTCTTGTAGTTGTAGGTTGTTCTGGTTTTAAAAGACTTAAGACCCATTGTCTTAATTCCTCCATATCTGCTTCTCGTATTTCTCTGCAATTTGAATATATCATTGTTTGTTCTCTTGAATAATAACTCCAAATAGCATTCTGATTTAGGTAGTTGTTTGCCAGCTCATTTAGTATAGTGGATATTCCAATAATCCTTTTATTTGCATAAAAGTCTGGAATATTTATTTTTTCTATCTCTTCTTGTTCTTCTATTCTTTCTGGTACGAGCATTTCTCTTGTAAGTCCGATCTTGATAACTTGTATAATAGGCTTTATCTCTTCATATAATATCTCTGCTGTGGCTGAATAAAATCGTATATAGAATAATGTTCCTTTAGTTATTCTTTTGTATTGCATAAATGCTCTGTGTAGCTCTGGTATGGTAGCTATCTCTTGTCCTGTTTGTGTATATACAGTATCTAGTAATCCATAATTATAGCAAGTGGCTACTAGTTTTGCATTTGTATTTGGTAGGGCTATTAATTTATTGTATCCAGTTAGATAATGGGTAATATAATCTTCATTTGGATTCTGGGTAGTTTGGGATCTTGGGTTTTTGTTTAAAAAATTTTGTATTTTGTGTATATTGTCTATATATGTACGGGTTATATGGTTGTATGTCTTTTTGGCTTGGTTCAGACTTTCTTTGTAGGTATTTATCTGAGGTGGTAGGAATATTTCGTTCTGGGTATTTTGGATATTTTTCTGTACGAACGGTTTTGAAAATAAATTGTTCATATTTATGTTTGTGTATCTGGGTTTAATTTCTTCCTTCTTCTTTGCAGATGCACTGCTAGCTGTGCTGCTTCCTGCAACTGTATTTAGCAAACTGTTATGAGTTTTTAGGTGTTTCTCAACGTCACCTTCTAGCTCTGGAATTTTAGAGACTTCCGATCGTCTTATCTCCGCATTTTTTGAGTCATGCTGTTGACTACTAGCTGTTTTTCTTATTATCTGTATCTCTTCATCCATACTTTTCACTTTCTTACAAAGTGTAGTCATGGCTAAGAGTAGATTTTCCATTGTATTATCTGGGTCGGTTTGGGTAGCTTTGTCTTGACAAGTAATCTGCAACAACATTCTTGTTAGTAGTGATTATTTCAATTGTAAATGTAAAGTTTAATATATTTAATACCAGTCTTCATATTTCTTTTGTTGTAACTGAATCTTGTACTTTTCTGGTTATCTACCATTTTACTTGGGTATTATCTGTTCTTACAATAAATCTGTGGTAAACTATATATGGTTCAAATGCTAATAAATATTTATATAATACAAATAATTCTTTTCTATTTATCTCCCATTTTTCTTGTGGTTCAGTATAAGATCCTGAATAATATCTGCAATGATGTTCTATTTTTTCTTTATCATATTTATATTTAAGAACTCCTCCATAACTATGATTACTCGAATCTGTTTCTACAATATAAGTAAATTTCTTGTTCTCATCTGGAAAGTATAATTTTGGTAGTTTCTTACACAATATTTTAATCTTCCTTATTTGTTCCTTATCTTTTTCATCGAACCCATATTCTACATCCTTTTTCAGTTTTTTCTGTAAAGGTTTTAGGTTTTCTACTAATTTAGGTATATATTCTCTTACTTGGTTTACTAATTCTAAAAATGATTGTAATTTCTTTTTTGTATCTATGTTTTCATCAAGATTGATTATTTTTTGTACTATGTGTATTTGCATTTTTATTCCATTTTTATCTATTTGTATTCCTAAAAATTCTATCTGATTCTTCATAATTTCTGCTTTGGTTTTGCTTAAACTTATACCGGAGTTTTCTATAATATGTATGAATTTTTCTAATAATTTTATATGTTCATCTTGTGTTCTTGAATATAGTAATATATCATCTATATATACTATGCAATTCTCTAGTTGGTTAAAATAGTTATCCATAAAATGTTGGTATCTTCCTGGTGCATTTTTATATCCAAATGATAAAATATTCCATTCATAAAATCCTTGTGGTACTGTAAATGCTGTTAGTTTTTTAGATTCATCTTCTAGTTTTAAATGGTAAAATCCTGATTTACAGTCAAATTTACTAAAGTAATTATATCCTTAGATTTGTCTTATTTTTAATATCTTGTTAGGTATTGGGTAATTATATGTTTTAATTTTTGTATTTAAATTTCGGTAATCTATAACCATTCTGCTTTTTCCTCTTTTTTGTTCACTATGTTTATTTACTATAAATGCTGGACTTGTATGTTTACTATTACTTTCTTGTATATACTTGTTATCTAATAATTCTTTTATATGCATTTTAAATTCTGCTAAATCATCAAAGTTATATTTTAAGGGTTTTTGTGTTATTATACTATTTTCTTCTATTAATTCTATTTTTATTTTTGTCTTATGTTTATTCCATCCTTTTAGAGGGTTATCATTATATAATTTTTCTAATTTATTTTGGATTATTTTTACTTTGTCTATTGAAAATATGATAATTTCTAATTGAGTAGTTGTATTTCTACTTATATTTTCTAATTTTTGTGTGATTTTTTTATTTTCTCGTATCCATTCTGTAGTTTTTCGTTGTTTATTATTTACTCTTTTTGCTCCTACTTTATTTTTACATGGTGTGGTAAACCACCAGTGTGTTCTTGTTATTATATGTGGGTATAATTTATCTAAAAATGGCATTCCTAGTAACATATCTTTTGTAGTGAATTCAAAGTTATATATTTCTTCTATAGTTAATATTTTATCCCATATTTGTATTTTTACATTCTTGGCTTTGTAGTTAATCATACTACCTTCATTATTAAATCTTGTTACTACCATAGGTGTTTTTAATTTTTTCCATTTATCCGTTGGTAAATAATTATATTTACATATATTAGCTTATGCCCCTGTATCTATCATTGGTGTATAGTATCTATTATAATATCCTTGTACTATGACTTTTGCGAGTATATATATTTTCATTCTTCTGTTCTTTTTATTATTATTTTCTTATCTTTGTATGTTATGGTTAATTGCTTATCTCCTAGACTGTATGGTTTTACCTTTTCTAACCATTTTATTCCTAGTGTAATATTTTCATTTTCGTTTTCTTGATATATTTTAAATTGTATTATTAGAGGTATTCCTCCAATAATTATTTCTTTTTCTGTTATTTCTTCGTTTATTATTAATTCTTTAGGTAATTCAGGGCATAATTGTTCAGTAGTTATTATTTCAGTTTCTGTTACTAATTCTCTTGTAATATAGTTTTCTTCTTGTCCTGTATTTATTAATATTTAATATTTTCTTTGTTCCATGATTCCAGTTATATAGTAGTGGTATGTATTTATTTTTTTTTTTGTGTTTTTTATTAAAATTTTTGGGATTATATATTCTCTTCTTGATGTACTTATTCTTGATGATGTTGGTGTTTCATAAGTTAATTGGTTTGGCATATTTGATGTACTTAATCTTTCTTTTACTATTTCTAAATCTTCTTCCATGTCAATTTCTTTATAACTATATTCATTATTGTCAATAACTGTAACTATTCTTTCAAACGGGTTTTCTATTTTAATTTTATTAATTTTATTTTTTGCTGCTATTTTATGTTTTGTTGTTAAGACGTATAGATTTTTACATCTAGCTGTAAATATTTTATTTCCAGATGTTAATTCTATTCTTGACATTTTCCAGTATAATACTAATGATTTATCTATATTCCTATCGTTTATTGCTATTGAATAATTGGCACTTATTATGAATTTGAATTTTTGATATATGAGATTTCCTTTTATTGCACTTATTATGCTTTTTTCTATAGGTTGAATTATTCTATCATCTGCTAAATATATTTCTATAGGGGTATCTATTCCTTCCCTAAAACATGCTTTTATTAGTATTTCAGTTCCTCCTAGGTGTACATATTTAATTGGGTTTTTTGCCTTTATATCTTGTATTTCTTTATTTATTATTCTTTTGTTTATTATTGGTATTTTGGCTTTTCCTTTTGTATATTTACAGTCAATTATATGTTCTTTTTGGCTAACCACGTAATATTCTTCTTTTTGTCTTTTGAACCAATTTTTTATTGTAGGTACTTCAAATATTTTTTCGACACTGAGGTCTAATTCTTTTCCTTTTATTTGTTCAAATATATTATTATCAAATATAATTTTTTGTTCTGAGGATTCTTCATCCTTATATTCTTCTCGTGTTATTACTTCTATTTCTTTTTCAGTCATTAGGTTTCATCATCTTCTTTAATTATTTCATCTTCTATTTCATCTTCTATATCTGATATTTCATATACACTATCTTCACTATCTAGTTCATAATCTATATATTCCATCTGCATATATTCTTCATCATTAATTATGATTTCGGTTATTTGCTTTTTCTTTAGGTTCCTAGGTGCTTTACAGTCTTTAGCTATATGTCCTAATTTTCCACAATTATAACAAATACATTCTGTTAGTTTCTTTTTTGGTCTAAATGGTCTTTTAGCCTGATAATTTTTTACATAATATCTTTTTCTTGGTTTTTTATTTTTATATTTTGACTTATATTTATTATATTTCTTTGTTTTCCATTTTTTATTATATTTATCTGTATCTGTACATCCAAATTGTGGTGCTGTTTTATTTTTACAACATCTTAAGTTTTTTTATTAATATTCTTTCTATTTTTGTTTCTTCTTTATATTTTTCACATAACTGTACAAACCATTGTTGTAGAAATTTTATCCTAGCTCCTAAAGTATCTGTTACTCCTGCTTCATTCCAATCTTTTATTATTTTAGTATTAAAAGGTTCTGGTAATTTTGTGAAATATAATTTTCTTATTTCTTTGCCTTCTTCTGTATTATATGTTCCTTTATAATAATATTCTTTAAATGTACAAGTATATTCGTCTATATAGCACATATTACATATTGCTAATTTTGTTATTAAGTTTCTATTTATTTGTTTTTCCTTATTTTGTTCTTCAATTTCTGTAGTCATACTACTAAATTCGTTTCTTATGGCTATTTCATATTTGTATAATATTTCTATATTTGTTGCTATTTCACCATTAAATTTTTTATTACTTCTTAAGGTATCTATACTTTCTTTTGTTAAATTGTGCAACCATAATTTTACTGTTCCTATGAGTGTTCTTTCTATATATCCTGGTGTTTCTGCCATTCCTATTTTATTATCTACCAATTATTTAGATAAATATCCTATCCATAGTTGGATTGTTTTATTTATATCTGCTACGCAATCTAAATCTAAAAAGTTATATTGTTCAGATATTGGTTTTGGTGTCCATTTCCTATTTAGTCTACTATCCCATAGTGTATTATTTCTATCATGTTGTTCATAGTTAGCTGTATAATAATTTGGGTATAATCCTTTTGGATTTTTTACACCTGATGTACTAGGTTTTTCATCCATATCTACATCTCCTGTATTTATTTCTATATTTTTTATTTTTTCTATATTTTCTAAAAGTTCTGTATATGTTTCACTTATTTAATTTGATTCTGACTTTTGGTCATTTATATTGTTATCTATTTCTTCAATTCTATCTATTTCATCAATTCTGGGAATTTCTTCTGGTTGTAATATTTGTTTAAATTTATTTATCTCATCTGTTAATTCTATTTCTTTATTTTTTTCTCTTTGCTATTTTTCATATAGTGCTTTTAACATGTTTAATTCTTTTTCTAATGCTATAATTTTTGTGTTTTTAGTTTCTTCTAATTGTTGTATTTTCATGTTTGCTTGATTTTTAATAATTTCTATTTCTTTTTTCTTATCAATTTCTTCATTTTCTTTACTTATTCTCGTCATAGCTGTTAAGTTATCTTCTAATCTTGCTGTTTCTTTTTCTATCATTAGGTATAATTGGTCTCCTATTTTTTTATATCTTCTACCTAAATTTGAAAATATTATTTTTATTTTCAATCCATCTTAATTTTCATATGTTTTTTCGTCTATTGCAAATTCTTCTTTATTCATTTTTAATCTATAGCTCTGATACCATTTTTAGTTGCCTTTGTTTATTTTTAGTGTCCTTTCTATTTTTATTTAATTTCATTTATAATTTAGTCAGATGTAAAAGCTTTTTCATAATATTCTTTTTGTAGTGGAATTAGTCTAATTATTTCTTTTAAACTTTCTAATATATATTCTATATATTCTATATCTTGGGTTCTTTGATATTCTTCTATATTAGTTTTTACTAGATTTGTTAGTAATTTTATACTGTCGGTAGTTTGTTGCCAATATTGTAGGTATATATTATTCATTATGTGTTGTCGAAATACAAATCTAATTCATATAAATCTATTTTTGGTATAATTAATTCTATCCAATTCTGTCCATTATTTCTGTTATTTCAAAGGTGAGTAATTTTTCATAGATTATTCTTCTTACATCATTATTAATATCTTTCAGTATATATAGTATAAGTATTTTATAACTAAGATCGTCATCTATTAAGTAGGTGTTCATTTTATCATATGATTTGCTAAACATATTCCTTTTAATCTCTATGTCTATTATCCTTATTCATCATATTATAATAAGTTATTTTAATCATCTTTTCTGGTCACTACCATGATTTTCTGCTTCAATCAGTTACCCTAACAGCGCTTCAACTTTGTTTACTCCCCTAAACGGCCTCTCTGCCTACCGGTTTCAACCTTAGGATGCATAGTCTGGGCTTACTTATTCTTAGCATATTTTCATGGAGACTTATCTAGCTCCGAAGTTCCATAGTCGGCTCCAACGCCACTCTAACACCTCAAACCGATGCCCGTCTCTCCAAAACTAGTCAAACAATTGTGCAAATCTATAAGTATATACTCTATTACCCATAATTAATCAATTTATAATAATTTTTCACTACGCTCGAAAAGTCAATAAAGTCAACCCCCGGGCCCACGTTCCCAGATTCCGAAAATTTTCGAAGATAATCATTACCCATAATACCACGAACTCAAATATATAATTTATTCCTAATTCCATTTTCAAAACCGTGGTCAAAATCCAAAAAAACCAAATTTCTAGGTTTCTTACAAAATCTCACAATTACTACAATTTTCCATGTTTAAATCCACAAGTAGATCATGTATTTACCTCACAACAGTATGGATCACTTACCTCATGAAGGATGACAAAAATGGCACTCCATAATCGCCCCCAAGGCCGGCTCCACTGAGAGAAAAGAGGTGAAATGAGCCAAAATCTGATTTGGCTAACTTATACAATCTGCCCAAGCGATCTTCGCATCTGCGAAGCCATTGGTCGCTTCTACGGCATCGCTTCTGTGGCACAAAGTTCGCTTCTGCGGAAAACACTGGAGGTCACCCTTTCGCACTTGCGGACAAGGTCCCGCTCCTACGACACTAAAGGTGTGCAAATCCCCCTCGCTCATGCGCTCCACTCCGCTTCTACGCTCCAGGAAGCCGCATTTACGCCATCGTAGATGCGGAAAAAGTCTCGCACCTGCGGCCACTGCCCAGCTCGCCCAGGACCGCTTATGTGGCTCAATTCCGCTTCCGCGATTACGCAGGTGTAGAAAACATCATCGCACCTGCGACCCTAGTTCAGTCCTGCCCGGGTCGCTTCTGCGAGCCACTGCCCCGCTCCTGCGGCACCGCACCTGCGGTCCTTCCCGCACAGGTGCGAAAACACCAGCAGCCAAAATTCCCAGCATTGCCTCAATTTCAAATTTCAATCCGATTTCAATCCGTTTCAAACCCGAGGCCCCCTGGACCCCGTCTAAACATACCAACACATCTCAAAATACGATACGGACTTAGTTGAAACCTCGAATCATGTCAAACAACCTCAAAATTACAAATCGATGGCCAACCTTTCTTTCAACTTTTCAACCTTCAAATTTCGCCGAACGCGTCCGAATTACACTTAAACATCCCGGAATGACGCCAAACTTTACGTGCAAGTCAAAAATTATGATATGAACCTATTACAAGGCTCAGAACTCCAAACGGACATCGATAACATAAAAATCCAATTCAAACCAAACTCATAAAATTCTAAAACTTTCAAAAATGCCAACTTTCCATAATAAGCACTGAATTGCTCCGGGTGATCCGATACTCAATCCGAACATATGCCCAAGTCCAAAATCATCATACGAACCTATCGGAACCTTCAAATCCCGATTCTGAGGTCATTTTTTCAAAAGTCAAACCTTAATCAACTCTTCCAAGTTAAAGCTTCCGAATTTAGAATTTTTCATTGGACTCATCTTTGAACTTCCCGAAATTAAATTCCGACCACATGTACAAGTCATAACTCCTAAAGTGAAGTTAATCAAGGCCTCAAACCGCCGAACGACGCGCTACAGCTTAAAACGATCGGTCGGGTCGTTATAAAATCAATAAATACACTATTTTAAAAAAGTTATATAAATTGTATTAAACAATGTGTTGATTTATAAAATTAAACTTAATACAAACACTCATCAGATAAAACTCTAAAATAAAATATTTATGAAAATTATAATTAAATAACACATACACTTAACTCCGATTTTGATCAACCCATAACTTCTTCCTTCGCATCTCATAAGAATGCTATAATCAATTTGAATACCACCATATATTTCTTGTTGCTAATTTACCGATATTTTCATTTGGCGAAAATGACCGAATATTTATTATTTGCTTTTATCACGATTTTTCAAATATTTTTCAAACAACACAATTTTAAAAATTGAATCTTCTAGTTTTTTATAGATTCGAAATGAATAAATTGGATAAGTATAAATGTAAAATATAAAAATGACTTATATTGAGTTAATATTTTGCAATAAATGACTTAATATTAAAAAATACAAAGAGTCATTTTTTGGCAACAAAAACTACAAATAATCAATTGCTTGAATGAATAAAAAATAAAAGAAAAATAATTAACTTCAACTCATTAGAATATAGTTTGTCTTCACTGTCTCAATCTCATTTATTCAAGTTTGCATTTAACCAATGTGGTTCTTAATATTATATTCTAATCGAGTTTATTTTCCGATTCTTTTTACCGCTCATGTTCTTATTATAGAAATAAATTTATGTACTCAAAAAGTTATGTCAACTTGGAAAATAACTTTAATTATATGAAGATTTAGAAAATAATTGAATGAGATTCATTTTCTAATTAGTTAATTTAAAGTTAGTTATTTATTCTCAATAGTGAAGAAAATATTTTATCTTTTGTTTGATGCAAAATTTTAATGTTAGCTCATCCTGAATTTGAAATATTTAATTTTAATTTTAATTTTATCGAGTCAATAAGAATTATATTTTTAAATAGTTGAAAACCCAATCACTATTTTATTCTTGGATCTTTTTGTTTGCAGAGTTGTAGTGTTATTGACTTTCGCCAACCATCTCTCTCATTTGTTTTACTTTTTTTTTTAGTTATTAGTTCTAATTGTTGAGTGTAGTTTTTAAATATTATACAAAAATCGATGAACTATTTGAGTAGGAAAGGAGTTCAAACATAATATAAAAATATATTGTAGTTTATATATTAAATTTAAAAACAATATGGAAGAAATTGTTGTTATTTTATATTGTTCAATAAAAAAAATTATATTAAGTAAAAATTTAGTTGATTTTAAAGTCCTAAATATTAAATTATAATTTCTACGTAATTCAAATAGGAAGGATTGGATATTTTGTTATGATTTTGCGAATGACAAAATATAAAATCATTCTATCTACATTATATAACTCAAAGACGTAAAATCCCAATTTAATACAATTGACATAATTCAAGAAAAACCTAGGGTTATTTAATCTTCATAACTTAGTGAAAAAGTGTAATATAATGAAACATCATATTTAGGAGAAACTTTAGTATAATAGTCAAGAACGTAAAAAAAAGTAAACAAACATAAATTTGCACTCTCAGATAAGATCAAAATAAGAAGGTGAAGTAGTAATGCGGAACTCGACAGACAAATTGAAGTCTCATTTTTTAACTATTTTAAAATCCTCACTATTCCGACATTTTCCTCGTTGTGTTTCGATTTTCCCCCTTATAAATATGTTATATTATTTAATAATGAAAGAGTTTATATAAGGTAGAATTTTAATTGATTTTGAAGTCCTACATATTAGGATTTTCTAAATAACTGAAATAAGAAAAGATTTGATAAGCAATAATTTTAAAGTTTTAAATATTAGAAAATAATTTAAATGACTATTTTATCGAATGTGAAATCTAATTTATATATATATATATATATATATATATATATATATATATATATATATATATATCTCCCAGTTGATAGAGCCTTCTAACTATTTTTCATTCTCTCACATGGTATCAAAAGCCAAGCTCTATTTTTTTTATTTTTTTCAAAACCCTAGTTGTCCTCTTTGCTTCCCTTTCTTCATAGGCATTCCCATCGCATCTCATGGCATCCCTAACCCATCTTGTTTTGGTCTTAAGATCTCAACTGTCTCCATCGACACCATGACTCCTCTAACGCATTATAACTCATTCCCTTGGTAGAGTTGAGGATTAATGTAACGACTCGATCGATCGTTTTACTTTATAAAATCCTGTTCCCCTAAATAGTGCTTTTATTAATTTATGACTTGCGGGGATGGTTAGTTCGGGATTTGGAAGGGTTCGGGTTGAAATCGGAATACTTGGTTCCTTAAGGTTGGCTATAAAGGCCAAGTTTGACTTCTGTCATTATTTTGGGTAAACGACCCCGGAACCGGGATTTGACGGTTCCAATAGGTTCGTATGATGATTTAGAACTTGGGCGTATATTCGGATCGAGTTTTGGATGACCCGGGATCATTTTGGCACCTATTAGTGAAAGTTGGTTCTTTGAAGGCTTTAGAAGTTCTTTAAATTTGGTTTGGCGAGGGTTTTGGTGATATCGAGGTCCAAACGGAATTTCGAGAGCGGAAATAGTTTCACAATATCATTTAAGACTTGCACGCAAAATTTGGTATCAATCCGGGTAGTTTAAGTACGTTTCGGCGCATTTGGAGTAAATTGAAGTACTTGAAGTTTCTAAGTTTGATTCAATGAGTTTTGGGGTGCGATTCTTAGTTTTAATATTGTTTTGGGTGTTCCGAGAGTTCGAGCAAGTCTGTTTTATGATTTTAAACTTGCTGGTATGTTCGGGCGGGGGCCCGGGTGCCTCGAGTGCCGATCGGACGAGGCTCGGGCCAAGTTGAGAGCTTAGAGCAACAGCTTAAGCTCCCAGATCTGTCATAATCGCACATGCGCTTGGGCAGCCACAGGTGCGGGCTCGCAGATGCGATCCACGAGCCGCAGAAGTGAAATATCGAGGGCAGCCCCGGAACCGCAGATGCGGAAGATTGGGCGCACCTGCATGACCGCAGGTGCGAGAGTTGTGGTCGCAGGTGCGGTTAGGCTCGCAGAAGCGTCCCCTTTTGTCCGCAGATGCGGAGTAAGGCCAGGTGAAGGAAAAATGCACCTGCGAGGCAATTGCCGCAGGTGAGAGACCGCAGATGCGGCTAAGGCACCGCAGGTACGAAAATCGTAGGGCAGTGAAGGTTCATTTAATACGGGACTTAGGCCATTTTTATCACATTTCTCCTTCACTCTTGGGCGAATTGAGAGCTTTTAAGGAGGGGATTTCACTTAGCACTTGGAGGTAAGTGATTTCTACCAATCATGAGTTAAATACATAGATTAAGGGTAGCTAATAACATGTAAATTAGTGAAAAATTATGGGCTTAAATAAAAACTTAGGATTTTGATAAAATGAGATTTAACCACGAAATTTGTTATGGAATTTAGTAAAAATCATATAATTGAATTCATAAGGTTATGGGTAACAACTTTCTTCAAACATTTTCGGAATCCAGATACGTGGGCCCGGGGGTGAGTTTTAGGATTTTTGCAAATAGGTTTGGGAAATCATTTTGATAGTTAGGGTATGAACTTTTAAGCTTGTATTAATTATTTCATATAACATTTGATTAGTTTCGAGTCGTTTGGAGTCAAATTGAGGGTAGGACACAAATCTTTGACCGGAAAGTAGGTCTTGAGATGAGGTAAGTCTTTTTTCTAACCTTGTAAGAGGGAATTAACCCCATAGATAAATTATAACTAATATGTGCTCCTATGTGTGGGGGCTACGTACGTACGAGGTGACGAGAGTCCGTACGTAGCTAATATTTATGCTATTATCCGGGTAGTCTAGGACCCATACCATACTATACTTGAAATGTTTGCACTCCTACTTGTTGAGTTAATTGCTTAAGTCATATTGGAAGTTGATAAAAGAATTGTGAAAGGTTAAATTCATTTACTTAAAGTTACGAATGGAACACTTGACTATAAATGAGAATTTGTGTGTTATTTGAAATATTTTCTATTTGTGGAGTGGGCCGAATGCCTCGGTAGCAGATAGATGCATCTATGGTTCGTGTCGTTCGACCATCGGTAGTGCACATTTTAAATATTAAGTTGGATCGGGCCGTACGACCTAGGCATAATATGCGCATGAAAATCTTTGGAACTATTCATGATTTATATTGCTTAAAATGCCTTGAAATACGAGCTATTAAATAATGATACTAAACTCGGGATTTAATATTTGCAAAAGAAGAATTTACTATTTCCTGATATTTGAGCTTTCAGTATTGTTCATGAAATCCATGCTTAGTATAAAATTTGATATATCATTGTTGGCCCATAGTAAGTGTCAAAGTCGATCCCTCGTCACTACTTCTTCGAGGTTAGACTGGATACTTACTGGGTACATGTTGTTTATGTACTCACGCTACACTTCTGTACTTGACTGTGCAGGATCTGAGGCAGGTATATCTGGTTACCAGTTCGGCGCGCATATTTGGTCCCCACTACGAAACTATACAGTGAGTTGCCCTTCCGAATCGTCCTGCAGCAGCCGGAGTCTTTCTTTTGTTTATTTGTTCTGTCTATTCCATTTCAGGCAGTAGACTAGAATTCCTTTGTACATTCTACTAGTAGCACATATACTTGTGACACCAGATTTTGGCACACACTAGTAGACTTATGATTTTTGGGTTGTATTTCTATGGTTATGATTTCATTTAGCTTCTTTTCGTTTTGCTCACTTTAAATTTCGTTATTTGTTAAAAAAAATTTAATTTAAGGTAAGTTAGTTGTTTGAAAAACTTATTGAAAATGGAAATCACTAGATTGTCCACTGTCGGCTTGCCTAGCAACGGCGTTGGGCGCCATCACGACCTAAACCAGAATTGGGTCGTGATAATTAATTAAATTTGGTGAATTGTAGATGGGTCTGTACCACCTCCGCCTCAGTTGGTCAGTGACAACTTCAGATGCTCTCGTTCCAATTTGGTGTACAATCAATGGCTTTATGCTGATGAAACTATATGCTCTTGCCTCTTTTCCAGAATTTCAGATGACTATTTGGTGAGGTACGTGATCTCAGATAGACTGGTTGTGCAGACTTTCTGGGTCCAAATCTGGTTTCCTCGCATTCTAAGAAGCAACCAACAGTCTCAAAATCCTCTACCAAAGCTAAATATCGTGTTGTTGCTTAGATGGTCACTAAGACACTATGGGTTTCTTATCTTCTACATGAATTAGATGTGATTATTCGTCAACCTACACTACTAAAAAAATCAAAATTATCCACAGACAAATTCTGTAGCGACAGATTAGCAACAAATTATCAAGAAATTCTGCTAGCTATGAGCAATTTAGCGACGAAATTCGTATCTAATTCTAGTTTTTTTTTTGTAGTGTTGTAAAGGTCTTATGTGATAATATCTCTGCTACTTATATCGCTCCAAATTTGGTTCTGCTAGGTTATGTGCCCTGTTATGTTTTGATGATCTAACAAACTTAATGATGAGAACCAGATGGGGAACCTGTTACACATCCTCAAAGTGCTCAAGAACAATAAGTATCAAGTGAGACACAAGTTCCAAGAATCAGAGTCAAAGAGACGATGGGCGGAACAGATGGACATCAGTTCCCTTGCTGACTGTACCAGTCAAGAGCTCACAACTGTAAAGTTGCTGCAACCGTTCCTCTGCACATACACAAAAGTGTGACCAGTGCAGCAACCACCTTCTAGGACATACCTTGTACCGGATATTTCTTGCATCATCCAAGTGACATCACTTGTGCAATATTAACATGAAGCAAAGGAAAAACAACACAATTGCACATTCCTGAATTAATCAAGCTTCCTCTCAAGTGTGTTGCTGATTTGCAAGTGATTTCCAGGCTTCAAGAACAATGAACAACATAACGAAGGACCAGTTTCCAGCATTGTATTATTATGTGTCCCTAGTTGTGTTGTACCTTTGTTAGTCTGATTTATTTGTAAATCCTACTTAACATATCTAGAAGCATTATGTAGGAAACCAATTGTAAAACCATAAATCTCGTGTTTGTGTCTTGGCTAGAGTTAGTCGAGTTCTGAACTTTATAATAGAGTTATTACAAAGAGGCTTGTAATAGAGTTATTATGAGTGAGGGATTAAGAGTTTAATTCCTAGGTTACAATAGGTTGTAATCTAAAAGTTGCTCGGTTAGTAAAGTTAAAATCCTACGAGCGTAGGTCGTGGTTTTTAATCCAGTGAGCTGGGAGTTTTCCACGTAAAACTCTACTGTGTCATTTACTTATCATTTTGTGTGTGTTCTGTGGAAATTGGTAGAGAATTCAGTTCTCTCTATAGTTTGGTGGATCCTAAGTTTCTATCAATTGGTATGAAAGCAGGTTCTTTCTATCAGGCTAACACCTAGTAAGGATCCTCATGGTTGCTCCACCAAATTTTGAAGAAGGTCAATCTACCTACAGACCACCAAGATTCAATGGTCAATACTACGGATGGTGGAAGACAAGGATGCATGATTTTATCATAGCTGAAGATTCAGAGCTCTGGGATGTTATCTGCAATGGACGCTTCGTCCCTATGAAAACCACTAGCGAACCAACAGTGAAAGTTCCCAAGATAAGGAAGGAATGCAATGATGTTGACTGCAAGGCTATAGAGAAGAACTTTCGAGCAAAAAAGATTCTCGTTTGCGGTATTGGACCAGATGAATATAACAGGATTTCTGCCTGTCAATCTGCCAAGGAGATCTGGGAAGCCCTCCAAACAGCACACGAAGGGACAACTCAAGTCAAGTAGTCGAAGATTGATATGCTCACCACTGAGTATGAACTCTTCAGATTGCAGGATGATGAGTACATTCAGGACATGCATACTTGATTCACCTCGATTATCAATGAACTCCTCTCTCTGGGAGAGATCATTCCTAGGAACAAACTTGTCAGGAAAATACTCAGTGTATTACCTGGTTCTTGGGAAAGCAAAGTGAATGCTATCACAAAGCCAAAGGATCTACAAAAGCTGACCATTGAGGAAGTCATTGGTAATCTGAAAACTTATTAAATGAAGTAGAAGAAGGATCATGAAAGAAGAGAGCCCAAGAAGGAGAAGAACCTGGTCCTCCAAACAGACAACAATGACTCGAGTGGTGAGGATGCTGATATGGCTTACCTGACAAAGCATTTTCAGAAAATGGTTTGCAGGAATGAAGGTATTCCAAAAAGGGACAGCTCCAGCAAGCCAAGACGGTATGACTTATGTCATAAATGTTGAAATCCAATTAATTTCATCAAGGGTTGTCCTCTTCTCAAGCAAGATCAGTACAAGCACAACACAGACAAAGCAAATAAGAGGAACTCGGTTCCTGACAAAAGATTCAAGAGAAAAGAAGCCGCTGACAATGTTATGAAACAAGCTCTTGCTACATGGGGAGATTCTTCTAGCGAATCTAGAGAAGATGATGCACAAGGTGATACCTCCATGATGGCAGTTCAAAGTGAAGCAACTAATTATGACTCTATATTTGCCCTGATGGCAAAATCTGACAATGATGAAGTGTCACGACCCAATTTCCTCTCTGTATGGTGTCATAACGGCACCTAGTCTCTACGATTAGGTAAGTCTAACATTTGCGGAATAATGAAATAAAAACATAAATTCAATAACTAACTGTAGCAATAACAACATAACTGGATACCACGCCACTTGGCATATACAATAACTAACTCCTCAATATACTACACAGCATTCCTAAAACCAGGAACATCGTGAATTACAAACTACAAAAGGAAAATCTAGTGTCTCTATACATCAGAGTCTATCAAAGAAAATACAGAAGATAATGGACGTGGGGAAGAGTAGAAGGGGACTCTGAGGTCTGCGGACGCGGCAGATATACCTTGAAGTCTCCAAAGCTGTCCCAGCTCACTGATAGTGCGGCTGATAAGGAGTACCTGGAGCAGAAGAGTAGCATGAGTACACCACAATAAGTACCCAGTAAGTGCCAAGCCTAACCTCGATCGAGTAGTGACTAGGTCAGGTCAGGACCCTACTGGTATATATAATAATAAAGCAAGGCAGAAATGAAATATCGCAATAAAAAAAGGACTAAAATTTAACAAGAAAAAATTCATAGAAGGTAACAGCTCAGTACACAGAAATACAACAGGGGATCTCCCGAGATACCGTCTCGTAGTCCCAAACGTAAATGTGTAGGGGGATCTCCCTGAATACCGTTCCGTAGTCCCAAAGTAAATATGCAAGACAGGGGGATCTCCCAGAATACCGTTCCGTAGTCCCAAAATAAATATGCAGTACAGGGGGATCTCCCGGAATACCGTTCCGTAGTCCCAAAGTAAATATGCAAGATAGGGAGATCTCCCGGAATACCGTTCTGTAGTCCCAAAATAAATATGCGGTACATGGGGGATCTCCCGGAATACTGTTCCGTAGTCCCAAAGTAAATATGCAGCCAAACAATAGAATTCAATAGTTACGGCACGCAATTCTACAGTTCAACCTAAGTACCAGTTAAGGAAAGACATGTAAATTCACTAAACATGCTGCACGTAGCTCAAGTAAACAGTTAAGGCAAGTAAGCATGCTATTCTAGTCTAGCCGGATACCACACATGCTGATGGAACTCGAATAAGAAGGAAATCAGGTTATTACTTAGTAGAAAAATTGGGTTTTTACACAATTAGCCCGTATACGTACTCGTCACCTCACGTACACGGCGCTCATATATCAAAAAATAGTACAAATCCTACGGGTAGTTTCCCCACACAAAGTTAGGCAAGCCACTTACCTCAAACCAAGCTCAAGCAATCGGTAAGAATGCCTTTTCCACAAATATCCGACTCTGAATGGCTCGAATCTATCCAAAATAATTTGAAACATTCATAATCCGATATTATACAAATCAATTTCATAAGAAAATACTATATTTTTCAATAAAAAATTCGAAATTAACTCAAAAATTGCCCATGGGGCCCACATCTCAGAATTCAGCAAAACTTACAAAATCCGATAAACCATTCAATTACGAGTCCAACCAACCAGTTTCACCCAAATCCGACTCCGAATCAACACCGAAATCTCAAAATTTCGTTTCTATGAATTTTCTAAAATGTTCCCAAATTTCCATCTCAAAAGACTAATTAAATGGTGAAAACAATGATATATTTGTGTATATTGACCAAATTCGAGTTAGAATCACTTACCCCAATGTTTTTCCTTGACAATCTATCAAAAATTGCCTCTCCTCAAGCTCCAATTCATCAAAAATGGCAAATGGGACGAAGTCCCCTGTTTTATAATTCTACCCAGGCAGCCCTCAGTCCTGCCTCGATCCTGGCCCTCGATCATGTCCCTCGATCATGGCTTCGATCCTGAGCCTTCGATCATGGCCCTCGACCCTGGCCCTCGATCCTGGCCTTCAATCATGGCCCTCGATCCTGATCCTTCGATCATGGCCCTCGCGCCTGCGCCTTCGATCATGGCCCTCGATCCTGAGCCTTCGATCATGGCCCTCGATCCTGAGCCTCGACCCTGGCTTTGATCCTGGCCATCGACCCTGGGCTCAATTTTCGGGCTTCGATCCTTGCCTCGATTTCTGGGCTTCGATTTCTGCATTTCCAGCATAAGAAAATTGTAGCAGCTTTTGCAGCAGCTGTTTAAGTCCAACTTTTGATCCGTTAACCATCCGAAACTCACCCGAAGCCCTCGGGACCTCAACAAAAAATACCAACAAGTCCTAGAACATCATACGAACTTATTTAAAACCTCAAATCACATCAAACAATGCTAAAATCACAATTCACACCCCAATTCAAGCTTAATGAAACTTAAGAATTTCCACCTTCTACATTCGATGTTGAAACCTATCAAATCAAGTCTGATTGACCTCAAATTTTGCACACAAGTCATAAATGACATAAAAGAGCTATGAAAATTTTCGGAACTAGATTCCGACCCTGATATCAAAAAGTCAACTCCCCGGTCAAATTTCCAAACTTAAATTCCTATTTTAGCCATTTCAAGCATATTTGAGCTACAGACCTCCAAAACACAATCCGGATACGCCCCTAAGCCCAAAATATCTAACGGAGCTAACGAACCCGATGAAATTCCATTCTGGAGTCTTCTTCATACAGTTTTGACTACGGTCCAAATCCTAAGGTTTAAACCTCCATTTAGGGACTAAGTGTCCCAAAACACTCCAAAAACCAAAACGAAACCTACCGGCAAGTCACAATAGTAGGAATAGATATGGGAGAATCTGTAAATAGGGGATCGGGGCTATTACTCTCAAAATGACTGGCCGGGTTGTTACATCCTCCCCCTGTGAAAATAATCGTTCGTCCTCGAATGAGCATGGAGACATACCTGAAGTGGTGAAACGGTGAGGATAATGGTTGTGCATATCCTGCTCGGTCTCCCAAGTCGCCTTCTCGACCGGAAGACCTCTCCACTGAACCTTCACGGAAGCAATGTCCTTTGACCTCAGCTTTCGAACTTGCCTATCCAAATAGCCACTGGTTCCTCAACATAAGATAGATCCTTGTCCAACTGAACTGAACTGAAGTCTAACACATGAGACGGATCACTGTGATACTTCTGGAGCATGGAAACATGGAACACTAGATGAACTGCAGAGAGACTAGGTGGTAGTGAAAGTCTGTAAGCCACCTCCCCAACTCTCTCAAGAATCTCAAAAGGCCCAACATACCTAGGGCTCAACTTGCCCTTCTTCCCAAACCTCATAACACCCTTCATAGGCGAATCCCGAAGCAAGACCCACTCACCAACCATGAATGCAACATCGCTAACCTTCCAGTCCGCATAACTCTTCTATCTGGACTGAGCTGTGCGAAGTCTATCCTGAATCACCTTAACCTTCTCCAAGGCATCCTGAACCAAGTCTGTACCCAATAGCCTAGTCTCGCCCGGTTCGAACCAGCCCACCGGAGACCTGCACCGCCTACCATACAAGGCCTCATACGGGGCCATCTGAATGCTCGACTGGTAGCTGTTGTTGTAGGAAAACTCCGCAAGTGGCAAGAACTGATCCCAAGGACCCCCAAAATCTATCACACACGTACGGAGCATATCCTCCAGTATCTTAATAGTGCACTCGGACTGTCCATCCGTCTGAGGGTGAATGATGTGCTCAACTCAACCCGAGTACCCAACTCATGTTGTACAGCTCTCCAGAAACTTGATGTAAATTGCGTACCTCGGTCAAAGATGATGGATACCGGTAAACCATGAAGTCTGACGATCTCGCGGACATAAATTCGAGCCAACTCCTCGGAAGAATATGTAGTCATCACTGAAATGAAATGAGCTGACTTGGTCAGCCTGTCTACAATCACCCAAACTACATCAAACTTCCGCTGAGTCCGTGGGAGTCCAACAACAAAATCCATAGTGATTTGCTCCCATTTCCACTCCGGAATCTCTAACTTCTGAAGCAACCCACCTGGCCGCTGATGCTCATACTTCACCTGCTGGTAATTTAGACATCGGGCCACATACTCTACTATGTTCTTCTTCATCCTCTTCCACCAGTAATGTCGTCTCAAGTCCTTATACATCTTTGCGGCACCCGAATGAATAGAGTACCGCGAACTGTGAGCCTCTAGGAGAATCAACTCACGCAAACAATATACATTGGGCACACATAGCCTACCCTGCATCCTCAATGCACCATCATCTCCAATAGTGACATATCTAGCATCACTTCATCGAACCCTATCCCGAAGGATGAGCAGATAGGGGTCATCATACTGACGCTCCTTGATACGATCATAAAGAGAAAACTGAGAGACCACACAACCCAATACTTGATTCGGCTCAGAGATATCCAATCTCACAAACTGGCTGGCTAAGGCCTGAACATCCAACGCCAATGGCCTCTCTACTACTGGTAGATATGCTAAACTCCCCAAACTCTCTGCCTTATGACTCAAGGCATCGGCCACCACATTGGCCTTCCCGAGATGATAGAGAATAGTGACATCATAATCCTTAAGTAAGTCCAATCACCTCCTCTGATGCAAATTAAGATCCTTCTGCTTGAAAAGATGCTGCAAACTCCGGTGATCGGTGTAAATCTCAGTAGGAACACCGTACAAATAATGTCGCCAAATCTTCGAGGCATGAACAATAGCTGCTAATTCCAGGTCGTGGACAGGATAGTTCTTTTCATGCACCTTCAGCTGTCTGGATGCGTAGGCAATCACCCTACCATCCTGCATCAACACCGCACCGAGACCAATCTGCGATGCATCACAATATACAGTATAAGACCCTAAACCTGTAGGCAACACCAATATTGGGGCTGTAGTCAAAGTTGTATTGAGCTTTTGGAAGCTCTCCTCACATTCCTCGGTCCACCTGGACGGAGCACCCTTCTGGGTCAATTTGGTCATAGGTGCAGCAATAGAAGAGAAACCCTCTACAAATCGACGGAAATACCCTGCCAAACTAAGAAAACTCTGGATCTCTATAGCGGAGGACGGTCTGGACCAACTCTGCACTGCTTCAATCTTCTTTGGGTCTACCTTGATCCCCTCATTCAATATTATATGACCCAAGAATGCCACTGAGTCTAGCCAAAACTCACACTTTGAAAATTTTGTATATAACTTCTTTTCCCTTAAAGTCTGAAGCGTAGTCCTCAGGTGCTGCTCATGATCCTCCTGACTCTGGGAGTACACCAGAATGTCTTCAATAAACACAATGACGAATGAGTCAATATAAGGCTGGAACACACTATGCATCAAGTGCATAAAAGTTATCGGAGCATTGGTCAGCCCAAAAGACATAACAAGAAACTCATAGTGACTATACCGAGTCCTGAAAACAGTCTTCGGGATATCTGGCTCCCGAATCTTCAACTGATGATAACCTGAACGCAATTCAATCTTGGAAACACTCTGGCACCCTGTAATTGATCAAATAGGTCATCAATACGAGGCAAAGGATATCGGTTCTGCACTGTGACTTTGTTCAACTGGCAGTAATCAATACACTTCCACATAGAACAATCCTTCTTCTTCACAAATAAGATAGAAGCACCCCAAGGTGACACACTGGGCCGAATGAAGCCCTTATCAAGCGACTCCTGTAACTGCTCCTTCAACTCCTTCAATTCAGGAGGAGCCATACGATATGGAGGAATAGAGATGGACTGAGTGCCCGGCAACAAATTAATGCCAAAATCAATATCTCTGTCGGGCGGCATGCCCGAAAGATCAATTGGAAACACATTTGGAAAGTCCCTCACTACTGGAACTAACTCAAATGTAGGGGTATCAATACTGACATCTCTCACATAAGCTAGATACGCGTCACACCCCTTCTCAACCATTCGTTGAGCTTTAAGAAATGAAATAACTCTGATGGGAGTATACTCTAAGGTACCTCTCCACTCTAATCGTGGTAAACCTGGCATAGCCAGCATCACGGTCTTAGCGTGACAATCAAGAATAGCATAATGGGGTGACAACCAGTCCATGCCCAAGATAACATCAAAATCTACCATGCTGAGAAATAATAAGTCAGCTCTGGTCTCTAAACCACTAAGAGCAATCAAACACAACTGATACACGTGGTCCATAATAAGAGAATCTCCCATAGGAGTAGACACATAAACAGGGGAACTCAAAGAATCTCGCGATACGCCCAAATACAGGGCAAAATAAGAGGACACATAGGAATATGTAGAGCCCGGGTCAAATAATACCGACATATCTCTATAACATACTTGAACAATACATGTAATGACATAATCAGAAGCAACTGCCACTGTACGAGCAGGAAGGGCATAATATGTGGCCTGGCCTCCCTCTCTAGGATGACCTCTACCTCCCCGACCTCCACCTCGGGGCTGGCTGAGCAGGTGCGGTTGCAGCTGGTGCTATAATCATAGCTTGAGGACCCGGTGGAGCACGCTGTGGATGAGAAGTCTGTGGAGGTGCACCCCCCTAAATCCGGGGCAATCCATCACCATATGACAAGTGTCGCCACACTCAAAACAAGCTCTGGGAGGACGTGGCTGTTGTGACTGGCTCTAGCCAGATCTGCTGGACTGGCTGCTAGGAACACCCCGTGCATGAGGCACACTAGATACTGACGGTGCATAATAAGGCTCCTGGGGCCTAGAAGGGGCTGGGACACCATTGGCGGCTGGAAGAGCTGAATGAACGGGGCGACTCACATAACCCCTACCACGGCGAGCTGCGGGGGCACGAGCACCAGAATAAGAACCAGCCTCTCGAGACCTCTTGGCCTCCGTCTCCTCTCTATCCCAGGCAAGCATGCCCTCCAATCTCCTAGCAATACTCACAACCTGCTGATAATAAATATCCATCTCCAACTCCTTGGCCATACTAATTCGGATACTAGGTTGCAGTCCCTCAATAAACTGTTGAACCGTCTCTCGAACTGTGGCAACCAAGGCCGGTGCATGTCGGGCCAAAACACTAAAACGGATTGCATACTCTGACACATCCATGGATCCCTGGCGCAGCTACTCAAACTCCGCGCACCATGCGTCCCTGAGGCTCTGAGGGACATACTCTCTCAAAAACATGTCCGAGAACTGAGTCCATGTAAGTGAAACTGCCTCATCCGGACTACTCAGCTCATAAGCACGCCACCACTGATAGGTTGCTCCTCTAAGCTGGAATATAGTAAAAGAGACCCCGCTCGTCTCCACTATGCCCATAGTACGGAGAATATGATGACACTCCTCCAGAAAACCCTGAGCATCATCTGTATCCAATCCACTGAAGGTAGGTGGGTGGCACTTCTTGTACATCTCAAGTCTGAGCTGATCCACCTCAGAAGATGCTGCCCTAACCTCGGGCTGAGCTGGAGCTAACGGCTGCATTGGTATAATCTCTGGAACCTGGTCGACCTGAACCCGCTGCTGTGGAGTACCGGCGACGGGAGTCTGTTCTCCTCCCCCGGACTGAGATGTGGCAGGAGCAAGTGGGATCAATCCAGCCTGAGCTAAGGTGCTGAACATGCTCAGAAACTAGGCTAGAGTCTCCTGGAAGACTGGTGCAGAAATAAGTACCTCAGGTGTATACCCTCCAGCTGGAGCTACTAGGGGATCCTCTGTAGCAGCTCATGCAGGTGCTATGGTTGCACCACATGGACGTCCTCGGCCTCTACCCCGGTCCCGGCCTCTCACGGCTCTAGCAGGGGGCGCGGGTGCCTGGTCATCAGATCCGCCCGTACGTATCATCACCATCTGTGAGAGAATAGAATACAGAAGTTTAGAAAAAAAAAATTTTGCACCTCAGCAAATTTTCGCACGATAAGGAATCAAAGTAGTGAAATTTTCCTAACAATTCCATAGCCTCCCGAAGATAAGTACAGACGTCTCTGTACCGATCCGCGAGACTCTAATAAATTGGCTTGTGACTCACGACACCTACGAACCTAGAGCTCGGATACCAACTTGTCACGACCCAATTTCCTCTCTGTATGGCATCGTGACAGCACCTAGTATCTACGACTAGGTAAGCCTAATTAAACTTTGAAACTTCAACTCCACAACCGATGCCGAAACCTATCAAATCACGTCCAATTGACCTCAAATTTTGCACACAAGTCACATTCGACATTACGGACCTGCTCCAACTTCCAGAATTGGAATCCGACCACGATATCAAAAATTCCACGCCCGATCAAACTTTCCAAAATTTCAACTTTCGCCATTTCAAGCCAAATTTAGCCACGGACTTCCAAATCACAATCCGGACGCGCTCCTAAGTCCAAAATATCCCAACGGAGCTAATGGAACCATCAAAATTCCAATCCGAGGTCAAATGCTAAAAAGTCAAACTTGGTCGACTCTTTCAAATTTAAAGCTTCTAGTTGAGAATCATTCTTTCAAATCAATTCTGAATAACCTGAAAACCAAAACCGACGATTCACATAAGTCATATTATATCATACGGAGCTACTCATTCCCTCAGACAACTGAGCGAAGTGTAAATGCTCAAAATGACCGATCGAGTCGTTACAAGATGGTGCGTCAGAAAAATTCCAGCAGAGTTCCAAGTCCAAAATCCAACCCGTTAACCATCCGAAACTTACCCGAGGCCACCGAGACCTCACCCAAATACACCAAAAGTCCTAAAATATCATACGAACTTAGTAGAATCCTCAAATCACCTCAAACAACATCAAAACGACGAATCGCACCTCAAATCAAAATCTATGAACTTTAAACTTTAAAATTCTATATCTTGTGCCGAAACATATCAAATCAATCCGGAATGACTTCAAATTTTGCACACAAATCATAATTGACATAACAGACCTATTAAAATTTCCAGAATCAAATTCCGACCACGATATCAAAAAGTCAAACCCCCGGTCAAACTTCACAAAAATTCAACTTTCGGCATTTCAAGCCTAATTCTACTACGGACCTCCAAATAATTTTTCGGACACGCTCCTAACTCCAAAATCTCCATACGGAGTAAATGGGGACTAGGGTTGTGATACTCAAAATGACCGGTTGGGTCGTTACATTACGAGTTCACCCTATAACAATCGGACCGGTCATTTTGCTTTCTAGAACCCCATCCCTCTAAATAAGACTTTCCATACATGATTTTACTGATTTATGACTTGCGGGGATGGTTGGTTCGGGATTTGGAAGAGTTTGGATTGAAATCGGAACACTTGGTTCCTTAAAGTTGGCTTGAAAGGCCAAGTTTGACTTCGGTCAATATTTTGAGCAAACGACCTCGGAATCGGGATTTGACGGTTCCAATAGATTTGTATGATGATTTCGTACTTGGGCGTATGTTCGGACCGGGTTTTGGATGACCCGGGAGCGTTTTGGCGCCCAATAGTTAAAGTTGGTTCTTGAAGGTTTTAGAAATTCTTTAAAACTTTTGGGTTCTGGTGATATCGAGGTCCAAACAGAATTCTGAGACCAGGAATAGTTCCGTAGTGTCATTTAATACTTGCATGCAAAATTTGGTGTCATTCCGAGTAGTATAAGTACGTTTCGGCGCATTGGAAGTAAATTGAAGAACTTGAAGTTATTAAGTTTGATTCAATTGGTTTTAGCTTGTGATTCTTAGTTTTAATGTTGTTTCGGGCATTCCAAGAGTTTGAGAGAGTCCGTTTTCTAATTTCAAACTTGTTGGTATGTTCGGACGGGACCCCGGGGATCCCGAGTGTCAATCGGACGAGGCTCGGACCTAGTTGGAATTTGGAAGTCTAAGTTGAAGCTCCAGCTGCTGTCATAATCGCACCTGCGCTTGGTCAGCCGCAGGTGCGAGCCCATAATCACAGATGTGTCCCAGCGTGGCTGCCCAGCCATCGTAGAAGCGGAAGAAGGACCGCACCTGCGAAAGCGCAGGTGCGAAGGAAGGCATCGCAGGAGCGGGCAGTGTCGCAGATGGGCGTCGTTTAGCTGATGTGTGGCCGCAAGTGCGATCACCTGGGCACAGAAGCGAGATGAGGTAGCCTGTCTTTGGTCTGCACCTATACGAGTTGTCCGCAGAAGCAGAGCCGCATGTGCGTCAATTTAACCGCAGGTGCGGAAGTCGCTGTAGGGTAGTGTGATTTAAATCGGACTTTGAGCACTTTTGCTCACTTCTTACTCTTCTTGGGGGCGATTTTGGTGCTGGTTAGCGAGGGGATTTCCATCAACTAGTTGAGGTAAGTAATTCCTATCAAATGTGAGTTAAATACATAGTTTATGGGTAGATTATAACATGTAAATTAGTGAAAATTTTGGGTTTAGATGAAAACCTAGGTTTTTGATAAAAATGGGCTTTAACCACGATTCTTACTATGGAATTTAGTAAAAATTATATGTTTATGTTTCTAAGGTTATGGGAAACAACTTTCTTTAAAAACTTCCGCAAATCCGAGCATGTGGGCCCGGGGTAAATTTTTGGAATCTTGCAATTTAAGTTGGGTAATCACTTAAATGGTAGAATTATGAACCTTTACGCATAGATTGATTAGTTTATGTAATGTTTGACTAGCTTCGAGTCGTTTGGTGTCAAATTTGGAGATTTGAACGCATTCTTGAATTGGGAAGTAGGTTTTGAGACGAGGTAAGTCTCCTTTCTAACCTTGTAAGAGGGAAATTACCCCATATGTAAACTAAATAAATATGTGTTGATGTTTGTGGGGGGGGGGGCTACGTACGCACGGAGTGACGAGAGTCCGTACGTAGCTACTATTCCTGCTATGTCCGGGTAGTCTTAGGCTTACACCATGCCTTGTTGATATAATTATTGCTTTATGTATATTGTTTGCCTTGAGAAGGGCGAAATGGAGTGTGCTTATTAAATGTTTCAAAAGGAATTTGGAATTGAGGAAAAATAATGGGATCTTAAAAATTTTCATTTGAATGTCGTATTTTAAAAAGAATGGGAGAGTACTATAAAAGTTTATGATATTCTTTGTGTAACCGCATCGCATGTATGATTCGTGAGCGGGGTAATTCCTTAAATTTATGTTTGACCGCGACGCATGTATGATTTGCGAGCGGGAAAAATAGATGCATCTATGGTTCACGTCGTTCGACCCTCGACAGTGCACAGTTTAAATATTTTGTTGGATTGGGCCGTACGACCTCGACATAATTGCGCATGCTAATTATTTGAAAATTTTTCATGGTTTATTCTATTTAAATGCCTTGAAATGTAAGTTGCTAAATGGTATTACTGAAATTTAAGTTATAATTATGAAAGAAAGACTTATCTCTTCCTGTTGTTGAACTGACAGTATCATTCATGATATCCATGCTTAGTATAATGCTTTAAATTATATTATTATTGGCCTAGTAAGTGTCAAGTTGACCCATCGTCACTACTTCTTCGAGGTTAGGCGGGATACTTACTGGGTACATATTGTTTATGTACACATATTATGCTTTTGTACTTAATTGTACAGGATCTAAGGCTGGTGCATCTAGTTACCCGCCCGGCACGCATACCTGATTTTGGACCGAGAGTTCACGGTGAGCTGCCCTTCTGAGCTGTTTAGAAGCATGCCGGAGTTTCTCTTTTATTTTATCTGTCTATTATATTTCAGACAGTAGGATAGCTATCTTTTGTATATTCTACTAGTTGCCCACACACTTGTGACACCAGATCTTGATACGTATTAGTAGACTTTGATTTTTGGGTTGTAATTCGATAGTTATAACTGCTTTTAGGTATTTTCGTTGTTAAAAATCCTTTATTTATTAGATGCTTTAAATATAAGTAAAGCTAAATGTCGGAATTTCTTAATAAATAAAAGAAAAAGAATGGAAAATCACTAAGTTGTTCACTGTTGGCTTGTCCAGCAAATGGTGTTGGACGCCATCATGACCTGACATGGAGTTGGGTCGTGACACACCCATACCAATTTTATCAAATTTCGATAACAACTCGACCTCCAAATCTAAAATTTTTGTTCTTGAAAAGTTCTGCAAAAATATTGATTTCTTCCATTTAAATCTGAAGTAAATGATGAATATAACCATGGATTTATGAAATATAATCACTTTTGGATATAGGACACCTACCCAAGTCGAAGTTGTGAAGAAATCCCCAAAATCGCCCAAGAACCGTGCTCCAAATATCCAAAAACGAAATGAAGGAAATGACCATTTTTGGTCCTTAAGTTTCTACCCATCCGTCACTAAAAGTCCATTTTTCGTCACTAAAAGTCTACACCAGAACTTGCTTGCACCAGCAGTTATTGTTTTCACTAAAAAGGCTCTAACTCCATCATACAAACTCGGAATTCGACGATTCTTGTTCCTATGAGTCACAAATAATATACAAACCTAGTCATTCAATTGAAACTCAATTCGAAGCTCATTTTCTTAATGCGATACCAATTTTGCCCGTTAAACAATTAACTCATATTTTTCGCTAAAAACCCAACCGCGACTTGATGAAATTAGACCAAACTTTCCAGATCACTCCTATAATTCATTATCAAAATCCAGAAGGCTCGAAATCAAATTTCGATCTCTAGAACTAAAAATTGACCTTTGGATCATTACAAACTTATGTTAAAAACATCAAACTCTTCCAAAACTCTTCCCCGATAGCATGTAGTATATGAACCATAACTTCTTATACTCAACTCCAACTGCCAAATGGTTTAAATTTCTGCAAACTAGATACAAAGGGTTACAACTTTCATGTTTTTCCTATTGCCGACCTCCTTATATATTGCGAGATATAAGCTTCCAAAATCAGTCATGTGCAGCAGAAATTTCGGGCGATGCACACTGTTGTAGCCAAAAACTCCAGTACCAGCTTTAGTCAATCAATCATAACTTTTTGTATAAATGTCCGAATGATAAATGGTTTATCATTCTAGAAACTAGAATCAAAGTAATACAACTTTCATGTTTTGATAATTTCCAGATTTCTTATAGATTTTGAGATATAAGCTTCCAAAATAGGCTCCACGCATCAGAAATTTCTGGCGAAACTGCTTTACTAGCCTTCATTCAGTCGACCATAACTTTATGTACAGACGTCCAAATGATAATTGGTTTAACTTTCTGGAAACTAGAATCAAAGAGCTACAATTTTCATATTTTGAAATTTTCAGATTCCTTATAAATTTCAAGCTATAAGCTTTCAAAATCGGCTCTGCGATTGTACTAATTGCTGTCAAAAAACAACTTCTGCAGCAGAAAAACTCCAGCAGCTCCTTTTTCCGAAATCCATTCCGTTAACCTTCCGAAATCCATTCCGTTAACCTTCCGAAATTCACCTGAGGCCCTCGAGACCTTAACCAAATATACCAATATATTAAAAAATACAATATGAACTTAGTTGAGGCTATAAACCATGCCAAACAACGCCGAAATTACGAATCACGTATCGAATCGAATTATGAGTTTTCAAATCTTCCAACTTCTATATTTTGTGTCGAAACGTATCAAATCAATTCCGATTGATCTCAAATTTTGTACACAAGTCATAAATGACATAACAGATCTAAGAAAAGTTTCAGAACTGGATGCCGACTCTGATATCAAAAAGTCAACTCCCCGGTCAAACTTTCCAAAATTCAACTTTCGCCATTTCAAGCAAAATTTCACTACGGACTTCCAAAAAAATTTTCGGATATGCTCCTAAGTCCAAAATAACGATACAGAGCTATTGGAATCATCAAAACTCCATTTTGGGGTCGTTTACACATAATTCACCATCCGTTCAATTATTTCAACTTAAGTTTCCAAAACAAGAATTGTTCTTTCAATTAAATCTTGAATCATCCGAAAATCAAACTTGACCACCCTCGCAAGTCATAATACACATTTCAAAGCTGATCAAGACCTTAAGCGGCCGAACGGAATGTAAATTCTTAAAATGACAAGTCGGGTCGCTACAGCAGAGGTGCGCAGTTTCTATGCCGACATGTTCACCGTAGAAGATGACAACATATGCCTGAAAATGAATGTTGTTGATTTTGTGATGGATGAGGTTGTGTTGGGAACAATTCTGGGAATTCCTACTGGTGGCATATCATCCATTGAGGGGACTTGTTCTCCAAACTTCATAAATGCTATTTTGAAGGATGATGCAGTACAGCAGGGGGAACGGGTACACAAGAAGGACCTCCTTCCGGTGTACCAACTATTGTTTGAGATGGTGAACAAGGTTTTGCTACCACGCACAGAAAGGCATTCCATTACGTCACGAGCAGACCTTTCCTCATGGAAGCAGTGGATGCATACTCCATTATCAATCTGCCGGGCATCATGATTGAGTGGCAGATTTTAAGAATGGTAATCATGGGTTTCCCTACGAGTTCTTACTCACTATGGTATTTAAATTCTTCAAGGTCCCTTTGGGAAAAGCTACAGTGGCTACTCACAAGCAGACCTTCTCCAAGACCACCTTAGAAGAGTGTGAGTGCATCGATAAGAAATGAGGGGTTAGCAGCAATTTAATTATCTCTTAACTTATTGGAGCTTAGAATCTTGCCAATGAAGAGATAAGGAAGATGAAGGCACGGAATGTTATTCAAGAGGGACAGCTAAGTCAGGCCCAGGAGGCACCTGGTTCCAGCAGTACACAGGGTGCAGAGTTTTGCCCGTCTGACCAAGGAAAATGCTGATCTCAGGAAACAGGTCGAGGACCTGAAGGAGAGGTTGCCTAATGAGCAAGTGTCAGCAAATGCTCGAATGGATATCCTCCTTAGAACCCTTGCCTCTTCATCTCTGCCTTCCCTTCCAGTGCTCCTTAAAATCGTTCCCTTCCCAGTGTCTAGTTCAAGTTGTCTATCCTCTATTTTGGTCCTTTTATTTTGTTGTGTGTAGTGGCTGGTACTTTTTTAGTTGTTTTATTTTGTGCATGGTTGTGTAACAAATGGTACTGCTAATTCTTCTCCCTTTTATGAACAATTTATTAGAATCCCGTCCTTTTTACTATGCATGCTATACTCTTATGCTCTATTTTTAGCCATGTTTGTGTGCACACATGTGGTATGAGTTAACCATGCTAGACTTCGTTTTGCTTATTACTTATGAATAATCTTTTTATGATGCCAAAAGGGGAAAAATTAATTGAGGGGGAACAAGTTAAGGGGGAATACAGGACATACTATGGTACTTTGGTCTTTGGCTCTCAGGGGGAACTGTTCTCAGGGGGAACTTGTATTACAAGTTTGTCATCATTAAAAAGGGAGAAATTGATAGGCTATGTGCCCTGTTATATTTTGATGATCTAACAAACTTAATGATGAGAACCAGATGGGGAACCTGTTACACATCCTCAAAGTGATCAAGAACAACAAGTATCAAGTCAGACACAAGTTCCAACAATCAGAGTCAAAGAGACGACAGGAGGAACAGATGGACATCAGTTCCCTTGCTGACTATTCCAGTCAACTGCTCACAGCTGTAAAGTTGCTGCAACTGTTCCTTTGCACACACGCAACAGTATGACCAGTGTAGCAACCACCTTCTAGGACATGCCTTGTATCAGATATTTCTTGCATCATCCAAGTGACGTCACTTGTGCAATATTAACATGAAGCAAAGGAAAAACAACACACTTGCACATTCCAGAATTAATCAAGCTTCCTCTCAAGTATGTTGCTTACTTGCAAGTGATTTCGAGGATTCAAGAACAAAGAATAACATAACGAAGGACCAGTTTCCAGCACTGTATTATTATATGTCCCTAGTTGTGTTGTACCTTTGTTAGTGTGATTTACTTGTAAATCCTACATAGCTTAGCTAGAAGCATTGTATAGGAAACCAATTGTAAAACCATAAACCTCGTGTTTGTGTCTTGGCTAGAGTTAGTCGAGTTGTGAACTTTATAATAGAGTTATTACAAAGAGGCTTGTAATAGAGTTATTACAAGTGAGTGAGGGATTAAGAGTTTAATTCCTAGGTTACAATAGGTTGTAATCTAAAAGTTGCTATGTTAGTGAAGTTGAAATCCAACGAGTGTAGGTCATGGTTTTTAATCCCGTGAGTTAGGAGTTTTTCACGTAAAACTCTGATATGTCATTTACTTATCACTTTGTGTGTGCCCTGTGGGAACTGATAGAGAACCCGATTCTTTATACAGTTTGATGGACCCTAAATTTCTATCACGCTCTTCATGGTCGCTATAAGCACATCAAGGTTGATTCTTATTTTGTTAGAGAACGTGTCTCCCATGGTGATCTAGTTGTTGATTATATACCCACTCAGCTGTAGCATGCAGATACTTTTACCAAATCATTGTGGGCAACTCGGTTCATGTTTCTTAAAAGTAATATGTTTGTGCATCCGCCTCTACCGATTGAAGGGGCGACGTAGAGGATACTCTTAGGATATTCCATTGCATAAGAAAACCAAATACGTCATTTGTACCACTCTCAACTATATATATATATATATATATATATATATATATATATATATATATATATATATATATAAGTAAGTAATTTAATCTAAAAGTTAAATTACTTTTTTACCCTTCTTAATTAAAAACACCAAAATACCTTAATAAAAAAATGTGCCTACAAACAAACCCCCAAATCAACGTTTGGTACTCGTCACTAAAAGTCACATCCCTTCATTCAAAACTTATCTTCAAATTTGATATTATTATCTATGGATAGAGTAAATTGTATCTTGGACTGAGAAGAATAAGTGAAGAGAGATTAATAGATAATCATGATGAATTATTTCTCTTTTCGCCATAAAAGCCTTTAGAATAATAAAAAGATCCATGGCTTTCACTAATGCAACAAATTGAAATTCTCTTCTGCTTATCCATTGGCAAGATCATCATTGCCACATGGCCAACACACGAAGGAAGAACAGAAAATTTCTCATAAGTATGTGAAAGGATTCAAATCGAAGGGATGCGCCTCTTCAGAAAATTAGAAGGTTTTTCCCCTACAAGACATGACTTTAACTACAGGAATGACCACAGCATCAAAGCAACAAATCAAAAAGAGACTGTCGAAAAATTCAGATTTTATTTTCTTAAACTCACTCCTCTATACAATTTAATTTCCTAACATTGTGATTTTGGAAGCATTAAATACATATTTGTTGTATTAAAGAAAGACATATTAGTTAATAGTACAATTAACTTATTCTATTGCTAAGTTAAAATCCATTAACTTATACTATGGTATATTCATAAATTATTTGAAAGTTTACTTTCAAGTTAAAGGATGATACAAAGTGAAATGTATTTTTTGGAAGATCATGTCCAAACTTGAAAATTTAAGATCATGATAATAAATTATATTTGTATTTAAACATTACAACTTTTCTCCATACGCATTGTATGTGTGTCACGACCCAAAAGTCCCACCACGGGCGTCGTGATGTAAGCCAATTATAATCATAATTCAAGCTAATCTTTTTTTTAAAAACATATAATTTAATACAACCTCCCAAGACTGGTAATATTGAGTTACGAACTCTAACTGAATACATGGAATTATCTCGGGGGTCTAATATGCAATATTGTTCGAATAAGAAATTAACAGTACAATAAAATGGAAAGACTCTAAGGGACTGCGATGACCAAGCAATCCTGCCTTGAATCCTTGCGATCATACTCTAATCCCAGTCCGAATCCAATATCTCCAATACCTGGCTCTGCACAAAAATATGTAGAAGTGTAGTATGAGTACACCACAATCAGTACTCAGTAAGTATCAAGACTAACCTCAGTAGAGTAGTGATGAGGTACAGTCAAGACACTCACTAGTCAAATAACCTGTGCAATATAACATACAAAAATAATAGAAAACAAATAGCAGTGATAGCAACACCAATCAACCAGTGATTTAAACAGCAAGGCAACAGGAACACCATAAATATTGTTCAAACGAATAATAAACACAGGTACAACAAATTAACCAAGTCGTTCAAAATATACATCTTTTATTTATAAGTTTTTCAATAAAAGTCTCTAGAATATAATCCTTTCCAATAAATATATTTCGAATATACTTCCTCCAAATAAATATCTTTCCATTATAATTCTTTCAAATAAATATCTTTCGAATATAATTCTTTCAAATATAATACTTTCAAGTAAATATCATTCAAATATGATTCTTTCAAGTAAATGCAAATATAATTCTTTCAAATAAAAGTCACCATGTGACAACTCATTTAACTTCCCTGGTGTGAGAAATATATTAAACATATCACATCAAATGGCACGGCAACACCCTTCGTGCATTTATCTCTTTCTCACCATGCATACATATAACAATACCAACTAGGTGGGAGAAAATTCAATAACAATAAAAGAAATAAAGTGGGAGGCACACAGTAAGCAACAACGACTACAAGTCACATAAAAAAAATAGGCGCATAATAACATCTCAAGATAAAGGCATGAATGTATACACAACAATACGATATCACAATATAATGTATGTCTCTCGTCCTTGCCTGCACGGAAACACCCTTCGTGCCATGAATATATGATAATATAAAAATAATGGCACGACATCACCCTTCGTGCTTTTACTCTCATCCTCGCCTGATAATATAAATGAAATGGCACGGCATCACCCTTCGTGCTTTACACTCTCAATGGTACGGCATCACCATTCGTGCTTTACACTCTCAAATGGCACAGTATCACCCTTCGTTCTATACATTCTCCCTCACATGATAATATAACTCAAATGGTACGGTATCACCCTTCATGCTTTACACTCTCAAATGGCACGGCATCACCCTTCGTGCTTTACACTCTTCCTTACCAAGCACATGTATATCATTAACAAGCAAGGTAGGAAGCATAAATAACATCAAGCAGAGTGTTTATACCACAATACAATACAACAATTCATATCATAATTTGCCATTGACCACAACCAAATTCCAAATATGTAGCAGAATCTATAAATTTCTCAACAAATAGCCTAAGGCTCCACGCAACGTATATAAAACCTCAAAACAATCAACAGAGATAGAAAATACTCAGTATAGGGCATCACCTTCATTAATATAAATTCTTAATAATTATATAAATATCTCTTCTTAAGCTTATTTAATTAATTATTTACACATAGAAAATTCATAATGAAATTAATTTCCAAGAAATATCAAATCATCAATTCATGGAATCCACATAAATATACAAGTCATAATCACATCAAATTGTCATATAAAAATAAATTCAACAAACACGAATTGAGGCATGGCAAAATAGATGATTTAATAAATGCCAACAATTATCCAATTTACTACACAATATGCCTAAGACCTTAACCCAATATATTTTGCATATATAAGCCCGAGTACGTACTCGTCACCTCGTATACACGGCTTTTCATATTTCACAAATGGCACATAAGACTCGATGCCTAAGGGGTAATTCACCCACTCAAGGTTAGGCAAGATACTTACCTTTTTGAAGTTAAGCCGATATTTCAAAATCACCTTCTTACTTGAATTAACCTCCAGACCGCTCAAATCTATCCAAATTAATTGTACAACTTCAATAATATTCATCGGAAATAATTCCGGATAATAAAACGTCGACTTAAAAATTTATTCTAAAAAGACAATAAAAGTTAACGAGGGGCCCGCCTCTCGGAATCCGACATAATTTTCAAGAAATCCGAACACCCATTCCGATACGAGTTCAACCATACTAATTTTATCGAATTTCAATGACAAATCGTCCTCCCAATCTTGAATTTTCGTTTTTAAAAAGTTTTACAAAAATCTTGATTTCTTCCATTTAAATCCGAAATAAATAATGAATATAATCATAGAATCATGAAGTATAATCACTTTCGGATACAGAACACTTACCCCAATCCATATGGTGAAAATCGCCTCAAACATCGCTTCAATCTGAGCTCCATTGCTCCAAATATGTTAAAAGTCGTTGAAACCTCAAAATATAGCTACTGCCCAGGTATTTACTCTTCGTGATCGCGAAGTACAACTTTTCTCAGCCCAAAATTTGTCTTTCGCGATCGCGGAAAATGTTTCGCGATCGTGAAGAACAAGTGCCCAACTCTTCTAGGCAGCCTCTAGTATAATGGTCATAACATTTTGTACAAAATTTCAAATTACAAATGGTTTAACTTTGTGAAATTTAGACACCAAGGGCTGCAACTTTCATGTTTTACTCATCTCCCAGTTCCTTATAGATTTCAAGATATAAACTCCCAAAATCGGATCAGTGTAGCAGGATTTTCCTCTACGCGATCGCGAAAAGGCTTTTGCGATCGCGATTCACAGTGTCCAAACAACAAAATTGCTCTTCACGATCGCGACCGTTTGTCCACGATCGCGATGCATACCTCTATGGCCAAAACCCAGCAACTAAAAATGGCCTAGAAATGGTCCGAAATCGCCCCGAAACTCACCTGAGCCACTCGGGACCCCATCCGAACATAACAACAAGTCTCAAAACATATTACGGACTTAGTCGAAACCTCAAATCACATCAAACTAACGCTAAAACTATGAATCATACCCCAATTTAAGTTTAATGAAACTAAGAAATTTCAACTTCTACATTCAACGCCGAAACCTATCAAATCAAGTCCGATTGACCTCAAATTTTGCACACAAGTCATAAATGACATAACGGACCTATAAAAAATTTTAGAACTGGATTCCGACCCCAATATCAAAAAGTCAATACCACGGTCAAACTTCTAACTTAAACTTCATATTTTCGCCATTTCAAGTCTAATTTAACTACGGGCTTCCAAATAATTTTTCGGGCATACTCCTAAGTCTAATATCACCATACGAAGCTATTGGAATAATCAGAACTCTATTCCGGGGTCGTTTACTCAAAAGTCCAACTCTGGTCAACTCTTTTCATTTAAGCTTCAAATATGAGAATTGTTCTTTCAATTTAATCCCGAATCTTCCAAAAATCAAACTCGACCACACCCGCGGGTCATAATACATATTACGAAGCCGCTCGAGACCTTAAGTCACTGAACGGGGCATAAATTCTTAAAACGATAAGTCGGGTCATTTCATTCTCCATCTCTTAAACATACGTTCGTCCTCGAACGTGCCAGAAATCTTTCTGAGGACACTAAATTACTGAGTGTATTCTTACACACATACTCGCGGGTGATTCTATGTTCCACAATTTAACATGGGTCCGACAACACCATCTTAGTTGAGATTATTCTTTTATCCATACTTATAAACTTTAAAACCAATTTCTTATACTCTAAACATTTTCAAAAGGCCTGATTTTAACATCAACGTACGGTATTAGTCTCAATTGGCTATAGCAACTCGTGCCTACGCACACATCAACTTTCTTGATAGTTTTGAAGTACTTCAAAAAATTTTCGGGGTGTTACATTCTCCCCCACTTAGGATCATTCGCCCTTGAATGAGAAGTAGAGTCCGCCCTCAAACACATAACATAATTTATCTCTTCTTTCACAAGTCTCAATCCCCCAAATTTTACTAACTCCTAAATTTTTCAGAAATTTCGGCAGAGTCTCTCCTGTAAATGGGGCCTATCCACCTGCCAGAGTAGCACCAAAACAACTTCTAACAACCCAACAAAGCACCACGATGTATATATTAATAATACTAATCTCAGCATTACAAGTACCGCATTATCATAATGATATCAGGACATGAAGCATATCATATGTATGCCCATCACTACATCTCTGGTCTTAATAGTTGTTCATAATCGATTACAACATCGCCAATTAACCTCATATTAACCAAAACCTCGTTTCGAATTTTCACAACACTGACAGCAAAATGTGAGGCATGAAGACCTCATAACTATTTACCCGACTTAACGAGTCACATTTAACGCCGCCTGGGCACTCACCTCATAGGCTAAAACTCAATATTTGCCTCACAATTATGGATAAATATGCACACATAAAAGAATTATCAAATAAGCCTAACAGGCATGACTCCTTATTAATACTATAGTACAAGTTTTAATTTCACAAAGGGAGAATTTAAACACATAAACTTTCATCACAAGGATCTTGTCCTTATATAACTTCCACCATGGATTGTAGCCCAATTTAAATATTTCACATCATATAAAAATGCGAGAATCTCGTTCTCAACTCCGAATCACAAGTATTTCGCACATTGTGCCAACTAAAATTTTTAATTTCCTTTCTTTCTTCCTTTTAATAAATTTCGTAAATAATTTTTTTCTCAACACATAATGAACCCTCATATCGGTAGAGCATATAATTCATAAAATTGAATTCAATTATTCTGAAATCACATCGAAACCCACTGTAGAGAGTAATAGAAAGTCACCTTTGGACTCATAGCCCATAATAATGTATAAAACAAAAATGATACACACGGGCTAACACCATAAAATCTCCCAACATGGATAAACACGGGAGTGGAGTACAAATTCACTAATCCACCATATATAAGGAGCATGAAAGGAGTTCTCACCTCGATAATCAGAATCAAATCAAAATAAGAATGGTGCTCCTTTTATTATAAATTAAATCATATCTTTAACTACACCATCTGGTGTATCGACCTCAGCCAATTCATAGCAATTATATCAATGGGTCGGGCCTCCACCTCTTAGGCGCCCTCTACCCGTCTGTCCCCCGCCCCTAACTGGCTATGCACGTAGAGTATTAACTGGAATAAAGCTTGTAGCCTGAGTGTTCTGATGAAATCCACCCCTCCCAAGTCTGGGACAATTTCTCTTGATGTGTCTAGTATCACCACTCTCATAACAACCCCTATGAGGGCGCGGCTGCTCATACTGAATCTCTGTCGGATAACTGGAATAACCACTATAAGAACCTCGTACCGATGGTGCACTAAAAGTATTAACTGAAGCACTACGAGTATTCTGAATTGCGGACTGGGCTGACCGACTGCCCGAGCCTCCGCCATGATGAGTCATAGCTGTAGAGTAGAATCCACTAAATCCTCCAGAGTTTCGAGACCTTTTGGCCTCCTTAGCCTCCTTTCCCTCACTTCGGACACGTTCTAGCATCTTATAAATCTCTACTACTTGCTGAAATGGAATGTCAGTCTGCAACTCTCGAGCCATACATATTTTAAAATCCTAATCGAGCCCTTCAATGAATCTACGGACTCGCTCTCTAACTGTACAAAACGAGATAGGTTCATGACGGGCTAACTCACTGAACCTGATGGCATTGCCCTGACACAACCCTTCAAACTCTGTGCGCCACGCATCCCAGAGAGTCTGGGGAACAAACTCTTTCAAAATATCTCTGAAAATTGAGTCGAAGTTGGTGGTGTTGCATCGACTAGTCTATCCTCATCATAAACTTGCCACCATTGATATACTGCTCCTGACAGCTAAAATATAGTAAAGGAAATTCCGCTCACTTCTACAATACCCATGGCGCGGAGAATACGGTGACACTTTCCTAGAAATCCCTGAGCATTCTCGGTAGCTGTGCCACTAAAATAGGTTGACTATATCTCTTAAACCTCTCAAGCCCCTTTTGTTCTTCTAATGCCTCTGGCCTGACCTCAGACATGACCGGAATAACAGGTTGTACCGGCACCACACTAGAACTTGACCAATGTAGACATGCTGCTCTGGAGTACGGGCTGTAGGAGTCTGAGCTCCTCCCCAATCTGTGAAATATTTGGTGCAACGGAGATCAACCCTGCTTGAGTTACTATACCAAATATGTTCAGGAATTGTGCTAAAGTCTCCTAAAATCCTGGGGTAACAACAGGTGCTTCCGGTACCTGTCCCCTGACCGGAGCTACTGGCGGCTCCTCAATTGTTACTCTGATAGGTGCTCTAGTTGCGACACGTGCCCTTACTCGGCCTCTACCTTGGCCTCTACCTCGGCCCCGACCTCTTGCGGCTCTAGCAATGTGCGCGGGGGTTTGCTCAGCTGACCCGGTAGTACGTGTCCTCACCATTTGTAAAAGAATATAGATACAAAGTCTCAAATTCCAAAATCAACAAATTCCGCACGACAGGAATGAAAGAAGTAGAAATTTCCTAACAGTTCTGTAGACTCTCGAAGATAAGTACAGACGTCTCTGTACCAATCCACAAGACTCTACTAGACTCATTCGTGACTCGTAGAACCTATGAACCTGGCTCTGATACCAACTTGTCACGACCCAAAAATTCCACCACAGGCGTCGTGATGGCACTTAGTCTCTAAGACTAAGCCAATTATAATCATAATTACAGCCATTTTTCTAAAACAAATAATTTAATACAACCTCCCAAGACTGGTAATAATGAGTCACGAACTCTAACTGAATACATGGAATTATCTCGAGGGTCTAATATATAATACTGTTCGAATAAGAAATTAACAGTACAATAAAATGGAAAGACTCCAAGGGACTGCGACGACCAAGCAATCCTGCCTTGAATCCTTGCGATCATACTCTAATCCCTGTCTGAATCCAACATCTCCAATACCTGACTCTGCACAAAAATGTGCAGAAGTGTAGTATGAGTACACCATAATCGGTACTCAGTAAGTATCAAGACTAACCTTAGTGGAGTAGTGACGAGGTACAGTCAAGACACTCACTAGTCAAATAACCTATGCAATATAACATACAAAAATAATAGAAAATAAATAGCAGTGATAGCAACACCAATCAACTAGTGATTTAAACAGCAAGGCAACAGGAACACCATAAATATTGTTCAAACGAATAATAAACACAGGTACAACCAATTAATCAAGTCCTTCAAAATATACATCTTTTATCTATAAGTTTCTCAATAAAAGATTCTAGAATATAATCCTTTGCAATAAATATATTTCGAATATACTTCCTCCAAATAAATATCTTTCCATTATAATTCTTTCAAATAAATATCTTTCGAATGTAATTCTTTCAAGTAAATAACTTTCAAATATAATTCTTTCATGTAAATATCTTTCAAATATGATTCTTTCAAGTAAAAGTCACCATGTGACACCTCATTTAACTTCCCTAGTGTGAGAAATATATTCAACATATCACATCAAATGGCTCGGCAATACCTTCATGCACTTGTCTCATTCTCACCCAATGTGTATATATATATAGACCAAATCAATTGGCACGGCAACACCCTTCGTGCATTTATCTCTTTTTCACCGTGCATACATATAATAATACCAACTAAGTGGGAGAAAATTTAATAACAATAAAAAAATAAAATGGGAGGCACACTGTAAGCAACAACGACTACAAAAGTCACATAGAAAATATAGGCGCACAATAACATCTCAAGATAAAGGCATGAATGTATACACAACAAAACGATATCACAATATAATGTATGTCTCTCGTCCTCGCCTGCACGGAAACACCCTTCGTGCCATGAATATATGATAATATAAAAATAATGGCATGGCATCACCCTTCATGCTTTTACTCCCATCCTCACCTGTTAATATAAATGAAATGGCACGGCATCACCCTTCGTGATTTACACTCTCAATGGCACGGCATCACCATTCGTGCTTTACACTCTCAAATGGCACGGCATCACCCTTCGTACTTTACACTCTCCCTCACATGATAATATAATTCAAATGGCACGGCATCACCCTTCGTGCTTTACACTCTCAAATGGCACGGCATCATCCTTCGTGCTTTACACTCTTCCTTACCAAGCACATGTATATCATTAACAAGTAAGGTAAGAAGCATAAATAATATCAAGGAGAGTGTTTAAATCACAACACAATACAATAATTTATATCACAATTTGCCACTCACCACAACCAAATTCCAAATATGTAGCAGAATCAATAAATTTCTCAACAAATAACCCAAGGCTCCACGTAACGTATATAAAACCTCAGAACAATTAACAGAGATGGAAAATACTCAGTATAGGGCATCGCCTTCATTAATCTAAATTTTTAATAATTGTATAAATACCTCTTCTTAAGCTTATTTAATTAATTATTTGCAGATAAAAAATCCATAATGAAATTAATTTCCAAGAAATATCAAATCATCAATTCACGGAATCCACATAAATATACAAGTAATAATCACATCAAATTGTCATATAAATATAAATTCAACAAACACGAATTGAGGCATGGCAAAATAGATGATTTAATAAATGCCAATAATTATCCAATTTACTACACAATATGCCTAAGACCTTAACCCAATATATTTTGCACATATAAGCCTGAATACGTACTTGTCACCTCGCGTACACGGATTTTTATATTTCATAAATGGCACATAAGACTCGATGCATGAGGGGTAATTCCCCCACTCAAGGTTAGGAAAGATACTTACCTTTTTGAAGTTATGCCGATATTCCAAAATTGTCTTCTTGCTTGAATTGACCTCCGGACCGCTCAAATCTATCCAAATTAATTGTACAACTTCATTAATATTCATCGGAAATAATTCCGAATAATAAAACGTCGACTTAAAAAAATTTCTAAAAAGTCAACAAAAGTCAATGCGGGGCCGCCTCTCGAAACCCGACATAATTTTCACAAAATCCAAACACCCATTGCGATACGAGTTCAACCATACAAATTTTATTGAATTCGAATAACAAATCGTCCTCCCAATCTTGAATTTCCGTTTTTGAAAAGGTTTTAAAAAATCTTGATTTCTTCCATTTAAATCCGAAATAAATGATGAATATAACCATAAAATCATGAAGTATAATCACTTTCAGATATAGAACACTTACCCAAATCCATATGGTAAACATTGCCTCAAATATCGTTTCAATCCGAGCTTCATAGCTCCAAATATGTTAAAAATGGCTGAAACCTTGAAATAAAGCTATTGTCGAGGTATTTACTCTTCGCGATCGCAAAAAATGCTTCACGATCGAGAAGCACAACTTTTCTGAGCCCAAAATTTGCCTTTCGCGATCGCGGAAAATGCTTCGCGATCGTAAAGAACTAGTGCTCAACTTTTTCAGGTAACCTCTAGTATAATGGTCATAACATTTTGTACAAAACTTCAAATTATAAATGGTTTAACTTTGTGAAAACTAGACACCAAGAGCTACAACTTTCATGTTTTACTCATCTCCCAGTTCCTTATAGATTGCAAAATATAAACTCCCAAAGTCGGATCAGTGCAGCAGGATTTTCCTCTACGCGATCGCGAAAAGGCTTCTGCGATCGCGATTCACAGTATCCAAACAACAAAATTGCTCTTCGTGATCGCGACCGTTTGTCCGCGATCGCGATGCATACCTCTATGGCCAAAAATCAGCAACTAAAAATGGCCTAAAAATGGTCTGAAATCGCCCTGAAACTCACCTGAGCCACTCGGGACCCCGTCCGAACATACCAACAAGTCTCAAAATATATTATGGACTTAGTCGAAATCTCAAATCACATCAAACTAACGTTAAAACCATGAATCATACCCCAATTCAAGTTTAATGAAACTAAGAAATTTCAACTTCTACATTCGACGCCGAAACCTATCAAATCAAGTCCGATTGACCTTAAATTTTGCACACAAGTCATAAATGACATAACAGACCTATAAAAATTTTCAGAACTAGATTCCGACCCCGATATCAAAAAGTCAATTCCCCGATCAAACTTCCAATTTAAACTTCATATTTTCGTCATTTCAAGCCTAATTTAACTACGAGCTTCCAAATAATTTTCCGTACTTACTCCTAAGTTTAAAATCACCATACGAAACTATTGGAATAATCAAAACTCTATTTCGGGGTCGTTTATTCAAAATTCCAACTCTGGTCAACTCTTTTCATTTAAACTTCAAAAATGAGAATTGTTCTTTCAATTTAATCTCGAATCTTCCGAAAATCAAACTCGACCACACCCGCAGGTCATAATACATATTACGAAACTGTTCGAGACCTTAAGTCACTGTACGGGGCGTAAATTCTTAAAACGACAAGTCGAGTCGTTACAATTTGAATTTCAACTCATTTAGTACACACGATTCTAGAAATACAATCAATATTATTTAACCATATTATTCTTTTTGAAATTAAATTTACATATACTAAATCAAAAATAAAGATATTTTTATAACTAAATATAAAGGTTCATGTTTCGAGATATAGTTTACATGTTAGTAATGTGAAATCACTTATTGGAGAAGAACGGAGCAGGATAAAAAAGAGATAATAGTTATAAATAAAATGTAAGTTAAAATTACACAAGTTTTCATGAAAAAAGTTCATTTGATGTACTATATAGATAAGTTAATATAATTTTAAATATATAGGTATATGATCATATAGATATACTTTATGGGGAGATGATTTTGCTGAATATGACAATAAAAATTTTGAAAATTTTGTTAGAATCTCAATTTACAAAGATATGATGCCAACAATCTTATGTACACATATATCTTACTTTATGGAGTAAATTTTTACTACTAAATTTCTTTATTTCTTCTTTAACTAGGAAATTTGTCAACAAAAGTCATAGTCATAATAATGAAAAAGCAATCTAAATAGATGACAAAAATATACACCATGAACATCATCTATTAAAAAAAATGAGATACGCTTCATTACATATTTTTATCTCATAAAATTAAAATAAGTAAAAGAAAAATATTATATAATTAATTTTGATTATTCTTTTTCGTAATTTCAGAAGATATCCAACAAGTAGTCACCATACGATTCATATTGATCATTCACAAAAAAAAAATATTTACTTTATTTTTTCATTTATAATACTTGCCCAAAGCTTTGGTTTACTATAATCGATACTATTGTAAAATCATAGATTACTTCGACATACACATGCCAAGAAATTAGTATATATATATATATATATATATATATATATATATATATATATATGCAAGAATTATGTTCTTGCTTGTGTGTGAAGAAAAATACTTTTGTTTTTGTTACATTGTGAATATTACTTATTTCATCAATTCTGATAGGCATAATTTACAATATCTAATTTGTATCTATATGTCACGACGCAACTCCCACCGCAGTCGCAACGGCACCTAACACTACTCGTCGGGCAAGCCAACAGTCACATAATAGTTAAATATTTGAATAAACATGGTTTAATAAACTTATCAGCGGAAATATCATAATTATCTTAAAAATAATACGAAACTGTTGCAACCATCCCCAAAATCTGATGTCAACGAGTTCATGAGCATTACTGAGTACCAAAATACAACCAAACCCTTAGTACAATTATCTGGACAATAGAACAATAATAAGAGAAATAAAGAAAAGAGAGTCAGGGTTTGCGGACGTCATAGCAACTACCTCGAAGTCTCCAAATGCTAGTACTAACACGTGTCACACCTCCTTTTTCCAGGAAAAAGAATTTTTCCAATTTAAGTGACATTATTGAAAAGGGATTAATTTAGGGTCGCCACTTGAATAATTAATGTGTCACAAGCCACTGGTTTATTTTAAATCTCAATTAAAGGAAGTTTGACTCTTTTTAAGTCTGCGAGACATAGAAGACCGGGTAAGAAATTCTACTAACTCAGGAGAAGGTGTGAGGCACTCCCGGATTCTGTGGTTTTAGCACGGTCGTTTTACAATCATAACTTGGCTTGATTATCTAATTATTTCGTATTTTAAAGACCTATGTGTATTTTTGCCTTTTTACCGCTTTTAATTACCTGATTATTGAATTATGGAACTAATCTTTGAAATGAATCAAGTGTGTGTTTATCCGTCTTATTCGTGTATTAAAATCATGTTACGCACACGTGTACACAATTAATAACACTATATTTATTGTTAAGATTGTTTGGCTAAAGTCGCACGAACGCGTACTCTGATTTATTTTGGGGTCATATTATATCACGCGAACGTATACATAATCACGATAATAAATTAAAGTGCGGCTTAAATCATTCCACGAATATTCAAGAGATAATTACTTTACCTAGAGTTCAAGATTGCATGTGAAAGGCTCAAACGTTATGGAGTTTTTGTCGAAGTGCATACATCAGTGGATTACTACATCGAATTTAGGAAATCATTTGATTTTACAATTTAGGAGATTAGTGCCTTGCCTATATAAACATTTTTTTTAAAGCATGAAACTGTCGTGAATCTATGTGATCCTAAATTGAGGTCCAATTGTCTTTTCATTTTTTTTAGAAATAAAAGGTTTGTTAGTATTAAACACAAAAGCAATCTTTATTTGACTCGTGCTAACTGGTCTGGCCAAATGCATACTTCAATTCCAAACGTCAATGTAAACCACAAACCAAGCTAAGTAATAAATATCACGGGTTACTAATCTAAAATCAAGTTTCATGCCTCTTACATTATTTTCCTGAAAATAGCTGCTCGTGTGATGATTGTTTTCCTTCTCCTCTCCAAACGAATCCTCAACTCACAAGGAGATAGCCATTAGGCTACCGTCACAAGTCGAATGTGGCTAACCGCTAACACAATATTCAAATAGATGAACAGTCAGTTAGTTAATCACTGTTTGTATGCTTGAAACATGACTCATCAATTATTATCGACAAACAAAGATCTAAATTAATCCAGCCTTACTTAATAGCTTGGACATTTAACTAGAACATATCAATAGGCAATTATTGAACCAACATAGCATAACACATTAGTTTTGGGGGTTAAAGTGTATAAGTGGAAACTTGTAACTTAATTATCTCTAGTCGGTTAGTTGGTTATTACTGTGTATATATAGGTTTTAGCTTCTTCTTTGAGACTTAATCTGTACATTTGCAGAGATATGAAAATGGCTCCACTTTGAGCTCGATCTCTCTCTCGTTCTTCTAGAACCTTCCAATTGCTTGCATATGCACTTTTTCTTCTTCGTAGATTGCTTAATATGGTATCAAAGCCTTCCAATTAAGCTTCGATGACCAGTTCTGCTCTCCGATTCAGTGTTCTTCTCCATTGACGACCTCAATTTCAGAGCTAGCGTTTTTCAATTCAGAGTAAAATGGCAATTGATGAAGCAACGAGTGATGACATAGTACTAAGTCACAATCATCCTCTGTATTTGCGACCTTAGGATTCGCCAGGTGGGCATCTGATTGAATTCAAACTATTAGGCACTGAAAATTACAATTTGTGGTGTCGATCCATGAGAATTGGACTTTTTACGAAGAATAAAATCGGATTTATTGACGGTACTTGTCGCAAGGAAAATTTTAAGAAGGATCTTTATGATCAGTGGGAAAGATGCAATGCCTTTGTTTTGTCGTGGATTATGAATGCAGTAACAAAAGAGTTGTATAGCAGTGTGGTTTATGCATCCTCTGCACATAATGTGTGAAAGGATTTGAAGGAGAAATTCGATAAAAGGAACATATTGCGGATTTACAATTTACTTCAGGAAATCGCGGGTTTTAAGCAAGGATTATCACCCGTATCAACTTATTATTCTAAGCTCAAGGATCTGTGGGATGAGTACGATGCTATGGCCCCTACTCCATCGTGTCCGCGTCCAGAATCGAAGGTGTTTCTAGAGCACATTCAACATCAGCGTTTGGTGCAATTTCTAAGTAGACTGAACGAGTCATTTGGCCGAGCAAAGGGTCAGATCATGCTTATGATTCCTACACCTACTATCAATGAGGCCTATGGGATGGTAGTTCAGGATGAGAGTCAACGAGCAAAGACAATGAACATTAGTGGCTTGGAGATAGGAGTTGCAGCTATGGCATACAACTCAGGACAAGGATTTCCTGGTGGCTACAAGCAGAAAGCTCAGGTATTCTGTGAATATTGCAAATTAAAAGTACACACTAAATATATTTGTTACAAGTTGGTAGGTTGCCCACCTGACTACAAGCAAAAGAAGAAATCTTTTAGAAGAAATATAGTAGCAGCACACAATGCATAGGTTGACTATTCCAAAGGACCAACAGGCCAAGGAAGTCCTGGAGTAGCAACTTCAGGGAACTTCTTCACAGAGGAACAATATAAACAACTACTTCAACTGCTCAACCAGAACACAACACCTGTTGAAATAGCAGCTCATGCCAAGGACACATGTATACCATTGTCACTCTTGAGCAGAGTTCAGCAGGATAAGTGGATCATAGACTCAGGTGCCACTAACCATATGGTGTCTAGTTTGGATTTTTTCACTGATTTTATAAATATTCCTAAAGGAGAAAGTAGGAAAGTGCAGTTGCCAACTGGTGAAACTAGTAGGATTATGCACCTAGGATCCTCTAATATTCTGAATGGTGTGCAAATTAAAAATGTCATATATGTGCCACAGTTTAGGTACAACTTACTATCTGTTTCACAACTTACAAGGGACATTGGATGCTTCATTGCCTTCTTTCCTGCTTGGTGTGTCTTCCAGGACATTTGCAATGGGAAGGTGAAGGGGATTGGTAAGCTGGAGAAAGGACTCTATGTGTTGGACCTCAAGCACAAATCAAATCTCAAGTTGCCAATTGGTGTTATTACTTCTGCTTTAGTAATGAATAGAATAAGTAGCTATTTGTGGCATAAAATATTAGGTCACATTCCTTTAGATGCTTTGAAGAGATTACCAGTATTTCACAATAAGACATTTATTGATTGTAATGAACACTGTCCAGTATGTCCTTTAGCAAAGAAGACAAGATTACCTTTTCCTATTAGCAGCAGTAGATGTGATATTTTTGGTGACCTTATACATGCAAATATATGGGGACCCTTTAAGGTTCCAACTTTTGATGGTAAGAGATATTTCCTGACCATTGTTTATGATTTCAGTAGGTATACATGGATCTGCCTCATGAACGCAAAAGATGAATCAGTTGTTGTTTTGAAATACTTTATTTAATTACTAAGAAATAAGTTCTCCACTACTCCTAAAACACTAAGAATAGATAATGGAGGAGAGTTTTTTAACAAGCAGTTGACAGCTTTGTTACATTCTGAGGGGATAGTGCATCAAAGCTTATGTTCATATATTCCTCAACAAAATGGAGTTGTTGAAAGAAGGCATAGGTACATTTTGGATACTGCACGAGCCTTGAGATTCCAAGCTGGATTGCCTTTAAAATTCTAGGGTGAGTGTATTTTAACAGCTGTGTATTTGATTAACAGAGTTCCTTCTAGAATTTTGTCTGGTAAATTACCTTTTGAGCTGGTATTTCACAAGAATTTCACCCTAGATCATCTCAGGATATTTGGCTGCCTGGCTTATGCTGCAAATCTTAAAAGACAACACAAATTCTCACCCAGAGCAGTACCAGCTATATTTTTGGGTTACTCATTGGTACAAAAGGGTTACAAACTCTATGACTTGCACAATCACTACCCTTTTATGAGTAGAGATGTTATCTTCAAGGAAGATGTGTTTCCTTTTCTCCAATACATGAACAGCCCCATGAAGGATCAATAATTTCCTGTCATAGCTCCAGTCTATGATTCTGACTTTGATGATCTTGTTTTGCCTCTACCTCACCACTCTACCACATCACAAGACACTCCATCATCTGACTTGGAACACCTGGATGATTCTGTTGTTGTCACTCCACCACATATTCCACTCACTGAAGATCTTCAAGGTAGTTCTACCAGTCACACTACTATGCTTCCATTTCCTGATGATCTTCCAAGTAGTCCTACCAATCACATTACTCCAATTCCATTCACTTATGCTCTTCTTTCATATGTTGATGATGACTTAACTGTTGATGGGATCAGAAAGTCTACTAGGCCTTCTAGGCCTCCTATATGGACGAATGATTATGTAGTTAGGCAGACTGCTGGCAAGAGTAAGCCTTGCAATTATCCTATTGCTAACTCTATTAGTTATCAAGCATTGAAGCATGCCTACAGTCAATGCCTTGCAACTTACTCAGCAGAGATTGAGCCCAGTTCTTTCTCATAAGTAGCTAAGGATCCTAAATGGGTGTCTACAATGAATCAAGAACTTCAAGCCTTGGAAGATAATGAAATATGGAGTATAGTTCTTTTACCTCCTAGGAAGCACCCTATTGGGTGTAAGTAGGTGTTCAAGATCAAGTATAAATCTAATGGAGAGGTTGAAAGATATAAGGCCCGGTTTGTGGCTAAGGGGTACACACAACAAGAGGGGTTGGATTATACAGATACCTTTTCACCTGTGGAAAAAACGGTCACAGTCAGGACCATCATTGCCCTAGCTGCACATCATGGCTGGCTTATCTACCAAATAGACGTTCATAATGCCTTCCTTCAGGGTGATCTTTTGGAGGAAGTGTACATGACCATTCCTCCTGGTTTCTCTCCTACCACTGCAAGGCAGGTGGAGTATCCAGTTTGAAGACTTTACAAGTCCTTCAATGGACTCAAACAAGCCTTCATGCAATGGAATCTTAAGCTCACAAATGCCCTGCATAAAATGGGGTTCACACTAAGTCACTATGATTATTCTCTCTTCAGTAAAAGGGAATGTTGTAGTCAAGTGCTTGTTCTCATCTATGTAGATGACTTATTAGTCACTAGTAGTCATGTTCGGTTGATTGATCAAACTAGAGCAGATTTACAGAGATTCTTCAAAATGAAGACCTAGGGGAGCTGAAATTCTTCCTTGGGATTGAATTTGCAAGGTCCTCTAAAGGCACATATATGAGCCAAAGAAAATATGCCTTGGAGTTGATAGCTGAACTTGGTCTAGCAGGATCAAAACCAGCTAGTACTCCTCTAGAAGTTAATCAGAAGTTGACTACTGTGATGATGCTGATCATGATCCTGTTTTAAAATATGCAAGTGTATATCAAAGGCTTGTTGGCAGACTGTTATACATGACAATGACTCGACCAGATATCTCTTATGCTGTACAAATACTTAGTTAGTTCATGTATGCTCTTAAACAATCACATCTGGATGCTGCCACCAGAGTAGTGAGGTATATCAAGGCTGCTCTAGGCCAAGGTTTGTTGTTGCCAGTAGAAAGAGATGGACAATTATTAGCATATTGTGATGCAGATTGGGGTGCATGTTTGCACACAAGAAGGTCTGTTACAGGCTATCTAGTGTTCTATGGTGATGCATTGATTTTTTGGAAGTTGAAGAAGCAAGAAACGGTTGCAAGAAATTCAACAGAAGTAGAATTTCAAAGCATGGCTTTAGAAGCAGCAGAGATAGTGTAGCTGACAGGCTTATTCAGTGAACTAGGCCTTGAGATTAAGAGGTTAGTCGCCTTGATGTGTGATAGTAAGGCAGCAACATAAATTGCAACCAATCTTATATTCCATGAGCGTACAAAACACATAGACATTAATTGTCATTTTATCAGAGAAAAGGTGAAAGCTGGAACTATCAAAACTGTGCATGTCAACACTAAAGAGCATATTGAATACATACTAACTAAAGGCTGGGCGGAACTCAGCATGATCATCTACTTGGCAAGCTAGGAGTGAAGAATCTTTTTCTCCCCTCCAGCTTGAGAGGGAGTATTGAACCAACATAGCATAACACATTAGTTTAGGGGTTAAAGTGTATAAGTGAAAACTTGTAACTAATTATCTCTAGTCGGTTAGTTGGTTATTACTGTGTATATATAGGTTTTAGCTTTTTCTTTCAGACTTAATCTGTACATTTGCGCAAAGATATGAAAATGGCTCCACTTTGAACTTGATCTCTCTCTCTCTCTCTCTCTCTCTCTCTCTCTCTCTCTCTCTCTCTCTCTCTCTCTCTCTCTCGTTCTTCTAGAACCTTCCAATTGTTTGCATGTGCACTTTCTCTTCTTCGTAGATTGTTCAATAGAAATAGCATCAGATACAGATCATAAAAGGAAAACAAGCAGATCTGAAAACTAAACTACCAAAATCTGAGCAAACATACACAATTTCAACATGAGCAATCCAAGTTTCATCTATTGATCCAAATAGAACAGATCAATGGGCTATTTACATATGTAAAGCAGAAAACATCAATCAAATGACCAAATAAAGGTCTGGAGAAGAAGATGAAGAAGCTCAGCTACTTATCACAGCAGAAAACAACAATTTCCTTAGCTCGAACATCTTTCGCAAATCTAGAAAAGTATGCAGCAACCAGTAGAAATTGAAAACAACCTATGAATCTCCTTTTTTTGTTTTAGTTTTGTATTTTTGGAGTTTTTGGTTTTCAGATCTGAAATTCAAATTTTGAATCCAGAAATTGATTTAACTTATTGGGATTATTAACTTTTTTGTGTGAGAGTGAGAATGAATGTGAATTTCGTGTATGAATAAGAGTGTATGCATATGAGAAACCCTCAAAAATGTGTGGGTGAGGTGCTCTTTTATAGAAAGATTATGTTACAACCCTCTCCCTCATTTTCTTTTCCTTTACTCCCTTTTATTTCTTTTGTTTACTCATAGATCCCCTCACACCAGAACTGTTCTCATCTTTTAATTGCTAATATGCCCCTTTCTATTCTCTTCTAGAAGCCTTAAGTTGTTAACAGAAAAGATTCTCCTACATTTAATTTCTAAAATACCCCTTTTACTTTTCCAATATTTATAACTTCCTAATTTATAACACTAAACATGTCACCTTGGGCTCAAAGCCCATGAATTTCATATGCTTTAATAGCCCTGTTAATTACCCAGACCCAATCTCCTCTAACATGAACTAAAATTAACTAAGGCCTAATAATTGTAACTAATTACCAACAACAGAACACGGAAAATTAATAAAGAAATTTGCACAAGCTAATTCATGAGATAAACTAAACAGCTTAACATGAAAATATTTAGCTTCTAATACCATTGGATCAACAATTAAATATGTAATTATTCACCTATGAATCCAAACAAATAACAACACCTAAGAAATGAAAATAGGAATGAGAGAAACAGGGGGAAATAGAACATATTAGGTTAATACTGACGGCCCAAGAAAATTCTGACGAGCCGGAGGAATTGTTACACACGCATTGGCAGAAATCGCTTTATGCCTGCCAGTGTTATATGTAGCAATGACTCTCGCTAGGCCCGAGGAAACGATGCAAGGCGATGAAGGGAACTGGCCGGTCAACCATGGTTTGACCAAATTTCGTCGGCCACAAAATGGGATGAGAACACCACGAATTGACAGTACTCATCAAGATACGTCGATTGGTGTGAGTTTTAACTTCAATCGGGCAAGAATTAAAGAGAAATTAAGAAAGGTGCAGTTTTATGTTTTGGGCGATCCTAGATCTACTAAACGAAAAGATTAGAAGGGATCTCGGGAAAACTAATAATGGATTTAAACTGAAGAAAGGTTGGGGATTGTAGGGTGAGGATTTGGAGTTGTTTGGAGGTGGCCCACAGCCGTAGGCGATTTCCAACGAGCGACGGAGATAGGCGGAGTATATAAAGATGATAATGGGGTTCTGAGAGAGATTTTCAGGGGTGGGGGCTGGTTAGGATAATCTTATGTGGAGCAGGCAGACAGTTCGGAGTCGTTCGATCATGATCGAAGAACGGCTTAGATTGAAAGGAACAAAAATGGGGTCGTTTGCTTTTAAAACAAGATTGGGCCGTGTAAAAAAGTTGACTGGGGCGGGTAATGTAAGCAATTGGGCCAACGAAATTGGCCCAACCAGATCCTCTTTCTTTTCTTTCTCTCTTCCTCAGTTAATTTCGCAACTAACCACTTAATTAAGTAACCTAATTTAGCCAATTTGTAAAATTAAACCAACTATCCACTTTAACTAACAATTAACTAATTAATATGACTTGACCAATTAAGCTAATTGATCAATCAAAGCAACTAATACATTTGTTTTTTGTGATTTTGTATATTTACAATTAAATCTAAAAATTCAATGAATGAACTTAAAAGGTATTTTTAATGAGTTTTCTTATGATTTTAACATGTTTCTAATAATGCAAATAAGAAAATCTTAAATTCTTTTATTAAAAATCAAAATAATTTGACAAAACTATTTTTTGACCTTTTAGGAGTAATTTAGATGAAGCAAAAATCACGTGCTCACAACACGGCTCTAGCAATCACCACGTCCAGATGTACCTAGATATGCACACGAAATGCACAGTGTAGTATGAGTACAATCGTACACATATACTTAATAAGTAACAGAACGAACCTTGGGTTGAAAGCAGTGACGAGCTCAAAAGAAGACAGTCAGAAACCAATATAAACGGCAACACAGATATAATGATGACAATAGCAATAAGTAACTCAAAGGAATTATCATAATCATCTCATTCATATTACAGGAATTTTAGACATGCTTTCAAGGATAACAATCAAAGCCCAACACTGATAAGAACATGTCAGTTACAACTAGCATGAGGAATAATACATCTCTATGCCTACATGTCAGGTATGCATGTCAAATGAATTATTTCATGGTGATATCCCCAGAAGCTCTCACTCTCAACATACTTAAGTTGTCTGTCTCAAATGCACACCTCATCACACACACACACACACACAATCACTCAGTAATGTACGGGTGACTGGCATCAATGCCCCTCACCAAAGCACATATATATATATATATATATATATATATATATATATATATATATATATATATATATATATATATATATATATATGTTCCTATACTTACTGATAGTATGTCAGACTTCGGAGGGGCGAATCCTGCCCAAGCACTAATCAAAAGCTAATAAGACCTGTTGCGGCGTGCAGCCCGATCCACATAAAGCCAAGCCAATATGACATGTTGCAGTGTGCAATCCGATCCACAATAACACTCTCAACACGGCCTAAGGCCCACCGCATTCATCAACCTCTCAAGTCCTAAGGGCTCACAATCTCATATCACTCAGCCCAACAGCATTACATATGTGAAAATAATAGCATGCGATGTAACAATGAATGATGAGCAAAGACTGAAATATGTTATGCAAATGAAGAGTCATGACTGAGTCTATAATTACAGTTAAATCGGATAACCCAAAACAACAGAAATAGCCTCACCAGGTCTTAATCAACTAACCACACAACCTAAATATGATCTCTAGCATGAATCATGGCTCAATTAATCTAACAAGTAGGAAAAATATGGACAAAATAAAACATGATAGAAACACATTATAAAAGTCAACCTGGATCCTTATTACCCCAACACATCACAAATAACATGTTTCCCAGGGATAAATACCCCCAATTCCAAGTTTAGAAATGTTACTTACCTCAAAACGTGCAAATCAATACTCTAACAAGCTCATTCCACGTAAATCGGCCTCCAAACTAATCTAATCTATCCAAAAACAACTTAATATCATCAAATAATGTCGTAGGAAACAACTTCAAACAAAAATAAAAAAAGTCAACCCCGAGCTTGCACCCCGAAATCCGGTCAAACTCACTAATTTCGAACACCTATTCAATTAAGAGTTCAACCATTCCATTCAGGTGGTCAGACGAGTGTAAGGAGAGCTTTCAGAAGCTCAAGATGGCATTGACTATGCTCCAATATTGGTTTTGCCTTTAGGATCAGGATCATATATGGTTTATTGTAATGCTTCGAATATTGATCTTGGATGTGCATTGATGTAGGACGGTAGGGTGATTACTTATACATCACGCCAGCTTAAGCCCCACGAGAAGAACTATCTGGTGCATGATTTGGAGTTAGCTTCCATTGTACACACGCTCAAGAATTGGAGGCATTACTTATATGGCATATCTTGTGAGGTATATATGGATCACTGGAGTCTCTAGCATCTATTTAAACAAAAAGATTTAAATTTGAGGTAGTTGAGATGGTTGGAGCTATTTAAGGACTATGATATCACCATTCTTTATCATCCGAGGAAGGCCAATGTAGTAGCTGACGCCTTGAGTATAAAGGCAGAGAGCATTGGTAGTTTGGAATTTATTCCAGCTATAGAGAAATTGTTAGCTATGGATGTTCAGGCTTTGGCCAACAGCTTCGTGAGGTTGGATATTTCGGAGCCTAGAAGAGTACTTACTTGTGTTGTGTTGCAGGCATCTTTGTTTGAGTGCATTAAAATTCACCAGTATGATTACCCCCACTTGCTTGTCCTTAAGGACACGGTGCATCGAAGTGGTTCTAAAGAGATGACTATTGATGATAATGAGATATTGAGGCTTCTAGGTCAGATCTCTGTTCCTAAGGTGGATGGTTTGAGGGAGTTGATCCTTGAGGAGGCTCAGAGTTTGTGGTATTCTATTCACCCAGGTACTACAAAGAAGTATCACAATTTGAAGAAGCATTATTAGTGGAGAAGGATGAAGAAGGACATTATTGAGCATGCTATACGGTATTTGAATTGTCAGCAGGTCAAGTATGAGCATCATAGACTGGGTGGTTTACTTCAAAGGTTAGATATATAGGAGTGGAAGTGTGAGCATATCATTATGGATTTTGTGGCTGAGTTGCCATGGACCTTGAGGAGATTTGATTATGTGTGGGTCATTATGGACAGACTGACCAAGTCTTCACATTTCATTTAGGTCATGACTTCCTACACTTCTAAGTAGTTAGCTCGGATTTATCTTAGAGAGAATGTTTTGCATGGTGTGCACGTGTCTATCATCTCGGATCGAGGCACTCAGTTTACATCATATTTTTGGAGAGCAGTGCAGTGTTAGCTGGGAATGCATATTGAGTTAAGTATGACATTTCATCCTCAGACGGACGGGCAGTCTGAGAGGACCATTCAGATATTAGAGGATACGTTGGGAGCATGCGTCATTGATTTTGGAGGCTAGAGGTATCCGCCTACAACAACAGCTACCAGTTGAGTATCTAGATGGCCCCGTACGAGGCCTTATATGGGAGACAATGTCGTTCTATGGTTGGTTGATTTGATCCTGGAGAGGCTCGATTATTGGGCACTAATTTAGTTCGTGATGCTTTGGAGAAGATGAAGTTGATTCAGGAGCAGCTTGAAGGGCGTGATGAGGTTCGGGAAGAAAGGAAAGTTGAGCCCTTGGTGCATTGGTCCATTTGAGTTTTTGGAGAGAGAGGCCGACGTGTCTTACATGCTTGTTTTTCCACCCAGCTTGTTAGGAGTTAGATTATGTGTTTCATGTTTTCGTGCTTTGGAAGTATCATGAGGATCAGTCACATGTGTTAGATTTCAGTTTGATGTTGTTGGATGGGAACATGGCTTATGAGGAGAAACTAGTGGCCATGGTCAAGCAGGTTCGGAAACTAAGATCGAAGGATCTTACATCGGTGAAGGTTTAGTGGAGAGGTAAACCGATTGAGGAGGCAACGTGGGAAATTGGGCATGATATGCTGAGCAGATATCCACATCTTTTTGGCACTTCAATATGTTTCTACTCTTTCGAGGACGAACGTTTATTTAAGAGGGGGGAATGTAATGAGCCGGCCAGTCGTTTGTGTATTTGAGCCCCGTTCCCCTATTTTATATTTCCCGTATATGTATTTATTATTTTGTGACTTGTGTGGTTGATTTATTTGGATTCAGGAAGGTTCGGTAGTAATTTGGAATACTTATTGTAATTTATGGAAGCTTAAGTTATAAGAGTTGACCGAGGTTTGACTTTTGTGTAAACGACATCGGAATGGTATTTTGATGGTTCCAATTTATTCGTGTGATTTTGGACTTAGGCATATGCCCGTATTTGGATTTGGAGGTTCCTAGGTTGATTTGGCTGTATTTGGCAAAAGTTAGAAATTTAAGGTTAGGAAGGTTCATAAGTTTAATTGGGAGTTGACTTTGGTGTTATCGGATTCGGGTTTTCGTTCAGGAAGTTTGAATAGGTTCATTTTGTCATTTGAAGCTTGTGTGCAAAATTTGGGTTTAATTTCGATTGATTAGGATTGAATCGAATGCTTAGTTCGAAGTTTGGACGTTAATGGACTTAAGAAAAGCTTAACATGTGTTTTGATCGTCGATTCTTGATTTTAATGTTATTAGTTATGTTTTAAACATTTGGATAAGTTTGAATTAGGTATTGGAACTTGTTGGCATGATTGGACGGGATCCCAGGGGCTCGGGTGTGTTTCAGAGTGGTTTCGAACCAATTTCCCTTGTTTTGGGATTGCTGGTTTCTAGTGAAGAGGGCCTTCTTCATGATTGCAGAGGGAGGCTCATGATCGCGAAGTGAAAATTTTGGAAGATAAGGGTTTACACTTTGCATTCGAGGAATATGGGCCACGTTCGTGGAGGGATGTATTTTGATGCTTTACGTTCGCGCTCAGGAGCCGTGTTTGTGAAGGCGTGTGGTTGGGTAGGAGATTTGCCTACGCAATTGCGTGGGTGTAGTCGCGTTTGCGTAATCTTGATGGTGACTAGTCGCTATCACATGAGTGCCTTCGGTTCGCAAATGGCAGTTTCGAGCTGGTGAGTTTTGGCCTTAACGATCGCGATGTAGGTCCCGTGATCGCGATGCATAGACTTAGGCAGATCTTTAAGTTTCTATTTTTGGGACTTTTACCTAATTTATCATATTTTGAGATTGAGAGCTCGAATTAAGGCGATTTTTACCTACTAGGATTGGATAAGTATCTTGACTCAGATTTGATTATTATTCATGATTCTACCCTTAATTTTAGCATTTGATTGGTGAACCTAAGTGAAAACAATTGGGGGTTTTGGCAAAACATTTCAAAAGTGAAAAAAAGGAGATTTGAACCCCGATTTGGAGTCGATATTGGATGAAACTTGTGTATTTGGATTCATATTATAATAGGAGTTCAGGATTTATAAATTTTATTGGATTCTGGGAGGCAGGCCTGGGTTGACGTTTTGGTTGACTTTATGCAATTCATTAAAGATTCAATCTTTATTATTTGGGTTCGATTTAGATGTCCTTGTTTGATGGTATTGAGTTGTATTTGGCTAGTTTCGGCTCTTTCGGAGGTCAATTCGAGAGGAAAGGCTATTTTTAGAGGTTAGAGGTTACGGGGGGAGGTAAGTCTCTTGGCTAACCTTGTTAAAAGGGAAACCCATATGATTGGACTTATTTGCTATGTGTTTGAGGTATTGGGGGTGGTGTATATACGTGGTGGCGAGCGTATATGCATTCACCGAGTTTATATCATGAATGAGGGTAGAAATTAGAATATTTTATGCTCTGTTTGACTATATGCTCCTTTGACTCATAATTTATTTAGCTTTGACTATGTTTGCTCTCTTATTCATGTTTGAAATAATGCCTAGGCTTATGATTAACTGTGAAGACATGGAAACTTATTCTTGATATGTTAAAATGTATAATTATTCGTGTAACGACCCGGCCGGTCATTTTGAGTATTACAGCTTTGTTCCCTCATTTACAACTCAATTTATGCTTTATAGTTGTTGTATGACTTTTCGGGGTAATTGGTTCGGGTCCGAAAGGATTTCGAAGTAAAATGAGACACTTAGTCTCATAATTGAAAACGTAAGTTGGAAAAGTTGAACGGATGTTGACTTATGTGCAAACGACCTCGGATTTGAATTTTGATGATTCTAATAGCTTCGTATGGAGATTTTGGGCTTAGGATCAGGCCCAAAAAATTATTTGGAGGTCCGTAGTGGAATCAGGATTGAAATGGCGAAAGTTAAATTTTTGAAAGTTTCACCGGGGAGTTGACTTTTTGATATGCGGGTCGAAATTCGATTCTAGAAATTAGAATAGCTCTGTTATGTCATTTATGACTTGTGTGCAAAATTTGAAGTCATTACGGATTGATTTGATGTATTTCGGCACAAGATATAGAATTTGAAAGTTCAAAGTTCATAGATTTTAATTTGAGATGCGATTCTTCGTTTTGATGTTGTTAGGTGTGATTTTAGGCCTCGAGTAGGTCCGTATTATGTTATGGGACTTGTTGGTATGTTCTGACGGGGTCCCGAGGGGCTCGGGCGTGTTTCGGATTGATTTTAGATCATTTTTCTTCATGTTGTTATTGATGGTTGCTGTTGGTTCTGGTGTGTCCGCACCTGCGGCTGGTTTGCACAGGTGCGATGGTCGTAGAAGCGACAAAGGAGTCGCAGAAGCATCCATGGAGGCTTTGGACAGAAGCCGCATATGCGGACATGTTGGCGCAGAAGCGGTCCAACGCGCGCAGATGCGGTTTGCACATCGTAGATGTGAGCTTCTTGCGCATAAGCGGAGGTCGCAAATGCGGCTATTCGTCCGCAGATGCGGAAGACGCTAGGCAGAACCCTTTAAGTTCGAGGGTTCGATATTTTCACCCATTTTCAGATTTTGGAGCTCGGTTTGGGCGATTTTGGAGAGGAATTTTTCCGCACAACTTGGGGTAAATATTCTAGACTCCCTTGTAATTATATTTCATGAGTTAATCTTCGTTTTCGGCGTTAGATTATTGATTTTTCAAGAGAAATCGGAGGAATTTTCTTCAAATTCATATAATAAATTTTCGAGATTTGAACACCGATTTGGAGTCGGATTTGAGTTAAATTGGTATGGTTGAACTTGTAATTGGATGGGTTGTCGGATTTTGTGAGTTTCGTCGGATTTCGAGATGTGGACCCCACTATCGATTTTTCGAGCGGAGTTAGGAATTTTCATAAATTGTTATTTTTAAGCATTGGAGTAAATTATGATTTAATTTGCGTGTTGTTTGAATAGATACAGATCGTTTGGCTTCAATTGAGGAGATAGGAAGCGTTCGGAAGTTGATACGCGCAGAATGGAATTTTTGGAGCATTGTTTAGCTTGCTCGGCATTGGATTCCGCTTGTTCGAGGTAAGTAACTCTTCTAATCTTGGAGTTAAGGGTATGAACCTTGATTATACGTGTTATGTGTTTGGTGTTTAGGTGACGCACATGCTAGGTGACGGGCGTGTGGGCGTGCACCGTGTGAACTGTGACTCTGTTATTCTTGTGGTACTGTGTAGTTACCTAAACTTATATGTAATCATGAAATCTCTACTTACTAAAGTTATCGAGTTGTGACTCATGTTAGAAATCATGTCTAGGCTACATGCTTATGCTGTTGGGACCCATTGAGGTCGTTACAACTGTTGAGTTATTTGCTTACATTGCAATTTCATACTCAGTCATATTCATTCATTTCATAGCATATCTCAGTCTCTGTTGCTACATATTTCCACATTATATCATCATTTTTGTCTAGTTTCCTGACATTGTGAACCCGAGAGACTATAGCAATTGATGACTGAGTGAGGTCGAGGGCCTGATTGTGAGGATATTGATACTATGGCACGTGAGTTATCCGTGTAACACGTTAGTTTTTCGTGCGGATCCAGATATTAATACTATAGCACGTGAGTTGTCCGTGCAGCACGTGAGTTATCCGTGCGATTTATAGCACTTAGGTTGAAGGAGTCCCTTCGGAGTCTGCGCGCACACCCAGTGAGCGCGGTTGATTTATATTGAGGGATGGATCTTGTCCAAAGCATTTATACCAAGGGATGGATCTTCCCCACGGGCTGGATTGGCCCTACTCGGTACTAAGTGACTAATGATCAGTTGATGTGTATATTCCGGGATAGATCTTCCCTGGGCCGGATTGGCCATATACAGTACTGATTGAGCATGATGAGTGGAGTGTGTGATACAGTGAGATTGAGTACTCTGAGAGTGTGAGTACATGAGTTCATCTCTGAAATACATTGCATTGGCATGCACACATGACATACAGGCATTGAGATATATTTTCCTCATGTTGCACGGTATCACATCATTCATGACTTCTCACACATATTGGCATATGGGCATAGCGATGCATTTCACATTGGCTATCTGGAAAGCAAATGAAACATCTTATTTATTATTGAAAGGATTTTGGGAGAATTACTGTTTTCAAACTTACTTATATTTTTGGCAACTTCGGTAAATGACTTGGGATTTTCACTGATACACTTGAAAGGCAGAACTATTTTCAGAAATCATGATTTAGCTGAGCATCTATCCTTTGAGTTACTTCTTTTATTACTTGCTTTATGTTTTTATGAACTGTTGTTGGTTATTGGAGTTGGACTCTGACTTTGGTACAAGCTCATCACTACTTTAAACCTAAGGTTAGGTTTCTTACTTATTGAGTACATGCGGTCAGTTGTACTCATACTACACTTCTGCACCTTGCGTGCAGATGTTGGCTGTTGATTTTGTTGTGTTCGCTAGGAGCTGGATCTGAAGATTTACATGCGTTCCGGTTGTAGCTGCCTCTTGTTCATGGTAGCCTTAGATTCATAAAACTCGGTTTATGTACTTTTCATACAGATGATGTATTTACTTCATACCAACTTTGTAAACCCTATTCTTAGAAGCTCATTATTTGTACTACCAGTCTTGGGGGAATGTACAAGATTTAGATAATTTCTTTTGCTTAATTGTCTTATTAAATTACATTGGAATTGGATAGTTGATAATTGGCTTACCTAGCGGGTTGGGTTAGGTTCCATCACGACTAGTTGAATTTTGGGTCGTGGCAAGGTGGTATCAGAACTCTAGGTTCATAGGTTCTATAAGTCATGAGCAAGTATCTAGTAGAGTCTTGCTGATCGGAATGATGACGTATATACTTATCCTCGAGAGGCTACAGGACATTTAGGATAATTTTCCATCTTTATTTCCTTATCATGCGAAATTGATTCAGCTTGAAACATAACTCTTTGAAATCCTTCCACGCATTCATGTGCGCATGTGAGTGCTCAGTATCAGATGTGCATCGCTGGCTTATGATTTTTTGAATGAGGTTCGAGATGTGTATTATGTGTTTTGGTGATGGTCCAGTCTGGAGGACTTGAGGCCAGGTTTAAACCGCAGCTTAGGCTCGGTAGCTTCAGTTATAACTTGTACATTTGGACTCATATGCCCGGGAATGTTCCTACGAGTGGAATTTGTGGCTCGATGAGCGATGGAATGGCTTTGTGATGAGTATGATGTAACTGCGGGATGTGTTAAGACGATTTGAATGTGATGAGAAGTGTTTCCTTGAAATATAAAGAGGGGGCCATTGGGTGCTCGATTTTCATTTTGATGTGACATACAGTCTCGAGTATGAATGTTTTGAAGGATCTTTCACGTTGTTAAATTTTGGGACAAATTAAAATCTCATGTCTGGTTAATGAGTTTGGGCTCAGAAAGATTAAGTGATTTCATAGTAATTGTAACTGTGAAAGGGTATAACAAAATGCCAATTTGAGGCTAAGCATGTGGGTTATCCCCTACGGAGTAATCTACGTAGGTGTGTTCCTTATAATGTGAGTGGAGAGTTTCTTTTCTGCCAGCGGGGCATATGTGTTGAGATTTGAATTTGAATCTGGTTGAGAAAGTTGACTTGAGTATCAAGAGAATGAATACGAGCTTAGCGGATGATTGAGATATTTTATGGTTGGCGTTGTATGAGCTTGAAAAAAGTTTTCGTTGAACTGACCGCAATATTATGGCAGTAATAGAGTATGGGTACTGTGAGTTATCGAGTTTTTTTAATTTATAGCTTTGAGCCAAGTGGGGGAGCCTACTATTGACAATTCAATTCATGGTTATATGTTAAATTTTAGTTTTGGTCTGAGGCATACTTGTGAATTAGTTATGACTTGCAGAGGTTGAGATCGAGGATGACCTAAGTACTGAAATTTCTAAATACGGGTTATATTGCGCTTTATGAGTATATGAAAATTATGGGATAAGTGAGTTGTTATTTGTGAATAATGTAGTGCGCAAGAAGTATGAATTTGATCGGTGGTGTTAAGGCAGGGTTACCTTTTTGAGTGTTGTTGTGCTAATGGGGCACATGACTTTCAGCCCGTTTGGGCGGTGCAATTTAGATTTGAGCAAAGTGGGTGACTCTCGAGAAGGTGCTAATGGATTCAAAAAAATGTATAATTGGCAATTGAATTTTTTTTTCGGATTGGTATATCGCTAGAATCGGTAGTTACATTGGATGGTGTCGAGACTTGTGGTAATTCTATATGACTATAGATTCTACATTTCAGTATAAGAAAAGGGGAGGGGAACAATTTTAAATTCACATAAGGTCTTTCGGAGTGGATGTCTCGGTTGTGGTGCTTTTGGGGTACTTAAGAGGGAATTCAGCAGCTTATGGGCCTTATGGCATTGTGGTTCTATACTAGGGTTCGTGGGGTGAGTTGTTGTTAAAGATCGGGGTGTGTTAGCAAGGAGAAGTATCAATCTGAAGACAAATTCGGAAGGGACTCGGTGAAATAGGACAGCTTGGTAGCAGGTTGGATAAGTATGGTAATGGATATGATCGGTTCTTTGGGTGTTTATGATGTGGGGGGTTTTCTACAGGTACTTTGTGGCAATACTCTTGGGTTTGGCGACCTGTGTGGCTTGATTAGGTGTGAATGGATTCCAAGGCATTCTTGAGGATTTCTACCACAGTTTGAGATGGATATTTCCTACCGGCCTGAGGAGCATGTTGAGTATTGTGATTTTCTACCGGATGGGATCAAATGGAAGGCTTCTGGCTGATCGGATATGTATTCTACCTGTAACTCAGAATGATTATGAGGTTCTCGTATTTTTTATATGATGGCATGATAGATGCGGTGTGTTATGTGGGATTAAGGTTTGCGTGTGCAAGGTCACAGTTTAGTTTTCAAAGGGAGGTCATAAATTCTTAGAGGGCATGGACGGTTTTCGATGTTTAGATAAATGCTATAACTATTTGGTATTGCGTGAGTAGAGTGTACATTTCAGAAGGCGCACTATGTTTTGAATTATGGGTATTTCATAGGTATTGCAACACTCTCCTGGTTGATCGACTGCTGATTTTAAGACATTGCTATGTGGCACGAAAGAATGGGAGAAGTATGCCTCATGGGATGATCTTGTATGAGAGATGTGTTAGACATTCGGGCGGTGGAGATGGAATCAGAAATGGTGATTCATGTGTTCTATGGATTTGGAGACCAGGAGTTTTTAGGAGCAGATTATTTCATGGTTGCGGACTGTGAAGTCGTGGCCGAAGCTAGCCAAATGATAGTATGTATTATGCTTCAGTCGTTGTGGATTTTCGGAGGGTTATTTATCTATTTGTGGGTGACCATAGTTGATTTAGGGGTCCATTGGTAGGCCCAATTAGGATGTGTATTCTACACCAAGTCGTATCGATTGGCTCCATACGGCTATTGTTGAGGGATGTACCATTCGGATGATGTTGAACTTATGCATGTTCTGAACTGATATGTGAGTTACTCTTCTATGCTACGAGGGGTTGTGATTCATTGGGTATATGCACACATGGTGCGGTTCTATTGGGGGCCACACGGCGGAATTCAAGCGAGATGAGTATTTGGGTATTGCATGATCGATTACGTAATAGTTATGTTCTTTCATGTTTTGTGTGGCATTGTGTCATTTGTCTATCTGTGGTTATTGATTTTAAGTAGGGTGGCTCGAGGTATATAATATGGACCAGCGTTTGGATGGGGTCACGCGTTGCAGCGGAGTTATGTTAAGGTATGAACCTTGTGTTAGAATCGTGTGATGGTTCTACGGTGTGTGATGGATTTTCAGCATTTCTTTGTGGTGGTACTTGTTAATCTTGCGGGGCAGTTCTCTCAATTGAGTCATTTTCCATGACTGAGTACATTTGAATTGTTGCATATTGGTGCACGGATGGCACGGTTTATGGCTCTAAGTTATATTGGTGCGGCATGTTTATGGGCTAGTTGTGTTATATAATATAAGTTCATTGGACCTAGGATGGGTACTATCAGGTTCGATTACGGTATATTCGAGAGAATAATATTAAAAGTCGGGTTAGAAAGTGATTATGGTTTTGGTTGGGACAAGAGAGCTCCATGACTTGTTGATCTGATGAGGGGTCATGAGATTTCTGCATGTTTCTTTCATTTTCAGCAGTGTACAAAGGTTTTGGAATGAGGTTTTGTTTGATATGGGGTTTAATACTAGTACCTGGTTGGTTTTGGAGTAGTTACTATGATCACGAATGGTGCTACGAGCATGCGAGTTGTGTAATATGTTAGGTGATTATATCTGTGGTTATAGTTATGGCTCGATGCAGCTTGTTCAGGCTTATACAATGTGTAACTGTGAGATTCGGGTCTTGTAAGAAAATTCTGAATGTTGAGAATTGAATTCCAAGGTTTTGGAAAGGGTTCTGCCCAGCGTCTTCCGCATCTGCGACCTCCGCTTCTGTGAAAGAAGCTCACATCTGTGACTGTGGTCGCTTTTACGACTTGCTACAAGTCATAAATGACATAACGGAGCTATTCCAATTTCCAGAATCGGATTCTGACCTCGATATCAAAAAGTCAACTCCCCGATCAAACTTTCAAAAATTCAACTTTTGCCATTTGAAGCCTCATTCCACTACGGACCTCCGAATAATTTTTTGGGCCCGCTCCTAAGTCCAAAATCACCATACGGAGCTATTGGAATTATCAGAATTCAAATCGAAGGTCGTTTGCACATAAGTCAATATCCAGTCAACTTTTCCAACTTATGTTTTCAATTATGAGACTAAGTGTCTCATTTCACTCCGAAATCCTTCCGGACCCGAACCAATTACCCCGGCAAGTCATACAATAATTATAAAGTATAAATTGAGCAGTAAATAGGGGAACGAGGCTGTAATACTCAAAACGAACGGCCGGGTCATTACATTCTCCCTCACTTAAACATACGTTCGTCCTCGAATGTGCTAAGAGTTGTTTCTAAGCCACCAAATCACTATTTCATCTTACCACGCACGTACCCGGGGTGATCCTACGTCACCCTATCCCATATAGGCCCGACAACACAACACAACAAGAATCATTAATTTACTACAATTAGACAATCGTACAACAATTTTTTTTGGATAAATACATTGTACGACAAAGATAAAAGTTGTTTTTTTGGATAAGTAGCAATGCCACGAACTAAAAGCGAATAGGTCCATAGCTCACCCTTATAAGACTAGATACATACAGCAAGATGGTCCAAATCTAGCAACTCTGGACGTGTTAAAGAGCCATAAATAACTATATTTCACTGGCGATGACCATCTGGAAGAGCAACAACCTGGTTAAAGGGCACCAAGCGTTGAGGTAGGGACCCATCTTCCTCCTCCTCATCAAACTCCAATGTGTAACTGCAAAAGGGAAACATAATGCATTAAGCCCATGAAACAGGCAGAAAGCAATAGTGAGAGGGGCAGAAGTGTTTGGAGGGGCTTGTGCCAACCCTTCAATTTACATAAGCTGGGATGGAGTACATTACTCTCAAGCTGCTAATCAATGGACTGCAAATCAGATACTAAACGGCAGTTTCTCTGATCCTCCCATTCCCATTACCCATGCTTGTCATAAACGTCTTCATTATTAGGACTGTTGTATTATAATCTGCTTCTTAATTAGTGGTTTTTATATCTATGTTTAACTTCTATCAAGTGAAATCACTTGTTCTTTTTAGTTTAAAAAAGAAAAGAACAAGTTTTTTTCCTTTATTTTTCGCATCATTCATAAGAAGAAACTATCAAGTTTCTAATATAAAGCCGATGACAAGCTCCCTTGTTAAGGAATTGGGTAACAAGGGAAGACATTCCTCCTTAGAGTCAATTCCAGATAAGCTCAGGGACTTTAATAAACAGAGTACAAATTTACAGCTCAAAATACTAGGATTTTATTAAAGTGTGATTCAGACACTCTTTGGAAAGAATCAAGATTTAACAACTTAAGAAAAATTATATTCGGTTTAAGCCTCGATTCTTTATTGTGATGTTCCCGTGGGTGTTTTGAGGCTTTGGATAAGTTTGGATAATGTATTTGTACTTGTTGGTATGATTGGATGGGGTCCTGAGGGGCTCGAGTGTGTTTTAGATCATTGGTTGAGAAACTAGTTAAGTTCATGATTTGGAGTTTGACCATGGTCAATATCAAGTCAAGATGACCTCTTTTCGGTGTTTTGAGTGTGCGAGCAGGTTTGCAGCTTGTTTTATGATTGAAATGTACATATGATTTGTGTTCGGGAGGTTCCGAATGAGTTTTGGGTGCTAAAACGATTTTTTTTTGCTGGTCTTTTTTTCCTAGTGTAAATAATTACGAAAATGTCATTTATGTCCCTGAAATTTTCAGACTTCCTTTAGAACTTCAAAATATCATATCTCCCTCATTTTGAGACCAAATTGGGTGATTCAAAAGGCTATCTTGGATGTAATATCACAAGGATCATGTTGGGCTTATCAAATATGAGTTTCGGGATCATCTAGGATCTGATTCGGGTTAAGACAGCTACTACATTTTTACTTATTTCAGAATTTAGTTACTTTTTCTTACAAGGTTTTGGAGCTTGGTTTTGGGCGATTTTGGAGAGTATTTTCACTACATGGATTGGGTAAGTATTTTTGACTCAGATTTATTTTTATTTCATGATTCCAACCTCGATTTTAGTATTTGATTGATGATTTGAATTGGAGAAATTGGGAATTTTAGTAAAAACTTTTCTAAAATATAAATTGATGATTTGAAGGCCGATTTGAGGTCAGAATTGGATGATTTTAGTATGATTGGACTCGTATCCGAATGGGTACTTGAAATTTTTGAGATTTGTCTGGTTCTGAAGTGCGAGCCTGGGGTTGACTTTCTGAGTTGACCTTTTGATTTTAGTTAAAGATCTTAACTTTATTAATCAGAATTGGTTTCTCTTACATTGTTTGATAATATTAAGTCTTTTTGGCTAGATTTTTGCCGAGCAGAGGTGAAATTTAAATGAAAAGCCTTTTTTGATTGATGAATTGGCCTAATTGAGGTAAGTATTTTGCCTAACTTTATGTAGGAAACTTCCCCGTAGGATTTGGTTTAATAGCACTATTTGAGCTTTGTGAAAGACGTATACATGAAGTGATGAGTGTGTACACGGGATTATATATGGTATTTGACCGTTTAGACTCTTAGGCCTTTAATATGCCTTTAATCGAAGTTGTTGTTGTATGGAACACCTTTCTTTATTGATTTATTTTCCCTTTTTTCTGTTGTTGTTGAAATTCTTGTACACCTTGTTGTTGAGTCGTGGGCTATGTATTATTGTGGTGTTGATTTTGTTGTTTGAGAAATGTTGGGGCATTGGTATTGTTGTTTGAGAAATATTGTGTTATTGGCATTGTTGTTTGAGAAATGTTGTGGCATTGATATTGTTCTTTGAGAAATGTTGTGGAATATGGGCACGTGGTGTGCGGTTGATTGTGTGTCATGATTGAGATGCATATGCGACGGCATAAGGGTGGTGTGTATTTTGATACGCATGTGGCGAGATAAGGTGGCTACTTATACGCGTGTTGCTAGTAAAGAAAATGATTCATTTTGAATCACACACGGTGAGATAAGGAGGCTAAAGCGCGTGAAGCTATTTCCCGATAAATGTTTTAAATGTGAAGCTCACGCGACGACATAAGGATGATATGTGATTATGATATGTGGTACATCGAAGTGGCTCTTGTTGTGAATTTTTGTGTTGTAACGATTTGTGACTTCTTGTGTGTGTCATGCGTTTTACGTGATTTGCTCGTTGTTTTAAAATGCTAATAAGTATTTCCGTGCTACTTGATGAATTGGTTGTCAAAATGGATTTACATACGTGGAATTATTATTTCATATTCTGTTGAGTTGTTGGTAACAAAACCGATTAAAATAAAGAAATCGTTATCATGCTTTACTTTATTTACTTCTTAAATTAATCTCATTATCTCATTTGATGCTTTATTTTATTTAAATTGTTATCATGCTTTATTTTATTTGATTCTTAAAATAAACCTATTATCTCATTTGATACTCTACATTATTTTAATTGTTATCATGCTTTACTTTATTTGACTCTTAAAATAAACTCATTATTTCATTTGATGCTTTACTTTATTTAAATTGGTATCATGCTTTACTTTTTATGATTCTTAAAACAAACTCATTATCTCATTTGACGCTTTACTTTATTTGAACTTATATCATACTTTACTTTGTCTAAATAAATTTTTTTGAATATTTTATTTGTAATTGACACGGATACGATATACGTTGTGGCACAAGGTCCTTACCGTGCGAAAGTGATTGATAATGTGGGCACGAGGTGCCATGTGTATAAGAGTTATGATTTGAGACTTATAATTTGTGGTTATGAGGTGTGGTACTTCGGGGTGATTCTTGTTGTAAATTCGGTGTTGGAACATCTTTATTATTTGAACTGTTATTGGTTTCCTTAATTTATCTCACTTGTATTTTAACTATGTTTTAATTGTTTTTCTGTTTATCACATGTTTACTCTTGTTTCCATTTATTGCCTTTACTTTCGACTGTTGGCTTTATATTAATATTCTGCACATATTTTCATGTCTAGTGAGTGTCTTAACTTGTTCTCGTCACTACTCCACCGAGGTTAGTCTTGATACTTACTGTGTACCATTATGGTGTACTCATACTACACTTTTACACATTTTATGCAGATCTAGGTACTTTAGATCGTGTTATTTTTTAGAGTTGTGCCTGTGCGGTTGGAGACTTCAAGGTATACCTACCGTTCTGTTCACAGGCCTCAGAGTCACCATCTTACTTCATTTATGCTACTGTTTAAATTGTGATCTAAAATAATATTGTATTTTGGAATATCTTGTGCACTCTCCATAGAGCTTATGACTCTGTATTACCGAATTTTGGGATTGTGAAAGTTATATTATGATATTGTCTATGTTTTGGGCTATTTTTCTCAGTTTTATTTAATATTAAACTGTTATATCTTGTCTGATGTTGTTGTGTGATAGGCTTACCTAGTCGTAGAGACTAGGTGCCATCAGCATCTCTAAGGTGGGATTTTGGAGTCGGTTCACTAGATGCTCCGGATATGTTTAAGAATGCACAATGACTTAATAAATATCATACAGATATGTGCTCATGAAATCTCTATGTGATTACGGATTGTCACAACCCAAAATCCAAGTAGTCGTGATGACACCCAACCTAACCCGCTAAGTAAGTCAATTATCAACTATCCAATTTCAATGTAATTTAAGAAGACAATTAAACAAAAGAAATTATCTAAATCTTGTACATTCCCCAAAGACTGGTAGCACAAATCACGAGCTTTTAAGAATTGAGTTTACAAAGCTGGTATGAAGTAAATACATCATCTGTATGAAAAGTACATAAACAGAGTTTTATGAATCTAAGGCTATCATGAACAAGAGGCAGCTACAACCGGAACGCAAGTACATCTTCAGATCCAGCTCCCAACGAACAGAGCAACATCAGCAGCCAACATCTGCATGCAAGATGCAGAAGTGTAGTATGAGTTCAACCGACCCCATGTACTCAATAAGTAACAAACCTAACCTTAGGTTGAAAGTAGTGACGAGCTTGTACCAAGGTCAGAGTCCAACTCCAATAACCAACAACAATTCATAACAAGATAAAGCAAGTAATAAAAGAAGTAACTCAAGGAATAGATGCTCAGCTAAATCATGATTTATGAAAATAGTTCTGCCTTTCAAGTGCATCAGTGAAAATCCCAAGTCATTTACCGAAGTTGCCGAAAATATAAGTAAGTTTGAAAACAGTAATTCTCCCAAAAATCCTTTCAATAATAAATAAGATGTTTCATTTGCTTTCCAGATAGCCAGTGTGAAATGCATCACTATGCCCGTATGCCAATATGTGTGAGAAGTCATGAATGGCGTGATACCGTGCAGCATGAGAACAATACATCTTTATGCCTGTATATCATATGTGCATGTCAATGCAATGTATTTCAGAGATGAACTAATGTACTCACACTCTCAGAGTACTCAATCTCACTGTCTCACACACTCCACTCATCATGCTCAATCACTCGGTACTATATATGGCCAATCCAGCCTAAATAAGATCCATCCCGGAATATACACATCAACTGATCATCAGTCACTCAGTACCAAGTAGGGCAAATCCAGCCCGTGGGGAAGATCCATCCCCAGGTATAAATACTTCGGACAAGATCCATGTCCAGGGAAGATCCATCTCTCAATATAAATCAACCGTGGTCACTAGGGTTGTGTGCAGACTCTAGAAGGGCTCCTTCAGCCCAAGTGCTATAAACTGCACGGACAACTCACATGCTGCACGGACAAGTCACGTGCTATAGTATTAATATCTGGATCCGCATGAATAACTCGCGTGTTGCACGGATAACTCACGTGCCATAGTATCACTATCCTCACAATCAGGCTCTCGGCCTCACTCAGTCATCAATCTCTCCAGTCTCTCGGGCTCACAATGTTAGGAAACTAGCCCAAAAATGATGATATGATGTGTCAATATGTAGCAACAGAGACTGAGATATGATATGAAATGAATAAACATGACTGAGTATGAAATTGCAATGTAGACAAATAACTCAACAACAGTAACGACCTCAATGGGTCCCAACAGAATAAGCATGTAGCCTAGACATGGTTTCTAACATGAATCACAACTCGATAACTTTAATATGTAGAGATTTCATAATTACAGATAAGTTCAGGTAACTACACAGTACCATAGGAATAACAGAGTCACAGTTCACACGGTGCACGCCCACATGCCCATCACCTAGCATGTGCATCACCTCAACACCAAACACATAACACGTATAATCAGGGTTCATACCCTCAGCACCAATATTAGAAGAGTTACTTACCTCGAACAAGCCAAATCCAATGCCGAGCAAGCTAAACAATGCTCCAGAAATTCCATTCTGCGCGTATCAACTTCTGAACGCTTCCTATCTCCTCAATTCAAGCCAAACGATCCGTATCTATTCAAACAACACGCAAATTAAATCATAATTTACTCCAATGCTTACAAATTAACAATTTATGAAAATTCCTAACTCCGCTCGAAAAATCGACAGTGGGGCCCACGTCTCGGAATCCGACGAAACTCACAAAATTCGATAACCTATCCAATTACATGTTCAACCATACCAATTTAACTCAAATCCGACTCCAAATCGGTGTTCAGATCTCAAAAATTTATTTTATAAAATTGTAGAAAATTCCTCCGATTTCTCTTGACAAATCAATAATCTAACGCTGAAAACGAAGATTAACTCATGAAATATAATCGCAAGGGAGACAAGAACACTTACCCAAAGTTGTATGGAAAAATTCTTCTCCAAAATAGCCCAAATCGAGCTCCAAAATCCGAAAATGGATGAAAATATCGAACCCTCAAACTTCAAATAGTGAAATTAAACCAAATCCTATGGGAAAATTCCCTCATACAAAGTTAGGCAAAATAATTACCTCAATTTGGCCAATTCATCACTCAAAAATAGCGTTTTTTTTAAAATTCACCTTCGCTCGGCTCAAATCTAGCAAAAAATGACTTAATATTATCAAACAATGCAAGAGAAACCAATTCTGATTAATAAAGTTAAGATCTTTAATTAAAATTAAAAGGTCAACTTAAAAAGTCAATACCGGGCCCGCACACTAGAACCCGATAAAACTCATAAATTCCTAACATTCATTCCGATACGAGTCCAACTATACCAAAATTATCCAATTTCGACCTCAAATCGGCCTTCAAATCATCAATTTATGCTTTAGAAAAGTTTTTACTAAAATCCTCAATTTCTCCAATTCAAATCATTAATCAAACACTAAAATCGAGGTTGAAATCATGAAATATAAATAAATCTAAGTCAAAAATATTTATTCCAATTTAAATAGTAAAAATCTTTTCCAAAATCACCCAAAACTGAGCTTCAAAACCTTGTGAGAAAAAGTAACTAAATTCTAAACAAGTAAAAATATAGCAGCTGTCCCAGCCCGAATCAGATTATAAATGATCCCAAAATACATTTTTGATAAGCCCAACATGATTCTTGCGAGATTACACCCAAGATAGCTTTTTGAATCACTCAATTTGGCCTTAAAATGAGGGAGATATGATGTTTTGAAGTTCTAAAGGAAGTCTGAAAATTTCAGGGACATAAATGACATTTTCGTAATTATTTACACCAGAAAAAAAAAACAGCAATAAGAAAATCTTTGTTTTAGCACCCAAAACTCATTTAGAACCTCCCGAATACAAACCATATATGCATTTCAATCATAAAACACGCTACACACCTGCTCGCACACTAAAAACACCAAAAAGAAGTCATCTCGACCCGATATTGACCATGGTCAAACTCTAAATCCTTAACTTAACTAGTTTCTCAACTAATAATCCAAAACACACCTGAACCCCTTGGGACCCCATCCAATCATACCAATAAGTACAAATACATTATCTAAACGTATCCAAAACCTCAAAACACCCACGGAAACATCACAACAAAGAATCGAGGCTCAAACCGAATAGAAATTCTCTTAAGCTGTTAAATTTTTATTCTTTCAAAAGAGTGCCCGAATCACACTTAAACACTTCGAATTACTTTCAAACTTTTCACACAAGTTCAATTCAACTATATAGACGTATACAAAGTCTCGAAACACCAATTGGAGTCCAATAATATCAAAGTCAACTCTTGGTCAAACTTATGAACTCTTAAGTTCTTCAAATTGCCAACTTTCGACAGATAGTGTTAAATTCTTCTAGAAACTTCTGAAACCAAATCCGAATATACGTTCAAGTCCAAAATCATCATACGAACCTATCGGAACAATCAAACCCGATTCCGAGTCTGTTTACCCAAAAGTCAAACATTGGTCAACTCTACCGACTTAAAGCTTTCAAATCAAGAGTCATTCTTCCAAATCAATCCCGAACTACTCTGTCACGACCCAAAATCTAACCATGGTCGTGATGGCGCCTATCGTGTTACAAGGCAAGCCTACTTCCCAAAATATTTCTACTAAATCGATTATAAGAATTTAATAAAATATTTCAACAATTGAATTTCTCATAAACTAAATCAACTCTAAATAAAATTTTTGAAATACGGAAACGAGCCCCAAATATCGGGGTGTCACTAAGTCATGAGCGTCTAAATCTCTGAACTAAGAAATGAAACTGTCTAACTGTCAATACAATCCAAAAGAAGAAATGATAAAAGGAGTAACAAGGTCCTGCGGACGCTAGCAGCTACCTTGCAATCTCCACAGATAGCCGGCCTGAACTCAACGATCGCCGCGCTCTAACTCACCTGAATCTGCACATAAAGTGCAGGGTGTAGCATGAGTACAACCACCTCAGCAAGTAACAGAAATAACTAAGGAACTGAGTAATAGTGACAAGCTAAGTAAAACAGTCCAATTATTTATTTTTCACAATTTAGAAATAAACAGGTAAATTTCATAACTCAGTAAATGCCACAAAGAAATTTAACAGATAAATGCAGCAACAACACAAATAAATACAACCTCACAGCAGTGTCACTCAATCACTCATCACTCGTACTCAGCACTCAATACTCAAAACACTCAACACTCTGCGCTCACTGGGGGTGTGTACAGACTTCGGAGGGGCTCCCAAAGCCCAAGCGCTAAGCACGGACAACTCACGTTCCATCATATCAATACCTAGATTCGCACCGTCAACTCACGTGCTACGCGGACAACTCACGCGCTATGGTATCAATACCTGGACCCGTACGGTCAACTCATGTGCTACGCGGACAACTTACGCGCTATGGTATTAATATCCTCACAACCAGGCCCTCGGCCTCACTCAATCAATATCAATACTTGGATTCGCACGGTCAACTCACGTGCTATGCGGACAACTCACGCGCTATGGTATTAAAATTCTCATAACCAGGCCCTCGGCCTCACTCAATCATGTAACTCACTAGCCTCACCATCACCAACAAATAAGGTAACACAACCCACATTAAGTATCACCGCATATTAGCAAATAATAGAGACTGAGGTAAACATGTACAATAATTTCTAGGACTGAGTACAAATAATGTGAGCATGAATAAAGCCTAAGCATGATCTCTAACATGAAGGCAAACAAGTTCAACAACAAATAAACACATAACCACAGATAATAGCCATTAGGCCTCACAACCTCACGGGACGGACCAAGTCTCAATCCCTCGCGGTGCACACCCACACTCTCATCACCTAGCGTGGGTATCACTTCCAAACAATCATATGATGTCAAATCTTCGGTTTTATACCCTCAAAGCCAGAGTTAAAACTGTTACTTACCTTAATCGCGTAAAATCCTACCCCAAGATGCCCTCGTCTCTGGACCCGTTCTCCAAATGCTCCGAATCTAATCACAATCAGTACAATACCATCAATACGCGCTAATGGAATGAATTCCACAAGAAAAACTATAAAATTAGACCAAAATCCGAAATTGGCTCAAACCCGGCCCCCGGGCCCACGTCTCGAAATCTGACAAAATTTACAAAACTAGAAAGCTCATCCACTCACGAGTCTAACCATACCAAATTCATCAAAATCCGACATCGTTTGGTCCTTCAAATCCTTAAATTACTTTCCAAAATTTTCAAGCCCTAACCCCTCATTTTCACTAATTACCATGATTTAAACAACGGGAATTCACCATATATGCAAGTATTAGGGCTCAAGTAACTTACCTCAACGAAATCCCCCTTGATTCCCTCTTCAAACCCCTCCAAAAAGCTCCAAAAACCGGGCTGAAATTGTGAAAAATGACCAAAATTCGCGAAGGGTTCTATTTATGCCCAGAAATTCCGCACCTGCGGACCCTTTCTCGCACCTGCGCTTCCGCATCTGCGGACACAGGTGCGCACCTGCGCATTCCACTTAGCTGACCAGACTTCGCACCTGCGGCAGTCTCCTCGCACCTGCGAGCCCACAAATGCGACCCATTCTTCGCATCTGCGAACATTTCTGCATCTGCAGCCTTCAACGCACCTGCGATCATCGCATCTGCGGTTCCCAATCCGCAAGTGTGGACACACCAGAACAACAGCTCCAGCTGCATTTTCCAACTTCAACAAATCCGTTAACCACCCGGAATCACCCCGAGACCTTCTGGACCTCAACCGAAAATACCAACAAGTCATATATCAACATACAAACTTAGTCGAACCTTCGAATCACTCAAAACAACATCCAAACACCAAATTACCCTCGGATTCAAGCCTAAGAACTTCTAAATTTTCCAAATTCGGCAACCGATGCCGAAACCAACCAAATCACGTCCGAATGACCTCAAATTTTGCACACACATCACAAATGACATTACGAACCTACTCCAACTTCCGAAATTCTATCCCGACCCCAATATCAAATTTTTCACGGCCGACCGAAATCGTCAAATTTCCAATTTCACCAATTCAAGCCTAATTCTACCACGGACTTCCAAATCACTTTCCGGACACACTCCTAAGACCAAAATCACCTAACGGAGCTAACAGAACCATTAAAATTCAAATCCGAGGTCGTTTACACATAGATCCATATCCGGTCCACTTTTCTAACTTAAATTTCTCAATTATGAGACTAAGTGTCTTATTTCACTCCGAGTTCATTCCGGACCCGAACCAACTAACCCGATAAGTCACAAATCAATTGCAAGACATAAATTGAGCAGTAAATGGGGGAACATGGTTATAATATTCAAAATGACTGGCCGGGTCGTTACACACTCGAAAACCAAAACCGACCATACAATCAAGTCATCATATATCATATGAAGTTACTCAAAATCTCAAACTACCGAATGGAACGCTAAAGCTCAAAATGATCGGTCAGGTCGTTACATCTAGGCTCGCAATTACTTCTTCTAAGTTAGACTTGATACTTACTGGGTACTGACTGTGGTGTACTCATACTACGCTTTTGCACATATTTTTGTGCAGATCCTCAGGTTGGTCCTACCAGATCTTCAGGATTGGGCTTGAAGTTATCACGGAGACTTGGGGTGAGCTGCACTACATAGATCTATTTCGTAGTTCACGAGTCCCTTTTTTTTTATATTTATTTCGTATTTCTATCTATTGTATTTTAGATAGCTTGATATGTATACATACTTGATCTCATTCCCATAGTTTGCTCGGGTACTTGTGCCACCTAGTCTTGGATGCGTATTGTATTAGCCATGTTTAGGCCTTGCTTGTGGTTTTATCAATGTTATCCCTATTTTTAGACTATTTCCATCTTTTATTGTTATATATCTCTGTTAAATAATAAAAATGGACTTTATTTATTATCTTCGAGTTAGCTTACTTAGCAAGTTCGGCTAGGCACCATCACGGTCTTGAGGTGTGATTTTGGTTCATGACACTTAAAAACGTATTTTTCGACCAAAACCCGACCAATTGTTTTTTACGAAACAGCCCAATTCGGTCGGTTTCTTTTTCTGGGCCAAAGTACAAAGAATTATTTTTCTAATCAACTCGGTAATGCATACCAAAAAATTTATTTTTCAAGAAACCGACCAACTTCAGTCGGTTTTTTATTTAAAGTAAATTAATATTCAAAAAACAAAATCAACCGAAACTAGTCGGATTTTTTTTGGCCAACTCATTTAAAAAGATCGATCAATTTTAGTAAGTATATTTTTTTTAATAAAATCGATTGATTATGTGTGCAAAAGTACGACTAAAGAGTATAAATAAGAAAAGTAAAAGTCGTAAACCAATAATCACCATTGGTCTAGTGATAGAATAGTATCCTGTCACGGTACAAACATCGATTCGATTCTTATATTATGTATTTTTTAATTGCTTAATTTAAAAAATCAAGTGTGAAATTCAATTGACCGACTAATACCGATTGAGTTGGTTGGTTTTTGCTACTGCCTGCTATTTTTTCGACCTACCCAATTTGGTCGGATTTTGATAAGTAGTCGTTCAAGAACAATTCAACTACACCAACACAATCTAATCACAACTTGATTTGATACAACTGATCGAACTTCCGAGTTCCTAACGATTAGTGTTTGCTTTAAACAAGTACTGTAATGAGTAAAGTGCAAGTATAGTGATAGAAAACTTTCATATGTTTTTGTTTTATTGAAAAATAAAGTAAGAGGAAAACTCAAATACATAGTAATGACAAAGCATGCTAAATTCAAGCTTATAACACTACTCTTTTCCCACATTTATTTAGAAACACTATTCTTCGGAGAGTTAATTTGGCGTATCGTCAAAGTTAGAGTGAATAGATAGCATGATTCTATCTTTAATCAGATTAACTAAATAAAAATAAAAAGAGAGTAAGCTTAGCATAGATACATGCAAACTAAACTTTGCCTTAGGCAAGTCACTCATACCAAAAAGAATGATAACGTCTGAAGTAAAATTAAGAGAACATTTAAATTTTGCCTAGAATTCATTCCTTAGATTTTCTATACATTTTAAAATTGCTCAATAAATCTTACTCAAAATGTTATATTTTGACTGTTTAAACAATAAAATTATGTCAAATAGTAAAGGCACAGTAATAGAGCAGTTGGAAGAAATATTAAATTGAATGGCCTGCAAAGGAGAGACACTGTGCTTAACTGAAATGAGTACACTACAAATCACGGATATGCAAATCCAAAGCTGTCCATCTTTTTCACCGGTAAATTACAAAGTTATAGTTGAAAGAGAAAAACTACTAAATTACAAAAGCATCCCTAAGTGGCCATCGCCGTCACCTTTCACTAAAACGAACACCTGCAAGGCCAACACAGTCATTTTCACTTACCTCTTCAGACCATCAAAAGGTTCACACATCATAATTTTTGTCCACTATATCATTATTTACGTCACAAATGTGTTTTTATCCTTTTTATCTTTCGTGAGTCTATGATATACCGGAAATGATATATCTGCCTTCTTAATAGTAGGGTTAATTAGGATATGCATACATAGTATACTCCCCATAACTCACTTGTATGACTATACTGAGTATGTTGTTGTATTGTAAATATGTCTTTTATAAAACTTAATAACGACATAATAAGTTTAATAAAAAATAAAAAATGATCCTATATAAGATTTCCCACATTTTTGCGATTATATGACGTATTTTTCAATTTTATAAATTTTTTCTTATCAGCACTTAGCCTATTTTTGTTTTCCTTGGCGATGGACGCATTGACGCGACACATTTAATGAGAGGTGCCGTGGTGTATGTTATTTGCGGATGATATAGTTATGATTGACGAGACACGAGGAGGTGTTAATGACATACTAGAGGTTTGAAGACAAATTCTCGAGTCTAAATATTTCAAGCTGAGCAGGACAAGACGAAGTATTTGAAGTGCAAGTTCACTGAAGTTACATAGGAAGTGGACATGGGTGTGAGGCTCGATATATAAATCATCCACAGAAGAGAAAGTTTTAAGTATTTTGGATCTATAATACAAGGTAACAGAGAGATTGATGAGGATACCATGCATCGTATCGGAGCAGGATGAATGAAGAGAAAAACTGATGCTTATAGGTTACAGATTTGTAGCTTATCATCAACTTCTATCCGAAATAAGAGCAATTTACAATTTATGCAAGAAATTCTATATCGCAAGTTATATGAAACATACTATTCTTAAAAGATTAGTGTCACCGTTTATATGATCTAAGACCGTTACAAGTGATATAATAAGAATGTGATTTAACTGATTGGTGAAAGAGTAAAATGTAATGACCCAATAAAGACATAAGAACAACAACGCGAAGAGGATATCAAGAAAAATACATGTAAAAAAAACAATTTTCTTTATTTATGGAAAGATAATATAAGTAAGAGAGATTACAGATAAAATATAAATTATGATTTTCTTATTTCATAAATTATTTAACATCTATTTAATTATTAATCATATCACAATACAGATAAGCTATCAAATGAGATAGAAAAGTAAATATAAAGCAGTTCTCCATTTATTCCAATTTATAAACCCTATCGTTCTATTTTGTTTGATATTTTTTTATTAGTCCGTTTTAAAAAAATAAAATATTTTTATAATAAAAAGTTTTTTTTAACAATACATATTTTTTTTGACACGCTTAAAGTTATAAGTTTTATAAGTACACAAATATTATAATATATTTAAACTCATAAATTTTAAAAGTTTTTCTCTTTTTTGTAAGTTATGTGCCAACTCAAACTATGCAGACCAAATTAAAAGAGGAGTAGTAATGCTTTTTAATCTTGTGACGTATCTTAAGTTAATTTATTTTGATACAAATTTCATATTTTAGATTTGACCAAATTGAAACAGTCAGAGAAATACTTTTTTATTTTATGACGTTTTATAGTATTTGAAATTAATTTATTTTTTTAATAAAAATTTCATACTTTATGTTTTTGACTTGACACTACCTTTTCAATAATAATTTCAATATTTTCTTTAACACGTCCAATATTGTATTATTCAAATTAACATATCATAATCTGTTCCTAGCCACGCCACACATGGAGCTCGTTTGGATTGGATAAAAAAAAAGTTTTTTAGCTTTTAAGTTAAAAAATAATAAGTTGTGATTGTCCAACTTTTTACTTGATTTAAACAGTTTTAAATTTATTTTAAGTATTTTTTAATTTTGACAAATACTTTAAAAAAATTAAAAAAAACTTAAAAACTAATTTGGCCGGATCTAAACACTCTCGTAATCATAAATGACACAGAAGAATAATAACATTGGCAAAAGATATTGGGGGATTTAAAATTGGGGCCCCGGTTATGTTAACACTGCGCATGTTAGCTGTCTTCACAATCATTACATCTACACTAAGCAGTCCAAAAACAAAAAGCCCCCCTCCTCCCATGCATTTAAATCCTATCACTGCACACTCTGCTTAACCTACGCCCCCCCCCCCCCCCCACACACACACACACTGTGCTTGCTTGTACTCTTCCCACTGACATTAATGGATCTGTTAAAAGCTAGCTGAAGAGCTATATACCTCCTTTATATCTGTAGCTGCTTCACCTATACATATTTATAAATAAATTAGTATACACAATATTTGACAAATATATTAAATAATAATTTTAAAAAGGACTATATTTGCTGTTACGTATCAGTTTTCGATCTTATGTCATATCATAATTGTTCCGGTTGTATCGCCGATTCGATCTCCGATCGGTTGCTCTGCATCGCATTTTCAAATAAGGAAGAGAATCAGATCGGCGATTTTCTTTCTCTGAATCGCCGATTTTTTGAGAGATCGTCGTTGTATTGTTCAGCATTGATGGATTTGCAATATGTGAGATGAATTGAGATTTTTTCCTTTTTAAAGTTTTATTTTGTTTTTTGAGGAGATGAATCCACTGTGTTGCATTGCACCGGTGTCGATCGATCGCGATAAAGGAAATCCGGCGGTGGTAAAGTCACAGTCCGTGACTCAAAGTCAGCTAGGGTTTGATAACAATGCGGCTGTGAAGCCATTGAGTTTCAGCTCGAGACAAAGCTTTTCTAATGCACAGGTGAATGCTGATTCGGATTCGGGTTTGGTTCATGAAATCGAAGACAACTGGAATGATTCGAGAGAATGTAGTAATAAAGGTTACAGCTGTGGAAATGGAAGTGTTAGTGTAGCTGGAGTGTTATATAAATGGGTGAATTATGGGAAAGGATGGCGTGCGAGATGGTTCGTGCTTGAAGATGGGGTGTTGTCCTATTATAAGGTTCATGGACCGGATAAAATTGCTCTGAGTCCAGGGAAAGAAAAGGGGTTAAAGGTTATCGGGGATGAGTCTTGGAGGTATATGAGGAAGGCTAACAATCGACCGTATGGATCCATCAAGTGGAAACCATTTGGGGAAATACATTTGAAGGTAGATGTGTGTGTGTGTGTGTGTGTGTGTGTGTGTGCGCGCGCGCGCGCGCACGCACCACAAATAAATACAGTGAATAAGTTAAAAACTACGGGAATGCACCTGATCAAGCATATCCTTGTTTATTGTTTAGTTTTGTCTTAACTTTTAAGTTAGTTTGTTAGATACTTGTGAGTTAGCCTTTTTGAACACTTATGGAATGTAATCTTGAAATTTAAGTTTTTGTGCAACTTGGGCAATGCATCAATTTGTATGTTTTAAGGATTGCATTGAAGTTTATCTTAGAAATGTGAACTTTGATTTATCAGTCTGTATACAGGAAATTAGTGTCAAACAGTCTGGACCATAGGACATGGATGCTCAGAAATGCACCATTAAGATATAAATCAAGGAAATTTGTCTTAATTTTCTGCTTCTGTTCCCATATATTGTAGCTTAGGTCATCAGAGCAGAAGACATAAGTTTGTAAAAATTTGTTGCATGCATATAAATATTGATTGAGGAACGTAAATCTTTTACTAGATAAAATGTATGCTGGGTGAAGGAAATGAAGAATGATAACCTTAGGAGGAATAGTCCGATATCAAATGTCTAAATTCATTGTGTGTGAGGAAAGATAAGGCATGCTTTCTTTACTACCAGAGTATCTTATTGTCCAGCATATGAGAGTGAATAAATCATCTCGTATTACTTTACTGGTTGCTGATCCGCCATATGTGCCCTGTGTCATAAGTTCCTACAGATTCTGGATCACTCTTCCATAGTTAATTCTTGTAATTTTCAACCATACTTAATGTGATTCATAAATTATCCTGTACAGATTCTGGAAGTATGCCTGTATCTGTCAAATTACCTCTACTTGTGGTAGGCTGTGGGTATATATATTCTGATCAACTAGCAAAACTACAACAATATGTCATACAGGTCTCCTCAGTCCGGGCGAGCAAGTCAGATGACAAGAGGCTTTCCATATTCACGGGAACAAAGACACTCCATTTGCGATGTCAATCGAGAGAGGATAGGACAGCGTGGATTGAGGCTCTTGGGGTTGCGAAAGATCAGTTCCCCAGGTTGTTGTCAAGTGGTGATTTTGCATCTTCCGAAGATTTTATCGTTTCAACAGAGAAGCTACGATCAAGATTGGTGCAAGAAGGGATTGGTGAGGCAGTTATAAAAGATTGTGAGTCTATCATGCTACATGAGGTCGCTGAGCTGCAAAATCAGTTGAAGGCTCTTCAACTTAAGCATATTATGCTGCTGGACACCTTAAGACAGTTAGAGGTAAAGTAAAAAAATTTAAAAGTTTTTATCTTAAGAGAAGGAAACAAAGTCTTGGTACTAGTCTTTTTTTTCTTTTTATGCATCAAATTTCCTTTACTGAGTTACTTTTCTTGTCATGTTAGTGTTTGTCTATTCTTTCTATTTTTGCTCCGAATTTCCTGGCAAGACCCCCTTTTTTTTCAAATTTTCAAGCCTAGACTTCCTGAGTTCAAGAAAGCATAAAAATGTCTTTAGGAGTCTGAGCTAAAACAAATTCTAGCAATGGAGCCAGTGGCGATTTTGAATTCCTTGGTCAATAAGGTATCTCTCCACTATTATGCCTCAACTTAGATGTCCAAGGCCAGAAAAATAGATTTGATATAGATTAGATAAAATGAGTTGAAGAAAGAAAAGAAAAAAGGAATACTTAGGCTGATTCCAAGATGTATGATTGAATCAAAGTGATTTTTACTTCATTCAAGCATTTTTTCTCCTGTCTCATCTCAATTAAGTAGGGTCATGGAAAAATTTGTCATTGATTTAGTTGCTATTTCTCTGAGAAGGTATTGCACTGCTCCAAGTTTGTTCTTTGAGATGGAAGCTATTTTGTCATTTGTGTTGAGGCTAAGTTTCTGCTTATCTCTCCTCTGCCCAGCTTCTTTGATACCAAAATAAAAATCCATGTGATTTATGAGGTAAAGAAGTAACAGATTTATTTTAGTGCCAAGTTCAAAAGATGAATACAACTGTGAATGTGAGATGGTTCCTTGATGTATGGGCTTGTCAAATATAGTTACATTAGGCTGATATTTGAATTCATCTGCTGATGTTTTGTTTTGATCTCTGAGTTACAATATTGCTACTTAGTTTTCAGTGCACCGGGGATTTGATGCGTTTACAACTTGAAAATTAATGCACTACTTCTCACCCTTTCTTGCAGACGGAGAAAATTGAGCTGGAAACAACTGTTGTGGATGAAACAAAAGAACGAGATTCATGTTGTGGACAAGGTCGAAGATTTAGTGGTTGGTTCCTATCCTCCAAATCCTTTTATATGGAGTCAGAGATTTGTCCAGTTTTTCTGTATATCAAGCATGTTGAAAATTTTAAAGATCTGGCACAACATGTTCTCAGTAGCTTTTGATCGTTGGGTAATTGGCTTGTCTACATTGTTGGGAGCCTACATTTAATACATCAATGTTTATTGATTATCCTAGAACCCTTTTCCAAGAATATAAAGCACTTATGTACATTGCATAGTCCAAAAATTTATGCATCTACGGACACCATTCAATTTCAGTGTTAATGTTCTTGTTATTGCAGATGATCTTTTTGGGATCTGGAGTAATTAAATTATATTCTTAGTTTATAACCAAGAAACATATTAACTTGGTCTTTCTCCTTTTGTAATCTTAAAACAACAGAGGGTTGGCCTATCGGAGGAGACCCTCTGCTTCCAACCATAAGATTGGAGGGCTTGAGTCACCAAGGAGGAAAGAAGTGAGAAAGCTACTACTGTTGGCCCCTCTTTGTTTTTTTTGTTTTTTTTGGGGGGTGGGGGGAGGTTACCATATAAAAAATGACTAATTACTTTTGGCCGAGCGGACAAATATGACAAAAGCCCATTGGTTTTCTTGACAGGCAGCTATGGTAAAGACTCCTATTTAATCTCCTTTTCCCTTCTTAGGTTGCACAGTGGTAACTTCTTGTCTGTATGGTTAGATGTTTTCATTTGAAAATCAAAGGGCTTTTTACATTGTACATTTCATCTTTTAGAAATGCCTTTCAAAAGTTTAGTCCTTATGAAAATCAAAGGGCCTTTTACAATGTAAAATGCAGCTTGCAGAAAACATTTCAAACTTTAGTCCTTGCCATAAATTATTAGGTGTGTCCAAGCAGTAGCAAAGAGGCTTTCGTCCGTTACAGCTGAGGATGATTTATGCAAGTTTGCTGTGAAAAGCAGTTAATAAAACTCTGGGTGGATTTTCTTACATTTCCTTTCAAATAGATTGAAATTATCATTCGTTAGTTTAATAATAAGATGGGAGATTCAACAATTCATAAATGTTGCAGATTTCTATTCCATTATGTCTGAGGGCAGTGCTAGCGACTCTGATGCTGACAATGAAAGTCGATATGGAGTAGATGTTGAAACAGATGAAGAAGATGGTGCATTTTTTGATACTAATGACTTTATGTCTGTTGAATCTCTTAGAAGTGCTTCTTATCGCAGTAGAGAGGGTGCTGGAAATGCTTGTAGTTCATTAACCTTTGAGAATGAGAGCCTCTCTGCTCATACAAGGGAAGTGGGGATAGAAGTTAAGGCAATCAAATATCCCTATATTAAAAGAAGGGATAGTCTGCCAGAACCAAAGGAAAAAGAGAAGCCAGTTGGTTTGTGGTCAATAATCAAGGATAATATTGGGAAAGACCTATCTGGTGTGTGTCTTCCAGTATACTTCAATGAGCCTCTATCTTCACTGCAGAAATGCTTTGAAGATTTGGAGTACTCACACCTGGTTGATCAGGCACTGGAGTGGGGAAAGCAGGTAACTTGTCAGCTCTCATTTTTTCTTGTTTTTATAGTAGCAGATAGCTTGTTAAAAAAGCATGTAATGGTAATTCTGCTTGGCAGATGAATAGTTTCCTGCTATCTTTTTCATGTGGTTATTATCACTTGCCTTCCTATCTCTTATTTTTCAACATTGTGCACAATAACTATTGTTTGAACCTGTGATGTGATGAACTGAGTATGCTGGTAGCAGTGTATGCCATCTAAGTGTAAAAAGTTTTGGATTTCGGTATGAGATTTGACTATTTCTTGGAGGAAGTAGCTACAAGTTTGCCAAATGAGGAGTTCTTTTGAGTAGCAAGCTTATTAATTGAGTGACTGGGTCATTCCTGTAAAATAATGGGAACCCAACCCACTTTTTCATCTAAGTTGTTATATAAGATCCTATTGGAATTGTAAAATGGAAAAAGATAAGGCCTTTCTACAGCATTCTCGAATCCTCACCTTGATGGGTTCCTGATACTTGGCTGCCATCAGATCTTATAAGTTCTGCTTGACCCTCATCTGTTACCATTTTCTAATTTCATTTTGGTTAGCAAGTTCTAAATAGTTTCTACTGTGAGTCATGATTATCACATTGCAATTGTCGTGAAACTAGTGTTGTCTATGCAGATGTTTTGATGTTTTTGTATTTAAAATTCTCACTGATATTTTGTCCATGAAATCGCTTGCGATACATGGTTATCGGTAGTTCTGCCTAGATTATATTTGTGTTGCATCTTCAGTAAGTTTTGATATAAAATAATTGACTCTCCCTAGTTAATTTTCTGCAGGGGAATGATTTGATGAGAATCCTTAAGATTGCAGCTTTTGCTGTATCTGGTTATGCATCGACTGAAGGCAGGCAATGCAAACCTTTTAATCCTCTACTTGGTGAAACCTATGAGGCAGATTATCCAGACAAGGGGCTACGCTTCTTTTCTGAAAAAGTAGGACTTTCTTCTGTGAAATGACTAAAGATTTGAACTGTAAAAAACTTCTTCATGAAACTCTATTGCTCCTGTTTCGAACTAGATGGCACAAATCTTTGTTGCCTGTCTCTTCAATAGCTGATCTTGTGTGCATGAATTTCAGGTTAGTCATCATCCCATGGTTGTTGCATGCCACTGTGAGGGCAGAGGGTGGAAATTCTGGGCAGATTCTAATCTCAAAGGGAAGTTTTGGGGACGTTCAATTCAGCTTGATCCTGTGGGGGTTCTAACCCTGCAGTTTGAAGATGGTGAGACATTTCAGTGGAGCAAAGTTACAACTTCTATTTACAATATAATAATTGGCAAAATCTACTGCGATCACTATGGCACTATGCGGATCAAAGGCAGTGGTAAATATTCTTGCAAGATCAAATTCAAGGAGCAGTCTATTATTGACCGAAATCCTCATCAGGTAATCTACGTTCACTTCTATTAGACTTTATCTGATCTTATAAAGTTTAGGGGGAAGCAAGTCCTTATAAGCTATAAACTGAGTGAATCCAAAAAAGTAGTAAGATAGTCAATGTATAGAACTTTCTGCCTTTTCAGATTGTGGTAATAGCATCCCATGGATGAACTGGTATTACCAGAGCCTTGTTTGGAATAGCCATTTACTAAATAAGCGCTGATGAAATGCTCCTTTTCTGACTGCTGAATATTTGAACATCTTGTCTTTTCAGATCTTTTTAAATTATGAGAAATTAGTATCTTTCAAGCCATGAAAATTATGTCAACATCCATTTAAATTTTGAATGGAGGATCATATGTTTCTATTTGCAATCAAAATAAAAGATTAACACCTATGTTCTGTAAAAAAAAAGGTTCATGGATTTGTGCAAGACAACAGGACAGGAGAAAAAGTGGCCATGTTATTGGGGAAGTGGGATGAAGCATTGTATTATGTGTTGGGAGATCCAACTACAAAGCCAAAGGGTTATGATCCGATGACTGAAGCCATATTGTTGTGGGAGAGGGACAAATCTACTCCTAAAACAAGATACAATGTCACACCTTTTGCAATATCTTTAAATGAATTGACACCTGGCTTAAGAGAGAAGCTGCCACCAACTGACTCGAGGCTGAGGCCTGATCAGCGCCACTTAGAGAACGGAGAGTACGAGCTGGCTAATGCGGAGAAGCTCAGACTTGAACAGTTGCAGAGACAGGTACTCATTCATGTCTTTCAGTTGTAGTTTGGTTGTGCACTGCTTTAAGTGGTTTCATTTGAAACATAAAAATGGGATGAAGGAAAAGGTGGCATTCAGGCAACCATCGATTCCACAATGTTAACTTCCGTCTAGCAAAACCCTGCTTCTTTTATATACATGGAATTACGGAAACAGTATGAATCATATGATTTTCTTCTGTCTACATTCAATCAATGTTCATGATATTGGTATCTATTCGCTTTGGATCTTACTTGAAAGTTGAGATGTCACTGATGCACATTTTGCTATCTATTTGATCTTCTATTCTTATTTTGTCTTTGTTAAGAGCTCTTTGAAAAATTTACTTACTTATCTATTTCGTCATAAACAAAGAGCTCTGTGAAAAATCATGCTTCGGTTTAATCCCTGATAAGTTATGTCATCTCAATTGGCTATGAAGAGCAGACAGAAGTAAGAAGCTAGAATGTCTTTTCCTTTTTGGATCTTTCAAGTCCCATAAGCTGCAAGTACAATAGTACCTAAGCTTTTGAGGACGGTGTATACCACATTTATCCACGTGGAATGCTTTTTCCCTGGGGAGGAGAGAGAGAGAGAGGGGAAGGGAGGGAGGCACGTTAAAGAGTGAAGAGGAATTGCTACAACTTTCCTTCTCAGAAAAAAAAAAAAAAAAAGAGTTGCTACAGCTTTAGAAGCTACCTGTTTCATTTTAGCAAAAAAAGCATGTAGCTTCTGTTTTAGTTATCCTACCTAAACACATTAATTTTCTGCAATTTTTTGAATTCACCTTAAAATAGTCGATGGCCGATTAACCAAATTATAATTGGTACTGCAGGCAAGGAAACTACAGGAGAGAGGTTGGCGACCAAGATGGTTTTCCAAGGATGAGGATGGTTGTTATCGCTATGGTGGTGGATACTGGGAAGCAAGAGAGACACATAATTGGGAGGGCATCTCTGATATATTTGGGCAGACTAGTGATCCTTCTCCAGTAATCGAGGAGTAATTGCCTGTTAAGCCTGCTCTTCATTTCTCTTGGAGGTACATCTTATGTGGATTTCTACCAATTAGGATTTGAGTTTGATATTCTTTTTTCACTATAAAACTGGCTAGTTTAAGCGATGTGTATAGCTCTCTTTAGGTGCTTGGTCCAAAGTTCAGCTTGACATTTTATCTCATGGAAAGTTCGGAAATCATTCAGCTGAGACTTGGAACTGATATCTAAATTTTAGACTGTTCAAATGAATTATTCTTCAAAAATAAACTCTCTAGTTTACTCTCAAAATTCGATTAGTATACACCAACTAAAATGGAGCTCTGAGATGGGCAAAAATACTTGAGCTTAGCAGAGACTTTGCAAAACTTCAAAGCGATTCAACAATTCTTTCCTTTCCCTCCTCTTCCTCCCTCTCCCACTTTTCTTTATTTTCTTATAATTATAATATTGCAAGATAGAAGATTTATAGAACCCTAATTTGCCTTAAAAGATACATTATTTAATATTGAAATGAAATGGACGTGAAAAAAAATGCGGAGTAATAAATATAGACGAATTATATAATTGATTTTAACTTGGTATTGAGTCAAGTTGATTGGTTGATACAATGGAGTTACTGTCAAGCAGTTTTATTACTATCCTCCAATATCTTAAAATTTCAACAAGGTATCGCTAGACTCGCCTTATTATTAAAACCATGAAACTTTCAGATATTGAACTTTCTACTATTGGTCTTGTTTATTATTCTTAATACAAATGCCTCTAAGTTTCATGTCAAATTAAGACACTCCTCAATTTGGTTACAGTGATCTAATACACGCTATTATGTTAATGTATCCATTATATTAATATATCCATCAAGAGTCGTCAGGACCAACCATTTATAATGCCATGTTTTTTAAATTAACGGAAGATTTGCTCAAATAAGATTAGTTCAAGTTGCTATTTAACTTTTGTCCTAGGTTTTGCATAAATAATTGGTCTGAGGTGGGCAGGATAAGTTTGAACTAGCCTAGCCTAGCCTAGAAGTTATGCTCCACCAGCTTGATCTTATATTTGTAAAAAGTTTAGTTTTAAAAAATGGGAACGAAATTTAAATACCAACCCGTAAAAGGAATACCGAGCACAAATTCTTGTAAATTAACAAGTCCAAGTTCTAAGTTGTTTCACCACTAATTAGCAAGAATTTATGTTCTGAATTCTGATAGTGTAAGGAATTATTAGGTTTATACTATCATGTTAAATGGAGTATTGGCCAAGGGGAATTTCTATATTTCAATCCTAAAGATCTTCCACATCACATAGCACAGCAGGTGTTTGATAGAATACAGATGAGGCATAGATTGAAGAAGAACAAAATTTTCTCACCACTAATTAGGATAGTTCCTAAGCACCTTTTATTACTACAGTCTACAGAGGTTTGGCTGAATTGCCCCCGGCCCTCTCTTGTTTTGTAGTAATTTTTTTGGGTATGAATTATGATAATTGAAGGAAGGAAGGCGCCACCTCACGGCGTCAATTTTATAAAACAAATAAGTACGTACTATTATGTTATATTGATCTACAATACTAATAAATTTACATATCAAATATGATTGGCTAACTTTGAAAATAGAAGAATAACTTGTTATAATCAGTTCAATTTCATTGATAATGTAAATTTTTTTTTTTTTTTTTTTTTACAATTTTAGTGTATATAATATAATTTAAACTCAACAAATATCTATACAAGGTATCTTTACATGCTTTCATTTTGTTTCTCTTTTTTTTTGGTTGCTGCCTTTTCCAGCCGTGAATCTCCATTCTATTGTGAATGTCATTTAAAACATCGGCTTTTAAACAAGTTACAAAACAATTCTTTTATAGAAAACCTTCTAAAATAGAATAAACAACAGATCAAGGGAAAAATACATAAATGTATTGAGTTTTTAGAGTTTCGCACCCTTGACATATGCACATCTTTTGACTTGCATGCCGTCCTCCTATTTTTTATGATTGTCCCTTAATTTATTTGCAAAATTATAGAAACGTTCATTTTGTAAGGAGTAAAATAGAATAGCGAACAAAATTAGAAGAATATGCCGAAGATGGTGCAAATCAAAAAATGGTGTCAACGTTAGGGATGCAAAATGCAAATAATCCAAGTGTATTATACAAATTACTAGTGTGCATTTATTTAAAATGCTAATTCTGTGAGATTTTTCAAAATTTTCATTTTCTTAAAAAGTGGATTTATGCTGGCTTTTGAGTTTACTTAGGGATCGTTTAGGTACAAGGATAATTACAAGTGAAAATCTCTTATTCTATGTTTGGTATAATTAGCAATTCTAGAATAATTTATATCATAACTCTTTTTACATTGCATTCTATATATGAGATAATAAAATGAGATAAAACTAATAAAATAACACTTGTCCTTTTCCAAAAAAATTCTCTCTAAGCCTTTTTAAAAAGTCAGGTTAAAATTGAAGATAATTTTTTTTTCATATTTATTTAGTTAAAACCAAATATTGTTGTAAATTATGGTATTTAAAATGGATGTCTATTACTTCCGCTACTCTTCTTCAAGATATAATTAATTTTCACTATTCCTCGCTTTTATTTTTGTAACTATAACCTTATCCGTGATCTTCCCCCAGGATCACAATGGTTAATACCATGTTTAAAGCAACCTTTTTCAAAAGTATAAATAGAGGCATGAGATATGATATGTGACACATTTGAAAACACTCGGAAAAAATAAAAAAGTTATCTCTTTTTCTCTACTTTTCTTGTCTATTTACTTCTATCTTAGTACTAATTAATTAACACTTTATTGGCACGAGTTCTAACTAACTTCATCATCTATACGTTGTTTTTATTCTCTTCGTCTCAACAAGGTACATTTTTTTTAAAGCTATTCTAATACTGCTGCTATGCTTTTTTGTATGTGGTAATTCTTTTGTCTACCTTACTCTCTTGTGATTATGTCACGACTTGAAATTTCTCACCGATGGGATCGTGATGGCGCCTAACATTTCACTTGCTAGGCAAGCCAATGTTAGAGAATCATTAAACCAATTCCTTATTCCCATTCAGTAATTATCAATAATTAACTAAGATGAAATATAATAAGTGCAGAATATCATAAAACTGTATTAATTACTACCACCTGGATCTGGAGTCACAATTCACGAGCATTCTAAAATTTACTACAAGTAATAGTCTGAAAGAAATACAACTGTCTGAATGAAAAAAACAGTAGAACAGAAAAGATAGACGGGGACTTCAAGGTCTGTGAACGCCGACAGATCTACCTTGAGTCTCCGGACAGCGGACCAATAGAAAAATCTCGATCAACCCGAGTCGGTATCAAAATCTGCACAGAAAGTGTAGAGTGCAGTATCAGTACAACCGACCCCATGTACTGGTAAGTGTCGAGCCTAACCTCGACGAAGTAGTGACGAGGCTAAGGCAAGGCACCTACAAATCAACTTGTACAATTTAACATTATATATACAAATAACAGAAATGAAGAACTAAACAGAAAATGTCGGGAGGGGAACATGCTGAGGGGAATACGAGATAAAGAAATACAATAGAATGATAACCAAAGCAGTCAACATACCATAAACCAATAGGAATAGTGAATACAGTAAAGGAAAAATGCACGGCATCACCATTCGTGCTTTTACTCTCAATCTCACCATGAAATCAATAGAAACGACACTGCATCACCCTTCGTGCATTAACTCTCATATCATGGCACGACATCACCCTTCGTGCATTAACACTCACAATAAGGCACAGCATCACCCTTCGTGCATTAACACTCATAATATGCCATGGCATCACCCTTCGTGCATTAACACTCACAATATGTCACGACATCACCCTTCGTGCATTAACACTCACAATATGGCACGACATCACCCTTCGTGCATTAACACTCTCCCTTACCATAATGCAATACATAAATAACAACAGGGAGATAGAATAACAAGTACAAACCTTACTTCAACATTTGATTCCATAATATCAATCTCAACTTTGAAATAAAAACTCAATTATCACCAGAAAATCCGTAAACATGATAAGAACGATAAATTAAACAACACTAGTATAACACGTAGCTTAGGCAAAGGAATGAGACAATATAAAAAAAACAGAGAAACATGGAAAACAGGTAAATTGGCGGCGCATAAGTACTCGTCACCTCACATATACGCCGCTCACATAAATTTCACTTAGCAAGGAATCTAAGGTTCCTAATTCCCTCAAGTCAGGATTAGACACAACACTTACCTCGCTCCGAAGGCCACTTAATTTTCAATCACAACTTTTTCTTTGGAATTCACCTCCAAACCACTCGTATCTATTCAAAAATGACTCAATAATATCAAATATTGCTAAAGAAATCAATTATATTGCATAAATTAAATTTCCCAAATTTTTCTCCAAAAAGTCAAAAATCGACCCTGGACCCACTTGGTCAAAACCCGAGGTTCGGACCAAAATTCATTTAACCATTCACCCCCGAGCCCGAATATATAATTAATTTTGGAATCCGACCTCAAATTGAGGCCTACATCCTCAAATTTCTGAAATTCCTAATTTCTACCCTAACCCCTAATTCTACCATGAAAACTCTAGATTTTAGGTTGATAATTCAAGAAATGTAATGGGTAATTGAAAGAAAATGGTTTAGAATCACTTACCAGCACTTTGAGGAAGAAAATAATTCTTGAAAATCGCCTTTACCCGTTTGGTTCTTGAAAGATGTTGAAGAAATGGCTTAAACCCATGTTTGATTCTGTTTTATGCACTGGGCGACAGTGTGCATCGCGTTCGCGAGGCCACTGTCGCGTTCGCGAAGGGTACTGGCTTCCAAGTCTTCGCGTTCGCGAGACCCTACTCGCGTTCGCGATGGTTACTCCCCCTGGTCTTCGCGTTCGCGAGACATTGCTCGCGTTCGCGATGAAGGAACGACCAATCCTCCCCCAGGTATGCCTAACACTACGCGTTCGCGAGGAGCTGGTCGCCTTCGCGAAGGGTAACGCCCCCATCGCTTTGCATTTGCGACTAAGCCTTCGCGTTCGCGAAGAAGAAAACTTCAGCTGCCCAGTTTACTCTTCGCGTTCGCGAGAGTACCTTTGCGAACGCGAAAGACCTGCCAGAACACCTGCTGCAGCAAAATACTAGATTTTCAAAGTCCAAAACATCCTGTGGCCTACCCGAAACTCACCCAAACCCTCGGAGCTCCAAACCAAACATGCACACAAGTCTAAAAACATCATACGAACTTGCTCGCGCGATCAAATCGCCAAAATAACACCTAGAACTATGAATTTAGCACCAAATCAAATGAAATTCTCAAGAACACTTTAAAATTTTTATTTTCTCAACTGGACATCCGAATCACGTCAAATCAACTCCGTTTCTCACCAAATTTTACAAACAAGTCTTAGATATCATAATGAACCTGTACCGGGCTCCGAAACTAAAATATGGACCCGGTACTAACAATGTCAATCATCAAACAATTCTTAAAAACAAATAATTTTCAGACTTTTAATTTTTTTCAAAAATTCATAATTCAAGCTAGGGACCTCAGAATTCGATTCCGGGTATACGCCCAGGTCCCATAATTCGATACGAAAAAATACGGATCCGAGCCCGTTTACCAAAAATGTTGACCGAAGTCAACTAAAATCAACTTTTAAGGTATAAATTCTTATTTTCATCAATTTTCAACATAAAAACTTTTTAAAAACATGCCCGGACTGTGCACGCAAATCGAAGAGGATAAAAATGAGATTTTTAAGGCTTAAGAGCGCAGATTCGACTTCTAAAACATAAGATGACCTTTTGGGCCATCACATTCTCCACCTCTAAAACAACCGTTCGTCCTCGAACGGACATAGAAAAGTACATGGGCTGGTGAAAAGGTGGGGATATCTACTCCGCATATTGGACTAGGACTCCCATGTAGCTGCATCAATAGGCTGACCTCTCCACTGCACTCGAAGTGAAGGGTAACTCTTTGATCTCAACTAGAGAACTTGCCGGGCTAAAATAGCCACCGATTCCTCCTCGTAAGTCAAATCCTTGTCCAACTGGACAGAGCTGAAATCTAACACATGGGACGGATCGCCGTGATACTTTTGAAGCATGGACACGTGGAATACCGGATGAACAACTGCTAAACTAGGTGGCAACGCAAGCCTGTAAGCCACCTCTCCCACTCTCTCCAGAATCTCAAAAGGTCTGATATACCTAGGGCTCAACTTGCCCTTCTTTCTGAACCTCATTACACCCTTCATGGGTGATACCCGAAGTAACACTCTCTCTCCGACCATGAATGCAACATCACGAACTCTATGGTCGGCATAACTCTTCTGCCTGGACTGAGCTGTGCGAAGTCGATCCTGAATAATCTTGATCTTATCCAAGGCATCCTGTACTAATTCTGTGCCCAACAACCGAGCCTCTCCCGGCTCGAACCACCCAACTGGCGACCGACACCGCCTACCATATAATGCCTCATAGGGAGCCATCTGAATGCTCGAGTGATAACTGTTGTTGTAGGCGAACTCTGCAAGGGGCAAGAACTGATCCCAAGAACCTCCAAAGTCTATGACACAAGTGTGGAGCGTATCCTCCAAGATCTGAATAGTACGCTCGGACTGCCAGTCCGTCTGAGGATGGAATGTTGTGCTTAACTCAACCCGCGTACCAAACTCATGCTGTATTGCCCTCTAAAAGTGCGAGGTAAATTACGTACCTCGATCAGAAATGATAGACACTGGCACACTGTGATGACGGACTATCTCCCAAATATAAATCTCTGCTAACCGCTCCGAGGAATAGGTAACTGCCACAGGAATGAAAGTGCGCTGACTTAGTCAGCCTATCCACAATAACCCACACGGCATCGAACTTCCTCTGAGTCTGTGGGAGTCCAACAACAAAGTCTATAGTGATACGCTCCCACTTCCACTTAGGAATCTCCATCTGTTGAAGCAAACCACCGGGTCTCTGATGCTCATATTTCACCTGCTGACAATTTAAGCACCGAGCCACGTAAGCAACTATATCTTTCTTCATCCTCCTCCACCAATAATGTTTTCGCAGGTCCTGGTACATCTTAGCAGCTCCCGGGTGAATAGAATACCGAGAACTATGAGCCTCCTCAAGGATCAACTCAAGAAGCCCATCCACATTAGGTACACAAATACGACCCTACATCCTCAAAACTCCGTTATCTCCAACAGTAACCTGCTTGGCACCACCGTGCCGCACTGTGTCTCTAAGGATAAGTAAATGAGGATCGTCATCCTGCCACTCTCTGATGCGCTCAAACAAAGAAGATCGAGCAACTGTACAAGCTAGGACATGGCTGGGCTCAGAAACATCTAACCTCACAATCTGGTTGGCCAGGGCCTGAACATCCAATGCTAGTGGTCTCTCACCAACTGGAATATAAGTAAGGCTGCCCATACTCACTGCTTTTCTACTCAATGCATCGGCCACTATATTAGCCTTTCCCGAATGGTACAATATAGTGATATCATAGTTTTTCAATAGCTCCAGCCACCTTCTCTGCCTCAACTTGAGTTCCTTCTTATTGAAAAAATACTGCAAGCCCCGATGATCAGTGAATACCTCACATGGTACGCCGTAAAGTTAGTGCCTCCAAATCTTCAGCGAGTGAACAATGGATGCCAGCTCTAGATCATGAACAGGGTAATTCTTCTCGTGAACCTTCAGCTGCCGCGAAGCATATGAAATAACCTTACCACCCTGCATCAACACCGCACCCAGACCAATACGAGATGTGTCACAATATACTGTATAAGATCCTGAACCTGTGGGTAACACCAATACCGGTGCCATAGTCAAAGCTGTCTTGAGCTTCCGAAAGCTCGCTTCACACTCATCTGACCACCTGAACGGGGAACCCTTCTAGGTCAATCTGGTCAATGGAGTTGCTATGGTTGAAAACCCCTCCACAAATCGACGGCAATAGCCCGCCAAACCTAGGAAACTACGGATCTCTGTAGCTAATGTGGGTCTAGGCCAGTTCTAAACTGCATCAATCTTCTTAGGATCCACCTGTATACCCTTTGCTGATACAACGTGACCCAAGAAAGCAACTGGACTCGACCAAACCTCGCATTTTGAGGACTTAGCATATAACTAGCTGTCTCTCAGAGTCTGAAGAATGATCCGAAGGTACTGCTTATGCTCCTCTCGACTGTGAGAGTAGATCAAGATATCATCAATAAACACAACCACAAAGGAATCCAAGTAGGGCTTGAACACCCGACTCATCAAATCCATGAATGCTACTGGGGCATTTGTCAGCCCAAATGACATCAATAGAAACACGAAATGCCCGTACCGAGTCCGAAAAGCTGTCTTAGGGATATCGGATGCCCTAATCCTCAACTGATGGTAGCCATATCTCAAATCAATCTTCGAAAACACCTGGGCACCCTGAAGCTGATCAAATAAATCATCAATCCTCGGCAATGGATACTTGTTTTTGATAGTAACTTTGTTCAACTGCCGATAATCTATACACATCCTCATCGATCCATCTTTCTTTTTCACAAACAACACAGGTGCACCCCAGGGCGAGACACTAGGTCTAATGAAGCCCCTATCAAGCAAATCTTGCAACTGCTCCTTCGATTCTTTCAACTCTGGCGGGGCCATGCGGTATGGCAGAATGGAAATGGGCTGAGTGCCCGGAACCAAATCAATGCAAAAATCAATATCACTGTCGGGTGGCATCCCCGGCAGGTCTGCAGGAAACACCTCTGGAAACTCACGAACAACCGGCACTGAATCCATGGAAGGAACCTCTGCACTAGAATTGCGGACATAAGCCAAATAAGTCAGACACCCATTTTCGATCATATGCCGGGCCTTCACATAAGAGATAACCTTGCTGGCAGAATAGCCAAGATTCCCTCTCCACTCTAATCGAGGCAACCCCTGCAAGGCTAAGGCCACCGTCTTGGCGTGACAATCTAATATAGCATGATAAGGTGACAGCCAATCCATACCCAGTATGACATCAAAATCAACCATGTTGAGAAGTAGAAGATCTACACGAGTCTCAAGACTCCCAATGTTGATCACACACGAATGATAAACACGATATACAATAATAGCATCTTCCACTGGTGTGGACACATACACAGGAGCACTCAAAGAATCACGGGGCGCAACCAAATAGGAAGCAAAATAGGATGACACATAGGAGTAAGTAGATCCCGGATCAAATCGAACTGAAGCATCTCTACTGCAAACTGAAATAGTACCTGTGATAACAGTGTCAGATTACTCAGCCTCAAGCCTGGCTGGGTAAGCATAACACCGGGGCTGAGGCCCACCACCCTGAACTACGTCCCTGGGACGGCATCTAACTGGCTGGTATCCACCTCTAACTGCCTGACCTCCACCTCTAACAGTCTGGCCTCTACCTCTGGCTGCCTGACCCCTACCTCTGGCTGGCTGAGCAGGTGGTACAGCAACTGGTGCCGGAACTATGGCACGAGAACTCTGATGCTGTGAGCTGCCCGTTGCCCGAGGGCAAAATCTAGCAATGTGCCTCAGATCAACACAAGTATAACATAACCTCGGCTGCTGTGACTGGTGACCCTGAAACTGACCCTGTCGACCTGAATAACCACCCTAATAACTCTGGAGTGGAGGTGCACTAATAGGAGCTGGTGGTGAATTATAGGCTAGCTGGTCGGAATAATGCATGAGGGTCACGACCACCTAAGGCACCGTGGGATGCCTGGAGCGCTGAATGAAACGGCCTGGGAGGATGGCCTCTACCAAAATTACTCCTGCCTCTAGATGAGGCACCGCTGAACTCACCGGAATGACGAGGTTTCTTGTCAGACCCCTGACCTCCCTGAGTAAGAACCATTTTGACTCGTCTGGCGACATTAGCAGCCGTTTGAAAAGAAATCTCACTCCCAGTCTCCTTAGCCATCTGCAATCTGATAGGCTGAGAAAATCCATCAATAAACCTCCTCACCCTCTCTCTCTCGATGGGAAGCAAAAGAATATCATGACGGGCCAAATCCACAAAACGGGTCTCATACTGAGTAACAGTCATACTGCCATGCTGGAGACACTCAAACTGACGGCGACGCTCCTCTCTCAATGTGATAGGCATAAACTTCTCTACGAAGGGCTGGGAGAACTGGTCCCAAGTAAGAGTAGGCGACCCAGCTGGTCTGGTCAACAAGTAATCTCTCCACCATTTCTTGGTGGAACCAGTCATCTGAAATGCAGCAAAATCGACCCCATTGGTCTCCACTATACCCATGTTTTGTAGAACCTCGTGACAGCTGTCAAGATACTCTTGGGGATCCTCTGAAGGAGCACCACTGAAGTGAACAGGAAAGAGCTTGGTAAACCTGTCCAATCTCCATAAAGCCTCAGAAGACATAGCTGGCCCATCTCCGACCTGTGCTGCAATAACCGGCTGAACTAATCCAACTAGATGAGCTGCTGGAGCCTGATACTGGAGAGCTATCTTCTCCGGAGCGGGAGTGGTGGGAGTCTGGGCTCCTCCTCCAGCCCGAGAGACTGCCGGTGCCATGGGAAATGCGCTAGTCTGGGCCACACTCTCCATAAGGCCCACCAAACGGACCAAAGCGTCCTGAAGTACTGGGGTAGCAATGAACCCCTCCGGAACCTGAGCTGGTCCGGCAGGAACAGTCTGGGCTTGAACCTCCTCGTCAATCTCTATCTAAGGCTCCACTACTGGGGCTACTGCTCGGGCTCTAGGCTGAGCCCTGCCCCTGCCTCGGCCTCTACCCCACGTAGGAGCTATCACTGAGGGCTCTGGCTGCTGCTCAGATGAGGAAGTGGTACGTGTTCTCGCCATCTGTGAGAGAATAAGAGTAGAAGAGTTCAATCAGTATTGAGAAAGTAAAATCGCACGACAGAGAAGAATAGAAGTGAAACTTGTTCCTAAACTTCATAGCCTCTGGAAGATAAGCACAGACGTCTCCGTACCGATCCTCCAGACTCTACTAAGCTTTCTCGTGAATCGTGAGACCTAGGCAACCTAGTGCTCTAATATTCACTTGTCACGACCCGAAATTTCTCACCGACGGGACCGTGATGGCGCCTAACATTTCACTTGCTAGGCAAGCAACGTTAGAGAATCATTAAACCAATTCCTTATTCCCATTTAGTAATTATCAATAATTAACTCAGATGAAATATAATAAGTGCGGAATAGCATAAAACTGTATTAATTACTACCACCCGGATCTGGAGTCACAATTCACGAGCATTCTAGAATTTACTACAAGTAATAGTTTGAAAGAAATACCACTGTCTGAATGAAAGAAACAATATAACAGAAAAGATAGACGGGGACTTCAAGGTCTGTGAACGCCGACAGATCTACCTTGAGTCTCCGGATAGCAGACCAATAGTAAAATCCCGATCAACCCGATCCGGTATCAAAATCTGCACAGAAAGTGTAGATTACAGTATCAGTACAACCGACCCATGTACTGGTAAGTGTCGAGCCTAACCTCGACAAAGTAGTGACGAGGCTAAGGCAAGGCACCTACAAATCAACCTGTACAATATAATAGTGTATATACAAATAACAGAAATGAAGAATTAAACATGAAATGTCAGGAGGGGAACATGCTGGGGGAAATACGAGATAAAGAAATACAACAAAATGATAACCGGAGCAGTCAACATACCATGAACCAACAGGAATAGTAAATACAGTAAAGGAAAAATGTACGGCATCACCATTCGTGTTTTTACTCTCAATCTCACCATGAAATCAATAGAAACGGCACGGCATCACCCTTCGTGCATTAACTCTCATATCATGGCAAGGCATTACCCTTCGTGCATTAACACTCACAATATGGCACGTCATCACCCTTCGTGCATTAACACTCTTCCCTACGATAATGCAATGCATAAATAACAACAGGGAGATAGAATAATAAGTACAAACTTCACTTCAACATTTGATTCCATAATATCAATCTCAACTTTGAAATAAAAACTTAATTATCACTAGAAAATCCGCAAACATGATAAGAATGATAAATTAAACAACACTAGTATAGCACGTAGCAATTAAGCATAGGAATGAGACAATATAAGAAAAACAGAGAAACATGAAAAACAGGTAAATTGGCGGTACATAAGTACTCGTCACCTCCCATATACGCCGCTCACATGAATTTCACTTAGCAAGTAATCTAAGGTTCCTAATTCCCTCAAGTCAGGGTTAGACACAACACTTACCTCGCTCCGAAGGCCACTTAATTCTCAATCATATCTTTTTCTTTGGAATTCACCTCCAAACCACTCGTATCTATTCAAAAATGACTCAATAATATCAAATATTGCTAAAGAAATCAATTATATTGCATAAATTAAATTTTTCAAATTTTCCTCCAAAAAGTCAAAAAATTGACCCCGAACCTGCTTGGTCAAAACTCGAGGTTCGGACCAAAATCTATTTACTCATTCACCCCCGAGCCCGAATATATAATTGATTTTAAAATTCGACCTCAAATTGAGGCCTACATCCCCAAATTTCCGAAATTCCTAATTTCTACCCTAACCCCTAATTCTACCATGAAAACTCTAGATTTTAGGTTGATAATTCAAGAAATGTAATGGGTAATTGAAAGAAAATGGTTTAGAATCACTTACTAGCACTTAGGGGAAGAAAATGACTCTTGAAAATCGCCTCTACCCGTTTGGTTCTTGAAAAATATTGAAGAAATGGCTTAAACCCGTGTTTGATTCTGTTTAATGCACTGGGCGATAGTGTGCATCGTGTTCGCGAGGCCACTGTCGCATTCGCGAAGTGTACTGGCTGCCAAGCCTTCACGTTCGCAAGACCCTGCTCGCGTTCGCGATGGTTACTCCCCCTGGCCTTTGCGTTCGCGAGACATTACTCACGTTCGCGATGAAGGAACGACCAACCCTCCCCTAGGTGTGCCTAACACTACGCGTTCGCGAGGAGCTGGTCGCGTTCGCGAAGGGTAACGCCCATATCGCTTCGCGTTTGCCACTAAGCCTTCGTGTTCGCGAAGAAGATAACTTCAACTGCCCAATTTACTCTTTGCGTTCGCGAGAGTACCTTCGCGAACGCGAAGAAGGACCTGCCAGAACTCCTGCTGCAGCAAAATACCAGATTTTCAAAGTCCAAAACATCCCGTGGTCTACCCGAAACTCACCCGAGCCCTCGGGGGTCCAAACCAAACATGCACACAAGTCTAAAAATATCATACGAACGTGCTCGTGCGATCAAATCGCCAAAATAACACCAAGAACTACGAATTTAGCATCAAATCAAATGAAATTCTCAAGAACACTTTAAAATTTTTATTTTCTCAACTGGACGTCCGAATCACGTCAAATCAACTCCGTTTCTCACCAAATTTCACAGACAAGTTTTAAATATCATAATGAACCTGTACCGGGTTCCGCAACCAAAATATGGACCCATTACTAACAATGCCAAATATCAATCAATTCTTAAAAACAAATAATTTTCAGACTTTTAGTTTTTTTCTAAAATTCATAATTCAAGCTAGGGACCTCTGAATTCGATTTCGGGCATATGCCCAGGTCCCATAATTCGATACGGATCCACCGGGACCATCAAAACATAGATCCGGGCCCGTTTACCAAAAATATTGGCCGAAGTCAACTAATATTAACTTTTAAGGTATAAATTCTTATTTTTATCAATTTTCAACATAAAAGCTTTTTGAAAATATGCCTGGACTGCGCACGTAAATCGAGGGTGGTAAAAATGAGATTTTTAAGGCTTAAGAGCGCAGATTCGAGTTCTAAAACATAAGATGACATTTTGGGTAATCACAGATTATCCCACGTACAAAATAAAAATTATTATAATATTATAAATATTTATTATTGAGTAAGTTCTCATCTAAAAAGATTTTGCTTTTATGCCATTTCTCAACCATAACTGAACAACTAGTTATCTGGCTAATAAGTTTAATTTAATAAATGTTTAATTATTTGCTCTTTTCTTTATCTGCTTGGTTCGTTTTTTAATGTTGATTTATATTAAAAGTATGCCCAATTGTAAGTGACAGTGGACTAACTAATCTACAATACGAGTACTTTATTAGTTATGTTTATTGACTTTACCTATTATAATAACTCTGCCATCTAACGTTTTTGAACTTCTGAAGTAGAAATTTTTCAAGTCTTATATTTATTATTTCTAACTTATTTTTTTTCTTCGATAGTTTTTCATCATGTTGAATTTGTTGAAATTTGAGTTTTGTGGTACTTGATGTTTCTAGAAAAGTTATCTATCATGGGTTCTCGATGCTGAGATTCCCTAAAATAGAGAAAAAAATGGAATGGGAGAGGATGGTCATTGAGAAAGATGCCTTAACATGTTCACTTAGATGCTAATGGTCTTGGTGATACAATTAGTCAGGGCAATAAAGCATCAAGGCAGGACAGAGCGAAAGCTATAAGTTTTGTTCGTCATCATTCGGATGAAGGTTTGAAGGTTGAATATTTGATAGTGAAAGATCCACCTGAATTGTGAACTGGCCTGCAAGAAAGATATGACTACCTTAAGATTACAGTATTGCCAATGACTCGATATGAGTAGATACACTTACGATTGTAAGATTTTAAGAACATAAATGAGTATAATTCTGTTGTATTTTGAAACTTCCCATTTAAAGTTATGTGTGGATGTTATGATTGATGAGAACTTGTTGGAAAAGACTCCTGCGATTTTTTATGCCGCAAACATGATGTTACATCAGCAATATCATGAAAGAAATTTTTAAAAAGTAGTATGAGTTGATCTCATGTCTTATAGTAGTTGAGCAATATAGTACCCTTTTGATGAAAAATCATGAAGCCCGTCCCACGTGGTCAGTTCCATTCCTCGAAGCAAATAAGTTTGAAAGAAGACAAAATAATTATGGGTATTGTCAATGGCTCAAAATGTCAAGAGAAGATATAATAATTGCCGTCGTAGTAGTCATGGAAAACAGGAGAATAATAGGAGTTCTCAAAATAATCCTTCAAGAGGCAAAAATAATAATTGCCACCGATGTGGCATGAAAGGTCATTAGAAAAGTGAATGCAATGTGCCCGAGCATTTTGTCAGGCTTTATTAAAACTCTATAAAAAAAAAGGCAAATAATATCGGTGCATGTTCTACTAGTGCCCTAGTGGAGTCACACTTGACTTTAAAAATAATTTTGAGGCACGGTCTTCAAACAAATATGATGATAATGCTGAGGCAATAATACTTTTAAAGATGATGGTTTTGAAGGCATCGATGATATTACTCATTTGGAAGTTGAAGACTTTGGGTGAAACGTCCCGACAGGTCGTTTTGAGTTCTAACACGTTATTCAGCGGCTTGAGACCCTGAACAACTTCACTTTAGGTATTATAACTTGTACGCGTGGTCGAAATTTAATTTCGGAAAGTTCGGAGTTGATTTGGAAAAAATATTCTAATTTCGGAAGCCTTAAGTTGGACGAATTGACTAAAGTGTAATTTTTGAGTAGACGAGCTCGAAATCAGGATTTGAAGGTTCCAATAGGTTCGTATGATGATTTTGGACTTGGGCGTATGTCTGGATCGGGGTTTGGATGATACGGGAACGTTTCAGCGCCTATTGTGGAAGTTGGCATTTTGGAAGGATTTTATAAATTTGGATTGGAGTGTATTTCAATGCTATCAATGTCCATTTGGGATTTTGAGTCTGCGAATAGCTCCGTATAGTAATTTTGGTATCGGGAGCGCGTCTGGAAGTGGATTTGGAGGTCCGTAGGTCATTTGGCGAAAGTTAAAAATTCGAAGGTTTCTAAGAAGTTTGACCGGGAGTGAACTTTTTGATATCGGGGTCGAATTCCGATTCCGAAAATTGGAGTAGATCCGTAATGTTAAATGTGGATTGTGTGTAAAATTTGAGATCAATCGGGCGTGATTTGATAGGTTTCAGCATCGAATGTAGAAGTTTGAAGTTCTAAAGTTCATTAAGCTTGAATTGTGTGGCGATTTGTGATTCCGATGATATTTGATATGATTTGAAGGCTCGACTAAGTTCGTAACATGTTTTGGGACATATTGGTGTAGTTGGTTGAGGTCCCGAGGGCCCCGAGTGGATTCCGGATGGTAAACGGATCGAGTTTGAGCTTGGAGGAATGTTGGGGCTGCTGTCATCTAGTGTAACCGCACCTGCGAGGTTTTAGCCGCGGGTGCGGAGCCGCAAAAGTGGCCAGGAAGGTCGCAGAAGCGATGTTGGGCGAGCTGAGCAGGAGCGCAGGTGCGAGGGAATGCCTGCACCTGCGAAGGCGCAGAAGCGAAAGCGGGCAGCTGGGGGCATCTCCGCAGAAGCGGAATATTTGCCGCACCTGTGGAATCGCAGAAGCGGCCAAGTGACCGCAAGTGCGAGAAGTCGCAGGGCAGAAGGGTTCTTTAAGAACGAGATTTGGTTCATTTTCTTTCATCATTTTCTCTTGGTTTGGGCGATTTTTGGAGAGCTTCAAATGGGGATTTTCACCAAGAAACACAAGGTAAGTGATTCTCACTTATTATAAGTCATATACATGGTTTGCATGAGGATTTAAATATGAAAATTGATAGAAATTGTGGGATTTGAAGAAAATACCTAGAAATTGATATTTTTGGATTTTGACCACGAATTTGGGAAAGGAATTGGAAATAAATTATATATTGGGTAATAGTTATCTTCGAAGATTTTTGAAATCCGGACACGTGGGCCTGATGGTGATTTTATCGACTTTTCAAGCGGAGTTGAGAATTTGTCTAAATTGATTTGTCATGAGTATTAGAGTATATCCTTGTCGGTTTGCATATTGTTTGACTAGTTTTGGAGCGACAAACATCGGTTTGAGGTGTTAGAGCGGCGTTTGAGCCGGTTATGGAACTTCAGAGCGAAGTAAATCTCCTGTCTAACTCTATGAGGGAAAAAACTACCCCTAGGTGATGTATTTAATGTGTGCAACTTGTTGCGAGGACTACGTACGCACGAGATGACGATAGTCCATACGTAGTTAGATTCATGTTATTGTCCGGGTAGACTTAGGTTCACACCATGTTGTACTTGTACTATAGGGATTATCCTTGCTCATTTAATTCTTTATTTTACCTTTCTACTTGAGACTAGACTTGCTATTATAGAGACTTCACGATTTCACGATTAGTCACCGAGTAACTTTACTCCTCTTACGCCAGGTTTTAGTTTTGTATATGTCTCTCTCTCTCTCTCTCTCTCTTTCTCTCTCTCTCTCTATATATATATATATATATATGTGTGTGTGTGTGTGTGTGTGTGTGTGTGTTTCATTGAAAGGGTTTTGTTAAAAAAAATTACAACTCACACATTTATTCATGAGTGAGGTCAAGGACCCGTCAAAGCCTCTTGTTCTTATGGGATCGGGCCGTTCGCCTCGGCAGGAATTTGTATTTCACTTCTTATGGGATCAGGCCGTTCGCCTCGGCAGGAATTTGTATTTCACTTCTTATGGGATCAGGTCGTTTGCCTCGGCAGGATTTATGTACCAAACTCTCATGGGAGCGGGCCGTTCGCCTCGGCAGGTGATCGGTTCCAAACCTACACCACTATTAAGTAGCGAGGATGGTCGATGCAGTGTTACCCAACAAGGTCGGGATCGATTTCCACAGGGAGTTAATTGATTTAGAATTAGGTTTATATCTAAGTCTAGATGCGTGTGTTGTTCCTAATTGCACTTTCAAACATGATGGTGTTGATTTTACTTCTATTTCTATTTCTATTGTATGCTAAGATTAAAGCTAAGTACAATACTTTTTTGATGTTTGTTTTCAAGTGTTTAAAAGGACTAGGGTAGTGACTTTCGCCTAGGTGGGCATCTAACAGGTAGTAAGAATCTAGGGCAAGCTTGATTAATTTAGGATCGTAATATAGCCATCAAACCCAAGTACTCACTCTATATCTCTCGATAGTTTGAGTGATTTTGCCCAATTTGGCTTTCTCAAGTCCAACTGGGTATTCATGCAAGTTATGTGATATTCGCTCAAGTCGGGTATTACTATCTCTAGGTTTAACGCTTTAATTGGGGCTATCATTTTCTTGAGTTCACCCCAATTCCTTGTTAGCCTAGTTTTCCCAGACTTAATCCCTCTTTCTCAAGAAGAGACCAAATCATAAAGGCATGAATCAGTGTTTGTAACTACTAATTCTATAATTCTAGCAAGAACTAGGCTAAATATCACTAACCCATAAATATTCAAGCCCTAAAATTCAATACCCATTAAATACCCACATTAGGGTTGAGTCACAACCCTAGATATGGGTCTAGCCACTCATAATAATAGCAGAAATCAAAGATAAAGAGAAGATATAATCCATAATACTAAATTAAAAGATGAAAATCTAATGTTATAAAGAAAATCTTGTACAAAATTGCCCAAAAAAGAAAACCTAGCCATCTCACGTACTCAGCAAAAACATAACATAACCTAAAATTGACAAAATGATCTATTTATCCTAAGCTGAAATTTATAGACAAAAATGCCCCTGCAAAAGTTTCGCGGCTGCGTAATTCTGACCGCGGCCGCACACTTGCTTTCGCGGCCGTGTAATTCTTATCGCGGTCCGCGTTTCTTCACATCCGGACATGGGTTGAACCTTGTTTCGCGGACAGCGTAATTTCCACCGTGTCTGCGTGAGAGTCTTCCGCGGCCGCGTAACTTTGACGCGGGCCGCCCTTCTCATTTTTGCTTGAATTATGCACTCTCTGAACCTTAGCAACCGCAGTCCGCGAAATTTCCATCGCGGCCGTGCTGGTACTTTCGCGGCCGCATCTTCTTGTCGCGGTCCGCGTTCATGTTTATGCCCGGAAAACATCTCTCTGATTCTTCATATCGCGGACCGCGAAATAATGGCCGCGTCCGCGTTGATATTTCGCGGCCGTATATTTTTGTTGCGGTCCGCGTTCCACACCTCTTGGCCCAGTCTTGGTTTTTGTTCAAGTTTTAACTCCTTTATGAGTTGATTATGGCTCCTTTGGCTCATTTTGAACAATCCCTGCAAGCAAGCATATTAAGTTAGTTTCCGGTAATACCTTCACGCATATTTGGCCCAAAACACAAGTAAAAGAGAGCAATTAATAGGCTAAAATCCCTACTTATCAACTCCCCCAAACTTAAGCTTTTGCTTGTCCTCAAGCAAATAAGGTAATTCCCACCTCCACAAGAAAAAGAAAAGGATATTTCAGCTGGCCTAAGGTGACTTCATCAAGCATCTATTGGGACTAACAATTACCCTCAACACAAATGAATTATCAACACGTCGTGTTATGCTCTTTTGAGTTCCATAGTTCTAATGTGACACTAGAGCATCAAGAGTTGACTCAATTCATCAAGGAAGCTCGCTCTCTCACGTAGGTCATTGTGGATCCCAAACTCCTCCTCCTCTACTCTCCATGAGCAAATCTCGCCTTTTAGAATGTAACCCTCAAAACAAGGATTGCGAAGAAGTGCGCTCATCACTCTCAAAAGAATGCCACAAGTTCGGCTCTAAGTACCATAAGCTTGCCCCTTATGTAAATCACCACTAATGTAAGCTCACTCAACTTGAAATCATATAGGACTTTCGCAGGGATGTAATGAAGGCTTTTGGATTAAGGTAGGACATAAAAAACTATGATGGTTTCATCTTTCCTTAAGCACTCTATTTTCTCATTTTGGCTCATACTTTCTTGACTCTTTGAGTCATTTTTCTTCTTCCTTAGGGGAACAAGAGAGACAAACCGTCACTCTTTCTCACTCATGACAATCATTTTTCTCCTTTTCTCATCATTCCTTGCCTTTCATCATTATGTTCTTTGAATCCCTTCAACCTTCTCTTTCTTTTTAACGTATTTCTTTTTGGCTTTTCTTCCTTTTACTTGCCTTTCCTTTTCAACAATTCTTTTTCTTCTTTGAACCTTTTATCACTTTTAAATTTCGTCTCTCCCCCAAACTTATACTTTTGCCAATTATTCATCATGAATGTTAAGGAAAGATTGGGTGCCAGAGAGGGTCATTATAAAATGGAGAAAGGCTTGTAATGTGGCTATTGAATGAAAAAGGCTTAGGCTCAACGGAGTTGACTAGGGATATCATATTGGTAGGCTACGGAAGATTTCAAAATTCAACTTGGAACAAGGAGAGCCTACAATCATTTCTCAAGTCAAGCTACACTTAGAATTTCGCCTAGACAAACATTCAGGGCAAGTTCTAGATTTATTGGCACGGGACTTGGACTGGCAATTCAATACCTCACCTCTCAAGCTGCTGGATTATTAAAGAGAACAGAGTTGAGGGCCCACAATAACCCTAGCTAAGATTGAAAATCACAAATGGCTCAAGGAAACCACTCGATGATTGTTTTAGCCAACGCAAGAGTCTAAAGGTCACAACTAGAGCTAATCTCTGCCAATCAACTTGTCTCTAACCATGAGGTCGAAGGTAAATGTGTTAGTACCAAGTAAAGCCTTCTTGAGACACTTTTATTCATTACTACTACTATATACACCAAAACAAAAAGAAAACGGACTCGATCCCTTAAGAAGGTTGTCACGCCATCCATCGTTGGGAAGAGCCACCCAGTTCACACAACATCCATCTTTGGAAAGAACCATGGAATAAAGAAAACCAAAGGCTTATTCATATGTAAAAAGAAGCTAAAAACTCAAAAATAAGCCACTAAAGGAAATAAGAAGCTAAGCTATTAAGGAAAAATACGAAAGAAGTTATGAAGTAAACTACGGAAAGTAAAATGAATATGTACAATAATGGAGTGACACGAATATATACAAAATGGAAATGAATATCTATATCGAATGGTAAAGTTATATACCAAAAGTGAAAAATAACTAAAGTGAAACTAACGATAAATAAAGGTAAAGAAAAATAGTATCATAATTATTACATACCAATGTCATCAAATCATAACCAAATCAAAAATCAAAATGGACCACCCCCCAATAAAAGATAGCATTGTCCTCAATGCTAATATCAAAATAAGATCGGGGAAGGGTTAGAGAGTAAAGAAAACTCCCTATGTGGTCTCTGTCTGCATGGGGTCAGGCACATGAGTGGCTCCTCGGACTGCATAGGATCATCAGCTCCCTCCGGATCCTCTAACTGGATCTCCTAATCCTCTGACTGGGGGACCACAAATCTTCTAACTGGAGCTCTGTCTGCCTCATGCTCTGCTGCATGTGCTGGTGGGGCAGTTTCCTCCATAAGCAAGTCAAGTGGGATGTCTCTAGCAGAAGTGAACTTCTCTATCTCCCTCTTCATCTTCTCCACTGACTCCTTTGAGGCCTCAGTCTTTCTCATCTTCTTTACCTGCTTGCCCAGATCCTTGATCACCTTGCCATGAGTATCCAAAGTCTCCAGGATCTTCATTTGGTTGTCCAGGAGCTTCTTTTGGTTGGCCAGAAGCTCCGTTAATGAATCCTCCACTGATGGAGGTACCTGAAGCTGTGTTGGGGCTGACTGTACTGCTAATGCACTGGATAAGACAGACAACTTTAATGTAGCTGCCTGCATCCAGTTGTTGATGCTGGATAAGGTCTGAGAAACCCGCAATGCAGTTTGGGGGTAAGTAGAAGAAGAGGGAACAAATAGTGGCACAGTGATGGATGGCCCAGATGAAGGAGGAGGCATGAGAGCTGAAGGTCCCTCTGCTGCGGAAGGCTCTGACCCGGTGGCCACTACCATTGGCTCTTCAGACTGGCCAGTGGAGGTAGTGGCTTTACCCTTTGCTTTAGAGTTGTCTGGTCCTTGAAGGATATACCAGGAGAAAGGTTTCTTCGGCTTCACCTTTGTGTCATAGTGCCTCCCCAATACCCCTTGGTCCTCGAGATACATAGTGATTAAGTTGGGGTAGGGGTAGGACCTTTCTTCTTTTTTGGTTCCTTTGGAGATGTGGTGGGACATGACGTTCCCCACATTGATTGGATACCCCGCCATGATGGAAGCTATTAGAATCGCCCAGGAGAGTGGGATGTCTCTATCATGATGGCTAGGATCAATTCGGATGCATACAAATGTGCACCACCCTTTGGCTTCAAAGCTGAGGGTGTTTCTGGCGATTAGGACTCCAGCTGCGAGCCAGGCCGGTGTTGTCCCTAGGATGGCTATTACTTCCGCTAGCCAAGGCCGGGCTGCTTTATCTAGGGTCATCTTCTCCAAATACTGTACATCTTCCACATCCTCAAAATCGGCATATTTGTTCAAGGTGTCGCCATCAAACCGTATCTTCAAGTTCCGTACCTTTGTCACAGTGGTGCCCTTTTTTATGTGGGCAACATTTGCGTAGAACTCCTTGACAAGGTACTCATTGGCATCCGGGATCTTGCTGATGAAGTACTTCCACCATTTTCTCTCCTCAAACTGTCTCTTGACATTTGGATTGTGAGGAAGGAGATCACTGTCTATAAACTGTCGCTCAAGGATGAGCGACCTTTGGGGCCACCATTCCCGGAATTTAAGGTATGCTTTCTCGCTCAGGAATCTATCCTCCCACACCTCGGGTTTCCTTGATCTAGCAAGACCACCCACATTGGTATCACCCCCTCTCCCGTCATCTGGGACCTCGTCATCCTCATCTACATTGATAGGAGCAACTGTTGAGGCTGGAGTTGTAGCAGGTGGGGGAGATGGATCTGATGCCTCACTACCTCCCTCTGAGCCATCAGACGACCCAGAAGAGGAGGTAGCTTCATCTATTAGGCGAAAGGGTTATGATTGGGCCTCTTGTCGAGGTTGTGTAGATTCCCCCTCAGAAATCTCCCGGGATGGGAGATATTCACTTGTGTCTGATGAATCGGCAGGAGGACTAGTGAGGGTTTTCTTTTTGCTTATGATTCTTTGAGCTGCTAAGAGCAAAGCCTGCTTTCCTTTGCCCCGGCCCCAGGAGGATTCTGCCCTCCCTTTTGATTTGTCTGCTCCTCCACGAGATCACACCATTTTTTGCAACACACAATTAGTGAAAGATAATTAGATTTGGGGTTCAATCATGCCTTAAAGCAGTACAGATGAAATGAACACAGGGCTTCTCAAAATAGGGCATCGCGAATTGCGAAAAAGTGGACGCGGCCACGGAATATCCATCGGGGACCGCTAAAAAGTGAACGCAGTCGCGAAGAGGTCAGGTTCATACTACTGACTCTTTGCTCTTGGACACATGCGGATCTCGAAAAATTGGCCACGGCCGCAAAAAAAATAAACGCGGCCACGAAAGCAATTAACAGACTCTCTGAAGTTCACAAGCGCGGACCGCGAAAACTTGAACGCAGCTGCGAAGGACCAGCTGCGAACTGTATAAAAGTGACTGCGGACCGCGAAAAAATGAACGTGGCTACCTACCCTATCACGAGCCGCGTAAAATGGACCGCGGCCGTGAAATTCAAACACGATCGGTACTAAGAACACTGATAACTAGGGTTTTCACTACGTGCGCAAAAATTAGTTCAATTAACCATGCAAAGTTACTAACCCCAGCCCCCATTAGGAATATAAACACTACCCACATGTATTTAAATATTAATTAAGTATTAATTTGAGATCAATGGCATGCATCTAATCCTAACTAACAAAGAAAAATTAAAACAAAGAGAAAAGAAAGGAAAAAGATAAAATCACCTCATGGAATTGAACATACCAGTTGTAAAATTATAGTAGGAAATGAACTCTTAATGTGAATGAGATGCAAATAGAGAGCAGGATGAGATGAATAATGCTTTTTTTGTGCGGTGAAATGTTAGGGTTCGAAAGCTGTAAAATGTTTAAAGAACCCTTATTTATACTAATCAACTGTGGAACCCACCGCCTTACCTGAGCGCGACCACGAAATTCTATCGCGGTCCGCGCTATGTTACCTTATGTAGACCAGCTTCAAGCACATGGGCACGGTCCGCGGAATATTCGTCGTGGTACGCGGTCCGCAAAAATTAGAGCGCGACCGCGATCTCTGAAGGATTTTTGACAGTCCAACTTCAGAGAGTTGGCATTTTTCTCTTTCCAAGTATGCGTCCGCGGACAAAAATGTGCTGTCGCGAAATACTCACGCGGACCGCAAAATTTTGGGCGCGGTCCGCGAACTTCCAACACTTAGTCAAATTTTTCCGTGTCAAAATCCTACACTGCACAACCAGTTCCTACATACACTTCACAACCAGTTAATCCAAAACAATGCCTAATCTAAGAAGAAAATCAAAAGAAAGAAAAACACATAGGTTTCCTCCCAAGAAGTGCCCGATTGAACGTCGCGGCATGACGCATGTTACCATCATCATTTGAAATGGATCAAGGCCACTACGTGGCTATCATCAATCTTGCCAAGGTAATGCTTTACTCGGTTTCGATTGACTCTAAATATTTCACCATTTTTTGTTTTTCAAATCGAGAGCACCAAATGGAGTTACATGCACCACTTCAAAAGGGCCACTCCACTTTGACTTGAATTTTTCCGGAAACATCCGTAACCGAGAGTTGAATAGAAGAACCAAGTCACCCTCCTTGAATTATTTGTTCTGGATATATTGGTCATGTAAGTACTTCATCTTGTCCTTATACAAGGACGAGCTGGAATAAGCATGGAATCGGAACTCATCAAGTTCATTTAGTTGCTCTACCCGGAGATTGGCAGCTACATCCCATTCAAGATTCAACTTCTTCAGCGCCCACATGGCCTTGTGCTCTAATTCAACCGGAAGATGGCATGCTTTCCCAAATACCAACCGGTACGGAGACATACCAATTGGAGTCTTGTAAGTTGTACGATAGGCCCATAAAGCATCGTCAAGTTTCCTTGACCAATAAGTCCGGTTTGTATTAACAGTCTTGGATAATATGCTCTTGATCTCCCTGTTGGAGACCTCAACTTGTCCACTAGCCTGTGGGTGATAAGGGGTTGACACCTTATGATTGACACCATACTTAGAAAGTAAAGTGTCGAAGGCTTTGTTGCAAAAATGAGAACCCCCATCACTAATGATAGCCCTTGGGGTGCCGAACCTTGTGAAGATATTTTTCTTTAAGAAACCCACCACACGCCGTGCCTCATTGTTGGTCAAAGCCACAGCTTCAACCCATTTGGAAACATAATTAACAATAACCAGAATATAAGTGTTCCCACAGGAACTCATAAATGGCCCCATAAAATCGATGCCCCACACATCGAAAATATCAATCTCAAGAATAGTGGTGAGGGGCATTTCATTCTTCTTGAAAATTCCACCAGCTCTTTGGCACCCATCACAACGCCTAACAAGCTCGCTCGCGTCTTTGTACAAGGTAGGCCAATAGAATCCACAGCTTAGGACCTTTGTAGAAGTTCTCGTCCCACCATGGTGACCACCATAGGGCGAGGAATGGCAAGATTCAAGAATACTCAATTGCTCTTCTTCCGGAACACATCTCCGGATAACACCATCATTGTAAATTTTGAAAAGATATGGCTCGTCCCAATAATAATCCAAGTAGTCTCGTTTGAGCTTCTTCCTTTGTTACCAAGTCCTTCATGAACTTGGTATATCCCGACATCTGTTCTAGAGCTTCAACCAAAGGTACATTTATGGACAAACTTTTCATCATAACAATGAATTTCTTGAATTGGTTCTCGTTGTTTTGCTTTGCAAGCCTTTGAGGATACGGTGGAGGAGGCCTTGGAAAAGAGGCCTTGGCTTTGGGCACTACCGTTTATGGTATGTCTATCACGTGTTCCCTAGACGAGTTCACATCATTTTGTGTCTCCTCCACGTTGTCATCTATGTCTATCCTCACTTCATCACTCACATTCGCATCATTGGCTTAGATCTCATCACCTTCTTGAGAAATTTGACCCAACTATACTTCCAAGTTGCGGATAGAAGTATTGTGGGAGGTTATTTGGGCACCGGATTCAGCATTTCTTTCCATCATTTGCTTGAACATACTTTCTATCTGCCCCATCTAATTGTTTGAAGAACTTTGCCCTTGAGACGGATATGGAGGCGGGTTGTTGGGTTGTTGATATATCAGGGGCCTTTGAGGGCCCGACTCCCGGTTCCCTTGATTATTGTTGTTCCAACCCCCTTGGTTTCCATTGCCTCCCCAATTACTATTATTGTTGCCACCCCAATTGCCTTGGTTATTTCCTTGATTCCCCCAATTTTGATTGTTGTTCCCCCAATTGTTCGGATTGTTGTTGCTGCCACTATTCCAATTCCCTTGGCCTTGGTTGCCCCAATTTTTATTGTTTCTCTGTGATCTCCACTGTTGTTGATTTGGAGCATTGCTCCATTGACCTTGGTAATTGTTCACATATTGAACCTCTTCACTTTGATCGTCATAAAAGTCATCTTGGTTGTACCCACTACCACTTTGATCAAATTGATCCTGATTGTGTTGAACTTGTTAACCTCTTTGTCTCCTCTTGTTAACCATTACATTCACTCCTTCCATGGCATTTACTTGCTTTGGCCCCTGAACCTGCTGAAATTGTGCCTTGGTTAACGGATTCAAGGTAGTTGTCAACTCTGCTATTGCTTGTCCATGATCATGGATTTCCTTGTGAAGGTGTATAATATTAGGGTCACCCTGAGGAACGTTGGCCCAATTTTGCCAAGCTGAAAATGTGTCTGCCATCTCATCTAATATTTCACATGCTCCTGAATATGGCATGTTCATGAAGTTACCCCCTGTGAGCTGATTCACCACACACTGGTTAGTTGTGTTGATACCCCTATAAAAGGTTTGCTGGATCATTGCTTCAGTCATATCGTTGTTGGGGCACTCTTTGACCATTGTCCGGTACCGTTCCCAAATCTCATGTAACGGTACATTTGGCTCTTGTTTAAAAGCAAGGATTTCATCTCTCAACGTTGCCATATGTCCCCGGAGAAAAGAACTTCGCTATGAACTTCTCGGCCAACTTATCCCAAGTGGAGATGGAATGGTTGGGTAGCCTCTCAAGCCAATCTAAAGCCTTCCCTCTAAGTGAGAAAAGGGAAAAGCCTTAACCTCAATGCATCCTCAGATACATTCGTCTGCTTGCTCCCCCAGCATGTGTCTACAAAACCTTTGAGATGCTTATATGCTTTCTGATGTGGAGCTTTGGTGAAGAAACCCTTTTGTTCTAATAGAGTAAGCATGACATTGGTTATTTGAAAATTGCCCGCCCGAATCCGGGGCGGGACAATTGCACTTGCGTAGCCTTCATTGGGCAACACCCGATGTGCTGTCCTTGGAGGAGGTGGGGGAGGGTTTGGAATGTTTTCATGAGGAGGGCGGCCTCTTCTTTGTACTTGAGGTTCAAGGTGAACCTCATCCACTTCATTTTCATCTACCTTCTCCCCTTGAGGAATATGTCTGAGGATCTCGTTAAGAGCCATTTGGTACCTAAAAGCAATTGACACACAAAAATTAGAAAAACGGAAGGAAAGAGAAACAAAACACACAAATAGTTAGATATACAGCTAAGACCGTCTAACTCCCCGGCAACAGTGCCAAAAATTAATCGGTTCCAAACCTACACCCACTATTTAGTAGTGAGGATGGTCGATGCAATTTTACCCAACAAGGTCGGGATCAATTTTCACAGGGATTTAATTGATTTGGAATTAGGTTTATATCTAAGTCTAGATGCGTGTGTTGTTCCTAATTGCACTTCCAAACATGATGGTGTTGATTCTACTTCTATTTCTATTTCTATTGTATGCAAAAATTAAAGCTAAGTACAAGATTTTTTTGATGTTGGTTTTCAAGTGTTTAAAAGGACTAGGGTAGTGACTTTCGCCTAGGTGGACATCTAACGGGTAGTAAGAATCTAGGGCAAGCTTGATTAATTTGGGATCGTAATATATCCATCACACCCAAGTACTCACTCTATATCTCTCGATAGTTTGAGTGATTTTGCCCAATTTGGCTTTCTCAAGTCCAACTAGGTATTCATGCAAGTTATGTGATATTAGCTTAAGTCGGGTATTGCTATCTCTAGGTTTAACCCTTTAATTGGGGCTATCAATTTCTTGAGTTCACTCCAATTCCTTGTTAGCCTAGTTTTCCCAGACTTAATCCCTCTTTCTTAAGAAGAGACCAAATCATAAAGGCATGAATCAATATTTATAACCACTAATTCTATAATTCTAGCAAGAACTAGTCTAAATATCACTAACCCATAAATATTCAAGCCCTAAAATTAAAGACCCATTAAATACCCATATTAGGGTTGAGTCACAACCCTAGCTATGGGTCTAGCTACTCATAATAATAGCAGAAATGAAAGATAAAGAAAAGATATAATCCATAATACTAAATTAAAAGATGAAAATCTAATGTTATAAAGTAAATCTCGTACAAATTGCCCAAAATGGAAAACCTAGACATCTCACGTACTTAGCAAAAACATAACATAACCTAAAATTGACAAAAGAATCTATTTATACTACGCTGAAATTTTCGGACAAAAATGCCCCTGCGGCAGTTTTGCGACTGCGTAATTCTGACCGCGGCCGCACACTTGCTTTCGCGGCCGCGTAATTCTGATCGCGGTCTGCATTTCTTCACATCTAGACCTGGGTTGAACCTTATTTCGCGGACCACGTAATTTTCACCGCGTCCGCGTGAGAGACTTCCGCGGCCGCGTAACTTTGACGCGGGCTGCCCTTCTCATTTTTTCTTGAATTATGCACTCTCTGAACCTTAGCAACTGCGGTCCGCGAAATTCCCATTGCGGTCGTGTTGGTACTTTCGCGGCTGCTTCTTCTTGTCGCGGTCCGCGTTCATATTTGTGCCCAAAAAACATCTCTCTGATTCTTCATATCGCGGACCGCGAAATAATGGACGCATTCGCGTTGATACTTTTGTGGCCGCATATTTTTGTCGCGGTCCGCGTTCCAACCTCTTCGCCCAATCTTGATTTTTGTTCAAGTTTTAACTCTTTTATGAGTTGATTATGGCTCCTTTGGCTCATTTTGAACAATCCCTACAAGCAAGCATATTAAGTTAGTTTTCGGGGATACCTTCGTGCATTTTTGGCCCAAAGCACAAGTAAAAGAGAGCAATTAATAGGCTAAAATCCCTACTTATCAGTAGGTTAATTGATTTATCATGTGGTTTGGGCCGTTCGACACTCGACAATGTACAATATTATTATTATGTTGGATCGGGTCGTACGCCTCGGTATTTCCTATATCACATTCCCATGAAATCGTGCGTAAAACTTGGCAAGAAGACAGTGTATCTGTAAATTCCGGATTTGAATTATGGTATCCACTTGATGAGTTTCACTATACCTATATATATACTCCGGTTAAGGAGGGAATTTCTAATGAAGAGCTTGAGTTCCTCATAAAGAGAGGGGAATTGTACCACGTGATCTATATTTGTCTATTTCACTTACTTACTCTGCCTCATATTTGCTACCTCTTTACTGTACCTTATGTTGTTGGACCACTAGTGAGTGTCGATGTTGACCCCTCGTCACTACTTCTCTGGGGTTAAGCTAGATACTTACTGGGTACACGTTGCTTACGTACTCATACTTACGTACTCATACTACACTTGCTGCATAATTTTGTGCAAGTACATATATGACTAGTGGCCTTGTGAGAGTAGAGGCATGTATGCATGCGGGGACTTACGTGACTTGCATTCCATATTATGACCCGCAGCCAGCAGAGTGTCCTTTAGAGTATTTACATTTTCCTATCCAATTTGTATATCGAGCAGTTGTTGTATTTTATTTTATTTTTCCTAGTTAATGTTAATGCACTTGTGACATCGGATTTTGTGATAATTACGGGTTGTTCAGTACTGAAATTGTTAAAAGTATTATTATTTACTTTGTAAATCCTCATGCTTTACTATTTAATTAAAGGGAAAAAAAGAAAAAATATTATTTCAAAAATAATAAAATGAGAACCCAATTAAGTATTTATTGTTGGCTTGCCTGACAGTCGTGTCCGGCGCCATCACGATTTTTATGGATTTTGGGTCATGACAATATGGTATCAGAGCACTAGGTTCACTTAGGTCTCACGGGTCATGAGCGAGTCTAGTAGAGTCTTGCGGATCGGTATGGAGACGTCTATACTTATCTTCGAGAGGCTACAGGATTGTTAGGAGCACATCCCTTCTTGATTCCTCATCGTGCGATTTGATTCATTTGAGCCTTATGCCTTTGTCTCTTTCCTATTCAATCTTATGTGACATGAAGCGCTTGTTATAATTGGGAAATTGAGGAATTGTAATGGTACTACAGATGTGGTGCAGGATGTTTCTCCCTGCGTATTTGATTGGGTTATTGTCGTCGCCTTGCGGAAGGTCGTTCTGTCGTTTCAGCTCAGTATCAGTACTACCTAAGGTTTTGAGATTTGGCATAGATTGTTATGACGATTCGTGCATTGCTATCGTACAGTGTTTGTGTAATGGTAGGATGCTTGTCTATGCATTGGGATAATGAATGACTTGAAAGGAGGTTTTACTCAGTGCATGATTCAGAGATTCAGTATTTTATTTCCGGCGGAGGAAAGGCAATCGAACTACGAATGCTCATATTTGGGTTGATGGAGTAATGAGACTTGATATTTTCGAGCGTGGTAGAATTTTCATCAATAATGTGGTGTCGTCGCCCTTGATGAATGTGTTAAGTTCGCCGGTGTTATGGTCTTCATCAATTTGCCTTCAGGGTAGGGTATTGTGAAATAATGTCGGGGAAGCGGTTGTCAGAGATCGCAGTATGCGGTGGTTCAGGATTGAATCGGTGTTCCGGGTATTGAGGGGTCAAGGAAGATGATCTTCGGGGAGGTTTAAAGTTGGTGATGATCTATTGGTTCAAGTGCTACAGAGATAGATATTGATTTAAGGCAACAACTAGGCAGCGAAGGATGAGGAAGGACATGTGGGAGGTGTCTCGTGGTGGTTAAACTTCTAGAAGGCCAAGTGTGAGAAACATGAGTCGAGTAGTTGCTTAAAGGAGTGAGTTTGACCAAAGTGGGAGAGTGGCAGAGTAGCATATAGGTTCTGTGGTAGGATGACTATATGCCTTGAGAAACGTTTAGAATGATTTGGGATTTATGGTAGATAGTGACTGGGTCTACGGACTTAATTTGGAATATTGGCTATGATACGAAGGGAGATTGGATGCGACAGAAAGGAGTTGCTTGATATGAAGAAGGATACAACATGACTTTGGATTGGAATGTATTGTCGCACCTTTAGTTGATGTCCGTGAGGAGTGAAAAAACTTGTATAGCTGGTGAATGAGCACGGGCTCAGGATAGGTTACTGATTTGTAGTAATTGCACCCAGTGCAGCGATGCTTGAAGAATGTCGGCATGTAATTTCCACATGTGGGTTATCTCCTGTGAGCAGGTTAGCGGTCGCGTGGTTGACGAAGCTTCTACGAAGAATTTTACTGGCTATCCGGTAAGAGGTCGAATATGTAAATGTGGCTAGTGATTCAGAGTGTTCATGAAATGCTAACAAAAGGATTCGAGGAATGTGTGCTATAAATTGGCCTTATCGATTCATGTTTAGGCTTTGGAAAGACTCAGGATTTATGCTTCGTGTATAGGTGAGTTACAAGGAAGGTGATCCAGCCGGGTGCTTCTTTAAGATGGCGTTCATGTGCTAGCAGAGCCTTGAGGTTGATTATATTCGGGACCAAGCCAGAGTGGGTGACTCTCAACAACGGTCCTAGTAGATTCAAAAGTTAAAGTGTGGTGCCTAAGGATTTCGAGTCCATAGTATGGTTAAGTATCGAGCTTTTTGCAGCGGATTATGAAAAAGGGGTTTGGAGTGCTCCATGTTACCTTCGGTCTACGGTGTAGAATTTTCGGAATGGGAGAAAATAACTTCAGATTTATAAAGGAATTATCAGAATGGGTTTACCAGTTGAAGATGCGAATATGCGCACAAGGAGGGTATGAGAGGGTTCGTGGGTTTTGAGACAACGTGGTCTCATGAAATAAGGTCACTCAGGATAAGTGCGGATTTGGGTTCGTTATGTTTTGAATGAAGCTATTATTATTCCTAAGGAAAGTCCAGAGTAAATTAGAAGAAGTCGGATCGGTTAGTAATGGTTGAATTGGCATGATGGTGGAAATGATCAGTTCCTTCAGCGTGTTAAGTTATTCATATGATTTGTGGCGGTGCGTGCGAGGCTTGACGGCTGCCGTAATGGATTTTGTTTGGGGGCATTCGAGTATTATGGCCTGTTATGTGTAGACGGATCTCGGAAGAGTCATGGGGGTTTAGACCACTACTTGAGGATTTGTATTTTCTACAGTTATGGGAATTCAGTTGCGTGTTGTATTGGTTCTTCCAAAATGAGCTAAGTAAAATATTTCTATATGATGAAGTGTGTACCATATTAGTGGTTCAGGAGTTATGATAAAATTCTTGTACTCTCACATATTAGCATGTTAAGTACAGTGATCGGCATGAGAATTTGAAGCTAAGGATCAAGGTTGCGGTTCGGTGTTGACAAGAATGTCACAAGCTCGGGTCAGCAGGAAGAGAATTCAGATGTTTAGAGTGAGCTGGTATTGTCTTCAGGGGCACTGGAGATCGGTGTCCTGTGTAAGAGGCTTGGTGTACAATTTTTGGATTCCCGATTTGCTTTACAGCATTAGTATGGCTGGTGGTATGGATGTGCAGACTCGTTACCTAGTGCGGAAAATCATGGGAGTATATCCCACGGGAAGATTGTATAAGTGTGACATGTAGTCACTGGATTGATTAAATATTTAAAACCAAGTATGGAGATTGTGGTACTATCGCTAATGTGAGAATTTATGCCTGTAGGGCGCTCGGTTCATTCGGTTATAGACTGTGGAAGTTCGTTCTGGATTGATAGTTGTTCTTGTGTGTAATGGAAAAAAAGTTATTGTGGATCCTTGAAAGGTTATTAGCCCAGTGTGGTATGATCAGAATCGGCTTGAGGTCCGTAGATGGATCTAAGTGTAAATATGGGCTCTATATCAGGTCGGATGTGTTCATGTCAGCATAACGTTATTTTCGGAGGGGTCTTCAGGCCTTGGATGTTATTTCTGTCATCAGCTATTTCATGTAATACTCTATTGTACCATGTGGGTTGTGAGGTGGTTTGATTATTCGCACTCGTATTGAGATCCCGTATAGTTTGTGGTGTTATATGAGCAGGATGGCTCTCGAGATGCAGGTCATTTATTGCACCTTGGTTGTGCTTGAGTTTCCTAGTGTATGGAGCTATCTGTCTCCCTAGGATTTGTATTATGCACTTCGCGTGCTTGTGGTTGGCATTCGGGTATTTCACAGGTATGATCATTTTAGCTCGGTAGGTATTTCCTTATAGATTATTATGTGTGGATCAGGTGGCACGCTTCCATGGGTACATTATTTGGATCGGGTGGCACGCCACCACAGGTATCATGGTTGGATCGGGTTGCAAGCTGCAACGGTATCATGTGTGGACTGGGTTGCACGCCGCAACAGTGTGATATTGAGTACAGTTCCCTATATCTATTCTTCTGTGTTTTGTTTCTCATTTTCTGAGGGAGGTTCATAACATCTTTTTGGTTGTTTAATTAGTCATGTGGGTTGAGCAGTTCTTTCCAGAGTTCATTTTTCCTTATGTATCACATTCGAGGTTGTAGCTTATTGGCACATTGTGGCATCATATGAGACTTTTGGCATTGTCTGGGGTGGCTTATTGCCTGAGCAACTTGTACTGGGTGAGACGATTATTGGACTTGGGATCAGTGCGATCAGATTTATATGAGGCACATTAAAGAGTAAATATCGATATTCAGTCCAGAATGAGGTAATGGTTCTTGTCGGGAGGTTAGACTCTGTGAATTGTGATTTGGCAGATGGTTATGAGTTTCTACACATCTCTTCTGTCGTGACAGTATTGCGAGAGTTGAAACGAGACTTATATGCTTCATGAGGTGTGTTGTGGGCATCAGATTCGTGGAATTTTGGCTATTGTTGTCAGAGGATGTTATTATGGTCATGTGAATAACTCAGTGCATGGTGTGAATTCGGTAAGAGTATACAATCATGTATTAGTACATCGTGTAGTGATTGATACGGTGTTTATATATTGGGATTTCATCGTGTAGAGAATTTCAGATGTTGGAATTTGGCTCTAAGGCTAATTTGACTAAATAAAAGGGAGAATCTTCAGATTTGCTCGAGCTAATATGCTCAATTGAGTTGTGGTAGCACGGGTAGGTGCACTAGGTGTTAAATAATGATTTCGGACAACTCCAGAGCAGTTCTTAGCACATTTGAGGACGAACATATGTTTAAGTGGGAGAGAATGTAACGACCTGACCGGTCGTTTTGAGCTCTAGCGCGTCATTCAGCGGCTTGAGACCCTGATCAGCTTCACTTCAGGTATTATGACTTGTACGCGTGGTCAGAATTTAATTTCGGGAAGTTCGGAGTTGACTTGGAACGAAAATTCTAATTACGGAAGCCTTAAGTTGGAGGAATTGACTAAAGTGTGATTTTTGAGTAGATGACCTTAGAATCGGGATTTGAAGGTTCCAATAGGTTCGTATGATGATTTTGGACTTGGGCGTATGTCCGGATCTGGTTTTGGACGACCCGGGAATGTTTCGGCGCCTATTGTGAAAGTTGACATTTTGGAAGTATTTCATAAATTTGGGTTGGAGTGCATTTCAATGCTATCGATGTCCCTTTGGGATTCTGAGTCTGGGAATAGCTCCGTGTGGTAATTCTGGTATCGGGAGCGTGTACAGAAGTGGATTTGGAGGTTCGTAGGTCATTTCGGGATAATTTGGCGAAAGTTAAAAATTTGAAGGTTTATGAGAAGTTTGACCGGGAATGAACTTTTTGATATCGGGGTCGGATTCTGATTCCGGAAGTTGTGCAGATCCGTAATGTCAAATGTGACTTGTGTGCAAAATTTGAGGTCAACCATGCGTGATTTGATAGGTTTCGACATCGAATGTAGAAGTTTGAAGTTCTAAAGTTCGTTAAGCTTGAATTGGGTTGCGATTCATGATTTCGATGATGTTTGATGTGATTTGAAGGCTCGACTAAGTTCGTAATGTGTTTTGGGACGTGTTGGTATAGTTGGTTTAGGTCCCAAGAGCCCCGAGTGGATTCCGGATGATAAACAGATCGAGTTTGAGCTTGGAGGAATATTGGGGCTGTTGTCATCTAGTGTAACCGCACCTTTGAGGTTTTGGCCGTAGGTGCGGAGCCGCAAAAGTGGCCAGGAAGGTCGCAGAAGAGATGCTGGGCGAGCTGGGCAAGAGCGCAAGTGCGAGGGAATGTCCGCACCTCCAAAGGCGCAGATGCGGAAGGAAAGGCGCAGAAGCGGAAGCGGGCAGCTGGGGGCATCTCGGCAGAAGCAGAATATTTGCCGCACCTGCGAAACCGCAGAAGCGGCCAAGTGACCGCAGGTGCGAGAAGTCTCTAGGCAGAAGGGTTCTTTAAGAACGGGATTTTGGTCCATTTTCTTTCATTTTCTCTTCGTTTGGGCGATTTTTGGAGAGCTTCAAATGGGGATTTTCACCAAGAAACACAAGGTAAGTGATTCCCACTTATTATAAGTCAAATACATGGTTTGCATAAGGATTTAAACATGAAAATTGATAGAAATTGTGGGATTTGAAGAAAATACCTAGAAATTGGTATTTTTGGATTTATACCACGAATTTGGGCATGGAATTGGAAATAAATTATATTTTTGAGTTCGTGAGGTTATGGGTAATAGTTATCTTCAAAAATTTTTGGAATCCGGACACGTGGGCCCGAGGGTATTTTATCGACTTTTCAAACGGAGTTGGGAATTTATCTAAATTGATTTGTCATGAGTATTAGAGTATATCCTTATTGGTTTGCATATTATTTGACTAGTTTTGGAGTGACGGGCATCCGTTTGAGGTGTTAGAGCGGTGTTGGAGCCGGTTATGGAACTTCAGAGCGAAGTAAGTCTCCTGTCTAACTCTATGAGGGGAAAAACTACCCCTAGGTGATGTATTTAATGTGTGCAACTTGTTGCGGGGAGTACGTACGCACGAGGTGATAAGAGTCCATACGTAGTTAGATTCATGTTATTGTTCGGGTAGACGTAGGTTCACACCATGCTGTACTTGTACTATAGGGATTTTCCTTGCTCGTTTAATTATTTATTTTACCTTTCTACTTGAGACTAGACTTGCTATTATAGAGACTTCACTATTTCACGATTAGTCACCGAGTAACTTTACTCCTCTTACGACATATATATATATATATATATATATATATATATATATATATATATATATATATAAAATTTCATTGAAAGGGTTTTGTTAAAGAAATTACACCTCACACGTTTACTCGTGAGTGGGGTCTAGGACCCGTCAAAGCCTCTTATTTTTATGGGATCGGGTCGTTCGCCTCGGCAGGAATTTGTATTTTACTTCTTATGGGATCGGGCCGTTCGCCTCGGCAGGATTTATGTACCACACTCTCATGGGAGTGGGTCGTTCGCCTCAACAGGTTAATTGATTTATCATATGGTTCGAGCCGTTCGACCCTCAACAATGCACAATTTTATTATTATGTTGGATCGGGTCGTACGCCTCGGCATTTCCTATATCACATTCCCATGAAATCGTGCGTAAAATTTGGAAGAAGCTAGTGTATTTGTAAATTTCGGATTTGAATTATGGTAGCCACTTGATGGGTTTCACTATACCTATATATATATGCTCCGGTTAAGGAGGGAATTTCTAATGAAGAGTTTGAGTTCCTCGTAAAGAGAGGGGAATTGTACCACGTGATCTATATTTATCTATTTCACTTACTTACTCTGCCTCATATTTGCTACCTCTTTACTGTACCTTATGTTGTTGGACCACTAGTGAGTGTCGATGTCGACCCCTCGTCACTACTTCTCTGGGGTTAGGCTAGATGCTTACTGCGTACACGTTGCTTACGTACTCATACTACACTTGCTGCACATTTTTGTGCAGGTACATATATGACTAGTGGCCTTGTGAGAGTAGAGGTGTATATGCGTGCGGGGACTTACGCGAGCTGCATTCCATATTACGACCCGCAGCCAACAAAGTCTCCTTCAGAGTATTTACATTTGACTGTCCAATTTCTATTCCGGGCAGTTGTTGTATTTTATTTTATTTTTTCTAGTTAATGTCATGCACTTGTGACACCAGATTTTTGGATAATTATGGGTTGTTCAATACTGAAATTGTTAAAAATGTTATTATTTACTTTGTAAATCCCCATGCTTTACTATTTAAATTAAAGAAAAAAAAAGAAAAAATATGATTTAAAAAATAATAAAATGAGAACCCAATTAAGTATTTATTGTTGGCTTGCATGGCAGTGATGTCTGGCGCCATCACGACCTTTATGAATTTTGGGTCGTGACATTGGGGGATCAAAACTGAAGTTTAATCTTTAACTAGGGAATGCAATTATATTATTTTTTTAATTGTCTGGTTCTTCCTTAAGTTGTTTTTATTTTCAAATAGTACTTAAGTTGTCTTATGGTTTTGTTAGTTTTTTCGTATTTGTACTTTTGTTTTTATAAAGAAAATAAAATTTTCAGTCTTCAATTGGATCCAAAATGAGTAATAAAGATATATGTCTTTTGGATAGTACTAAACCTCACACAATACTAAGAGGAAACAAAATATTTCTCTTATTTGGTTATAAGAAGGCCTATGCTAATACAATATCTGACAATACAAAATAATTGAGGGCTTTGAAATAGAGGCCTTGCTAGTACCTGGAGGAATTGTTGGTCATTAATAATGCACAATATTGTAATAAATCTTAAAGAAACTTTTTGAATTTCAAAGCTATTCGCCAAAATGGCTACCATGTCCACCAATGAAGTAAGGGTTGAATACCTTTATATTACTACAATAAAAGCAGAAAAAAGCATGTGCATGAAATATTAACTGCATTATCTTCTGGGTTATACCATATAAGTATTGGTGTGGTTGTATTACATTCCTTAATAAATAAAAGATTTACTGATTCTAATAATTTTATCATTTGGCATGATCGGTTGGGTCATTCCGATCCTAATATGATGCGCAGAATAATAAAGAATTCAAATGGATACCCATTGAAGTACAAGAAAATTCTTCTATTTAAGGAATTATGATGTGCCTTATTCTCAGGAAAATTGATTATTAAATCATCAACAACTAAGGTTGGGATTGTTGCATTTTTAGAATGTATATAGGGTGATATACATTGGTATATACATCCTCCATGCGGATCAGTCAAATACTATATGATTTTGATAGATACATCTACAAGAAGATCACATGTATGCTTATTGTTAACTTGCAAATGGCATTTGAGAGATTATTGGCCCAATAATAAGGTTGGGGGCATATTTTTCAGATTATGTAATTAAGATAATTCGCCTTGATAATGCTGGTGAATTTATATCTCAGACTTTTAATGATTATTGTATATTCACTGGAAGAAAAATTGAACATCCAATTGCTCATGTGCATACGCAAAATGGTCTAATAGAATCGTAGATCAAATCCCTCCAATTAATAGCTAGACTACTGCTAACGAAGACAAAACTTTCCCTTCTAGTGTGGGGGCATACTATTTTACATGCAACAAAACTTGTGCGCATAAGGCCAACCGGTTATCATGAAGTCTCCTTATTATAGTTAATTTTTGATCAGAAGTCAAATATTTTCCATCTAAGAATTTTTAAATATGCAGTATATGTTCCAATTGCTCCACCACAACGTACAAAGATGAGTTCCATAGAAGGTTGAGAATATACATTGGCTATAAATCTCCTTTTATTATTAAAATATCTGAAGACTATGACAGGAGATTTGCGTACAGCTAAATTTACTGATTGTTATTTTGATGAATCAGTTTTTTCAATATTAGGGAAGAAAATAAACAACTGGATAAAGACATAAATTGAAATATATTATCTCTATCTCATTTAGATCATCATACAAATCAATGTAAACAAAAGCTTCAAAAGATTAATTATTCACAAAAAAATACAAATCGACTGCCAGATTCATTTATTTACCTTCCAAGGGTTACTAAATCGCATATCCCAGCTGTAAATGCTCCAATTCGAATTGATGGCCCAGTTGAAAAATATGATAATGCAAATATATCTAAGCTACGCCTTAAACGTGGTAGACCAATTGTTTTCAAGGATAAGAGTCCTTGAAAAAGAAAATGAGCAAATTATCAAGTTGATCATAATATGAGGCAATTACTCAAGAATAGCATCAAGACATAACAACTGAGAATACTTCACGGGAGGTTCCGGTATCTGAAAATGATGAAAATGAAAAGATCTCAATAAGTTATGTCTCCACGGGAAAAAAGGTGAACTCAAAATAATGTTATTATTGACAACAATTTTGCATATAATGTTGCTATTGAAGTAATGTAACAAGATGAGGATCTTGTACCAAAATTTGTCGATGAATGTAGCTAGAAAAATAATTGACCAAAATGAAAAGACGCAATTCAAGCAGAATTGGCTTCACCTTGAAAACCACTTGATAAAATAAGAAAGCTTTTTCTTCAGTTCTATATCTCTTATCTATTTTTTGTTTCATATTGTTACTTTGAGCTTATTTTTTACAAATATAGTATATGTTTTCGATTCTACCTAGTTTATTCCATATTTAGTTTAATAAATCAAATATTTACCGGTATAAACATATTTACTAAATGATCCCATTATTATTTAATCTCTATATTATATTTCACATATTATAATCTCCGTATAATTTGCTCACAAACCAAACCAGCCATAACTATTCACAATTTAAGATACCAAAGATAAAAGGAGCAAAGGTCCAGATTTGACAAGACAAATATAGTGGTTCCTCTATCAAAATTTTGATTAGAAGAAAAATCTTAAATGAGTTACGTCAAATTCATCTGAAATTTCCTTAAATCAGATAAATAAAAAATCTGAACAAAATTTTATTTCTTTTGTTTTGAATTTTCACTAACTTAAAAAGATAAAAGAAACACTCACAAAAAGCTGTAATTAATTGTTTCAATTGAAACAGCTGATGAAAATAATTTAAAGCGGATGTAATTTTTTACAAAAAGTTCCTATATTCAAATTATTACCAGTTATCACATTGGGCCCGTCATCGGGCGAAGACTACAAAATTAACCACTGTACAACCAAACGAAAAGCTGTGTGAGAGAGAGAGAGAGAGAGAGAGGCAAAGTTGAAGATTAACCTCTACAGCTGAGCCTGAGAGGAGAAGCTCAAGTAAGAAAAAGGACTCTTCTCAATTTTATTTTCAATTTTCCCTAATTTTCTTTATCCTTTTGGATTCCCAATTTTTCTTTCGATTAGGAAACTATTATTCGTCAATGATAAATTGTAATCGTTTTTTGTATGCTCTTATCCGTTGACTGTTACATACAATTGGATACCCATTGGCTAATGTAAATGTTCAAAATTTCTGATATCTTACGAGATTTTCTGCATATATATCTGAAATTGTGATATGAGTATTGAGCATGATTACTTTTTGTGATCTGGGTTTTCAACAAGATATTTTTTTAACGTTTTAATTAACATGATGTAGAAAAATTTCTCGTTTTGTTTATCTTCTTGTGACTTCTGATGTGGGTAGGTGCGTCTCCATTTTTACTACTGAGTTACAAATTTTAATTTTTGCCTGTCGGTTTTATAAAGATCTACATGCTGTTGTTACTTTTCTAGCTGTCAGATCTCTTGATGTCTTGCTTGAAAGATGCTTCAAGTTTCTGCAGTTCTATTCTCAAACTATAAATTAAAGTTTAAGATTATGCTCTCAGATATTCGTTCAGTACATTAAGATCTTATTCTTTTCTCTGCTAAAACATCATCTTTTAACAAGAGCGGGTTGCTCGGGTGGCTGAACCCTCCACTTTCAACCAAGAGGTTGTGGGTTTGAATGACCAAGGTGAAGTTGTAAAAAGGCATTGTTGGCACCTGGGAGTAGGGATAATGGGGTGAATGGGTATGTCAAATTAACAACAATAATAACTATGCCTCAGTTCCAGACAATTTCGGATTAGCTATATGAATCTTCACTTCTCCATATAAGTTCAACTGATGTCATCATCATACCGGATAAAAATAAAAATGAAAAATAAGTTAAATATATATAAATATTAGTAGTAATAATAATAATAATAATAATAATAATAATAATATAGAAGTTATATAACAAGACTAAATCCCATTTCCCACTAGTAGATAGATATCACATATATTGATCTTTTTCTTCCATTATGCCCAATCTTTAGCAAAGTCTCCATTTATCCCAAGAAATTGTTGGTCTTTTGAAATAACTTCCTTCCATGTAACTTTAGGTCTACCTCTTTCTCTTTTAACACCTTCACTCACCATAGTTCCACAGCTATGGATCGGTGCATTTGTAGGTCAAGACTTGGTCAAACCATCTTAAGCGACCTTCTTTCATTTTATCCTCGGTGTGTGCTACTTGCAGATCTTGTCAATGTGGTCAATTTTGCTTTTATCTAATCTTGTATGGCCGTACATCCATCTTAGTATCTATATCTCCGCAACACTTATCTTGTGGATATGTTGGACTTAGCTGCCCAACATTCACTGCCAAAAACATTGCCGGTCTTATAAAAAGAATAACAGAATTGTCTGCATTTCATGCTTTTTCCATTAATGTTCATATGCATTAAGACTTGTGAATATTTGCTGCAGATGGAAATTCAAGTTACTTTGTTTGTTAATGTTTAAAGCAATGAACTTAACTATCATCTATTATGCCTTTAAAAATCAGGTGGTGTTTCCTAATTTATAGTCTCAGTTACCGTTGATGGATCCAACAGCAGATGAGCAGTTGGATTATGGTGATGAGGAATATGGAGGAAGCCACAAGATGCAGTACCATGGAGGTGGGACAATTCCCGCGCTAGCAGAGGATGAAATGATGGGTGAAGATGATGAATATGATGATCTTTACAATGATGTTAATGTTGGGGAAGGTTTCCTACAGCTCCAGCGGTCAGAGGCCCCAGTTCCGCCTGTTGATGCGGGAAATGGGAGTTTTCGAGATCAGAAAGCTAGTTTTCCTGATGCAAAGGCTGATGGTATAGGATCAGATGAGGCAAAAATCCCTGGTGTTGCAACAGAAGGGAAATATGCTGGCACTGAAGTCCGATTCCCCGAGCAAAAAAGCGGACCTGTAGCTGAAAGGGGAACTGAACGACCGGCTGATGCTGCACAAAAGGGAAGGCCTTTAGCAATGATGTTGACTGGCGATTCTCAAATGGGAAACTCTGGGTACCAAGGATCCATACCAACGACGCAGAAAATTGGAGCTGATCCTATCAATATGCCAGAGAAAAATGCCAATGAAGCTACACCGTTGGTGAATTCTGGGGTGGGTGGATCAAGAGTTGTTCCGCAAATGCCAACTAATCAACTGAGTTCAAGCGGGAATGTTAACATGAATAGCCCAATTATTAGCGAGACTCCTATAAGGCCATCTCTGGAGAATGGCAACACCATGCTTTTTGTGGGAGAGCTGCACTGGTGGACTACTGATTCTGAGATTGAGAGTGTGTTAACACAATATGGAAACGTAAAGGAGATCAAATTCTTTGATGAGAGAGCTAGTGGCAAGTCTAAAGGCTATTGTCAAGTTGAGTTCTTTGACCCAGCTGCTGCAGCTTCTTGCAAAGAAGGAATGAATGGTCATATTTTCAATGGGCGAGCTTGTGTTGTCGCGTTTGCTACTCCACAAACTATAAAACAGATGGGTTCTTCATATATGAACAAAACTCAAAACCAGGTGCAGACTCAACCACAGGGGCGAAGACCCATGAATGAGGGAGTTGGTAGAGGTGGGGCAAATTACACCCCTGGAGATGCAGGGAGGAATTTTGGAAGAGGTAGCTGGGGGCGTGGAGGGCCGGGAATGCCTAACAGAGGACCTGGGGGTGGACCAGTGAGGGGAAGAGGAGGCATGGGAGCAAAGAATATGATGGGGAATCCTGGAACTGGCACTGGTCATGGTGGAGCTTTTGGGCAAGGACTTGCAGGTCCAGCATTTGGTGGTCCTCCTGCAGGTCTAATGCATCCTCAGGGCATGATGGGTCCTGGTTTTGATCCTGGTTTTATGGGTCGAGGAGCTGGTTATGGAGGGTTTTCTGGTCCTGCGTTTCCAGGGATGATTCCTCAATTTCCAGCTGTTAATCCTATGGGCCTTCCTGGGGTGGCTCCTCATGTCAACCCTGCTTTCTTTGGTCGAGGAATGTCTGCAAATGGAATGGGAATGATGGGTAATGCTGGGATGGATGGGCCTCATCCAGGAATGTGGACTGACACAAGCGGAGGTGGATGGGGAGGAGAAGAACATGGCAGGAGAACTAGAGAGTCCAGTTATGGTGGAGAAGATAATGCATCAGAATATGGCTATGGAGAAGTTAGCCATGATAAAGGAGCCAGGTCAAGTGCTGTGTCTAGGGAAAAGGAACGTGGATCTGAGCGTGACTGGTCAGGCAACTCTGAGAGGAGACATCGTGATGAAAGAGAGCATGACAGGGAGAGGTATGATAGGGAGCACAGATACAAGGAAGAAAGGGATGGTTACCGGCACTATCGTCACAAGGAACGTGAAGCAGAATATGAGGATGACTATGACCGTGGACAGTCTTCTTCGAGATCCCGTAGCAGATCCCGAGCAGCGCAGGAAGAGGATCATAGGTCTAGATCAAGAGACACAAATTATGGGAAACGTAGACGTGCGCCTTCTGAATGATCTGATCTATCCTGTCATGCATCTGTTCCAAGTATTTTATAGGACTATGAGCACAATCAATAACCTTTCGAGATGTCCTTCTTCCAGCTGTTTGTATGCAGTGGCGTTCTTCCTGTTTGTGTCGGTGCTGATACTCTGTGGTTTCTGGATTTAAAGAAGTAAGTCAAGTATTACAAGGTTGCAGGAAGTAGATAAAGGTCCTTTTATTCTACTCCCCATAAACATAATTTGATGCTGAACTATTTGTGCTAAGATTATGAGTACCTTTACTAAAATACTCTTAAGAGTTTGCTGGTTTGAGCTTTCTAATTCCCAGTTACTGATTATCTTCTAGGTTTTATGATCTCATAAATTAGCTCTTTGGAGCTGATTATATCTTCCTGTTTATTATCTTAGAGTTTGCCCTTTTGTGTATGGTGGTATGCTGGTTAAGTTCTTTCAGTCACTTGGTTATATTTACTTGAGCCAAAAGCTGAGAAATAGCCTTTGATTCATGATGCTTGGCTTTTCAATTTGCTGCTCATTGATTTTTAAAATGTGCTTTTTTCTTCTTTTGTTTGGGTGCACTTATGTGTTGGCTGGGGGGAGGGGGTTGTCTTATCTTGGTTATTCATCTCTACGCTGCTAGACCTTGTTATCTAGGTATGCTTGTAGGTATTATTTCTCTTGTATTCAAACTTAGTCCTTATTTGATTATCCGTTCAGCGAAGAAACTGAATTTTCACAATAGTATTTTTCGACTGCTGTGAAATTAATGATTCCAAGTGTGGTGGTCCTATAAATTGGTTGTGCCATGGCTGTTAAGTGGTATAGTGGTGCTTATATGTTTGGATCTTCCAGTATTATTGATGCATGCTAGCATAGCTGATTTGTGAAGTTGAAGTGCTTTTAGTTGTGAACTAGTTAGGAGTCATATATGTCGTGCTGGTAATTTGTACGCATCCTGTCTCGAGTAATTATTTTGGAACTTTAAATCTGTGCGATACTAGTTCATACATGATGTGAGCTTCACTCACTCCAATTTCTGCTGCACTCCTAGGTGATTTTTATGAGCATTTTCAGCTAAAATGAGATCTCATTGGTCAGAGTACTGATTTTATATGGCGGAGTCATCGGTTAGCAGACAATTTATTACATGTTGGTCTTTTGTGTGTAATAACCGGGAGATCTTCTGTAAGTTAGGTCTTTTGTGGTTTCTTTCTCTGTGTTAATAAACATTGTTGCTGCAAAGATTTATTTCTTTATTAGTAGTACCATTTGGAGGGCTTTAAGCAAATTTCTTCGTACCTTGTCTTAACACCACCTTCAGCTCCTCCTCCCGACCCTAGAAGAGGATAGGGGTGCCAAGTTATAGATCCTTCACGTTTTCAAGCTGGCCTTCATATGAGTCCATGTAAAGGATTTAGAGCTGAATTCCTTCGTCCTTGGTATAGCTAGAAGAGTCTATAAATCTGCATGGTGTATAACTAAAAAACTTAAGTAAATCTGCTTGGTCATCTGTGTTATATTGGTACAGTCTCATCTATTCTTGAATGGCATTGATTCGGCAAGAAATGCATATACAGACATTTCATGCCACTTCTAAGTTCTAATTTTGAACAGTGTTGAACCTAGTAGATTATTTACTTGAGGTTATAGTATTTGTTTGTAAAATTCTTTTCTGTAATGTGCTAGTTCGAGAGGGCAAGATTATTTAAGTTGCCCACTTCCTGAGGCAGTTAAAGATCATTTGCATGGAGCTGATTTTTTCCTTCTTTCTTTTTGGTTCAATGTCCATATTAATTCATCTGTTTACTGTTATGGGCATCTGTAACTAACACAGTCATATGAGTATTTGGGTTGTATCATTTCTCATGAGTATTAACTTGGGGATTTCTCTAATTATCGTATTCAGGGAGCCGCGAGGCAACTCTCTGTTTTTCGTGACTAAATCAGCATATTTTGGTTATCTGGAGGAAGATGAGTTAAATTGGACAAATGTTTGAAAATGCTAGTCTCTGCCTAGTGCCTAGTGTGCCCGAGAAACATTATTCATATTGGCTGTAATTTTTGTTTTTTAGCATAAAGCATTGTGAGCATCCAATTTAGATAGGGATGTATCAGCAGGCCCACCAGTCTGTAAAAGCTCTTTTTTGGAGCTATGTATTGTAAATCATGTAGTAGGTTCCATAATGTGTAATGTTTCATGCACGTATCACTTTGAGCTTTGTAAAGATTTTATACCAAGTCCGCTGAGCACTTGTTAAGTATTTTGGGTTTGTACAAGTAATGCCAGCCTAGGTTAGGTGTTGTCAGCTAGCAATTTTTGTATAGAGTAATTTGTTGTTGTAACCAAAATTTAGGTGATTGCTGTAACATCTGGAGGAGTTGGCTTATTGTTCATCGCAGTTATTCTGAGATGAGTTTAAAATACTAGAAGATGCATTCAACATGGACTACGTACATTCCAGGACAGATAATGATCGCTGATTGCATCTGTAACTGCCTGTAGGCCTGTAAAAAGTTTATTGTAGTTAGATCATGTGCCAAGTGTAAATTTTTGTTGTAATATCTGAAAATGTTTGATTTTGGTCGATTTTCCTTGCTTGTAACTTAGTCCGAGAACTTGTTTAGGCTGTATATAATTGTAACATAGTCTGAGTTAGGAGTTAGAAGCTGTGAGTTCAAATGTATCAAAGGGGCCGGAGACTGGTACCAGGTTCCCATTGCCTTTAACCCGTTATATTTTAATACTAGCTTACCAAATATCAATTTCTCTTCTATTTTTGCTTTTAGTTTCAGTTAAGTGCATGTTACTTAAAATAGATTGTAACTCTGTTGTTGAAAGTCAGAGCAGCCGAGACATCCGGAGTTTGATGTTTCACTTTCACCAGTAGGTGTAAGTAGTTAGATTTGATCAAAGAAGCATTAAGAGATCTCTCTTGCATTCATTTTCTCTAGTATTCTCATTCTATACTATATCTGCTGCTTTTTAACTTCTCTGGGGATCCTAGTTTTTTCCAGTTTAGTTAACCATGCCCTTCCTCTTGGCAGCTTTTCTTGGGGTCTTTAGTGTTTATGCTCCTCACCATTTGAACAGTGAAAGTTCAGGCTGCTAAGTATTTTTAGTTCTTTCTTCTATTTTGGTTCATATTTGACTGAGATTAGCAAAACCGAAATGATGATTGATTCGTATAGATTGAGGCTGAGTAGTTGTTGTTGTTGTTGGTGGTGGTTCCCTGTTTTGGTTTAATTCCCATTTATCCATTCCCCTCCTTCCTTGCACCCAACTTATGAGCTGTGAGAGTTTTGCAGTTACTAAGAAGGCGATCGATTGGTTTGGAAAGGGAATGGGACCAGCTATTTAGATGTTCGATCACTAATTAGTGATTAGGATTTGTGCCTTAATCTTGTTTAATATTTATACCTGGCTTAAATGCTATGAATAGTAATGAATTCTGTTACCTTATTTGATTCAAGTTTGGCATGTTCTTTTCTTGCACTTTGCCTGTTTGGTTTTGTGTTATTTTGATTTAGTGAACGTCGTTGCTGAAAAGGTTGATTTGCTTACCACTGAAACCTAAAGCTGTTTGATAAATGGATTGGTTGTTTTATGTTGGCGTTGGACTTTCATTATTTTTAATTCTCTAAACCGTTTTTCCCGTCCCTTTGTAAAATATGAACCAAATTATTTCCATTTTGGGACAAAATAATAGTTTGTACAAAATGATAGCTTAGCTAGAAAGATGTTTGCAAGGATGGTTTAACGAGACCTAATACTCCATAATTATCTCTAAATAAATAACAAACAGTTCCGTATGAAAAACAAAGAAAAATCAAGCAGTAGGGTGTCAATGGATATTTAAAAACCGACCGAACCGTACTGTATCGAACCGATTTTTAAGTTTTTTTTTAATAAAACCGTAGGTTTTTATATAAATCTATAACCGTACCAATAATTAGGGTAGATTTTTAATTTTATGAAAATTAATCGAAAAAATACCGAACCGTACCGAATAAATTTACTATTGAAAAATATATTTATATATTAAGTTTAAAAATAATAAAGCACAAAATTTTTCCTTGGGCCTTGGAATTATGAAAACGGTTATAAGTCAACAAGTAACTAAAACTCAAAATCCTAGTTCCCAAACCTATATGTTTCTCCTTATGAAACTAAATTATTTTTAGCATATTCACTAGCAAGACAAGGTATTCTAACGATTATGCGTAGCAAATTATAATATATTGAATATGTTTCCTTTCGTATGATTTAGATTTATTTTTTGAATAATTAATCTTCTATACACTTTATTCTTGAGCCCCAGTTTGGTTAATATCTTTTCACTCGTGTGATTTATATTTTCTTTGTCTTTGCTTAGTTTCTTTTATGCTGATATAGAATAGTTGATGGATTTAACTCTAGCCATCTTTCATATTTTTTTAATTCATCACCCGTTGAATAGTAAAAATGTCTAGAGAGTTTTGCTAAGTCCTATAAAAGTACGTATGTTATTGCATTCTACTTCTACTAGTAACTTTTATATGACTTCAAAAAAAATACCGAAAATTAATCGAACCGTACTGATACCGATACCGAAGAGAAACCGATATGATTGGGACAATTTCGAAAAGTGTAATTTTGGTTATATATAATAGAATAACAGAACATATGGTATGGTACAGATTTTATAAAATAACCGACCGAACCATTGACACCCCTACAAAGCTTGTTTACCCTCAAAATCGGATAACAATTGAATTTATAAGTGATTTTAAGGATACGTGGATTAATTTGACACAAAGCGATAGATTGAACTATAAGTAAAGCAAACAATAATAAAGTAAATTCAAACCGTGTGACTTGAACAATTATACCCTTGAGAAATAGACCTCACTCGAACTGAATATGATCCAAATAATGTCAAATACAGAAGAACAGTGGCTTGCAAAAAGAAAATAATATTATAATACTTTTGGGATGCGTGTTACCATGCCCATTACAAAGAATCAGACCCCCTTTATATAGTAGAGGAGTCCTGCTTTAGGTACAATTCTATAAAAGGTAAGAAATCTCGTGATTTGCTAATTAATCGGTCTCTTGTTGATACGTGCCAAGATTCTCGCCGTGATATCCGACCGGTTGCAGATACTTCGATCTTTTGTTATTGGGTCCGATAATGTTTCCTCGAGCTTGTTCAGAATCGGGATCGATTCCGGAGTCACTAGCTGGAAGATCTTGGATACGTATGTTCTGACTTCGTTCTTTGGTTCGATGGAACCTGGGGTCGATCTTTAACGCATCACGTTTCGGTTCCGATCCATCATGCAATAGATGAGCCCGATTTCGGCCATATATATATAGTCCCCTCGTTTTTCGGAGTATAAACGACGAGAAACAATATGAGCCCCTGATCCTGATCTCGATACTTTACTTCATAAACGATAAAAATAGACGAAACGTCTCGTCACTCACATCTTAATGGCATTAAATGTTCATCAGTTGCTGGTCGGCCGCTACAGACTTTGAACCGTCATTTGAATACCATATATACTCCATCTTTCATCCATTCAAACTTCATGTTTAAACCTCTTCTACTCTTGTTCTTTAAAAAATATTTGTATTCTACAACACTTGTACCAGATTTCTTGAGGTTTTTGCAAGAATCTTCGCTTGTCTTCATTCCAAAACATTAGCGTAACCTTTTAACTTCCTCTTCTTCATCTCTATTCAGAAAAAAATGGCGAAAACTTCTAAAGACAGTTCCACAAAAAGAAACCGCCTCTTTATCACGGCCGACCGGCGAGGAAACAATGGTGGAACCTCACCCTGAAGTGTTTGTTCCTGGTGGGTGCTCGACCGGCACTGATTTCAAGGTTGAAAATACTTCCTCGGTACCGGGTCTATGAGAGCCGGTCTCGAGATATATATGTTCGATCACCGACCGTCTCCTCTCTAAGGTCAAAGAGGATTGAAACTGGGTTGATAAACACGTGGTGGTGCCCACGCCTGAAGAAGCGATTACTACCCACGTGGAGGATTTTTTAAGTGTTTACACTTATCCCTTCACGTTAGGCTCCTTGTACCCGGTCATCATCGCCTTCTGTAAGAGGTACGAGGTGACCCTTGGTCAAATCCATCCCTCTTTCTGGAGGATAGTAATTCTCCTCCTCTTCTTCGTAAACAAAATCGAGGGGTGTCCCTTCACCCTCGATCATATCATGCGCCTGTACAGTCCCCGACTCTATCGAGGTGGATTAATAAAGCTTGTCCGCCGGGCCAGTTAGGCCCCATTCTCGAGTATAGACGAGGATCGGGACCGAGGCTGGTTGGGCCAATTTATTTGGGTGAAGACCTCGGATTTAATCCCGGCCGAGGACAAACCATTTCCCGAGAAATGGAACATGAAACGTAAGTATAACTTTGCCTTAAAGATTTCATTTATTATTTTTTCTTTTTCCTCCCTTGACGTTTTGTGGTGTAGCTGTTGCTCGAATGCCGAATGCAGTTCCTCGACTCAAGGAGTCGGCCGAGGACCTCGTGTTACAGAAACCCTATTCCGAGCGCGCGTGGCATGAACTGTCGAAGGGCCGGTGGGAGGCCCATTCCCATAGTAAGTTTCCTTTTCCGATTTAATAATATTTGATTTTTTCCTCGTGCCGTTGAGTTCTTATTAGTTTAGTTTTCTTTTGTAGGTCTTCCCAAGGATATTGCTATGAGGCCTCTATCCAATGACGAGGATATGCCTCTCGAGTCCCCTGCTCCGAGGCAAGGTGATTAGAAGAAAAGGAAGAGGGCCTCGAGTTCTCCGAGCTCGGAAAAGAAGAAAACAAAAAGAAGTCTGGTGAGTAAACCTAAGGGTAGCACCAGTTCTCGGGCACCCTCTTCGAACTCACTCCACCGGCTCAAGGATGAGTGAAAAGAAGAATAGAACTCCGAACTGGTGGCCCGTGTGCGGTCAGGGCTCGAGGTACGAGGGGTCCCCGAACCGGTGAGAGCTGAAACTGAATTACCTCGACTCGGGGAGGTCGATGAAGGAGATTTAGCCGAAGCTTCCGACCTAGAAGGAGGCGAGGCTGCCCTCGAGATAGGGAGGCCGATAACGAGATCGTAGCCGGTTCCTCCCGGACAGCGGATAGTGCTCCGAAGGGCATACCCGGATTGATAGACCTCTCCGTTTCGCCATAATTTACTGAGCTTATGATCGCCAATGCTCAGGCGCTGAAAGAACGACCCAACGAAGATCCACAAGGGGCGGTAGACTCCTTTCTAAACTTCTTTGATGGCGTAGACTCTACCGCTATAGAGGACATCACCGGGTTGGGTGATATACCGGTGCCGAAGAAGAGTCCATTATCGGGGACAAGTGGACCTACCTCGAGCCCGAAACTAGTCAATCAGTTCCCAGCTCCGAATTTGAATCCTGACCAGAAGAGGTCAATCATTATGTCCATTCTGGAGGATGCCCGGGTTCTTTTTGCCCCCGTAGGGGTGGCCAGTTACCTTCGGTTCTTGGTGACCAAGGAGGATCAGGCCAAGATGAATGAGATGGAAGTGACTTATTTATTCAGTGAAGCGCAACATGCATTAAATCGGGTAACCTCAGATACCTCTTAATAATTTCTAGTGTGTACTTAGATTATTTTGTAGATGATCGTAACTCCTCCTTCTGTGTTTGTAGGCTTCGGTACTCCACCATGAAACGTTCCTTTGATACCGAGAAGAACTGAACCAGTACAAGGCCGAGATCCGAGGGCTCATTGAGAAAAGAGATGCTTACAAACTTCTCAGTGAGTAAAGAGAAGGGGAGGCTAAGGGCCTCCGGGTTGAAGTTAGTGACGACGAATCGGTCACAGTGACTAACGGTCTGAACCCGCAAGTCCAGCAGAAGATTGATAAGATCTGACAGCTTTGGTAAGAGGTAGATACGGTAAAGGCTGAGGCCGAAGAATGGAAAAAGAACATGGACCGCCTGGCCCAAGAAAAGGAGACCGCCCGGGACCAACTAGCTTCGGCTGAAGTCCAGCTCCGAGGTATAAAGGAGAAGTCCTTGGTGCAGGCCAAGAAGATCGAGGAGCTCCAGTCCCAGTTGAATTAAGCTATCTCTGATCGAGAAAATCTGGCCACAGAGCTCGAAGCGGCCAAGCCGGAGTACGATTTAACCTTCTAGAAATCTCCAAAGCCTGATGAAATGCAGTCTCAGTCTCCATCTCCCGCTCCATCCCAAACCTAAGGCTTAGGTGAGTCCCTAAAAAAATCTATAGACTCTCTCCTCTCCGTAGAAACCAGAGGAGCTAGATGGAATGATATCTCTGTAAACCTCATAGAATACTCGGACACAGTCATACCCCTGGTGCAAATGCTCAAACTCACTATGCAACTTATCCCCGTGGGTCAGTGGAATGAACTCCACTAAGAAAAGATCGGAGAACGGAGACCAGGTAAGTGATGTTGCTCCAGCTGACCTACTCGCCTCACAAGTCTGTCACCATTTATATGCTGACCCTGTCAAATGAAAAGAGGTAAAGTCAACCTCGATCGACTCTACCAAACCCAAGGTACGCAGAATCTGATGACACTTATCCAAAAAAAAACCTGTGCATGCGGAGGTTTTTGGGTCCCTCCCCCAGCCTGTGAAGTAGCTGGTGCAATCGGAATCAACCCTGCCTGGGCCAAACACTTGTACATACTCATAAAATGAGCTAAGGTCTCCTGAAGCCCCGTGTAGCAATAGGCTCCTCAGGTGCCCTAGTGGGTCCCATCTGTTCAACATGATAAATCTCCTGCTCCTCAACTGGAGCTACAACTGGCTCCACCACTAATGCTATACTAGGGGCTCTAGCTGCAGTGCGCCACCTCGGCCCCAACCTCTCACCGCTCTGACAGGGGCACTGATGTTTGCTCAGCTAATTCCGAATATCGTGTCCTCACCATGTATGAGAAAAATAGAAGAGTAAAGATTCAAACTTGAGAATAAATCAATCCGCTCGATGAAGAATGGAAGAGAGTTAAATTTTAACCAATCCGCTCGATGAAGAATGGAAGAGAGTGAAATTTCCTTATAGCCTGGTAGCCTCTTAAAGATAAGTACAGATATCTCCGTAGCGATCGGTAAGACTCTACTAGACATGCTCATGACTCATAGAATCTATGAATCTAGGGCACTGGCACCAACTTGTCACGACCCAAATCCTGCCAAAGGAGTCGTGATGGAACCTAGCCTCTACGACTAGCTAAGCCAATCACACAATGATCCAAATTATCAAAATAAAATATACAAACTCTGAAATTCTAATAGAAACGGCGGAATAAAAGCTTCAACAAAACCAAAACATGGGTACATAAGTCAAACTTCCCAAAAGCTTATAATACTGAGTCATAAGCTCTAATCAGAATATATAGCGAGTCTCAATAAGTACAATACTGATTGAAAGTAAATAAAACAATATAAAAGGAGGGAAGGGGACTCCAAGGTTCTGCAGCATTTGTGCAGCACTCCTTGACTCCTCTTGAAGATAACACTCGCTCACTCACGAGGTCCGCTAACTCCAGCAACTAGATCTGCACAAAATATGCATAAGTGAAGTATGAGTACACCATAATCAGTACCTGGTAAGTATCAAGACTAAACTCGGTAAAGTAGTAATTAGGTTCAAGTCATATGACACTCAATAGTCAAAGAACCTGTGCAATATATCAATAAGTGGCAATAGAATATGTAACAAAAAGATATCAACAATTTTGTTAGAACATGTGATAACAATTCAACATAGGAAAATCCATTATTGGCAATAAATCATCAACTAGAATCAGAGAAATATGATAGCATGTCCAATGCAACTAGAAACTCGTAGAAATACATGTCGAAGTTTAAAGAAAGCATGTACATGATACAAAATATCATCCCCATTTAGTCACATGAACATCATCAAGAAAATCACCCTCAAACCATCACATAAATCATCAATAATGCAACCCTTAATATGCCGCATGTGCAATATCAAAAAATGCTGTCCTTATTTCGCCACATGTGCATATCAAGAATAATCACCCTTATTTCACCCCATGTGCTTGATAAGAATCACAATCGCACGGTAAAATATCGTGCCGCAATATCATCACAATCGCACGGCAATACCTCATGTCAACTCCCAATAATTCAGCCCAACATGTCCACATGTGTCGTAATTATAACAATTTAATATGCGAAATAACCATCAAAAGACATATACTCATAATTTGCCAACAAGGTGCACAAAGACATGATAATAATAAATTACGGATGAGTGTCCAACATCTAAAGCATGGCTACGGCTAAATAATATAGCAAAGTTTTCACACGAGTCCTAATATATGATTAGATTCCAAAATAGATGTACAAGTCCCTCTGGCCTATGTGAACGCGATCAACCCCTCGCAAAAACAAAGGCTCAGCTCGAGAAATCTCCCAGCCTGCTATCCTCCTATGTAAACGAGATATCCAAATCGCAAACGCGAAGGTCATTTAGTTACAACTCATCGCAAATGCGACCCCTACTATCACAGACGTGAAAAAGAATTTCCTACCCAGCTCAAAAGAACTCCGCGATCGTGACAAACCTCCACGAACACGAAGAAGGGCTTGACACCAACAAAAATCTACAACTCTTAAAAAATACTTCGGGTGGTTCGAAACTCACCGGAGCCACGTGGGAACCTGTCCAATCACACCAACAAGTCCATGAATACTACCTGGATCTATCCATAACCTCCAAACACATAAGATAATATCACAACAACAAATCAAATGCCAAAACGCAAATTGAACTTCTCTTGAGTTCATGACATTCAATTTCTAACCAAGCGTCCGATTCAAGCCTAAGCAATTCGGAATGACTCAAACTTTGCACACAAGTCTTAAATCATAAAATGAACCTATTACAACTTCTGGAACAATAATCCGACCCCGATAGCCTCAAAGTCAACTCTCGGTCAAACCTAGGAGCTCTCCAAACCTTCAAATTGTCAACTTCGACAAATAACGCCAAAACACCCTAAGAACCTCCAAATCCAAATCTGGACATATGCATAGGTCCAAAATCACCATATGAACCTATTGGAATTATCAAATCACTAATCCGAGGTCGTTTACATAAAAGTCAAACCTTGATCAACTCTTATAACTTAAGCTTCCAACAAAGAAACTAAGTATTTCAATTCACTCTAAAACCTTCCCGGAACTAAAATAACCATCCCCACAAGTCACAAAACAATAATCAAACATATATAAAGTATCAATAGAGGAAATGAGACTCAAATACGTAAAACAACTGGGCGGATCGTTATATTACTGAATGATCACCTAACATTGTAAGCAATGACAATGTGATAATATAAAAGAAAATTTGCATTGTTAGTGTATATGAGTGTCAAAATGCTTAGACTTTGTTCTTAATTGGCTAGGTCAATTAACTTTACATGGTGACATCTATTGGGGCAGGCCTAACACATATAGCTCTTTCACGTTTCGTTTTCTTTTCTAATGATTGTCTCCCTCGAGTCTACCAATCACTTGTAGTATTGAGAAACTTATTTGAATAAATGATCCAGAAAAGTAAAGAATCCAGCTAACGGAAATTTAGGTAAAACAAATAACAAACAAAACAATAATTTCTTGTGCAATATGCATAAAGTTGGATCAATAAAGACAATTAGCATAATTGATCTAGTTGAGAAATCAATAATTTACTCTATAACTTTGAGGGAATCATATTGTGACAAAAATTTCGGTCCAATTTGGATGCCCATTTAGGAGGTGCTAAACAAATTCCATCATTGATTTGAGATCTTGATAACGTGAATATTCAGTCTATTCAATGCTAGGTGCTCGTAACAATCTATATTCCGGAGCATACAATGATTCTTTCATGACCTGAAGTGTTAACCTACCTGCTAAAATATTATTTGTCTTTATCCAATATTTCAGTATCACAATTTCATTTTTATCTAAATTGCGGAGTAAATGATAAATTCAGCAAAATTTAATGTACCGGCTCTTGAATGCCCATTATGAAATGCCCGTTATGTACATGTATAGCTGCATTATATTACAAAAGAAAATTCTGACGAAGATTAAACATCTTCATAGTGACATTAATTTTTATACAAATTAAATGAAACAAAAGAGAGCAGAATTATACAGAAAAGCCCAGAAGGAATGGAAAAGGATAGCTAGAGCTGGAACAAGAATTAAGTTATGAAGTTCAAATATTAAATTATAATTAGCAATATGTGAATATTGTAAAACACTGCTTGTTAAAATCTTTTTTCTCATTTTCATTTTTCCTTTTACTAAACGATCCACCTAGACATTGTCACAGGGATTTGGTCTAAATGATAGAGGTAATCTCCGTATTCTGCCTAAAACGATTAACTATAGGTCATAATAATTTATTTAAAATATTTAAGTAAAACGTGGCTAAAAAAAGATCTCTTTAACTAACCAAATAATAATGTTGCCATATAAATTGAAATAGAGACTTAACAAAGCAGCAGACAAAAAGCTTTTTCTTCTCCTTCTTCTCCACTTTTTCTTCATCTTTTTTGCACCGACAAAAAGGTCTCCAAGATTAGCCTTCTTATTGAAAAAAAATTCATCTCCCTTTACTTTTTAAAATACAAAATCTTATAATCACTTGAATAATTAGGCTATCTAAACATGATGAAAGGCCATGAAAGAAGAACTAAGTACCGACTAGCTTCTCAATTGACAACAATCCTGACCTATACAAGCTGTGGAAAGGGGATCTGCCAGAAGACATAGTAGTTCTTTTGCTCTTTTTAAAATTTGGAAGGACTCAAGGAAATGAATTTAATTTAAATTCTGTCATTAAAGGCAACAAACACACATGCAATCTTAAAAGAGTATCGGTTGAACAATGAAAAAAATGTGATGCAACAATTTTAATGTGTTGTGTTTTTCTTTGAAGTTCAGAGAATTTTCCTAAAGTTCCTCGAACTCTTCTTGAAGTTTCAATTGTATAAGTTTCGAACTCTAGGATATTTGATAAATGATCAAAAGTGCATGATTTTGAGTGTTTCAACTATGTTCATTATGCGTTTCGAGTGTATAAGAATGAGTTTGAAAGAAAAGTGATCAAAATAGGACGATTCAACACAAAAAAGAAGACGAAAATAAAAATCTGGGAGCAAGCCATTGGGTGTGCGTCACGCGAACTATAGCACGCTGGAGGAGTCGGTGGTGTTTCAAAAACAATAAAGTATAGGCCCTTGGCGAGCATGGTGGCACGCAAATTAAAATAGAGAAAATCAGGAGCATGCAAAAGGTTGCGCGCTGTCACGATCCAAAATCTACATAGTCGTGATGACACATTACCACAGTATGCTAGGTAAAACAAATATAGAGTAATGCAACACAAGTGGCAAATCAATATAACAAGGAGTGAAATAGCTGAAATCTATATATTATCTCAATGATTGGTAATACAAGTCATGGGGCACTAAGATTTAAATTTACAAAGCTGGTTCGAAAATAAACACAACATTTATTCGGAATATACATAAACAAAGTACAAATCCCAAGCTACCGAGGGCAAGTGGTAGCTATATCCGGAAAGCAAGTACATCTTCAATGATAATCTTTGTCATCCATAGCGGCTCAGCTCCAAGATCTGCATGCAAGGTGCGGAAGTATAGTATGAGTACAACCGACCCCATGAACTCATAAGCATCCTGACTAATTTCGGTGAAGTAGTGACGGGGTCTCGGGTCAATGATACTTACTATATATATATATATATATATATATATATATATATATATATATATATATATATATATATAACCCGCACAACTCAATAATATATTCGTGTACCCAGTAGCAATGATAAAGTCTAAACGGGGAATACAGGTACCACACAATGCACATAAAGAAGATGTGCGCAAGCCTCTCAACAGTTCAACATGTAAAGACGGTATTCTTTTGATATCAAATATGTAACGACCCTGACCGGTCGTTTTGAGAATTAGCGTCTCGTATGGTAGCTTAAGGTCTCGAGCGACTTTGTATTATGTATTATGACTTGCGTGTGTGGCCAAGTTCGATTTTCAGATGATTCATGATTGATTTGGAAGAACAATTCTTGTTTTAGAAGCGCAAGTGAAAAGAGTTGACCAGAGTTTGACTTTTATGTAGACGACTCCGGAATGGTGTTTTGATGATCCCAATAGCTTCATATGATGATTTTAGACTTAGGCGTGTGTTCAGATTTGGATTTGGAGGTTTGTAGGTTGATTTGATATATTTTGGCAAAAGTTAGAAAAGATGAAGGTTTAGAAGGTTGAGAGGTTTGGGACTGGCATGCAAATTTTTACATCATTCCAGGTTGATTTGATATGATTCGGCGTGAGTCGTAGAAGTTGAAAGTTCATAAGTTCATTAAGTTCGATTTGAGGTGCGATTCATAGTTTTGATATTGTTTGATGTGATTTGAGACCTCGAACAGGTCCGCATTATGTTATGAAACTTGTTGGTATGTTCGGATAGGGTCCCGGAGGCCTTAGGTGTGTTTAAGATGAGCTATGGCCCATTTCTTCATGCTTTAGAGTTACTGGTTTCTGGTGTGACTGTTGTTCATCGCGATCACGAAGATGAAGACACGATCGCAAAAGGTTTCTTAGAGCTCAGGAATTTTGTTCATCGCGGACGTGATCGTGGGCACGTGTTCGCGAAGCTTTAGCTGTCCGTTGTCCGCGTTCACACCTGTCTTTTCGCATTCACATAGTGGAGCTGGGAGCTGGTAGACCTTTTACTCATCGTGTTCGTGTTTTTCTATTTGTGTTCGAGTATCCTATTGTCATTGTTCATCGCGTTCGCGAGATGTGTGCCACGAACGCGAAGCTTTATTTTTACTAGGCAACATTTTGTTCGTCGCGATCGCGAGGATCCTTCCGCGATCGCGTAAGAGGAATCACTGGGCAGAATATAAGTACTCTATTTCGAGGATTTTTGATATTTTATCACTTTTGGGGTTAGAGAACTCGGTTTTGGGCGATTTTGGAGAGGATTTTCATGCCTTGGATTTGGGCAAGTGTTCTTCACCCGGTTTTGATTATATTTCATGATTCCATCTTTGTTTTTATCATTAAATTAGTGAGGATTTGATTATCACTTTATTTCATGATTCCATCTTTGTAAAAATGTTCAAAAATATAAAATGAGGATTTGAAGGCCGATTTGATGTCGGAATTGGGTAATTTTGGTATGGTTGGACTCGTATCGGAATGAGTGTTCGAACTTTATAAATTTTGTCGGGTTCTGAGGTACGAGCCCAGGATTGACTTTTTGAATTGACTTTTTAGTTTTCATTAAAGATCGAAACTTTATTATCCATAATTGTTTTCTATAATTTTTATTTATGATATTGAGTTATTTTGGCAAGATTTGAGCCGTTCAAAGGTTTGTTTCACACGAGAAGGTCATTTTGAGTATTGATTTTGCTTATTTTAGGTAAGTATCTTGCCTAAATTAGTGTGGAAGAACTACCCCTTAGGATTTGAATTATTTGTGTCATTTTTGTGTCATGTAAAAGCTGTGTACGCGAGGTGACGAGTACGTACTCAGACTTATATGTGGAACTCGACCGATTTAGACTCTTAGGCTTCTTTCATGTATTTATTTGGAATTGTTAGCACATGTTATATCCTTTATTTGTCATACCTACTATCACATACTTTATTTGAAGTTGTTGTTACATCTCACATTCTTTACTTGTCGAGTTTGCTCTTATATGCTTTATTTGAAGTTGGTATCACTTTTATTATTATGTAATTTCTTTTATAATTGAGTTACTCTTAGTTGAAATTTTTGTTATATCATATCCTTTTGTTGCCGAGTTATTCTCATGCATTTAGGCGTAGTACTAGTTCGTGCCATCTCTTTCATTGTTAGCCTAATTCATACACTAGAATCCGAAGTTTGCCATTTCATGAAAATACTTTCACTATCGAGTTTCTGCATCGGGCTGCCCTTTTACTTTCACTATCGAGTTTATCCTTAAACAATTAATTGGAATTGAGGTTACCGAAGGTTATTAATCTATTTTAATTGAATGTGTATTTAAAGGGAGTGTTGTTCCTTGTTGAGTTACTTTCTCGTTTATTTTGTTGTTATTGAGATTCTATACACATTGTGTTTGAGCTGTGGGCTATTTGTTGTAGAAATATTGATATCTTTGGATCTTTGGAAAGGTTGTGGCCTATGGGCACTTGTGGTGCGAGTTAATATGTCGTGTTGTTGTGATGTTAGTCATGTGAATTATTGTATAGTTTGGTTGTTGTTATGCGGAGTATAAGGGTATCATTTCACCGTTGTTGCTATGCAGGGCATAAGGGTGGTATCTCACTGTTGTTAAATGTGCGGAGTGATACTGGTGGCTATTGTATTATTGTACGGACGGAGCAATAATGATGGCTATTATACTGAGTGATACAGATGGCTATAGGAGTGATACAAGTGGCTAATGATATTATCAGGGCGGAGTGATATGGGTGGCTATCGGAGAGATAAGGGTGGCAATGTCAGGAATGATGTGTGATGGCTTGGGAATATTTTGTTGGTGATATTCGTGTGATGGTGTGCTTTTCCTTGTTTATGTCATACACCTTACATGACTTATTGTGTTTCTTCGATGAGCTACTCGATGTCTTTGATATTACTTGTTGACTTGGGCTGCAGTAATACACTCGCACAAGCATACACCGCAACATGCCACTTGTACTAGCTCAGGAGTATGAAACTTGACATTTATTGATCATGCCCATGCATTCTTGTATTATCTGTTTCCATGTTGATATTGAGCTTGTGACCATGACGGGTGGATTGTGATTGTGAGCCTGTGACTATGCCGGACGGATTGTGATTGTAATCCTATGACTACGCCAGGCGGATTGTGAATGTGAGCCAGTGATCATGTCGAGCGGATTGAGATATTGGCATGTGTGTTAACAGTGCGGTTGTGATTTAAAATGTGGGCACAAGGTGCCGTGAACAAATGATAGTAGGTTGAGACCCGTGACTTGTGACTATGAGATGAGGTATTTCCGGTAATTTCATTGGGAAACTTGTGTTAGAACGACTTGATTAATTGGTTGTCATTTATGTTCCTTATTTGGTTTCAACGGTGCTTTCACGGTGTTCTATTGCTTACTGTTTATGTTACATGTTGATTCTTGTTTCCATTGACTGATTTCTGCTTTCATTATTAGCTTTATACTTCTATACTGCATAGGTTATTTTGACTAGTAGGTGTCTTAACTTGTACCTCGTCACTACTCCACCGAGGTTAGTCTTGATACTTGCTGAGTACCGATTATGGTGTACTCATACTACACTTCTGTATATATTTGTGCAGAGCCAGGTATTCGAGATATCAGACTCAGGTAGAATTAGCTTATTGATCGCGAGTATTCAAGGTAGATCTTCTTGGTCATCGCAGTCCTTTAGAGTCCTTTCCTTTCATTGTACTGTCAGCTTGTCATTTGAATAATATTGTATTTCGATCTTTGAGATCTTTCCATGTATTCAGCTGGAGTTTATGACTCTGTATTACCAAATCTTGGGAGGTTGTTATGATTATTGCCGCGTAAGCTTATTTCGCTTTTTTTCCCGGTATTCACATTAGACTTTGTTTCAAATTATCATTGTTAAAACTGGCTTAATCGTTGTTAGTAATCGGCTTACCTAGTTTTAGAGACTATGTGTCATCACGACGACTACAGTGGGATTTTGGGTCGTGACAAAATTACACATCAACAATTATATATAGAAAAGATATGCTCAAATACTATTCCAGTTCAACAACTCATCATATAGAGAAGATATGCGTCGAACATCATTAAATCATCAAGCTTGCATATAGAGAAGATATGCGTAAAGTATCAAATAATCCTTCCACATTTGTATATAGAGAGGATATGCATGAAATACCGAATAATCCTTCAGCAGTTTCATATAGAGAAGATATGCATAAAATATCAATTAATCCTTCAACAATGGAATATAGATAAGATATGCATGATTAAATAAGTCAAGTCACACAGATTCACATATAGAGAAAATATGTACCGTATCTCATCTCATCAAGTAAGGTAGCATATAGAGAAGATATGGAATACGTTTCGGAGCTAGAATATAAAGAAAATATGCAGTAAAATCATGTATACATCCAAGGAGGTTGCAAATTGATAAGAGATGCAAAGTCCAAACCAGAATGATTGTTCCATGACCACGACAACAAGAAACCTATCGGTTTCTCACAACTTGTGTATACACCATCAAGAGAGAAACATGAGAGGGTGAACGCATGGGGATGGATCCTTTTCCACATGATACACAGACAACTCACATGTTGTACGAACAACTAACATGCCAGTAATATAACCACACAGATAACTCACGTACCAAACAACTCATCCCGCACGGACCACTTATGTGATGCTAATCCAGTCCATCGCACATAAGTATATAAAAGAATACATATATACGAATAGTGGATATCAAATCACATACTCATGGACTGAAGAAGATATCATGATAAGGTGTATGCCTGTGCGAGTGTACAAATACAACTCAAAATTAGGCGAATACACCACACAATAGCAAATGCCATGCTCAACAGGGAATCAACACCTCTACATGTTCTCTAGCATGATTCACGGAGCTCGTGTAGTTATACAAACATATAAGGCATGATAGCAAGAAGCACAATATCAAAATCAAGGCATAGTACAACCTAAAGACTACTCCGATCATGAATCATACATAGCATCCGTATATACTATCGTCACATTGCATAAACGTCGCTTCTCATAGATTTCAATTAGACAAACAAAGTTATATCCTAAGGGTTATTTCCTCAACGAGATTAGGCAAGATACTTACCTAAAACAAGCCAAATTATGTCCGCACCTTGGAAAATCAAATAAAAATATTGGTTGAGGCTCACTATGCCCACCAACTTGAGAGTATGGAAAGAGATCAAGAAGAGTCCGACTTCGAGGAAGAAAGCGAGCTTTATTTTGAGGAATCAAGAATTGAATTTTTGCCAACCGACTCCATGAGTGTTAATGATGCCAAAAAAAATATGGAATTAGAGTCAACCGGTGTAAGTGAAAATATGGTTGAAATTGACTCTAATTTGGGGGGAAAAGAGAATGTCAAAATCCGGGAAGATTTGCAATTTGAAGGCTTGAGGTTGCATTCCAAGCATTTTTCAACCTTGGAATTTCATGGTGATATGGGAATTGAGCCGTGCGAATCTATATGGAAGTGCAAAGAAGAAAAACAAGAGCCATACATTTTGCAATTTGCATATCCAAAAGGCAAAATGACATTCCTCACATGAAATCCAAGAAACGCAAAATGAAGAAATTAAAGTTAGGCTTGATCATTTACTAACCACCACCCCCCGTTGCTCGTGGTCACAAGCTTGATTCCAAGTTAGATGCCCAATTCATATCGTCCAAGTGGCGAGAAAAGTGGTAAAACTGATCTGCATCGTGCCACGACGTTAAATACGGCGCTTGGTGGGAGGCAACCTATCATTTACAAAATTTTCGATCATTTTTGAAATTTTTCTCTAGGATAGCTTAGTATATTATTTTTGACTAATCTGTCAAGTTTCAGATTTTTTGGAGTTGAATTAAGAAGTTTGGGGTGTTTGAACAAACCAAAACAGTAGCTGCCCAGAATTGGCCTGCCAAATCCTAGCATAGCCGCACCTGCGGACATAAAGCACGCAGGTGCGCTCACGCAGAAGCAGAAACTATGGTACAAATGCGCAACATTCGGAGGTGCAACGTGAAACTCGCAGAAGCAGCTTCGCAGAAACGCTTCTGGATTCGTAGTTGCGGATATCGAACTGGTTTAATCAAATAACTCCCTCATTTCATCAGGTAAACTCTAATTTTTTTTCCCAAACCCATACTCCTCTCATCTCTCATGCTACTGCTCTTCATCACTGTTCACTTTTGAGTTCTCAAGCACAAGACTACACAGGTACCAAGTCTGTCATCTACTCCTCTCTTCTACTTCTCTTTTCTTTTTCTTTTTCTTCTTCTTCATCTCCACTGTTCTAGCCCGTTTTTTCCCCATATTAATTTTGTTAGAAAATTTTAGTTTTAAAAGTGAGGGATATTGATTGAGAGTATGTATTGTGTGCTGTTGTGTTGAACATTACTGTTGGGGAAAATCTGAATACCCAAAAAGTTTGTGTAGAAGCATAAATTCTCACTGCTTGCAATGTGTTCGACAAATTGTCCAAAAGAAAATCATTTGCTAAGTACCACAAAATCAAGTTTAATAGAGTCGTAGGTTTATGTTATGCACTAATTTAGAAGTCTTGAGTATAAATTATGTGCTAAAAATCTTGTTTGAGCAGTAAAAGATTCAAAAATTCTGGGAATTTGAAGTTTTGAACCCACTGATGAACTTCGCAGAAGCGAATGAAATGCCGCAGATGCGGCCTCGCACCTACGTAGACTGTCTGCAGGTGCGAACACTGAGGAAATGGGCAAAACCGAAAAAGCGGATAAAAACCCGCAGAAGCAGGACCGCACCTGTGATGGCTGTTCCGCAGGTGCGGAAACTGGACAGATTTCCAAATTCCAGTAGCTTTGCATCTGGAGCTTCCCAGGCCCATTCGACTTGATTCTTTGGCCTAATTGCTTTGTTTTAAATTGCCTAATATGATTATACTGCCCGACTAACGTTGTTTTGATTTTTTGAAGGTACTTTGAGCTAAAATGGACCCGAACATAAACGAAAATACTCCGCTTGCTCACGAAATTGAAGAAGTGGCTGAGGACTTGAACTATGATGCTACAAGATTCATGTATTCCCAGTGCCAAGCCCGATATTATGATGATCTCCTCACGAAGAAGCTCAAACATGAGACGAGAATTATCGATGACAAAGTGTCCGAACTTCTTCCAGATTTCCATGGCTGGCTAGTTTCAAGCGGCTAGACCTGCTTCATCCCCACTTCATGCGATGCAAATGAGGAATGGGTTAGGGAATTTTATGCTAATTTAAGGCGTACACATTTCCAAAACCATGAAATCACTATAAGAGAGAAGGCTGTGAGATTCAGAGTTGAAGAGATAAATGATATCTATGGGCTCCCAAATCATCCGCTCGAGCCAGTGCAAGAAAGAGATACATGCGACAATGGTGATTAGCTAGTCGCAAAGCTATGTCCTCCAGGTCATAGAGTGACTTGGGATACAAAGAAGAAAGGCATCAAATATGGTGATTTCACAGCCGAAGCAAAAATGTGGTTGTATATCATTGCGAGCAGAGTGTCTCCTTGTGGGAATGTGTCTGATATTCCATATACCAAGGCCTTGATAATTGCTTGCATCCTTCATAACATTCCTGTGAATGTCGGTCACTACATTGTTCGGGAGTTGAAGGAGTATGTGCTTCAAGGGGGTACATTATTGATATTCCCATCATTGATTACAGAGTTGTGCCGGCGTGCACATGTTGAGAAATGGAATGGAGATCATTTGATACCGGCATACAAGCCATTACATCCATTGAGAGTGACAGGAGCAGGCAGTGTGCTCAAGAGAAAGAAGAGGAAAGTGGAGATTACTGTAGGTGAGGGGTCCTCCTTACAGACTGCTCAGGCCGAGGGACCATTTGGGATGCTAAATTCCCATCTTGCTTCCATTCGTGACTTAGTGTCACAGCTCCCTAGTGGGCCCTCACACTCCCAGCCTATGCCCGAGTACTTCACCAGGGATGACATGAAGACCTATTTAGATGCACAAAAAACACAGGCAGAGTCTTAGGAGAAAATAGCAGCATCTGTTGGCAAACTTGAGGCTGCCTATGGAAACTTGGCCAAGGCACATGCAGATCTTCAGTCAGACTTTGAAAAGGAGAAAGCGAGCAACAAGAAGAAGGGCAAGTTTATGATCAAAATGTGGAGAGGCATCAAATCCATCTTCAAATGGGGGTAGATGAACAGGAAGATACCTGTTGCTGATGCTAAGGATAGTGAGGAGTACTCTTTCATGTCGAGTGCTGCTGATGATGATTATGAGGCCGAGAGTTCTCAGCAGCAGTGATTAGACTTTCTCCCGCAGTCTGCTAGTCTGATGCAGACCTCAGGGAGACCTTCAAACTATTCTTACTTTATTTTGATATTATGCAGTGAGGACACTACAATATTTTTAATTGGGGGTGGATTTAGGGATTATACTTTATTCGTACATTGATGCTATATATTTGTCCTTGCCGGGTTTATGTTGTGGTATGGATATTGTGTGCCCTTGCCGGGCTTGTTTTGTTATTGATTATCATGTGCTCTTACAGAGCATAGTTGTGATTGGTTGTACATAGTCAAGATTAGTTACTTTTGTTATTCTATTTTATTTTATATTTTATTTTTTTAAACTTATTTTCTTTAGTAGTTTTTAGTTTATGTTATTTTTGTTCGTTTAGTATTAGTTTCTTTTGTTATTTTAGCTTCTTTTAGTAGTTTTGTCCTTTTATTTTTATTTCTGTAGTGTTTATTTTATCTTGTTCAGTACTTTTAGTTTATATTATTTTTATCTCTTTTAATAGTAATATACTTTTCAATAAATTTCCTTGGGTTTTTTTTATGCTACGGTTCTTTTCCAAGGAATATTTATTTGTTGAACCAGGTGACTTTTTCCTATGACGGATGGCGTGATGACTGTCTTAAGGGAATTAGTCTTGTTTTGTTATGTGGAGACTTTTGAATTTTTTGGTAATAATAAAATTAATATCTTGTATGTGAAGTGTTAATTAAGAATACCCCTCCGATTTTTGATTTTAAATTGAAAAAGTAAGTGTATGGGGAAGAATAATTTTTTAGATAACTTTTTGGCTCATTTGGTGACTCTTTGCCCACTAGTTGGCATGATATTGCTCTAAATGCTCTTGCTAAGAAGTGAAATTGATCCGGCTTGATTAGTTCATGTGCCATGTGTGCTAGTTTTTGCTATAAATAATCCTTGTGTTTACTTCTATCATCTAGATCTTGCCTGGTTGGTCTTTCAATGCTAATGTTAATTATGTTTGGTTGGAAGGATGACCTTAGGCATTCTTTGTAATCTTTAAAAAAGCCTCTTTAGCCTTTCAAGCCTACCATTGCATAAATATTATCACTAGTTTACCCATTTTGAGCCTTTAACTTTTTCTTTGGCCACCTTATTACAAACCTTTACCCTTTTGTAAAATAATCCCCTCTTTTTGGAACTCGCCCCCTCTTGAATATCGAGAATGAGGATAAAAGCCTAAGTTGGGGGTGTTGGTGTCAATTTGGAAATTGGTAAGGTTTTACATTGAGGGTAGAAACATATACCTCAAAGTTGTTCATATGAAGTTACTCAAGCTCCAAAAGAAAATAGTATATATATATATATATATATATGGGATGGATCCCAACAAACATTAAAAATAAAAATAAAAGGTCAAACAAAGTACTGAAAAAAGGTGATTTGATACATAATCCATGATATTTCTTTATCAAAATGCATAGACAAATAGTAACGTACCCTAATGTCTCCGCTTTTAATCTTAGCTAGTGTCCCAACGTCGAGTACCGGTGTTTTTCCGGACAAGTTTTTTAGCTCTAAGGGTCCAATTTCAGGCCGATCCAAGCCGAGTCGAGCTGTGTCGCCGAGCAATAACCGAGATATAATCAACAGAAATCGATCAACAAGTCGTATGGGCAACCACTTTAGTAACCACATCGATAGCCCAAAAGTTGATTTCCCCAGCATCTCTCGTGGTAGGACGTGCACCTAAAATGTTTCAAAAATAAAGACTAAAGTCAAAAACTAATTGTATAAAAAGTTAAAAATAGAAAAAGGTTAAATTACAGAAAATAAAGCATAATTAAAGTTGGGAGATAGTGTTAAAAGATGATGAATGAATTATATTGATGGGAACTTCAACTTGCCATTCTGGAGGAATGGCCAATAACTGGACTTTTCACTTTTAGGTAGGTTGCTAAGAAAAGCTTCCTTTGTGCCAGTGATGAATTTACTGGAATCAATTATTTTTATTTATTATGGAAAACAAAAATCCCACCAATATTGCGCATGCCTGGCAGTTCCAAGAAAGTGAAAAATACACAACCAAGATTTTCTTTTCTTGTTCTTTTTACTTAAATCACCAGCTTTACAAATCATATATTGTTGGAACTTGAACTCACTTCCAACTTTTAACTTTCAGAACTGGCAACAGATGAGAATTTCATTTTATTTTAATTGAAAAAATGGGATCATTTGGACGGCAAACTCCACGAGAAAATAGTAGGGGTACTAAACTAGGGTTTCTCATTGTTTCCACAATAATAGGAAGCTTTTCAAGATTAAACATGTACTGTCTAAAATGGAGAATTTTTCAAAAAGAAAGATTCTGAAGAAAAATAAAAACTAGCGGCGGTTTAGCTTTTCCTAAAATAAGATTGACAGAAAGTTAAGAAATGAAAACCATGTTTCCCCTTATTTTGCATCAACATTTTTCAAAGAGTTGATGAGACAAAAATAAAAAAGTTTGTAATCGATTTGCTTTAATATGTCCCAAAAAAAAATAAAGGGTAGGCTTTGTTGTTTCTCTTTTTCTTTTCTCTTTTTATTTCCCTTTTAGAGAGTGCTAAGGAAAAGAAAAGAATGAATAAGAGTATGAGTGTTTACTTACAGTATCTCTGACCACAAGTGAAGGGCTTGCATCATGATTACACAGATCCAAACACACCTCCATTCCTGAATTCCCACATCCAACTACCAACACTTTTTTCCCTCTAAATATCTCCCCACTTTTATACAAGCTTGTATGCATTATACTCCCTCCAAATTCCTCCATTCCTTCAATTCTAGGTACCACTGCCTCCGCATTCTCCCCCGTCGCCACGATCAACCATCGGCTAACATACTCCGTTGTTGTTGTCGTCGTCGTCGTCCTTGTTTCTGTCTTTACTCTCCAAAACCCGAGATTCCGGTCATAATTAGCACATACCACGGATTGATTAAAAACAGGCCTAATATCAAACGTCTTGGCATAGTGTTCCAAGTACTTAATAAACTGTTGCTTTGTAGGGTAAGTAGGGAAATCAATAGGAAATGACATGAGTGGTAGTTCACAGAATTGCTTAGGCAAATGAAGACGAAGACGATCATAAGTCTTGAGTTGCCATAAAGAAGCTATGCAATTAGATCTCTCTAATACCAGACTTGGAATTCCCTTTTCTTTTAAACATGCTGCAGCCGCTAATCCAGAAGGCCCTGCTCCTACAATAACTGGCCCCTTAACAAATACACATCTCTTCATTTTGTTCATGAAATAAGGATCATGAGATCTTTTACCTTCTATTTCTCTCAAGTAGTCCATGAAACACACTAGGTAACACAAGTAGTAGTTAAACAAAGGATGAGGATATTAATAGATTTTGAGTGAGTAACTATATCTAACTGTTTCTTGGTTTTTCTTCCTTTTGTTCTATTTCAAGAATTGCGGAATATAGGGAAAACAGCTAAAATTGAGGATACCCATTGGTCAATACAACGTGTTGGTGGTGGTAAAAGAAGATTTGAGAGCTAAAAAACACTTGTGAGTGAGACTAAGTCTCAAATATTATCCAGAAAAATTAGGAGACTGAGCCCCTAAAGAAGTGGAGCGAATTAGGAGATACTTATCCACTTTGTGTGAATGAATTAAGAGTTAAAATCAGCATTCATTCAATCAAATAGAGACACCACACAAAGAGAGAGGGAGTTAATTAATTAGAAAGATGTGGGTAGGAATTAAGGTATAGATATAGATGTGGTGTTAAATGTTTCTACACATTCCTTTTGTTCATAGGAAGAGAAGAAGCAAGAAGAGGAGAGGAGGTGATCAATAAATGAATGAATTGAATTGGATTCAAGAGAATTCACTCTATATATACCGGACACAATGAGAGTTTGAGCAGTAATGGAAGTGGGACACATGCATATATATAGTGTAGGTGTGTGTATCGTTATATACTTGGTGCCTAATATTGAGAATATTAATTTATATACATTGATGGTGTTAAATTGATTACTAATCCCGTTATCTGAGGATAGTTACATGCAATTATCATTTATATTATCATGTGTATTTAAGTTAAACTCATGATTTATCTGAGCAACAAGACGAAAAAGATAAATAAAAAAATACTAAATAATTTTGTGCAATCTTATACACGTCAGTATATGTGTCATATAAGAGAGTTAAGGGGGCTTATTGGATGTTTAATTAGTACTATTAATGAAATCCTAGAGCAAGTTGAGCTCTTTAGCAAAATCCTAATAATCTTGATTTTTGGATGAGGTAAAAAGTCATTAGATTTTGTTTAATAGGAAATAGGAGTATATCTTAATCAGGAGTTCATTGAATAGAATATGTAGTTGGGTGAGATTCTCAATTGTTAAAAGGGGTAGTTAACTAGTTATGGTTCGCATTGAGTTGGACTGTGCCCGATTGGGCCGGGTGGAACAACAGAATTCCACTCCACTTACAAGTTAAAACCAATATTACCAAATTATTCCATAAACCTAAAGGGGTGATTGACTCAAATGGCCCTTTAAAAGACTAATCTTTAAATATTGTCCCTTTTTTCTTCTTTTTTTAAGTAGTTAGAAAATGACTCCCCCTGCACACCCACACACTCATTGCTTGTCAGGGATTTTTCTATCGAGTTGGTGAGTTTTATGCTATATTTACTTTATTAATATTGTTAATTGCTCATAAACTCTATCGAGTTGGCATAACTTTGTGATTGTTCAACTATTCACCAAATTCTACCATATTGACATGACTTTTACTACTAAAAAAATAGAATTAGTTACGAACTTCATCGTTTATCTATCGCTAAATCGCTCATAACTAACAACATTTCTTGATAAGTTATCGCTAATCTGTCGCTAAATAGGATTAATTAGCGATAAATTTTGTGTTTAGCTATAAAATTTGTATATCCCTAATTCTTTTATAGTAATATTTGTGTTAGTTGCATTCCACCTATTTGTTAGATTGTTCACAAACTCTACCCAGTTGGTATGATTTTGTGATTGTTCAATTATTCATCAAAATCTAACAGATTGGCATGACTTTGTATTATCTGCAGGTGACATATCTGCTAAATTATTTATCAAAGTCTAGCTAATCGGCATAATTTTTTGTATTGTACAACAAAGTGTTCTTTGAAATTGCAATTTCAATTTCGATCAAACCAACCCAAATCTGCTCCAAATGATGTCAAATTTGAAATAAAATATCCAAATACCAACACGACAAATATCGAATCTCCAATTTCTTAACACTTTTTAAGGACCAACAATGAAGTTTTGAAATTTTTAAAGTAAATCACTAGATCAATATTTAAAATATTTAATCATAAATTATCAATATTCAAATAATTTTAACAATATCTGTCATTAACTTTCATTTCCTACCCCCAAAAAAGAATTTAAAGCTTTCAAACTGAAAACTATGATGTTCTTGGTGAAGAAGAAGCTTATTGTTGTAACAAAATAAAAAATAGAAACAATATTTAAAGACCAATCACTTAGGGATAAGGGGTGCAATTTTGTGAACCGTAAAGGCGCTATTCATATACTGTATATATAATGGAAATATTGGTTTAAATCCTTCTAGAAAAATAATGCGAAAAGGATCCTAAATTAGTTTATACATCGCGGATGATATATTTATTTCTCCAACTTTATTTGTTTTCTTCGTATTCTACCCGTTTGTTTTCTTTTATTTTCTCCAATTTGCTCAACTATCATATATTCATTCACGAAATATTGGTCGAAGATCAAAGGACCGTTGCAGTTGATTACTCAACAGAAAGGTACTGGCTGGTCTTAACAATGCATCTAAGCTGAGGAAGATTCAAGATTTAATTTTAATGGATTCGAGATTTAACTTTAATTAATTCAACTTTAAAGTTCGTTAATACTAAACTTATTGTAATTTTTGAAAATGATAGATCATGAGTTAAGAATTTATTATTTATTATTAGAATTTTAAAGATTTTTTCACATATTTTATGCTCGTGAAAAAAATATTTCACAAAGATATACTGGGTTCTTGAACCCTGTAAGATAGTCTCCACACATCCTTCTCTTCATCTAAACATCTAATTTATTTAACATTGCTATTTTTTTTTAAATAAAGGGGGATAGTCACCTCCGGGAAAAAAAAAAAAAAAAGGTAAGGGGAATAGACAGACCCTACCTGCCTATTAATTTTGAAACTTGCTAATGTTGTAGATGTTATAACTCTCTTCAGGAAAGAGTTATAATTCCTGTTTTTAATACTACTACAGTTAGTTGGTTTCTATAATCTTCATTTAATAGAAGCTCAAATGTAATTTACTCCTTACAGTTCCATTCATATCGTGTCGCTTTGGACATTGTTAATTTCCGACCACGACAGAATTTTTACTCATTCAAGTAACAATTTAGATAAATAAGAGTCAAGATGGAACGTGTACATATTTATTTATTACGGTTACTTCTGTAAGGTTTCTACCGGAGACCTGGAGCAACGACAAAGTTGTTAAATTTAGAATTTTAATAATGATCAATAATCTAAAAGAAGCCTTGACTAATGACATATCTTTGTATGCAAATTTGGAAAGAAGATACATATCTTTGTATGCATATTTGGAAAGAAGATCCTACTCAACGGCTATGTATTTTGAACTTTGCTTTACATGGAAAATGAATCAATCGGTCAAAGAACAAAGAAGGAAAGTGATTAGTTAGCCTTGTCAAAGATTCTCAAGCACGCGAGAATGGGAAGAGAGCTAATCAAGGCCAGAGATCAAATCCAGAAAATTCTGCAGAAGCTCAAATCAAGGAGGAATGAAGGAAGCAACCCGACAAGATTAAGGATGAATCTAACTACCATTTCAAGCTAGATTCATGAGGCAACCCATGAGTCTTTCTCTTAGATGCATATGCCTCACAAGGAAAGGACTCCTAGAATTGTTGTAATACAATCCAGAAGACAAGGAAATAAAAGACTCATCAAGTTATAAAGAAAGAAGCACAAGAACATTCAAAGCATGCAACTACATCATCTGTTTCTAAGCCTTTTTAGTTCTTAGTACAAAATACTGTATTCTTGAGTTTACAAGTGTCACAAAAGATAGGAAGAGTTAGAACACAAAATGAGAGTTGTGTCAACATTGGAAAGAATCAATGTCGCTATTGGTGGTGAACGTACTAAAACCATTACTGCTATAAACATTCATCAAAGATCTAAGAGAACTCTTGTGACCCAAGGGAACTGGACGTAGGTACCACACCGGTACTGAACCGGTATAAAAACTGGTGTGTCTTCTTTACCTTTCTGTTCATTTAGTTTATCTCTACTGAAATAAATTACTGTGCAAAGTCGAGTCGACTAAATTCATACTTACTCAACTAAGATTTTTTAATCGGTTACAATTCACTCCCCTCCCCCTCCCCCTCCCCCATGTACTTTCAATTGGTATCAGAACAGGACTCACGAATATTACTTAACAGCAAGTGAGGAAAAGATCATGGCATGAAATACAGTCATTGGAGCACTATTTCAAGAAGGAACATCTCAAGTACAACCCCATACTTCAATGGCCAGTACTTCTCTCACTGAAAAGTGTGCATGGAGACCTACAATATGGCATATGACATTAATATTTGGCGTGTTATCAAAAAGAGAAATCTTCCAATTCCACCAAAGAAGGATGCAAACGATCAAATCATAGAATCATCTGATCCTCTTGATTTAGATTATTATATTAAAGAACAATCAGTCGTTATTCAAGTGAATACCAAGGTAAAGAATCTGTTGTACAATGCTATCAGCGGGGAAGAATACGAAATAATATCATGCTGTGAAACTACAAAGAAAATGTGAGATAAGTTAGAAGTCACATATGAAGGAATAAACAAAGTAAAAGAAACAAGGATAAATCTCCTAGTTCGAGACTATGAATTAGTTCAAATGAAGGATGGAGAATCAGTAGAGGAAATATTTTCTAGGTTCAGCAAAATCATTGGAGATTTAAAATTATTTGGTAGACCAATCAAGAGTGGGGAACAAGTCAGAAAAATTCTGAGAAGTCTTCCCACAATCTGGCAGCCCAAAGTCATTGCACTGAAATATCAGGATCTTGACAAAATGTCCTATGATGAACTTAGAGGTGATCTAATTGCGCTTGAGAAAACACACTTAAACATGCAGGTTCAACAAGAAACGAAGAAGACAGTTGCATTCAAAGCAACTGTGGCTGAATCAGAAAATGAAGAAGAAGAGGAAGGAGGAAAACAAGATAAAAACATAGCTATGCTCTCCAAAGTTGTAACAAGCATGATGAGAAAAAACAGACTTAGCAAGAGAGGTAAATCAAACTTCAGAAAAGGGAAGATGAACAATGATAATGATAAAAATGATGGAAGATGCTACAAGTGTGGAAAATATGGACACATTCAAGCCGAATGCCCTGAACTGAAAAAGAAACTAAGCAGAAATTTTCAAAATAAGAAGTCCTTTGGAGCTTGAGGTGATGAAGAAGAATCTGATCACGAAGAGATTGCCAACATGTGTTTCATGTCCATGAAAGAAGATAGCAATGAGGACTCAAGTGAACTTGGTCTCATGGCAGACAAAGGAACTAGTGAGGAACACTGCAAGAAGAATCGAAAAGGAAAATGGTACCTTGATACTGCGTGTTCCAGACATATGACTGGTGACAAACAACTATTCAAAACAGTCACCAAACTAGATGGAGGAACAGTCACCTTTGGAGATAAATCAAAAGAAAATGTAATTGGAGTTGGAAGAGTTCCACTCAGCTTAACATGTGATGTAGACGAAGTGTACCTGGTTGATGAACTTGGTTATAATCTTCTCAGCATCAGTCAACTATGTGACAATGACTACAAGGTTCGTTTCAAAAAACATGGTTAGTTGACGAGTCGGGTAAAATTATTCTCTTTGAAAATAGGGACATGAATGTCTATACTATCAGTAACTTAGATTGTCTTGGTAATCAAATCTGTCTAGCTTCTATGATTGATGATCCTTGGGTATGACATAGAAAACTTGATCATGCCGGCATGCATACTATTCATAAACTTTCCAAAAATGATCTTATCATTGGTCTTCCAAAATCAGATTTTTCAAAAGATCATATATGTGATGCATGTCAACTAGGAAAATAAACCAGGTCCTCTTTTAAAGTTAAAACATTGTCTCTACTACAAAGCCTCTTCAACTCCTGCATATGGACCTTTTGGGTCCCACTAGAACCGCTAGCATAGGTGGTAGAAAATATGTCTTTGTTATAGTAGATGATTTTTCTTGATTCACCTAAGTTATATTTCTAAGTCATAAAGATGAGGCATTAAGGAATTTTAAAGTCTTTTGCAAGAAGGTACAACGGAAAAAAAGGTTACTATATATCCTCCATAAGAAGTGATCATGGAGGAAAATTTGAAAGCAAAGCAATTGAAAACTTCTGCAATAATCAAGGGATCTCTCACAATACAGACATTTTGTTGGAAAATTTGAAAGCAAAGCATTTGTGGACACTAACCCTCGCTTAAGGAATGAACAACTTCCTGAAGATGAGGAAATTTTCATAGTTCCAAAGTCTATCAATACAGGTGAGAACACTCTTGATAAAGTAACTGATCAGCAAGATCAGTCAACTAACAGTCCTACAAAAAATCAGGGATCTTCTACAACTGATCCAACAAATTCTATTGAAAGGAGCCAATATTAGTTGTTCCAAATGAATGGAAAAGTGAGGTTGGATATCCACATAAGTATATCATTGGAGATCCTCAGGAAGGAAGGAAAACTAGAAGATCACTAAAGCAGACATCGAACGTTGCTCCCATATCCCAGTTCGAACCAAAAAAGGTTGATGAGGCACTTGGGGATAAAATCTGAATAACTGCAATAAAGGAAGAGCTTGATCAATTTGAGAAAAATAAGGTATGGGAACTCATTCCTAAACTACCAAATGCATCCATTGTTAGAAAAAAATGGGTGTACAGAAATAAGTTGAATAAATCTTGACAAGTTGTGCGAAATAAAGCTAGACTGGCCGCACAAGGTTATTCACAACAAGAGAGAATTTATTAAGAGGAGACCTTCGCCCATGTTGCCATGTTAGAATCAATTCGCATTCTATTAGCCTATGCTGCTCACAAATATTTTAGACTATTTCAGATGGATGTGAAAAGTGATTTCTTAAATGGGTTTATCTCTGAGGAAGTATTTGTTAAGCAACCTCCAGGATTTATAAATAAACCCTTTCCAAATCATGTCTACAAATTGTCCAAAGCACTGTACGGTCTAAAGCAAGCTCCTAGAGCTTGGTATGAAAGGATGAGCTCATTTTTAGTCGAACATGGGTTTGATGAGGTAATATTGATACTACTCTTTTTATCAAACGATCATCTCTAGGTAATTTAATTATACAAATCTACGTAGATAATATTATTTTTGGCAGCACTAACCCTGTCTTGTGCAAGGACTTTTCAAACATCATGAAAGGGAAATTTGAAATAAGTCTGATGGGGGAACTAATTTTCTTCCTTGGGATTCAAATCAAGCAAGTACAGAAAGGGATCTTCATTAGTCAAACAAAATACACAAAAGAACTCATCAAAAAATTTGGCATGTCCAACGCAAAGTCCATAGGAACACCTATGAGTCTATCAACTACCTTGGATGAAGATAAAAATGGTAAGAGTGTTGATGAAACAATGTAACGAGGTATGATTAGCTCCCTATTCTATCTTATAGCTAGTCGACAATATATTATATTCAGCATTTGTAAATGTGCAAGATATCAGTCAACTCCTAAAGAATCCCACTTGACTGTTGTTAAACGTATTATCAGATATTTGATAGGTACAATCGACTATGGATTATGGTACGAAAGATTAGATAGTTTTGATCTCAAAGGTTTTTCAGATGCAAATTTTGCAGGAGATAAAATTGACAGGAAAAGCACAAGTGGAACGTGCCAATTACTTGAAAAATCTCTTATATCCTGGCACAGCAAAAAATAAAGCTATGTAGCCCTATCTACTACTGAAGTAGAATAATTGGCAGTAGGCAACTGTTGCACACAAGTACTATGGATTATGCATCAACTATTAGATTATGATTTAAGTCTTAACTGTGTTCCTATTATGTGTGATAATACTAGTGCTATCTGTCTATCAAAAAATTATGTGTATCATTCTAGGGCTAAGCATATTGAGATTAAGTATCATTTTATACGTGATCATGTTGTTAAAGGTGATACTGTGTTAGAATTTATAAATACTAAAAATCAATTAGCGGATATTTTTACAAAACTTTTGCTTGAAGAAAGATTTTGTTTCCTTCGTAACAAAATTGGTATTTGTACAATTTCCGTATAACTGTGTTTAATGTTTTCCATAATTGCCTTAGTCAAATTTTTGTCCATATATTTTCTCATAATTTTGACCCCAAAAATCTTTTTAAGTACTTGATTAGTTGGTACATGTATTAATTGTGAACTGACGGCGGGCTCGCAAAAGGCAACTTTTCAGTTGTCCTTCACACGTCTCTCCGAGAATCGAGACGCCCTCTCAAACCCTTCTTAACCCCTTCTCCCTCGATCAAATATCCCATTCTCTCAAAGAAACTCAATCCCTATATCTTTGTTTTCTTTTACTCATGGCCAAAACCAAACTTTCTCCTTCCGCCTCCATACCCAGAAGAAGCCATCGCTTCAAGAAGACCAAAGATGATCCTGTTGATGTAGAATCCTCAGAAAACACAGACCATCTACCGACCAAGGAAGATTCCAGTGACTCTCAAGAAGACATTTTCATCTCCCAAAAGAAGGCGGAAAAATGACCAATGGAGTTCATCCCTAAACAATCTTCTCAGAAAAAGGGAAAAACTGAAAGTGTAGAATTTGGCCCTGAAGATAAGATGAACTTATATGGCTCTGAAGAGAAGGATAGGTTTGTTTCCTTCAAAGGAAAGTCGATTGCTTTTGGTTGCACTGTAAGTTTAGAGTCTATGCAAAACTCTCAATGTGATATTATGTCTGTTTTCAAAACTCAGAAAGTTGTCTCTCTATTTGCTACTGTTGGTGATACTGTCTATAAAGAGCTTGTGCATATGTTTTATGCAAATCTGTTTGTGAATGATAAAGTTGATCTAGCATCCATGGTTTTAGGAACTCGTATCATTCTTGACTCTTATCAGTTTGAGAAAATCTTTGCAACAAAGTTTGTTGGGTAAAATGTTTTTGTGCAACACTCCTGGACAGATAATTTTGAAGTGTTGTTTGAGGAAGCCAAGAGTGTGTTGTCTGAAAACTCCCCTGATATAGGTCCAAAAAATTTGAAATTTAAACACCGTGTCCTAGACCACATTATTGCTACCACTTTGATATCCCGTACTGGTTCACTGAGTACTAGAGACTTAGAGATGTATTTGTTCTGTATTGTTTGGTAAGTGGTAAAGCTATCAACTGGTTTGCCTGGGTTCGTCAGTACATGCTTGAAAGCATCAGGGATGTTTCATCTTCTACGAACAGTTTGCCCTTTGGTTTACTAATCTCTCACATCTTGAAAGTTATGAAAGTGGATCTGTCTCTCTATGCTCCTAAAACTATCTCCAGCGCCTATGACAAAACTGCCTTTGCCATGATGGGATGCACCTTGATTGAGGGAACATGGCTTAAGAAAGATAAAGCACCGGAGTTCATTCTTCATCAAAGCATTGGGGGGATCAAATATGAAGCCAGCAAATCCTCTTCCTCAGATCAGTTACTGCTAATGCAGCAAAATATTGCAGGTATCAAGGAGTTACTAACCTCTATGCAGGAGCAGGTGGACAAGATCAGGGAAGTAACCAAGGAAACTGGAGCAGATATGGCTAAGCCAAGGATCACTCTCCAAGCCACAAGGAGGCAAGGGATCAGTGCCATGCAGGATATAACTGAGAAGCTGACCAAAGTCACCAAAGATATTGATGCTTCTTATGACAGTTTCTACACTAAAGTGATCAACACCCTGAAGTATTTCCTTAGCAGGAATTAAGTGTCTCGGATGCTTAGACAATCTTTTTATTTTGTTTTATGTGGTGGTAGTTAAAACTAATGCCGATGAGATGGTGGCCGTTTATAAGGCCGATGCAGAGGCTGCTCAAGTTCGAGCAAAAGACATCACCGAGCATGCTAAATAGAAATCTCGAAGGGAGGCCCTCGAGGAAATACATGCTCGGGGTTTTGACCTATCAGCTGAGATCGAGAATGCCAAAGAGCTTGAAGCTGAGGCTAAAAGGTTGGCTTATCCCGAGGATGATAATGACTTAGAGGGTTTAAGCGAGTCCGAAGGCGGGGAAGATCCTGAGGGTGAAGACGCTTCCCCCGATGAGGACCAGGTCACTTAGGCCTTTAGATGTTTTTATTTTTTGTTTTTTTTTTGCATTTTTGTTGTGGCCGTTCGGCCTTTGTAAATATTTTTATCGGGCTGTTTGGCCCTTGTAAAAAGAATTTTGTATAAATATATAAGGCTTTCTTTCCCTTTCACGGGTTTCAAATTTGTTCCTTTGCTTTATTATTTATATTCACAAAGATCGAAATGCCTTAGCACGAAATAATTAGGTTATGTTCGAAGATTCAAAAAAACCTTGCCTTTTCATTATTCTGTTTTAAGGCATTTTGGGGGTTCGGTGTTACCGGAAACTTCCTCCCAAAGTACGTAGTTGAGATTATAGTTCGCCGAGGGTAGCCTTTAGAATCAGTTATGAAAATTTTCTTTTCGAAGGCCTTATTTTTATTACGGGTCTCGGACGTCTCCGAGCCATGTTAATATAACCGTAGCCTTTTAGTTCAGGTGTCGCCCAGTGGGCTTGCTTTTCCGAGTTATCCGGGCTTGCCTAAGATAACAGTCCACGAGTGGGGATGGCCATGGCCTTTAAAATTTGGGGGTTGCGTAATAGGTCTTATGCTAATAGCTTAGACCGTTCGAGTTTGTTTTCAGACGGCAGTCCCCGAGTGAGAGAGTGATTGTTCGATCTCAGGTTAAAGCGGCCCTTGGGCTTGTTACCTTTAGGGGATCAGAAGCAGGGAATTCCTTAAGAAATGTAAATAAGAATTTTTTAAAAGACAAGATGATTGCAAGGAAGAAACTTCTCTTTATTCTTGTGTAAAACAGTCATACATGCGTACATGCTTTATTCTAGGGCTCGAGCAATCTATACGGGCACGGTTCATTTGACAATTTGTCCCTTACAATAAATCCTACCTATCGAGACCCTTCCATCACGAAGTAATTTCCTTGCTAAAATCAATATCTGAGGGTAATGCTCCCAGTATTCGAAGTTGATCATAGAGAGAAGCTTCAGATACTGTTAATGTGATCTTCGACACCGATTTATGACCGGTCTTTGATTCTAAGTTAGTACGATCCACTGTTGCCTCGTTAAAAACCTTGCCGAAAAACCCATTTGGGATAAAACCGGTTCAAGGGAAAAAGAGTGCACACGTGCTTTCAGATCTAAAACTTTGTACTACTCCTTGTCGGTCACCTGCAAGTGTTAGTCCAAAATATAAATAAAAGAAAATGAATGGGGTCGTACCTTAGCAGTAATATCATTTTAGGTGAGTTATATTTCAATTGCTCGGTAGTTGTTCACCGTTCATCATTCCGAGCTTGTAGGATCCCTTTCCGGTGATTTCGACGATATGATACGGTCCTTCCCAGTTCGTTCCCAACTTTCCCTCACTCGGGTTTCGGGTGTTCAGTGTGACCTTTCTTAGCACTAAGTCCCCAACGTTGAAGTATCGAAGGTTGGCTCTTCTGTTGTAATATCTCTCGATCCATTGCTTTTAGGCAGCCAACCGAACAAGGGTGACTTCACGCCTTTCATCCAACAATTCCAAGCTCGTATCCATTGCCTCGTCATTTGATTCCTTTGTTGCATATCAAAATCTGATACTTGGCTCTCCGACTTCGACCGGTATCAGAGCTTCGGTGCCGTAAACTAATGAGAACGGGGTGGCCCCGGTACTGGACTTTGATGTCGTATGGTATGCCCATAGGACTTTGGGTAGGATTTCCTTCCACTTTTCTTTGGCTTCGGTTAACCTCTTTTTGAGGTTTTGGAGTATGGTTTTATTGGTCGATTTGGCTTGTTTGTTCCCACTAGGGTAACAAGGTGTTGACAGGATCCATTTGATCTTATGATCCTCGAGAAACTTGGTCACTTTGCGGCCGATAAATCATTTTCCGTTGTCACATACGATTTCGGATGGCATTCCGAATCGACATATGATATGGTCCCAAATGAAGTCGATGACTTCCTTCTCCCTGACCTTCTCGTACGCATGTGCTTCAACCCACTTAGAAAAATAGTCAGTCACAAATAATATAAATTGAGCCTACTAGCCAAGAGCTTGGGGGCAGAAGTGATCGAAGCCAAGTGCGACTCCCTCCTTGTGGTAAACAAAGTCAATGGAACATTCGAGGTCAGAGAGGAACGAATGCAAAGATACTTGGACAAATTACAGGTGACATTGCATCGGTTTAAAGAATGGACTTTGCAATATATACCTCGGGATCAAAACAGCGAGGCCGATGCCCTCGCTAACTTGGGGTCATCGGTCGAAGAAGACGAGTTCAACTCGGGAGAAGTCATACAACTTATGAGATCAGTAGTAGAAGAAAGCCATGCCGAGATCAACTTGACGAGCCTAACTTGGGACTGGAGGAATAAGTACGTAGAATATCTCAGATTCGGTAAATTGCCCTCGGATCCAAAAGAGTCGAGGGCCCTGCGTACAAAGGCGGCCCGATTTATCCTGTCCGAAGACGGAACCTTGTTCAAAAGAACATTTGATGGCCCACTTGCAATATGTCTAGGGCCGGGCAATATTGAGTATTGTTTTAGGGAAATCCACGAAGGTACCTGTGGAAATCATTTGGGCGCCGAATCGCTGGTTCGAAAAATAATCAGATCCGGTTATTATTGGATAGACATGGAAAAAGACGCAAAGGAGTTAATTCGAAAATATGATGAATGCCAAAGACACGCTCTGATGACCCATCAACCCGGGGAGCTGCTCCGCTCGGTTTTATCACCATGGTCATTCATGAAGTGGGGAATGGACATTATTGGCCCTCTTCCATGGGCATCCGGTCAAGGCTTGCAATCATGGTCTCATATTCGTCCTCGTTGTTAGTCAGTTTCACAGTCTTAATAGATTGTCTAATTATATTACCTGTTGGTGGCTTTAATACATTGCCAAGTCCAGACCCTTTTGCGTTTGAGGCGCCGTCCGTGAAGAGGGTCCAGATTCCCGAGGAAGTTCCTGAGTTAATTAACAACTCTCTTTTGACCTCGGGTATTAGGGCTGGTGTAAAGTTGGCCAAAATTTGAGGCTTAATCGCGGTCCGAGGTCGATACTCAATATCATATCCACTTATTTCTATAGCCCATTTAGCCAGTCGGCCCGAGCGTTCGGGCTTATGCATAACATTCCTCAATGGGTAAGTAGTTACGACATATATGGGATGACATTGGAAGTACGGTTTTAGCTTCCTAGAGGCGCTTATCAAAGAGAACGCCAGTTTTTCCAGGTGAGGGTACCTAGTTTCGGCCTCACCTAAGGTTCTAGTAACATAGTAAATTGGAAATTACCTTTCTCTTCCCGAACTAGGACTCCACTTACCGCTATCTCCGAGACCGCCAAGTACAAGTACAGTTGTTCGTCTGCCTTGGTTGTGTGAAGCAGGGGTGGTCTCGATAAATACCTTTTGAGTTCCTCCAAAGTTTGCTGGCATTCCGGGGTCCATGAAAAGTCGTTCTTCTTTAACCGTGCGAAGAATCGATGGCTTTTGTTGGATGACCTCGAAATAAATCGCCCCAGGGTGGCTATTCGCCCGATTAAACTTTGCACGACCTTTACGTTGTCCACGATCGTGATATCTTCGATGGCTTTGATCTTATCAGGATTGATCTCGATTCCCCGATTGGATACCATAAATCCGAGAAACTTACCCGACCTTACTCCAAACACACATTTTTCTGGGTTCAGCTTCATGTTGTACTGCTTCAGTATACTGAATGTTTCCTGCAAATGTCTTAAATGGTCCTCTATTCGCAGGGACTTAACTAACATGTCGTCAATGTAAACCTCCATTGATTTTCCTATTTCTTTCTCGAACATTCGATTTACTAAGCGTTGGTATATGGCACCAGTAGTTTTTAATCCAAACGGCATTACGTTATAACAATACGTGCCATACTTAGTGATGAAGAAAGTTTTTTCGTGATCACCCGAGTCCATCCGTATTTGGTTGTACCCAGAATATGTGTCAAGAAAATTGAGGCTCGTGGCCGACCGTGGCATCGATCATATGGTCGAAGTTGGGAAAAGAAAAAGAGTCTTTGGGGCATGCTTTATTCAAATCTTTATAGTCTACACACATTTTAATTTATTCCCTTTTTAGGGACTACCACTACATTTGCTAACCAATCTTGGTATTTGACCTCTCGAATAGACCCTATTTTAAGAAGTTTAGATACCTCATCCTTGATGAAAGCGTGCTTGATCTCGGACTGGGGTCTCCTATTTTATTTAACCGGATGAAACTTCTGGTCCAGACTCAGCTTGTGAGTGGTTATCTTTGGTGGGATACCTGTCATATCGAGGTGGGACCAAGAAGCAGTCTTCGTTAGTTATAAGAAATTGAATGAGCTTTTCCCTGAGCTCGGAGCTTAGCCCCGTGCCCAGGTATACCTTTCGATCGGGCAAGTTGTCTCGCAATATGACTTGTTCCAGTTCCTCGACCGTAGATTTAGTGGCGTCAAAATCATCGGGGGCTATAAAAGATCTAGGAATCCCATAATCATCATCCTCGTCTTCCCCTTGTTTGTCCGAATCTGCCGAAGATGGTATCCGTGATTTCTATTTTGCCCCATTTTTGACCACCTAGTTTGGGCCCTTCGATGTTGAAACTGTAGATGCCGGTGTCACCTCTTCAACCGCGAACATTTCATTTACAGCCGGTTATTCCTCGTAGACTGTTTTAACTCTGTCAGGTGTTGGGAATTTCAATGCTTGGTGTAGCAACGAAGGCACTGCCCTCATGTTGTGGATTCATGGCCTTCCTAATAGAGCATTGTATCTCATGTCCCCTTCGATCACATAAAACTTGGTCTCATGGATGGTCCCGGTGGTGTTTACTGGTAATGTTGTTTTGCCTTTAGTGGTCTCACAAGCTATGTTGAATCCGTTTAGAACTCGAACTGCAGGCACGACTTGGTCTTGCAAACCGAGCTGATCCACGACCCTTGATCGAATGATGTTGCCGAGCTACCTGGATCAATTAACACTAGGGCTGCTTATCAGGCAGATTGGGCAGTTATTTACTCTTAACGGTTTGGCTTATCGGTTATCGGCTTTTAAATGTATTAATCCGCTAGCCACCCGATAAGATATCGGGCGGATTGGTATCGATTTAGCTCTTATCGGGCGGTTTATCGGCCTAATTCAATCTATATTGCGTGCATTAATTATTTGCTGACCGATGTGACTCAAAATAAAATTCATATGCTCAGCAGACTACATTCCAGTCTATAGAATACAATAGATGAGTCCATTATATCCCAAAGCAGACTACATTACAGATGAGTCCAAAATACATGTCTTTCCTCCGCCCACAACTGCAAAGGAAAAGTCAATGATTAATTTTGAAATGATAAAATTCCAGTCTATATTCAAAGTGAGCCTAGAATACATATTTCAAAATGATTAATTCATAACTGAGCAGACTACACAGAAATGTTTGGCCGGCAACTAACGCCAAACAGTGCTTGAATTTATGCAGCTTCAAAGTTCAAACAACAACTTAATCCATAAGCGAGTAGATCCCTGTAAAAAATATGCATACACCAAATTTCAGCATTATGCAACGAAATAAAGACTGTGATAAATACTACTGTCTTGATTCTTGTTTGATGTTTAGATGACTTTTCTCATACATATTCTTTCCGAATAGATCATTAAATGCTCAATATTATTTTCGCAACGTATTTCCTAGTAGATTAGTAATAGAGATAGAGTATTGGAACTCCTTCAAATAGTGACCCAATACGTTATATATGGAAATGGAAGAAGGATATTTAATATATATATATATATATATATATATATATATATATATATATATATATATATATATATATATATATATATATATATATTCCGTCCCCAAACCGATAAGCCGTTAATAAAAAAAATCAATCCGTTCCCCGTCCGTTAAACCGTTAACCCGATACCAATAAGCCACTAATCTTCGGTTTCGGTTCGGTTTTCGATTTCGGTTCGATTTTGAACACCCCTAATTAACACACGTTTAACCCGAATTTTACTTACGAGTACAGATATTACCAGTGCATCACTGTGGGGTTGCACGATCCCTTCCGTATCTTCATCGTTGAAAGATAAAGTTCCGTCCGATATGTAGTCCCGAGTTCGTTTCTCCCTAGTGATGGATACTTTGGTGTGTTTCAACATCGGCCCCTATGGGATATCAACTCCTCCGATGATTATGTTGATGATGTGTTGAGGTTCTTCTTGTTCTTTCTGTTTGTTAGAATCCCTATTCCTAAAATGATTCTTGGCTCGGTCGCTCAAGAACTCCCGAAGGTGCCCATTATTGAATAGACGAGCTACTTCCTCTCTCAGCTGTCGACAATCCTCTGTTCTGTGACCATGAGTGCCGTGATATTTGCACATCTGATTTGAATCCCTTTGGTTTGGATCAGACTATAGGGGTCGAGGCCATTTGGTATCTTTGATATGCCCGATAGCCGATACAATGGAGGCAACATCAATCGACATTAAAGTTGTATTCCGATAGCCTTGGTGCGTCTTTAGACCTATCGAGGCCATTTTTGATCATCAGTCCCTGGCTGCTTTGACCTCGGGACTGGAGGCCATTAAAGTTCCTCATTTTGTTTCCCATGGGGTTTCTCCCGGACTTGCTGCTTCTTTGGTCTCCGTTATATAATTGATACCTATCCCTATTTGGCCTCGGTTCACGATCGTCTCTCTTGACTCTGTCGAATGTTCTAACTAGATAAACAGACCCCGAAGGGGCCCCGAGTTGATCATCTTCGACTCTGATTTTTGATTGATATCGTTTATGCACCTCGGCCCATGTAACAACCAGATATTCTATTAAGTTCTGCTTCAACTGATGTGAAGCCATCGAGCTTCGAATATTAAGTCCCTGAGTAAAAGCTTGAATAACCCAATCATCAGCGATCGGTGGCAGGTCCGTCCATTGCATTTGAAATCGAGATACAAATTCTCTGAGCATTTCATTAACCTTTTGCCTTACTTTGAAGAGGTCCGATTTTCTGGTTTCGACCTTGATAGCCCCAACGTGTGCTTTCACAAAAGAGTCTGCAAACATTGCAAATGAGTCAATAGAATTAGGGGATAAGTTTTGATACCATCATGGCTCCCTTTGTCAAAGTTTCTCCGAATTTATTCAGTAAGACGGACTCGATCTCATCATCCTCCAAGTTGTTTCCTTTGATGGCGCATGTGTATGAAGTGACGTGCTCGTGTGGGTTAGTCGTTCCGTTGTACTTAGGAATCTCATGCATGCGGAATATTTTGGGATCGACTTCGAAGCAGCACTCGGAGCAAAGGGTTTTTGTACGAACTTCCTGGAATCCAGGCCCTTCAATATCAGAGGTGCTCCTGGGATTTGGTCTACTCTGGAATTGTAAGTTTTCACCTTTTTGTCGTTAGCCTCGATCTTCTTCTCCCCTGATTCTATCCGTTTTGTTAGCTCCTCAAGTATTTTTATAATTTTGGAGCTAGCCCCCGATTCATGTTCGTTTGACATTTCTACGACCGATTCATCCCTGCGAGTGACTTCCTGAGGAGGATCGGGCTCATCCCTGCTTGGTGCACGGCTTTGGTTCTGTAGCCGCCTGTTGAGCCTGCAACATTTTGAAGATCATTCGTAGGTTGATCCCATCTCCTTCAACATTTTGTGTGTTCCGAGTTGCCGATCGGGCTCCACCACGAACACTATTTTTGGGGTCGGTAGGCAAATTTGTATCTATAGCCATATGCGAATTAGCGTCAATCGGATCTGCAATCGGAATTCCAGCGGGATCAGCAAGCAGTATCTCGTTACGGGGCGCTGTGTTGTTATTTTCACCTTGGTGACCGGACTTGTTGTCAACATACAGAAGTACTGATTGAGAGTTTGATATTTTTATATTTTAGCCTTGAATCAAAGACACTTCAAAGAACAAGTGAAAAATAGTGTGTGTTATGGAAATTTGTATCAAATAACCACTATTATTCTTAGCCCCACGGTGGGCGCCAAACTGTTTACCCTCAAAATCGGATAACAATTGAATTAATAAGTGATTTTAAGAATACGTGGATTAATTTTATCTCTTTGACACAAAGAGATAGATTGAACTATAAGTAAAACAAACAATAATAAAGTAAATTCAAACCGTGTGACTTGAACAATTTTAGCCTTGAGAAATAGACCTCACTCGAACTAAATATGATCCAAATAATGTCAACTACAGAAGAACAGTAGCTTGCAGAAAGAAAATAATATTATAATACTTTTGGGATGCGTGTTACCATGCCCATTACAAAGAATCGGACCCCCTTTATATAGTAGGGGAGTCCTGCTTTAGGTACAATTTTATAAAAGTTAAGAAATCTCATGATTTGCTAATTAATCGGTCTCTTGTTGATACGTGCCGAGATTTTCGCCGTGATATCCGACCGGTTGCGGATACTTCGGCCTTCCGTTATTGGGTCCGATAATGTTTCCTCGAGCTTGTTCGGAATCGGGATCGATTCCGGAGTCATGAGCTGGAAGATCTTGGATACGTATGTTCTGACTTCAATCTTTGATTAGATGGAACCTAGGACCGATCTTCAATGCATCACGTTTCGGTTCCGATCCGTCATGCAACAGATGAGCCCGGTTTCGACCGTATACAGATAGTCCCCTCGTTTTTCGACGAGAAACGATATGAGCCCATGATCCTAATCTCGATACTTCGCTTCAGAAACGATAAAAATAGACGAAACATTTCTTCAGTCACATTTTAATGGCATTAAATGTTCGTTAGTCGCTGGTCGGCCGCTACAGACTTTGAACCATCGATTGAATACCATATATACTCCATCTTTCATCCATTCAAACTTTAGGTTTAAACCTCTTCTAATCTTGTTCTTTAAAAAATCTTTGCATTCTCTAATACTTGTACCAGATTTCTTGAGGTTTTTGCAAGAATCTTCGCTTGTCTTCATTCCAAAACATTAGCGTAACCTTTTAACTTCCTCTTCTTCATCTCTATTCAGAAAAAATGACGAAAACTTTTAAGACAAAGCTGTCTAGTAAAATTCAAACCAAATAGGTCCTTAATATATATTCATCGAAATTAACAATTTGTCAGACGTCAAGAATGAAAATTGAGATGCATCCAAGAGTGTAATTTAATCAATGGTCACTTGTTACTAAAATTGAGATTCATATCTTTAAGCCAATCTTTCTCCGGTCAAAGTAGAGGGGTGACGGAACAATTGCAAAAAATTCTGATATTTATATAAAATTATACTAAATTACCATGGTTACGATGTGTTTATTGAGTTGGTGTAAACATTGAACGTAGGTAAGTTTTTACCCGGAACAACTGTCCCTTTCATAGTAAATTTAACTACATGAGTAAAGACTAAAGATTAAACAATTAGAATAGACATCTATTTTTACGTGAAATAATGCTAAAAAGTTGCTTTTGTGACTCAGGTTTATAATATCATTTTAATCCAACATTCCTTTTATTTTATTGAAGTGCTTTATTCTAATTTTGAAGTTTCTTAGATTTTTTTTAATTTAACTGTAGTCATAAATTTATTTGTTTGGTGCATACATCCATGCTTAAGTTTTTATTTTTTGGCATTCATAAATTTTTTTTAAAAAGATTGTATTTCCAAAACGAAATTCAAATTTAAAAAAAAAATGAAACAAGTAACATTATTGATAAGAAAAAACAACTTTTATTTCACGTTGTAGCATCATTCGTGGACTCAGATAATCAAACATCTGGTCAAATGACATAATAAATAGTACTGGTTTATTTTTGTGGTTATTATCTTAAAACCTTTTATGGCTACCCTTGGACTCCGGTACGTAAGCCATGACCATGCATTTCATTTCCACTTTTACGTTGCATGCATCCTTATATTAGACCCTGCATTTTCCTCTTCCTTTTCAACTGCAATATTTTAATTTCTCCAATAAGTTAAGAGGAAAGCGAACGTTCTAGCAAGAATAATATATAATGGCACGTAAAATCATGATTCTTGCCCTCGTTTTCTTCGGCATGGTGTGCATGGCCTCAGCCATTGATGGGCCGGCAGCTTTGAAAGACGCCGCAAACGCTCCGATTGCAGTTGAGAATAACGATGTCATTGGTACGGTTTAATTGTGATCATCTCATCTAAATATTTTACGCGCATTTTTAATTACTTATGTTATGTTTAAACATGCCCTTCACGTGGGCTTGGATTTTTATTTATTGGTCAAACACATGAAAATGTTTTATGGGCTTAAGTTGTAGAATGAACACATTTTTAATTATTTACTTATATTATTATGTCTCAGGTATCGTTGATGAAACCACGGAAAATGGAATTGTAGCTGCTGCACCAGTTGGTGGACCAGTTCCTGCAAATGCTTTCCCTAACATAAGTTTGCCATCACCACCAAATAGTGGTGCCACAATTGGCACCCTTGAATTTTTCTCTATTGCCACCACTGTTGTCTCTGCTGCCATTGCTGGTTCATTCTTTTTTTGAATGACAAATTAAGAACCAGACATCTTATCTGGAGCTTGAATCATTGTGTTGCATCTTTTTTCTGGTTACACATTTTCCTGTCTTTAATCTTTATGTAATGTGTTACATATTATGTTGGACAATATGTCAAAGACAGCATCTTTGTTAACCATGAAAATTTAATAAAAGGAAAAAAAAAGCTGTTGAACCGAATTTCTTCTTCTTCTTGCTCGATGAATTATTACTTTTTCTTTATTCTTATCATGACAATAATATAGTAAAGGAAAAACAAGCAATTAAGAACACACAGTTCTCCCAAGATTATCCGTATTTATTTCACTAGCCAAATAGTGTAATCACATGTATATAGAACACGAATTACACTATAAGAGTCACAATCTATAATCATACATGTTACAGAAAACCGTTCCAAACGTTTCGAAGAAGACTCTGTCCTTCTCGGGAATCTTCACAGAGAGTTTTTGAGAGGAGTTTTCTTCCTTGTGTTTTTTTTAGAGAGAGAAGTATGATTGATTTCTTTCAACGGTGTTACACGCCGTACCTTTGTAGGTTATTCTCATTTAGTCGACATGAGTACGAGAAAAATTTACTTTTAAGGTTAATTACAAGCACTTAAGCTCATGCCTAGCACATGAGCTTAGCACGTTACACTTTACACCTTTATGCCGTTTGTGCCGTGAGTGAGCTAATGTATACCCCATATTTTCATACGTCAAAGTGCATCGTAAGTTAATTAATAGACATAAACCGGGAGAATAAGATTATCTTTTAGGGTACAAGTGTTTTATGATGTTTAAGCAAGTGATAAGTAAGTGTTGTAAAGATTGGAGGCTAACGAAGAAGAAAACAAGTTCGTCAAAGTTGACAAATTGGGAATGTTATAACTCATACTATCGGGGTAAGATTAGGAGTGTTTAAGATAGTAAGAAGGTCATGTTATGAGGTATTTGAATCATATAATAGTGATATGTTAAGTTTTGAAGTCAAGCAAGTTGTAAAACAAAAGTTGGCAAAAGTTATCGCAATTTACGTTTATAAGTTTGCTGAAATTTGGGTCTAATATCACTGAGCTTTTCTCCCAATATACTTGGAGTTACGGGGTCATCCACCCACTAAATTGAAGGTATACGAGTCTCGTTTTTAACACATTAAATCTTTCACCGATACAACGTCGGAGTAGAAAAATATTCATATTTTTACGAGATTGTGCAGACTGCCCCATTGGGACCCACATAGGCAGTGGGAAGTTTCACCTTTCTATTAAAGCGATGCAGCCCTTTTCTTATCCCATATTTCGCCCAAAACTGAACCCTAAGCTCCTAAAAAACTCCTAAGACATTCTCCTACCGTTAAAGTAAAGTTCTAAAAGAAATTGGTTTTTTTCCATGGAGATTATACAAGTGTAAGAGAAAATTTGTTCTTCCCTTATTGTGGTGAGATTGAAGTTACTTCAAGTTGAAGCAAGGTATAAAGGGGCTGATTTAGTGCATTTATGGTAAGGCTCACTATCTCCTACATGTGTAAGAGTTTAATGACATCTTTGAAGTAATGTTTGATTAAGAACTCATGAGATTAAGGTCGGAAATCGTATTTAATGTATTGTGTTGTAGTAGACTATTTTGAACACATGTTTGTGATGTGTTGTGGCTGGAAATAGGTGGAATAGCTTGGATATGACATGGTTAATGTTGTTCTTGTTTTGTTGTTGTTGTTAAGGGCTTGGGAAAAGTAGAGAGAAGTAGGGGAGGTTTTGTCCCGATTTTGTATAAGCAAGCTTGCCGCTCGTCGTCTATTGATATGTTCTTAATATTGATAAAAGCTATATTTTCATCTTGTAGACCAGCATGTTGATGAGTCGCTTGTGGTATCGTGAAGAACAACTACGATTGTGTTATGTAAGGTCTTCCTTCCTTCTTTCGATATTATTTTCTAAGTCATGTCACCCTTATAAGAGAGTTAAGGGGACAAGTTCTCGTGTATGCTCTTTGTTGACGGATTAAGGCCGTCTATAAGTTCATGACGTTAATATAGATAAGTTATAAGTTGTCTGTAATTGTACTTCATGAATATTCCTTAGAAATGAGTAGAGCTTCGGGAAGCTTGTATTGTATATAAGATAAGAAGTGTATTCTCCGATTGATTGTAACCTATAAACGGCTTAACGAGCTAGAGGTCTTGCACAATCGATAGAATGACTTAATCACTAGAAACAAATCATGATAGTTAAATAAAGATAGCCATAACCTCTCTAATGTTAGGGACAATGGAATATAATTTAAGAAAGGTAATAGGCTGCCTAAACACGAGTCCCCTTGTAGATTAAAGATTTCAGACAAATGAGCTAATCAACGAATGGTAACATTAAAGTAGAAGAAGATAAAGTTATATAAGTTGTAGAATTAGATTGTAATAGGGCCACACGATAGCCGTACACATCCCAGTATAGACATTAACTTCCTAAAGCTAAGGGAAGTAGGATATGAGTAATGAATGTACGAAGCGGTTTAAAGGAAACGAGTTATCAAATACGAATCATGAATTACAAAGAGTACTGGACGAGTTTATTTTTTTTTATAAGTACGAGTACCTAGCTTACAAATTGTTGATTGCTGAATGTTGTTTGATGTTGCACATACATAAGTGTGGGCCCTATGAATGATCAACAGTGAACGCATAGGTACACAGTAAGGGTAGTTATGGACGGATAGGAGCACTCATAGCCAAACTCGAGTATGTGAGTTATACGGATGATCTTCTTAGCTATGCGTACGTGCCACCAAAAATTTATGGTTGTAGTGCGCCTTACGGACGGTCTGCCTTGCTACGCGTAAGAGCCATTTTATGTTCAGTTTGTATGAATAGACGGTGTTATAATAAAAAATCAGAAATCCAGTCATTAGAGATAGTTCAGAGTACTATGACAGTATAAGTTGTGTAGTTAGACAGAGGTTCCAAGCGAATGTGATTTGGTAAGTCGATCGAGAGTATGTGGTAAGTCCACTATTGTTCTTATCTTTCAGTAGGGATTCTACTGTATTCATTCATGTTCTTTAGTTTTTGAGTTTATATATATTATTTTCTACCTTACATGCTTGGTACATTTTGTTGTACTGACGTCCCATTGCTGGGACACTGCATTTCATGCCTACAGATGTAGATAATCAGTTTGACAGTAGACAGGGTTGATATTCAGCAGAGGATCGGTAAGACTCCATTTCACTTGGAGTGTAGCCGAGTATAAAGTTCATGGTATCAGAGTTTTGCTACAGATATATGGGTAGGCCGGGGCCCTGTCCCAATCATGTTTGATGTCAGACATTGTTAGAGGCTTTATAGACAAAGGTTCAGTATGTACCATATGTTAGTGTCCTTGTCGTCCATCATTTATTTTTTTCTTTTACGTTGTCTGATATTGATACTCATAGTGGCCTCCTCGGCCCGAACATGCATTGATGTTTTAAGTATGATGTCTGCTTGATACGATGCTTTCCCGCATACGATATATTATGAGTTGCGGCCATGTTGGCCATGATAGCTTATAGTAGGATAGAGTTCAGCCATGTAGACCTATGTACATTCTGGGTTACATCTAGCATTTAAGAGTTGTAGAGTGATTTGCTTGGGCCAGTACGACACCGGGTGCCGGCCATGTCTCACCTGGGTTGGGGTGTGAAAAACATGGTATCAAAGCAGAGCGTATCTTAGGAAATTTACAAAGCCTTGTCTTGTAGAGTCTTGTTTATGGATGTTTTATGCACCACATTTATAAACAGGAAGCTACATGGCATTTAGGATTGGTTACCCTTCTTTGTAATCCAGATCGTGTTGTATGTAACTGAGTCATAAGGAGTCAATGTCTAACTTCTATTCGATAAATATTATACAGAAACGCCTGACGCAGGGAGAGCTACAACTAGTCAAAAGGGTAAGGCTATTGAGGGGGAAGGTACTAGTAGACCACCCCCAGCTAATGTAGATTAATCTGAGGTTCAGGTTGAGTCATCTTCTCAAGTATCCCCTACTCCACCAGCACTAGAGGAACTTCATAAAGCTCTATCATCTTCAGTACCCCCACAAGTTCCTACTAATCATGATCTCTAGAGTTCTGTGTATCTTTGACCGAGTTAGTAGCTACACAACGGCAGAATAGAGTGCCATCTAGTGCGGGACCTTCTAAAGGGCCTGATGACGTCCACAACACACCTCAATAAGACATATGATACGGTCGTGTGTAATAATAATTACCCAACTATGAGTCGGGGTCGAATCCACTGGAGTTATAAGGAGTGTCAGGAGTATATATTTGAAGCAAGTGAATGGAATACCTAAATTGCACTTCCACAACAGAGTTTTGATTTTTACTTCTACTATAACTCTAATGATTGCAAGCTAAGGTAAATAAACTAGAGATGAATATTTTTGATATTTTTCCAAATAGTTTAAAGGTCTAGGGCTGTGACCATAACCTACGTGTTTGCCTAATGGGATAAAGGCGTTAATACTTATTTTGTTGATTGGGATGTATTGTAGCTCTCAACTCTACGTTACCCACTCAATACCTCTCGGTTAGAGAGTGATTTTATCCAATTTGGCTTTCTCAAGTCCAAATGGGTATCAAATAAAATAGTTGATATGAGCTCAAGTCGGGTTCTTACTATCTCTAGTTTGAACCCTTTAATTAGGCTAATCAATCTCTCAATTAATCTAATTCCTTATTAGCCAAGTTATCCTAGACTAGGTCTCTCTTTCTCAAGTAGAGACTAAGTCAAATAGGCATGAATCAATATCTGCAACCATTAATTCTAAAATTGAAGCATGAACTAAGCTAAATAATCAACACTCAATCATAAACAAGCATACAATTAATCACCTTTAGGGTTTACACACTAGGGTTATGTTACAACTCTAGTAAACATCTAGCTACTAATAATGGAATTTGAAGAAAATAAAGAAGAAAAGCTAATAAACTGATAATGAAAGATTAAAATGATGAAATCTAATGTTTAAACACCAAAATAATATAAAACTTCCTAAAGTAGTAAAAGAAACGACTACAACAACTTTTAATGTTCAAACTTGACCTAATTTTGTGAAACTCGTCTATTTATACAGGGCCAAAAATCGCAAATAAAAATACCCCTCGGGAGGTTCTACGGCCGCACATTTCTATGTGTGGTCTGCAGATTTCTTCAGTTGGCAGGAAGGAGGATTCTACGGCCACACATTTCTTGTGCGGTCTGCACTTCACAAAGGCTTCAGGACTTGGTCTTCTTGCATATTCTCTGAACTTTGAATCTTTGTCAGTGAAAGCCCAATTCTGCGGCCACACAATTTATGTGTGGGTCCGCACATTGCTAAAAATCTTGTTGGGTTCTGCTGCTTGGGTTGCAGCCGCAGATGGAATTCTGCGGTCCGCAATTTCTTCAGCGGTCGCAGAATTCCTTCTGCGGACCACACATCTTTGCTTCTGTGCCCTTTATTGCCTTGTGCTTCGGAACATTCCTTTTTGAGTCGGATTTCACCATGTGAGACCAAACTTCCAGCATTCCTGCAATTTGTACAATTTCATTAGTTTCGAGAACACAATTCAATACTTTCGGACTAAAACAAAAGCTAAAAGGTGCTAATAAGCAGTCAAAATCTCCACTAATCAACTCCCCCAAACTTAAGTCTTTGCTTGTCCTCAAGCAAATAAATTAGTTCCCACCTCCAAAAGTTAAGGGTCATTTCAGCGAGTCAAAGGTGAACCATTCACACATCAATAGGGACCAATAATTATCTGCACTACTCATGCATTATCAACAAGGTGACAAGTTAAACATTCATGCACATATAGTTCTACTGTGACATTTGAGCTTCAAGAATTGACTTTACTCATCAAGGACTCTTGCTCTATCATATAGGCCATGGTGGACTCCAAACTCTTCCTCCTCTACTTTCCATTTGCCAAGCTCACTTAAGAAATTTAGCACTCAATCCAAAGATTTAAGAAAGGTTCACTCATCTCTCCCCAAACTTACGTTTTAAGCCATTTGTTTCACAAGAGTGTTAAGGAAAGCTCGGGTGCCAAGAGAGGGTCACGACAAAACGGATAAAGGCTTGTAATATGGTTATCAAATGAGAAAGGCTAGAGGCTCAAAGGGGTTGACTAGGGATAATGACATTGGTTCGCAATAGAAAACTCAAATGGGCCAAGGAAAGCCTACAATAACTTCTCAAACCAAGCAAAACTTAGGATTTTGCCTTGACACACATTCGGGGCAAGTTCTAGACCTTTCGCATGGATACTTGGACTAGAAGCAATTCATCTCATCCCTCACACAACTACATTGTAAAAGAGGACAGAGTCGAGGGCCCACGATGACCATATTCAAGTTTAAAGATCACTATGGTCCAACTAAGCCACTCGATGATTGCCAAAGTCAACACAAGATTCACAAAGTCACTTCTAGAGCTATTTCTTTAAAAATCCTTGTCTCTAACCATAAACACGTAGTTAATTGTGTTGGTGCCAATTGAAGTATGGTTGACTCTTCGAGCATGACTTAATTAGATATTTTTATTCATTACTACTACTATTATTACCTAAACACAAAAACAGACTCATTCTCTTAAGAAGGTTGTCACGCCATCCATCGTTGGGACGAGTCACTTGGTTCACACAACAACTACCTTTGGAAAGAACTGCGGTATTAAGAAAATAAAAGGCTTATTATCTACTAAAACATAAAAAGAAGCTACTAAACAAAACAAGAGCTAATACGCTACTAAAACATAAAAAGAAGCTAATAAGCAAAAACAAAGATAAAAATAAACTAATGAGCAAAACTACTAAAGATAGAATGAATATACATAGTAAGAGAGAGATAAGATATATACATACAAATAAGAAAAGAGAGAATATCATCAAATTATTACAGGCCAAATATATCAAAGTACCAAATGTGTCAAATAAACTCCACCCTCCGAATAAAAGTAAGCATTGTCCCTAATGCTTAGCAAAATAAGAGTAAAAGAGAGAAGAGTGAAGAAAACTCCCTATGGCTCCTTGGACATCTCTGTGTCCCCAGCAATTTCATCGCCCTCAAGATCAACCAACTGAATCTCATCATCCTCAACTCTAGGTGTGGCTGGGTTGGCGAACATCTGACGCACTGCCTCAGTAGTGTCGACAACAAGGTCTGGCTCTTCAGACTGGCCATCTGGTGCCACCGGTGCAAATGGTGCTGAAGGATCTGGGGTGAATGGTGTGGGTCAAGCAACATATCAAATGGGAGATCTCCGGCTGTAGGAATCCTTGTCACCATTCTCCGGAGCTTGTACACTGACTTCTTGCTGGTCTGGGACTTCCTCATCTTCTTTAGTTCCTTTCCCAGATGTTCAATCACTGATCCATGCTGTACCAAGGTGCCCATGATAGTATTCTGATTCTCCAAAATTTTCTTCAATGTCTCCTCAATGTTAGAAGGGACATGTGATGCCTGTGAGGTGGACTGCACTGCAACAGTACCGGACAAGTCAGTCAGCTTTACAGTGGCTATCTGCATCCAGTTGTTGAGACTCGCCAATATCTGGGAGACTCGCAGTGCAAATAATGGGTGAGTAGGCACGGGCACTAACTTCAAATCCGAGGTGGGAGCTGTGGCAGGAGCTACAGTAGGGGCTGTGGATGATGGTGGAGGCATAGCAGTGGCACTGGAGGAAGGCTCTGCCAAAGTGGATGGAACAACAACTGTCTCAGGAGCTACCATTGGTGGCTCATTAGACTGGCATGTAGTGGTAGGAGGCTGAACTTTCTTCTTCGGGTTGCTCACATCCATCATTGAGTACCAAGTAAAAGTCTTCTTCGGCTTCACTTTTATATCATAATACCTTGTCTCTACCTTTGCATTAGTGAGATATTCTGTAATGGTGTTGGGATACGGGTAGGACGAGTCATCTTGCCAAGCGATCATTAAGATGTTGGCCGACATCACGGCACCCACATTGATTGGGTACCCGCCATAATAGAAGTAACCAGAACTGCCCGAAGAGTTGGAAGGTGAGTTTTATTCTGGCATGAATCCAACCTGCTGCATACAAATGTCTGCCACCCCTTTGCCTCAAAGCTCAACGTGCTATGGTGGATGGGAACCCCGGCAACAATCCATGGTGGTGGTGGCCCTGGTGGTGCCAGAATCTTCGCTAACCAAGGTCAGACCTCATCCCCCAGTGCACACTTCTCCAAATACTCCTTTGACTCAATATTTTCAAATCCCAAGTATGCATTGAGCATATGTTGATCAAACCTCACTTTTAGGTTACGTACTTTGGTCACCTTTGTCCCCTTTTAGATATGAGCCACATTGGGGTAGAATTCACGGACAAGGTACTTTGTGGCATCCATTACACTCTAAGTGAACCACATCCACTCCTTGCGTACCCTGAACTATCTCAAAACTGTTGGGTTGTACCTCTCCAAATCTGTCAAACAAAACTATCGCTCAAGAGTTAGCGACCTCGCTGGCCACCACACATGGAAGCTGGTGAAGGCGGCCAGGCTGACAAATCGGTCCTCCCAAACCTCTTTATTCTTCGATCTTTCAAGACCGGCAGCTGTAGCATCTCCCCCTCTGCCATCATCGGGGATATCATGAACTGGAGCATCCTCTGCCTCATGGATTGGTGTGGCCGGTGGCTCAGAAGCCTGACTAGCACTCTCCGATCCTTCGTAAGTGCTATGATATGAGGATGGCTTATCCCTGAGCTGGTATCTCCCTGGCAACCTCGACTGTATGGTCGGCTTCTCCTAAATAGAGGCTGAGTTGCCCTCTGATACTTCCCTAGACGGGACATATGAGCTCGTCTTGGAGAGATCTGCACCTCTCCCTCTGCCGGCTGTTGATTTCTTCCTTATTATCTTTGGCTGGCCAAGGGCTAAGGCACTCTCGCCTCAGCCTCAAGAAGGTTCATCTCTCCCCTTTGAAGTGTCACCGCGTCCTCTAGATCGAACCATTATTTGTATCAAACAAAGGTGATGGTTAGTTGCAATTCAATGTTCAGACATACACTAGAGATGTACAAATATAGGATAACCAGAGTACACAGTGAGGGTGTTCAATCAAAGCATGCTTGCAGGGAACAAAAACTACAGTCTGCACAATTTTTCTTGCGGCCGCAGATGAGGACTTGCGGACCGCATAATTTTGTTTTGCGGCCGCAAAAGTGAAGTGCGGTCCGCACAATTTCACTTGCGGCCACACCTCTAAGAACCAACAAATTCAAACTCTCTGATGAAAGAGAATTGGCTGATGTGCGGCCACAACATGATTTCTACGGTTCGCACAATTAAACTTGCAGCCGCACATTGGAGTCTCAAGGTAGGGACTCTCTGATGACAGTAAAAAGGCTGTTCTGCGACCGCGATGGGAAATCTACGAGCCTCACATTTTATCTTGCGGCCGCAGATCCCCTCTTTCATTATATTGCCCTAAAGTAAAAATCTGCGGACCGCACAAATTCAGGTGCGGCCGCAGAATTCAAAAATTACGAACAGTTCAGTTTTTTCTATTTAGGGTTTTCAATTTCGTGCACAATTTGACATGGCAACATCATAGAAGCATGAAAATATGTTAACCTAGTCCCCATAGAGCATGTATTATTTAACCCATTATAGATTTACCTCCACATGGATACACAATTGAATTTTAATGACAAATAACTTAAAAAGAACTAAAAATATACAAATTAAAAGAAAAAGATTAACAAGAAATTAAAGCATACCAGATGAAAGAGTGTAATGAGTGACTGATCAAAGATGTTGTGTTTGTGGACAAATGAAATTACCAAGAAATTTCAAGAGGGCACAATTTTTTTGTTCAGAGAGTGAAAAATGTACAAATGGACTTATTCCTCTATTTATACCATTTGGTTGGCTAAGGGAAAAAAAGAGCAAGTGCGGCCGCAAATTTTCATGTGCGGACCGCACTCTCTTACCTGGTGAATCCATTTCAGCATCTCATCTGCGGTCCGCACAATTTTTTATGCTACCGCATATTTTCATGTGTGGTTGCATATTTCCTGTGCGGTCACACGTCACCCTTTTCTCTGACATGCTAAACTTCAGAGAGCGGGTATTTTCAACCTTTCATTTGTGCGGTTCGCAAGATAATTGTGCGGTCGCATTGCACTTTTGCTACAACAACCATAATTATGTGGTCCGCACAAATCAATTGCGGTCCGCAATTCTTAGAGCACTTAGCTAAATTTTTGGTCCACCATTCCTGTAAGTCACATTCACCCCTGTAGCACACTTCAAATCAAGTTAGAATAAAAATAACACCTAACTACAAAAAGAAAAAGGAAAAGAAACATGAGTTGCCTCCCAAGAAGTGCCCGATTTAACGTCACGACACGACGCAAAATACCCTCAATTGAAATAAATGACCGCCACGATGTGGCTATCTCCAACCTTTCCCAAATAGTACTTCACCCGGTAACCATTGACTCAGAATACTTCATTGTTTTTGTTCTTCAAGTCTAATGCACTAAAAGGTGTCACACCCACAATTTCAAAAGAACCACTCCATTTAGACTTTAGCTTCTCGGGAAACATCCTTAACCTTGAGTTAAACAACAATACAAGATCGCCCACCTTGAACTCTTTGTTCCAAATATATTTATCATGAAGATATTTCATCTTTCTTTGTACAAGGACGAACTTGCATAAGCATGGTACCGGAACTCATCCAATTTATTTAAATGTTTAACACTCAAGTTAGCGGCTACATCTCAATCAAGATTCAACTTCTTTAGAGCCCACATGGCCTTGTGCTCTAGTTCCACCGGAAGATGACAAGCTTTTCCGAACACCAACCGGTATGGCGACATTCTGATAGGTGTTTTGTAAGCCGTCCGATAAGCCCATAATGCATCATCAAGCTTCTTGGACCAATCCGTCCGATCAGCATTCACTATTTTGGACAAGATACTCTTTATCTCCTGATTGGAGACTTCCACTTACCCACTAGCTTGTGGGTGATAAGGAGTCGTGACTTTGTGAGTAACACCATACTTGCTAAGCAAAGTGCCGAAAGTCTTGTTGCAAAAATGTGACCCCCAATCGCTTATAATAGCACTTGGAGTACCAAACTTTGTGAAAATATTCTTCTTCAAGAAAGTCACCACACTTCTCGCCTCGTTGTTGGGTAAATCAATGACCTCAACCCATTTGGATACATAATCAACTGCGACCAAGATGTAGGTGTTTCCACAAGAACTCACAAAAGGGCCCATGAAGTCAATACCCCACACAACGAAAATGTCAATCTCCAAAATGGTTGTGAGAGGCATTTTATTCTTCTTTGAGATTCCACCAGCCCATTGACATTCATCACATCTTTTCACTAGCTCACTGGCATCCTTATAAAGAGTGAGCCAATAGAAGCCGCAAATAAATACTTTGGCCATCATTCTTGCACCACCATGATGACCACCATATGGCGACGAATGACAAGTCCAAATAATTTCACCTTGCTCTTCTTCCTGTACACATCTTCTAATCACACCATTCATACAAATCCGAAAAAGGTATGGTTCATCCCAATAATAATCTTGACAATCCCGTTTGATCTTCTTCCTTTGGTTTGAAGAGAACTCATTCGGAATAATTCCACACACAAGAAAAATTGTTAGATCCGCAAACTATGGCACCTCTTTCCTTAAAATAGCCAAGAGTTGCTCATCGAGGAAGGAGTCATTGATTTTAAGGCCATCTTGCGGGCCCCCTTCCTCCTCCAAACGAGACAAGTGGTTCGCCACTTGTTTTTCACTCCCTTTTCTATCTTGGATGTCAATATCAAACTCTTGCAACAAAAGTATCCATCTCATCAACCGAGCTTTGGAGTCCTTTTTGCTCATAAGCTAACGAAGTGCCGCATGATCCTTGTGGACAATGACTTTTGTACCCATCAAGTAAGGGAGAAACTTCTTAATTGCAAACACAACGACAAGGAGCTCTTTATCCGTAATGGTATAGTTGACTTGGGAACTATTCATGGTATTACTAGCATAGTAGACATGATGAAAATTTTTGTTGATGCATTGCCCCAAAACAGCCCCAACCGCTACGTCACTTGCATCACACATGAGTTCAAAAGGGACTCTCTAATTTGGAGCGGTGATGATGGGAGTAGTTGTCAACTTGAACTTCAACAATTCAAAAGCAATCGTGTAATCATCATTGAAGTTGAACTTAGCATACTTTTCAAGAAGCTAGCACAACGGGTTCACCACCTTAGAGAAATCTTTGATGAAACGCCGGTAAAACCCCGCGTGGCCTAAGAAACTCTGCACACCCTTCACCGAAGTTGGAGGTGGAAGTTTAGAAATCACCTCAATTTTTGCCTTGTCAGCTTCAATTCCATGCTTTGAGATTTTGTGGCCAAGGACAATGCCTTCCTCGACCATGAAATGACATTTCTCCCAATTAATCACCAAATTTGTTTTTTCACATCTAGCCAACACTATATCCAAATTTGCAAGACAATCATCAAAAGAATATCCAACTACCGAGAAGTCATCCATGAAAACTTCAAGGTATTCCTCCACCATGTCCGTAAAGATATCCATCATACACATTTGAAAAGTCGCCGGTGCATTGCACAAATCAAATGGAATCTTCTTGAAGGCGAAAGTACCATAGAGACATGTAAAGGTTGTTTTCTCTTGATCTTCCGGAGCAATAAGAATTTCTGAATACCCATCAAGAAAGTAATAGAAAGCACGGTAGGCCAATCTATCAAGCATTTGATCTAATAAGGAAGTGGAAAGTGATCTTCCTTGTGACTTTGTTGAGCTTGCGATAGTGCATACACACCTTCCATCCGGTCACCGTTCTTGTAGGAATCAACTCATTCTTGTCATTGGTGACCACCATCATGCCCCTTTCTTTGGGACACATTGAAACGGAGAAGTCCATGAACTATCGGAGATGGGGTAGACAACCCCGGCATCCAACCACTTGATAATCTCCTTCTTGACAACTTTTTGCGTAGCCTCATTGAGTATCCTTTGATGTTCAATAGATGGTTTGGCGCCATCCTCCAACTTGATCTTATGCATGCAAAAGTCGGGGATTATCTCCCGAATATCCGCCAATGTCCACCCAAAAGTCTTCTTCCTCTTTTGTAGCACCGCCAATGTGAAATCTACCTGCAAGTTAGTCAAACAAGAGGAAAGAATAATCGGTAAAGTAGAACAAGGGCCAAGAAATTCATACCGAAGATGGGCAGGCAATGGCTTCAACTCTAAGGTAGGAGGCTCTTCAATAGAAGGCTTTGTAGGAGGAGTTGTCTTATTTTTAAGATCCAAAGATAATTTTCGGGGTGCAAAGTTGTACGACCCCATTCCTTGCAAAGAGTTCATGCATTCCATGAAATCATCTATCTCGTCATCATCAAGTTGAGCAAGATGGCCTCTAACATATCACCAACATTGATTGTAGCACTTGTTTCATCAACAATGACATCGGTCACCAAGTCCACAAAAAAACACACCTCATTTCTATTTGGTTGCCACATGGACTTGCACACATGGAATACCACTTTTTCATCACCAATGCAGAATGTAAGTTTTCCGTCTTCAACATCACAAAGAGCCTTCCTCGTATCAAGGAAAAGTCTCCCAAGAATAATCGACACTTCATAATGAACCTCACAATATATAATGACAAAATCTGCTGGAAGAATGAATTTATCAACACGAACCAAGACATATTCAATCACTCCCAAAGGCTTCTTCATAGTAGGATCGACCATTTACAATCTCATAGAGGTGGGTCTTGGTTTCCCAATCCCCACAGTCTTGAAAATCGAATATGGCATCAAATTGATACTTGCCCTAAGATCACAAAGAGCTTTAGCAAACTCTGCACTTCCAATTGTACAAGGAATCGTGAAAGCACCAGGATCCTTTAACTAAGGAGACATTGAATTCACAATTGCACTTACTTGACGAGTAACTTTGATAGTTTTAAAATTCATTGACCACTTCTTTGTCACGAGATCCTTCATAAACTTGGCATAACCGGGCATTTGTTCCAAAGCTTCAACTAATGGCACATTGATTGAGAGACTCTTCATCATTTGAATTAACTTCTTGAATTGATTCTCACCATTTTGCTTGATAAATCTTTGAGGGTATGGAGGTGGAGTCTTAGGCAATGGTACCTTAGCCTTTTGCACTACTGGCGCCGGTATGTCAATAATGTGATCCGTAGACCGGTTCACATCCTCTTGATTCTCATCCACACTTTTATCAATATCAATCTGAACTTCATCATTAGGGTGCACCACATTGTTCGGGATCTCTTCTTCTTGCACCATTTGCTCATCATCCACAAGTTGCCTTTGACTTGAGGTGGGTGCATTCACACCTCTTCCACTTCTTGTAGTAACGGCCATGGCATGTCCCGTGTTCTTTCCACCCTTTGGGTTTACTACCGTGTCACTTGGTAGTTCCCCCTTAGGATGAGAATTTAGAGCTTGGGAGATTCGCCCTATTTGAACTTCTAGGTTGCAGATTGATGTGTTGTGTGAGGTAAGTTGGGCATCCGAATCGACATTCTTTTCCATCATTTGCTTGAACATATTTTCAATATGCCCCATCTCATTGTTTGAAAAAATTGAACCATGGGAAGGATAAGGAGGCGGGTTGCTCGGTTGTTGATACATTGGGGGCCTTTGAAAATCCGACCCCCGGTTGCCTTGATTGTTGTTCCATTCGCCTTGATTGTTACCCCCCAATCTCCTTGATTATTTTCATTCCAAATTCCTTGATTGTTGTGTTATGACGGTTCTCTTGATTGTTGTTTCCGCTCCAATTGCCTTGATTGTTAGAATTCTAATTGCCTTGATTGTTTTGAGGTCGCCATTGTTGTTGGCTTGGACTTTGGAAGTTGTTTCTTTGCCCTTGAAAGTTGTTCACATATCTAACTTCCTCCTCTTGTTCATTGTAGGAATCATCTTGCTCAAAACCACTATTTTCTTGCAACATAATTCTCCACTCAATTTTGCACTTGTTGACCCTTTGTCCTCCTCTTGTTCACCATCATGTTCACTCCCTCCATGGCATTGACTTCTTGGGATTTTGCACTTGATTTAGTTGGTCCTTTGCTAGTTGCGTCATGGTGGTTGTCAACTGGGCAATGACTTGCCCATGTTCTTGCAACTCTTTGTGAATGTCGATCATGTTTGGGTCACCTTGTGGAACATTGGCCCGAGATTGCCAAGCAGATGACGTTTTCGCCATCTCATCCAAAATCTCACACGCCTCCACATAAGGCATAGTCATGAAGTTCCCACCGGCAAGTTAATTCACTACACATTGGTTGGTTGTATTAATCCCATGATAGAAAGTTTGTTGAATCATGTTCTCTGTCATATCGTTGTTGGGACATTCCTTAACCATTGTTCTATAACGTTCCCATATCTCGTGTAGTGGTTTATTCGGCTCTTGCTTGAATGCCAAAATCTCATCTCGAAGTTTAGCCATGTGCCCCAGAGAGAAAAACTTAGAAATAAACTTTTCCGCCAACTTATCCCAAGTGTGAATGGAATGGTTCGGTAATCGTTCCAACAAATCTAAAGCTTTCCCCCATAGAGAGAAGGGAAAAAGCCTTAGCCTCAATGCATCCTCAGAGACATTTGTTTGTTTGCTCCCCCAACAAGTATCCACAAGCCCCTTCAAATATTTGTACACATTTTGAGTTGGAGCACCAGTGAAGAAACCCCGTTGATCAAGCAAAGTGAGCATCACATTGGTGATTTGAAAGTTGCCCGCCCTAATATGAGGAGGGGCTATTGCACTTGCATATCCTTCATTGGGTAATATCTGGTGTGGAGCCGCTTGTGGTGGAGGTGGGGGTGGAGCGAGGACATTGTCATGAGGCACTCGGCCTCTTCTATTGGCTTGAGGTTCAAGAGGAACCTCATCAACTTGCTCATCCTCGGCGTCCACATCCCCCAAAGGCAAATTTCTGAGCTCATTGTTCGCCATGGTTGTACCTATGATTTCTCGCAAAAGTTAGTAACACGGAAGGAAAAGAAGATATTCCAAAAACAAACCCAAATATATAGCTAACACCGTTTTAACTCCCTGGCAACGGTGCCAAAAATTGATGACGTCCAAAACACACCTCAATAAGAGATATGATACGGTCGTATACAATAATAATTACCCAACTATGAGTTGGGGTCGAATCCACAGGGAGTTATAAGGGGTGTCAGGAGTATATATTAGAAGCAAGTGAATGGAACACCTAAATTGCACTTCCACAACTGAGTTTTGATTCCTACTTCTACTATAACTCTAATGATTGCAAGCTAAGGTAAATAAACTAGAGATGAATGTTTTTGATGTTTTTCAAAATAGTTTAAAGGCCTAGGACTGTGACCATAACCTAGGTGTTTGCTTAATGGGATAAAGACGTTAATACTTGTTTTGTTGATTGAGGTGTATTATAGCTCTCAACTCTACATTACCCACTCAATACCTCTCGATCAGAGAGTGACTTTTCTAAATTTGGCTTTCCTAAGTCCAAATGGGTATCAAATAATTAAAATAGTTGGTATGAGCTCAAGTCGGGCTCATACTATCTCTAGTTTGAACCCTTTAATTAGACTAATCAATCTCTCAATTAACCCAATTCCTTATTAGCCATGTTATCCTAGACTAGGTCTCTCTTTCTCAAGTAGAGACTAAGTCTAATAGGCATGAATCAATGTTTGAAACCATTAATTCTAAAATTGAAGCATGAATTAAGCTAAATAATCAACACCCAATCATAAACAAGCATAAAATTAATCACCCATAAGGTTTACACACTAGGGTTGTGTCACAACCCTAGTAAACATCTAGCTACTAATAATGTGATTTGAAGAAAATAAAGAAGAAAAGCTAATTAAACTCATAATGAAAGATTAAAACGATGAAATCTAATGTTTAAACACCAAATAGTATAAAACTTCCTAAAGTAGTAAAAAGAAACGGCTACAGTAGCTTTTAATGTTCAAACATGACCTAATTTATTGAAACTTGTATATTTATACAGGGCCAAAAATTGCAGACAAAAATGCCCCTCAGGAGGTTCTGCGACCGCACAATTCCATGTGCAGTTCGCAGATTTCTTCAGTTGGTAGGAAGGAGGATTCTGCGGCCGCACATTTCTGGACTGTGGCCACACATTTCTTGTGCGGTCCGCACTTCACAAAGGCTTCACGACTGGGTCTTCTTGCATATTCTCTAAACTTTGAATCTTTGTCAGTGAAAGCCCAGTTCTGCGGCCGCACAATTCATGTGCGGTCTGCACATTGTTGAAAAGCCTGTTGAGTTCTGCTGCTTGGGTTGCGGCCGCAGATAGAATTTTGTGGTCTGCAATTTCTTTAGCGGCTGCAGAATTGACCACATCTTTGCTTATGTGCCCTTTATTTTCTTGTACTTCGGAACACTCCTTTTTGAGTCGGATTTCATCATGGGAGACCAAACTTCCAGCATTCCTGTAATTTGCACAATTTCATTAGTTTTGGGAACACAATTCAATACTTTCAGACTAAAACAAAAGCTAAAAAGTGCTAATAAACAGTCAAAATACCCACTTATCTGTGCCCTAAATTTCGAGGGTCCGCGAGTTTATTGCTTTGAGTCATCCAGAGTTCATAGGGACGGATCAGTACGAGGTTCCCCGAGATTTTATTGACCAGCTTTATAGGATCTTTCGAGTTATGCATGCTTTTGAGATGGAGGCGGTGGAGTTAGCAGCATTCAGGCTGCGATATATAGCTGTGTATTGTTATGATTCATAGGAATTATCCAGACAGCAGAATGCGTAACCAACAAAGTGGGGAGAATTCTCTAGAGCCTTCATGAACCACTACTTACCATTGTAGATTAGGGAGGCCAAGGTTGAACAGTTTTTAGCCCTACAGTAGGGTGAAATGAGTTTTCGTGAGTACAACCTCATGTTTGATTCATTGGCTAGGTATGCCCCATCTTTGGTTGATACGATGCGAGCCAGGATACATCGGTTTGTGGCAGGTATGGCACAAGAGTTAGTTGAAGCTTGTACCACATCCTCGCAGAATGACAATATGGACATATCTAGAATTCAGGCTTTCGCCCATAATCTAGAGGAGCATAAACAACGACTGCAAATAGAGCAAGCTCGAGATAAGCAACAAGGTAAGAGAGACATGCCAGTTGATGAGTATTGATAAGTGTATTTTATCCGATCTTAACCATATAATTTTTCTCAGAAAAAGTATAAATATTATCATGTTTCTTTCGTATTTTTAACTAAATTTTGAGGAATGATTTTAGAAGAATTATCGTACAAAGCAAGAAAAACTTCAAGAAAAATACTAAACAAAGAAGTAAAAGAGCAAGTTATGATGGAGAAAATTAAATTGGCAAAGGAAAATGAACACATAAATGATGTTGGACTTTAACAATGCACCAAATCCACACTTACCATGAAGACATCTCAACTTGTGTCACGACCCGAAATTCCCTCCTTCGGACCGTTATGGCGCCTAACATTTCACTTGCTAGGCAAGCCAACGTTAGAATAATATTATCCATTTTTAAAACAATTTTTAAATTTGTTAATAACAAAGAACAAATGCGGAAGTAAAGTATAAAATATAGTGAATAATCCATAAAAATAACGGTGTCTAAATACCATCCTAGAATTAGTGTCACAAGTGCATGAGCTTCTAGAATAATACAAATAAAGATCTGAATAAAATAAAGTTGTCTAGAAATAAACACACAACTAAAGTAAAATAGATGGGGACTTCAGAACTGCGGACGCCATGCAGTTATACCTCAAGTTTCCTCCGAGTAGCTGAAATCCGAGCAAGTCTATGGTACGCCGCTGGGACCAACTCCGAAATTTGCACAAGAAGTGCAGAGTGTAGTATTAGTACAGCCGACCTCATGTACAGGTAAGTGCTGAGCCTAACCTCGACGAAGTAGTGACGAGTTTAAGGCGGGTCACTTATATTCCATGTACACAATATTAGTAACAACAACAATAATAGAAAAAAATCACGTAACTCATTTATAATAATTGAAGCCAACTCAACAGTCATAACCAATTATCATTTCCATCAATTCTGTTGCAGCGTGCAACCCGTTCTCACAATATATTCACATTCAATTCTTTTGCAGCGTGCAACCCGCTCTCACAATATATTCACATTCAGTTCTGTTGCAGCGTACAACACGCTCCTCCAATATATTCATTTTAATCAAGTCTGTTGCAGCGTGCAACCCGATTCCCCAAATATATATATATATATATATATATATATATATATATATATATATATATATATATATATATATATATGTCGACTTTTAAATAAGTCTGTTGCGACGTGCAATCCGATCCTTCAATATGGACTTTTAATAAGTCTTTTGCGGTGTGCGACCCGATCCTCCAATATGGACTTTTAATAAGTTTATTGCGGCGTGCAACCCGATCCTCCAATATATTCATTATAATTAATTCTGTTGCGGCGTGTAGCCCGCTCCTCCATCGTATTCATTTACCAGTTCTTATAGAAGAAATTTTCCCAATAAATGCAACAATTAATATAAAATTATAAGACAACAAGCATACAATAATTATGATTTAATTATGAAACAAACAAAGGCAAATAGCAAATTATTATGAAAATCAGAGAGAAAATATGCAGTTTAATATTTAATATGCTAAATGTAAAATAACAATTAAGGCACATAATTCAAATAGTATGTAACAATTAATGCAGTAATTCAAAAATTAATATTTGACAAAGAATATGAGAGAAACAATTATTATAATAATTAATTCATGATTCCAAATAATTTATGATTTTTTCAAGTAACCAGGCAAACAATTAATTTGATGACGTATAGACACTCGTCACCTCGCCTATAAGCCGTTCACATGCAATTCACATAACAAATAATTTGAGGGTTCTATTCCCTCAAGTCAAGGTTAACCACGACACTTACCTCGTTCTGCAAATTTTAATCAATTACTCGACCACAACTTTTCCTTTTAAATTTGTCTCCAAAAGCTTCAAATCTATTCATCAACAATTCAATATACTCAATACGAATCATAGGAATTAATTCCATATGAATTTACTAATTTTCAGGATAAAAATTTGAAATTTATTAAAATATTTGACAATGGGACCCACATCTCAAATCCCAAAAAAACTCACGAAATCCATACACCCGTTCCGCTATGAGTTCAACCATACAAAAATTATCCAATTCCGATATCAAATGGACGTTCAAATCTAATTGTTTTTGTTTTTGGAAGATTTTAGAAAAATCTGATTTTTCTTCCATAAATTCACGAATTCATTATATAAACGAGTATGGAATCATGAAATATAATCAATATAGGATAAGGAACACTTACCCCAATGTTTTTCCGTAAAAATCGCCTTACCCGAGCTCAAAAATGGAAAAGAGTTGAAAATGGGTCGAAACCCCATTTCCAGAACTTAAGTTCTGTTTCTTGGATTTTTACCCTTCGCGAACGTAGTCAGCGCCTCGCGTTCGTGAAGCTCAAATTCCTACTGTCCAATTTTACTCTTCACGAATACGAAGCTTGCCTGGCTTGGCCTTCGCGAACGCGAAGGCAATTGTCCTGGCCAGCCCCTTTCCCTTCGCGAACGCGAGGCTTCGATCGCGAACGCGAGGCTTCGATCGCGAACGCGAAGCTTCGCACCTCAAGCCTTCGTGATCGCATTCTCTCTGTCGCGAACGCAAAGCACAAAATGTGCCAGCCCCAATTTGCTCTTCGCGAACGCGAGACTCCCCTCGCGAATGCGAAGAAGGAAACCAGAAGCAGGTTTCTGCATATTCCTCAAGTCCAAAAATGATTCGTTAACCACACGAAACCAACCCGAGCCCTTGGGGATCCAAACCAAACATGCACCTAAGTCCTAAAACATCATACGAACTTGCTCGCGCGATCAAATCGCCAAAATAACACCAAGAACTACGAATCGGACACCAATTCAAAGGAAATTTTCAAGAAAACTTTAAATCTTATATTTTTACAACCAGACATTCGAATCACGTCAAATCAACTCCGATTTTCACCAAATACGGCAGACAAGTCATAAATATTATAGTGGACCTATACCGGGCTCCGGAACCAAAATACGGACCCGAGGTCAATAAATCCAACATCAGTAATTTCTTAGAAATCATTAAGCTTTCAAGCTTTTAAATTTTCATCAAAATTCCATATCTCGGGCTAGGGACCTCGGAATTCGATTGAGGACATACGCCCAAGTCCCAAATCACGATACAGACCTACCGAAATTGTTAAAACATTGATCCGGGTCCGTTTGCTCAAAATGTTGACCAAAGTCAACTTAATTGAGTTTTAAAGCTCTATTTCACATTTTAATCCATTTTTCACATAAAAATTTTCCGAAAAATTGTAAGGACTGTGCACGCAAGTTGAGGAATTATAAATGGTGCTTTTCGAGGTCTTAGAACACAGAATTACTTATTAAATTTAAAGATGATATTTTGGGTCATCAATGACATTTTAGATTTCGTCCTCGAACGGAGTTAGAAAAAGTACCTGAGCTGGATATTTACTCCGCATGTCCGACTCGAACTCCCAGGTAGATGCCTCTACCGGCTAACTTCTCCATTGCACCCAAACTGAAGGATAACTCTTAGACCTCAACTGTCGGACCTGCCGAGCTAGAATAGCCACCGGCTCCTACTCGTAAGTCAAATCTTTGTCTAATTGGACTGAGTTGAAATCTAACACATGGGACGGATCACCATGATATTTCCGGAGCATAGACACATGGAACACCGGATGAATTGCTGATAAACTAGGTGGTAATGCAAGTCTGTAGGCTACTTCACCCACCCTTTCAAGAATTTCAAAGGGTCCGATATGCCTAGGGCTCAACTTGCCCTTCTTTCCGAACCTCATTATACCTTTCATAGGTGAAACCCGGAGCAATATTCTTTCTCCAACTATGAATGCAATATCACGAACTTTACAGTCGGCATAACTCTTTTGCCTAGACCGAGCTGTGCGAAGTCGATCCTGAATAATCTTGACCTTATCCAAGGCATCCTGTACCAAATCGGTACCCAACAACCGAGCCTCTCCCGATTCAAACCAACTAACTGGCGATCGACATTGCCTTCTATATAATGCCTCATATGGAGCCATCTGAATGCTCGACTGGTAGTTATTATTATAAGCAAACTCCGCAAGTGGTAAGAAATGATCCCAAGAACCTCCAAAGTCTATAACACAAGCGTGGAGCATATCTTCCAATATCTGAATAGTGCGCTCTGACTATCCGTCTATCTGTGGATGAAATGCTGTACTCAACTCCACCCGCATGCCTAACTCACGCTGTACAGCCCTCCAGAAATGTGAGGTAAACTGCGTACCTCGATCTGAAATAATAGACACGGGCACACCGTGAAGGCGGACAATCTCACGAATGTAAATTTCAGCTAACCTCTCTGAAGAATAGGTAACTGCCACTGGAATGAAATGTGCTAACTTGGTCAACCTGTCCACAATGACCCAAACTGCATCAAATTTTCTCTGAGTCCGTTGGAGCCCAACAACAAAATCCATAGTGATATGCTCCCACTTTCACTTAGAAATTTCTAACTTTTGAAGCAAACCACCAGGTCTCTGATGCTCGTACTTAACTTGCTGACAATTCAGACACTGAGCTACATATGCAATTATATCCTTTTTCATTCTCCTCCACCAATAATGTTGCCGCAAATCTTGATACATTTTGGCGGTACCTGGATGAATAGCATACCTGGAACTGTGTGCTTCTTCAAGAATTAATTCACGAAGCCCATCCACATTAGGCACACAAATATGACCCTGCATTCGCAGAACCCCATCTTCCCCCACAACAACCTATTTGGCATCACCGTGCTGCACCGTGTCCTTAAGGACAAGTAAATGAGGATTATCATACTGCCTCTCTCTTATGTGCTCATATAAAGAAGACCGAGCGATTGTGCAAGCTAGAACCCGACTGGGTTCTGAAACATCTAACCTCACGAACTGATTATCCAAAGTCTGAATATCTATAGCTAATGGCCTCTCACCAACCAGAATATACGCAAGACTGCCCATACTCACAGCCTTTCTACTCAAAGCATCGGCCACCACATTGGCCTTTCCAGGGTGATATCATAGTCTTTCAACAACTCCAACCATCTTCTCTGCCTCAAATTAAGATCCTTTTTTTTGAACAGATACTGAAGGATACGATGATCAGTAAATAACTCACACGAGACACCGTAGAGGTAATGCCTCCAAATCTTCAGCTCATAAACAATGACTGTCAATTCTAAGTCATGAACATGATAATTCTTCTCGTGAACTTTCAACTGCCGTGACGCATATGCAATTACCTTGCCATCTTGCATTAATACTGCACCAAGCCCAATGTGAGATGAGTCACAATATACCGTATACGATCTTGAACATGTGGGTAATACCAACACTAGCGCCATAGTCAAAGTGATCTTGAGCTTCTGAAAGCTCAACTCACACTCGTCTGACCATCTGAATGGGACACCTTTCTGGGTCAATCTGGTCAATGGGCTTGCTATAGATGAAAACCCTTCCACGAACCAACGATAATAACCTGCTAAACCCAAGAAACTCCGGATCTTTGTAACTGAAGTAGGTCTAGGCCAATTCTGAACAGACTCAATCTTCTTAGGATCCACCTTTATGCCTTTTGCCGATACAACATGCCCCAAAAAGGCAACTGAGTCTAACCAAAACTCACATTTTGAAAACTTGGCATATAACTAATTATTCTTCAAGGTGTGAAGCACACTTCGAAGATGCTGCTCATGTTCCTCTCAACTGCTGAAGTAAATCAAGATATCATCAATGAATACAACCACAAAAGAATCCAAATAAGGCTTGAACACCCGATTCATCAAATCCATAAATGTTGTTGGGGCATTTGTCAACCCAAATGACATCACTAGGAATTCTTAATGCCCATACCGATTTCGAAAAGCTGTTTTAGGAAGGAGGATGCCCTAATCTTCAACTGATGGTAACCAGACCTCAAATCGATCTTCGAAAATACCTTGGCACCCTGAATCTGATCAAATAAGTCATCAATTCTTGGCAGTGGATATTTGTTTTTGATAGTGGCCTTGTTCAACTACCGATAATCTATACACATCCGCATAGAGCCATCTTTCTTCTTTACAAATAAAACTGGTGCACCCCAGGGCGAGACACTAGGTCTAATGAATCCCTGATCAAGCAAGTCTTGTAACTGCTCTTTCAATTCTTTCAACTCCGGCGGGGCCATACGGTATGGTGGAATAGAAATGGGCTGAGTGCCCGGAGCCAAATCAATACAGAAGTCAATATCTCTGTCGGATGGCATCTGCGGCAAATCTGCAGGAAATACTTCTGGAAACTCATGAACAACTGGTACTAAGTCCATAGAAGGAACATCCGCACTGTGATCGCGAATATAAGCCAAATAGGCTAGACACCCTTTCTCTACCATATGCCAAGCTTTCATATAAGAAATAACCCTGCTGGCAGAATGACTAGGAGTTCTTTTCCACTCTAACTGAGGTAAACCTGGCATAGCTAGGGTCACTGTCTTGGCATGACAATACAATATAGCATGATAAGGGGACAACCAATCAATACCCAAGATGACATCAAAATCTACCATATCAAGAAGTAGAATATCTATACTAGTCTCACAATTACCAATAGTAACCACACACGAACAATAGACATGATCTACTACAACAGAGTCTCCCACCGATGTAGATACACATACAGAAGCACTCAGAGAATCACAAGGCACAACCAAATATGAAGCAAAATAGGAGGACACATAGGAATAAGTAGATCCTAGATCAAATAGAACTGAAGCATCTCTATGGAAAATTGGAATAATACATGTGATCACAGCATCAGATGACTCGGCCTCAGGCCTAGCTGGAAAAGCATAAAATCGGGGCTGGGCCCCACCACTCTGAACTGCGTCCCTGGGATGACCTCTAGCTGGCTGGCCTCCACCTCTAACGGTCTGACCTCCACCTCTAATGACCTGACCTCCACCTCTAGCTGGTTGAGCAGGCGGTGAAGCGACCGGTGCCGGTATGATGGCACGAGAATCTTGCCGAGATCTGTTACTCGCCAATCTAGGGCAATACCTCCTGATGTGACGAATGTTTTCACACTCAAAATATTCATCCTGATGTCGTGGCTGCTGAAGCTGACCCAAATGGGCCGGATAACCGCTGTAGTAACTCTGGAGTGGTGATGCACTGATAGGAGCTGAATGTGCACTGAATACTAGCTACCAAAGTAAGGCATAATAGGACCGTGACTCCCTAAAGCACCGGGAGATACATGAAGTGATGAATGAAACGGTCTAGGAGGATGACCCCTACCAAAATTACCTCTGCCTACAGACGAGGCACCACTTAAACCACCGAACTGATGAGGCCTCTTATCGGACCTCTGCCCTCTCTCCTGTGCAAGAACCATCTCGATCCTCCTTGCGACATTAGCAGCTGCCTGAAAAGAAATCTCACTTCCGATCTCCTTGGCCATCTAAAGTCTGATAGGGTGAGTGAGTCCCTCAATAGACCTCCTCACTCTTTCCCCCTCCGTAGGTAGTAAAAGGAGAGCATGACGGGCCAAATCCATAAAACGGGACTCATACTAAGTAACAGTCATACTGCCCTGCTGTAGACGCTCAAATTGCTTGCAGAATTCCTCTCTTAGTGTGATAGGGAGGAACTTCTCTAAAAATAGCTGAGAGAACTACTCCCAGGTAAGTGCAGGCGATCCGACTGGTCGGGTCAATGTATAATCTCTCCACCACCTCTTGGCAAAATCTGTCATCTGAAATATAGCAAAATTAACCCCATTGGTCTCAACTATACCCATGTTCCGCAGTACCTCATGGCAACGTTCAAGATGATCCTGTGGGTCCTCAGAAGGTGTACCACTGAAGTGAACTGGAAAGAGCTTAGTAAACTTATCCAGACTCAATAAGGCCTCAAAAGACATGGCGGGCCTATCATCGGTCTGTGCCGTAATAACTGGCTGAACTACCCCAACGGGCGAGGCTGCTGAAGCCTGATTCTGGGGAGCCATATGCTCCGGAGCGGGAGTAGTGGGAGTTTGTGCTCCTCCCCCAGCCTGTGAAATGGCTGGTGCCATTGGAAATGTACCATTCTAAGCCACGCCCTCCATAAGACTCACCAAATGGACTAGAGCGTCGTGAAGCACTGGAGTAGCTATGAATCCTTCCGGGACCTGAACTGGTCCAGCTGCTACATTCTGAATTGGAACCTCCTCCTGAAGGTCCACCTGAGGTACTACAACAGGTGCAGCTGCTCGAGGTCCGGACTGAGCTCTACCTCGGCCTCTGCCTCGGCCTCTAGCACGACCTCGACCTCGACCTCTACCCCTGGTCATAGTTGCCACCGGGGGTTCTGGTCCCTGTCCGTCGGTAGAGGTATTACATGTTCTCACCACCTGCGAGATAATAAGAGTAGAATGGTTCACTCATCGATGATAGAATAAAATCGCACGACAGAATAAGAAAGAAGTGATATTGTTCCTAAACGTCATAGCCTCTGAGAGATAAGTACATACGTCTCTGTACCGATCCTTCAGACTCTACTAAGTTTGCTCGTGACTCGTGAGACCTATGTAACCTAGTGCTCTGATACCAACTGTCACGACCCGAAATTCCCTCCTTCGGTCCGTGATGGTGCCTAACATTTCACTTGCTAGGCAAGCCAACGTTAGAATAATATTATCCATTTTTAAAACAATTTTTAAATTTGTTAATAACAAAGAACAAATGCGGAAGTAAAGTCTAAAATATAGTGAATAATCCATAAAAACAACGGTGTCTAAATACCATCCCAGAATTGGTGTCACAAGTGCACGATCTTCTAGAATAATACAAATAAAGGTCTGAATAAAATAAAGCTATCTGGAAATAAACACACAGCTAAAGTAAAATAGACGGGGACTTCAGAACTGCGGATGCCATGCAGTTATACATCAAGTCTCCTCCGAGTAGCTGAAATCCGAGCAAGTCTATGGAACGTCGTTGGGACCAACTCCGAAATCTGCACAAGAAGTGCAGAGTGTAGTATCAGTACAACCGACCCCATATACTGGTAAGTGCTGAGCCTAACCTCGACGAAGTAGTGACGCGGCTGAGGCGGGTCACTTACATTACCCGTACGCAATATTAGTAACAACAACAATAATAGAAATAAATCAGGTAACTCATTTATAATAATTGAAGCCAACTCAGCAGTCATAACCAATTATCATTTCCATCAATTCTGTTGCAACGTGCAACCCGCTCTCACAATATATTCACATTCAATTCTGTTGCAGCGTGCAACCCGCTCTCACAATATATTCTTCAGTTCCGTTGCGGTGTGCAACCCGCTCCTCCAATATATTCATTTTAATCAAGTCTGTTGCGGCGTGCAACCCGATCCCCCAATATATATATATATGTATGTCGACTTTTAAATAAGTCTGTTGCGGCGTGCGGCCCGATCCTCCAATATGGACTTTTAATAAGTCTGTTGCGGCGTGCAACCCGATCCTCCAATATGGACTTTTAATAAGTCTGTTGCGGTGTGCAACCCGATCCTCCAATATATTCATTATAATTAATTCTGTTGCGGCGTACAACCCGCTCCTCCAACGTATTCATTTATCAATTCTTATAGAAGAAATTTCCCCAATAAATGCGACAATTAATATAAAATTATAAGATAACAAGCATACAATAATTATGATTTAATTATGAAACAAACAAAGGCAAATAGCAAATTATTATGAAAATCAGAGAGAAATTATGCAGTTTAATATTTAATATGCTAAATGTAAAATAACAATTAAGGCACATAATTCAAATAGCATGTAACAATTAATGCAGTAATTCAAAAATTAATATTTGACAAAGAATAGGAGAGAAATAATTATTATAATAATTAATTCATGATTTCAAATAATTTATGATTTTTTTCAAGTAACCAGGCAAACAATGAATTTGACGACGTATAGACACTCGTCACCTCGCCTATGCGCCGTTCACATGCAATTCACATAACAAATAATTTGAGGGTTCTATTCCCTCAAGTCAAGGTTAACCACGATGCTTACCTCGCTCTGCAAATTCCAATCAATTACTCGACCACAACTTTTCCTTTTAAATTTGTCTCCAAAAGTTTCAAATCTATTCATAAATAATTCACTATACTCAATACGAATAATAGGAATTAATTCCATATGAATTTACTAATTTTCCGGATAAAAATCCTAAATTCATTAAAATATTCGATAATGGGATCTACGTCTCAAATCCTTGAAAAACTCGCGAAATCCAAACACCTGTTCCGCTACAAGTTCAACCATACAAAAGTTATCCAATTCGGATATCAAATGGACCTTCAAATCTAAATTATTTTCGTTTTTGGATGATTTTAGAAAAAACTGATTTTTCTTCCATAAATTAACGGATTCATGATATAAACGAGTATGGAATCATGAAATATAATCAATATAGGATAAGGAGCACTTATCCCAATGTTTTTTCGTGAAAATCGCCCAAAAATCGCCTTACCCGAGCTCAAAAATAGAAAATAGTTGAAAATGGGTTGAAACCCCATTTCCAGAACTTAAGTTTTGTTTCTGGGATTTTTACCCTTCAAGAACGCGGTCAGTGCCTCGCATTTGCGAAGCACAAATTCCTACTGTCCAAGTTTACACTTCGCGAACGTGAGGGCTACTTCGCGAACGCGAAGCTTGCCTGGCTTGGCCTTCGTGAACGCAAAGGCAATTGTCCTGGCCAGCACCTTTCCCTTTGCGAACGCGAGGCTTCGATCGCGAACCCGAAGCTTCGCACCTCAAGCCTTCGCGAACGCGTTCTCTCTGTCGCGAACGCGAAGCACAAAATGTGCCAGCCCCAATTTGTTCTTCGCGAACGCGAAGAAGGAAACCAGAAACAAGTTTCTGCAGTTTCCTCAAGTCCAAAAATGATCCTTTAACCACCCGAAACCAACCTGAGCCCTCGGGGCTCCAAACCAAATATGCACCCAAGTCCTAAAACATCATACAAACTTGCTCGCACGATCAAATCGCCAAAATAACACTAAGAACTACGAATCGGACACCAATTCAAAGGAATTTTTCAAGAAAACTTTAAATCTTATATTTTTACAACCGGACGTCCGAATCAATTCAAATCAACTCTGATTCTCACTAAATTCGGCAGACAAGTCCTAAATATTATAATGGACCTATACCGGGCTCCAAAACTAAAATACAAACCCGAGGTCATTAAATCCAACACAGTAATTTCTTAGAAATCATTAAGCTTTCAAGCTTTTAATCTTTCATCAAAATTCCATATCTTAGGCTAGGGACCTCGGAATTCGATTCCGGGCATACGCCCAAGTCCCAAATTATGACACGGACCTACCGGAATTATCAAAATACTGATCCGGGTCCGTTTGCTCAAAATGTTGACCAAAGTCAACTTAGTTGAGTTTTAAAGCTCTATTTCACATTTTAAACCATTTTTCACATAAAAACTTTTTGGAAAATTGTACGGACTGTGCACGCAAGTCGAGAAATGATAAATGGTGCTTTTTGAGGTTTTAGAACATATAACTACTTATTAAATTTAAAGATGACATTTTGGGTCATCACAACTTGCTGGGACAAATTGAAGGGTTACATGACAAATCTAGATTTACATGACAAAATCTCAACTTGCAAATGAGTAATCAGATTTACCATGACAAATCCAACATACCAGCACCAAATCGAGAAGATCGTCATAATTTTCTCTCTTATATAAGAAGGGATTTACCAATCAGAAAGGGCATCGCAGTGGAGAGAAAGCTTAGAGCTAAAAGTCTGAATCCAAATTCTTAATAAGCTTCTCTATTTTATTTCTTTCACTAGTATCGAGTTATCTTTTCTTTTAAATTATAATAGTGGTTTAGTTGTTGTTTCTAAATAAATTTCAGTGTAGGAAATTACTCTAGTTCCTATTTTTAATTAAATAGGGAGAATTATTCTTCTGGAATATTTCTTTCTATTTTATTATTTAATTGACAAGAATATTTTCATTGTTAGTACTAATACCAGTATGGAGTAACTTTTCTTGTGTTGGGAGAAAGACGGATCTTAATATTTCTATATAATAGTAGATATTATTTCTCAAATTCACATGCTTGAGCTAAAACTTTTTATTTAACTTTTATCTGCTTTTACAGTTAGACGTTATTTGATTTATTAATATCTACCTATCTTGTACTAAATATTAACTATTTATTAATTCTGTAATCGAGAGAGGCAGAAGAAATAATATAGTTAATTGTAGTATTGATAGATGTTAATAATTATTCAGTAACATCTATCTCTTCTATGTTATAATTAAGTTTACAATTATTTGTATTCGAAAGAGGCGAATAGTGTAATAATCAGTTATAACAAGTAGGGTAACCGAAAGGGACTTACTAACAAAAGCATTTTTTAGTTCAATCATATATTTCTGGTTCTTTAGTATTACTATTTTGAAGATTAATTTGTATAACCGAGAGGAGTGTAATTAATTACTCAACCTGAGTAATAATATATATTTGTAATCGTGAGAGGTATTTATACATTTTTGAGAAATAGAAATTGAAGAATAATAATTCTACTATATAATAGAAATATTAAGTGAAGTCAAGATCCCAATACCTTTTTATTATATTTGTGAAAAACAAAATATTTTCTATTGCTCTATTCATGCATTTTTAGTTAGTTAATTCACAACTCAACTCTTTCTGATTTTCTCAAATAGTAATTAAAACAAAAAATGTTTGTAGAATAGATAAACCAATTTGTGTGGGTTTGACATCTTTCTATACTATTATTTGACAGAGTACAAGTTTGAATTTTATATACGTTAGACACTCATCAAGTATGTAGGGGCAGCGATTAGTAGTAAGTCTCAGAGGAGACGAGGTCAGTCAGCATTAAAGGCAGAGGGCAATTTATACAGGCCTTAGGAGACGCAATATTCTCAGAGTACTCAATTGAGAACATGTCAAGGATCAAGGCCACAAGGAGTGCAAGATCAAGAGAGTGTTGGATAAATGAAACCACCTTGATGTGAGCAGTGCAAAAGAGACACCAGGGACCGTGCTTATGAGGTACGGATTCTTGTTTCAGATGTGGCACCCCAGGTCATATGGCATGGAATTGTCTGACATTGATTATGAGGGTAGGAGTCATTCGGGACACCCTATGGGTTCAGTACCTTCGTTTCAGCAGATTAGGAGTGTTTAAGATGGTAAGAAGGTCATGTTATGAGGTATTTGAATCATATAATAGTTATATGTTAAATTTTTAAGTCAAGCAAGTTCTAAAATAAAAGTCGGCAAAAATTATCACGTTACATTTATAAGTTTACTGAAATTTAGGTCTAATATCTCCGAGCTTTTCTCCCAATATACTTGGAGTTAGGGGATGATCCACATACCAAATTGAAGTTCTACAAGTCTAGTTTTGTCACGACCCAAAATCGCACCTGTCGTGATGGAGCCTATCTCAATACTAGGCAAGCCGACAATCTCAATAAACCACCAGATCTTTTAAGTTTAAAAAAACATAGTAATTAAATTCAGTGGAAGAAATCTCACAAATACAAATATAAACACTCCCAAAACCCGGTGTCACTGAGTACATGAGCATTTAAATATGAATACAAAGTCTGACTGATAAAAACACTGTCTGAAAGTATAGAACAGTACAATAACTAAACGAAAGAGAGACAAGGTCAGCGTAAGCCAAGCAGCTACCTTGATAGTCTCCAACTGGTAACACACTAAGGTCTAACAGTTGCCATGTCCGGAAGAACCTAGATCTGTACATGAGGTGCAGAGTGTAGTATGAGTACAACCAACTCAACAAGTAACAAGACTAACTGCTGGGCTGAAAGTAGTGACGAGCTCCGCAGGTACAGTCCAGTATAAATAACAGTGCAGAAATGTAGGCATGCTTTTAAGTTGAACAGTTTAACTCAGTACAAGTGAAATAGATCAATACTGCATGATATGAGGAATATGACATCTCAATGGAAAGACCTCATATAATACTGGTCACAAATCATTCGGTCACTCGATACTGTTTATGGCCAATCCAGCCTAGGGATATTCCATCCCATATATATATACACATCGACTATCAGTCAGTCACTTAGTATCGTATAAGGCCAATCCAGCTCCGGGGTAATTTATCCCCAAATGTAAATGATACGGACAAGATCCATGTCCAGGAAAATTCATCAAATATAAATAAGTAAGGCAAGTCCATGCCCTGGGAAGTCCATACCGAATATATAATCATCTACGCTCACTGGGGGTGTGTACAGACTCCGGAGGGGCTCCTTCAGCCCAAGCGTGATATAAAGCCGATATGGCCTACTGCAGGCGCGCAGTCCCGATCAGTATAATAATAAAGCCTATAAGGCCTACTGCAGGCGGGCAACCCCAATCCATATAATAGTAAAGCCTATAAGGCCTGCTGCAGGCGGGCAGCCCCAATCCATATAATATTGATAATATATATAAAGCCAATATGGCTAGCTGCGGCGCGCAGCTCGATCCCATAAATATCCTCACAATGGATGATTATGACTAAGTGTGAAATGTATATTTTTAAAACAATTAATTTAACAGCAGCACGACCCCATGGGTCCCAAAATATCGGCACGTAGACTAAACATGATCTTTAATAAGAGCCTCAACTCAATTTCTCTAATACGTGAAAAATGTTCATATAATAACATGATTCTTTAATTTTACAACTTCACAGGATTTATTCAAGTCACAATTTCTATGGTGCACGTCCACACGCTCATCACTTATCATGTCTGCACCTCCAAACAATTTATATAACACCAAATTCGGGGATTCATACCCTCAGAACCAAGTTTAGAAATATTACTTACCTCGAACAAGGCGAATCCAATGTCGAGCAAACTAAACAATGCTCCAGAAATTCCATTATGCGCGTATCAACTTCTGAACGCCTTCATATCTCCTCAACTCCACGCCAAATAACTCGAAACTAGTCACAATTAGTTCGATTCAGTCAATACAAATCATTTGAATTAATTCCATATGAAAATACTAATTTTCCAACAAAATCCAAAATTTAACTCAAAAATCGCCTGTGGGGCCCACGTCTCAGAATTCGACGAACTCACAAATTCGACAACCCATTCAATTACGAGTTCAACCATACTAATTTCACACAAATCCGACTTCGAATCAGTATTCAAAACTCAAAAAATTGTTTTATGAAATTATAGAAATTTCCTTTGATTTCTCTTGAAAATTCGATAATCATACACCAAAATGAAGATTAATCCATGAAATTTAATGACAAGTGAGTCAAGAACACTTACCCCAAGTTGTGTGGAATATTTCCTCTCCAAAATCGCCCAAACCGAGCTCCAAAATCCGAAAATGGCTAAAAATAGTGAAATCCCGAACTTAAAAGGGTTCTGCCCAGCGTTTCTGCATTTGCGGACAAGACATCTGCGACCTTCGCTTTTGCGGGAAAAGGCTCGCATTTGCGAGACAGGCCGCTTCTGCGATGGCCATGGTCGCATCTGCGATCGTGCTTCTACGCTTGAAGATCCGCTTTTGCGATGCCTCCCCAGCCAGCACTCCCTTGCTTCTGCGACTGCTTTGTCGCTTCTGCGACCATCGCACCTGCGAAACCCAGTCGTAGGTGCGATCACACCAGAACCAGCAGCCAACACCAGCCTTAGCCAAAACTTCCAAATTACTCTGAACCTCTTCTGAAACTCACCCGAGGCCACCTGGACCTCAACCAAACATACCATCAAGTCTCAAAACATCATACGAACTTAGTCGAACCCTCAAATAACCTCAAACAACACTAAACACATGAATCACACATAGATTCAAGCCTAATGAACTTTGGAACTTCCAATTTCTACAAACGACGACGGAACCTAACAAATGACGTCCGATTGACCTCAAATTTTGCACACAGCTCATAAATGACATAACGAACCTATTCAAATTTCCAAAATCAGATTCTGGCCCCGATATCAAAAATTCAACCCTCAATCAAACTTCCCAAAAAGTCGACTTTCGCCATTTCAAGCCTAATTCCACTACGGACCTCAAAATAATTTTTCGGACGCTCTCCTAAGTCCAAAATCACCATACGGAGCTATTAGAATCATCAGAATTTAAATCTGAGGTCGTTTACACATAAGTCAATATCCGGTCAACTTTTCTAACTTAAATTTTTAATTATGAGACTAAGTGTCTCATTTCACTCCGAAATCCTTTCGGGCCCGAACCAACTAACCCGGTAAGTCATAAAACAACTGTAAAGCATAAATTGAGCAATAAATGAGGGAACAGGGCTGTAATACTCAAAACGACCGGTCGGTCATTACATTCTCCCCTACTTAAACATACGTTCGTCCTCGAATGCACCAAGAGTTGTTCCTAAGCCTTTAAATCATTGTTCCACCTTACCATGCACATACCTGGGGGTGATCCCACACCACCTTATTCCACATAGGCCTGACAACACAATATAATTGAGGATCATTAATTCAACCTTAGCCCATAAACTTAGAACCCAAATTTCCAACATCCAGAATTCTTTTCAAGACACGAATCTCACATCTACATATTGTATAAGTTTGAACAAGCTGTATCAAGACATAACCATAAACCCAAATATGTTAACGTAACATACTACACAACTCACATGCTCGCAGCACTATTCACGATCATATGTAACTACTCAAACCAACCTGGTATTGGTATTAAACCCCATATCAAACAAAATCTTGTTCCAAAACCTTCATACACTGCTGAAAATGAAAGACATATGCGGAATCTCATAACCCTTTATTAGATCAATAAGTCATGGAGCTCTCTCGCCCTAACGAGAACCATAATCATTTTCTAAGCCGGCTTTCAGTCTCATCCTCTCAAATATACCGTAATCAAACTTGATAGTACCCATTCTAGGTCCAATGACCATATATTATTAAACACAACTATCCCACAGACATGCCACACCAATATAACTCCAGCCACAATTGCGCAATCCATGTACCCAAAAATGGAAAATGTCTCAATGAAGAGAACCGTATTGCAAGTTCAACAAGCACCACCACAACTGCAATGCTATAAGCTCATCATATATAGTAGAACCAAGACACACGAATCTAACAATGGTAACCAGCTATTCGAGAACTCACATTAACATCAACCGCACGGATAACTCACGTGCTATAGTATCAATATCTGGACCTGCACAGACAACTCACGTGCCAATAATATCAATATCTAGACCCGCACGGACAACTCACATGCCAATAATATCAGTATATGGATCCGCATGGACAACTCACATGCCAATATCATAATCCGCCTGGCATGGTCACAAGCCTCCAACCCAAGCATACCATACAGGAGCAATCAAATAAGTACACATGTATATGATAAATGAAATAAGATTCACATGCTCCTGGACTGGTATAAATAACACGCCATAGGGTAGGCATGTGCAAAGTATGCTATCACAACTCAAATCGGTAAGTTAACGCAAAATTAGTAACTACCCGATTTATTCAAGGAATCAACCTCTTTGAAACCTCAAGTATAGCCCAGATAGTTCTCAAAAAAGGTGCGAATACGAGAAATGTTATAACTTTACGCTTAACAGTCAACTCTAGGCATATCTTTGCCTAAGCATTCTTCCGAGTATGAATACTTGCCCTGATACCCGCACATGGCTCAAACCTCACATATATACACACTCGTAGCATGGAGCTATCACAAATAATTAATGCAATTAGTGCCTCCATTGAGTTTAAATAAACTACTCACCTCAAACAGGCCGCAACCCTGAAACAATTTGCTTCTGAGAACTCCCAGTCCCCCAAATTCATAGAACACATAAACCACTGTAACTGATCATAACTCCAACTCTCGAATGACTATCACATCCTTCATGCATGATCATTCCACTAGGAATACTTCCATAATTCTTCTGTGCCACATAGGAATAATTTGATTATCAACAGTCTATCAACCAGGCGAGTACCACAATACCAATGAACATCCGTAAGTCAAAACACAATGCGCCTTTTGAAATGCGCACCCTTCGCAGGGATTACCGAGCAGTTATAACATTCATCTAAATATCTGAAACTTACCATTCTGTCCAAAATTCGTGATCTTCCTTTCAAGAATAAACTGCCACCTTGTACATGTAAATCTAAATCCCGCACAACACACTACATCTATCATGTGAAAAGCACGAGAATCTCATTATAAACTCTGAGTCACCAGCAAATTACATACCCTATTAGTTAGAAACCTTTCTCTTGCTTCTTTCCAGGAGGAAATCACAATACACAACACGTTCCCCACACCGGTAGAAAATATCCTGCTCAAACCATGGTAGAAACCATCAAGAACACTTTGAAATCCACTTGCACATAACCAAGCTATCCGAACTGAATTCCTCTAACTCGACCAAGCAACACAGGTTGCCAAATCCGAGAGTATTGCCACAAAATATCTGTAAAGTCTCACCACATCACAATTACCCAAATGAACCGAGCATACCATTACCATACCGGTCTATCCTACTACCCAGTTGTCCTATTTACTTCGAGTTTCTTCTGAATTACCCTCAAGTTGACACTTCTCTTTGTCAAAACACCACGATCCTTGCTCAAATCTCACCACCAGAGATCCCAACATAAACCACACTACCCTAAGGCTCGTAAGTTGTTTTATTCCCTCCTAAGAACCACAAAAGTACCACAACCGAGACACCCACTCTGAAAAGACCTTATGTGAATTTAAAATTGTTTCTCTTTCCTTTCTTATACTGAAAGGTAGAATCCATAGTCATACAGAATTACCACAGGTCCTGACACCATCCAATGTAATAACCGATTCTAGCGATATACGAATTCAAAAAAATTTGAATTGCCACATATACATTTTAAATCCATTAGAACCTTTATGAGAGTCACCCACTTTGCTCAAATCTAAATTCCACCGCCCAAACGGGCTGAAAGACACGTGCCCCATTAGCACAATAACACTCAAAGAGGTAACCTTGCCTTAACACCACCGATCCAATTCATACTCCATGCGCGCTAAATCATTCACAAATAACAACTCACTCATCCCATGATTTTCATATACTCATAAGGCGCAATATAACCCGTATCCAAGAATTTTCTTACCCGAGTTATCCTCGATTTCCACCTCTGCAAGTCATAACTAACCCACAAGTATGCCTTAGACCAAAACTAAAATTTAACATATATCCATAAAATTTAATTGTCAATAGCAGGCTCCCCCACTTGGCTCAAAGCCACAGAACAAAACACTCTATAACTCACAATACCCATACTTTATTACCGCCATAATACTATAGTCAGTTCTACGAAAAATCTTCTCAAGCTTATGCAACACCCACCATAAAATACCTCAATTATCCGTTAAGTTCGCATTTATTCTCGTAACAGTCAAGTCAACTTTCTCAACCACATTCAAATTCAAATCTCAACACATATGTCCCGCTGGTATAAAAGGAACTCTCCACTCCACATTATAAGGAACACACCTACGTAGATTACTCCGCAGGGGATAACCCACCTGCTTAGCCTCAAATTGGCATCTTATTATACCCTTTCGTAGTCACAATTAATGCAATTACTTAATCTTTCTGAGTCCAAACTCATTAACAAGACATGAGAATTTAATTTGTCCCAAAATTTAACAACTTGAAAGATCCTTCAACACATTCATTCTCGAGACTATACGTCAAATCAAGACAGACACCAAGCACCCAATGCTACTCATCAAAAGGAAAACACGTCTCGTCACATTCAAACCACCTTAACACATCCGCAATCACATCATATATACCCATTTAACCGCTCATCGAGCCATAAATTCCACTCATAGGGACACTACCGAAAATATGAGTCCAAATGTACAAGTTCACATAACTGAAGCTACCGAGCTTAAGTTGCAGTCTAACCCTGGCCTCAAGTCCTCTAGACTGGCCCATCACCAAAACACAGAATACATAATACGAATCTCGTTCATGGAATCACAAGTCGGTGACGCACAACTGATACGGAGCGTTCACATGCGCACACAAATGCGTGGAAGGAATTCAAAGAGTTATGTTTTAAGCTAAATCAATTTCGCACGATAGAATACAAGAAAGTGGAATTTTCCTAAGGGTTCTGCAGCCTCTCGAAGATAAGTACAGACGTCTATGTACCAATCCGCAAGACTCTACTAAACTTGCTCATGACTGGTGAGACCTATGTAACCTAGAGCTCTGATACCAACTTGTCACGATCCAAAATCTCACCTGTCGTGATGGCGCCTATCTTAATACTAGGCAAGCTGATAATCTAAATAAACCACCATATCTTTTAAGTTTAAAAAACATAATAATTAAATTCAGCGGAAGAAATCTCACAAATACAAATATAAACACTCTCAAAACTCGGTGTCACTGAGTACATGAGCATCTAATATGAATACAAAGTCTGACTGATAAAAACACTATCTGACAGTATAGAACAATACAATAACTGAAGGAAAGAGAGACAAGGTCAGCGGATGCCAAGCAACTACCTTGATAGTCTCCAACTGGTAACACGCTGAGTTCTAACAGTCGCCGTGTCCGGAAGAACCAGGATCTGCACATGAGGTGAAGAGTGTAGTATGAGTACAACCAACTCAATAAGTAACAAGACTAACCGCTGGGCTGAAAGTAGTGACGAGCTTCGCAGGTACAGTCCAGTATAAATAATGGTACAGAAATGTAGGCATGCTTTCAAGTTCAACAGTTTAACTCAGTACAAGTGAAATAGATCAATACTGCATGATATGAGGAATATGACATCTCAGTGGAAAGACCTCATGTAATATTGGTCACAAATCATTCGGTCACTCGGTACTGTTTATTGCCAATCCGACCCAGGGATATTCCATCCCGTATATATATATATACACATCGACTGACAGTCAGTCACTAACTACCGTATAAGGCCAATCCAACCTTGGGGTAATTTATCCCCAAATGTAAATGATACGGACAAGATCCATGTCCAGGGAAATTCATCACAATATAAATAATTAAGGCAAGTCCATGCCCTCAGAAGTCCATCCCGAATATATAATCATCTACGCTCACTAGGGGTGTGTACAGACTCCGGAGGGGCTCCTTCAACCCAAGCGTGATATAAAGTCGATATGGCCTACTGTAGGCGCATAGTCCCGATCCGTATAATAATAAAGCCTATAAGGCCTACTGTAGGCAGGCAGCCCCAATCCATATGATAGTAAAGCCTATAAGGCCTGCTGCAGGTGGGCAGTCCCGACCCATATAGTAATAATAATATATATAAAGCCAATATGACCTGTTGTGCCCCGCAGCTCGATCCCATAAATATCCTCACAATGGATGATTATGACTAAGTGTGAAATGTACATTTTTAAAACAATTAATTTAATAGCAACATGACCCCATGGGTCCCAAAATATCGGCACGTAGCCTAAACATGATCTTTAATAAAAGCCTCAGCTTAATTTCTCTAACACGTGGAAAATGTTCAGATAATAACATGATTCTTTAATTTTACAACTTCACAAGATTTATTCAAGTCATAATTTCTATGGTGCACGTCCACACGCTCATCACCTATCGTGTGCGTCACCTCCAAACAATTTATATTACACCAAATTCGGGGATTCATACCCTCGGAACCAAGTTTAGAAATGTTACTCACCTCGAACAAGACAAATCCAATATCGAGCAAGCTAAACAATGCTCCAGAAATTCCATTCTGCACATATCAACTTCTGAACGCCTTCATATCTCCTCAATTCCACGCCAAATTACCCAAAACTAGTCACAATTAGTTCGATTCGGTCAATACAAATCATTTGAATTAATTCCATATGAAAATACTAATTTTCCAACAAAATCCGAAATTTAACTCAAAAATTGCATGTAGGGCCCACATCTCAGAATCTGCCGAAACTCACAAAATCCGACAACCCATTCAATTACGAGTTCAATCATACTAATTTCACTCAAATCCGATTCTGAATCGGTATTCAAAACTCAAAAATTTGTTTTATGAAATTATAGAAATTTCCTTTGGTTTATCTTGAAAATTCGATAATCATACGCCACAAATGAAGATTAATCCATGAAATATAATCACAAGTGAGTGAAGAACACTTACCCCAAGTTGTGTGGAAATATTCCTCTCTAAAATCGCCCAAAATGAGCTTCAAAATCCGAAAATGGCTAAAAATAGCGAAACCCCGAACATAAAAGGGGTTCTGCCCAGCGTTTCCGCATTTGCGGACAAGAGGTCACATCTGCGACCTTCGCTTTTGCGGGAAAAGGCTCGCATTTGCGAGGCATGCCGCTTCTGCGATGGCTATGGTCGCATCTGCGACCGCACTTCTGCGCCTGAAGATCCACTTCTGCGATGCCTCCCCATCCAGTACTCCCTCGCTTCTGCGACTGCTTTTTTGCTTCTGCGACCATCGCACCTGCGCAACCCAGCCGCAGGTGCGATCACACCAGAACCAGCAGCCAATACCAACCTTAGCCAAAACTTACAAAATGCTCTGAACCTCTTTCGAAACTCACCCGAGGCCCCCGGACCTCAACCAAACATACCATCAAGTCCCAAAACATCATACAAACTTAGTCGAACCCTCAAATTACCTCAAACAACACTAAACACACGAATCACACATAAATTTAAGCCTAATAAACTTTGGAACTTCCAATTTCTACAAACGATGACGGAACCTATCAAATGACGTCTGATTGACCTCAATTTTGCACACAGCTCATAAATGACATAACAGACCTATTCAAATTTTCAGAATCGGATTCCGACCCCGATATTAAAAAGTCAACCCTCGATCAAACTTCTCAAAAATTCGACTTTTGCCATTTCAAGCCTAATTCCACTACAGACCTCCAAATAATTTTTCGGACGCGCTCCTAAGTCCAAAATTACCATACGGAGCTATTGGAATCATCAGAATTTAAATCTGAGGTCGTTTACACATAATTCAACATCCGGTTAATTTTTTCAATTTAAAATTTTAATTATGAGACTAAGTGTCTTATTTCTCTTCGCAATCCTTTCGGGCCCGAACCAACTAACCCCGTAAGTCATTAAACAACTGTCAAGCATAACTTGAGCAGTAATGAGGGAACGGGGCTGTAATACTCAAAACGACCGGCCGAGTCGTTACAAGTTTCCAATGCATTAAATAGTTCATCGATACAACATTGGAGTATAGAAATATTAATATTTTTGTGAGACTGCGCAAACTGCTCTATTGGGACCCACATAGGTGATGGAAAGTTTGATCTTTCTATTAAAGCGATGCAGAGCTTTACCCACCCCATATTTTGCTCAAAACTGAACCCTAAGCTCATAAAAATCTCCCAACACATTATCCTACCATTCAAGTAAAGTTCTATAAGAAATCAAAGTGGTTTTTCCCATGGAAATGATACAAATGTAAGAGAAAACTTGTTCTTCCCTTTTTGTGGTGAGATTGAAGTTACTTCAAGTTGAAGCAAGGTATAAGGGGGATGATTTCTTGCATACATGGTAAGACTCACCCTCTCCTACATTTATAAGAGTTTAATCAATTCTTTGAATTGTTTTGTGATTAAGAACGCATGAGATAAAGGTCGGGAATAGTATTTAAACTGTTGTATTGTAGTGGACTATTTTGAAGCCATGTTTGTGATGTGTTATGGCTGATAATAAGTGGAATAGATTGGATATAATGTGGTTAATGTTGTTCATGTATTTTTTTTTTGTTAAGGGCTTGAGGAAAGTAGAGAGAAGTAGGGGAGGTGCTGTCTGATTTTGTATAAGCAAGCTTGTCGCTCGTCATCTATCTATATGTTCTTAATATTTATAAAAGCTATGTTTTCATCTTGTAGACCAGCGTATTAGTGAGTCTCTTATGGTATCCTGAAGATCAGCTACGATTGAGGTATGTAACGTCTTTCTCCTTCTTTCGTCAAAATGTTTAAGTCACGTCACCCTTATAAGAGATTAAAGGGGACAAGTTCTTGCGTATGCTCTTTGTCGACGGATTAAGGTCGTCTATAAGTTCATTACGTTAATATAGATAGGTTTTAAGTTGTCCGTAGTTATCCTTCATGAATATTCCCTAAAAATTAGTAGAGCTCTGGGAAACTTCTATTGTATATAAGATAAGAAGTGTAATCTTCGATTGATTGTTACCTATAAACGTCTTAACGAGCTAGAGGTCTTACACAGTCGATAGAATGAATTAATCACTAGAAACAGATCATGATAGTTAAATAAAGATATCCATAACCTCCCTAATGTTAGGGACACCGGAATATAAGTTAAGAAAGGTAATAAGCTGCCTAAATATGAGTCCCCATGTAGATTAAAGATTTCGGACAAATAAGCTAACCGGCGAATGGTAACATGAAAGTAGAAGAAGATAAAGTTATATAAGTTATAGAATTAGATTGTAATAGGGCCACGCGATAGTCGTACACATCTTAGTATAGACATGAACTTCCTAAAACTAAGGGAAATAGGATATGAGTAATGAACGTAAGAAGCGGTTTAAAGGAAACGAGTTAACAAATACGAATCATGAGTTACTTAGAGTACTGGATGAGTTTATTTTTTTATAAGTAAGAGTGCCTAGCTTAAAGATTATTGATTGTTGAACGTTATTTTATGTTGCATATACATAAGCGTGGTCCCTATGGACGGTCACTAGTGAACACATAGGTGCATAGTAAGGGTGGTTATGGATGGCCAGGATCATGCATAGCCAAACCCGATATGTGAACTGTACAGACGGTCTACTTAGCTACGTGTACATGCCACCAAAATCTTATGGTTGTAGTGTGCCTTATGGACGCTCTGTGTTACTACGCATAAGAGCTACTTTATGTTCAGTTTGTATGAATAGACAATGATGTAGTAAAAGATCAGAAATCTAGTTATTAGAGATAGTTTAGAGTACTATGAAAATATAAGTTGTGTAGTTAGATAGAGGGACCAGGTGGTCCAAGAAAATGTGATCTAGTAAGCCGATCGAGAGTATGTGGTAAGTCCACTCTTGTTCTTATCTTTCAGTATAGATTCTACTGTATTCATTCACATTCTTTAGTTTCCGAGTTTATATATATAATTTTCTACTTACATACTTTGTACATTTTGTTGTACTAATGTCTCATTGCTGGGGCGCTGCATTTCATGCTTGCAGATACAGGTAATCAGTTTGATGAGCCCTCACAGTAGACGGGATTGATATTCAATAGAGGATCGATAAGAATCCATTTCATTCAGAGTGCAGTCGAGTTGAAAAGTCATGGTATCTGAGTTTTTGTAACGACCCGGTCGGTCGTTTAGAGAGTCTTGGCCCCAAACCCCTATTTATTGCTCCTTCTATTTCATTCTATGGTTACATGATGTCACGACCCAAAATCTCACCTGTAGTGATGGCGCCTATCTCAATACTAGGCAAGCCGGCAATCCTTATGAAACACAATATCATTTAAGTTTGAAAATACAATACTTGAATTCAATAGAAAACCTCACAATTTCGGATACAAAACACTCCCAAAACTCGGTGTCACTGAGTACATGAGCATTTATGCATTACAAGTCTACACAACACGGTCTATAATAGTCTGAGACCAAAAATAGTAAAATGAGATAGGGAAGGAAAGACAAGTTCTGCGAAATATGGCAGCTGCATCTGAATCTCCGGAAAATCAACTGTGCGAAAGAATCAATACCTACTGTGTCCGAGATCACCTGGATCTGCATACGAAGTGCAGGATGTAGTATGAGTACAACCAACTCAGTAAGTAACAATAATAAATAAGAACTGAAAGTAGCGACGAGCTTCACAGCTAAGTCCAAATACAGTAATTAAGGGTAGGCATGCTCTCAAGTTCAATATTTAAAATTCCACAGTAATTTCATATCAACTTCGACTAAAACAGAAGATAATGTCTTTCAGAAATTTCCAAAAAAATAGTGATATGACATCTGAAATGCAGCAATAATGAAATCAATGCATCCTCTCAGAGTAACATTCACTCAGTCCTCCCATTCACTCCAACCTCACAGTCACTCTTTCCTCATAGTCACTCATTCCTCTCAATCACTCAGCACTCGGCACTTGCACTCAGTAGGTACCTGCGCTCACTGGGGGTGTATACAGACTCCGGAGGGGATCCTTCAGCCCAAGCGCTATAACAAGCTAATCATGGCATAAATCAATGAAATATGCTATGGCATGCAGCCCGATCCCATAAATATCCTCACAATTAGGCCCTCGGCCTCACTCAGTCATCAACCTCTCCAGTCTCTCGGGCTCTCAGAAATCATGATAAGCAGCCCAACAGCAATGATATGATGCATCAATAATGAATAAGAGAGACCGAGATGTAATATGCGAGTAAAAATCATGACTGAGTATGAAACAATAATTTAGCAGATAATTCAACATATACACGACTTCTATGGATCCCAACAATGTCAACACATAGTTTAAACATGATTTATAGATTAATTTCGTTAAATACGTGGAAAAATGTACGGATGTCAACAGATTATTCAACTACACAGTTCCATGGAATTGACCAAGTCACAATTCCTACGGTGCACGTCCACACGCCCGCCACCTAGCATGTGCGTCACCTCATAACCAGTCACATAACACATAATCCGGAGTTTCATACGCTCACGACCAAATTTAGAACTGTTACTTACCTCAAACCATGTAATTCTTTATTCTGCAATGCCTTTGCCTCTCGAATCGACCTCCAAACGCCTCGAATCTAGCCACAAATAATTCGATTCAGTCAATAAAAATTATAGGAATTAATTTCATATTAAAATACAAATTTTCCATCAAAATCCGAAATTTCAGTCAAAAATCACCCATGGGGCCCACATCTCGGAACCTGACAAAACTCACAAAATCCGACAACCCATTCAATTATAAGTCCAACCATACTAGTTTCACTCAAATCCGACTTCGAATCGACATTCAAATCTCAAAGATTCATTTTAGGAAATTTCTACAATTTCCCCCAAATTTTCATCTCCAAATCCTGATTAAATGATGAAAACAATAAAATATTCATGTATGTTAACCAAATCCGAGTTAGAATCACTTATCCCAATGAATTTCTTGAAAATCCCATGAAATATCGCCACAACCCGAGCTCCCAGAGTCCAAAAATGGGTAAAAACGGCCAACCCCCGAATTTAAATGTTCTGTCCAAGGATTTTCGCACCTGCAACTAACTTAGCCATTTCTGCAGTCAAGCAATCGCTTCTGCGACATCAGCCTCAACCCATGCCTTGTCGCTTCTGCGACTGCTCGCTTCTGCGACCTCGGCCTCAACCTACGCCTGGTCACTTCTTCGGACCATCTGCTCGCTTCTGCGACCTCGGCCTCAACCCATGCCTGGTCGCTTCTTCGGACCATCTGTTCGCTTCTGCGACCTCGGCCTCAACCTATGCCTGGTCGCTTTTTCGGACCATCTGCTCGCTTCTGCGACCTCGGCCTCAACCCATGCCTAGTCGCTTCTTCGGACCATCTGCTCGCTTTTGCGACCTCGGCCTCAACCCATGCCTGGTCGCGACCTCGGCCTCAACCCAAACCTGCGAGCTATATTCTGCAGGTGCGATTGTACCAGAAGGCTAAAATTTCCAGCAGCTGTTTAAGTCCAAATTTCAATCTGTTAGCCACTGAGGCCCCCGAGACCTCAACTAAATACACCAACAAGTCCTCAAACATCATACGAACTTAGTCGAAACCTCAAATCACATGCTAAAACCACGAATCATATCCCAATTCAAGCTTAATGAAACTAAGATTTTTCAACTTCTACATTCGATGCCGAAACCTATCAAATCAAGTCCGATTGTCCTCAAATTTTGCACACAAGTCATAAATGACATAACGGACCTATTCCAATTTCCAGAATCGGATTCCGACCCCGATATCAGAAAGTCAACTCCCCGGTCTAACTTTCAAACTTAAATTTCTATTTTAGCGATTTCAAACCTATTTTAACTACAGACTTCCAAACAATTTTTTGGACACGCTCCTAAGTCCAAAATTACCATACGGAGCTATTGGAATCCTTAAAATTCTATTCCGGGGTCGTTTACACATAAGTGAACATCCGTTCAACCTTTTCAACTTAAGTTTCCATCTTGGAGACAGTGTCATATAACAACTGTAAAGCATAATTTGAGCAGTAAATGAGGGAATATGGTTGTATAGTCAAAACGACCGGCCGCGTCATTACGTTCTCCCCCACTTAAACTTATGTTCGTCCTTGAACGTGCCAAGAGTTATTTCCAAGCCATCAACTCACTATTCCATATTACCACGCACGTACCCGGGGGTGATCCCTCGTCACCCTATTCCATATATGTGTGACAACATGACATAAATGAAGATCATTAATTTAACCTTGGCCCGTAAACCTTGGAATTCAATTTCCAACATTTAGAATTTTATTTCAAGACCCGACTCTCACATCTACACATTGTATAAGTCCGAACAAACTGTATCAAGCCATAGCCATAACTCAAGATATAATCATATGATATATCACACAACTCGCATACTCGCAATACTATTTTCGATCTCGGTAACTACTCCAAACCAACAGAGTACTATATTAAACCCCACATTACACATAACCTCGTTCCAAAACTTTCGTGCATTGTTGATAATAAAAGAAACACGCGAAATCTCATAACCCCTTATCAGATGAACAAGTCATGGAGTTCTCTCGCCCCAACCAGAATTTCTAAGTCGACTTTCAATGTCATCCTCCCAAATATACCATAATCAAACCTGATAGTACCCATTCTAGGTCCAATGACCATATATTATTAAACACAACTATCCCACAGATATGCCACACTAATCTAATTCAAGCCGCAAGCTGCACAATTCGTGTACCTAAAAATGAAAAATATTTCAAAGAAGAGAACCGTTTTGCAAGTTCAACAAGCACTACTACAACCGAAATGCTATGCGCTCATCATACATGGTAAAACCAAGACACACGAATCTAATAACGGTAACCAGCTCTTTTTGAGCTCACATTAAGATCAACCCGCACGGCATGGTCACAAGCCTCCAGTCCAAGCATATCATATAGGAGAAATCCAACAAGTGCACATATATATGGTAATTGAAATAAGACTCTTATGCTCCTGGACTGGAATAAATAACACGCCATAGAGTAGGCATGTGCAAAGTGTTATATCACAACTCAATTCAGCATGTTAACGTAGAAATAGTAACTACCAAGTTTATTTAGGGAATTAGCCTCTTTGTAACCTCAGGTATAGCCCAGGTAGTTCTCAACAAAGGTACGGATACGAGAAACGTTGTAACTTTATGCTTAACAGTCAATTCTAGCCATATAATAGCCTAGGCATTATTCCGAGCATGAATAATTGCTATGGTGCTCGCACATGGGCTCAAACCCCATACATATGTGCACTCATAGCACGTAGCTATCATAAATAATTAATGCATCTTGTGCCTCCACTAAGTTTAAATAAAACACTCACCTCAAACAGGCCACAACCCTGAAACAATATACTTCCGAGAACTCCCAGTCTCCAAATTCATAGAACATATGAACCACCATGACTGATCCCAACTCCAGCACTTGAATAACTGACACATTTTTTTTTATGCACGATCATCCCACGAGGAATACTTTCATAATTCTTCCGTGCCACATAGAAATAATTTGAATATTAGTAGTCTATCAACCAGGTGAGTACCGTAATACCAATGAACATCCGTAAATCAAAACACAATGCGCCTTTTGAAATACGCACCCTTCTCAGGGATTATCGGGCAGTTATAACATGCATCTAAATATATAAAACTGACCATTTTGTCCAGAATTCATGACCTTCTCTTCAAGAATGAACTGCCACCTTGTACATGTAAATCTTAATCCCGCACAACACACCATATATATCATGCCATCATGTGACAAGCACAAGAATCTCATTATCAACTTTGAGTCACCAACAATTTACATACCCGGTTTGTTACAAACCGTCCTCTTGCTCCCACACAGGAGGAAATCATAATACACAACATGTTCCTCATGCCCATAGGACATATCCGTCTTAAACCATGGTAGAAACCATCAAGGACACTTTGAAATCCATTTTCACACAACCAAGCTATCAGACTGAATTTCTCTAACTTGATCAAGTCACGCAGGTCACCAAATCCGAGAATATTGCCATCAAAACATCTGTAAAGCCTCACCACATCAAAGGTACCCAAAGATCTGACCATACCATTACCAAACTGGTCCAGCCTACTACCCAATCGTCCTATTTTCTCCGAGTTTCTTCTAAATTACACTCAAGTTGACACTTCTCCTTGTCAGAACTCCACGATCCTTACCCAAATCTTACTATAAGACATCCTAACATACGACTACTCTACTTTAAGGCCCATAAGCCACTGTATTCTTCTTAAGCACCATAAAGAACCACAAGCGAGACACCCACTCTGAAGGACCTTATGTGAATATAAAAATTATTTCTATTTCCTTTCTTATATTGAAGTGTAGAATCCATAGTCATACAGAATTATCGCAAGTTCCGACACCATCCAATGTAAATAACCGATTCTAGCGATATACGAATCCGAAAAATTTTCAACTGCCACATATACATTTTGAATCCATTAAAACCCTCTCGAGAGTCACCCACTTTGCTCAAATCCAAATTGCACCTCCCAAACGGGCCGAAAGACACATGCCCCCTTAGCACAACAACACCCAAAGAAGTAATCCTGCCTTGACACCACCAATCAAATTCATACTTCGTGTGCACTATATCCTTCACAAATAACAACTCAATCATCCCATGATTTTCATATACTCATAAAGTGCAATATAACCCTTATCCAGGAATTTCCTTACTCGAGTCATCCTCGATCTCAACCTCTGCAGGTCATAACTAATCCACAAGTATGCCTCAGACCAAAACTAAAATTTAACATATAACCATGAATTAAATTGTCAATAGCAGGCTCCCCACTTGGCTTAAAGCCATAGATTAAAACACTTGATAACTCACAATACCTATACTTTATTACTGCCATAATACTGCAGTCAGTTCAACGAAAATTCTTCTCAAGCTTATGCAAAACCCACCATAAAATACCTTAATCATCCGCTAAGTTCACATTTATTCTCGTGACAGTCAAGTCAACTTTCTCAACCAGATTCAAATTTAAATCTCAACACATACGCCCCACTGGTAGAAAAGAAACTCTCCACTCAACATTATAAGGAACACACCTACGTAGATTACTCCGCAGGAGATAACCCACTTGCTTAGCCATAAATTGGCATCTTGCTATACCCTTTCGCAGCCACAATTACCACAGAATCACTTAATATTTCTGAGTTTGAACTCATCAACACGATATGAAAATCTATTTCGCTCCACAATTAAACAACATGACAGATCCCTCAATGCACTCACAACTCAAGACTGTATGTCATGTCAAAACAGGAATCAAGTACCCAATAGCAGACTCTTAAGTCCCAAGTAAACTTTATCTGTCTCATTCAACCCATCTGAACACATCCTGTATTCACGTCATACTCATCATATAGTCATTCAACCGCCCATCGAGCCATAAATTTCACTCATAGGGATACTACCGACGCATAAGTCCAAATGCACAAGCTCTCACATCCGAAACTACCGAGCTTAAGCTACGGTCTAACCCTGGCCTCAAGTCCTCCTGATTAGACTATCACCAAAACACAAAATACTCATCTCAAACCTCGTTCATGGAATCACAATGGGCACAAAGGATGCCTGAGCTGGCCCCGTCGGCTCAACTATATCTGGAATTTGCTCCTGAGCTGGAGCAACTAGTGGTGCTACAGGTGCTGCTCCAACTGCTGTACGAGTTACATCTTGACCTCTACCACGGCCCCAGCCTCTCGCGGCCCTAATTAGTGGCACTGGTGGCTGACCATCCGATCCGGTAGTACGTGTCCTCACTATCTTGAGAGAATAGAATCGAAGAAATTTAGTTTTCGGAACCAACAAATTCGTATGACATAATACAAGAAAGTGAAATTTTCCTAAGGGTTTGGCAGTCTCTCGAAGATAACTACAGACGTCTCCGTACCGACCCGCAAGACTCTGCTAAACCTGCACATGACTCGTGAGATCTATGTAACCTAGGCTCTGATACCAACTTGTCATGACCCAAAATCTAACATGTCGTGATGGCGCATATCTCAATACTAGGCAAGCCGACAATCCTAATGAAACACAATATCTTTAAAGTTTGAAAACACTATACTAGAATTCAATAGAAAACCTCACAATTTGGGATACAAAACACTCCCAAAACCTGGCGTCACTGAGTACATGAGTATCTATGCATTACAATTCTGGAAAACACGGTCTATAATAGTCTGAGAACAATTACAGTAAAAGGAGATAGGGAAGGAGAGACAAGGTCTGCGAAACACAGCAGCTACCTCTGAATCTCCGAAAAATCAACTGTGCAAAAGAATCAACACCTACTATGTCCGAGATCACCTGGATCTACACATGAAGTGCAGGGTGTAGTATGAGTACAACCAACTCAGTAAGTAACAATAATAAATAAGAACTGAACGTAGTGACGAGCTTCACAGCTAAGTCCAAATATAGTAACTTTCAACATAAAAGGGTAGGCATGCTCTCAAGTTCAACATTTAAAATTCGGCAGTAATTTCATATCAACTTTGACTAAAACAGAAGAAAATGTCTTTCAGAAATTTCCAAAAAAAACAATGATATGACAGCTGAAATGCAACAATAATGAAATCAATGCATCCTTTCAGAATAATAGTCACTCAGTCCTCCCATTCACTCCAACCTCACAGTTATTCTTTCCTCACAGTCACTCATTCCTCACAGTCACATATTCCTCTCAATCACTCGGCACTCGGCACTAGCACTCAGTAGGTACCTGCACTCACTGGGGGTGTGTACAGACTCCGAAGGGGATCCTTTAGCCCAAGCGCTATAACAAGCAAATCATGGCATAAATCAATGAAACATGCTGCGGCATGCAGCCCGATCCCATAAATCCTAACAATTAGGCCCTCGGCCTCACTCAGTCAGCAACCGCTCCAGTCTCTCGGGCTCTCAGAAATCATGATAAGCAGCCCAACAGCAATGATATGATGCATCAATAATGAATAAGAGAGACTGAGATGTAATATGCGAGTAAAAAATATAACTGAGTATGAAACAATAATTTAGTAGATAATTCAACATGTACACGACTTCTATGGATCCTAACAATGTCAACACGTAGTTTAAACATGATTTATAGATTAATTTCTCTAAATACGTGGAAAAATGTACGGATGTCAACAGATTATTCAACTACACAATTCCATGGAATTGACCAAGTCACAATTCCTACGGTGCACGCCCACACACCCACACGCCCGTCACCTAGCTTGTGTGTCACCTATTAACCAATCATATAACACATAATGCGGGATTTCATACCCTCAGGATAAAATTTAGAACTGTTACCTACCTCAAATCGTGTAATTCTTTATTCTGCAATGCCATTGCCTCTTGAATTGTCCTCCAAACACCTCGAATCCAATCACAAATAATCCGATTCAATCAATAAAAATTATAGGAATTAATTCCATATGAAAATACAAATGTTCCATCAAAATTCAAAATTTTACTCAAAACTCGCCCGTGGGGACCACGTCTCGAAACCTGACAAAACTCACAAAATCCGACAACTCATTCAATTAGGAGTCCAACCATACTAGTTTCACTCAAATCCGACTTCGAATCGACATTCAAATCTTAAAGATTCATTTTATGAAATTTCTACAATTTTTTCCAAACTTTCATCTCCAAATAATGATTAAATGATGAAAACAATGATATATTCATGTATGTTAACCAAATCCGAGTTAGAATCACTTACCCTGATGAATTTCTTGAAAATCCCACAAAACATCGCCACAACCCGAGCTCCCAGAGTCCAAAAATAGGTAAAAATGGTCAACCCCCAAATTTATATGTTCTGTCCGGGGATTTTTGCACTTGCGACTAACTTAGCCATTTCTACGGTCGAGCAGTCGCTTCTGTGACCTCGGCCTCAACCCATGCCTGGTCGCTTCTATGACCTCGGCCTCAACCCATGTTTGGTTGCTTCTGCGACCTCAGCCTCAACCCATGCCTGGTCGCTTCTTCAAACCCTCTGCTCGCTTCTGTGACCTCGGTCTCAACCCAAACCTGTGAGCTAAATTCTGTAGGTGCGATTGCACCAGAAGGCTAAAATTTCCAGCAACTGTTTAAGTCCAAATTTCGATCTGTTAGCCATCTGAAACTCACCCGAGGCTCCCGGTACCTCAATCAAATACACCAATAAGTTCTAAAACATCACACGAACTTAGTCAAAACCTCAAATCACATCAAACAACGCTAAAACCACAAATCATACCCCAATTCAAGCTTAATGAAACTAAGATTTTTCAACTTCTACATTCAATGTCAAAACCTATCAAATCAAGTCTGATTGTCTTCAAATTTTGCACACAAGTCATAAATGACATAACATACCTATTCCAATATCCAGAATCAGATTCCGACCTCGATATCAGAAAGTCAACTCCCCGGTCAAACTTTCAAACTTAAATTTCTATTTTAGCGATTTCAAACCTAATTTAACTACGGACATCCAAAAAGTTTTCCGGACATGCTCCTAAGTCCAAAATTACCATACGGAGCTATTAAAATCATCAAAATTCTATTCCGGGGTCGTTTACATATAAGTGAACATCCGATCAACCTTTTCAACTTAAGTTTCCATCTTGGAGACTAAGTGTTTTAATTCCTTTTAAAACCTCACCGGACCCGAACCAATTACCCCGGCATGTCATATAGCAACTGTAAAGTATAATTTGAGTAGTAAATGAGGGAATATGGCTGTAATACTCAAAACGACTAGTCGGGTCGTTACACGTGACTTGTCGGGAGGGTTGGTTTTTGGTTTCGGAGTGAAATGAGACACGTAGTCCCTAAAAATGAAAGTTTAAGTCGTAGGAATTGACCGTAGTTTGAATTGTGTGAAGACGACTCCAGAATGGATTTTTGTTGGTTCCAATATCTCCATAGGGTGATTATGGTTTTAGTAGCATGTTCGTATGTTGATTTGGAGGTCCGTAGGTCATTTCGGAGTTAATTGGCGAAGGTTGAAAAAATTGGATGATTTTTGGAAAGTTTGACTGGGAGTGGACTTTTTGATATCGGGGTCAGATTCCAATTCTGAAAGTTGGAGTAGGCCCGTAATGTCAATTATGACCTGTGTACAAAATTTGAGGTCAATCAGACTTGATTAGATAGGTTTCGACATCGAATGTAGAAGTTAGAAGTTCTAAAGTTCATTAGGTTTGAATCGATGCGCAATTCGTATTTCGAGCATTATTTGATGTGATTTGAGGTCTCAACTAAGTTTTTATGATATTTTAGGACTGGTTGGTATATTTGGTTGAGATCCCAGGGGCCTCGGGTGGATTCCGGATGGTTAACGGATCAAATTTGAACTTAAAGAATTTGCTGGGATTCTGCCTTCTGGTGCATTCGCACCTGTGGAATTTTGCCCGTAGGTACGAGCTCGCAGAAGCGAGCGGGCGAGCGCAGAAGTGGGGCTGAAGAGGGTGGCCAGTGGTCGCAGGTGTGACGAGGAAGTCGCAAAAGCGATGTCGCTCCTGCGGAAGGATGATCGCAGAAGCAGAAGAGAGCTTGGGGAGGCCGGTCCGCAGAAGCGGACGAGTTTGTGTAGATGCGCACCCGCATAAGCGGTTGGTCAGCGTCAGTGATTTTCTGCAGATGTTGGCTGACCACAAAAGCGGCGCCGCAAAAGTGGCTAAATGAATTGCGAAAGCGGTTTAACTGGGCAGAAAGGGGAATTTTCGAGAGTTTGATTTCATTATCTATTTTTGGACCTAGAGAGCTCGGTTTGTGGCTATCGTTTGAGAGATTTTTAGAGGAAACATTTGGTTAAGGATTCTTAACTCATTTTTGATTAATCTCCACCAATCTATCATTAATTTCTTCATTTAATTAAGGATTTGGCTTGAGAAATTTGGGGAAAAGTGGTGAAAGTTCTTAGACCGAATTTTTGGATTTTGAAAGGCCAAATGAGGTTGGATTTGAGTAATTCTTGTATGGTTGGATTCGTTATCGAATGGGCATTCGGATTTTGTAATATTGGTCAGGTTCCGAGATGTGGGCCCGAGTCGACTTTTTAGGGCGATTTTTTCAATTCTTTGCTAAAGTCGAAGATTTGTTATTTAAATTAGTTTCTTATAGTTATATTTATAGTATGTAATTGTTTTGGCTAGATTCGAGTCGATCGGAGTTGGAAAGTCGAGGGAAAGGCATTCTTATTGATTGATTAAGCGAGATTTGAGGTACGTGACTTGTCTAACCTTGTGTGGGAGAAGCTCCCCTTAGGTTTTGGTACTGTTATGGTATTTGCAAGTGAAGGCCGTGTACGCAAGGTGACGAGTGCGTACTCGGGTTAAATATTAAAAATCTGATTCTTGCTAAGTAGTTTCCTTTTTAATTCCTTAACTGAGTTACTCCAACATGTGTAGTCGTCATGTTTAGCCTAGTGTCACATGTCTACGAGTCTTATCTCTTACTTGAAATTTGTGCAACATGCTTAGTTGGATTTCCTTCTTCCTTGATCTTGTATTCAGTATTTAAGTGTAGGATTCCTTGTTGTAATTTCATTGTCCTATTGGTTATATGTTGTGTATTTACTTTTGGGACTATGAGGTGGTACCTCGGGAGCGCCCCTGTTGTATATTTACTTTTGGGATTACGAGGTGGTACCTTGGGAGTGCCCCTGTTGTGTATTTACTTTTGGGACTACGAGGCGGTACCTCGGGAGCGCCCCTGTTGCATATTTACTTTTAGGACTACGAGATGGTAGCTCGGGAGCGCCCCTGTTGTGTATTTACTTTTGGGACTACGAGGCGATACCTCGGGAGCACCCTTGTAGTTTACCTCTATTTGTTGTGTTGTTATCTTTCTGTAATTTCTCATTGTTCACTTCTCAATCATTTCATTATATTATTATATATTCTGCCTTGTTTCCTATTATTCCAGTAGGGACCTGACCTGACCTCATCACTACTCTACTGAGGTTAGGCTTGGCACTTACTGAGTATCGTTATGGTGTACTCATACTACACTTCTGCACATGTCTTTGTGCAGATCCAGGTGTACCTTACCAGCCCCGATATTAGTGCGTTGTGTTGCTGCTTGGAGACTTCAAGGTACACATGCCCGCGACCGCAGGCCTCGGAGTCCTATTCTATTCAGTTTTTCTCTTATTTCTTTATATTTTGATCGACAGTGATGTATAGGATTATTTGATACTATACTTAAAGCTTGTGACTTATATCTCACCAGGTTTTGAGATTTTATGTATTAAGTTTTGGTAGATTCCTTTTATGAAATCGTTGGGATGTTCAAATTTTAATCTCTTATTTAATGTTTTCGCGTTGTTTAGGCTTACCTAGTCTTAGAGACTAGGTGCCGTCACTATATCCCACAGAGAAAAATTGGGGTCGTGATAGTTTTGCTACAGACTTATGGGTAGGTCGAGCTCCTATTCCGACCATGTTTAATATCAGACACTCTTTGAGGCTTTGTAGACATAGGTTCAGTATGTACAGTATGTCAGTGGCCTTGCCGACCCTCATTTATTTTTCCTTTTAGGTTGTTCGGTATTGATACTCATAGTGACTTCCTCGGTCCGGACATGTATTGATGTTTTGAGTATGATTTGCTAGCTGATACGACACTTGCCCACCTACGATATATTACGTGTTGTGGCCATATTGGCCATGATAGCTTATAGTACGATAGACTTCGGCCATGTCGGCCTATGTACATTCTGGGTTACGTCCAGCATTCAAGTGTTGTAGAGTGGTTCGCTCGGGCTAGTACAGGATACAACTTTTCAGAAATAATCCTAATAGTTATGTCTCTTCCATACTTATTTGATATAATACATATAGCATATATATTTTTTATTTGGACATGGATCCGGGTTGACCCAAATGGGTGCCCCAAATCCAATTTCCTTCATATATATGATGCGGGCGGATCCACCTTAATAGGCAGGGATGGTATACTACCGCAATCTTAAAAAACTTTTTATATATTTATGATCAAATGATGTAAACTATGTTAAATATGTAAGATTGCTACCCACAGTCTCAAACTAAAGATTAGTGCTTGTGCAATGGCTAAGGATATGAATCTCAAAGGTTTGCTGGTGTGAGGTTCGAGTATGTTATCAATCACTAACCTTTATTTTTGTCCGACTATCTTTCTTTTTTTCTTTCTTTTATTGTTTTATCTTTGTTTATTTTCCTTTTTTTTTCATTTTATTTCCTTTTTTCCATTCTTTTTTCCTTTTCTCAGTCTATTGTCGATTGACTAATTCCCTCTTTTCTTTTTGTTTTTCTTTTTACATTATCCTTTTTATCCTGAATTCTTTTTTTTTGTTATCTTGAAGCGATTTAGAATACACGAATAAGGAACTTCAAACAATCAAAATTTCCTAAATAAAAGCCACGACTCTTAACCTCAAATTTACAAACTACTTTTTATCATGTTTGAAAACTTTTTATATTGGCAATTTTGGACTGCAATTCAATTAAATGTTTATTTCTTTTATATATTATATCATGAAATTTGTGATTTTCTACGGTTGCTCAATTAAATTTTGAATTCTTTACTTTTAAATTATGACGAAAAGTTTGTATGCATTGGCATAGAGAAAACATGAATTTTCTAGATTTATTTTTTGAAAATTTAATTATTCTCTACATTTATCTTTAGTGTACTTTATTTTAAATTGATCCAGAGAATAACAACATTTGATAGATAAGCATTTTGAAATCATGATAGAGTTGATGTCAATACCTTGCTATCTTTTTGTTGTATTTCAATTCATTACCTTTTTGCTATCTTTTCTTCACACCATTTTTTGCTTGTATATTTTGTATAGTGTAATTGTCCTATATTGAAAATGCTATTCTTGCTTGTGAACTAGTGTAATTTTCCCATTGAATAATTATTGTGATTCTCCTATTGTTGTTCTATTTGCGCAATTTTTGTTTTAATAGAAAGTCTATGATTCCCTTATTGAAAACTTTGTTAATCTTTACTAATGTTAATTCACTTTTAATATGATAGAAATAGGAAGTATTCTGATTTTAATTTCTATTGGAAATGTATTTTTAGTTGTGTTGTTGGTAGCAAAGGTGTGATTCCCCTATTGAATTATTTATTTTGTTGATAGAAGAGATGTAATTTTCATATTATCAATAAAAAGCCTACATAGTAAATTGAATCGAATAAACTCTAGACGGACTGAAAAGGAACTGAGTAGATCAAATTAAATCGAATGTATGCTCCTACTCAAACTCTATGGTAAAAAATTTAGTACTCGCCACCTTCAAATCCTGGATTCGCCTGCGATAACTTAACTTTTAGCATTAGTAATTGTTGGCACAACATGTGACAACTTCTTGTCATTATAACATTGAAAATTCAAAATATAACAATAATATTATTGGAAAATTGATTTTTATCACCTTGGAGTAGGCTTTGTATAATAATCACGTTTTGACCAACTTTATATAATTTCGAAAAAGGTTTCCGAAAAGTATATTTTAAAAAAACATTTGCCAGACATGTTTGGAAAAAATTTAGTATTCTCTTTTAAGTATGAAGTGTTTTTGGTAATTTTAACCGTTGATTCAAACTAAATTTGAACCAACTTTTCGGGAAAGCTCTCTAACTAATTTTTCAAAAACAAATATTTTTGTCACGACCCGAAGCCCACCATAGGGATTGTGATGACACCTAGTCTCTAAGATTAAGTAAGTCGATCACTTAACAATGTTAAATTAGCAAAATATGATATAATAAGACATAATTTAAATATGAAAATAGAAATAGAGTTAACACCAACCATAATGGCGACACTCAATACATCTCCCCAGAACTAGGTAGTACAGAATTATGAGCTCTAACTAAATACATAAGGATGTCTCAAATACAATACTGCCCAGATAAGAAAAATAACAATATAAATGTAAATATGGGACTCCAAAGGATTGCGACGATCATGCAACTCTATCTTAAATGCTTGCGACCAGTATAAGTGTAACGACCCGGCTGGTCATTTTGAGAGTTGTAGCTTCGTTTTCCCATTTACTGTTCATTCCCTGCTTAATTGTTGTTCTATGACTTGCCGGGGTAGTTGGTTCGGGTCCGGAGAGATTTCGGAATGAATTGAGACACTTAGTCTCAAGGTTCGTAGCTTAAGTTAAAAAAATTGATCGGATGTTGACTTATATGTAAACGACTTCGGATTAGAGTTTTGATGGTTTCGTTAGCTCCGTTGGGTTATTTTGGACTTAGGAGCGTGTCCGGATTATGATTTGGAGGTCTGTAGTTGAATTAGACTTGAAATGGCGAAGTTGAAAATTTATAAGTTTGACCGAGAGAGGACTTTATGATTACCGGGATCGGATTGGAGGTACAGGAGTTGGAGTAGGTTCGTGGCGTCATTTGTGACTTGTATGCAAAATTTGAGGTCAGTCGGACGTGATTTAATTGGTTTCGTCATCGTTTGTGGAAGTTGGAATTTTCTTAGTTTCAATAGGCTTGAATTAGGGTGTGATTTGTGTTTTTGGTATTGTTTGATGTGATTTGAGGGCTCGACTAAGTTTGTATCGTGTTTTAGGACTTGTAGGTATAATTGGTTGAGGTCCCAGAGGCCTTGGGTGGAGTTCGGATGGTTAACAGATCGAATTTGGAGTTTGGATGATTGCTGAAGTTGGGAGTCTGCTAGTGTAATCACACCTACGGAGCTTTGGTCGCAGGTGCGAGCTGGGAAGCGCAGAAGCAGAGTTTGGACTGGGGGCTGTGGAGCGAGGATGCAGAAGGATTTCCGCAGGTGCGGACTCGCAGTTGCGCATGGGGGATCGCAGAAGCGGATAGGAGCTTAGAGTCACTGGTCCGCAGAAGCGGGATTTGTGACCGCAGAAGCGGTTTGTCGGCCCTTAAGTAGTCTGCGCAGATACGGATGATTGACCGCAAAAGCGGTACCGCAGAAGCAAATGTTGGGACCGCAGAAGCGGGATAGCTGGGCAGTGTTTAAATCCGAAGAGTTTCGTGATTTCTCTCATTTTGGACTTTGCAAACTCGGTCTAAGGCGATTTGTGAGAGGATTTTCGAGGGGTTTCTTGAGGTAAGTCACTTGTGGTTAAATTTATTCAATAATTTTGTTTCTTCATTGATTTTTCCACCTAAATTGTGTGGTTTTGAGGTGTAATTTTGGGAGTTGAGGCTAGGGATTTGGAGAGTTTAAATTAGGGATTTGGGTGTCGATTTGGTGTTGGATTTTGGTAAATTTGGTATGGTTAGACTTGTGGTTGAATGGGCTTCCAGATTTTGTGACTTTTATTAGATTCCGAGGCATGGGCCCGGGGGCCGACTTTGGAGTCGACTTTTTGATTTTGATTAATAACTTAGTATTTTCTTATGGAATTGATTCCTTTAGCCCGTGTTGATTGTTTCGAGCTGTTTGTGGCTAGATTCGAGGCATTTGGAGGCCGATTCGCGAGGCAAGGGCGTGTTGGAGTAGAGATTTGCACGGTTTGAGGTAAATAACACTTCTAAACTTGGTTATGAGGGTATGAAACCCCGAAATTCGTGATTATGTGAATGGTGTGAGGTGACGCATGTGCTAGGTGATGGGCATGTAGGCGTGCACCGTGTGAATTATGATTTAGTCGATTCCATGGAACTGAATAGTTCTTAAATCTTGCAGTTACCCATATTTTCGCCATGTGCTAGATCTATTGAGCTGTCAGTCATGTTAGAAACCCTGCTTGGGCTACATGATGGTATTATTGGGACCCACAGTGGTCATACTTTGCTGCTGAACTAATTGCCTAATCTGTCAATTTATACTCAGTCACAATTATTGCATGCATATTATGTCTTAGTCTCTGTTGTCTTTATTTGTTATATCATATCATCATTCGTGGGCTGAATATCATGATTCTGGTAAGCCCGAGAGACTGGAGAAGTTATTGGATGAGTGAGGCTGAGTGCCTATTATGAGTGGTATTTATGAGATCGGACAGCACGCCGCAGGTTTATTGATTCATGCCAAGAGTTGGCTTATTATAGAGCTTGGGCTGGATCGGCCCCTCCGGAGTCTGTACACCCACAGTGGGCGCAATGCTAGCGGTTATGATAGTTGGACTGGATCTGCCATGTTTACTTGCATTTGGGCTAGATCTGCCCTGTTTTATTTGCATGTGGGCTGGATCTGCCCTGGGCTGGATTTGCCATGTTATGTGTTAAGTTTTGTTGTGAAATCTGAAAGCATGCCTAAGTTCTTGTTGAAAGCATGTCTAAATTCTTGTAACTTCACTTGTAGAATATAAATATCCGAGTTATCATTGTCATATTTCTATAAGTTTTCGTACTGTTAAATGTTGAAAATGGACCGTAATAATTGGACTTGTCACTGCTTTCAGTCCAAAGGTTAGATTTGTTACTTATTGAGTTGGTTGTACTCGCGCTACACCCTGAACCCCGTGTGCAAATCCAGGTGCTTCCGATTTTGGCGGTTATTGATTTGCAGAGGCCAAACCTTCGGAGATCATCGAGGTAGCTGCTTGGCATTCGCAGACCTTGACTCTCCACCCTTATCTTTCAATTTATTTATTCAGTTTTACTTCTAGACAGTGTACTAGACTTTGTTATTTCGTAGATGCTCATGTACTCAGTGACACCCCAGTTTTGGGAAGAATTTATGTATTGAGTTATGATTCTTATCCTGTTTTAAGAGATTTTCCTTTATTTAAATTGTTTTAGTATCTTTCAAAGATTTAAAGTGTTAGAAATGTCTGAATAGTGGGCTTGCCTAATACCATGATAGGCGCCATCATGACGGGTTGGTTTTGGGTCATGACAATAAGCACTCATTCCCTAGGGACGCTGCCTCTACCACCTGGATCTACACAAAAATAGGCAGAAGTGTAGTATGAGTAAATCACAATCGGTACCCAGTAAGTATCGAGACTAACCTCAGTGAAGTAGTGACGAGGTTCAAGTTATATGATACTCACTACTCTAATAACTTGTGCAATATATCAAAAACTGGCAACAGAATGTATAACAGAAAATAATATCAACAATCTCTTTAGAACATGTGATACCAACTCAACGCAAGTAAAGGTTGAGTTTGACAAGAAGTCATCAAACAGAAATAAAAACATATGACACCTCGCACCCACATTTTCATCACAATAATAATATCTATCCTTATCACTTCGCACCCTGACACAATAGCAATATTCACCTGTATCGCTCTGCACCCGATACTATAGCAACATCCACATGTATCGCTTTGCACCCAACACAATTATAATATCTATCTGTATCGCTCCGCACCCGACATAATAACAACATCCACCCGTATCATACTGTACCTAACACAATTACAATATCCATTTGTATCGCTCTGCACCATATATAATAACAATATCTATCTGTATTTCTACTCACCCGACAATAACAACAATATCAACCATAATGGCATGGCAAAACCTCATGTCCACACCCAAACAATCTGTACAACATGTCCACATGTGCTATAATTATCATAAAATAATAATGCCAAATTTTCATCAAAGATGGGTGTTCAACATATAAAGCATGAATAAGGCTAAATCAATTGTAGCAATCATGTTCATGTTGTCACAAAGTTATTAAGCATGTTTCATATCAAGCACATTCTCAAATTAAGGCATATTAATAGCCTAAAATCTAATTCGGTCATAAGACATACATAGAACCCATGTACATGCTTAGCACCTTGTGTAGACGTTGCTTTTCACATAACACAAATAAATAATTAAGACCAAATCCTAAGATGTATCCCCCCCCCCCAACAAGGTTAGGCAAAATACTTACCTCAAATAAGCCAAATCAATATTCTAATAAGTCGTTGGCTCCCGAATCGGCCTTCAAACGGGTCAAATCTAGTCAAAAATAACTTAATAACATCAAACACGGCTATAGGAATCGATTCCAAGTAATAAAGCTCCAATATTTGTCAGGTATCAAAAAGTCAACCCGAGCCCGCCTCCTAGAACTCGACAAACAAATCCCGATCACCTATTCGAATACGAGTCCAAATATACAAGTTTCATCCAAATCCGGTTTCAAATCGTGGTTCAAATCCTAAATAATTACTCTCCAAAATTTACTCACAAAAGCCCTCATTTCTCCCTTAAATTTCATCAACCAAAAGCCAAAATCAAAGATGGAATCATGAATAATAATCGAATCCAAGTCAAGAACACTTACCACAATTCAAGTGGTGAAACTTGCCTCAAAATTCGCACCAATCTGAGCTTCCAATATTAAAATATAATAAAATAATCTAAATCCTCGATTTTAATACACTACTGCCAAGTGATTATTGCTTCTGATGGATCTTGCTCGCACCTGCGAGCTCGTTTTTCCAACCAAGGGCTTTCTTCTGCGAGCTTCGCTCAAATGCCGATCTTCTGCTTCTGCAGACCATCATCCGCTCATGCGGACAAGGAAGTGCACCTGTGCTATCGCATTTGTGCAAGGGCCTTCGCACCTACAAATAGAGTTTCCTTCCCCCTTCTTCGCATCAGCGATCTCCGTTCGCATCTGGGGCTCGCACCTGTGGACAAAACCCTCACAGGTGCAATCGCACCAGATGAGAACTACCAATCAAACCTCTTATAATGATCTGGTAGGTCATTCTATGTATTATAGCCTCGTTCCCCTATTTATTTCCTTTTCTATGTTTATTTGTGGCTATGTGACTTGCCGAGGTGGTTGGATTGGTTTCAAGGAAGTTTCAGAGTGAATTGCGACACTTAGTCCCAAGGTTGGAAGTTTAAGTTGAAGGAGTTGACCGGAGTTTGACTTTTATGTAGACAACTCTGGAATGGTGTTTTGATGATTTTAATAGCTTCGTAGGGTAATTTTGGACTTAGGCGTATGTCCTGATGTTGATTTGGAGGTCTGTAGGTTGATTTGAAGCTTTTTGGCAAAAATTGGATAGTTGGAGGTTTGGAAGGTTGAGAAATTTAACCGAGAGTTGACTTTGTGGATATCGGGTTTGAATTTTTATTTCAGGAGATGGAATAGGACCGATGTATCATTTATGACTTGTGTACAAAATTTGAGATCATTTTGAATTGGTTTGATGTGATTCAGCATGAGTTTTAGAAGATGGAAGTTTATTAGTCTCATTAGGCTTGAATTGGAGTGTGATTCGTGGTTTTGGTGTTGTTTCATGTGATTTGAGGCATTGAATTGGCGTGAAATTCATGGTTTTGGTGTTGTTTCATGTGATTTGAGGTTTCGAGAAGGTTCGTATTGTGTTTTAGGACTTGTTGGTATGGTAGGGTGGGGTCCCGAGGGCATCGATTGTGTTTCGGATTGGTTTCAGCTTGTTTTGGTTTGAGTTGCAATTGCTGAAGTTTTGGAGTTATGGTGCAATTGCACCTGCAAGGGATTGGTCTGCATGTGCGAGGCCGCAGAGCCAGCCTGGTGATCGTAGGAACAGACTAGGCTGGAGTTGGGGAAGAGCGCATGTGCGAGGGTATTTCCGCATCTGCGAGCCCGCAGATGCGGTCGAGTGAGCGCAGAAGCGGACATGGACGGAGGCCTATGTCAAGACCCAGAATTACCACGCTCAGGATTGTGATGGCGCCTAACATTTCACTTGCCAGGCAAGCCAACGTTAGCTATATTTATTAACCAGTTTTAGCAATTGAAATCAAATGATAACAATAAAACCGAATAGTCTGAAATAAGGTGATCAACTACTGAATGACGTAATCCAAATACAATCCTAGAAAGTGGAGTCACGAATACATGAGCATCAAGAGTACTACAGATAATAGTATGAATAAAACACAACTGTTTGAATCAAAATAAACAACAACAATAACATAGAAGGGGACTTCAGGGCTGCTGACGCCATGTAGCTATACCTCAAGTCTCCACAGGTAGCGGATGCCGTGCAGAGTATAGTATGGGTACAACCGACCCCATGTACTCTATAAGTGCCGAGCCTAACCTCGACAAAAGTGGTGACGAGGCTAAGGCAGGTTTACAATAACATATACGCAACAATAATAATAACGAAAAAAAATAGGAAATAGAAGTAAAGCAGGTAACTCATGAGAACGAACTCGAAATTTAACTACCAGAGAGCCCAGAATAACAATCTCATAGTCTCATATCATAATAACACAATTCCAACAATCACAAACAAGTACCACACATATACAATCCGTTGCGTCGCGCAATCTGATCCCACCATATTATCATCTGTCAATATCATAATCCGTCCTAATTCCACCATTTGAATCATTACCTTTCAATTTTCGTTGCGGCGTACAACCCGCTCCCCAAAAAATTTCAATCAACATAAACAATTCAACAACCAAATTTACAAATATTTCTTCATCAAGAGGGTAAAAGTACGAGGCAATAAAGAACTACATAATAATCAAAGAGTCTCTAACAACTCGAAGTCTCAACTTTACCAATTCATCCGTATCTATCAACTAAACAACTCATGCAAGTGAAGCCACATTATAGAAGGCAACAAATATTACAAACAATAAGGCAAGTAAAGCATACGACAATTTAGATATGAAAGTAAAGCAAATAGAGACAAGTAGCAAATAAGCATAGAGTCATGGAAAGGACAAACAATTTAATGCAAGAATAATTAAATGACAAGTAACAATTATATCATAGAAGTCAAATAAAGCATGTAACAATTAAGGTATGAAGCAAGATATATCATGAAATAAACGGAACATGGGAAAAAAATATGACGGCGTTTATACACTCGTCGCCTCGCATATACGCCATTTTCCTACATAAGTCATATAACACATAGTTCATGGTTCCCTAATTTCCTTAAGTCAAGGTTAAACCCAACACTTACCTCACTCTGCGAGTCAAAGCAATCAACCAACCACGGCCTTGCCTTTCGAACATGACTCCAAACCAACCAAATCTAGCAAATTATTGATCAAATTATTCAAAATAAGCTTTAGAAACTACGCATTAATGAAAGAGGTTTAATTTTGATCATTTTTTAAAAAGACCCAAAGGACCTGCTTGGTCAAAAACCCGAGGTTTGGGCCAAAACCCGATTACCCATTCACCCCGAGCCCGGTTCTGTGATTTGTATCAAAATTTCAATTTGAGGTCTAAATCTCAATTTTACAAAAATCTCCAAATCTACCAAAATCCCTAATTACTACCATGCAAATCCTAAATTTGATGTTGAAATCTCATGAAAAGTAATGGGTGAATGAAAAGAAATGGATTAAAGTCACTTACCAATGAATTTGGGAAGAAAAGTCTCTTGGAAAATCGCATGTAGAGTGTTTAGGGTTGAGAAATGGTGTGAAATGAGCTAAGTCCCGATTTTCCCCTCTTTAACCCAACTGCAGATGTCGCAATTGGGAAGTCTTGTTCACAATTGCGAGCATCACAAATGTGAGACAAGGGTCGCAAATGTGAACCCTGCCACAGAAGTCTAGAAGCCGCAATTGCGACAAAAGGTTCTCAATTGCGAACAGACCCACCTTCGCAATTGCGAAGATCACTCAAAAGCACACTGAGTCGCAAATGCGATTCTGAGATTGCAAATGCGACCTCTGCAGTTCGCAAATGCGAACAAGTTCCTCGCAATTGCGAGATTAACCCAGCCTAGCCCATGCTCGCAAATGCAAGCTATTATTCGCAAAATCAAGGCTCGCAATTATGAGCCATGCCTTACAAATGTGAAATCTGCAACAAAGCACCAGAGCTGGAAAGACACCAGCTATGTTTGCACTTTCCAAACTCATCCAAAACATGCCCGAAACTCAACCAAGCCCCTCGATCTCCAAACCAAACATGCACACAATTGTAATAACATCATAGGAACTCGATAGCGCGATCAAATCACCAAAATAACATCTTAATCTACAAATCAACACTCAAAACGAATGAAATTTCAAAGTAAACTCAAGAATAACTAAAATCACATTTAAGCGTCCAAATCATGTCAAATAAATTCCGAATTGCACCAAATTCTGCAGACAAGTTTCAAATAGTAATACAGACCTATTCCAAGTTTGAACATCAAAATCCGAACCCGTTAGCTCTGAAGTCAACTTACGGTCAAACATAGGAAATTTCCAAACTTTCAAAACTAGTTTTCGGCAAAATGAGTCAAATCAATCCAAGGACCTCCAATTTTAATTCCGGGCATACGCCCAAGTCAAAAATCACAATACAGACCTACCAAAATTGTTAAAACACCGATCCAGGGTCATTTTCATAAAAATTTTGACCATGGTCAATCCAAGTTGTTTTTAATGTAAAAAATCATGATTTCTTCAAATTTTTACATAAAAGCTTTTCAAAAAGCGACGCGGACCACGCACGCAAATTAAGAAACATCAAATATAGCTCATAGAGGTCTTGTAACACGAAAATAAGGGCTAATACTCAAAACGACCTATCGGGTCATCACATTCTTCACCTTTAAAAGAAACATTTGTCCTCGAACGAACATAGAAAAGTTCTTGGATTGGTGAAAATGTGGGGGTAACTACTCTGCATATCGAACTCGGACTCCCACGTGGCTACCTCAATAGGTTGACCTCTCCACTGAACTATAACGAAGGATAACTCTTAGACCTCAACTTCCGGACCTCCCGTATTAGAATAGGAACTTGCTCCTCCTCATAAGTCAAATCCTTGCCCAGTTGGATTGAGCTGAAATCTAAGACATGGGACAGATCACCGTGATACTTCCAGACCATGGAAACATGGAACACCGGGTGAACTGCTGATAAGCTAGGTGGCAATGCAAGCTTGTAATCCACCTCACCAACTCTCTCAAGGATCTCAAAGGGTCCGATATACCTAGGGCTCAACTTGCCCTTCTTCTCGAACCTCAACACACCCTTCATGGGTGAAAGCCGAAGCAAAACCCTCTCTCCGACCATGAATGCAATATCACGAACCCTCCGATCGGTATAGCTTTTCTTCCAAGACTGGGCTGTAAAAAGCCAATCCTGAATCATCTTGACCTTTTCCAAGGCATCCCAAATAAAATCACTTCCCAACAACTAAACCTCTCTCGGCTCAAACCAACCAACTATAGAACGACAACGCCTCTCATGTAAGGCCTCACAAGGAGCCATCTGAATGCTCGATCGGTAGCTATTGTTGTAGGCAAACTCTGCAAGTGGCAAGAACTGATCCCAAGAACCCCCAAAATCTATAGCACAAGCGCGAAGCATATCCTCCAAAATCTGAATGGTGCGCTCGCACTGCCCGTCCATCTGGGGGTGAAATGTTGTACTCAACTTAACCCACGTGCCTAGTTCATGCTGTAGGGCCCTCCATAAATTCGATGTGAATTACGTGCCCCAATTAGAAATAATGGATACCGGCACACCGTAAAATGAACAATCTTGCGGATAAAGATCTCAGCCAGCCGCTCTGAAGAATAGGTAGTTATTGTCGGAATAAAATGCGCCGACTTGGTCAACTTATCCACAATGACCCATAATGCGTCAAATTTCTTCAAGGTCCGCGGGAGACCAACAACAAAATACATGGTAATACGCTCCCACTTCCACTTGGGAATCTCAAGTCTCTGAAGCAATCCGCTAAGCCTCTGATGCTCGTACTTCATTTGCTGGCAATTCAAAAACCAAGCCACAAACTCAACTATATCTTTCTTCATTCTTCTCTACTAATAATGTTGTCTCAAATCCTGATACATCTTGGCGGCACCAAATGAATGGAATACCGCAAACTGTGGGCCTCCTCAAGAATCAACTCACGAAGTCCATCCATATTAGGCACACAAATCTGACCCTACATCCGCAACACCCCATCATCTCCAGTAGAAACCTTCTTGGCATCACCGTGTTGTGTCGTGTCCTTAAGGACAAGCAAATGGGGGTCGTCATACTGACGCTTTCTGATGTGCTCATACAAAGAAGACCAAGAAACCATGCAAGCAAGAAACCGACTAAGCTCCAAAATATCTAACCTCAAGAACTGATTGGCCAAGGCCTAAACATTTGATACTAGCAGTCTCTCACCAACTGGAATATATGCAAGGTTACCTATACTCATAGCCTTTCTACTCAAGGCATCGGCCACCACATTGGCCTTTCCGGGATGATACAAAATGGTATAATCATAGTCTTTTAACAGTTCTAACCACCTCCACTGCCTCAAGTTGAGATACTTTTTCTTAAACAAATACTGTAGACTCTGATGATCTATGAATACCTCACACTACACGTCGTAGAGGTAATTCCTCCAAATCTTCAATGCATAAATAATAGCTGCCAACTCTAAGTCATGAACAGGGTAATTCTTATCATGAATCTTCAATTGCCGAGACCCGTATGCAATTGTCCTACCATCTTGCATCAATACTGCACCAAGCCTAATATGCTATGCATCACAATACACAGTATAGGATCCTGAACCCGTAGGTAATACAACACCAGAGTTGTAGTCAAGGTAGTCTTGTGCATCTGAAAGCTCAATTCACACCCATCGGACACCTGAATAGGGCACCCTTCTGGGTCAATCTAATCAATAGGGATGCGATAATAACCCACCAAACCTAGGAAGCTCCGAATCTCTGTAGCTAAGTAGGTCTAAGCCAGTTCTGAACTGCCTCAATCTTCTTAGGATCCACTTTAATGCCCTCGGCAGATACAACATGCCCCAAATAGGCACCTGAGTCCTAACAAAACTCATACTTTGAAAACTTGGCATATAACTGACTATCTCTCAGAGTCTGAAGAACAACCCGAAGATGTTGCTCATGATCCTCTCGACTGCGGGGGTAGATCAAAATATCATCACTGAAGACGATCACAAAAGAATCCAAATAGGGCTTAAATTCCCGATTCATCAAATCCATAAATGTTGTTGGGGCATTTGTCAAGCCAAATGACATCACTGGGAACTTATAATGCCTGTACAGAGTCCGAAAAGCTATCTTAGGGACATCTGATGCCTTAATCTTCAACTGATGGTAGACAAGATCTCAAATCAATCTCGGTAAAGGATACTTGTTCTTGATAGGACTAAAGCATCTCTATGGCAAACTGGAACAATACCTATGATGAGCGTCAGATGACTCTGCCTCAAGTCTAACTAGAAATGCATAAAAATAGAGTTGCGCCCCACCACTCTGACCTCCGCCCCTGGGGCTACCCCTAGCTAGTTGGCATCCACCTCTAATGGCCTGACCTCCACCTCTAGCAACCTGACCCCCTACTCTAGCTGGTTGTGCAGTCAGTGGAGAAACCGGTGCCGGCATAATGGCACCAGAACCCTGCTGAGGTCTGCTGCTCATCAATTTAGGGTAATACTTCCTGATGTAAAGTATGCCCCCACACTCAAAGAACTCCCTCGGCTGCTGAGGCTGATAAAGCTGAGACTGACCCTGACGGCCCGGATAGCCATTGTACTAGGTATGAAGCGGCGGTACACAAATAGGATCTGAAGGTGCATTGAATGCTGGCTACTCAGCACGAGACCCATAAGAACCACGACTGCTCGAAGCACCGTGGGCTGCCTGAAGAGTTTACTAAATCGGCCTAGGAGGATGGCCTCTACCAAAAGAACCTCTGCCTCCAGATGAGGCACCACTGAAGCCACCAAAATGACAAGGCCTCTTCTCAGATGTTGCCCCTCTATCTTGACCATGAACCATCTCGATACGTCTAGCAATCTCTACGGCCAACTACAAAGAAATATCATCCCCCGTCTCCTTGGCCATCCAAAGCCTGATTCCGAAGGTAAGACCATCAATAAACCTCGTCACCCTCTCTCTATCTATTGGAATCAACATAGCTGCATGACGGGCTAGGTCCACAAATTTGGTCTCGTACTGGGTGATGGTCATGCCACCCTACTGAAGCCGCTTGAACTACCTATGGTACTCCTCCCTCTGAGTAAAAGGAATAAATATCTCCAGAAATAGCTACGAAAGTTGATCCCAGGTAAGTGGAGGTGAACCAGCTGGTCTGCTCCGCTCGAACTCCTGCCACCACCTACTGGCAGAACCGGTCATCTTGAACACTGCAAAGTCGACCCCATTGGTCTCAATATTACCCATGTTGTGTAGAACCTTGTGGAAATGATCCAAGTAATCTTGTGGGTCCTCAGAGAGTGCACAGCTATAATGAACAGGAAAGTGCTTGGTTAATTTATCCTACCTCATTACTCCCTCAGAAGACATTGCGGGACTCTCCCTAGGCTGTGTAGAAACTACCGGCTGAACTACCCCATCTGCTAGAGCTGGCAGAGTCTGGTATAGGGGAGCCATCTATAATACCCTAGAAAATTTCGAAATACTTAAGTGTTATTAAGAAAGTCGATGTGCGCTAATTATATTATTTTGTGTGAAGACGAGGTTTATTAATGGGATGGATATCAATTGGATATGATAATAAGTGTACGAGTCATATTATAAGTGATGTGGGGTCAAGAGAGAGCCCTAAGTCCAGGTCAAGTTGGAAATTTCATGATAGACTAAAGTTCCAAATGAGTACCCACAAAACCAAATTTTGGACGGTCATATCTATATATATGTAAAGAGTTAAATGATGTATGACCTACTGAATTAAAGGTCTTTGAGTCTAGTTTCTAACGCTACAAACCGTTTGTCATTTAGACATTTCTACAAGACGTTATGACCAAAGTACCAAAGGCTGGCGGAGGATCCTGCAGATGCGAAGCATCCGTGGCCGCGTCCGAAAGAGAGGCTAGCAGTGAAGTGCTACCATAGCGTCCAGGTCCACATCCGAGCTTCAAAGAGGAGTGAAGTAGGATGCAAAGCATCCAGGGCCGCATCCGAAACCCAGAAATCTGGGCCTATAAATACAAGGTCGGGTAAAAAGGGTATTTTGTGTATTTGGGGGTTAGGGTTCTTGAAGTGAAAGGGCAATTTTGAGCTCAAATCAAGTCCAATCGATCAAGGTAAGATGTTAATGATGTTTTGGGTTGATTATTACTCAATATACATGAGTTGTAACATCATTCTTGCATCCAAATATAAGATTTCATTATCAAATCCTCAAGAACACAAAAATTACCAAAGTTGTGATTTTTCAAGATTGATCTACTAGAAGTAATTCCAATGCTTCAAAATCATTTATTATGAGTAGTTAGAAGTATTTAAAGCATTTGTTACAAGTTTTAATGGTTGAAATATTGGATTATAAAACTCTAGTCCATGGCATGAATAGTACTTTTGAGAAAATAAGAGAGAAGATGAATGGTAATCTTGGCGATGAAATTTATGAATACAATGAATATATGGGATTTGTTACTAATATTGGTCTCATTGGATGTTGTTATTATAGATTGAAGTTGATTAGTATAGTGCATCATTGTAGTATCATTAAGGGAAGAATTTGAGGTATGTTGGCTAAACTCTTCTTTAAGAATTGGAATTCCAATATCCTTGTAAGTCCGAGATGTTGATTATAAATGGAGTATTCCAATAAGTTCTGTGATGAAGATATATGTTCAATTCGTATTTCAAATGCTCTTATCATACTGCATTATAAATTGAGGATGTGTCCCAAACTATGGATTATGTATCCACATGTTATAATTTCTAGTCGTGATTTATGCGAAAGTTATTATCCCAGGTTGTGTAGAGATTGTGATTGTGATAGACCTCCACCCACATACATTGGGGTGAGGCAGAATGACCACTTTGTGTGGGGATTATGGTATAGAGATTGTGATTGTGATACACCTCCACCCGTACATATATTGGGGTGAGGCGGTACGACCGCTTTGTGTATAGTTTTGGTATTGTTGTGGCACCACCACCCGCATACATTGGGGTGAGGCGGCATAGCCGCTTTGTATAGGTTCTTGGTACTGTGGGTATACATCCACCCGCATACATTGGGGTGAGGCGGCAGGGCCGCTTGATTAGAGTTGTGGTATTGTACGTACACCTCCACCTGCATACATCGGGTGAGGCGGCAGGGCCATTTTGTGTGAAGATGGTTACAAAGGACCTCATCTTAAATCCTATAAATGTTATTGATAGCTTTTAATAAACTTGCTATGGTTTAATCGGTTATCTATATTATTCTATTACTGCACTGGTTCATCATATTCATCTTGTATTTCTGAATTCTTAAATTAATGTTTAGTTTTCATCTAGTACTATTCGACGGTACTAATGTCCCTTTTGCCGGGGGCGCTGCATCTTTAAATGGATGCAGGTGGTTCCACAGCATGAGACATTGATCAGTGATAGCAGCACACCTTCTTCCCAGCTGGCTTGGTGAGCCCTACTTCATGTTAGGGTCATGAATCCTTTGTACTTTGTGTATTTTGTTTGGGGTATAGCCGGGGCCTTGTTGCCAGCATTATCATTGTACTCTTCTTTATCTATAGAGGCTCTGTAGACATAGTGTGGGTTGTGTATTGGTGCTGGGGAAGACAAAATATATTATGTTGTGGTTGTATTACTTGTCCATTGAGACTTTAAAAATGATGAAGCTATTGGAAATGAATTTCTATTGTAGACGTGAGCACCATTTTGTCTAATTAATGAAAATAGGTATTATCTCCATTTATGGATGAGTTTGGGTAGAATGAAATCTAACAGGCTTGCTCAGTCTAGTTCACTCAGTTGAGCACCGGTCGCGCTCCTCGATTTTGGGGCGTGACACCATCTACTCCGGAGTGTGAGTTGTGAGAGTTTGTGCTCCTCCCCCAGCCTGAGAGACGACTGATTCCATAGGAAATACACATGTCTGAGCCACACTCTCCATAAGTCCAACTAGGTGAACTAGAACGTCCTGAAGCACCGAAGTGGCAATGAATCTCTCTGGACCTGAGCGGGGTCCGACTAGTTCGGTCTGAACTGGGACCTTTTCCTCATGGTCAGTCTGAGGCTCCACTATGGGTGTTGCTGCTGCTCCTGCTCTAGGCTGAGCTCTACCTCGGCCCCGGCCCTACCCCTGGTAGTGGCTGCAATAAGGGGCTCTGGCTCTTGCCCGGCTGTAGACATTGTGCGAGTCCTCACCATCTGTGAGAGAACAAGAGTAGAATGGTTCAAACTTCAATAATAGAAATAAGTCGCACGATAGAGAAAGAAAGAAGTGAAATTTTCCTAAAGCCTTATAGCCTCTAGAAGATTAGTACAGACGTCTTTGTACCGTTCCTCCAGACTCTATCTAGCTTGCTCATGACTCATGGGACCTAGGCAACCTAGTGCTCTGATACCAACTTGTCACGACCTGGAATTCCCACCCTCGGGATCGTGAAGGCGCCTAACATTTCACTTGCTAGGCAAGCCAACGTTAGCTATATTTATTAATCAGTTAATAATAAAACCGAATAGTGTAGAATAAGGTGATCAACTACTGAACGATGTAATCCAAATACAATCACAGAAACTAGAGTCAAGAATACATGAGCGTCTAGAGTACTACAGATAATAGTCTGAATAAAACAAAACTATTTGAATCAAAATAAACAGCAAAGATAGCATAGAAGGGGACTTCAGTGTTGCAGACGCCTTGCAGCTATACCTCAAGTCTCCACAGGTAGCAGGATCCAGGTAATCTTACTCAGTGCTGCTGGGACCCACTCCAGTATCTAAACAAGAGGTGCAAACTGTAGTATGAGTACAACCGACCCCATGTACTCTGTAAGTGCCGAGCCTAACCTCGACTAAGTAGTGACGAGGCTAAGGCGGGTCACTTATAATAACATGTACGCAACAATAATAACAATGGAAAAAAATAGGAAATGGAAGTAAAGCATTTAACTCATTAGAACGAACTCGAACTTTAACTACCAGAGAGCCCAGAATAACAAATCTCATAGTCTCATATCACAATACTGAGGCAATTCCAACAATCACAAGCAAGTACCACACATATACAATCTGTTGCGGCGCGCAACCCGATCCCACCATATCATCATCTGTCAATATCATAATCCATCCTTATTCCACCATTTCAATTCATTACCTTTCAATTTTCATTGCGGCGTGCAACCCGCTCTCCAAACAATTTCAATCAACATAAACAATTCAACAACCAAATTTACAAGACTTTCTACATCAAGAGGGTAAAAGTACGAGTCAATAAAGAACCACATAATAAACAAAGAATATCTAAAAAATAAAAGTCTCAACTTTACCAATTCTTCGGTATCTATCAACTAAACAACTCATACAAGTGAAGCCACATTATAGAAGGCAACAAATATTACAAACAATAAGGCAAGTAAAGCATATGAAAATTGAGATATGCAAGTAAATCAAATAGCAAATAAGCATGGAGTCATGGAAGGAACGAACAATTTAATACAAGATTTATTAAATGACAAGTAACAATTATTTCATAGAAGTCAAATAAAGCATGTAACAATTAAGGCATGAAGCAATAATATCATGAAATAAATGAAACATGGAAACAAATATTATGACGGCATATATACACTCGTCACCTCGCATATACGCCGTTTTCTTACTTAAATCACATAAAACATAGTTCATGGTTCCCTAATTCCCTCCATTCAAGGTTAGACCCAACACTTACCTCACTCCGCAAATCAAAGAAATCAACCAACCACAACCTTGTCTTTCGAACAAGCCTCCAAACCATCCAAATCTAGCAAATTATCGATCAAATAATTCAAAATAAGCTTTAGAAATTACCCATTAATGAAAGAGGTTCAATTTTGATCCTTTTTAAAAAAGACAACCCCGGACTCGCTTGGTCAAAACCCGATGTTTGGACCAAAACCCGATTACCCATTCACCCCTGAGCCCGGATATGTGATTTGTGTCAAAATCCGACCTTAATTTAAGGTCTAAATCTCAATTTTACAAAAATCTCCAATTCTATCAAAAACCCTAATTTCTACCATGGAAATCCTAAATTTGATGTTGAAATCTCATAAAAAGTAATGGGTAATTGAAAAGAAATGGATTAAAGTCTCTTTCCAATGAATAAGGGAAGAAACGTCTCTTGAAAAATTGCCTCTAGAGTCCTTAGGGTTGAGAAATGGTGTAAAATGAGCTAATTCCCGATTTTCCCCTCTTTTACCCAGCTGTAGATGCCGCAATTGCGAAGTCTTGTTCACAATTGCGAGCATCACAAATGCGAGACAAGGGTCACAAATACGAACCCTGCCACAGAAGTCCAGAAGTCACAATTGCTACAAAAGGTTCGCAATTGCGAATAGACCCACCTTCGCAAATGTGGACAATTCCTTCGCAATTGCGAAAATCACTCAAAAGCACACTGAGTCACAAATGCGAATCTGAGATCACAAATGCGACATCTGCAGTTCGTAAATGCGAATAAGTTCCTCTCAATTGCGAGATTAACCCAGCCAAGACCATACTTGCAAATGCGAGATTTGCAACAGAGCACTAGAGCTGGAAAGACACCAACTATCTTTGCACTATCCAGACTCATTCGAAACATCCCCGAAACTCATCCATCCCCTCGGGCTTCAAACCAAACATGCACAAGAGTGTAATAACTTCATAGGAACTCGCTCGCACGATAAAATCACCAAAATAACATCTAAATCTACAAATCAACCCTCAAAACGAATGAAATTTCAATGTAAACTCAAGTTTTGCAGACAAGTTTCTAATAGTAATACATACCTATTCCAAGTTTCAACATCAAAATCCGAACCCGTTAGACTTAGGAAATTTCCAAACTTTTAAAAGACTAGTTTTTGGCAAAATGAGTCAAATCGATCTAGGGACCTCCAATTTCAATTCCGAGCATACGCCCAAGTCAAATATCACAATATAGTCCTACCGAAATCGTCAAAACACCGATCCGAGGTCATATTCATAAAATGTTGACCGTGGTCAATCCAAGTTATTTTTAAAGTAAAAAATCATGGTTTCTTCAAATATTTACATAAAAGCTTTTCAAAAAGCAAAGCGGAGCACGCACGCAAACTAAGAAACATCAAACTGATCTAACAGAGGTCTCGGAACGTGAAAATAAGGGCTAATAATCAAAATGACTTATTGGGTCATCACATTCTCCACCTCTAAAAGTAATGTCTGTCCTCGAACGGACATAGAAAAGTACCTGGACTGGTGAAAAGTGGGGTATCTACTCTGCATATCGGACTCGAACTCCCACATGTCTGTCTCGATTGGCTAACCTCTCCACTGCACTCTAACAGAAGGATAACTCTTAGACCTCAACCTCCAGACCTGTCGTGCTAGAATAGCCACATGTTCCTCCTCATAAGTCAAATCGTTGCCCAATTAGATTGAGATGAAATCTAATACATGGGACAGATCACTGTTATACTTCCAAACCATAAAAACATGGAACACCTGGTCAACTGCTGATAAGCTAGGTGGCAATGCAAGCTTGTAAGCTACCTCACCAACTCTCTCAAGGATCTCAAAAGGTCTGATATACCTAGGGCTCAACTTGCCCTTCTTCCTGAACCTCATCACACCCTTCATGGGTGAAACCCGGAGCAAAATCCTCTCTCCGACCATGAATGCAACATCATGAACCCTCCAATCGGCATAACTCTTCTTCCTAGACTGGGCTGTACTAAGCGATCCTAAATTATCTTGACCTTATCCAAGGCATCCCAAACCAAATCACTACCCAACAACCAAGCTTCTCCCGGCTCAAACAACCAATTAGAGAATGACACTGCCTCCCATATAAGGACTTATAAGGAGCCATTTGAATGCTCGATTGGTAGCTGTTGTTGTAGGCAAACTCCTCAAGTGGCAAGAACTGATCCCAAGAACCCTCAAAATCCATAACACAGGCGCGAAGCATATCCATCAATATTTGAATAGTGCGCTCGGATTGCCCGCCCGTCTAGGGGTGAAATGACATATTCAACTCAACCTGCGTGCCTAGCTCACGTTGTACGGCCCTCTAGAAATACGATGTAAATTGTATGCCTCGATCAAAAATAATGGACACCGGCACACCGTGAAGACGAAAAATCTCGCGGATATAGATCTCAGCCAGCCGCTCTGAAGAATAGGTAGTTGTTGTCAGAATGAAATGTGCCGACTTGGTCAACCTATCCACAATGACCCATATTGCGTCAGATTTCTTCAAGGTCCGTAGGAGCTTAACAACGAAATCCATGGTAATACGTTCCCACTTCCACTTGGAAATCTCAAGTCTCTGAAGTAATCCGCCAGACCTCTGATGCTCATACTTCACCTGCTGGCAATTCAAACACCGAGCCACATACTCAACTATATCTTTCTTCATTCTTCTCCACTAATAATGCTGCCTCAAATCCTGATACATCTTGGCGGCACCCGGATGAATGGAATACCATGAACTGTGGGACTCCTCAAGAATCAATTCACGAAGCCCATCCACATTGGGCACACAAATCCGACCCTTTATCCGCAACACCCCATCATCTCTAATAGAAACCTTCTTAGCATCACTGTATTGTACCGCATCCTTAAGGACAAGCAAAAGGGGTTCGTCATACTGACGGTTTCTGATGCACTCATACAAAGAAGACCAAGAAACCGTGCAAGCAAGAACCTAACTAAGCTCCGAAATATCTAACCTCACGAACTGATGGGCCAAGGACTGAACATCTAATGCTAGAGGCTCACCAACTGGAATATATGCAAGGCTACCCATACTTACAGCCTTTCTACTCAAGACATCGGCCACTACATTGGCCTTCTCAAGATGATACCAAATGGTAATACCATAGTCTTTTAACAACTCTAACCACCTGCACTGCCTCAAGTTGATATCCTTTTTCTTAAACAAATATTGTAGACTCTAATGATCTGTGAATACCTCACACGACACACCGTTGAGGTAATGCCTTCAAATCTTCAATGCATGAACAATAGATGCCAACTCTAAGTTATGAACATGGTAATTCTTCTCATGAACCTTCAACTGTCGAGATGCGTATGCAATCAACTTGCCATCCTGCATCAATACTAAACCAAGCCTAATAGGCGATGCATCACAATACATAGTATAGGATCTCGAACCCGTAGGTAATACCAATATCGGAGCTATGGTCAAGGCAGTCTTGAGCTTCTAAAAGCTCAAATCACACTCATCAGACCACCTAAATGGGGCACGCTTCTGAGTCAATTTAGTCAATGGGGCTGCGATAGATGAAAACCCCTCTATGAACCGATGATAATAACCCGCCAAACCCAGGATACTCCGATTCTTTGTAGCTAAAGTAGGTCTAGGCCAGTTTTGAACTGACTCAATCTTCTTAGGATCCACTTTAATGCCCTAGATAGATATAACATGCCTCAAAAGGCAACCGAGTCCAACCAAAACTCACACTTTCAAAACTTGGCATATAACTGACTATCTCAGAGTCTGAAGTACAACCAGAAAATGATTCTTATGCTCCTCTCGATTGCGAGAGTAGATCAAAATATCATCAACGAAGACGATCACAAAAGAATCCAAATAGGGCTTATACCCGATTAATTCAATCTATAAATGTTGTTAGGGAATTTGTCAAGCCAAATGACATCACTAGGAACTCATAATACCCGTACCGAGTCCGAAACACTATCTTAGGGACATCCGATGCCCTAATCTTCAACTGATGGTAGCTAGATCTCAAATCAATCTTCGAAAACACCTTGACACCCTGAAGCTGATCAAATAAGTCATCAATCCTTGGCAAAGAATACGTTTTCTTGATAGTGACTTTGTTTAACTACCGATAATCTATACACATCCTCATCGAACAATCCTTCTTCTTCACGAACACCATTGGTGCACCCCAGGGTGAGACACTAGGCCTAATAAATCCCTTATCAAGCAAATCTTGTAACTTCTCCTTCAGTTCCTTCAACTCAGGTGGGGCCATACGGTATGGTGAAATAGAAATAGGATGAGTGCTCGGAGCCAAGTCAATACAGAAGTCGATATCTTTGTCAGGTGGCATCCCCGGCAGATCTGCAAGATATACGTTAGGAAACTCAAGCACAACTGGTACTAAATCCATAGAAGGAACCTTTGCACTAGAATCATGAATATAGGCCCAATATGCTAGACATCCCTTCTTGACCATATGTCGAGCCTTCACATAAGAAATAACCCTGCTGGTAGAATGGCCAGGAGTCCTTCTCCACTCTAATCGAGGAAACTTTGGCATGGCTAATGTCACCATCTTGGCGTGGCTATCCAATATAGTGTGATAAGGTGACAGCCAATCGATATCCAAAATAACATCAAAGTCCATCATATCTAGAGAAGTAGGAGATCTACACTAGTCTCAAGGTTCCTGATAGAAATCACACACGAGCGATAAACACGATCTACAATAATAGAATCTCCCACTGGCGTGGACACATATACAAGAGCACACGAGGAATCATGAGGCATAACCAAATAGGAAGAAAACTAACATGACACATAGGAATAAGTACAGCCCAGATCAAACAGGACTGAAACATCTCTATGGCAAACTAAAACAATATATATGATGACGACTTCAGATGACTCTGCCTCAGGTCTAGCTAGAAATGCATAAAAACGGGTCAAGGCCCCACCATTCTGACCTCTGCCCCTGGGGCGACCCCTAGCTGGTTGGTCTCTACCTCTAATGGTCTGACCTCCACCCCTAGCAACCTGACCCCCGCCTCTAGCTGGTTGTGTAGTCGGTGGAGCAACCTGTGCTGACATAATGGCATGAGAACCCTGCTAAAGTCTGTTGCTCGTCAATCTAGAGCAATACCTCTGATATAACCTATGCCTCCACACTCAAAGAACTCTCATGATTGCAAAGGCTGTTGAAGCTGAGATTGACCCTTACGGCCTAGATAGCCGTTGTAGTAGCTATGAAGCAGCGGTGCACTTATAGAAGCTGAAGGTGCACTGAGTACTGGCTGCTCAGTACGAGACCCATAAGAACCACGACCGCTCGAAGCACTGTAGGCTACCTGAAGAGCTGACTAAATCATCCTAGCAGGATGGCCTCTACTAAAGGAACCTCTGCCTCTGGATGAGGCACCACTGAAGCCACCGAAATGATGAGGTCTCTTCTCAAATGTTGCCCCTCTATCCTGACCACGAACCATCTCAATCCATCTAGAAATCTCTATGGCCCTCTGGAAAGAAATATCATCTCTCGTCTCCTTGGCCATTTGAAGCCTGATTCCGAAGGTAAGACCATCAATAAACCTCGTCACCCTCTCTCTATCTATCGGAATCAACATAGCTGCATGACGGGCTAGGTCCATAAATCTGGTCTCATACTAGGTGACGGTCGTGCCACCCTGTTGAAGGCGCTCGAACTAACTACGGCACTCCTCCCTCAGAGTGAAAGGAATAAACTTCTTCAGAAATAGCTGCAAATATTGGTCCCAGGTAAGTGGAGGTGAACTAGCTGGTCTGCTCTGCTCAAAATCCTGCCACCACCTCTTGGCAGAACAGGTCATCTAGAACATTGTAAAGTCGACCCCATTGGTCTCAACAATACCCATGTTGCGCAACACCTTGTGGCAACGGTCCAAGTAATCTTGTGGGTCCTCAAAGGGTCTACTACTATAATGAATAGGAAAGAGCTTGGAGAACTTATCCAATCTCATCAATCCCTCAAAAGACTTCGCGGGCCTCTCCCCGGGTTGTGTAGCAACTACGGGCTGAACTACCCCAACTGCTGGAGCTGTCAGAGTCTAGTATAGGGGAGCCATCTGCTCTGGAGTGTGAGTGGCGGGAGTTTGTGCTCCTCTCTCAACTTGAGAGACGGCTGGTGTCATAGGAAATAGCCCGGTCTGAGCCACACTCTCCATGAGTCCAACTAGGCGGACTAGAGTGTCCTGAAGTACAGAAGTGGCAATGAATCTCTCTGGGACCTGAGCGAGTCCGACTGGTGCTCCACTATGGTCAGTCTAAGGCTCCACCATGGGTGCTACTACTGCTCGTGCTCTAGGATGAGCTCTGCCTCTGTCTCAACCCCTGCCTTGGCCACGGCCACGGCCCCTAACCCTGGTAGTGGTTGCAACAAGGGGCTCTGGCTCCTGCCCGACTGTAGACATTGTGCGAGTTCACACCATCTGTGAGAGAGCAAGAGTAGAATGGTTCAAACTTTAGTAATGGAAATAAGTCGCACGATAGAGAAAGAAAGAAGTGAAAATTTCCTAAAGCCTTATAGCCTCTAGAAGATAAGTACAGAAGTTTCAGTACCGTTCCTCCAGACTCTACCAAGCTTGCTCATGACACGTGAGACCTAGGAAACCTAGTGCTCTAATACTAACTTGTCACGACCCAGAATTCCAACCCTCGGGATCGTGATATCGCCTAACATTTCACTTGCTAGGCAAGCAAATGTTAGCTATATTTATCAACCAGTCTTAGCAATTCAAATCAAATGATAACAATAAAAATGAATAGTCTAAAATAAGGCGATCAACTACTTAACGACGTAATCCAAATACTATCTCAGAAAGTGGAGTCACGAATACATAAGCCTCTAGAGTAGTACAGATAATCGTCTAAATAAAACACAACTATTTGAATCAAAATAAACAGCAATGATAACATAGAAGGGGTCTTCAAGGCCGCGGACATCGTGCAGTTATACCTCAAGTCTCCACAGGTAGCTGGATCCGGGCAATCTCACTCAATGTTATTGGGACCCACTCCAGTATTTGCACAAGAAGTATAGAGTATAGTATGAGTACAACCGACCCCATGTAGCCTAACCTCGACGAAGTAGTGATGAGGCTAAGGCGAATCACTTACAATAACCTGTACGCAACAATAATAATAACGGGAAAAAAATAGGAAATGGAAGTAAAGCAATTAACTCATGAGAACGAACTCGAAATTTAACTACTTGAGAGCCCAGAATAACTAATCTCATTGTATCATATCACAATACCGAGGCAATTCCAGCAATCACAAACAAGTACCACACATATATAATCTGTTGTGGCGCGAAACCCGATCCCACCATATCATCATCTGTCAATATCATAATACGTTCTTATTCCACCATTTCAATTCATTACCTTTTAATTTTTGTTGCGGTGTGCAACCCGATCCTCAAATAATTTCAATCAACATAAACAGTTCAACAACAAAATTTACAAGAATTTCTACATCGAAAGGGTAAAAGTAGGAGGCAATAAAGAACCATATAATAAACAAAGAATCTCTAACAACTCGAAGTCTCAACTTTACCAATTCATCGGTATCTATCAACTAAACAACTCATGCAAGTGAAGCAAAATTATAGAAGGCAACAAGTATAACAATAAGGAAAGTAAAGCGTATGACAATTTAGATATGCAAGTAAAACAAGTAGCAAATAAACATGGAGTCATGGAAGGGACGAACAATATAATACAAGAATAATTAAATAAAAAGTAACAATTAAGTCATAGAAGTCAAATAAAGCTTGTAACAATTAAGGCATGAAGCAAGATATATCATGAAATAAACGAAACATGGAAACAAATATCATGACGCCGTATATACACTCGTAACCTCGCTTATACGCCATTTTCCCACATAATTCACATAACACATAGTTCATGGTTCCCTAATTTCCTCAAGTCAAGGTTAGACCTAATACTTACCTCACTTCGTGAATCAAAGCAATCTACCAACCACAACCTTGCCTTTCGAACAAGCCTCCAAACCATCCAAATCTAGCAAATTATCGATCAAATAATTCAAAATAAGCTTTAGAAACTACCCATTAATGAAAGAGGTTCATTGATCCTTTTTAAAAAAAGTCAACCCCTGACCCACTTGGTCAAAACCCGAGGTTCTGACAAAAATCCGATTACCCATTCATCGATGAGCCCGGTTAAGTGATTTGTGTTGAAATCCGACCTTAATTTGAGGTCTAAATTTTAATTTTACAAAAATCTCCAATTCTATCAAAATCCCTAATTTCTACCATGGAAATCTTAAATTTGATGTTGAATTCTCATGAAAAGTAATGGGTAGTTGAAACGAAATGGATTAAAGTCTCTTTCCAATGAATTTGGGAAGAAAAGTCTCTTGGAAAATCGCCTCTAGAGTCCTTAGGGTTGAAAAATTGTGTAAAATGAGCTAAGTCCCGATTTTTCCCTCTTTTACCCAGTTGTAGATGCCGCAATTGCTAAGTATTGTTCGCAATTGCGAGACAAGGGTGGAAAATGCGAACCCTGCCATAGAAGTCCAGAAGTCGCAATTGCGACAAAAGGTTCTTCGCAATTGAGAATAGACCCACCTTCGCAAATGTGGACAATTCCTTCGCAATTGCGAAGATCACTCAAAAGCACACTAAGTCTCAAATGCAACTCTGAGATCGCAAATGCAACCTCTGCAGTTTGCAAATACGAACATATTCCTCGCAATTACGAAATTAACCCAGCTCAGCCCATGCTCGCAAATGTGAGCTATTGTTCGCAAAAGTGAGGCTCGTAATTGCGAGTCAGACCTCGCAAATTCGAGATCTGCACCAGAGCTGGAAAGACACCAGTTATCTTTGCACTATCCAAACTCATCTGAAACATGCCTGAAACTCATTCGAGCCCCTAGGGCTCCAAACCAAATATGCACACAAGTGCAATAACACTATAGGAACTCGCTCTCGCTATCAAATCACCAAAATAACATCTAAACGTCTGAATCATGTCAAATAAATTTTAAATTGCACCAAATTTTGCGGACAAGTTTCAAATAGTAATATGGACCAATTTCAAGTTTCAACATCAAAATTTGAACCCGTTAGCTATGAAGTTAATTTATGGTCAAACTTAGAAAATTTTCAAACTTTCAAAATACTAGTTTTCGGCAAAATGAGTCAAAACAATCTAGGAACCTCCAATTTCGATCTAGGACCGTAGGTGCACATGGTCGGGGAATTAATGAATTTTCTTACCTGTGATGGAGGTGCAACTGAGTGAGCGGTAGATGTGGGATCTTTGGGCAGAACATTTAAATGATGGTTTGGGCATTTTTCTCATAATTGGAATTTTGGAACTCGATTAGAGGCGATTTTTGGGAGGCTTTTTGTTGCAATTGAAGAGGTAAGTAAAGATTATTCAACTTTGATAATATATATTGATTACCCATTGATTATTACACCTAGTTTATGTGAATTTAGGGTGAAATTTGGGGATTTTAGACTATGTTATTGGAGAGTGAGATTTGATGATTTGAGGGTCAACTTGTGGATGGAATTGGATGAAATTGGACTCGTAATAGAATGGGTATTCAAAAATTGGGAGTTTTGTCGAATTTTGTGGTGCGAGTCTAGGGTTGACTTTTTAAGTGATTTTGATTATAGACCTAAATTTTATTGTGTGGGACCATTTACTATGGCTCTTATTGATGATATTAAGTTGCTTTGGATAGATCCGAGTCTCTAGGAGGCCGATTTGCATTGCAAGGACTTTTTGGAGTATTGATTTGTGCATTTTCAGGTAAGTAATATATCTAAACTTGGATTTGAGGATAATTATGTCACGCCCCGGCCTGAGAGAGCGCGACTGGCGCTCAACTGAGATATCCCAGTCAATTAAGCTTGTACAAATGCTTTCTACCCGAACTTACCCATGAATAAAAGAAGATATATTTCATTAAGTAAACAATTAGAAAATCATGTGGACAATACCAATTCATTACCATTAGTCATGTTAATTATAAGTTTCCCAAAATATTGCATACACTTTCATAGTTTGAAATGGAACATGCAGTACAATTACAACATCTTTAGTTCGACTTTCCCATAACCAAGGTACAACCCACATAATGTCTATGAGCCTCTAACGGATACAAAAGAGTACTATAATAGTATCGGCAACAAGGTCCCGGCTATACCTTAAAATAAAATACATGAGAAGCAAAAGATACACGACCCCGAAATAAAGTGGGGCTCACCAAATCAGCTGGGAAGAGGGTGTACCTCTATCACTGATCAATGTCGTATGTTGTGGAATCACCTGCATCCATTAAAGATGCAGCGCCCTAGACAAAAGGGACTTTAGTACATATGGAATACACTAGTATGGAAGACTAAACACCCTCTCAATAGAACGAACTACAATACAAGGAGAAACAATCATAGGATCAGTGGAAGCCTCAAACAATACCAAAACATCAAGTTAGGAGAAAGATAAGTTTTCAATTAAATTACATTATTTTAGGTTGGGAGATTTTTAGTACCGATATACCACTGTGTCTTTAGCACGGAGTCCGATCACGGCCCGATCGGCTAGGTTGTCTCACCTACAGACGTCCAATCACAATCACAATCACAATCCCAATCACTATCTCAATCACAATCTCAAGCACAATCACCACCATGTGTGCGGTATGGCGTCCGATCTCGACCCAATCAGCTAGGCCATCTCACCACATTTAAAGAGAATAATCTCATCACATCAATTTCATCCCAAATAAGGGGAATAATCTCATTATATCAATTTCATCCCAAATAAGGGGAATAATCACAATCCACTCCTACACCGGCACGTGTAGTTTCAGGGTTAGGTTATTTCAACATACCCTTCCTCGGTGACTAACGATACTCCCAAATGTTTATTATATAAAGGCCTTTCAGCTTATTTAATAGTCTTTTACTCATCTTTTCATTTCATTGGCACTAGTTGCCACACATGTAATATCATTCTTGGCACGTCAGCTGTATTTCGTATTTCGTTCTCACCCCTTTCACTTTCAAGCATCATCATGGGTTATCAATAATAAGGCATTTCTAATCAAGATTTTAAGTACACATATGAGCAATTAAGAGTCTTAAGCACATTCTTTCACAATCTGGCATAATAACTTTCATTTGAAGGACGACTTGAATTCATAACATTTTGACACACAAACCATACTTTGAGCACATTCTCGAATGATAACATAATATGACAAGAGCATTTAGAACACATTTTAAACATATATCTTTCAACACAAAGCTTATTTGGAAAAGTCAAATTTATAATGACTAATTCGGGACATGAGAAAGAAGAAATTGGCCCATCATACTTGAGACTTGCAAGAACATCGTGGGATTCAATTCTAAGATAAAAGTTTAGCCAACATACCTCGCTTTGAGCTTCCTTAAATTACTATAATGTTCCGGAAATCCTAGCAACTTCAATCTATTTAGAAACATAACAAAATTGAACCATAATTAGGAAGATACTCGGGGTTTCAGCTCATTTGAGCATTTTATCAAACCCTAGGTGGGCTTTATGATTTCAAGGTCCTCCTATGGTGGATTCCTTCATCCCACAACCCAATATCTACCCTTTTAAGCTTAACAACCTTCCCACAACTTTGTTGGTACATGCATGCATAGATAACATCCCCATACCTAAGAATCACACTCCCCGCTATCCATCTTCTACCCCACACTCGAAATTGAAGACTAAGGTATGGAACTTTACCTCTTGGATGAAGACCTTGTGAGTTTTCCTTGTGAATTCTCCAAGTCTTGAGCAAGGATTGATGAACAACTAGCTTAGGGATCCCTCCTCTCACTCTAAAATATCAGTTTGAACCTTCTAAAATAACCCCCAAGGTCGTTTTATAAAAATGAGGTTGGGTGAAATTTTCCAAAACTTAAACTTACGAAGCCAGGTCTGCGGTCGCAGACCGTACAGCAAAATGACTATGCGGCCTGCAAAGGGGACCACAGAAATGGCCCCAAGAACTTGGTAGGTCTGGATAGGTATGCGACTGATTTACGGTCTGCAGATCAATTCTGTGGTCCCATAATGGACCACATAGCTGCCATCCGAAGTTTTCTTCTATTGGTTCTGCGACGTATGTGCAACCTGCGAAATGATTATGCAGTCGCATAGTTGACCGTAAAACGACCTCTGAAATTGGCCCATTTCTCTGCTTCACTTCGCGGCTGATCTGTGGTCTCATAATGTGCCGCAGAAATGTCCTGTTCTACAACAATTTTTCTCAAACACATTAGCCTACCTCGGCACCAAGAAACCCCGGGTTCTAATAAAATATTACGGGGCCTTACATCCTCCCCCGCTTAAGATCTTTCATCCTCGAATGATGGTCAAAATCCACCATCATCATTCAAGGAGACTCGACTCTTAGTTCACACACCAACAGTTCCAAATTTGACTAACTCCCTAAATTTTCAAATATTTCGACAGAGTTTACACTATAACTGGCCTTATCCACCTGTCAGAGAATCCCAGAAACCAAACCTAACAATATGTACATAATCCAACGACGTAACATAATATGAAAACAACACCAACCGTGGCCACGTAAGCAATATATATTACCAAAAAGGAGCACCCTTAACATCAATTGTACAAGTGATACATAATTCATAGAAGGTAAGCTCTTAACATTTTCATAAAACACAACTACCTAATTACATAGTTATTCAAACAAATGAGGTTACTTCTTCTTTATCTCTTCCTCAGCCTCCCAGGTGGCCTCTTCATCATGTTGATTTCCATAGCACTTTCACGGAGAAAATCTCTTTATTTCTCAGCTTTTGGACTTGCCTATCGAGAATGGCAATTGGAATTTCTTCATAAGTCAATTCCTCATTAACCTCAATAGTCTCAACCGCAACAATGAGTGTCAGGTCTCCAACCACCTTCTTCAGTATGGACACATGAAACACCGAGTGCACTAAAGATATCTCCGGAGGTAGTTCAAGCTTGTAAGCCACACGACCAATCCTCTGAATGATTTTGTACGGTCCGACATACCTCAAACTCAACTTCCCTTTCTTACCAAACCACATTGTACCCTTCATGGGGGAAACCTTCAAGAATACCCAATCATCCTCTTTGAATTCCAAATCCCTGTGACGCACATCCGAATAGGACTTCTGACAACTTTGAGTAGTTTTCAACCATTCCTTAATGATCTTAACCTTCTCCATAACCTGATGCATGAGGTCTGGTCCTATCAACTCTGCTTCTCCAATCTCAAACCACCCAATGGGAGATCTACATCTCCTACCATATAGAGCCTCGAACGGTGCCATCTGAATGCTAGCATGATAACTATTATTGTAGGCAAATTCTATGAGTGTCAAATGATCATCCCAACTACCCTTGAAGTTAAGAACAGAAGCGTGCAATATATCCTCGAGCGTCTGAATGGTCCGCTCAGCTTGCCCGTCAGTCTGTGGATGGAAGGTTGTACTAAGATTCACCTAAGTACCCAAACCTTACTGAAATTTCTTCCAAATATTAGTCGTGAATTGTGCCCCTTGATCTAAGATTATAGAAACTGGAGTGCCATGCAACCTGACTATTTCCTTGATATACAACTCAGCATAGTATTCCGTTATTTTTGTAGCCTTAACAGGTAAGAAGTGTGTTGATTTCGTGAATCGATTCACAATCACCCAAATCGAATCAAACTTGCGAGGAGTGCGAGGTAGTCCTACCACAAAGTCCATATTGATTATCTCCCACTTCCACTTTGGAATCTCGATATTTTGTGCCAACCCACCGGGTCGTTGGTGTTCGGCCTTCACTTGCTAACAATTTGGACATCTTGCCACAAAGTCCGCTACATTCCTCTTTATATCATTCCACCAGTAGACATCCTTAAGATCATGATACATCTTTGTAGAGCCTGGGTGCACAGAATACCTAGAAGTGTGAGCTTTGGTCATGATTCTTTCTCGGAGACCATCTACATTTGGAACACATAATTTCCCTTTGTACCTTAGTGTACCATCATCCATGCCAAGAGAAAAATTTATGCTCTTATGTTTATGAATCCCCTCTTTCAATTGCGCCAACAATGGATATTGCTTCTCCTTGACCTACATAACAAGCGATGATTCAGCCTTATTTTGCACAATCACCCCTCTTTCACTGGAGTCCGCAAGGCAAACTCCCAAACTAGCCAACATATGAACCTCCTTGGCCAACGGCCTTTGATATGCCTTCAAGTGAGCAAAACTACCCATAGATTTTTGGCTAAGAGCATCTGCCACAACATTAGCCTTCCCCAGATGCTATAGGATATCGATGTCGTAGTCCTTGAGTAACTCAAGCCATCTTCTCTGCCTCAGATTCAATTCCTTCTATTTGAAAATATATTGAAGGCTCTTATGGTCTGTGAATATATCCACATGGACCCCATACAAATAATGACGCCAAATCTTCAATGCAAATACCACTGCCACAAGCTCTAAGTCATGTGTTGGATAGTTCTTCTCATGATTCTTGAGTTTCCTAGAAGCATGAGCTATCACATTGCCGTGTTGAATCAATACACACCCGAGTCCTATTCTTGAAGAATCACAATATACCACAAACCCAGATGTACCCTCTGGTAGGGTCAACACCGGTGTCGTAGTCAATCTTGATTTCAACTCTTGGAAGCTTTTTTCACAAGTATCTGACCATTGGAGCTTAACTGCCTTTTGCATCAATTTAGTCAACGGAGAAGCAATAGTAGAGAACCCCTCCACAAATTTCCTTTAATACCCAACTAAGCCTAAGAAACTGCAAATCTCGGTTGTAGTTGTAGGTCTAGGCTAATTCTTCACAGTTGTCTTCTGAGGATCAACCTTAATTCTTTCTATGGAGACGGCATGACCCAAGAACATGACAGATTCAACAAAAATTCACACTTCAAAAACTTCGCCTACAACTTGTGCTGATACAGAGTCTATAGAACAGCCCCGAGATAGTCGGCATGGTCCTCTCGACTTCGTGAATATACAAGAATATCGTCAATGAACACTATCACAAAGGAGTCTATAAAAGGCTTGAAGACTTGATTCATAAGATCCATGAAAGTTGTCGGGGCATTTGTTAGCCCAAAAGACATCACCAGAAACTCAAAGTGCCCATATCGGGTCCTGAAAGCTATTTTCGGAATATCCTGCTCCCTGATCTTCAATTGGTGATACCCAGATCTTAAATCAATTTTGGAGAAGTACTTAGTACCCTGTAGTTGGTCAAACAAGTCATCTATCCTTGGCAGTGGGTGCTTATTCTTGATCGTGACCTTGTTGAACTGCCAATAGCCAATACACATTCTCAGTGACCCGTCTTTCTTTCTTACAAAGAGGACCGGTGCGCCTCAGGGCAACACACTCGGCAGGATGAAACCTTTCTCTAACAAATCCTTCAATTGTTCCTTTAGCTCCTTCAATTCTGCCGGTGCCATTCTATAGGGCGAAATAGATATAGGTTGCATGCCTGGCATCACGTCAATCCCATAATCAATCTCCCTATCTGGTGGAATCCCATGGAGCTCATCAGGAAAGACCTCCAGAAATTCATTCACAAGTGGCACGGACTCAAGTGTAGGTGCCTCAGCATCGGTGTTCGTAACCCGGACCAAATGGTAAATATAACCCTTGTTGATTATCTTTGTGAGCTTAAGGTAAGAAATAAACCTACCCTTTGGTACCACATCATCCCCCTTTCATTCAATAACTGGCTTATTTGGAAATTCAAACCTAACGGTTCTTGTTCAGCAATCAAGCTTGGCAAAACATGAATAAAGCTAGTACATCCCCAATATTACATCAAAATCAACCATCCCCAACTCAATGAGATCGGCCATGGTGTCCCGACCACGCACCGTGACAACAAAATCCTTATAAACCTACGCGGCCACAATAGACTCACCAACCGGAATAGATACAGAGAACGGCTCATGAAGTTGTTCTGGTTCTATCCTAAATTCCATAGCAATATAAGGAGTTATATAGGACAAAGTGGAACCATGATTAATAAGAACATATACATCATAAGATCGGACAGTCAATATACCTGTGACAACATCTGGAAAAGCCTCCAAATTCTGGTGACCCCTCATAGCATAGAAACGGCTGGATCCTCCGGAACTCTGCGCACCACCCCTAGCTGCACCATGCCCTGCGGGTGCTAGAGTGCCTTGAGCTGGAGGAGGTGCTGCAGGCATAGTAGCTGTAGAACTGGCTGGTTGTGCCATACCCCTGACCCCACTCTGGCGGGACGAACGGCAATCCCTCTGAATATAACCTCTCATACCGCACCCGTAGCATATGGGTAGGTCTATGTAGCAGACCCCTAAGTGCACCTTCCCACACCTAGGGCATGGGGGCCTCCGCTGCTACTAGAATCTCCCACCAGGCCGACCCTGCTGGTAGGATCCCCTGTTGCCCTGACCGGGCCAAAACGGCTCCACTGCTGCTAACTGGGACCTGATGGTTGTGCACTGACTGAAGACTAAGCAAAGGACTGGGATGGCCCTAATGACCCTCCCCCAAATTCCGACCTACCCCACCACCACCAGAAGAACCACCAAAGTTGCCCGCAGACCGGACCTTATTGCTACCCTCTCGCTCCATTTTATTCTTCAATTTGGTGGTCTCCGTGGCTTGAGCAAATGCCACCATCTTCCCATAGTTCATATCAAAATTCAAGGTAGCTTTAGTGGCCTCATTAATAACCAAGGGGCTGAGGCCCTACATAAACCGACGCACTCTAGCCTCCATAATGGGCAACATGTAAATAGCATACTTGGACAGGCGCGCGAATCTCATATGATACTCCCATACGCTCAGGCTACCTTGCCTCAGGCTTTCAAACTCAGCGGCATAGGCTGCCTTAGTCACAGTAGGCACGAAATGATCAATAAAGGCATTGGCAAACTCACTCCACCTCGCCGGAGGGCTCCCCTCCTCACGGGACTCCTCCCACAGCTCAAACCAAGAATATGCCACCTCTTTCAGGCAATAGGAAGCCAACTCCACTACTTCCGTCTCAGTAGCACGCATAACTCAAAGAGTCTTGTGTATCTCATTAATGAAGTCCTGGGGGTCCTCCTCGGGATTAGTACCCATGAACACTGGAGGATATAACTAAAAAAACTTGTTCACCCTGGAACTAGCAGAATCCCCTGGCAGACTGGAAGAAGTAGGTGCAACACTCAATCTTTGGTCCTGGGAAGCCACTATCTGAGCCAACATATGTATGGCTCCCCTAAGGTCCCCACCAGAAACACTAGGACCGGAAGCTGAGGGTAGAGGTGGAATTGGAATATCAGCTGGAGGAATTGTTGCGCCCTCAGTAGGAGTAGGGATTGGTGCAGTCTGAGCAGGAGTACTAGAATCAGGCGGTGTAGTAGTTGGGGGAATATCCTCACCCCTTAGGTGCTCACCCGCATCATCAGGTATAGAATCAACTGCCACTCTTGGGGTGGCATTGGCTCCTTGGCCAGTTCTTGCTTTCTTCCTTGGTGCCATGTACTGAAAATTAGAGCAATGCACGAGTTAAAAGAGGAACAGTCTTACAATCATCTATATCGCACGACCTAGATCATCAAAGAAGGGTGTTATTCCTAAATTCCCAAGTAGCCTCCTAATTATAGATGTGGTAGACAATACACTGATAAGATGGACTCTACTAGACATGACTCCAATACATCCTAGGACACTTTAAAACCTTAGGCTCTGATACCAAGTTTGTCACGACCCGACCTCGAGGAGCACGACCGGCGCTCAACCGAGATATCCCAGTTAAGAAAGCATGTACAAATGCCTTCTACCCAAACTTACCCATGAATAACAAGAAGATATATTTCATTAAGTAAACAAAGAGAATATCTTGTGGACAACACCAATTCATTACCATTAGTCATGTTAATTATAAGTTTCCCAAAATATTACATACACTTTCATAGTTTGAAGTGGAACATGCAGTACAATTACAACATCTTTAGTTCGACTTTCCCATAACCAAGGTACAACCCACACAATGTCTATTGAGCCTCTAACGGATACAAAAGAGTACTATAATAGTGTCGGCAACAAGGCTCCAACTATACCTCAAAATACAATACATGAGAAGCAAAAGATACACGACCCCGAAATGAAGTGGGGCTTACCAAATCAGTTGGGAAGAGGGTGTACTGCTATCACTGATCAATGTCGCCTGCTATGGAACCACCTGCATCCATTAAAGATGCAGCGCCCCCATCAAAAGGGATGTTAGTACATGTGGAATAGTACTAATATGTAAGACTAAACAACCTCTCAATAGAACAAATTACAATACATGGAGAAACAATCATAGGATCAGTGGAAGCCTCAAACAATACCAAAACATCAAGTTAGGAGAAAGATAAGTATTCAAGTAAATTACATTATTTTAGGTTGGGAGATCTTTAGTACTGATATACCACCGTGTCTTTAGCACGGAGTCCGATCACGGCTCGATCGGCTATGCTGTCTCACCCACAGATGTCCAATCACAAGCATAATCACAATCTTAAGCACAATCACCACCATGTGTGCGGCATGGCGTTCGATCTCGACCCAATCGTCTAGGCCGTCTCACCACATTTAAGGGGAATAATATCATCACATCAGTTTCATCACAAATAAGGGGTATAATCACAATCCACTCCTACACCAGCACGTGTAGTTTCAGGGTTAGGTTATTTCAACAAACCCTTCCTCGGTGACTAACTATACTCCCAAATGTTTATTATATAAAGGACTTTTAGCTTATTTCACAGTCTTTTACTCATCTTTTCATTTCATTAGCACTAGTGGCCACACATGTAATATCATTCTTGGCACGTCGGCCGTATTTCGTATTTCGTACTCACCCCTTTCACTTTCAAGCATCATCATGGGTTATCAACAATAAGGCATTTCTAATCAAGATTTTAAGTACACATATGAGCAATTAAGAGCCTTAAGCACATTCTTTCACAATTTAGCATAATAACTTTCATTTGAAGCACGACTTGAATTCATAACATTTTGACACACAAACCATACTTTGAGCACATTCTCGAATGATAACATAATATGACAAGAGCATTTAGAACACATTTTAAACATATATCTTTCAACACAAAGCTTATTCGAAATAGTCAAATTTATAATGACTAATTCGGGACATGAGAAAGAAGAAATTGACCCATCATACTTGAGACTTGCGAGAACATCGTGGGATTCAATTCTAAGATAAAAGTTTAGCCAACATACCTCGCTTTGAGCTTCCTTAAATTACTATAATGTTTCATAAATCCTAGCAACTTCAATCTATTTAGAAACATAACAAAATTGAACCATAATTAGGAAGATAGTCGAGGTTTCAGCTCATTTGAGCATTTTATCAAACACTAGGTGGGTATTATGATTTCAAGGTCCTCCTATGGTGGATTCTTTTATACAACAACCCAATATCTACCCTTTTGATCTTAATAACCTTCCCACAAATTTGTTGGTACATGCATGCATAGATAACATCCCCATACCTAAGAATCACACTCCCCGCTATCCATCTTCTATCCCACACTCGAAATTAAAGACTAGGGTATGGATCATTACCTCTTGGATGAAGACCTTGTGAGTTTTTCTTGTGAATTCTCCAAGTCTTGAGCAAGGATTGATGAACAACTAGCTTGGGGATCCCTCCTCTCACTCTAGACCACTTTCCTCTCTCTAAAATATTTGTTTGAACCTTCTAAAATAACCCCCAAGTTTGTTTTATAAAATTAGGGTTGGGTGAAATTTTCCAAAACATAAACTTATGAAGTCGGGTCTGCGGTCGCAGACCATACTGCAAAATGACTATGCGGCCCACAGAGGGGACCTCAGAAATAGCCCCAAGAATTTGGCAGGTTTGGACAGGTATACGACTGATCAGTTGTCGCATAATGGACCGCAGAACCTCCTTCCGAAGTTTTCTTCTGTTGGTTCTGCGACGACCTCCAAAATTGGCCCATCCTCTACTTCACTCCCCGGCTTATCTGCAGCCCGCAGAGTAGTTCTGCGACCGTATAATGGACCGTAGAAATGCCCTGTTTTGCAATAATTTTTCTCCAATTCCCCAACGTACTATACAACCCAAAAAGTCGGTACCGCGGCGAGCTTCCTCAAACACATTAGCCTGCCTCGGCACCATGAAACCCCGGGTTCTAGTAAAATTTTATGGGGCCTTACAAATTATCCTTGGAAACTATATTATTTGTGATTTATTGGGGTGATGCACATTCTAGGTGACGAGCGTGTGTGCGTGCATCGGAGTATTCATGATCCGAGTGGACTTTAGACTATTATCAGACTTATTTTGCTATCTCGCCTTGTTATATCCGTATTTTCCCTACTTGTTTGATTATCTTAGTTATGGTTCATGTTAGAAATCATGCTTAAACTATGTGATTAATTGGTTTAGACATAATGGAGTTATTTCTGTTGTTTTGAGCTATCTGTCTTAACTGTAGTTATACACCCAGTCATAATTCTTAATTTGCATACCATATCTCAATTTACGTACTTTATTCATTGTTACATCATGATGTTGTTGTTTTCTATATGTGATACCGTTTGGACCGAGTGTTATGAGATTGTGAGCCCTTGAGACTTTAAAGGTTGATGACTGAGGTGGGCCTTAGGGATGTGTTAAAAGTGTTATTTGGATCAGGTTGCATGGCGCAACAGGCCATATTAGTTTTATTATTATTTGGATCGGGTTGCACGCCGCAATAGGCCATATTGTCTTTTGATTAGCGCTTGGGCAAGATTCGCCCATCCGGAGTCTGACATGCCAGTAGTGAGCGCAGGCATAATGATATATATATATGTGTTTTAGTAAGGGGCATTGATGTCAGGTACCCGTATAGTGTGAGTGATTGTGTGTGTGTGATGAAGTAGGCATTTGAGGCAGGCACCTTGAGTGTGCTGAAAGTGAGAGTACTTGAGGATATCACTGTGAAATCAGTAACTTGTCATGCATATTTGACTTGTAGGCATAGAGATGTATTTTTCTCATACTAGCTGGTAAAAGAAATGTTCTTATCCGTGTTAGGTTGTAACTGTTATACTTGGAAGCATATTGAACGAGCTGAATATGATAATTCCATTGAGCTATTTACCATTACTGTCATCATTATATCATGTATTGTTATTGATATTGGTCTTTGACTATTTCATCTTAGCTCGTCACTGCTTTCAGCCCAAGATTAAGTTTGTTACTTATTGAGTACATGGGGTTGGTTGTACTCATACTACACTCTGCACTTCATCCAGGTACTTTCAGACATAGTGGTTGCTAGAGTTGTGTTGGTACCAGTACTTGAGAGACTACGGGGTAGCTGCTATTACATCCACAGACCTTGCAACTCTCTTTTATTTATTTCCTTTGTTATTGTTCTATTATCCAGACAGTTATAATGAGGAATTAGCTTTGTATTTTGATATTCAGTAGTGCTCAGGTACTCGTTGACACTAGATCTTTGGGATGGTTGTAGTAGTATTGTTGTTGTTTTTATTAGACATTTCATGATATTTATGTTGTTGAGTTTATTAAACCATATTTTATTCAAATTCGTTGTTATTGTGTGACTGTTGGTTTGCCTAGCAAGTAGTGTTAGGCGCCATCGCGGCTCCGGTAGGAGTTGGGTCGTGACACCTCTAATACTCTGAAACCTATCTGAACCTCACCCCAACCATCGTGACCCCATCTAATCATACCAACCAATCACAAAATATAATACGGACCTACTCGAGGCCTTAAATAACACAAAATAATATCAAAACCACAAATCACATCTCAATTCAAGCTTAATGAACTATCAAACTTTCAACACTCATGCTGAACCATGTCTAAACAACTCGGAATGACTCCAAATTTTGCATACAAGTTCCAAATGACATAATGAACCTATTCCAACTCCCAAAACAACAATTCAAACTTGATAGCCTCAAAGTCAACTCCTGGTCAAACCTATGAACTTCTAAACATTCAAATTTTAAACTTTAGCCAAAAAGAACCAAATCAACCTAGAAACCACCAAACCCAAATTCAGCCATACGCCTAAGTCTAAAATCACTATAAGAACCTATTACGGGATTTGTTGACTCGGCATCATTACTGCTGAAAGGTGTGTCATTCGATTAGAATAGAGCTTGTTCGTGTTCGGATATGTCTATGTGTTACTATTCTATGCTACGAGGAGTTGTGATTCGTTGGTTATATGCACATATGATGCAGTTTTGTTTGGTCCTAGTAGCAAAATTTGAGCGAGATGGGCATTAGGGTGATGAATGGTTAATTGCGCATTGGTTATGTTCTTTTCGGGCTGTGGTATATAGTGTTATTTGCTTCTCCATGGTTATGGCCATGCACTTGATGCCAAATTGCGCGTGGTTTCTAATTTTGAGCATTTTGGCTTGAGGTATTTTATGGGATCGGTGTTTGGATGGGGTCATGCAACGCAGCGAAGTTGTGTTGGGATATTATCCTTGTGTTAGATTTGTGTGTCTTGGTTCTACTATGTATTATGGGTTCATAGAATTTCGGTTGTGGTGGTACTTGTTGAGCTTACAGAACGGTTCTCTCATTTGAGTCATTTTCCATTTTAGGGTGCATTTGAATTTTTGCGTATTGGTGCACGGATTGCACTGTTTGAGGCTTAAGGTTGTATTGGTGTGGTAGGTTAGTAGAGTGGCTGTATTTGATGAGCTGGGGTCGTTAGACCTAGAATGGGTGCTATCAGATTTGATTGCGGAATATTTGGAAGGATAATGTCACTAATTGGTTATAGTTCTTGTCGAAGGAGGGAGAGCTCCATGACTTGTTGATCTGATGAGAGGTTATGAGTTTTTGCATGTTTCTTTCATCATCGACAGTGTACGAAAGGTTTTGAATGATGTTTTTTTTATATGAGGTTTATTACCGGTATTGGGTTTGTTTTTAGCAGTGACTATGGTCAGAAGTTAGGGTTGTGAGCATCTGAGTTATGTGGTATATCATGTGGTTGCATTTTGGGCTATGGTTATGGCGTGATACAGCTTGTTCAGATTTATACGGTGTGTAAATGCGAGACTCAGGTCTTATAGGAAATTTCGGATGTTGGAAACTGGATTTTGAGGTTTACGGACTAAGGTTGAAGCAATAATCTTTAGTTATGCTATGTTGACGGGCCTATACAGAATAGGGTGACGTGAGATCACCCCCGGGTACGTTCATGGTAAGGTTAGACAGCGTTTCGATGGCTTTGGAATGACCCTGGGCATATTCGATGATGAATGTATGTTTAAGTGGGGGAGAATGTAATGACCTAGCCAATCGTTTTGAGTATTTGCATTCATTCAGCTATTTGAAGTCTTGAGCAGCATCGTATAATGTATTATGACCTGTGTGAATCCTCGATTTTGGTTTTAGGTGATGTGGAGTTCGATTTGGAAGAATGAATTTCATGCTTGAATCATTAAGTTGGAAGAGTTGACCAAATTTGACTTTTTAGTATTTGACCTCGGATTGGAGTTTTGATAGTTTTGATAGGTCCATATGGTGATTTTGGACTCGGGCGTATGCACGGATTTGCATTTGGATATTTCTAGAAGGTTTCGGCGCCAATTGAGAAAGTTGAAAATTTGAAGGTTTGGAAAGTTCATAAGTTTAACCGAGAGTTGACTTTGAGGATATTGGATTTGGATTGTGGTTCTGGGAATTGGAATAGCTTCGTTATGTTATTTGGAACTTGTGCTCAAAATTTGAAATCATTCCGAGTTGATTTGATATATTTCGGCACGAGTTTTGCAAGTAGGAAGTTGGAAGTTGAAAGTTCATTATATTTGATTTGAGGTGTGATTCGTTGTTTTGATATTGTTATGCGTGATTTGAGGCCTCGAGTAGGTCCGTGTTAGTTTATTGGACTTGTTGGTATGTTTGAACGGGGTCCCGAGGGGCTCGAGCATATTTCGGATTGATTTTGGGCCATTTTTCTTCATGTTCTCACTGATGGTTGTTGCTGATTTCTGGTGTTTCAAACCTCCTTCGCGATCGCGATGATTCGATCGCGATCGCATAGGTTATTAGAGGAGCTGGTCTTTTTCCTTCATTGCGTTCGCGTACCTTTGTGAGGCCTGGGTATCGCATTCGCGTCCTTATTCTTGCGTTCGCATAGAGCAGAGATGAGAAGCTGGGGACTGGGGGGGAATGCCTTAGCGTTCACGAAGTAGAGGATGCGATTAAGGTTAGAACAATTGTGAATCGCGTTCGTGAGGGCTATGCCGCGAACGCGTAGAGTATTTTGGTGGCAGAATATTTTGTTCATCGCGAACGCGATGGATTTTCTGCGTTCGCGAAGGGTTCGCCTAGGCAGAGCTTATAAAGTACTCTATTTCGGAGGTTTCGGCCATTTTAGCATATTTGGAGCTATGGAGCTCGTATTGAGATGATTTTTTAGGAGTTTTTTACCATATGGATTGGGGTAGGTGTTCTCTACTCTGTTTTGATTATATTTCATGAATCTATTCTCATTTTTGGCATTTGGTGGATGAATTCAAAAGGGAATTTTGGGGGGTTTTGTCTAAAATTTATAAAGTGAATTTTTTAGTTTTGAACATCGATTCGGAGTCGGATTTAAGTGAAACTAGTACGGTTGGACTCATAATTGAAAGGTTTGTCGGATTTTATAAGTTTTGTCAGGTTCCGAGATGCGGGCCCGGGTTTGACCATTTGGTTGACTTTAGGACTTTTGATTAAAGATTTGACATTTATCGATTGGGTTTGTTTCCTTAGGCATTATTTGATGTATTTGAGTTGCTTTTGGCTAGTTTCGAGCCGTTTGGAGGTTGATGCGCACGGGATGGCATTTCTAGAGTACTGTTTGTCTTGCTCGGTATTAGATTCAGCTTGTTCAAGGTAAATAACACTTCTAAACTTGGTGCTAAGAGTATAAACCCCTGAATATATGTGTTATGTGTTATGTGTTTGGTGTTGAGGTGACGCACATGCTAGGTGACATGCATGTGGGCATGCACCGTGTGAATTATGAATCGATTGATTATGTGATACGGTGTAGTGACCAAATCTACTTTCTATCTATGAAATTTCTACGTGCTAGAGTAACTGAGTTGTCATCCATACTAGTCATTTCTGTTGTTGAGTTATTTTCTTAAATTGCAATTACATACTCAGTCATACTCATTCATTGCATATCATATCTCAGTCTCTGTTATCATTTGTTTCGCATCATATTATCATTATTTGGGCTGATTAGCATGAGATTTGTGAGGCCGAGAGACTGGAAAGAGATGATTGAGGGAGGCCGAGGGCCTGATTGTGAGGATGTTTATGGGATCGGGCTACACACTGCAGTAGGCTTTATTGATTCATGCCAAGATTGGATTATATTAGCGCATGGGCAGGATTCGCCCCTCCAGAGTCTGACTTACCAGCAGTGAGCATAGGTACCTACTGAGTGTGAGTGCGAGTGGCGAGAGCAAGTACCGAGTGACTGTGAGGACTGAGTGACTGTGAGGACTGAGTGACTGGGAGGACTGAGTGACTGGTAGGACTAAGTGACAGTGAGGACTGAGCGAATTGATACTTTGAGAGTATGCATATGGTTTTATCACTGTGTTGCATTGCATTTGACATGCACACTTGACATAAAGGCATAAAGATGCATTTTTTCATGTTGTACGGTATTGCGTCATTCATGACTTCACACACACATGGACATGCAGGCATAAAGATGTACTTTCCTCATGCCATCTAAAAAAATGAAACAACTTACCTGTTATTGAAAGTTTTGGGGAAAATCCCAATTTTTGAGATTTACTCATATTTTCATGATTTCAGTAAAAGATTTGGGTTTTCACTGTTATACTTGAAAAGTATGCCTATTTTCCGGAACTGTGAACGAGCTGAGCATTATGTCTTTGAGTTATTACATGTACCGCTTTAGTTATATTGTTATGATTTGTTCCTGGTTGTTGGTGTTGGACTCTGACCTTTGTCCAAGATCGTCACTACTTTCAATTTAAGGTTAGATTTGTTACTTATTGAGTACATGGAGTCGGTTATACTAATACTACACTTCTGCACCTTACGTGCAGATTTTCAATACTGATGTTGTTGTGTCTGGCAGGAGCTGGCATGGAAGACATACCTGCGTTTTGGCCATAACTACCATTTATTCTTGGTAGATTTATAATTATTAATCTGCTCATGTATATTTCAAATAGATGATGTATCTATTTCATACCAGTCTGGAGGTGCCATCACGACTAGTTGGATTTTTGGGTCGTGATAAGTTGGTATTAGAACTCTAGGTTCATAGGTTCTACCAGTCATGAGCAAGCGTCTAGTAAAGTCTTGCGGATCGGTATGATGACGTCCATATCTATCTCCTAGAGGTTATAGGGCATTTAGGATAAACTTCTCATCTTTCTTTCTTTATCGTACGACATTAATTCACCTTGAGGCATATCGCTTTGAATTCCTTCCACTCACTCATAGGCGTATGTAAGCTCTCGGTATCAGTTGTGCACCGACGGCTTGTGATTCCATGGATGAGGTGCAAGTTGTGATTTCTATGTATTGATGATGGGCCAGTCTGGAGGACTTGAGGCCGGGTTTTGACTGTAGCTTGAGCACGGGGATTTCGATTGTGTGAGCATGTGTTTTTGGACTTATATGTCCGGTAGTGTCCCTATGAGTGGAATTTATGGCTCGATGAGTGGTTGGATGGCTATATGATGAGTATGATGTGACTGCAGGATGTGTTCAAATGGTTTGAATGTGACGAGAAAAGTTTGCTTGAGATGTAAAAAGGATGATTGGGTGCTTGATTTCCGTCTTGATTTGACGTATAGTCTCGAGTTATGAGTGTATTGAAGGATCTTTCATGTTGTTTAATTATGGAATGAATTAGATTCTCATGTCTTGTTGATGAGTTCAGACTCAGGAAGATTGAGTAATTGCGCAGTAATTGTGGCTGCGAAAGGGTATAGAAAGATGCCAATTTGAGGCTAAGCATGTGGGTTACCTCCTGCGAGGTGGTCTACGGAGGTGTGATCCTAATGATGTTTTGTGTAGGTTTTCTTTCCTACCAGTGGGTTATAGGTGTTGCGATCTGAGATTGGATTGGTTGAGAAAGTTGACATGATCGTCATGCAGATGAATGTGAGATTTGTAGATGATTTGAAGCATTAGATGGTTTGTGTTACATGAGCTTATGAAGGATTTAGTTGAATCTCACCGCGGTATTATGGCAGTAATAAAGTATGGGCATTATGAGTTATCAAGTATTTTGGTCTATGGCTTTGAGCCAAGTGGGGGAGTCTACCATCGGCGATTTAATTTCATGGTTATGGGTTGTATTGGTTTCAGTTTGAGGCATACTGGTTGGTCAGTTATGACTTGTAGAGGTAGGTTCTAAGAGTGACTTAAGCAATGAAACGTTTTGGATATATGGTGTATTACACTTTATGGGTATATGGAAATCATGGAATGATTGAGTTGTTATTCGTGAAGGATGCAGTGCGCATGGAGTAGGAATTTGCTCGGTTGCGTTAAGGCGGGGTTACTTCTTTGGGTGTTGTTGTGCTGATGGGGCATATGCCATTCGACCCGTATGGGCAGTGCAATTGAGATTTGAGCTGAGTGGATGAATCTCGAGAAGGTTCTAATGGATTCAGGATTTATATGTGGCAATTGAGAATTTTTCGGACTTGTATATGGCTAGGATCTGAGATTTACATCAGATGGTGTCGGGACTTGCGGTACTTCTATATTATTATGGATTCTACATTTCAGTGTCAGAAAGGTGAAGGAAATGACTTTAGATTCACCGAAGGTCTCTTTAAAGTGGGTGTCTCGGTTGTGGTACTTTTGGGGTGCTTAAGAGGGAATACAGCGGCTTATGGGCCTTTGAGCGGTGTGGTTTTATGCTAGGATCTCGTGTGGTGAACTTTGGGTAAGGATCATAGTATTATGGCGAGGAGGAGTGTCAACTTAAGGGTAACTCAGAAGGAACTCGGAGAAATAGGACAGCTTGGTAGTAGGTTGGATCAGCACGGTAATGGGTATGATCGGTTCTTTGGGTACTTATGATGTGGTGAGGCTCTACCGGTGTTTTGGTGGCAATACTCTTGGGTTGGCGACCTATGTGGATTAGTGGAGTTAGAAAGATTTAGTTCTGATGGCTTGGTTATGTGCAAATGGGTTTCAAAGTGTTGTCGATGGTTTCTACCACGGTTCGAGATAGATATTTCCTACCGACGTGAGGAGCATGTTGCGTATTGTGATTTTCTCCTAGATGGGATCAATTGGAAGGTTTCTAGCTGATTGAGTATGTATTTCGCTTGTGACTCAGAGTTGATAACGAGGTTCTCGTATTTTCATATAATGGGATGATAAATGCGGTACGTCTTGTGGGATTGAGATTTGCATGTACAAGGTGGCAGTTCAGATTTGGAGGGAAGGTCATGAATTTTGGATAGCATGGACGGTTTCATATGATTTGATGAATGATATTACTACTTGGTATTTCCTGAGAAGGGGTGCGTATTTCAGAGGGCGCACTGTATTTTGGCTTACGGATGCTTCATTGGTATTGTGGTACCTACCTGGTTGATCGACTGTTGATGTTTAGATTTTTCTATGTGGCATGGAAGAATTATAGAAATATTTCTCGTGGGGGATGGTTGTGTATGAGATATGTGCTAGTCATTCGAGTGGTGGAGTTAGAACCGGCTATAGTGATTCATGTGTTCTATGAATTTGGAGACTGGGAGTTCTCAAAAGCAGATTATTTCAGGGCTGCGGACTGTGAATATGTGGCCAGAGTTAGCTAGATGGTGGTACGCGTTATGGGTAGATCATTGTGGACTTTTGTAGGGCTATTTATCCATTTTGGGATGACAGGAATTGATTTGGGGGCCTATTGGTAGGCCTGAGGAAGATGTGTATTCTACATCGGGTCGGATTTGTTTGCTCGGCACCATTACTACTGAAGGGTGTGTCATTCGGTTAGAATAGAGCTTGTTTGTGTTCGGATATGTCTATGTATTATTCTTCTATGCTATGAGGAGTTGTGATTCGTTGGTTATATGCACACATGGTGCGGTTCTGTTTGGGCCTAGTAGCGAAATTTGAGTGAGATGGGTATTAGGGTGTTGAATGGTTGATTGTGCATTGGTTATGTTCTTTCCGGGCTATGGTATGTAGTGCTGTTCGCTTCTCTATGGTTATGGTCATGCACTTTATGTACTTAATGTCGAATGGCGCGTGGTTGCTAATTTTGAGCATTTTGGCTTGAGGTATTTCATGGGATCAGTGTTAGGATGGGGTCACGCATTGCAACGGAGTTGTGTTGGGATATTATCCTTGTGTTAGATTTGTGTGTCTTGGTTCTACTATGTATGATGGGTTCATAGCATTTCGGTTGTGATGGTACTTGTTGAGCTTGCGGAACGGTTCTCTCATTCGAGTCATTTTCCATTTTTGGATGCATTTGAATTGTTGCGTATTGGTGCACTGATTGTACTATTTGAGGCTTAAGGTTGTATTGATGTGACAGGCCAGTAGAGTGGCTGTATTTGATGTGATGGGGTTGTTGGACCTAGAATAGGTGCTATCAGATTTGATTGCGGTATATTTGGAAGGAAAATGTCACTGATCGGCTTAGAAATTGGCTATAGTTCTTGTAGGGAGAGCTCCATGACTTGTTGATCTGACGAGTGGTTATGAGTTTCTGCATGTTTCTTTTATCATCGACAGTGTACGAAAGGTTTTGAATGATGTTTTGCTTGATATGAGGTTTATTACCGGTATTGGGTTTGTTTTTAGCAGCGACTATGTTCAGAAGTTAGGGTTATGAGCATCTGAGTTATGTGGTATATCATGTGATTTCATTTAGGGCTATGGTTATGGCGTGATACATCTTGTTCAGACTTATACAGTGTGTAGATGTGAGACTCGGGTCTTATAGGAAATTCCGGATGTTGGAAATTGGATTTTGAGGTTTACGGACTAAGGTTGAAGCAATGATCTTTAGTTATGTTGTGTTGTCGGGCCTATATGAAATAGGGTAACGTGGGATCACCCTCAGGTATGTGCATGGTAAGGTTACACGGTGTTTCGTTGGCTTTGGAACTACCCTAGGAACGTTCGAGAACGAACGTATGTTTAAGTGGGGGAGAATGTAATGATCCAGCCGGTCGTTTTGAGCATTTGCATTCCGTTCAGCTATTTGAAGTCTTGAGTAGCATTATATGATGTATTATGACTTGTGTGAATCCTCGGTTTTGGTTTCAGGTGATACGGAGTTTGATTTGGAAGAATGAATTTCATGCTTGAAGCTTTAAGTTGGAAGAGTTGACCAAGTTTAATTTTTTAGTATTTGACCTCGGACTGGAGTTTTGATGGTTTCGTTAGGTCCGAATGGTAATTTTGGACTTGGACGTATGCCCGTATTTGCATTTGGATATTTCTAGAAGGTTTCGGTGCTAATTGGCGAAAGTTAGAAATTTGAAGGTTTGAAAAATTTATAAGTTTGACCGAGAGTTGACTTTGAGGATATCGGATTCGGATTGTCGTTCCGGGAATTGGAATAGCTTTGTTATGTCATTTGGGACTTGTGCGCAAGATATGAGTTCATTCCGAGTTGATTTGATATGTTTCGGCACGAGTTTTGGAAGTTGAAAGTTCAAAGTTCATTATATTTGATTTGAGGTGCGATTCATCATTTTGATGTTGTCATGCGTGATTTGAGGCCTCGAGTAGGTCTGTGATAGGTTATGGGACTTGTTGGTAAGTTCGGACGGGGTCCCGAGGGGCTCGGGCGTATTTTGGATTGATTTCGGGCCATTTTTCTTCATGCTCTCACCGCTGGTTGCTACTGATTTTTGGTGTTTCAAACCTCCTTCGCGATCGCGAAGATTCGATCGCGATCGTGTAGTGTATTAGAGGAGCTGGTCTTTTTCCTTCATCGCATTCGTGTACCTTTGTGAGGCCTGGGCATCGCGTTTGCGTCCTTATGCTTGTGTTCGCGTAGAGCAGAGATGAGAAGCTAGGGATTGGGGAACGCGAAAAAGATGATGCGATCACATAAGGTTGGAGCCGTTGTAAATTGCGTTCGCGAGGGCTATGCCGCGAACGCGTAGAATATTTTTGGTGGTAGATTATTTTGTTCATCACGGACGCGATGGATTTTCCGCATTCGCGAAGGGGTCGCCTGGGCAGAGCTTATAAAGTACTCTATTTCGGAGGTTTTGACCATTTTAGCATATTTGGAGCTATGGAGCTCGGATTGAGATGATTTTTGAGGTGATTTTCATCATATGGATTGGGGTAAGTGTTCTCTACTCGGTATTGATTATATTTCATGAATCTATTCTCGCTTTTGGTATTTGGTGGATGAATTCAAAAGAGAAATTTAGGAGGTTTTGTCTAAAATTTCATAAAGTGAATTTTTGAGTTTTGAGCATCGAGTCGGAGTCGGATTTGGGTGAACTAGTATGGTTGAATTCGTAATTGAATGATTTATCGGATTTTATTAGTTTTGTCAGGTTTCGAGGTGCGGGCCCGAATTTGACTTTTTGGTTGACTTTGGAACTTTTGATTAAAGATTTGACATTTATCGATTGGGTTTGTTTCCTTAGGCATTATTAGATGTATTTGAGTTGCTTTTGATTAGTTTCGAGCCGTTTGAAGGTTAAAGCGAACGGGATGGCATTTCTAGAATATTGTTTGGCTTGCTCGGTATTGAATTCAGCTTGTTTAAGGTAAGTAACACTTCTAAACTTGATGCTGAGGGTATAGACCCCTGAATATACGTGTTATGTATTTGGTGTTGAGGTGACGCACATGCTAGGTGACGGGCGTGTGGGCGTGCACCATGTGAATTATGACTCGATTGATTTTGTGGTGTTGTGTAGTGACCAACTCTTGTTTCTATCTATAAAATTTCTACGTGCTAGAGTAACTGAGCTCTGATCCATGCTAGAAACCATGATTAGGCTATATGCTTATCCTGTTGGGACCTACTGAGGTCATTTATATTGTTGAGTTATTTGCTTAAATTGCAATTACATACTCAGGCATACTCATTCATTACATATCATATCTTAGTCTCTGTTATCATTTGTCTCACATCATATTATCATTGTTTGGGCTGATTGGCATGAGATTTGTGAGGCCGAGAGACTAAAGAGATTGATGACTGAGTGAGGCCGAGGGCCTGATTGTGAGGATGTTTATGGGATCGGGTTGCACACCGTAGCGGGCTTTATTATTCATGCCATGATTGGCTTATATTAGCGCTTGGGCAGGATCCGTCCCTCCAAAGTCTGACTTACCAGCAGTGAGCGCAGGTACCTACTGAGTGCGAGTGCCGAGAGTGAGTGCCAAGTGACTGGAAGGATTGAGTGACTGTGAGGACTGAGTGACTGTGAGAACTAAGTGACTGTGAGGACTGAGTGACTGGGAGGACTGAGTGACTGTGAGGACTTAGTGATTGTGAGGATTGAGTGACTGGGAGGACTGAGTGACTGTGAGGACTGAGTGATTGTGAGGATTGAGTGACTGGGAGAACTGAGCGAATTGATACTCTGAGAATATGCATATGATTTTATCACTGCGTTGCGTTGCATTTGACATGCACACTTGACATACAGGTATAGAGATACATTTTTCTCATTTTGTACGGTATTGCGTCATTCATGACTTCACATACATATTGACATGCAGGCATAGAGATGTACTTTTCTCATTCCAACTAAAAAAATGAAACATCTTACCTGTTGTTGAAAGGTTTTTGGGAAAAGTCTCAATTTTTTAGATTTACTCATATTTTGGTGATTTCAGTAAAAGATTTGGGTTTTCACTATTATACTTCAAAAGCATGCCTATTTTCCGGAACTATGAACGAGCTGAGCATTATATCTTTGAGTTATTACTTGTATTACTTTAGTTATATTGTAATGAGTTGTTCCTTGCTGTTAGTGTTGGACTCTAACCTTTGACCAAGCTCGTCACTACTTTCAACCTAAGGTTAGGTTTGTTACTTATTGAGTACATGGGGTCGGTTGTACTCATACTATTCTGCACCTTGCGTGCAGATTTTGGATGTTGATGTTGTTGTGTATGGCGGGAGCTAGCATTGAAGACATACCTGCGTTCCGGTCATAGCTACCACTTGTTCCTGGTAGCTTTAGAATTATTAATTTGTTCATGTATATTTCAAACAGATGATTTGTTTATTTCATACCAGCTTTGTAAACTCAAAATCTTAGAAGCTCGTGATTTGTACTACCAGTCCTTAAAAAATTTTTGTATAAAAATTTTGTATATTATCATTATATCTCTCAGTAAATCTCATTGGAATTGGATTGTTATTAATTGACTTACCTAGCGGGTTGGGTTAGGTGCCATCACCACAGACTCAAATACACAAAATGACCGATCGAATTTTTACAGTTTCACGAACAAGCGGTGTAGGTGCAGTTATTGAAATTGTCGTAAATCCAGTACAATTGATGATCGATTGAATTGTTACGTAAGATTTTGAAGGTGAATGAAATCCAAGATATGTTCTAATTAGATTGTTTTGACAAATCAAATCACCAAAAACTTAATTCGAATTCAATTTGGAGAATCGAATGCAAAGGGTAAAACAAACATTTTGATTTGGAGAACATATCATCATTAATCGTTTAAATGAAAGGAGAGAAAAATGTTTGTGTGGACTTTATTCTTCCCAAGTAAATAATCGAAGGAATCTATTTATGTTTGCTATAACTAAGGAATTTCTTATTGTTCCAATAACTTGATATTAAAGGTCGATTTGGTACGGATTATTCCATTTAGTTTGATCAGCTTTCTAACAGAACCATCATTAGTTAAAACGATAATTCCTTAATTAATGTCCTAAAGGGAGAAAAGGACAAATCAGTAATCTCCTCTTTCATTTGACTTCGTAACACTAATTTTTCTTGTGATCCATACTATACTTAACTCGCTTATTTTAATTTTCTATAATGATTCTTTTAATCTACTTATTAATAATATAAAAATTGTAATATGACCGATATGCCCTATTCTAATATGTTTTTTATTTAGTAATTTTATATACATCTTGGCAATTCTCCTCCATACTTCCAAATTACACGCTCTATCCTTGGTGTTCTCAATTCTCATCTTCCGTATGGGTGGCTTTTGTTGGGAATCTATTGACACTATGCAATATATTATCACTTATGCTTTTACTATGGTATCGATTACTATGTACAAAACAATACCATCAACCCCATTACTATATTCACTTGCAGTGTTGACAAGGAAGTAGAATTCATGGAATAATTTTGAGTATTTTTATGAACTGAAGAAGTATAACACCAATTAGATGACGCCGTGTCGTAATTTGTGAAGCCGACGTTGGGTATTTTGATAATAAATAGAAGTAGTTAGGGGCAACAGACTATGGTGCAATTATACGTTATGTTAGGGGCATTTTCATAAATACTCACTTTTGGGATAATCATTGAAGTTATAGCCACATTATACAAATTTTTGCAAAGTGCACCGCTCCGATCTTAAGTAGTTCGATTTATTCAATACAACTTCAGAAATCAAATCTGAAGTTTTTAATCTTTCAAATGCAACTTCAAAAATTCGAATCTTAATAATATCAATCTCTTCAATGCAACTTCAGAAATCAAATCTGAAATTCTTTTATCTTTCAAATGCAAATTCAGAAATATGAATCTTAAGAAGTTCAATCTCTTCGATGCAACTTCAGATTTCGAATATTAAGTTCTGAAATATAAACTTATTTTTCGAATTTCAACAGTCTAATACACTATTCAATGTCCAAATCTACTCTAAATGAGCGCAAATTTAAAATATAATTTTCAAATATCATTAAGAACAAACTCCAATTATCAAATTGTCAAAAAAATAATAAATTTAACAAAATTATTTTGCAACTAAGAAGAAGAAGAAACTATAAGCATAAAAAAAGAAGAAAGTAGCAGCAAAGAAGAATAGAAAGGTGTTTGTATCTGAAGTTAACCAAAAATTGATATCAATTAAAAATTTTAAAAAGTGAATACAAATTCAATGGGTGGTACAAAACTAGGTACCACATAAATTTTTTATGTTATGTTATAGGAGAAATCAATTAGGCTTTAGGTTTTAGGTTTCAACCTCATTGTTAATAAAATTATTAAATAAAAAATTGTACTAGAAAAGGGCATTTTGGTAAGATTATAATTTTTTATATTAACAATAAATATATTAAAAGAATCATTACAAGAAATATTAAAATAAGAGAGGTAAACATATATCATAAACCACAAGAGGGGTTAGTGTTAGAAGCCAAACGTGAGCGAAGGTTTATGAAATTATCCCTCTATAATTTCAATATTTCCTTAATAAACTAGCATATTAAGTTTGTTAAATTTAAGTACTTTTAATCTCCATCAAATATGTAACAAGTTCTAATAGTTAGATTTAACGAAAATTGTGAAAAAAAAGATATTTTAGTAGAAATACCAAAAAGGTCCTATCAAATATCAAAAACTGCACCACACATCAGGAGTAGACAACAAATAATAGATGTTTAACCTAAAACTTATTTGAGAATAAATAATTAAATTTATATTTAAGGTCACTAGCAAACAGATCAATCAAAAGTACATATAATAAAATGAAGAACAATAATGATGAATTAACGAAATAAAGATTGAGATAAAAAACTTCTTATTGAGTGTTGACCTCTTATATAACTATATTAGAGTGTACAACAATCCTTGAAGGATCTAATCAAGATGATATCTTCACAGAAGGCTATGGAAGATAAACAATGAGAAATCTAATGTGTTGTGTGTCATCACGTGTGCGTTACAAGTAAGTAAGGTAAGGTATTGCCTAAATAGGATGTTGCCGCTCCAAATTTCTAGCCCCCATATTTGTAAGTGGTTAGTGGGATGGCGAGATCCTCGCGAGCAATAACCGTGATAGCATAACAGATGGGGGCCACAATCTTCGAAAGGTTCCAAGTGCAATAGAGTTCGACACCAAAGGTGAATAATCTATTTCGAGCACATGCTCTTCTGGTTTCTCTTGCTCCGAATTTAGATGGACAACCTTGGCCATAATTCTACTGTTATTCTAGATTCGGCCTTTATGCTTATGGATCTCAAACCGCTCCTGTCACGAGTCATTTTTTGTCATACCACGTGGTGAGACTAAATTTACCAATACAGATGGCCCCCTCACTTGTCGGGTAGTTCTCCAAGAAATGCCCAAAAAGTATTTTAAAAAATTGACATAAGAGAATCTGGTCTATGATCTCTTCTTGGTGAAGGAAGAAATCTTAATAATATTCTGCTATTAAAGTGATATGACCTGTTATTAGGATGGCGTGTGCAGTCTTCATTTACCATTCGAGATACATGACAATCTCTAACTAGCTTATTTGTTGATCACAGTCTCCAACTGATTTTATGACGGAAATCTTTTCCAAATTTGACGACTGTAAAAAGTTAGTTTCCCATCTATATATGTGCATAGGACTCCTTCGCTTGCCAATTACCTAGAGCAATTCCTTCTGTAATTTTTATAGCCTTCACTGAATCTTTCTCTGTTTTTCTAATTTTTCTATTATCGTCATTATAGATTTTCAAGATCTTAACCTTGCAAATCCAACCCTGTTGAATTAGACGAGCATCATTGCAGAACCCTTAAAAGAAACTTTTTCCGTTTTCCGTGATAAAAGGGAAGAAGATCTAGAAGCCATTAAATCAAGAAGATGAAGCATAAAATTGAGCCTCTTGTTTCAGACATTCTACCAAAGCAATTAGATTTTGAGGCGGATGAAAAATCATGGAGTAAAGCAGTGGTAAAGTTTTGAAATCTCGCATGAACAACTTTGATTCCCTCATTTGTGTTGATCATATCCCTTTGTCCGAAAGAAATATCGTTGGGACGATCACATTGACGTTTATGTACCTCTAGAGAGTAAGAATACTGCCAACCATCGGTCTGGATTCTCATTTGTGTATACCTATCTGTTCACCCTTGGGTTCGATCCTCCAATCGACCCCGTAATTTTGGACTTTTGTTGGCACTTCAATATTTTCTTAGCCCAAGTTGGTCCAAGTGTCTAGGAATTAGTGGCATATCTCTGATTCTTAGCGCATTTGGCTAAGGTTGATTTTTTCCTTCGGTATCTTCTCCATCTTTACGCTTTGAGGCCATTAAGGGGTAGCATTGTCATTGTCGTCAATCATGGTAAGTGAGTACTTATGAATACAGAATATGACCATGATAAGGGATGGTATGACTGAATCATCACTGTCCCAAATAAAGAACTGGTCCTCTCCGAGTATTGGCTCTTTCCAGACAAATGGAATAACAAGCATAAGTATATTATCTTCATTTCGGTTAATGTTTGTTGTCTATTGTTTTGACTTGCGAGTTTTACATTGCAACTGTCTTAGAAGCACCTGAAGTTTTTGGTATTGAGTGATCGATCGAGAATATATTGTTATCTTCCGTGATAGCTGAAAGGTCTTGGAGGTTTATTTTCAAAGTTTCGGGATGATGGGCCGAAATTCATGGTAAACATTGATGTCATTTGTATTTTTGATTCAATGTCTCATGTTCTCACGTCTACTCCTCCATTTTATGCATCACACCTAAAAAATCCTTTCTTAGATGTTAATCGATCTTTCCCCGACCATCGATTCTACGCAAGATAGAATTTCGCAGTTATCTGCTATAAAAAGGAAGGGAAGCTCGTTGAAGCCAACTCTGGTGAATGGTTTCGTTGGTTATTTAAGGAAGAGGACAATGTCCAGTTTCAAGATAGGGTCTGAGAGTGTTCGAGGCACTGCACATCTTCAAGATAGTGAGTCTATGTTGATTAAAGATGAGAAAATAGAGTCCCCAACCAAAAAGGCAGCAAAAGGTGAAGCTTCCATTCTGAACCCGGGGGATGGTGTTACAAAGGGTGATCCTATCAGTCCGTGCGATCTCGGGGTTTTCCAACTTGAGCCTGCATCTTTATTGAAGCTTTCAATCCTGCACTTTCCCCAAGTTGACCCCTCAATGATGGCTAGCAGGCGTCGAGTTATGATTGAGGTGCCCGAAGGAATGGATCTTCTGAATACCTGGGAAACAAAGCCACATGTTCGAGAGAGTCAGTTAGACTCATAGAGAGGAAGAGGGTGGATGATCAGTACGATATTGGACTTGTGAGTGATGTGCTTCATTGCACCCTTCGGGTATGTCAGCGATCTCCTTTTTTCCTTCTAAATTTTGGTCTTGTCAGTGACATTGTGTTGTATTTGTATTGCTGGCTAACTTGTCTTCAACCTAAATTATAAAGAGGCTTTTACTTCACGAGAAAATGTTATTGGAGATTCAATAGAGCAGTAAAGTCTGGTATTCAAAGGAGGTGTTGAGAGAAGTAAAGAGTGAAATAGAGCAGCAGATCGCCAGGTATGTTGAGAGATTGAGGTTCCTCGAGACCTCGCTTTCTCAAAATTAGGCGAGTTTGAGTCAACTTATCGACAAATATGCAAAGCTCATTAATGAACTTAATCGAGCTAAGGTTCTAGGGAGACACCTTAAGTAGGATCTCGGATCTTGAAAAGATACTACCAAATCTTTTAAGAATGACGAGGAGAAGCTGTAAAATGAACAGGATGATGTAATCTCAAATCTTGATGGGCTAAAAGTGCAATCTGAGCTTGCTCAGAATGTTATTTTCTTGAGTTCCAAGTTGTCCACATTAGAGGCTATCCAAGTAGGGATCCGCGATCTGGAGGAGGAGATTGGGAAGCCAAGGCAAGCAGTGAAGATGACCTACTAGGCTATGAATTTGTCTTCTATCGAAGAAGGCTTTTCGAAAAGGGATACGCTTCTAGACCTTTTAGAAAAGAATGCCGAAGAGGAGTATATTGAGTCACATCATAACCATTCAATTCCTCAAATTGTTCTATCTCTCTCTATTGCACCGCCTCTTGACTCGGTTCTCCGAATTTGTATACTCCTTCTTTCCTGTCAGGGGACCCGTAAAGTGAAGTGACCAGTGCAGTGACCAATGTTTGGAGTTTCTAGAAGTTTTTCTCTTCTTTCTTTCTTCTTTCGTTTTGACTAGTCAGGGGCATCATTGAATCACTTTCTTTCCACCGAGCCTTTTATTAATAAAATGCAGTGCTTTTTTATCTAGACTTTAGTAATATTTTGCTGAGATATTTTCAAGCATTCAAATACTTTAGATATTTTGAAAGTATTCTTTCTAATTTCAGATAGTTTTTTTAAGGGATTCTCTACCAGTACCGAAAATATGATCATAAGAAATGAGCGTGATGCTCAAACGTCACAGGGTTTCTTGGCCTAGGTACGTGGAATTTTTTGACACGTGTGTTCCACGCGTAATATGGACCCCTACCTTCTAGATAATTTCAAGAAGCCTTCTGAAAGTAGAAGGGCTCCTTAGGTGGGAAAACAAATTGCTTTGACACCTCAATTTTGAATCCTTAATATCAAATGTCACATCTATTTAATGTATGGGATGAGTGGCTGAGTTTGATTATGCATGATTTCATCAGCGGTTATCAAGGCAATGCTGACTTCTACTCATAAAAAGAGTGGTGTTTGTCATGTTTTCACTCTCTACCTTTGCTTTCTTCAAACTCTCACTTTCTCTAATTAGTGCAAATACTTTATTTCTTTAATCAATGAGACTTTCTGATCCCCCCTCCCCCATCAAATCTCTTAACCTTTATCCATGGATTCCTAAAGTCATAGCTCTTTATAAGGGCGTCCCTCCTCCGTCTCTGTCCCTGGCACTAGGGAAAGTGCCTCCACCGTTGCTGCAGTTGAGTCGGTGGTGGTTCAAACAGTTTTGCCTCCGACAAAGAAGGGGAGGACAACCAAGAAAGTTGACTCAGAATCCTTGCTAGAATGGATAATTTTGAATATTGTGCCAAGGGAGTTTAGAAAGTACAACAACTGCAAGGCCATAGAGAAGACCTACAAGACGAAAAGTGACCAAAATTCTCCCATGTTCGAGTTTCTGTCTCTCATTACCTAGGACATCCTCCCCAGGTTCGAGAGGCTTACTAGTCACTATCCTCGTCATTCCTTCATCTACACGTACCCTTTTACCATGGTGGATGAATGTATTGCCAAAATATGCATGAAGTACAGGCGTGCTTAGCCTAAATCAATCCCCAAGTGTGGAGGTTGGTTGTGTGCCTTCGTTACCTGGCTTCAAAGGCTGGTGTCCTCTTCACCTTCTAATATATAATCCACATGTATTCCCCCAAAGTATATCCTGGGGGGATAATTAAGATAAATCATCGGGGTTCTATGGCCTTGATATTCAATTATGACGATGACTACGAGCAGAGATGGTTTGAGAGTTACTTAGTGGTACAGACCAAGTTCTGACCAAGTTCCTCTTCTCGGATGACAAGTTCAGTTCCCGGAGAAATGAAACCTTAATCGTATGTGCTTCCACTTTTCTCCTTTCCCCCTTTTACTTATTTTGGAAATCGCTCTAAACATATTTGTGACTTACAGTTTTTGTGGTGGGTCTCAATGGGGCTCTTGATATTGAGGACTGAGTGTCCAAGGTTCTGAGCATTTCCTCAACCTACTCGAGAACCTGGAAGGCCATTGCTACCGAACTATGAGGAATTCAAGCAAAATATCATTGTAACATCTTTTTTGGTTCATCTGCTTTTCTTATTTATTGTATATTATTTGTTTGACATGGGCAAATTTCTGCATTTATGGGTCTTGAGAAGGGTGCTCGTCCTCGAGTTCAACCTCCCACCAGCCTTCCCGCCTTAAGGGTGGATGACTTTCAACAAATTCGGCAACTACTTGTTGATTCATACCATGAAGGTGTCGTCGACGCTCCTATAGTGCTACCACTCTCTCGGTCCTCAAAGAGGAAGGGGTCTTCTAAAATGATAGTTTCAACCACCAGGTTCGAAGAGGGAACTCCCTGAGCCACTTCTTGGGCCGCTTAGAGCGGCATTGTCGACAAACCTGGGTGCCCTGATCTTTTCATAGTTGACTTTGATGAAGAGGGTTCCCAAAATATTGCCCTTTCTGGAGAGGAGGCAGCGAATTTGATCCTGGATGAGGGACTGAAATTTTTTGGTACACTATCTCTTAAGGAAAAACTATAGAGCTTTCTCGATGCCCCGAGGCACTGTCATCTCAAATGAATTCTCCTGTCCAAGCATATGAGGGTTCCGTTGACCTTTCTGTCAACATTAGTGTACAATGGATCATTATTTTCTCTATGCCCAACGAGGTTGATCTTCTCAAAGATCCCAAATATGTTATCGCCCATATCCACAAGTTGGTGGATACCAAGGAGTGACAAAAGATGGCTTCCATGAATTTGGAGGCGCTAGTGACCGAATAGCTTACAAAACTACCAGGGTAAGTTTTCCCGATTTTCTTTTGAAGGTTATGTCTTTTTCTTTGATTCATCTCTTTTCTCTATGCAGCTTAACTTGCTCACCTTGGGGTCTATATAAAGAGTCAGGGGGGATACTAATTTAGCCAAGGAGGTGGTGAGATTCGACCGGACGCTAAGGGCCAAGAACAAAAGGTTCAAAAAGGTGGTGAAGAAGAAGAAGTTGCCTCACACCTCGAGTCCTCGCCTCCTTCAATTAATGCTGTTCCAGACATACCTTCAATATCTAGCCCTCGAAGCCTTGCATTGGATTCTAAGCCTCAAGATCCTTCTTAGGCATTGTCTTGTAATTTTCGATCTTGGTCCCCCTCATAATCAAGAAAGAGAACTTTATTATGGAAATCTTTATTTTCTCTGTACCCCTTATATTTACAATAAATACTTTAATACTTATGTCACGACCCGAAATCCGAACCCGTCGTGACGGCGTCAAACACACCAGCTAGGCAAGCTGAAACTTAATAATAAAGAGCCAAAATAACATAAATTATAGAAATAGCATAAATCTGAAACCTCGATGCAACAAAATACTGTCAATACAAGGACAATCCCTCAGAAACTGGTAAATACGAAGTCATGGGCTTTACAACAAAATACAAGTCTGAAACTAAACAATAATAACATTGTCTGGACTATAACGACAGTATGTAAGGAAAAGACAAGTTAACACTGCGACCAAGGATGCAGCTCTATCTCGCCTCTCGAACTCAGTCCAATCAAGCAAGCCAACTGCTGATAACTGGTCCCCGTGCCTGGATCTGCATAATTAAGTGCAGAGTATAGTATGAGTACAACCGACCCAATATACTCAATAAGTATCGTAACTAACCTCAGTGAGGTAAAAGAAACAAGAATTATAGATGATACCTGCTATAACCTATACAGTTTCATAAAATCCAACAAGTATAAAACAGTAAAGTGAACATGTATAAGATAATGGAAGGATTGTCTCAGTGTGTGTGTACAATTATTCAAAATCTCTGCTCAGTCACGGGTACAAGATATAAGATGATATGCTGATAATCAGATAATAACTGTGGAAGTTGCAAGTAAAGATGAAATGCAATTCGAAAATAACACTCGCTAGATTTTCCTCAACCCTTCTATATTCGTACCAAACCACTAATCAGTTTTACTCAATAGTCATGTGTACGCCATCAAGAGAGAAACATGATATGGTGACCCTAGGGGAGTGGATACATATCCACACGCTGCAGAGTCAACTCGCGTGCCACACGAACAACTCATGTGTTATTAATATAACTCGCACGAACAACTCACGTGTTGCACGGACAACTCACGTGCTAATAATATCAATATCCAGATCTGCACGGACAACTCACGTGTTGCACTAATAACTTACGTGCCAACAATTACAATCCGCCCGGCGTGGTCACACGCTACCAGTCCAGCTCATAACATAGAGAAAGCAAATATGCGAAAATACAGGTACATGATCAATGATTATCAAATTCATACTCCTGGACTGGTATAAATGACATGTTATAGTGTAGGCATGTGCAATGTTTGCGATCACAACTAGAACAAACAATTTCCATCAAGAATTAGCAGTTTATCAGGTTCAAACGGAAAAATAACCTCAATAAAATCTCAAATATGGTACAAATAGCTCACAGAGGGGTACAAATAGTAGAAACATCTCTACTTGAAATTTAGCAATCATTACAAGGCATGTCATGGCCTAAGCACTAGCCTGAGCATGGATATAGTACCCGGCGCACGCATATGGGCTCAACTACACACAAATGTGTCACCCATAGCACGTAGCTATCACAAATAATTCAGGCAACTAATACCTCAACCAAGTTTAGATAAGATACTTACCTCTAACAAACCAAATCACTCCGCTAACAAGCCCTTCTCGTGCGTATCAACTTCCAAAAGGCTCAAATCTAGTCAAAATAACGCAATACTATCAATAGAAGCTATAGGAAGTGATTTCAAAAGATAAAGCTAAGATCTTTAAACAAGATCGAAAGTCAACCCTGGGCTCGCACCTAGGAACCCGACAAAATTCACAAATTCCGAACATGCATTCAATTACCAGTCCAACCATACCAAAATCATCCAATTCCGACCTCAAATCGGCCTACTCCAACTCTAGAAACCAAAATTCCGAGCACAGTATCAACAAAGTCAACTCTCGGTCAAACTTCTCAACCTTCCAAACCCTCAACTCTCCAACTTTTGCCAATTCACGCCAAAACAACCTACGGACCGCCAAATCCAAATCTGGACATACGTGTAAGTTTAAAATCAACATACGAAGCTATCAGAACCGTCAAAACTCCATTCTAGAGCAATTTACACAAAAGCCAATATCCGGTCAACTCTTTCAACTTAAGCTTCCAACCTTGGGACTAAGTATCCCAACTCACTCAGAAACATCCTCGGAACCATACCAACCACCCTGTCAAGTCACATAACCATAAATGAACATACAAGAAATGATAAATGAGGGAACGGGGGTACAATACTCAAAACGACCGGTCAGGTCGTTACATTCTCCCCCTCTTAAACAAATACTCGTCCTCGATTTGGAATTTTAAACCTGCTGCCCAATTATAACACATTACGATCGCAAAAAGTCCCTCGCGATCGCGAAGAACAAAAGCCTCCAGTAGCAAAAAACCCTATGTGAACGTGCTACCCAAGTCCCGAATACGATGACCAATCACCCACAATACGCAATCGCGATGAACAACGTGTAGAAATTCCCAGGACTCCTCGTCCTTCTTCACGAACATGTCCCCTCTCACATGTTTGCGTATCATAACCCCTCAAAGATTCACAATCGCTAACTTAACCTCGCGAATGCGTAGAACAAATACTTGATCTGATTATTTCAGGACTGTAGTCACCGCCCCGCCATGATCATTCCTTATTTTTTAGCGTTTTATGGCCATAAAACTGGAATTTTGCCCGATTTCTAGATTTTCGTATGCTATAGCCCACGCCATCTGCATGGGTCCGGGCCCCCGGACCCAGATCACCTAAAATTATTCCGGGCTATCAAAAATGACCTAAGGAACCATAGTCACCGCTCTATCATGCACGTTCCTCATTTTTTGGCATTTTACGGCCATAAAACTGGAATTCCATCAGATTCCTTGATTTCCGTGTGTAATAGCCCACGCCTTCTTCATGGGCCCGGGCACTCGGACCCGAATTGCCTAAAATTATTTCGAGCTATCAAATATGACCTAAGGTTCCGTAGTCACCGCCCCACCATGACCGTTTCTCGTTTTTTGGTATTTTACGGCCATAAAACTAGAATTCTGCCCAATTCCTAGATTTATGTGTGCTATAGCCCACGCCTTCCGCTTGGGCCCGGGCCTCCGGACCCGAATCGCGTAAAATTATTCCAAGCCATCAAAAATGACCTAAGGAACTATAGTCACCGCCCCCGGAAGGATCCTTCCTCATTTTTTGGCATTTTACGGCGATAAAACTGGAATTTCGTCTGATTCCTAGTTTTTCGTGAGCTATAGCCCACGCCTTCTGCTTGGGCTCGGGGCCCCGGACCCGAAACGCCTAAAATTATTCTGGGCCTTTAAAAATGACCTAAGGAACCATAGACACCGCCCCGCCATGATCGTTCCCCATTTTTGTCATTTTACGGCCATAAACTGGAATTCCGCCCGATTTCTTGATTTTCGTGTGTAATAACCCACGCCTTCTGCATGAGCCCAGGCCTCCGGACCCGGATTGCCTAAAATTATTCTGAGCAATCAAATACGACCTAAGGTTCCATAGTCACTGCCCCACCATGACCTTTCCTCATTTTTTGACGTTTTACGGCCATAAAACTGAAATTCGGCCCGATTCCTTGATTTTTGTGTGCTATTATAGCCCTCGCCTTCCGCATTGGCTCGGGTCCCCAAACCCGGATTGCCTTAAAATATTTCAAGTCATAACATATGACCTAAGAAATCATAGTCACCGCCCCGCAAGGACCGTTCCTCATTTTTTGCCATTTTACGGCCATAAAACTAGATCCATCCAATTCCTAAATTTTCATGTGATACCCACGCCTTCCGCTTGGGCCCGAAACCCTGGACCCGGATCACCTTAAATTATTCCGGTCCATCAAATACGACCTAAGGAACCATAGTCACCGCTCCTCAATGACCGTTCCTCATTTTTTGGCATTTTACGGCCATCAAACTTGAATTTCGCCTAATTCCTAGATTTTCGTTGTCTATAGCCCACGCCTTCTGCATGGCCCTAGACCCCCGGACACGGGTTGCCAAAAATTTATCCGGACCATTAAATACGATCTAAAGAACCATAGTCACCGCCTCGCCATGACCGTTCCTTATATTTTGGCATTTTACGGCCATAAAAATAGAATTCCGCCTGATTCTCTTATTTTCGTGTGCTATAGCCCACGCCTTCCGCATGGGCCCCCAAACCCGGATCGTCTAAAAAATTTCCAAGACATCAAATATGACCTAAGGAACCATAGTCACCGCCCCGCCATGACCGTTCCTCATTTTTTGGCATTTTATAGCTATAAAATTGGAATTCCGCCTCATTCCTAAATTTTCATGTGCTATAGCTCACGCCTTCTGTATGGGCCTAGGCCCCCGGACTTGGATCGCCTGAAATTATTTCGGGCGATCAAAAATGTCTTAAGAAACCATAGTCACCGCCTCTCAATGACAGTTCCTCGTTCTTTGCTGTTTTACGGCCATAAAATTAGAATTCAATCCGATTCTCAGATTTCGTGTGTTATAGCCCAAACCTTCCGCAAGGGCCGGGACCCCGGACCCGGATCGCCTAAAATTATTTTGGGCCATCAAATAAGGTCAAAGGAACAATAGTCACCACCCTGCCATGACCGTTCCTCATTATTTGGAATTTTACGGTCATAAAACTGGAATTGACCGATTCCTAGATTTTTGTGTGCTATAGCCCACGCCTTCTGCATGGGCCCAAGCCCCCGGACCCGGATTGCCTAATATTATTCGGAGCCATGAAAGACGGCTGAAAGAATCAAAGTCACTGCCCCGCCATGATTGTTTCTCATGTTTTGGCGTTTTACGAACATTAAACGGGAATTCTGCCCAAATTCCTATATTTTCTGTTTTAGATCAAAGTCCTAGACAAGCGAAACAGGAAACCAGAAGCACAGTTATCAGCAATCCAACAAGGTCCAAAATTAGTCCAAACTTGATCTGAAACACACCCAAGGCCCCTGGGACCCCATCCAAATATACCAACAAGTCCTAAAATATGATACGAACTTAGTCAAAGCCTCAAATCACATCAAACAATATCGAAATCATGAATCGCACCCCAATTCAAGCCTAATGAACTAATGAACTTCCAACTTCTAAAACTAATGTCGAATAATACCAAGCCAACTCCGATTGACCTCAAATTTTGTACACAAGTCATAAAGGACACAACTGACCTACTCCAACTCCCGAAACTAAAATCCAAACCCTATATAAACAAAGTCAACACTTAGTCAAACTTCTAAATCTTCCAAACCCTCAACTCTCTAACTTTCGCCAATTCACGCCAAAACGACCTACAGACCTCCAAATCCAAATCCAAATACAAATCCGGACATATGCCTAAGTCCTAAATCACCATACGAAGCTATCGAAACTATAAAAACTCCATTCTTGAGTCGTTTACACAAAAGTTAACATCTTATCAACTCTTTCAAATTAAGCTTCCAACCTTGGGACTAAGTATCCCAACTCACTCCGAAAAATCTTCGGAACCAAACGAACCACCTCGAAAAGTCACATAACTACAAATGAACATACACGAAGCGATAAATGGGGGAATGTGGCTACAATACTCAAAACGACCGGCCGGATCGTTACAACTTATATACATTCTTCTTGAATTTCCTATTTAGGAGCTTTTAATGATTCGTTGATTTCGAACGGTCGTTGTGAGTCGTGACTTAATATCTTTAACTTGTGCATAAAAGAGAGTCTTTTAAAGTCTTTTGGCATGTATGAAGATGACATCTCATCTTCACTCACTTAGGCGAAAAAAATTGAATTTGCGAGGATACAATCTCGATAGATGATATACCCCAAATAAAGTACTCAAAGCGAGATATAAGTTCAAAAAAGTAACAGAATTTATTCATTCAAATAGGGTAACTAGTTTGGGTACATTATTGACTCATTTATTTACTTGATAAATCTAGGTGACTAATTCGGGGAATAACTAGGATGCCCTCTATCGGACTATGTATACGAGTATGCCAATTTTTGAAATGGCTTTGCCTCGATTGCTTAAAGCTTTTATGGGTGTTTTCAATCTTCTGGTAATTGAATTTAAACTCTGGTCTTTATGACTCTATCTTTGTAACTCCATATAGTGTAGTTCCCCCATTATTTATGTTTGAAGAATGAAGACTCGAACAATGATATTGTAGATTCACTATTTTCGATTGGGAATTTTGATCCTATCGCGACATTTCCTCCCAATGGTTTGTTCCTTAAAAAGGAAGTAAAGGAACGAGGAGTGATTTTATATGAAGATAGTGCTAGATCCCTCTTAGCTAAACAATTTGACCTTGGCTGGGAACTACGGTGGTTCTTAAATAGTGTCAAGAGTCAGTATAGTCATCACTTAGGTCAGGCTGGTTTAGTGCCTATCATCTAAAAATGTTAGTAAAATAAAAGAAAATAAATTCACAATGCATGCATAGGGAAGAAAATAGAACTATTGCAGTTCTCAGAAGTAGAACCGTTTGAGGTGCGCCAGTTTGCCTTCACGAGCTTGTCGTTCATTTCCTCAAGCTTGTATGAATATTTGCCCATTATCCTAATAAATAGGTACGGTTCTTCCCCGTTGGGCCCGAGTTTCTCACGTTTAGCTCCTGGGTTGTAAAGAACATGTTCCGCAACACTTATTCCCCTACTTTAAAGTGTCGAAGGTTGGCCTTCTTGTTACAGTACTTCTCGATTCTTTGCGTTTGTGTTGCCATCCGAATTAGAACCATCTCCCTCCGTCCTTCTAGCAAATCCAAATCAATAGCCAATGCCTCGTTGTTTGATTCTTCGATAGCGTAAGCGATTCTCAAGCTTGGTTCTCATATATCGTATAAGTACTTCGGATCCATACGTAAGGGAAAAAAGAGTTTCCTAATGCTCGACTTTGTCATTGTACAGTAGGCCTATAATTCCCCGGGCAATTCTTTTTGTCCATCCTTCTTTAGCTGCCTCTAGCCTTTTTTTTAAGCTATCCAGCATGACCTTGTTAGAGGATTCTACTTGTCCACTTGCTCCCGGGTTGTTTTCAAAGAATTTTATTATTTTGGTTCCTATAAAATGTGGTCCATTATTGCATGTGATTTATTTTGGAACTCCGAATCAACATATGATGTTCCTCCAAATGAAGTCCATAACTTTGTTTTTTGCTGATTTCACAAATGCAAATGCCTTCACTCACTTGGGGAAGTAGTCAGTTAAGATAAGCAAGAATTGTATCTGCCCCCGAGCTTGAATGAAGTGGCTCGGCTGGTTAATGTAGTCGATGAGCGAACCGATGGTACTTGTCACATTATTTGACGAAATCGATCGTATCTTGCTTCATTCTAGGCTAGTAGTATTTGTCCTTGATCAGATTTCGGACTAGCGATCAGTCCCCATAATGATTACTGAGATGTCCTTCATGGACCTCCCTCAATTCATAGTTTGTATCCCGAGCCCTAGTCATTTGGCTAATGGGCTGCTATAGATTCTTTAGTATAGGTCACATTCAGTAAGATAGTATCTTGCGGCATGAAGTCTAAGCGATCGGGTTGCCTTCATATCCTCGGGTAGTATCTTGTTCTACAAATAGTTGACAAATTACTTACGTCAATCCCAAGTTAAGTTAGGGGTGTTTACCTCCTCTTTGGCTTGGTCGATGGATGACCGAAGGAAATGGACAACTTAGTTGTCTTCGAACTCGGTGACATCTGCTGCTGAGCCAAGATTGGCTAAAGCATCTACTTTCGTGTTCTCTTCCCGGGGTTGTGGCTTTTTGTTCTCAAAATTGGCTTAAGAGTTGTGCAACTTTAGCCAAGTATTTCTGCATACGAGCTTCATGTGCTACATAGGTTCCTTGCACTTGATTTATTACTAACTAAGAATCGCCATTTAGTTCTGTGTTTGACTTCAAGCCCCCGAGCTAGTTCAAGTCCTGCAACAACAACCTCATATTCGGCCTTACTATTAGTTATAGAATGACATTTGATGGATTGACGCATTGTCTCCCCGGTTGGAGTGACAAAAAGTATCCTAAGTCCAGACCCTTTCATATTGGATGAACCATCTGTATAGAGGGTCCACGTTCCTGAAACCACTCTAGAAGATATTATCACTTCCTTTTTTGCTTGGGGAAGTAGGCTCATAGTAAGGTCAACGACAAAGTCAACTAGGACTTGTGACTTGGTGGCAGTACGAGGTTGACATAAAATGTTACATGTACTCAATTCAACTGCCCATTTGGCGAGTCGTTCCGCGAGTTTCGGTTTATGAAGGATACTCTGTAATAGGAAAGTGGTAACTACGAAAATAGGATGACATTCAAAGTAAGGCCTTAATTTCAGGGCTACCACTATGAATGCTAATGCTAACTTTTCTAAGTGTGGATAGCTAGTTTCAGTATCTAATAGCATTTTACTAACATAATAAATTGGAGAATATATCCTTTATCTTCTCATATGAATACTGCACTTACCCAAACTTCATAGACCACTTGGTAGATCAATAATCGTGTTCCCGATCGAGGTTTGAACAATAACGGTGGATTTTATAAGTAGTTTTTCAAATCCTTTAATGTTTGATAACATTTTGGAGCCCAATCAAAATTCTTTTGCTTCTTGAATATAGAAAAGACTTTGTGGTACTGTTCCGACGATTGAGATATAAACCGGCATGTGACTGTTATCCTACCTACTAATCTTTGCACCTCTTTCTTGTTATTTAGCATATCAAGTATTATCGAGCCTCATTTTCTCGTGAAATCGGGTTTCGATATGTGACAACTCTTTTAAATAGGATTAAAAGAAAGGAGACTCTATCTAATGATTTTAAGGTATTAGGGCACCTATTTGCAAATAACCCCAGTTAAATTAGTCTATATCACCAAGGATCGGGTAAGGATACAAATCACATCGAAGAGAAAGTGTTAGGTACTCTTCGAGGTCCAAAAATATAGTTTCTGACTGAATTTTAAACTATGTGGAGGAAGGGAAAAATAAGTTATTGATTAAACTAAGTTACGAATTAATACTAAGTGGTTAAATATGCAAATTAGTTAAAAACTAATAGTTACTTAAGTCCAGTTGAAGAGATAGTCAAATACATGTGAAGTAAAGATAAACAAAAAGTAAAACATAAAGGATACTATTTAGTTATTTTAAAAGAAGGGACCTAAGTTTTTAAGCCTAATGGAGCAACTCTCGTGCAAAGTTTGCTCAGATTTTTATAGCCAAAAATGCAATGGTCATTCGGACAATTTGTATATTATCTCCCCTACCCTCATTAATATCTGTAATTTGTTACTTAAAGTGCACTAGTTGATTCTAAATCGCCTGTAAATTAGACTACCCGGCCCATTCCTATAGTTCAGGAGGCATTATACACTATCTAAAACGAGGGCTCTACACTCAAAATAAAGCTAAGTTTCTATTATATTATTATCTAAGCGACAAGTAGATAAACACATAAGGACTAGATCAAATAGCACGTAATACAAATAAGGGCTCATATTGGCCTCCCACATAGATACTCATATAAACGGACAAATTAATTGTGGGCAGATTTGAACATGATTAGGAAGCGACAGTGTTAACGGCATTGTTATTAGATTAATCAAATGAACCTGTTCTAAACAAATGAAGGCAAAGTATAGAAGGTTGTTAAAGCGTCGAGTTATTTCAAGTTACAAGCTTAAATCGATCTATAGGCATGATATTTAAGTCGCGAATCTATTCAAGACTGAAATTTGATCAAGAAATGTGCTGGATAGTTTTGCTTTAAGTTAATTAGGCGATGAAACGGTTAAGTAATGTTGTTTAACTAGTTATGCTTTTATAGATATGATTTCTAAGTGGATACATTGTACCTGATCAGATTAAAGCGGTCTACAACATGAGAGTGATCCTAAATGCATGGTATATACATGAATGGGTGTGTGCGCGACTGAAATCAAGAAACATGTTGAGTATCGAAATAACTCGACCTTTGGTTCTTATAGGCATCATTTCTAGATTAAACAAGTTAACGAGCATTGTTATGTGATTGATTCCCTATAGATATTGTTTCTAACATAATATATAATTTCACAAATTAGTTCCTATGTAACGATCTGGGCGGTTGTTTTGTGTATTTTTAGCCTCAATCCCTTATTTGATGCTTCCCGTATGTGTATTTATTGTTATGTGACTTGCGAGGATGGTTGGTTTAGTTTCAAGAAGGTTTTGAAGTGAATTAGAATACTTAGTTCCAAGGTTGAAAGCTTAAGTTGTAAGAGTTGACCGAGATTTAACTTTTGTGTAAACAACCCCGGAATAGTGTTTTGATGGTTTTAATAGGTTTATATGGTGATTTTGGACTTAGGCATATGTCCGGATTGGGATTTGGAGGTTTCTAGGTTGATTTGGCTCAATTTGGCGAAAGTTGAAAGCTTTGGAAGGTTTATGGGTTTGACCGGGAGTTGAATTTAAAGCTATTATGTTCAGAATATTGTTCTGGAAGTTGAAATAAGTTTGTTTTGTTATTTGGAACTTGTGTGCAAAATTTGAGATCATTCCAAATTGATTAGACGTGGTTCGGCATGAGATTTTGGAAAGTTAAAAGTTGATTAGTTCCTAGGCTTGAATCGAGATGTGATTCATGGTTTTGATGTTATTTTGTGTGATTTGAGGTCTCGAGTAGGTATGTATTTTGTTTTGGAACTTTTTGGTATGCTCAAGTGGGGTCTGGAAGGATTCGGGTGGTTTTCGGACCATCCGGAAGGTGGTTAAGCATGGCTAGTTGATGGCAGGTCTAGTGCAACCGCACCATCGAAGAAGAGGTGCGCAGATGAAAAGTGTCGGCTGGGTGAAATGGTGCACATAAGCAGATGAGGAGGCTGAGATTGGAGGCCGCAGATGCATAACGGTTGCGCATCTACGATTGCACAAATGCGAGGATCTGAACGAAGGTGCGCATCCGCAAGTGTTGAAGGAGTCCGCAGAAGCGGATGGTTGGGGGGGAGTTAGTGAGCTTGCAGGTACAAGCCTTTTTCCATAGGATCATGCTCGCAGGTGCGGGCATCTAGGTCCGCATATGCGGAATAGCTGGGTAATGGAATTAAGGTGATTTTTGAGATGTTTTCATCTACTTGGATTGATAAGTGTTCTTAACTCGGATTTAATTATTACTCATGACTCTATCCTTGAATTTGGCATTTGATAGGTGAATCTAATGAAAAAATCGGGGATTCTGCCAAAACTTTTCTAAAATAAAAAATAGAGTTTAGAATCCCGATTCAGAGTCGGATTTGGATGAAACTTATATGGTTGAACTCGTATTCAAATAGGTTTCGTGATTTGTGATTTATGTTGGGTTTCGAGATGCGAGCCACGATTGACTTTTTGGTTGACTTTGTGTAGTTGTATAAAAATCAAAGCTTTATTCTTTGGTTTTTTTTTCTATGGCCTTAATTGATATTATTAAGTTATTTTTGGCTTGATTCGAGTCGTTCGGAGGTCGGTCCACGCGGGAAGGTATTTTTAGAGTGTTGATTTGGCTTTTTTGAGGTAAGTATCTTGCCTAAACTTTGTTGAGGCGCTAGTTCCTAGAGCTATTAGTGTTGGCTACGTGCTATGAGTGGCGCACATGCGAGGGATTGAGCCCATGTGCACCGGGGGTTTATCCATCAAGGTAGTGTCTAGGCTAATTTATGCCGCGAATTGACTGTTGAGCTTCTTTATATCATGCTTCTTATGTTTGTACCCCTTTGTGAGCTAATTGAATCGTGTTAGAGGTTACATATATCTCTTGTTCAAACATGATAATTGTTATTTGTGTGGCGTAATCGCCTAATTCGAGTTATGATAGTACACTTCGCACATGCATACACCTTAGCATGTCACTTATATCAGTCCACAAGTATGTTATTTGATATCCATTATTCATGTATATGTATTCTTGCATATGTTTTTTGTGTGATATGGGCTGGATTGATAGCACGTGAGTGGTCTGTCCGGGTTTGACTATGATCGCACGTGAGTGGTCTGTGCAGTTATTATATATGGCACGTGAGTTATTCGTGCAACGTATGGATAAGGATCCATCCATCTAGGGTCACCCTCTCATGATTCTCTTTTGATAGTGTACATGCGGTATGAGGAAAATTGATCAGTGTTTGGTTTTCATCTCTTCTCTATTTGTAAACACCTTGGTTGTATACATGTTTTATTCGCATATGTTCTCTATATGGTAAATTTGGAATGTATACATGACTCGTTGTACATATCTTCTCTAAATGATGTTTGGTTCGATTAGTGAGAGCACGGTACATATCTTCTCTATATGTCTACTTGTCCATACGAGGCTTGATCATATATGCATATCTTCTCTATATGTTGGGTTGTTAACTAATACAAGACTTGGCACATCTTTTATATGTGCACGGATTTTGGTTATATTTGTGTTTGATGCTTAGTGGAGTGCCATTAATAATTCTTGCCACTATTACCTCACTCAGGATAGTCATGATCTTTGCTGAGTATATGAGGTCGCATGTACTCATACTATACTCTACACTTAATTGCAGATCCAGGTATTGGACCTAGCTGACATATGTCCCTGTTTGTTGTGAGCTGCCGAGAGCCGAGGTCGAGCTGCATTTTGACCGCAGTCCTTGATGTCTATTTCTATTTCAGTTACTGTTATTGTTATTCAGACAATATTTTCATTTTGTATTTTCACACTTGTATTTCTATTGTAAAGATCATGACTTTGTATTGCTAGTTCTGAGGGATTTAATATATTGACGCGGTTTATTTATGATATTTGGCTTTAGAATTATTCTATTTCCGTTAATTTTGTTATCTTGTTCCGCTTTTGTTATGCTTGGCTTGCCTAGCAAGTGAGTTAGGCATCATCATGACCGGACGGTATTTTTGGGATCATGACAAGTTGGTATCAGAGCCCTAGGTTCATAGGTTCTACGGGTCATGAGCAAGTTTAGTAGAGTCTTGCGGATCAGTACGAAGACGTTTGTACTTATCTTTGATAGGCTACCGAACTGTTAGGAAAATTTCACTTTCTTTTATTCTTGTCATGCAGATGTGTTATTTTCAAAGTTTGATTCTTTACTCTTTTATTCTCTCACAGATGGTGAGGACATCAACCAGATCAGCTAAGCATGCACCGGTGCCTCCAGTCATGGGTCGAGGTGGGGCACACGCTACAACTAGAGCTTTAGCTAGAGCAGCAATTGTGGAGCCACTAGTTGCTATAGTACAGGAGCAAATTCCAGATATTGTTGAGTCGGTGGGACCATCTCAGGCTTCGACAATATTTATTGTTATGCCCGATCTTCAGGAGACTTTGGCCCAGATCTTGAGTGTGTATACATGCTTGGCTCAGGCAGGTATGATACCAATTGTACCATCTACCTCACAAGCCAGGGGAGAATCCTAGACTCCCGTCGCTCGTACACTAGCAGCTAGCTCAGGGTTATCAGACACCGGAGGTTCTGCTAGTGCAGCCAGTTATTGCGGCACAAGCCGAGATTGGACCATCTTTTACTGAAGAGGAGCAAAAGAGGCTAGAGTGATTCCAAAGACTTCGTCGTCCATATTTCAGTGGAGGAGAGTCAGAGGATGCTTAGGGTTTCTTGATCAGTGACATTGGGTTCTTGGCATAATGGGTCTTGTGGATTCCAATGGAGTTGATTTCACTACTTTTCAACTGACAGGACCAGCCTACGGGTGGTGGAAGACCTATGAGTCGGACAGGCCAGCTGGCGCAACACCACTTACATGGCATCAATTCTAATTCTTTTCTTACAGAAGTTTGTTCCACAGACTCGCAGAGAGGAGTTGCGTAGTAAGTTTGAGCATTTATGCCATGAGGGCTTGACTGTGACCCAATATGAGATAAGATTCACAGAGTTAGCACGTCATGCACCATTTTTGGTCCCTATTGATAGGGAGAGAGTGAGGAGGTTCATTGATAGCCTCCACTATGGTATTCGATATGGTATAGCCCAAGAGACTGAGATTGATGCTAGTTTCCTCTTGGTGGTTAAGATTGTCAAGCGCTTAGAGCATGTTCGCAAGCTTAAGCAAGAGGAGAGGGACGCCAAGAGGCCCTGCGGTTTGGGTGGTTTTGGTGGTGCCTCGTGTGGAGGCCAATCACATCACAGTAGAGGTCGTTCTTTTAGGCCCGCTCAGGCAGCTCGTTAGATTCCTCGTGGTTTGTCAGTTAGCCACGGTACATACAGTGCTTGCCCAAGTCACTCATTATTTAGCACACTACCGTCACAATTCATTTTCAATAATTCCAACAAAGAATAGACATGCTTTCAAATCCGGCAGTTTAAGCCAAATCAGTTTTATATAGTTAAAGTGGAGGTAATCCGGATATAGAATCTTTCAAAAATTTCACAACAATGACATATAGCAACTAAGTGCATCAACAAATGAAAATCAAGTACAGCCTCTCAGGGCAACAGTCATTCATCTCATCATAACAGCTCAATCACTCGGCTCTCAGCCCTCAGTACTCACACTCAATAGGTACATGCGCTCACTGGGGGTGTGCAGACTCTAGAGGGGCTCCTTTCAGCCCAAGCGCTATATCATTGCGGCGTGCAGCCCGACACAATCATATAAGTAGCCATAAGAACCATCAAAGCTCCGATCTTAGGTCAAATATACAAAAGTCAAACTTGGTCATCTCTTCCAACTTAAAGCTTCTAAAATGAGAATCATTCTTATAAATCAATCCCGAACCACTCAAAAACCAAAATTGACGATGCTAGCAACTTATAATACACCATATGAAACTACTCAAGACTTCAAACTACCGAACGAAGTTCAAATGCTCAAATCGATCGGTCGGGTCGTTACAATTTCCCATGAATTTATACACTTAAAATATGAATTTGAAAGAGAAATTTGGGGGTTTGGTACTAGATTTTGAAAGTAAATAATTGAGATTTGGACCCCGATTTGGAGTCGAATTTGGGTGAAACTTGTATATTTGGACTCGTATCCGAATGAGTTGTCGGAATTTATGAGCTTTGTCAGGTTCCAATAGCGGGCTCGGGTTGACTTTTTGGTTGAATAATTTCCTTTAGTATCTTTTGGTACCGCGATGTGTTATTGGACTATATTTGAGTCGTTTGGAGGTCGATTTGCAAGGAAATGCATTCTTGGAGAGTTCTTACCACTCTCCATCTGCTTGGGGTTCCTCAAACGGATATTCGTGTTATCAAGGTCAGTTGCAGGGTCAATAGCCTTGTCAGATGAGGGATTGTTTCGAGTATGGGGACTTTAGTCATCTCAAGAGGGATTTCCCCAGGCTTCTGAGTAGTGTACCACACCAGGGCACATAGTTTATGGTTCTAGTTCTAGTAGTTACACAACATACATAGCCAGCTAAGGGTGGGGCTTAGCCTGTTCGAGGTCTCCATAGAGAGGGAGGTAAGTCAGGTGGTGGACAGGATCGTTGATTTGCATTTCCAGTTATGCTAGAGGAAGTTGGTTTCGATGTCATGATCACAAGTATTATTTCAGTGTGCCACATGGATGCTTCAGTATTATTTGACCATGGTATGTGTCATCATACTTTGCTTATTATTTGGATATGCCTCGTGGTTCTCTTGATATTCTTGTGCATGTGTCTACACCTGTTGGTGATTTTATTGTGGAAGATTATGTGTACCAGTCTTGTGTGGTTACTATTGGGTGTTATGAGACTGAGGTTGATCTTTTATTGCGCAATATGGTTGATTTTGAGGTGATTTTGGGCATGGATTGGCTATCTCTATACTATGTTATTCTCGATTATCATACTAAGACTGTGACATTGGCGATGTCGGGGTTACCAAGGTTAGAGTAGAGAGGTTTGCTTGGTCACACTCCTAGTAGAGTGATTTTATTTTTGAAGGTCAACGGAAGGTTGAGAAGGGGTGTTTGGCATACTTGGACTTCGTGAGAGATGTTAGTGTTGATACTTCTACTGTTGAGTCAGTTTCGGTAGTGAGGGAGTTCCCAAATATATTTCCTGCGGACCTGCCTAGCATGCCATCTGATAGGGATATTGATTTCGATATTGATTTGGTTTCGGGCTCCCATACCATCTCTATTCCACCATATCTCTTGGCACCAACAGAGTTGAAGAAATTGAAGGAATAATTACAAGAATTTCTTGATAAAGTTTTCATTAGGGTGATGATGGGGTGCGTCAGAACTATTTGTGAAGAAAAAAGATGGTTCTATGAGGATGTGCATTGACTACAGGTAGTTAAACAAGGTTACCATCAAGAACAAGTATCCATAGTCGCGTATTGATGACTTTTTTGATCACCTTCAATGTGATAGGGTGTTCTATAAGATTGACTTGAGATCGAGGTATCATCAATTGAAGATTAGGGCTTCAGAAATTCCTACAACTGCTTTTAGGATCCGTTATGGGAATTATGAGTTCTTAGTGATGTCATTTGACTTGACAAATGCCCCGGCAACCTTCATGTATTTGATGAACAACGTGTTTCAGTCGTATTTGGATTTATTCGTTATTATATTCATTGATGATATATTGGTGTATTCCCGTGGTAGGGAGGAGCACGAGCAACATTTGAGGATTATGCTTCAAATTTTGAGGGAGAAGAAGTTATATGCCTAGTTCTCCAAGTGTGAGTTTTGGTTAGATTCAGTGGCATTCTTGGGTCATGTGGTATCTAATGAGGAAATCAAGGCGGACCCAAAGAAGACTGAGGCAATTCAGTGTTGGCCCAGACCTTCTATCGCTATAGAGATCCGGAGCTTCTAAGGTTGGCTGGGTACTATTGCCATTTTGTGGAGGTGTTTTTATCCATCGCAACCTCATTGACTAAATTGACCTAGAATGGTGCTCTATTTAAGTGGTCTGACAAGTGTGAGGAGGGCTTTCAGAAACTCAAGACAGCCTTGACTACATCTCATTGTTAGTTTTGCCTTCGAGAACGAGATTATATACAGTTTATTATGATGCTTCATGGGTTGGTCTTGGATGTGTGTTGATGCAGGACGGTAGAGTGATTGCCTGCACATTGCGCTAGTTGAAGCCCCATGAGAAGAACTATTCAGTCCATGACTTGGAGTTGGTAGCTATTGTGCACGCGCTTAAGATTTGGACGCATTATCATTATGGCATGTCTTATAAGGTGTATACGGATCACCGGAGTCTCCAACATCTGTTTAAAAAGAAAGATTTGAACTTGAGGCAACGGAGATAGTTGGAGCTATTAAAGGATTATGATATCACCATTTTTTATCATCCAGGAAAGGCTAATGTAGTTGCAGACGCCTTAAGGATAAAGGCGTAGAGTATGGGGAGCTTAGATTTTATTTCAGTTATAGATAGGCCTTTAGCCATAGATGTTCAGGCATTGGACAATAGGTTGGTGAGATTGGATATTTTATAGCCGAGCAGGGTTCTAGTTGTGTTGTATCTCAGTCATCTTTGTTCGAGCGCATTAAGGCACGTCAATATGATGATCCTCACTTGCTTGTCCTTAAGGACATGGTGCAACATGGTGATGCTAATAAGGTGACTATTAGTGATGATGGGGTGTTGAGGCTTCAGGGTCAGATTTGTGTTCCTAATGTTGATGGCTTGAAGGAGTTGATTCTGGAGGAGGCTCACAGTTAGCGATATTCTATTCATCCAGGCGCCATGGAGATGTATCGTGATTTGAAGTAGCATTATTGGTGGAGAAGGATAAAGAAAGACATAGTTAGGCATGTTGCACGGTGTTTGAATTATCAGCAAGTTAAGTACGAGCATCAGAGATTGGGTGGGTTGCTTTAGAAGATAGATATACCAGAGTGGAAGTGGGAGCGTATTACTATGGACTTTGTGGTGGGATTACCACGGACCTTGAAGAAGTTCGATGCTTTGGGTCATTGTTGATTGATTAACCAAATCGACGCATTTCATTTCGGTCATGACTTTCTACACATAAGAGAGATTGACTCAAATCTACATCCGGGAGATTGTTCACTTGCATGGTGTACCTGTTTCTATTATCTCGGATAGTGGTACTCAGTTTATCTCGCATTTTTGGAGAGCTGTGCAACGTGAGTTAGGCATGCAGGTTAAGTTGAGTACATCATTTCATCCTCAAATGGATGGGTAGTCCAAGCAAACCATCAAATCTTGGAGGATATGTTGAGGGCCTGCACTATTGACTTTGGAGGCCAGTGGGATCAGTTTTTACCATTAGAGGAGTTTGCATATAACAACAACTACTAATCTAGTATCGAGATGACTTCATATGAGGCCATATATGGGAGATGATGTCGTTCTCCGATTGGTTGGTTTGAGCCTGGGGAGGCTAGATTATTGGGCACAAATTTGGTTAGCGATACATTGGAGAAAGTGAAGTTGATTTAGGACAGGCTTCGCACCGCACAGTCTAGGCAGAAGAGTTATGCCGATTGGAAGGCTCGTGATATGGCATTCATGGTGGCTCCTCCTTACTTTTCCTCCAAATATAACGTTGACGGGACCCGAGGCGGCTCCTCCTTACTTTTGTTCTTCATGTAGGATTGCTTCCCTTTCTTGCTAAAGAGTTTAGTGGAATATCCTTATTTGAGAAGATGATTTATTTTGTTTTGAAAGACTTTACAGTCAATGGTCTTATGACCATGATCATTGTGGAACTCGCACTAGGATTTTTTACTCCGCCACTAACTCAGATATATTAATGTTGAAGTTGTAATCATCAAGCTTTGGCTAGAGGTGGTAATCACTGACTTTTGATGCTTTCGGTTCTTTCCCTGCTCGATGTGGTATTACATCATTCCTTCGCCTAGAGTTTCTATTATCCCGAATCGGCCTTTGCCTCAGGTCATTTTTTCGACGCGAAGGCTTGGAATAAGGTTCGTACCTGACCTTGGAGTCTTGGTATCTAGCATCTTCTCGTTTACGGACCGCTTTTGGACGATTGTTGTATCCCCTTGTATCTTTTGTTTTCTTGAATCTGGATAGCGTTGAGATATCATCTTCTATTCGAAGCTTAGTGCTATATTTGTGGTACACGTCGTTCCATGTCTTGAGTGAGAATTCCTGAAGATTATCTTTGGGCCTCCTAATAGCTTCCAAACTTTTATCATTCAGGTTTATTGTAAAGGTAATGCCTGCCCAGTTGTCTGGCACGGTGGGGAGCAATATCCTTTCCCTTTGGTATCGCTGTATAAAATCCCAGAGCAGTTCTGTGTTTTCTTGTTGAATTTTAAAATATCCTCCATTCGTATTTCTACCTACTGTCCTCCGGAGTGTGCTTTTCTGAAAGTATATGCAAGTTCAACAAAGGAACCAATAGAATTTTCAGGTAGATGGGAGTACCAAGTTAGGGATCCTTTGGTGTAGGTCTTTTCCAATTTCTTGACGAGTACATACTCAATTTCTTCTTTCGTGAGACCACTCCCTTTGATTCGGTTGTATAGGCCATGATGTGGTCATGTGGATCTGAAGTTTCGTCATATTTGGAAATATCCGACATTTCAAACTTCTTTGGGACAGGTAAAGGGGCAACACTCGGCTAATATAGTTACTGAGGGTATTTGTTTGTGTCAATTCCTTTGATGACAGGTGGAACTCCTAGGATCTATTTGATCCGCTCGTTCTGCTCCTTGACATGTTGTTGTAAGGTAGAAATTTTGTAATTCAGAATTTTCGGTCGTACATGAGCCCGCGACTTAAGTGTTATTCGGAAGTCCCCTCATTCCCATATTCCTTAGTTTGAAATTGGGTGTTTCTATGTCGACATGCACCCTTGGAGGCGGGGTTGGTATTGCTACCGTAGCGCCACTTGTAAGAACCCTTAATGCCTATCTGATCTGAGCATTCAATTATTGTTGTTGCGTCATAAAATCTTTCACTGTCGCCTCTAACGTGCATCGTCATCACCCCTACTAGTGGATCTTGCTAGAAAATTCTCCCTTGAATTGGATGGCGATATTCCGAAAGATTGATCATTTGGAGTTCATGATCCTCTAGTTTGTTCTAAAAGCTGGACCACCGGGGTCACATCCTGATTATTGACTCTATACATGGTGTTTTTCTTGAATAGGCAACGAGCAAGCGAGAATAGTAGAAAAATTAAAAAGAAGCATTATGACTTTGGATCAAATGCTCAAGGGCTCTACGGTGGGCACCAAACTGTTTAACCCAAAAACTAATTTTAAAAAAATAATTATGCTAAGGCCACTAGCAAACAGAATAATCCAAAGTATATATAATAAAATAACGGACAATAATGATGAATAAACAAAATAGAGATTGAGATAAAAGAATTATTATTGAGTGTTGGCCTCTGATATGGCTATATTGGAGTGTACAAGAATCCTTGAAAGAAATAATCAAGATGTATGTAGAATAAACAGTAAGCAATGTGTTGTGTGTTATAAGGTGTGTATTATAAGTGAGTAAGGTAAAGTATTTCTAGCGGAAGTGGGATGTGATATTTTGAAGTGAGTAAGGTAAGGTATCTATAGCCTAAGTAGGATGTGGCATTCAAAATTTCTAGCCCTACATCGTGTAAGTAGTTAGTGAGAAGGCAAAATCCATGCTGGCGATGACTGTGATAGCGTAATAGACGTGGGCCATGATCTCCGGAAGATTTCAGGCACAATAAAGTTTGACACTGAAGGTGTATAATCTATTTTGGGTACAAGCTCTTCCGATTGCTCTTGCTCCGAATTTAGATGGACAATCCTGGCTATGACTCTACTGTTATTGCGATTTTGGCCTTCGAGCTTATGGATCCCGAACCGCTCCCGTCACGTGTGATTATTTTGTCATACCACGTGGTGAGACCGATTTTTACCAATACAATAAAAGCTATAGAAATTACAATAACTACGCCTCAAAAGCTACAATAGATGCCAGAAAATAGATGAAATATAACATAAAATGCAAAAACTCAACCTTTAATTTTTTTTTACTTTTAAATTTTTTTAAATTAATTAACCCTTGAAATTCATTAAATATTTGACGGCGGCTAAAAATGCTCACATTTAGCAAAATTTTAAAATATCTCTCTCTCTCTCTCTCTATATATATATATATATATATATATATATATTAGGGCCACTCAAACATTACATGACACCTTCTATACTTCAGAGTTAGGATTTATCTATTTTCCTATTTTTGGCTATTTCCTTGATTTATGTGTTGTGCGTCAAATAGTTTTAAAATAAAATAAAAAACTCAATAGTCACGTCTCTTCCGTTTATACTTCTTTTCCCTTGGTTTTCGACGCTTCCCACTTCGTTAAACAATACGATTCTTCTTTCTTCCACTTTTTCACTCTCACTTCTCCAAGACCCTTTTCAATTATCTGTTATACTTTTTATTATTTTTTCTTTGACAAAAATTTTATATTCTCTCCTTTTTAATTATTTTTACTGAAAAAGTTTGTTCCCGTTTTACTTCTGATGACGATCGAAAAGCAACTTCAATGGCCATCAACAAGAAATTCGAGAAGATTATGGCAGTCACATCAATGATTTCTACTAAAGTTTACAGATTATGTGTGAGTGGTTTTCACTTTTGTGGCAGTTGTTGCTGTTGGGAATTTGTATTCAATATATATCTCATAATCCAGAGGTCCAATATGCGGTGAACAGAAAGATGGTTGAGATTAATTTCAAGTAGTAATGAGCAAAAACTACAAGTATACGCAAATGGACCAGAAGACTTGTATCAGACAAAGCTTTAGAGATTTTCCTGTTGTTATTTTTACCTGTAGAAATATTCGTGTTGCTTTCTCATTATTTATTCATACTAACATGATAGGAAGGTGACAAGTTGCTTAGAGAGACTAATTCAATGTATTTTTTTATGCCAGGTTAGTTCCTCTGTTTTTCTGTTCTTAAGTTGAAAGCAAGTTTCTAAAGGTATTATTCCATATAGTTTTTATGTCAATTATGTTCTATGTTAATAAATAACTTATACTTCTCATTTCCTCAATTTTATGTAAATGGCTTAGATACTTTGATGTCTTTCATATATTTTACTGAAGAGCGTAGGCATATTTATTTGTTAATTGCTAGGACCAAAAACTATATCAATAATAGTAAGTGTTGAAGCTATTTTGAGATAATCGTTGCCAGATAATTTATATATCTTCAACGAAAATGAACCAAATAATAAACTCCCTAGACTGTCCAGTTGTCAATGAGACCGAAACTTAAATTTTTTGTTGATGTTGTAGCTTCTCTTCACTTTTTGAAGATATTGTGTGTATTGAATTGATAGGAAAAACTTAGTTTTCAAAACAAATAAATAGTTTTTTTTTGATATTATGGAAAATCATGTATATTGTGGGTGGTACATAAGATGGAAGAAGTGATTTTAGAGTGAAAAGGTTATTGGTTATGGAAAGTTAGAGAAGAAAGAAAACATTAATAAACATTCCTTCTGAAAAAAATGAATGAATTAGGAATAAGTGAGAAAGGAAAGAAGATTAGGAAAAAGGAAGAAAAAACAGAAAAAGGTAAAAGAAAGACGAGTGAAATTACATAAGAAGTTCACAAAATTTGATTTCATGGATTTGGAGCAAATATCTTTTTTTACCATTAATTAGCTTCTTCGATAAGATGGTGAGGGAATGTGATATATACAATATGTTATTATGCCAACCAGAGTATGAATGACTATAGGGCTTTGACATCTTCAAAAGAGCCAAATCCTAAAAAAAATGGTATGTCAATCATAAGTTTCTTCTCTAAGACCAAATAGTTAACTTCTATTTTTCTTTTTCTTCTTTTTATATCATTAATTGGTTCTCTTTTCCCTTTGTATTGTATATTATTACAATTATAACAATGAAGGCAAGTAAGTTGTGAGCACAATAAAGATATAGTAGGTGAGGATAATGAAGAGTCGTAGTATAAACATCAATAGCTAACTTCTTCCTTTCTATGAGTTGGTTGTATCCCTTTAGTATGTTTTGTGACTCCATTATCTTTAATCTCCTGGTTTTCTTTTGCTTTTCTTCTTCTTATAAACTTTCACTGCTTGGTGGAAAAAAAGAAAGAGGAAAATTAATATAACAAGTAGCAGACTAGCAGAAGGAAGGAGAAAGAAAAGGAAAAGATAATCACATAGAATAAAGAGGAAAGTTGGTAATAGGAATTCATTTAGATGATGAAAATTGATAGGGATATTAAGTAATATGATATAAAGAAAAAGAAGAGCAATGAAAGGGAAAATTTAAAAGGAAAGGAAAACAATTTTTTTTTTCTCCCCTGTTTTTTGTTTAATGCATTTTTTTCATTTTTTTAAACTTGAATAGAAGAAAAGTTCATTAAATAAAAGTTCTTTATCTAATGAAAGTAAAACAAAAATAAAAAACAAGTTATTAGGTACATGCTTTTGAAATAGACTAAGAGGATAGTGGTTCACCTATCCAAACACAAAATATATGAAGAAATATCTTAAAACTCTTTTTAACGACAAACGATAAAATCTATCCAAACATTGTATTCATCAAACTATACAATACAATACAATACGATACATTATGAATGATGTGTAACAACCATCAAAACAAGTTGTTAAACTCTGATTCTACTAAAAACATTTATATTGTGATCTATTGATATATAGAATTAATTCTTATTCATATACAATAACAACAATAATTACACCTCAGACAAAGTAATCATCACTTCCTTTTTATTTATATACTTGAAAAATATTATCTCTTTTAGAGTAAATTTATGAAACTATCATTTCTAGATTTAATGGCATTTTTCCATTCGCGCGGCAAATTCCCTATTCAGTATAATATATTTGAGAGACTATTTCAAAATTCACATTTTCGTTTTTTTAAAAATATACTAAGCTCACCCGACCCGACTCTATATTTGAGAAACGGGGCATGTGTATAAAAGCGGGAGTATTTTCATGTTTAGGGTTTATCGCAGCTAGGGTTCTGAAACCCTTCTAGATTCATCGCGAAACTCTCTTTCTGTCATCGTCGCCAGAGATTTTCAGTATCCGATCTGACCGGAGAGCAGGTCACCGGAAACAATGGCTTTAGCTTTCGATGAATTCGGAAGGCCGTTCATAATATTAAGGGAGCAAGAACAGAAAACCAGATTAAGAGGCCTCGATGCTCAAAAGGCCAACATTTCCGCCGGAAAAGCTGTTGCGCGTATCCTGCGTACCTCATTGGGTCCTAAAGGCATGGATAAGATGCTTCAGAGCCCCGACGGCGATGTCACCATCAGTATATTCTTATTCCATACTATTCATTCAAGTTTGATTTACCTTATTCTAGCTCCGTATTACTACTTTTGAGATTTACGGTTTAAAAAAGGTGTCCTTTTTGGTTTTGATTTGATTTTTTTAGAACTTGTTATTTGGTGTGTTCGGTATGGAGGTGAATGTTTCCGTAGATAAATGCTTTCGTGCAAAGTGCTCTCCAGGAAGTTTGCTCGGTGAGCAGAAAATATTTTCAGGAAAAAATATTTGTTAAGGATTGATAAGAATTGGATAGTGTTTTAATGAAAATTTTGAGCTTCAAAGATTCATTGTATTGTTTAAGCAATGGTTGCCACAAGTGATATGGAGTATGAGCTGGGATACAGAAAGGAATATGATTTTGAGCATGAGCGAGGGAGGTCAGTTTCCACATCTTGGTGGAAAATGTGTCCTGGGAAAATATTCATTGGTAATCAAACACCAAAAATGATATCCTGATAGAACATACTTTGACACGTTTTATTTTTAAGTAAGTGGATTCTGCTTTGCTAGTTGTAATCTTGAGATTCTGAATAACATGTGAGAAACTGTAAAATCAGTAGATTTGATTCTGTTAGGTGTATCTCATTTAGTCGTAGATGCATAACTGATCCTGAGAAATTTCGTCTGAGGTTGCAATGAGTGAGCTGATGAGTTCTTTTTCAGTAGTTAGGCGTAGTAGAATATTTTTTTTATCAACTTAGTAGAATATTGACTGTGACCAGATAGAGTTCTAGCATCCAGTTAATTATGCTCCTACAGTTGGGACCTCCATTGTTTGTTTAAGTTTTGTCTATTCCATTTAATCTGTTTGATGTGATGTATAACAGTATGGGTGTCTGCAATTACTTGTGGTTTTCAGAGGAATTCAAAGTGAATAGTACTTACCCTTGATACATTTTATTCATGGGAGTTGGCTTTGTTAAGTGTTTTAGGATGTGATATTAGTTTGTACAGATTAGTAGTATTTCTGATGTGGGAATTGTGAACAGTCAAGGGAGGAAATCTTTACTTTATGTCTATTCTTGTTCATTTCCTTACAAGGTTCAACTGTGAAGGATACATTATAATGTTTGAGAAGTAACAATACCATTTATTGCTTTTGGAGTCTATTGTTAGAGCAGTTTATGTTATAGTTTATTCCGTGTGTTCCCCTCTAAGAGGATCTGTTTTGTTTTCCTTGGAGTGGGGTGGGGTCGGGGTTGGGTTTGGGGTGGGGGGGAACGGGTGTGTGTGGCTTTACTGTTATTAGCCTCATGCATGCCTTCCCTATAAGAATTCAAAATGACCCTGCTTCTTATGATTTTCTAATCAATGTTCTTGGAAATGTAGTTTTTGTGATGGACCATAGGGCATCACACAGTAATTTTTCCTTGGAGCTTTGCCTTATTCAAAAGGCAAGCCATTTGAGGCCCTTCTTTAAGCTTTTTGATGAGGTCATGTTTCTTTTCTTTCTTTGAGATGTGCCTTTATTCTATACAGTAGTTATAATCTACTCATGTTTGGGAATATAAAATGACCCTGCTTCTTATGATTTTCTAATCAATGTTCTTGGAAATGTAGTTTTTGTGATGGACCATAGGGCATCACACAGTAATTTTTCCTTGGAGCTTTGCCTTATTCAAAAGGCAAGCCATTTGAGGCCCTTCTTTAAGCTTTTTGATGAGGTCATGTTTCTTTTCTTTCTTTGAGATGTGCCTTTATTCTATACAGTAGTTATAATCTACTCATGTTTGGCAAGAGCAGTAATAGTTTGAACGAATAGTTGACACTACTTTGAGCTCTTCTTTTTCTTCATCCAATCTATGCATACAAATCTCATCACTTTTTTTTTTGGAATTTTCTAATATTGGAGATTTGTATTGTCAGCAAATGATGGTGCAACCATTTTGGAGCAGATGGATGTTGACAATCAGATTGCAAAGTTGATGGTTGAGTTGTCACGAAGTCAAGATTACGAAATTGGTGATGGAACCACTGGAGTTGTTGTCATGGCTGGGGCACTTCTAGAACAAGCAGAGAAGTTGTTAGAACGTGGTATTCATCCTATACGGGTTGCAGAAGGGTATGAAATGGCTTCAAGGATTGCAGTTGAGCATTTGGAGCGTGTAGCAAACAAGTTTGAATTCGGTCTGAATGATGTTGAGCCTTTGATTCAAACCTGCATGACTACTTTGTCATCCAAGATGTAAGTGACATGTCAATTTCAGTGTCTGGTTAGGATTTCATATGTTGTGACCTTATTAAAAAAGGATTTCATATGTTGTGTAATTGTACTTTATCACGTTGCGGACAGGCCTGTAATTTATTCAGGAAATGCATCATGGATTCTATTTGCTACTCCTGATACTGATTACAATGCTGACAACCCTGCAGCAAAATTTTACTTGTTTTGATATGAATGATTTACTGCAGTGTGAATAGATGCAAGCGTAGCATGGCTGAAATTGCTGTTAAAGCAGTTCTAGCAGTTGCTGATTTAGAGAGGAAGGATGTAAACCTGGACTTAATTAAAGTTGAAGGAAAAGTTGGTGGAAAACTAGAGGACACAGAGCTAATTTATGGTATTGTAGTTGACAAAGATATGAGTCATCCACAGATGCCAAAGCAAATAGAGGATGCCAAAATTGCGATTCTGACATGTCCTTTTGAGCCTCCAAAGCCAAAGACCAAGCATAAGGTTGACATTGATTCTGTGGAAAAGTTTCAAACTTTACGCCAACAAGAGCAGAAGTATTTTGATGACATGGTTCAGAAATGCAAGGTAAATCTGCAGCATTTGTATATGAGTTATAGATGGTTGAGAAACCTTCTCTACAGGAAAATAAGAAGAAAGAGTTGAACCTATTCTTTTTGTTCCAATAAGGCAATGAAAATGGGAGGGTTGGGGCAATAAAAGCTTAATGGATGTGTCTTAGCCCTAGCCCTTATAGATGGATTGGAGTAATGTAAAGTCTATGATCAGCTAAAACTGTAGTTTTTTCCCTGAATTTTCAGGTGATAATGTTGCAAAACCAATTCCCTTCTCAGTTCTCTCACACATACATTTATTTCTTTAAGCAAAGGAATTTGTTGTTTCCAGACATTTTTCGCATATGCAAAACTAAATTAAGAATGCAATGCAGAGATATCTGTTCTCCCCTTCTCCTACCGTGTGGTCTGCTATTAGCATGAACAAGTAGAGGCAGTCGATGCCAATGTTTAGCTCACAATTATCATTGACTCGTATATAAAGGACCTTCATTTGGTGGTGCGATATCTATGATGTGAGGTTTTAGGGCCTATTCAGTATGTGGTTTTACATGCAGTTGATCTTATATGGAGCTTCATTTGTCTAACAACTGTGCCAATACCTAACAGGATGTTGGTGCTACATTAGTTATCTGCCAGTGGGGTTTTGATGATGAAGCAAATCACTTGTTAATGCATAGAAATTTGCCTGCTGTTAGATGGGTAGGTGGTGTGGAATTGGAGCTAATAGCAATTGCCACAGGTTTGTGTCTACTTTTCTTATTGATATGATGCCTTCATCTTCCTGTGTTTCTGTTGGATCTGCTACTTTAATTGCATGTTCTTGGTATTTGTGCATCTGATTAGGTGGGAGAATAGTACCAAGGTTTCAAGAGTTGACACCTGAAAAACTTGGCAAGGTACACCCCTTTAGACACCTTTCTTTCTTCTCTAATTGTGGACGTATATTATGTATCTATGAAACATCGTGGACATGTATGGTCTAAGTTTTGTGTGGAAGTTGTTAAAAAGAGGATTGGTTAGTTTTCTCAAAGCAAATAACCGGCTTATCTTAAAGGTTATGGATAGGTTATGCATCTTTTGCATATATTGTTAATGAAATGCACAAATATGTTGTGAAAGGCTTTCTCGTCCAGTAATACCTAGGAACAACAGACATTCATAGCTTGCTAAGTATTCCATGAGAGCCTTTTCATTTCATTAATCTTTCTATTTTTACTAATGTTACTCCATGTGCTTATGGATCTGTACTTCTCTCTACCGGCTAAATATGATGTTTTATAAGTTCAGGCTGGTATAGTTCGGGAGAAGTCTTTTGGTACTACAAAGGACAGAATGATATACATTGAACATTGTGCAAATTCAAGGGCAGTAACTATATTCATACGTGGTGGTAAGTTGGTTGCCTGCTAGAATGCCTTGTTAGTACATTCTACTATTGATGGAAATTTGCATTTGTTGGATTTTGATCTCTTTTTTAATTGTTAATCAATGTTGCTGCTGAAATGCCTTATTAGTTCATTCTGCTGCTGATGGAAATTACATGTAGTTTTTTGTCATTTTTTTAGCTGTTAATCTGTATTCACAATTATAACTTGTATTTGGATATTCTGTACTTTGCCCTTGCCCTGTCTGTGCATGTTCATTGGATTGTGACAGTTAATCATTTACTATTGAACTCTACATATTGATGCTCCTTGGATCTAGGTGACAGTACATAATGTCATGACCTTTTCAATAATGCCTTTGTAATTTCAAGGAGATTTTTTGTTGAGGGTAATCAAGCATTAATTCTCTTTTGAAGCATTTTTTTCCCCTCAAGAGTTTGAGGACAACTCAATTCGTGCTGAGTTGAAATAGTTTGGTCTGTCAGTCTATTTAAGTGTTTGCGTGGTTCAGATGGTCCAGACTTTACCCAAACAGGAAAAACCAAACCACTATTGACTGAGAAATAAAAACCAAACGAGTCAAAATACTCCCTTTGTATCCCAATTTATGTGGCACCATTTGACATGGCATGGAGTTTAAGAAAGAAAAGAAGATTTTTGAAACTTGTGGTCTAAAATAAGCCATTGAGATTTGTGTGGCTAGAAATCATCTCATTGAGGGTAAACCAAAAATTTTAAAATTAACTTATTTCTAAATTCAGAAAAGTGACATCCTTTTTGGGATAAACTTATAGCCTGTTTTGCCAAGCTTGTAAAATAAGCTTATTTGGCAAAGTGCTTTTCAAAAAGGTACTTTTTGGTGAGAACTAGGTTGTGCTTGGCTAATTAAATTGAAAAGTACTTTTGAGCAACAATTAGTGTTTGGCCAAGCTTTTAGAAAGTGCTTCTAAGTGTATTTTTCTCAAAAGTGCTTTTCAAAAAAATATTTTTAGGGAGAATCTGTTTCTCTTGCTTCTCTAAAACTGCTTCTGCTTTTACTCAAAATCACTTTTTGTCCTTCTAAAAGCTTGGCCAAAACCTTAGTTTGGGAAAAAATCACTTTTGGCTTAAAAAAAGCACTTTTGGCCAAAGAGAAGCTTCCCCAAACAGGCTATAAAAAGGAAGGAGTGCTATATAAATTGGGACGGAGGGAATAATATTTAAATCAGATGGTTCTTGCTGTATGCAATGTCATTGGTTTGATTTGATTTGGTTTAACATTTAAAAAAAATCTTTTTCCCGTAACATTACATTGTATGAAAGTGAAAAATCATTCGTTAAAATCGAACATGCTTTTGTAATTACTTGTCAACTTGGACATGCCATTTAAAATATACCTAATAAACAAATCCATGACCACAAAAAAAGTCTTAACAAAAAAGTAAAGCACATTTTAAATGCTCAGTGAATAGCATTTTCTCAAAAAGTGCTTATTTAGGATAAGCAATACATAGATCAGTTTGGTTTTCTACGGTTTAAATTGATAACCAAAATAAAATTGAAACTCTATGGCCTTTCTATTTTTCAAAACCAAAACGAACGGTACAATTTCTGGAAGATAGATTGGTTTATTAAAATCCCCCCCCCCCAAAACCCGGTCTAAGTGTATCTAACCTGGGAATTAATCTAAAAGTATGCATAGTTTGCTGTCATCAAGGTTGGTGCCATTTGTTCGGGGTGGAGTTCATGGTGCAGTGTGTTTTAACCTATGCAAATTTGAGGTTCTTGTTCTAAAGATTATGGTGCAGTATGTGAAATGACATTACATACGGCAAGAACCATCATGAATTTGGATGCCTGAGTTGTTATTTGATCATTTGTACAGGCAACAAGATGATGATAGAGGAGACAAAACGTAGTATCCATGATGCTTTATGCGTTGCTAGAAATCTAATTCGCAACAATTCAATTGTGTATGGTGGTGGTTCAGCAGAGATTTCTTGCTCAATTGCTGTGGAAGCAGCTGCTGATAAACACCCAGGAGTTGAGCAGGTAGCGTTACTTTTTCTCTTTCAATTTTTCTTTATATGCCTTTTGTATTTAACTGTCATTAGCTGAGGCCTCAATCCTTCTCTCTGCAGTATGCGATCAGGGCATTTGCTGATGCTTTGGATTCTGTCCCAATGGCACTTGCTGAGAACAGTGGTCTCCAGCCCATTGAAACTCTATCTGCTGTTAAGGCTCAGCAAATTAAGGTAATCCAGCTTATTAGTACCTAGGATCAATATTTAAACCAGTCCAATATTGAAGAGTCATACTATGACATCCCAGGCTGTTGAGTAAGAACAAGAAAAAAGTTTCAGAAGCTGTTCTTTCCATTTTCTGTCCTATGTATCCAATGTTTTTAGAACAATTTTTTTATAACCTTATGACATGTCCCAGGCTGTTGAGTGTTAGAAAAAGAAAAAAGTTTCAGACGTTGTTCTTCCCATTTCTGTCATGTATGTATCCGATGTTTTCAAAACAATTGTTATAACCTGTAACTTCAAATCTTTTACGCAGGAGAACAATCCCTGCTGTGGAATAGACTGCAATGATGTTGGCACAAACGACATGCGTGAGCAAAATGTCTTCGAGACTCTAATTGGGAAGCAACAACAGATATTGCTTGCAACTCAGGTTGTCAAGATGATTCTAAAGATTGATGACGTGATTTCTCCATCTGAGTATTGATGTTAAGTACTAGAATGCTATATTTTTCTTTGACTAAAAAGGAGATGAATGTTTTCCTTTTTCGCTATGCCAACCCGCAAGTTTTGTTGGGTGAAAATTTCATGATCTTTTGCTTTGGTTTCTATGTTGTGTATTTGAGTACAGCTTGTTAGGTTGATGAACTGTACTCATTCATTTGTTTTCAATTTGATTGATGATCAGTGTCTGTCACTGTATGCTCTATCAAAAGCTTATCTTTTGCTAGTCTCAGATTTTGCCACTTTACTCAGCTAGAATGCTAAAAAATTTAAGTTTGCGTGTGCTCTCATCTGAATTTGGTGGCTCCTTATGTAATGAACATCTTAGAAGTATTCTATCATCTCTTGCTAGCAACAGTGCTCTAGAAGTGTTTGTAACTGTATTAACACGTGGTGGCATTTAAATGCCACTGAACTATTTGTCTTTAGCTGTAAATGTGAAACGTGAGATGTATGAAACCAGCAGCAATTTAGTAAACAGGCTAACAGCATTGTGCTGATGATGGTTTGGTCATTGCGTGCTAAGAAAGTTGAATAAGTAAAGTCATGTTCATTTCCTTGTCATCCTACGTTCAGATCTAAGGTTTGCTTTCTGTGGTTTTCATTTTCGATGTCTTTTTGGTTATTGTTACATCGAAAATATTCAGTCAGTGTCGCCTTAACATCGTAAGATGCCTTATAAGTTGTGCCCCTGTAGTTCAAGTAATCAACACAACATGTACATTGGCTATACGTTTGGAAGTAGGTTATCGTTTTGGATTCCTATAGAAGATTTCAACCTAAATTGAATTATTATGATATTTAATTTCACGTTTCATCCATCTGGGTAGGGGTGTATATGGATCGGGTTGATTCGGTTTTTATCAACAACCAAACCAAATCAACTATATCGGTTCAGTAAAAATTGAAAAAATTGACTAACATGATCTATTAACATATTTTTACGGGAGACGACCCTTTGACTTAGGATTAGTCAGTTCTATTTCTCGATGGGGCGGGGAAGGGATATAACTCAGCGGTAGAGTGTCACCTAGGCTATTAAAAATAAAAAAAATCTGATGTTAAGGATAGAGACCCCCTCGCCTGCCTTTTCAAATACGAGTGAGTGAGCGCCTTTTCTGCTAAGAATGAATGACCTCTCCATTTATTTTCAAGCTTGCTCTTTAAAAACCAGCCATCTTCCAGTTTCCGGATAATCATTCCCGGTAGGGGTGTTCTTAAAAACCCGAAAAATCGAACCAAATCGACCCAAAAAACCCATACTTTTTAGGTTTGGTTTTGTTTGGTTTTGATTTTGAATTTTAAAAACGATCAAATTTGGTTTGGTTTTGGTTTTAATAAAAAAATAATCGGAAAAAATCGAACCAAACCGATTATAAAAGTAGCTATTTAAATTTATTATTACACCTATATATATATATATATATATATATATATATATATATATATATATATAGGTGTATATATATATATATAAAATTTCTAAAATTTTATGGTACATACTAGTCATTTATATTTTTAGTCTCTTCGCTATTATAATAATCTAATTCTTTGCCTTTACATTCTAGTTTGATTGATAGTTTTCTTTTGCTAAGTACAACAATTTATTTCACCTTAAAAATAATCGATTTTTTTTACTAGCTATTGCTTTTGCTTTGCATCTTTCTTCTAGATTTCATGGTGTTCTTATTTTTCTTATGATTGTTGTGGTGATACTAATATTGTCTCCCTTTGCTTTGTATGTTTCTTCTAGATTTCATGGTGTTCCTATTTTTTCTATGATTGTTGTTGTGATACTAATATTGTCTTCTTTTTGTCCTTTTATTTTTTTTGAGCCCAGGGTCTTTCGAAAATAGCCTCTCTACTCCTTCGGTGTAAGGGTAAGGTCTGCGTATACACTACCCTCCCCAAACCCCATTAATGAGATTTTACTGGGTTATTGTTGTTAAAAATAATTGATTTTTAATTGAGTACTTTAATTATTCATCACTATTTGATTCAATTATCATCAATATATCTTGGTAAATGATAGATTTCTCAAAGAGCAATTGATTTGATAGTGTTACATTGAAAATGTAGTCGTCGGAATATGCGTTTTATAGTGTATGTCTCATATTTAAGCAAAAAATCGATGAATAACCAAAAAAACCGAAAAACCGACAAAAATCGAATCGATAAAAAACTGACTTAATTGGTTTCGTTTGGTTCCAATATTTGAAAAATCGACTTACTTGGTTTGATTTCTTTTTAGGGAAAAACCGACCCAAACTGAACCATGAACACCCCTAATTCCCGGATAATGCTTGATTCTTAGTAACATATGATAGTTAATTTTTAGTCGTCTGACAATAATTTTTCGTTGATAAACACTTTCAAGGTTAACTGAATTTAATAACTAAACATAAAAATCAATATGATACCTATATAATGATATGTTCTATTTAATTTTAAATTATCGAAATACCACTTTAAATTCCAAAAAGATATAAGAATTTTAGATCTTGACTTATGAATATGGATGAACAAAGAGATTGACGCATTTTACTAACAGTTGATAAGAAAGTGATCATACAACCCATTATTTAAAGTTAATAAAAATAGAGCACTTCATATTTAACTAAATATTACATCTCATAAGAGAATCACAAATATTTCTAGACATTTTTTAAAAGAAAATTCTATGAAAGTGTTAAAAGTATATATAAAAATTATATATTTATATGTCGGTTTGGTTCGGGTTTTTTTACTCAATACCAAACAAAACCTAATCGGGGTTTTTAATCGGTTTTGTTTGACTTTCGGTTTGGCGCGGTTTTCCGGTTCGGTTTGTACATCCCTACATCTGGGTACTAAAGCTGATCTTTTTCCTTGGTCTTTCAAGTCGAACTTCATGCCAACATAGAAGAGTATACTTAGCTATTATCTCCCATCAACATAGATATTGGATAACTCTATCTATAAGGGCTTGGATAGTATTTTTGCCTCCGACAGAATTTGAGCCTGAAACCTCATGATTTTCAACCCACATCCTCATTCATTCACTAAGTATATATCCGAAACAAACTTGTTGCCTTCGATGCCGAATCCAGAGATACCCGAGATCTTTCCGAGATCACAGCTTCCATCCGTTACGCCCTCACAATTATTATTGAAACTTATTTTAGATAATGGTGTCCGGTTTAGCTTACGTATTTTTTGACTATTTTACCTAGTACCTGTTGCCTACTACAAACAAAGCTACTGCCACGACCCAAAATTCAACTAGGCGTGATGGCACCTAACCCAACCCGCTAGGTAAGCCAATTAGCAACAATAATCCAATTCATTGAGTTTTACTAAGAAATGTAATGATAATATAACTGAACTTCTATACAAAGAATTTCCAAGGACTGGTAGTACAAATCATGAGCTTCTAAGATTTAGAGTTTACAATACTGGAATGAAATAAATACATCATATGTTTGAAATATACATGAACATATTAATAATTCTAAAGCTACAAAGAAAAAGAGGCAGCTATGACCAGAACGCAGGTACAACTTCAATGCCAGCTCTCGCCATACACAGCAACATCAGGATGCAAATCTGCACGCAAGGTGTAGAAGTGTAGTATGAGTACAACCGACCCCATGTACTCAATAAGTAACAAACCTAACCTTAGATTGAAAGTAGTGACGAGCTGGGACAAAGGTCAGAGTCCAACACCAATAGCCAACGGCAACTTATAAAAATATAATAAAAGTGGTACAAGAAATATCTCGGAGATGTGATACTCAGCTAGTTCACAGTTATGAAAAATAGTCATGCTTTTCAAGTATAACAGTAAAACCCAAATATTTTATCGAAATCACCAAAATATGAGTAAGTTTAAAAAAAAACTGTAATTTTTTCCAAAACCTTTCAACAATAAATAAGATGTTTCATTATCAGATAGCATGAGAAAAGTACTTCTCTATGCCTACATATCAGTGTGCACGTGAAATCATGAATGTCACCAAAATCGCATAGCATGAGAAAATACATCTCTATGCCTGTATGTCAAGTATGCATGTCAAATGCAATGCATCACAGTAATGAACTCATGTACTCACACTCTCAGAGTACTCAATCTCACAGTCTCACACTTTCCACTCACCACGCTCAATCACTCAACACACTCAGTCGCTCAGCACTGAACATGGCAGATCCAGCCCGGGGCAGATCCAACCCTCAAAACTCTCAGTCACTCAGCCCTGTACAGGGAAGATCCAACGCAGGGCATATCCAGCCCAAATGAATCAATAACAACGACGTTCACTGTGGGTGTGCAGACTCCGGAGGGGCAGCTCCAGCCCAAGTGAATCAATAGCAACTGCGCTCACCGTGGGTGTGCTGACTCCGGAGGGGAAGATCCAGCCCAAGCGCTAAAATAAAAAATATGGCATGAATCAATAATACCTGCTGCGGCGTGCAGTCCGATCCCATCATGAATTAATAATACCTGCTGTGGCGTGCAACTCGATCCCATCAATATCACTCACAATCCGGCTCTTAAGCCTCGACTCAATCATCAATCTCTCCAGTCGCTCGGGCTCAAAATGTCATAAAAATCAGCCCAAAAATGATGATATGATATATCAATAAATGACAACAGAGACTAAGATATGATATGCAAATGAATGAGTATGACTGAGTATGTAATTACAATGTAAGCAAGTAACTCAAGAGCAAAAATGACCTCAGTGGGTCTCAACAGGATAGGCATATAGCCTAGACATGGTTTCTAACATAGATCATAGCTCAATTACTCTAGCACGTAGAAATTTCATGAATAGAAACGAGATTAGGTCACTACACAGTACCCCAGAATCAATCGAGTCATAATTCACACGGTGCACGCCCACACGCCCGTCACCTAGCATGTGTGTCACCTCAACATCAAACACATATCACGTATATTCAGGGGTTCATACCCTCATCACCAAGTTTAGAAGTGTTACTTACCTCGAACAAGCCAAATTCCATACAGAGCAAGCCAAACGATACTCCAAAAATACCAACCCGCGCGTACCGACCTCTGAACGGCTCAAAACTATCCAAAAGCAACTTAAATACATCAAATAATGCCTAAGGAAACAATTCCAAATGATAAAGGTCGAATATTTAATCAAAAGCCCAGAGTCAATCAAAAAGTCAAACCCGGGCTCACGTCCTGAACCCGATGAAACTCAAAAAATCCGATAACCCATTCAATTACGAGTCCAACCATACTAGTTTAACTCAAATCCAACTCCAAATCGACATTCAAAACTCAAAATTTCACTTTATAAAACTTTAGACAACCCCTCCCCCGACAAAATCCCCCAATTTTCTCTCTTGAAATCCTCAATCAAATGCCAAAATATGAAGATAGATTCATAAAATATAATTAAAAATAAGTAGAGAACACTTACCCCAATCCATATGGTAAAAATTGCTTCAAAAATCATCTCCAACCCGAGCTCCATAACTCTAAATATGCAAAAATGGCCGAAACCTCCGAAATTAGAGTACTTATAATCACTGGGCGAATCAATGAATCTCGATCGCGAAAATACCCTTGCGATCGTGAAGAAGAAAATGCACTGCCCCTGAAAATACACTACGCGATCGCGGGACAAGCTTTGCGATCGCGAAGCACAAACCGCTCAGCCTCAAAAATAATCTATGTGAATGCGGCCCCAAGCTAGCGAACACGATGAAGAAGTCATGAAGACCTGCCCAGCTCAGCTCTATAATGCGAACGCGTGCACACTTGCGCGAATGCGATGCTCAATCTGCAGTAACCAACGTGAACGTGGGCCTGTATCCGCGAACGCGAAGAAGAAACACTTAGCTCCAGATTTCCCCCCCTATGTGATTGCATCCCTCAATCCGCTATCGCGAAGAACACTGGGTGCACTAGACATCAGCAGAACCATCAGTGAAATTATGAAGAAAAATGGTCCGAGAACAATCTAAATCACTCCCGAGCCCCTCGGGACCTCGTCCGGATATTTCAACAAGTCCCATAACATAATAAGGACCTACTCGAGGCATCAAATCACGCATAACAACATCGAAACGACGAATCGCACTTCAAATCAAACTTAATAAACTTTTGAACCTTCAACTTCCAAAACTCGTGCCGAAACATATCAAATCAACCCGGAATGAACTCAAATTTTGCACACGAGTCCCAAATTACATAACAAAGCTATTACAATTCCCGGAACCACAATCCGAATTCGATATCCTCAAAGTCAACTCTCTGTCAAACTTATGAACTTTCCAAACCTTCAAATTTTCAACTTTTGCCAATTAGTGCCGAAATCTTCTAGAAATATCCAAATGCGAATCTGGGCATACGCCCGAGTCCAAAATCACCATCCGTACCTACAGAACCATCAAAACTCCAATCCGAGGTAAAATACTAAAAAGTCAAACTTGGTCAACTCTTCCAACTTAAAACTTCAATCATGAAATTCATTCTTCCAAATCAATTCCAAATAACCTGAAAATCAAGACCAACGATTCACACAAGTCATAATACATCATACGATGCTTCTCAAGACTTTAAATAGCTGAACGGAATGCAAATGCTCAAAACGACCGGCTGGGTCATTACATTCTCCCCCACTTAAACATACGTTCGTCCTCGAACGTGCCAAGAGTCATTCCAAAGCCATCAAATCACTGTGTAACCTTACCATGCACATACTTGGGGGTGATCCCACGTCACCCTAATCCATATAAGCCTGGCGACACAATCTAACTGAAGATCCTTAATTCAGCTTTAGCCCATAAACCTTGGAATCTAATTCCCAACATCCAGAATTCCTTACAAGACCCGAATGTCGCATCTACACGCTGTACAAGTCTGATCAAGCTGTGTCAAGCCATAACTAAAACCCAAGATGCCGTCATATGATGTACCACATAACTTAGATGCTCACAACAATAACTTATGACCACAGTAGTTGCTAAAACAAACCTAATACCGGTAATAAACCTCATATCAAACAAAAACCTCGTTCTAAAACCTTCGTACACTGCTGATGATGAAAGAAACACGCAAAACTCATAACTACTCATCAGATCAACTAGTTACGGAGCTCTCTCGCCCAACAAGAACTATAACCCAAATTCTAAGCTGACTTCCGATATTACTCTTCCGAACACACCGTAATCAAATTCGATAGCAACCACCTCAGGCCCAAAGACTACATCTCATCAAATACAAGCTACCCTACTGACATGCCACACCAATACTACCTAGAGCCACAAATCGTGCAATCCGTGCACCAATACACGACAATTCAAATGCACTCAAAAATGAAAAATGACTCAAATGAGAGAACCGTCCAGCAAGCTCAATAAGTACCACCATAACGCAATGCTAAGAACCCATCACACATAGTAGAACCAAAACACACGAATATATTATAAATGATCATATCCTAATGTAACCCCGCTTCAATGTGTGGCCCCATCCAAACACTGGTCCATATGAAATACCTCAAGCCACAATGTTCTAAATCAATAACCACAAATAATTCAACATCAAATACACAAAGTGCATGATCATAACTGTGGAGAAATGGATAGCACAATATACCACCAACTTGAAAGACCATAACCAAGGCACAATCAACCATTCGACACCCAAATAAGCATCTCGCTCAAATTCCGCTACAAGACCGGTACAGAACCACATCATGCGTGCATATAACCAATAAATCACAACCTCTCGTAGCATAGAGGAGTAACACATAGAACATATCTGAACACTAACAAGCTCAACTCTAATTGAATGACTCCCCCTCAACACTAACAGTCTGAGTCAACAAATTCGACCCGGTGTAGAATACACATCCTCATTGAGCCTACCAACGAACCCCCAAATCAACTTCGGTCATCCTCAAATAGATAACTAACCCTCCAAAAGTCCACGATGACCTAACTATAACACATACTACCAGCTGGCTAACTTTGGCCACATTTTCATAGTCCACAACCACGAAACAATCTGCTTTTGATAACTCCGGTCTCCAAATCCATAGAACACACAAATCACCATAGCTGATACCAACTCCACCACTCGAATATCTAACACATCTCTCATACACGATTATCCCACGAGGAATACCTCTATAAGTCTTCCGTGCCACATAGCAAAAATTTGAATATCATCAGTTGATCAACAAGGCGAGTACCGCAATACCAATGAACCATCTGTAAGTCAAAGCTCAATGCGCCTTCTGAATGTACACACTTCTCAGGTATTACCAACTAGTGCCAACATCTGAAATAGTCTGTGCTACATAACTCATGACCTTCCTTTTAAAACTGAATCGTATACTTGCAGATGCAAATCCCAATCTCACACCACGCCCCGCCTCTATTAGGCCATCATATGAAAACATGAGAACCTCATTATCAACCCTGAGTCACAAGCAAACTACATACTCAATTATCCAGGAACCTTTCACATGACCCCATCCAGTAGAAAATCACAATACACAACGTGCTCTTCACGCCGGTAGGAATTATACATCTCAAACCGTGGTAGAAACCATCGAGAACTCTTTGAAACCCATTTGCACATAATCAAGCTATCAAAACTGAATCTCTCTAACTCAACCAAGCCACACACGTCGCCATACCCAAAAGTATTGCCACAAACACCTGTAGAGACTCACCGCATCATAAGTACCCAAAGAACCGATCATATCCATTACCATGCTGATCCAACCTACTACCAAGCTGTCCTATTTCTCTGAGTTCCTTCCGAATTACCCTTAAGTTAACACTTATCCTTGCTAGAACACCACGATCCTTACCCAAAGCTCACAAGAGATCCTAGCATAAAACCACACCGTCCAAAGGCCCATAAGCCGTTGTATTCCCTCTTAGCACCCCAAAGTACCACAATCGAGACACCCACTGTGAAGGGACCTTATGTGAACCTAAAATTATTTCCTTTACCTTCCTGATACTGAAATGTAGAATACATGGTGATACAGAAATACCGCGAGTCTCGACACCATCCGATGCAAATCTCAGATTCTAGCCATATATAAGCCCAAAAAATTCTCAATTTCTACATATAAATCTTGAATCCATTAGAACCTTCTCAAGATTCATCCACTCTGCTCAAATCTCAATTGCACCGCCCAAACAGGCCGAACGACCTGTGCCCCATTAACACGACAACACCCAAAGAAGTAACCCCGCCTTAACGCAACCAAGCAAATTCCTACTCCATGCACACTACATCTTCCATTAATAACAACTCAATCATTCCATGATCCCCACATGCCCTTAAAGTGTAATACATCATGCATCTAGGAATTTCCCTGCTTAAGTCATCCTCAAAACCAACATCTGCAAGTCATTACCGATTCACAAGTATGCCTCAGACAAAACCAATACAACACATAATCGTGCATTCAAATCGTTGATAGCAGACTCCCCCACTTGGCTCAAATCTATAGAACACAATACTAGATAGCTCATAATACCCATACTCTATTACTGCCATAATACCGCAGTGAGATTCAACTAAATCCTTCATAAGCTCTTATAGCACAAACCATATAGTACCTCAAATCATCTATTAAACTCTCATTCATCCTCGTGACGATCAGGTCAACTTTCTCAACAAATCCAAACTCAAATCACAATACCTATAGCCCACTGGTAGAAAAGAAAGCCTCCATACAACATCATAATGATCACACATCCGTAAATTACCCCGCATGTGATAACCCACATGCTTTGCCTCAAACTAATATCTCTCTATACCCTTTTACAGTCACAACTACTACGCAATCACCAAATCTTCCTGATTCTGAACTCATCAACAAGACATGAGAATCTAATTCGTTCCACAATTAAACAACATGAAAGATCCTTCAATACACTCATAACTCGAGACTATACGTCACATCAAGACAGAAATAAAGCACCCAATTATCCTTTTGCATCTCAAGCAAACTCTTCTCGTCACATTCAAACTATCTGAACACATTACGTAGTCACATCATAATTCATTATATAGCCATCCAACCGTTCACCGAGCCATAAATTCCACTCATAGGGACACTACCGGACATATAAGTCCAAAAGCCATAAATTCCACTCATAGGGACACTGCCGGACATATAAGTCCAAAAACATATACTCACACAACTGAAACTATCAAGCCTAAGCTGCGGTATAGACCTAGCCTCAAGTCCTCCAGACTGGCCCATCACCATAACACCGAAAACACATCTCGTACCTCATCCATGGAATCCACAAGCCATCGATGCACAGCTGATAGCGAGCGCTCACATATGCATACGAGTGAGTGGAAGGGATTCAAAGAGTTACGCTTCAAGTTGAATCAATGTCGCAAGATAAGGAAAGAAAGATGAGAAGTATATCCTAAATGCCCTGTAGCCTCCCGAAGATAGGTATGGACGTCATCATGCAGATCCACAAGACTATACTAGACACTTGCTCATGACTCATAGAACCTATGAACCTAGAGTTCTGATACCAACTTGTCACGACCCAAAATCTAACTAGTCGTGATGACACCTAACCCAACCCGCTAGGTAAGCCAATTACAAATAATAATCCAATTCATTGAGTTTTACTGAGAAATGTAATGATAATATAACCGAATTTCTATACAAAGAACTCCAAGGACTGGTAGTACAAATCATGAGCTTCTAAGATTTAGAGTTTACAAAGCTGGAATAAAATAAATACATCATCTGTTTGAAATATACATGAGTATATTAATAATTCTAAAGCTACCAAGAAAAAGAGGGAAATATGACCAGAACGTAGGTACAATTTCAATGCCAGCTCCCGCCATACACAGCAACATCAACATCCAAATATGCACGCAAGATGAAGAAATGTAGTATGAGTACAATCGACCGCATGTACTCAATAAGTAATAAACCTAACCTTAGATTGAAAGTAGTGACGACCTGGGACAAAGGTCAGAGTCCAACACCAATAGCCAACGACAACTCATAACGATATAATATAAATGGTACAAGAAATATTTCAGAGATGTGATACTTAACTAGTTCAAAGTTACGAAAAATAGTCATGATTTTTAAGTATAACAGTAAAATCCAAATATTTTACCGAAATCAACAAAATATGAGTAAGTTTGAAAAAAACTATGATTTTTCCCTAAACCTTTTAACAATGAATACGATGTTTCATTGTCAGATAACATGAGGAAAGTACTTCTCTATGCCTACATATCAGTGTGCATGAGAAATCATGAATGTCACCAAAATCGCATAGCATGAGGAAATGCATCTCTATGCCTGTATGTCAAGTATGCATGTCAAATGCAATGCATCACAGTGATGAACTCATGTACTCACACTCCTAGAGTACTCAATCTCACTGTCTCACACTTTTCACTCATCACGCTCAATCACTCAACACACTTAGTCTCTCACCACTGAACAGGACAGATCCAGCTCGGGGCAGATCCAACCCTCAACACTCTCAGTCACTCAGCACTGTACATGGCAGATCCAACCCGGGGCAGATCCGGCCCAAATGAATCAATAGCAACTGCGCTCACTATGGGTGTGCATACTCCGGAGGGGCAGATCCAGCCCAAGAGCTATAATAAGCCAATCATGGCATGAATTAATAATACCTATTACGGCGTGCAACCCGAACCCATCATGAATCAATAATAACTGCAACGACGAGCAGCCCAATCCCATCATGAATCAATAATACCTGCTGCGACGTGTAGCCCGATCCCATCATATCACTCATAATCCAGCTCTCAAGCCTCAACTCAGTTATCAATCTTTGCAGTCTCTCGGGCTCACAATATCATGAAAATCAGCCCAAAAATGATGATATGATGTATCAATAAATGGAAACAAAGACTGAGATAGGATATGCAAATGAAAGAGTATGACTGAGTATGTAATTGCAATGTAAGAAACTAATTCAAAAGCAAAAATGACCTCAGTGAGTCTCAATAGGATAAGCATATAGCCTAGACATGGTTTCTAACATGGATCACAACTCAATTACTCTAGCACATAGAAATTTCATGAATAGAAATGAGATTAGGTCACTACACAGTACCACATAATTAATCTAGCTATAATTCACACGGTGCACACCCATACGCCCGTCACCTAGCATGTGCGTCACCTCAACACCAAACACATATCACGTATATTCAGGGGTTCATACCCTCAACACCAAGTTTAGAAGTATTACTTATTACCTCTAACAAGCCAAATCCAATACTGAGAAAGGCAAACGATACTCCAAAAATGCCATCCCTTGTGTACCGGCCTCTAAACGGCTCGAAACTAGCCAAAAGCAACTCAAATACATCAAATAATGCATAAGGAAACAATTTCATATGTTAAAGGTCGAATATTTAATCAAAAGCCCAAAGTCAACCAAAAAGACAAACCCAGGCTCGCTCCTCTGAACCCAATGAAACTCACAAAATCCGATAACCCATTCAATTACGAGTCCAACCATACTAGTTTTAGTCAAATTTGACTCTAAATCGACATTCAAAACTCAAAAATTCACTCTATGAATTTTTAGACAAACCCCCCTCCCCCCCCCCCCCCCCAAAATTTTCTCTCTTGAAATCCTCAATCAATTACCAATAAAAAATGAGTAGAGAACACTTACCCCAATCCACATGGTGAAAATTGCTTCAAAAATTGTTTCAATCAGAGCTCCATAGCTCCAAATATGCAAAAATGGCCCGAGCTCCCCAAAATTAGAGCACTTATAATCACTGCGCGAATCAATGAATCGCGATCGCGGAAATACTCTCGCGATCACGAAGAAGAAAGTGCACTACGCAATCACGAGACAAGCTTTACGATCGCGAAGCACAAACTACTTAGCCTAAAAAAGAACCTACGCGAACGCGGCCCCAGGCTCGCGAACACGATGAAGAAGCCATGAAGACTTGTCCAGCTCAGTTCTACAATGCGAACGCGTGCACACTTGCGCGAACGCGATGCTCAATCTGCAGTAACCAACGCGAACACGGGCCAGTATTCGCGAACGCGAAGAAGAAACACTCAGTTGCAGATTTTTTTTCTTATGCGATCGCATCCCTCAACCCGCGATCGCGAAGAAATCTGGGTGCATCAGACATCAGCAGAACCAACAGTGAAATTATGAAGAAAAATGGTCCAAGAACAATTCGAATCACGCCTGGGCCCCTCGGGATCTCGTCCATACATCTAACAAGTCCCATAAATAACACGGACCTACTCGAGCCCTCCAATCACACATAACAATATCGAAACGATGAATCACACGTCAAGTCAAACTTAATGAACTTTCAACTTCCAAAACTCGCACCGAAACATAACAAATCAACCCGGAATGAACTCAAATTTTGCACACTAGTCCCAAATCACATAACAAAACTATTTCAATTCCCGGAACCACAATTTGAATCTGATATCCTCAAAGTCAACTCTCTGTCAAACTTATAAACTTTTCAAACCTTCAAATTTCTAACTTTCGCCAATTAGCGTCGAAACCTTCTAGAAATATCCAAATGTGAATCCTGGCATATGACTTAGTCCAAAATCCCCATCCGGGCCTAACGAAACCATCAAAACTACAATCTGAGGCCATATACTAAAAAGTCAAACCTGGTCAACTCTTCCAACTTAAAGCTTCAATCATGAAATTCATTCTTCCAAATCAATTCCGAATAACCTGAAAACCAAGATCGATTATACGATGCTACTCAAGACTTCAAATAGCTGAACGGAATGCAAATGCTCAAAACGACGAATTGTGTCACGACCCAAAATTCCACCTTAGATTGTGACGGTGCCTACCCGTATTTGATAAGCAAGTCAACTCACAATCAACATAATATAGTCCATATTCCTTTGATTAACAAAGTCAAATTATAAATAAATATAGGAATAATCTCAAAATATCATAATATTTGATACAATCATAACACGGTCCGAATACGACCAAAACAGTACAACCCCTAGGGACTAGGTGGCACAAGTACACGAGCAACTACTGAATAAGTACAAGTTTGAATACATGATCAAAACTGACTGAGATAACGAAAGTAGACAGAGGATAATAAAAGATAGGTACTTAGGCATTGCGAAATGAATCCATGTAGTGCAGCTCACCCTAAGTCTTCAAGCGAACGCATAGGCTCAACAAGAGGCCTCACTAGTACCCACATGAGGATCTGCGCAAAAAGATGCGCAGACGCGTAACATGAGTACACCACAATCGGTACCTAGTAAGTATCAAGTTTAACCTCGAAGAAGTAGTGGCGAGGCTATAAGCATCAAGATACTTACAACACAGATATAAATAACAGAGCTCAGAACTGAAAATGTAAATAATCTCATAAACAACATGTATTAAAAATGTAATAGTCGAAAAGTATAAAACATGCTTTTCCAATTCAAGAGATAATCATAACACTACTCAGATATAACATTTAAAGATGGCATACTTCAATCAATGGGGTCAAGGCTCCCAATGGACATATATAAGTGACATGCAACAGTTAGCATTTAAATGAATGCTTCTAAATGAATCAAGGATGTCTATGCATGCTCAAACTCTATTACTCACCATAACTGATACATGATCTATGTACCCCGATACACAATCTATGTATCACTGAACCCAATATACAATCTATGTATTACTGAAATCCGATATACAATTCATGTGTCGACGACGCTCATAAGGCCCAAAGTAACATGAGTTATCACCTGACTCTAGAGGAACGAATCCTTATCCAAGGGCAAAAAGGAGCTTGATAGCTCACTTATAATCAAATATCCACTCATAATGTCTTGTGTGCCATAAGCCCATAACTGTATCTCAACCGCATGACCTTATGTTTTGTGCCACAATCTTAGTCCAGATCAAGTATCCAAATATGATACGTATGCACATACCCAAAAATTAATAGATAAAAGATGCACAAGGACTTAATAATAATTATACGGATATATGCTCATGGAATTTTTATATGACATGAATAATTCAAGCAATTCAACATATAAGAATAAGCTCTATACATTCATAAATAATCATAAACCTAGGCATGATCTCTAATATGAATAAGAGAGCAAATGTAGTCATATAAGCCAAAGTAATCATAAATCAAGATGAGAACATAATCAAAACAAGGCAAAAAGTATCTCAATTATTCCAAACATGATATAAACTTGGTACGTGTATATACGCTCGCCACCCAGCATATACACCATCCCTAATACCTCAAACACATAGCAATCAAGTCAATCCTAGGTGGTTTTCCTCTTAACAATGTTAGCCAACAGACTTACTTTCACCGGGTAGCTAAAAATCAACCCAAAAATCGCTAAATCATCGAAATCCACCTCTAAACGGCTCAAATCTAGTCAAATATAACCCAAAAATGTCAAACAAAACCATAAAAATTTATTCCAAATAATAAAGCTCGAATCTTTGATCAGATCCCTAAAAGTTAACAAAAATCACCTCGGGGCCAAACGGTCAAAACTCGAGTCAAAGGGTAGATCTCAACTATCCATAACCCCACGAGTCCAAATATGTGATTAGATCCCAAAATCAAATCCTAATCGACCTTCAAATTTACAAAATACACCCTCTTAAGTTGTAGACAAAAATTTCAAATTTCACTTTATAAATCCATATTTTAGGTGTAGAAATTCATGAAAAATCAAGATATAAAATCAAATCCAAGTAAAAATTCCTTACCTCCAATGGTGTAGTGAAATTGCTCTTCAAAATCTCCACCTCTCGAAGTCCACGATTCAAAATATAAGAGATTGGGTAAATTCCGAAATAAGTCACTTAAGTGGTCTGCCCATGCATACCCTTCACAATCGTGGTCCAAAGCTTTGCGATGACGAAGCACAAATCCGCTGCTATCCAAAAATACCCTGCATGATCGCGAAAGCCAAACAACATCTACTCCGTGAACGCGACCCCTCTATGCGAACGTGAAGACCAACCCCCAGCCGGCTTCGACCCTATGCGAACGCGATTGCGCCCATGCGATTGCCATGCTCCTAGCCGGTCCACTACGCGAACACGATGAACAAAACCACCTGCCAACCTCCCTTTATCTGTAATCGCGTTACTCTCCCCACGATCGCGAAGCATCAACATGAAGCAGAAAACCAACAGCTCCTAAACAAAGGGTAATGGTCCAAAACCACCCCGAATCACACCCGAGTCTCCCGACAACCTGTCCAATCATACCGACAAGTACATACACCTAATTCAAATTTATCCAAGGGCTCGAAACTCCACGAATAACATCAAAATCAAAAATCGACGCCCAAAATCTATCTCTTGACTCCCTAACATTCCAACTTCGCCGAACGCGTCCGAATCACACTTAGACATTTCAGATTTTGACCAAACTTTGTACACAAGTTTCAATCAATCAAATAAACCTAACTAAAGTCCCGAAACACCAACCAGACCCCAATAACATCAAATTCAATTGCCGGTCAAACCTATAAACTCTCGATACCTTTAAATTGCCAACTTTCGATAATTAGAGCCAAAACCTTATAGGAACCTTCAAATCCAAGTCCGAACGTACTCTAAGTCCAAAATTTCCATAAGAACATATTGGGACCATGAAATCACCAATCTGAGGTCGTATACTCAAAAGTCAAACCTTGGTTAACTCTTATAATTTAAACTTCCAAAATAAGACTAAGTGTCTCAATTCATTTTCAAACCTTCCTGAAGCCAAACCGATCACCCCGCAAGTCACAAAGCAACAAACAACATACGAGGAGCATCAAATATGAGAAACAGAGTTCAAATGCACAAAACGGCTGGCCGGATCGTTTTAAATTGTTAATTGACATAGACCCTTGTTCTCTTATAAAATGAGGATACTACATTGGAAATAGTCGGGATAGCTTAGTTGGCAGAGTAGAGGACTGATTAATTTGTATCAGTCTCTTTTCCCTAGAACTAATTTCTAATTAATTTAATTTGAATCAACATACATATTCTTTTTAGAGTTTAGGCTAGAACAATAGCTTTACCTAGATATATCCTATAGATGCACAAGTTTCATGGGAGAGAGAGCCTTGATATGCTATTCATGGGTAGGGTGGTGCCAGAATTGTTATGAATTTACGTCTGGTAGTTTATTTGAGGAATTGATGGGGTCCATGGGACAGAAGGTCTTAAAATTTGCAGGTTAGTTGCTAGTGGTAGTTGAACGGTTTGTGGAATATGTAGTAGTAGTAGTATCTAATATGGGCACCAATTGCTCTTCGTGAGAACAAGATCTGAGCATTGATGGAGCCATTGCAACTTTTGTCAAAAGTTGCATTCTTTTTTGGTGACTGCAATTTCAGTCTACCAAATGATGGTCCTCTTCCTTGAGGAGGTTGCATTTATGTTGATCTACCACCCCATGTGAGGGAAACCTCTCAAGTGGGACATCTTCAATAAATGACTATAACTTATAATAGTTCTGGGCTAAAACGGGATTAACCGATCTTAAATAGACGTTTATTTGGAGAAGTGGTTATTTGAAGTCAGGAAAGGAGTATATGGAACTTGAGGTTTTCATTTTATCATTTGAATACTATGTACTCTCTCCTTTCACTTTTAATTGTTCCTTATACTAAAATTACTTGTCTACTATACTAAATCAAGAGAAAGATAATCTTTTTTATTTTTTATTTTGCCCTTATCATTAACCACTTATTCCCCAAATCATTGGGGGTATTATCACTTTTAGCTCGCGCTAAAAACTATTTATATCTGGTAGCCGAAAAAGTGTATAAAATTTATATATACAAATTTTATATATTTTTTCGACTATTATTTTTACAGCGATTATACAACGTCATTTTTCCAAATTATTATTATTATGGATAAATTATAAAATTTATATTTTATTTATCATTTATTAAGGGGCGTGAAAAGTCCAAAGTGGACATTAAAAGTGAAAAGGGAGTATATATATAAAAGTTGCTGTCAATAAGTTAGGGATATCAAATGACAAAATCATCAATGTAACCTTTATGGAAGGACATATAAGTGATAGAAAAACAACAATTATTAATTATCAGTTAAATGTGTAGGTAGGGAAGGAGGTGCTGGGGACAAATAATTATTCTAGTTGAAAATGTTGTAATAGTATTCACACTTGGAGCCTTGATTATCACATAACATTACAATGGGGGTCAAGTCTCAACTCATTAACCTGTACTTTGTCACACCCATTTACTATGTGGCAATTGAGTGAGATTATAATATATATTTCACAATTTCCCAAGAAGAGAATTACAACATATAGTATTTGATATTCATAAATAAATAAATCAGCATCTTTTGCCCTTTTTGCAGCCAAGTGCACCAGCATTGACAGTAATAGAACTAACTAAAGTAGATGGCCTTGCACTTAAACTTGAAGCTTTAGCATAACTTTTAGAAGCTCCAGCACCAGACCTAGTAAAAAAAGCTCCATTAAGCATTAAATCTCCTTCAGATCTCCAGTTCCAATTCTTCCATTCACTTTCTGCTGCATCCTCATGTTTTGTCACCTGTTTACCCAACATTTAAACACAAATTGGTTAAAGTAACCATACTTTTGATTTCACCCACTTTTTGCATCTTTATCAAACTTTGTTATTTCTATACTACCATTATTTTTGTACTAGCTCATTGACATTAATGTTCCTTATTCCCCTCCAATTTAACTAATTTTTTTTGGCTCTTTTTACGAAATTCATTTTTTAGCATTAATTAACAATAAAATTAGTCATATTAATCTTAATTTGCTCATTGAAAATATAACGAACTATTCCTGAACTCTTTACTCCAAAGGCAACTTTGGAAAGATATTTGAAAAAATCAAATGTTGCGGAACACTAAAAAAGGTCAAAATATCACTTAAAATGGACCAGAAAAAGTACAATGCAGTTTATTATGTGATTATTTATTATTTTTATCAGGTAATTGTTAATATTTATCATAAAAGTTTATTTATAATTACCCTATATGTCATATAACCTGATTATGTGAGTATTTGTACCATTAGTGCATAAAACCTTGAAACTCTTTTCTATCATTTGACCATTTCAACTTTAATTAGGCAAAGTTTGGTGCAATAGATACCATCTAAAAGCAGGCTAAGCAAAGTTTTCATTTCAAAACATTTTTATTTTCAACATGCAAAAATCTATTCAAATGTTACTAAATTGGAATTACTACAGATTAGAGGTGTCAAATGAGCGGATCAGACTGATTTTGTACGAATTAAAATAGGTTGAGTCAATAAATGAGCGGTTTATTGATCTGTCCAAAAGTTACTTGGACTGAGATATACTGGATCAAGATGGGCTAAAATTCATAGTCCAATCCCCCAAACTCTTATAAAGCTTTAATTAACGTGTTGTTTTCTTATTAATTGTTAAATTATCAAATAAGATATTTTTCTTTTGTTATGGTCATATATAACATATCAAACCAAAAAAAAATATTTTAAAGATATTTTAGCAAAGTTACTCATGGATCAATTTAGGCTAAAATCAGCCTAACTTTATATGGACTGAGATATGTTGGATCAAGACGAACTGAGTTCAATAAATCGACGGGTCAATGACCGATCCAACCTTGAACGAGTTAGGCCGATCAATGAGTTTGAGCTCAAATTACCGCCCCTGCTACACATGAACTATGGTAGCTAGTGACTACTCAGGACATTTGCGAAAAAAAAAAGAAAAAGTATTACAGTAACAAAGGCGACAAAATGCACGAAATTTAGTGGGCGTTTGGACATAAGAATTGTAAAATTTCAAAAAAAAAAAAAAAAATTTCAAGTGAAAATGGTATTTTAAAAATTAGAGTTGTGTTTGGACATGAATGTAATTTTAGGTTGTTTTTGAAGTTTTGTGAGTGGTCTGAGTAAAAATTTTGAAAAACAGCTTTTTGAAGTTTTTCAAATTTTCGAAAAATTACAAAATGCATCTTCAAGTGAAAATTGGAAATTTTATGACCAAACGCTGATTTCGAAAAAAAGTGAATTTTTTTGTTTTTGAAAAATAGTGAAAAATTTCTTATGTCCAAACGGGCTCTTAGTCACCTACTTGGTCTACATTTTGACATAAAAATATTTGCAATCTTGAAAAAGTAAGAAAAAATGTCATCTTTCTTACATTTGACTCTTTAAATGTTTTTAAGAAGGAATTGGTCTTTTTTCTAATTTTTTTTTGGGGTTAAATACCTTTGTGAGCTTTAAACAATAAAAGTCCCCTCTTTCCTTTTAAAATTATTTTTCTTCAAAAGTGTTAATTGTATTTTTACCTCCTTGTTGAAGATATCATTAGGAGCAAGAAATCTATTGCCTTGGCTGTTGATAGTTGGAGAAGCACTTCCTCCAACTGCATACATCTCCCAATGGGTGTAGTCATTGTTCACCACATGGAAATATCCATGTCTACATCTGCAATTCTCACAAACATATTGTCTCATTACACAAATAAATGTACTAAAAAAAACAACAGATAATATTAGATCCAACATTTCTTTATTATTTACCTTGGCATTCTTTGTACAAGCCCTTCTCCAAAATGGTTAAAAGCAATGGTAACTTGCATGTTCTTGTCCCTAGTGAATGAATCACTATGTCCCAAAAGCATTACCTGTTAAGGCGGATTCAAAATTTAAGGTCAGTACGTACAAAATATTACTGGAGTTACTAGTCCAATCGAAAATGAACAGAAAGGCTACATCCGATACTACAATAACAATAACATACTCAGTGTAGTCCCACAAGTGGGGTTTGAGGAGGGTAGAGTATACGCAAACCTTACCACTACCTTTAAAAAGGCAGAGAGACTATTTTCGGAGGACCCTCGACTCAGGAAGGAGGAGGGAAAGGGCAATAACAAGCAAATCGATCTGGCAACTAAAGCAAAATACAAAACTAGCAAAAAGTAATGCATTCAGATAACCGAAACAAGACTAACAAGTAGTAACAGAAAACTAGCCCAAAAAAAAAAAAAAAAAAACTACGGAAGACACCAAGTGGTGTGTCAAAGCTACTGCTACGTCCGCTAGTGATTACCTTATTATGATGTGTCATGTAATTATTGGAAATAGTAATGGCAGTAGATCCACGAATTGCATCAATCAACCCATCTCTACAATTTGACAAAGAACAATGATCAACCCAAACATGGCTTCCTCCAAATATAGAAACTCCATCTCCATCTGATAATGTCCTCCAACCATAATGCTCTGGTGAATCTCTAACATAAGCATTTCCTCCTTGTTTACAATCATGAATATTTAATCCATGTATAATAATATTTGTAACATATTGTATAGTAATACATGGACCACCAGCAATGTGTACACTAGCACCTCTACCATCAATTGTCTTGAATGAATTCAAAATTAACTCTTCTTTTAGCTTAATAACCATGTCTCTTGCAAATATAATCCAAAGGGGTTCATCTTGAATTGCACCATATCTTAAAGTTCCTGGCTTTGGATTTACAGGGTCATCACTAGTATCAGTGACTATGTAAATTTTGCCATCTCTTCCACCAATGGCTTGTTTGCCAAATCCAATGGCACAATCAGCTAATCTTTGCCTGTTTTTTTCCCAATTGGGGTCACATCTCCAGCAATCATCAATGGGGTTGCCTGTTCCACATGATAAATAGCCTAAGTTCCTTCTTGATGCATTGAAAATTTTGCTGCAAAAATTTAAAAAGTTGAAATCTTAGTTGAAGAATTTAACTCTGCCTAGAAGCATAGTCGGTCAAGAAAAAAATACAATTTCGATAGTAATGTTCCATTTCAGATGTTTGGGGCAGAATAAGTGATCAAGAAACAGTAACTCATTCTATTACTAGTGCCACAAATTCTTATGGGCATGGGCATAGAGTTCCATAATGTGAGTAGGCAAAAACCTTGATTTGTTTACTTCCTACTTTAACAAGATGAAGGTTATGGTGCGTTAACAGTTAACATAAAAATAAGCAAATTATCATAAATTTTGAATGTCGAAACTATAGATTCATAGTGATAATAAGAAAAATGTGAGAAAAGGGTGTAAGTGTCATACTCGTTAACTTGTTGGACTATAACTTCAGGGTCAGGAACAGCCACAGACGTTGAGAACGTGAAGAGAGGAGCTAAAAGAGCAAGAAGGAGAAGGAAGATAATTGGTATTCCCATTTGCAATGTATGGAGTTTGGAATGAAGAGGATGTGGGACTTTTATATACAGAGGAAAACAGGATGAAGGGCTGTGTTAATGAACCAACCAAACACCACTTGGACCTACCTGTCCCATAAATTTGGTATTTCCCTCCACTTCTATCACCATTTATGAGTCGCACTTTATACGTATACATTAAAAATATTTACATCACAGAGTTTTGCTATAATTTTTATGCTACTAAATTATGATTATTTTTTATCAATTATCAATTGTTTTACTTAATGGTGTAAAAATTTGCGGTGCATAAAAATCACAAAAGAAGATACAAGAAACTAGTAACAAACGAGAGAGGAAGGGTAAAAGTACCATTTTTCTTTCATGTAACACGATAGTAAGTTCGACTCCATCTCTTTCTCTATTCACCAAAAGTTTCTACTATTAAATAATACGACTTATTTTGGTTATGAGCACCTTCATTTGACAAATTATTAGTTAGGTACCCACATATAGTAAAATTTTAGAGTCTTGGTGTGACAAAGGGAATTGGGAAAAAGAAAGGAACGAAATATAAGAATGATTACATATATTCCCACATCTTAGGCTTTTCATAAGATGAGAAATGGAGTCGGTGGAGAATATGTAGAGGTAGGTTAATCATAATTGCCATAAAGTTAAAAAGCTAGGGCTTTGTGGTGTAACTAGATTTTTTATTACTTGGTTCCATCTTTGTCCTAGTTTAGACAATTTAAGATAATGCAAATTTGAAGGGCTTTGATACTTTGAACAAAGCGATAAATATATAGTATATTTCTAACAAAGAAAATATATATATGCACAATTAAACAGAGTATAGAAGATGGTTATAGTCGTCGTACTTAACTCTTAAAATTAGTTCATGAAATCAAATATGTGTAGGACCATATCAATGTTATTCACGTCAATATTGCTGTATTTGTAAATAATAATTCTGCAAAATATAAGTTAACGTTATGAAACAATAATAAATTCGAGCTCACTGAATTCACAGTGTTTCCTTAAGGAATTTAATCCCCTCCTAGTACCCAAGGTAATGGATTATTTTCTCCCAGGATAGAACGAATAACACACTGGTGTAGCGGTACTTCAAACCCCAATGTTTTAGCGAACACAAAGTTCGGTAGCAAATCACACTTACAGTTGTTTTGTTTGAAGTTAAAAAAACAATGCAGAACGAAGGAGTATATACTCAGAAAATCGTATGGAAATGCTGAGTATGTGTTGAGTATCTTTCTTCAACATCTGCTGCACAAGCATTAGGCGGCTGCCAAATAGTCAATACACGGATTGAAAAATATCCGTTACAAATGCGGATAATCTTACGTTAATATTTACTATTAACAAATAAATTTGGTCCAAAAAATTAATCAATCAATCGATCATTTGAAATAATGTTTGGTTATAAACAGTGATCATTTGTTGGGCAGTTTTTGGAGATGAATTTTCTGTTGAGGTTTTTTGTTTTTTAAGATGAAATAGTCTTAAAATGAGGGTGAATGGGAAATGGAGGGAAAATGAAATTTTTGAGTAAAATTTTAAGTTTTTCCCTCTTGATAATGAGACATTGTCTCATATTGAAAGAGGAAGAGATTTTTGGTGGGTATATATATAATTGCTCTTCTTGTAGCTCTTAAAGAGTTAAGAAGAAAGCTAGCCTCGCGCTGTCGTCGTCGTCGCTCGCTCGGCTTCGGCTTCGGCTTCGGCTTCGGATTCGGATTCGAATTCGAATTTGGTCAAATGATTGATTGATTAATTTTTTAGACCAAATTTATTTGTTAATAGTAAATATTAACGTAAGATTATCCGCATTTATAACGGATATTTTCCAATCCGTATATTGACTATTTGGCAGCCGCCTAATGCTCTTCCCACCATGAATGTGCTTGCTCCACAAACATGAATGTGCTTGCTCCACAAACATGAATGTGCTGAAATCGCTCAACAGATTTGGTATACATTGCACTCCTTCCTCTCAGCATTTCCATATGATTTTCTGAGTTTCTACTCCTTCGTTCTGCATTGTTTTTAACTTCAAACAAAGCAACTGTAAGTGTAATTTGCTACCGAACTTTGTGTTCGCTGAAACACTGGGGTTTGAAGTACCGTTATACCAGTGTGTGATTCGTTCTATCCTGGGAGGAAATAATCCATTACCTTGGGTACTAGGAGGGGATTAAATTTCTTAAGGAAACACTGTGAATTCAGTGGGCTCGAATTAATTATTGTTTCATTACGTTAACTTATATTTTGCAGAATTATTATTTACAAATACAGCAATATTGGCGGGAATAACAATTTCAAGTTTCAAAAAGATGGTTTAGATTAATTTTTTAAGTTTTTGAATTTTTCTACTCACAAAACTTCAACTTTTTTTTAAGTAAAATGCATGTCCAAATACCATTTCAACTTCCAAAAATCATGGTTCATCTCATCTTCAAAAACTCTTTTTAAAAGTTTCAACCAAATTATGTCCAAACGCTAGCTAAATATATACTTTTGATAGTTGAAGATTGTGTTTATATTAAAATGAAAGAATAAGGATAAATCAAGGAAATTGCTTCATTTTGTGGTAGGCTTGTGAACATTTGCTGCGCAGGATATAGGGGCTATAAATTAGGGGTGGCAAACGGGCGGGTCAGAAATGTATAATTCAAAAAACGGATAAATTATCTGACCCGACCCGTATTTGAGACGGATAAAAAATGGATTATCCAACGGATAATATGGATATCCATATTATCCATGGCTTCTTGAATATGATTACTTATGAGAGAATTTCTAGTCTCCCAAACTTGACGAACCCCCAATTTGAGGCTTTACAAATATAAAAGTTAAACACATTAGTTATCCATTGGTTATCCATTTGGTTAACCATTTTCTAAGTGGATAGTCTGGTTCGTATCCATATTCGACCCGTTTTTAAAAAGTTCATTATCCAACCTATTTTTTAATGGATAATATGGGTGGATAACTGTTTTCTTTTAATCGTTTTGCCACCTCTACTATAAATTAACATTGGGATCCATTAATTCAGTTTCTAATTCCCCTCAAACTCTGTTTGACCAAAAATATAGATCTTGGTTTAACCAATTAGATTTAAATAAAGAAGAGTTAATCTTAGTTAAAAATAATATCCTAAAGGTAAAGCTATCGGTGTTGTGACAAATAACTAGTATATTTATTCGGATAGCAACGAATATAAGCAATAATAATAGTATTCAATGATCCAAAAAGATAAAATGTGGCATTAAATAGTAATAAATGATAATAAATAATATTTAAGTAAATAAAACGTGTGAGTCACCAGAAAAGGGATAAAATAAGTGGATATTCTTTCTCACAATGATGAATGATTGATAAGCCTTTGAATACTTAGGTTGTTTTTGGATCCAGTGAAAATGCTAGATAAGAATCTTAATAAAAAGGTTGTTTTTGTATGCTTGCAATAGGATCAGATTCTCTCTATAAAGTCAATATGTTTTTTACAAATGAAAATCTCATTCCCTATCATTGTGTCTCTTTTTATTTATAGGGAACATGTTCCTAAAAATCCTAATAGTACATGTGCAGAGAATATCCACTAGAATATTCTCTTTTATGTCTTATCTTAGAACTAGTCGTTATAACTCTGTCTAAGATGCTCGACCTCGACCTTGAACTACAATGACTTTACGACCTTGATCTTTGCTGACTCTTCGACCGTACGCTTCATCGCTTAGAGGCTACTTCGCCCTGGGGCCGATCTTTTGGGGGACTTTACCGATAGCACGTGGTGGACGATAAAGGCTATAATGGTGCTGATGTGGCTTGCCTATATTAAAGATATTTTTTGTCCCATACAGTTAGTCCTTCCGCTTATTGAGGTCGTCCTCGTAGGCGAGGTTGATTAGTGGATAGAGTAGTTTGTGCCCGAGATTACCGAGTTGTCTATACATGTCGTGGTCGTCGTAACGATTAGGCAACGCGGCTTTATGAGGACCGCACATTTTGAATTCTTTAAATTTTTTCGGGAAATCTGTTGGAACCATCTGGTCCAAGAGAAAGAGTGACGTCATGACGTCATGCGTTATGATGACGTTGTTTTCCAACGCGTTGTGTTGATTCACGTGTGACCCTTGATTGGCTCTGCCGTTTCGATTTTCATGCTAATCATGGTTTGCCGTTTCGATTATGGTGCCTACAAGTCTTATAAATAGGGGTGGCTTGTGGATTTTGAAACTTTTCCATAATCCTTCTACTTCATAAGCAGAGCTTCTTCTTCTTCTTCTTCTTCGAAAACCCTTTTATTTCACTGTTGTTTTCTTTGATTCCCTATCCCTTTCCATAATAATGTCGGACCTACCATCAGATATCCATATGGAAGATCGTTCTATCCCTCTAGACGTTATTTTTCTGGACCGAGGGAAGAGATGGCAAAGCTGCCGTAAAGGAGGAAACCCTTCCTACTATAGAGGAGATCGTACCTCGATACCCTAAGGCTAAACCCGATTTCCACAAAGTGCCCGAATAGGTGACGGAGAAGTTTAAATCAATGATGATGGTTGAGCGATTAACCAAATTCAAGACTAGGCTCAGCCTACCTAGTCATGTGGAGTTGGTCCCTGCAGGAGACGATGAAGTGCAGGTCCATTATCCCGGTTTCTGCACCCTTTATGCGTATCCGTTCATCATCGGCTATTCGTTCCCTTTGGCACCGTTGATAGAAGAGTATGCCGCTACTACAGCGTGTGCATGGCGTAGCTCTCCCCTTATATTTTTAAGGTGGTTTTAATGTTGATGAAATTCACTGAATTGGCCAACGTTGGCATAACAGTGCACCACCTGATTCACCTCTTCGTCCCTCATTTCTATTGAGGGACGTTGCTGAACCTTCGCCACCGTGGGGGGGAAATGATTGGTGGTAAGGATGGATGACAAGGCTAGTCGGCATTTTTGGCTCGACTATTTCTTTGTCAGGATGGAGGCTGTAGTGTCCGCCACCACAGGCTTCCCTGTGGCTTGGAACCCTACTCGTAAGTGCTCATACCTGTTTAAATATCCTTTTGTTTCCAATGTTTTCCTTACTGTGGGTTGGTTAACTGGCTTTTCCCTTTTTGTAGCTACTGCTCGACCTTTCCAGATGGTGACCCACATTGCCGATTGGTTCAGACAGATTCTTCCTCATACATCGGGGATACGTGATTGGTCAAGTTTTTCTCAAATATTCAAGCCATCTCTTCCCTCGGCAGGTAGCCTATTCCTAACAGTCGACGCCGTGGTTTCTTCGCTTATGTCTGTTACCTTTACTGATTTCTTCCTTTCTCATTTTTTGTAGCTTCGGTCAGGGGGTTTACGAAGAGGTCAAGGGATCCTACACCTTCGTTTTGGAAGAGGAGAGCCGCTGCGCCTTCAGTCTCCGCCCCTGCCTCGACTATGACCGCTCCTACCTTGGTTCCAATTCCACCTGTTGCTACATCCGCCTCCATTTCTGCTTCGGTCATTGAGACTTCTACCCCTCCTCTATATTCACTCATTGACAAGGATGATAAGCATTTGGCCAGAAATGGAGATCTTCAACCTCGAAAAAAGAGGTCTGTGGATGTGAGTGATGGAGTCACTCTGGCCGTTGACTCGGCGGAATCGTTGCGTGAGATAACGATGATTTTTGTGAGTGATGACGTTGAACCGAGTCTCAAGGCTCCGAGGCAGGTGGAAACCAATGTAGGCTTGTCTCTTCATTTTGAGAGGATGGAGACCGAAGGGGCAGTTGCTAGTAACCTTGACCTTTCGCGGCGAGAGGAGGCTTCAACCTCTCAGACAGTCGCGGATACTTCTTTTCTTGCCGATGATAAGGGTAAAAGTATTGCCGAGGAGGGCGACGAGTCAAGTTTCGATGTGGACGTGGACGACCTGAGAATGATTGAAGAGGGGATTACCCAGCTCGAGGTGAGGTTAGAGGGGGCTCGAGGACTATCATGATCCCTTTGGATCGTGACTTGTTGGTGAACACTGAGGAGGTAGTCTCGGTCCTCGGTCCTCTCAGTTCCGATGTTGAGGGTAAGACCCTTAAGGATATAAATGATGGTGCCTTGTCGAGGAGCATTGCTGGCCTCGCTACTTGTTGGTGAACACTGAGGAGGTAGTCTCGGTCCTCGGTCCTCTCAGTTCCGATGTTGAGGGTAAGACCCTTAAGGAGATAAATGATGGTGCCTTGTCGAGGAGCACTGCTGGCCTCGCTCTTAGGGTGAGTATCTGTTATACGAATTTTTTCCTAAATTTTTAGAACATTCTAAGTTCTAACCTTTTTCTCTTCTTTTTTGGTTTGCAGTTGGTGATTTTAGAAATTGAGAGCGCCCTGAGGGAGAAAAAGGCGCAAAGAGATCTTTGTGTAACTGAAAAATAAGTATCTTGAGTACCATGGCATGTATGGGGATCTTCGTAGTCGGTTTCGCGAGGGTGGCGATATGCGGGCCCTGAGGGAAGATCTGAAGAAGAGGGATGAAGAGCTAGTGCAGGCCATAGAGAAGTGCAATATCCTCGAGGGGACGTTGAGAAGTAGGGAATAGGAGCTTGAGGTTAGTAGGGGCGTAGAGGCCCAATGCAGTGATATTCAAGCTTAAGTGGTTGAATTGCGAGGGCAGCTTGAAGAGTGCCGGTTTCAGTTGGAAGCCCTCAACGGCGAGGTTGCCGAGAAGAAGGAGGAACTTGAGAAGGCGGAGTCCTCTGGTTTGGATGATCGGAGGAAGGCGGAGATGTTCGAGTTGGCGAATATGACCCTTCAAGCCGAGCAAGAAAATGATCAATCAACAGCGAGAGCTAAGGAGGAACGACTCGAGGAGAGGATCGAGGAGATGGAGAAAGACAACTCTGTCCTTCATGATCGAGCAACCGCTCTAGAGGCCGAGACAGCTCAATTTCTTGCACATCCGTCCTCTTCAAATGCTTCTGATTTTCCCAATATACATCTGGAGTTATATGAATAGTGGATCCATGCCGAGGCCCAGTTAGATGTGTTTCGGGACTTGCACGCAGTGGGCCCTGATCCTGAGGCTGCCCGGGTTAAGGCTTGTGAAGCTCGAGTCGCTTATGGATATGATCCCTCTATGCCTCGACCTAACGAGGAGGATGGGGAAGAGGGTGTAGACCTCCTTTAGGAGGATGCTTGGTATGATACCGTTTATCCTCAGGGCGAAGGTGGAGAGGATGCCGGGGACCGAGGCGGCGAGGTCCAGTAGTCTTTCTCTTAGACTTTTTGTGTATTTTTGTCAGAGTCTTTAAGAGCCCTTGTAATGAACTCTTTATTCGTGTATAAATGTATAAGTTATTTTCTACGCTTTCTTCCATACCTGTTACTTGTTTCAGCACTTGTGTACTTTGCTTTTGTTGTTTGCTTGTTATGATTTCTGCTCATTCTATGGCTGTTGTCTTCTAGTTGGTTGTAGCCTTGTTGGCGAATATTTATGGGTCGTGTCTGCCCTTTGTTTATATAGGTCGGGTGTGCTTTTTTATTTAGATTTGGTTTATTGGTGTTGTTTGAACTTGGTTGATTTTGATCATTTGCCAAGTTGTGGCCGAGGGCCGGTAGGTGTTACAAGAGCGCGGTCGAGCTTAACCTTTCCTTAAATCATGGACTGAGGGCCGATAGATGTTGTTCGAGCTGGTTCGAAATTTAACCTTTGTTAAAGTGTGGCCGAGAGCGGGTAGGTGTCATTCGAATTTGGTCGAACTTAACCTTTTATTTATGTGTAGCCGAGGGCCGATAGGTGTTGTTCGAACTGGGTCGAACTTAATCTTTGTTTAGGTGTGGTTGAGGGCCGATAGATGTCATTCGAACAGGGTCAAATTTAATCTTTGTTTGGGTGTGGCCGAGGGCCGATAGGTGTCGTTCGAACTTAACCTTTTATTAGTGTGCGGCAGAGGGCCGATAGGTGTTGTTCGAGCTGGGTCGAACTTAGCCTTTGTTTAGGTGCGGCAGAGGGCCGATAGGTGTTGTTCGAGCTGGGTCGAACTTAACATTTTGTTAATCGCGGCCGAGGGGCGATAGGTGTTGTTCGAACGGGGTCGAACTTAACCTTTTGTTAATCGCGGCCGAGAGTCGATAGATGTTTCTGATAAACGTAAGTTTCTTGTTACTTTGACGTTGTTGCTCTGATTACATGATTGGAGAAAGTTACAAATTGGCCGCAGGCCTCGCCAAATTGGCCGCAGCTACCAAAAGCATCACGACCGGGGATAAAAGTGTAGTCCACCTCCTCAACTCATCGATAGACCAAATCGAGATAAGATCTGTAAGCTTAACTTGGGATTGGAGCAATCGTATTATCGCCTATTTGCAGGATGGTGCACTCCCAAACGACAAAAAGGAAGCCAAGAAACTACGAATGCAAGCAACCAGATACAATCTTCTCCATAGCGACATGTACAAGAGGACATACGGTGGCTCTCTGGCGAAATGCTTGGCCCAAACCAAATCCAGTGCGACCTCGAAGAAGTCCATGAAGGCCATTGTGGTGCTCATTCCGGAAATCGAGCACTCATCATGTGCCTCATACGGGCAGGATACTATTGCCCACCATGAAAAAGGATGCCTCAGAGTTTGTGAAGAAATGCGAACAATGTCAGAAGTACACCCCAATAATTCACCAAACAGGCGAACACCTCTACTCAGTCACCTCTACTTGGTCGTTCATCAAGTGGGGAATGGACATCGTGGGTCCCCTTCTAGCAGGGCGAGGTAATGTACGGTTCCTTTTGGTTTTAACTGATTCTTTCTCTAAATGGGTGGAAGTAGAAGCGTTCGCCCAAATACGCGAACAAGAGGTAATCACCTTTATATGGAGAAACATCATCAACCAATTCAGCCTACCCAAGGAGATCAGTTGCGACCACGGACCCCAGTTCACGGGAAAGAAAATCGTCGAATTCTTCGAGAAATGGTATATTAAGAGGATACTTCCAACCTCGTATCACCTGGTGGGTAACGTACAGGTAAAATCCTCTAACAAATCCATATTAAACATCATGAAGAAAAAGCTTGAAGACGCTAAGGGACTGTGGCTGAAGATACTGCCACAAGTATTATGGGCGTATAGAACTACTCCAAAGATGAGCACAGGAAAAACACTCTATTCTTTGGTCTATGGGACCGAGGCAGTCATACCAGTCGAAGTCGGAGAACCCAGCCTAAAGTACTCCTACGAAAGCGGTACTAGTAATGATAAGAGTAAAAGGCAGGAACTCGATGAAATCAATGAACGAAGAGATATGGCGAACATAAGGATGGTCGCCTAAAAGAAGCCAACAGAACGTTATTACAACAAGAAAGCAAAGGTCCGGCCGCTCAAAGTCGGGGACTACGTACTCAAAGCCAAAACTCAAGCGAGCTAAGACCCATGGGAAGTCAAGCTGGGAACAAACTGGGACGGCACATACAAAATTATAGCCAAAGCAAACAAGGGTCCGTTCCAATTAGACATAATGGAAGGAAAGCAATTACCGAACAATTGGAACATCAGCCACCTTAAATACTTCAACTTCTAAAAGAAAGAAGTGTCCCCGAGTCGTACTCTTTTTTCCCTCACTTGAGTTTTTTTCCATTAGGGTTTTCTCAAGTTGGTTTTTAACGAGGCGACAAATGGGACACTTCGAGCCGAAGTATGCGAGGGAGGGACTGTGTTTCTTATTCATTGCCTGACTCCTCCATACTCTCCAAGTCAAGCAATTAAGGGACTAGATAGGCTGAGACTAGGACTGAAACGTCATCCAATACCCAAAATTTGTAACTTTCTCCAATCATGCAATCATAGCAACAACGTCAAAGTAATAAGAAACTTACATTTATCAGAAACATCTTTCGACCCTCGGCCGCGATTAACAAAAGGTTAAGTTCAACCTCACTCGAATATCACCTATCGCCCATCAGACGCGATTAACAAAAGGTTAAGTTCGACCCATCTCGAACAACACCTATCGGCCCTCGCCCGCACCTAAACAAAGGTTAAGTTCGACCCAGATCGAACAACACCTATCGGCCCTCGGCCGCATACTAATAAAAGGTTAAGTTCGACCAAGTTCGAACGACACCTATCCGCCCTCAGCCACATTTAAACAAATAAAGAGTTCAATACAAGGGCCCTTAAAGATGCCGACAAAAATACACAAAAAAGTCTAAGAGAAAAACTACTGACCCTCACCGCCTCGGTCCCCGGCATCCTCACCACCTTTGCCCTGAGGATAAACGGTATCATACCAAGCGTCCTCCTCAAGACGGTCTACCCCCTCTTCCCCATCCTCCTCGTCAGGTCAAGTCATAGCGGGATCATATCCACAAGTGACTCGAGCTTCACGAGCCTTAACCCGGGCATCCTCAAGGGCAACTTTAGGAACAAAGCCTGCTGCGTGAAAGTCCTAAAACACATCTAACCAGGCCTCGACATGGATCCACTTATAACTCCCGAGGTACATTGGGAAAATCAGAAGCGTTGGAAGAGGACGACCGTGCAAGCAGTTCAGCCTTCTCGGCCTCTAGAGTGGTCACTCGATCATGAAGGACAAAGTTATCTTTCTCCAGCTCCCCGATACTCTCCTCGACCTGGTCCTCCTTAGCTCTCGCCGTCGATTGATCATTTTCTCGACTGGCTTGAAGATTTTTATTCGCCAACTCGAACATCTTTGCCTTCCTCCGAGCATCCAAATAAAAGGACTCCGCCTTCTTAAGTTCCTCCTGCTTCTCGGCAACCTCGCCGTTGAGGGCTTCCAACTGAAACCGGCACTCTTCAAGCTGCCCTCGCAATTCAACCACTTGAACTTGAAGATCACTGCATTAGGCCTCTACGCCCCTATTAACCTCAAGCTCTTCTTCCCTACTTCTCAACGTACCCTCGAGGATGCTGCACTTCTCGATGGCCTGCACCACCTCCTCGTCCCTCTTCTTCAGATCTTCCCTCAGGGCCCGCATATTGCCGCCCTCACAAACTGACTACAGAGATCCCGATACTTGCCACAATACTCAAGATACTTATTTTTTAGTTTCACGAAGATCTCTTTGCGCCTTTTTCTCCCTCTGGGCACTCTCAATTTCTAAAATCACCGTCTGCAAACCAAAAAAGAAAAGGAAAAGGTTAGAACTTAGAATGTTCTAAAAAATTAGGAAAATAATTCATATAAGAGATACTCACCCTAAGAGCGAGACCAGCAATGCTCCTCGACAAGGCACCATCATTTGTCTCCTTAAGGGTCTTACCCTCAACATCGGAACAGAGAGGACTGAGGGTCGAGACTACCTCCTCAGTGTTCACCAACAAATCACGATCCATAAGGATCGTGATAGTCCTCGAGCCCCCCTCTAACCTCACCTCGAGATGGGTAAGCCCCTCTTCAATCATTCTCAGGTCGTCCATGTCCACATCGAAACCTGACTCGACGCCCTCCTCAGTAATACTTTTACCCCTATCATCGGCAGGCAAAGAAGTATCCACGACTGTCTGAGAGGTTGAAGCCTCTTCTCGCCGCGAAAGGTCAAGGTCGCCAGCAGCCGCCCCTTCGGTCTCCATCCCCTTGGAATGAAAAGACATGCCTACATCGGATTCCATTGGCCTCGGAGCCTCGAGACTCGGTTCAACGTCATCACTAACAAAAATTATCGTTTTCTTATGCAATGAAAAGTCCCTTTCCGCCAAGTCAATGGCCAGAGTGACTCTATTACCCACATCCACAGGACTCCTCTTTCGAAGTTGAAGATCTCTGTCGCTGGGCAAATGCCCATCGTCCTCGTCAATGAGTGAATATAGAGGAGGGGCAGAAGTATCAACAACCGGAGCAGAAACAGAGGCGGATGTAGCGACGAGTGGAATTGGAACGAAGGTAGGAGCGGTCATAGTCGAGGCAGGGGCAGAGACTGAAGGCGCAACGACCCTCCTCTTTCGGAATGAGGGCGTGGGAGATCTCGACCTCCTCGTCGACCCCCTGACCGAAGCTAAAGAAAAATGAGAAAGGAAGTAATCAGTAAAGGCAACAGACGTATGCGAAGAAACCACGACGTCAACGGTAAAGAATAGGTTACCTGCCGAGGGAAGAGATGACCAGAATCTCTTAGAAAAACTCGACCAATCACGTAACCCCACCGTATGAGGAAGAATCTGTCTAACCCAATCGGCAATGTGGGTCACCATCTGGAAAGGTCGAGCAGTAGCTACAAAAAGGGAAAAGCAGGTTAACCAACCCACAGTAAAGAAAACATCGGAAACTAAAAGAATATTTAAACATGTATAAGCACTTACGAGTAGGGTTCCAAGCCTCAGGGAAGCCTGCAGCAGCGGATACTACAACCTCCGTCCTAATAAAGAAATAATCGAGCGAAAAACCCAACTAATCTTGTCATCCATCCTCACCCCCAATTTTTTTTTCCCACGGTGGCGAAGGTTCAGCAACGTCCCTCGGTAGAACTAAGGGGCGAAGAGGTGAATCAGGTGGCGCACTGTTATGTCAACGTTGGCCAATTCAACGAATTTCATCAATATCAAAATCACCTTAAAGATATAAGGGGAGAGCTGCGCCGGGCACAAATTGTAGTAGCAGCATAACTCTTCTATCAACGGTGGCAAGGGGAACGAATAGCCGATGATGAACGGATACGCGTAAAGGGTGCAGAAACCGCGACGATGGACCTGCACTTCGTCGTCGCCCGCAGGGACCTACTCCACGTGACCAGGTAAGCCGAGCCTAGCCTTGAATTCGGGTTAATCGCTCAACCGCCATCATTGATTCAAACCTCCCCGTCACCACTTTCGGCGCCTTGTGAAAATCGAGTTTAGCCTCGGGGTTTGGAGGTACGATTTTCTCTACAGTATGAAGGGTTTCCTCTTCAATGGTGGCTCCGCCATCTTCCCCTAGTCAGAAAAACAACGTCTAGAGATAAAAGGGTTCTGCGAATAAGAAGAAGCTCAGCTTATGAAGTAGAAGGAGTGTGGAAAAGTTTCAAAATCCAAAAACAACCCCCTATTTTGTAAGACTTGGGGGCACCAGAATCGAAACGACATGCCATGATTAGCACAAAGATCTAAATGACAGAGCCAATCAAGGGTCACACGTGAATTGACGCAACACGTCGGGAAACGGCGTCATCATGACACATGACATCATTACGTCACTTTTTCTCTTAGACCAGATGGTTCCAACAGACTTTCCGGGAAAATTCGAAGAATTCAAAATGTGCGGTCATCAGAAAGCCACATTGCCTGATGATTATGACGACCACGACCTGTATAGCCAGCTCGGTAATCTAGACCACAAACAGCACTATCCAGTCATCGACCTCACCCGCGAGGACAATCTTGATAAGCGGAGGGACTAACTGTATGGGCCAAAAAATATATTTGATATAGACAAGCCACATCAACACCATTATAGTCTTCATCGACTACCACGTGCTATCAGTAAGGTACCCACAAAGATCGGCCCCAGGGCGAAATAGTCTCGAAGCGATGAAGGGTGTTGTCGAAGAGTCAACAAAGATCAAGGTCGTGAAGTCATCGTAGTTCAAGGTCGAGGTCGAGCATCTTAGACAGAGTTATAACAGCTAGTTCTAAGATAAGACATAAAAGAGAATATTTTAGTGGATATTCTCTACACATGTACTATTAAGGTTTCTAGGAATATGTTCCCTATAAATAGAAAGTGACATAATGGTAGGGGACATAAGATATTCATTTGTAAAAAAACACATTGACTTTATAGAGAGAATCTGATCCTATTGCAAGCATACAAAAACAACATTTTACTAAGATTCTTGTCTAGCATTTTCACCGGATCCAAGAACAACCTAAGTGTTCAAAGGCTTATCAATCATTCGTCATTGTCAGATAGAATATCAACTGATCTCATCCATTTTCGGGTGACTCACACGTTTTTGTTTACTTAATTGCCATTTATTACTATTTAATGTCATATTCCATCTTTTTGGATCATTAAATACTGTTATTATTGCTTCTATTCGTTGCCATCCGGACAAATATACTAGTTATTTATCATAACACCGATAGCTTTACCTTTAGGATATTATTTTTAACTAAAATTAACTCTTTTTTATTTAAATATAATTGATTGAACCAAGATCTATATTTTTGATCAAACAAACTCGAGTTCAAAAAACAAACAAAAGTCTAGTAAAACAAAGTGTTGTGACTCGTGATTATACAGTTTGAGAAGTAAACTTTTGCCAAAGAAAAGGGATCCGAGTGAAAAGCGAAATTACTCATATATGAAGAATAGATGACTATGACGCACATGATCAAGTTTGGCCTCATTTGGAAATAATGTCCTATTCAACCTCCCATGTTATTGTTAGTTCTTGATCAAGTTTGCCTCGGTTGTATAAACAGAATCTTGATCTATGTTTTAGATTATGGTTTATTGGATTTATGTTTTATATACAGATAAAATAAATATTTTTTATATCATTGTTAGTGCTCTAACTCGCAATAACAAGTTAGTTATATGAATTATAAAGAATCATTTATAATTACTTTATAAATAGTTTGATTGTATGTATATTTTTACACCATCAATATATAAAACTTAATTTTTTCTACTATTATAAATATATTTTTACACCATTAATGTATAAAACCTAAATTCTTCTACTATTATAAATATTTCCATTGTTTAGTCTCTAGTTAGCAGTATTTGTGATGAATAACCAATAGCATCCTTTTACACTAGATCTTGACTGAATATTTCAATCATTTCACCTATTATGATTGAGATTATCTCTTGGTTGACATAAAGTTTTTAATATAAAATTAATCACCTCCATAAGAAATTTCCTACCTTCTTTTATTCTCTTTTTAACAAAAAAGTTCAAAGATATGTCACCGTCAAATTTTTAATTATTTTCTGCAGCAGTAAAATATAACAACAAGCAAGACAGAAGGTCCTCCTGAACTCCTCCCATTTTATATGCATTGAGTTGATTTTTAGATGTGTTATTATTTTTGAGTTTGTTACATATTTGTTTCAATAATACAAATGCTGTAATAAGATATGAAAATATCGCATTAAATTAAAAATAATAATAAATGATGGAATGATAGATAGATTTCTTCAGGCTGGCGTAAAATTAGGAAAAATAGGACCTATTATTTGATGAAGATGGGTTGTTTTCTTTTCTCTAAGAAGCTATACAGAAAAAGTGGGAAAAAGATGTTGAAAATGACAAAATAAAATATTGGACAAAATGAAAAAAAGCACAGATTACACATAAGGGCCTCAAATCTCAATAGGTTAGTCTTTAGGCATGAATATTGAATACTATAGAAGCACCGACAATTCAAAATTATTTGTCGGTAGGTTAATTTACTTCCTTAAAATTTTCTTTCCAAGAGTATATTAACATGTTTTTGCTTAAATACTTAAGTGGATTGTTCTAGTGGTAAACACCCTCCACTTTCAACTAAGAGGTTGTGAGTTCGAGTCACCCTAAGAACAAGGTGGAGAGTACTTGGAGGGAATGAGCCGAGGGTCTATCGGAAACAGTCTCTCTACCTCCAAGATATGAGTAAGGTCTGCGTACACACTACCCTCCCCATATCCCACTAGTAGGATTATACTGGATTGTTATTGTTGCTTAAATACTTACAACTTTCATTTCTACATGGCTAATATTTTTTAGCCTAACAAAGGACAATTTCTTTTAAGGTAAAAAGGGACCATTTTGGTGATCCGATACGTTTGTGGTGCCTATTTTCTTTCCCATCCGTAGCCAAAGTAGCACCTAAAACCAACAAAAAGGAGATAGGGGAATAAATCTTAGGTGGATTTGGCTCACTAGACCGGTTAGTCCCAATATCAAAAGGAATTCAATTTATCAAAATCAATAGACCTAACATAATGGAATTAGAGAACCTTTCGAATTGAAAAACCATAGCTAATTTGTTTAGTTCGACAAATGTTTTCTCATTTTGTTTGGAATTGTAGAATAATTGATTGATTGATTGATTGATATAGAAGAGGGGGAGTGTGTATATTTTGGAGAGTGAGGCCTCAAATTTAGGGAGGATAAATGGGACAGAATAGAGAGCATCCACCTTTATATATCTAGAGTAGTACTTAGTAACTTTTACCAATAACCAAAAAAATAAAAATTAATCAGCAAAAATTTAAAATCGAAGAAGCAGAATGTTCCGGTTTGATTTGGATTATGAATTTAGTAAATTAATAGATAATTCAATTTTATTGAAGAAAAAGACTGAATCAAACTGAACTATATACACTATATCTTTCTCTAGCTTTTTATTTTCAATTTTATCTTCTCTTTTCGTTGTTTAAAGTTAAGAAGATCATATACATATTTAAAGAAAAAAAGTGATGACAAAGTAGGTGCCCATGTGTATAATAGCCTGTTTGGCCAAGCTGTAAAAATCAGCTTATTTTGAGAAGTGCTTTTTCTTAAAAGTATTTTTTTCAAAAGTACTTTTGGTGAGAAATAATTTGTGTTTAGCTAATTTATTTAAAAAATACTTATGAACAACAATTAGTGTTTGGTCAACCTTTTAAAAGTCAACCTTTTAAAAACTACTTCTAAGTGTATTTTTCTCAAAAGTGTTTTTGGATACAAACTATTTTTTCTGCTTCTCCAACTCTGCTTCTACTTCTCCTCAAAAACATATTTTTTCTTCCAAAAACTTGGCGAAATACTTCTAACTTTAAAAAAAAAAAGTACTTTTTTTAAAAATAATAATAATTTAGAATTGGAGAAACTTGACCAAAGGAAAAGAAAGAATGAAAAATGCGTAGGAAACTGGTTTTTGGAGCCCCACGTAAACAAACACCGTATAGTCCGTACTGAAAGAAGGCTAAAAATGTCAAAGATGATGACGTGGCCACTTTAGGGGGAAGTCACGTTCCTCCATGTGACTTGTTCCCCAATCCCTATAGTCCCTAGCCACTGCCACAAATACAATCCTCTGCTTTATTCTGGAAACAATTAATACTACACTGATATTTATGAAATTCTTATTAGTATAAAATAAATAAGTCCTCGAGTTTCATTATTGTGCTAAAACTTTCAAACTTTGTCTTCACTTTTTGGATTCACTATTTAAATTTACCATATTAAAATTATAAAGTAAATGCTCGTTTCTAGGCTAAATGGAACACTTATAAATAAAGATGGAGAGAGCTTAAAAAATTGTGAATAGAAGATCTCTTGAGGGGCTTTTATTGATATTCTTTTCTCGTTTTAAGAGTAGATTTTTTTTTTCGTATACAATATTTGAATCTTATTTACTAAAATTGTCCAAATTTACCTGTTTTAAATAAGTTTTTCTTACAATTTATATGCAATCCATTATTAGTGTCTTAATGTATGAAATTTTTTGCTTGAAAAAAAGGCGTAACTTAAGGAACGAAGTCCAAATTGCCCTTTCATCTAAATAAGACTCATTCCAGTTGTGTGTTACCTATTTTAAGCCATAATTAGCGCAACTCTTCTCTCTCTTTGCAATAATTACCTATTTACGAAAGTAATAATGTGTTGTACAGCGGGAACAAATTAAAAATAAATTTCATACAAATTTAATACAAAATTTGATATATCTACGATAACATACATATTAAAAATAAATTTTCATACAACTAATTATACAACTTATCTACAATTTTCATACAACATTCTTACCCAGTTAAATACAACTACAACATCATACAACTTAAATGCAATTTTCATATAAATTCTATACAATATGTCTTTTGTATGTATTTTTATATATGATTTGTATATATTTTATATGCGGTGTGTTCTGTTGCTTCTTCTTCGAATTTTTAATCTGAAAATCAAGTCAAATCAAATGTAATTTTCACCAAACAGCCTCAAAATCGAGATATAAACTTCATAAAATATTCTCAATCGTTTGTAATAACACCCAATCCAAACAAATAATATTTTTTTGAAAAATCCGAATTCGAAATCAAGGCTTCGAAGTTTTTTTTTAATGGTTGTCAATGGTGGAGAGTCAAACACCTTTAAAATTTATTGATTAACATCCGTCTGTTGCTAGCCCGCCATCGGAACGTCAACAAGAAAAAGGGAAGCCCAGAAAAGATCGAAACTCCAGCCATGAAAAAATTCAAATCGATAAAAAATTAATTCCTTTCTTCGCTATTGCTAGAGAAAATTATGAGCTTTTTTGAAGAAAAAATCTTGTAGAAAGATGGTTGATTTAATTCAAAGAGAGAAAGAGTAAAAAAGTACCGTGATTGACGAATTTACTAAATTAATGGACTACAATCAAGGGAGACTCATTTAAAACTATTTTGTATATAATTGATAAATTGTATATGACCATATAATTAAGTTAAAACTTGATTAGAGAGAGTAAATACATTTCATATGTAGTATACATAGGTAAATATTTCTATAAATAATTATTTAAGGCATCGAAAGTTTTGGGTGAGAAGGCTGGGACCGAATGTAGTCGAATAATTAGGTAGTGGGGAAGGAGTTTTCATAAATGATGTGTGGAACATGTCAACAATCACATTCATTTTGCTCCTAACAGTAACAGAGACTGAAGCTACCATGTATTATGGATATAGAGACATTAGCCACATGCATGTTCAATAATTTCTAGCCAATCGTTTATATTCCAAACACTGATGAATATATACATATACACACATACATGCAGTGGCAAATTACGAATTTTAAATTAGTTAATTAGTAGCTAGTGCGAATTAAGTATTACCTCTACGCTCACTATTTTCTTTGTGAGGCTACCAACTTAGCATGAATATTATTCTGGAGGCCAAAGTTTGCCCAAAATTTAGATGTAGGTTCGTACAATCAAATTTTATATTAAAATAGGATTAATCGCAAAAGATAGACCAAATATTTTTGTAGTAAGATCCCACGTATGCTAATGAGTGGCAATAAATGATGACAATAATGATATAATAAATAGAATATGAAAGATAGTAATAAGTAACAATAAATGATATTTAAGTAAATAAATGGATGGAGGTCACCCGAAAAAAGGTGAGATTCCTCAATAATCCTTCTAACAAGGATAGACAATGATAAACCTTTGAATATTCAGATCCACCTTGGATCGGGAGAGAAAAGATAGATAAAGATATGATAAAAAAGTAATTTTTGTATGTGTATGATAAAGGAAGAATCTTCAAAGAATGTCAATGTATTTTTTATTTTATTTTTTTATAATGAATGTCCAATTCCCTCTATAACTACACATCTTTCTATTTATAAGGGTACATGGGTCACAAAATCGTAAATAGTACAACTGCGAGGAATATTGGGAATCGTAATCACAGAACTAGCCATTATTGCATGCATTAATAAAAGGAGTGCTCGTGCTCGTCCTATGTTGAACCGCCTCGACCACGTCGACAACGTGTCGTTTCCTCATGACATCAACCTTTTGGAACCAAATCATTATATCCTGTTGACGACGCGAGTTAATGTCAATTCGGTCCACATATAATTATGGTAATTTTTAGCCCATATAAGCCTGGCCCTAACCCAACAGTAATCCCATGCCAAATCTAACTACGCTTGTCCAAGTAAGACACAACTCGTCATCTCATCCAACATGAGTTTATAGCTGAAATATAAAAAATACAGTAACTTTTTTGTTACCAAAACAAAAAAGTAATTTTGTAGGTGAAATGACAAAAAATAAAGTTAATTTGTATTATAAAATAAAGAAAAGTAATTTTTGCATATTTTTCATTAACTAGTCGAGTGACTAGAGGAGAAATTAACTCCTTGAGACAACATCACTATTGACGTATTGACTAACCATACGTCCATGATGAATCACAACGACTTTCAACATATTACAACTAACGGACTCCAAAACTATATTGAAATACGATTCCACTCACTTGTCAACCATTTCCACCCATTTAGGTGGGTGAAAATAAATTAAACTAAAGACGCCGCTCAACAAAACCCAATGTAGACAGCCTGCTGGTCGGAGCCACATTCGTCTTCTGTTACTTTAGTGGTCGGGGGTTCGTTCTATCTGGATTATTTATTTATTTTTGCAGTTCATTTTAACCTACCTCATTAACTATATATTTGTCTAAATTGGATATATATGGAGATGATTCGAACTAGTCACATCCTCCAAGTCGAGAAACATTGATCTAAACTGCACCAGTGAATAGGTGGTGTAAAAGATGTTATTCTTGAATTAACTATTATGGAGGTATATTTCAAATGAAAACTTGTCAAGGAGAGTTATAGGAACGTGTGTTTTTCAATATGATGTTACGGATTTGTGCTTTCATTTTTTTTAAGTGGTGACACCGTTTATAAAAAGTTCTGCATATATCACTAGTCCGCTTATGGATCCGCCTCTGCTTTTCTCCGTTAACAAACTTTAATAGCTTCTCTCAATCACTCTTGTTCATACCTTTTCTGCTACAACGGTAGCATCGTACATGACATAGCCTGGAAATGTCCCATTAAATAATTAAGAATGCTATCTTCATCTAATTTTATTTATCTTAATATTGCATGACGTACGCAGTTAGTGTACGTCATTTTCCTCTAGTTAGTGCATTTTTTACGTCCACAAATATACATCCACATTAGGAATAATAAACCAGCAGCATGTGCGTAAGCATGTATTGGTCGTCCTTTCTAATAGTCGTCCGAAACAGAGGCGGAGCTAGGTCTAGGATTTAAGCGTGTAATTTCTAAATTTTAAAATAAAATATATTTTAAATCGGAATCGAACCTCTATGCAAATTCACAACCCTTACTGTTGAACCAAAACCCCTTTTATTATTGAGTTCGGCAATATATATTTATATAGATTTAGTAAATATTTCAATATAAATATAAAATTTTGGAAAAAATTATTGGATTCGCCCGAACCCGTACACCACCGGTCCCAAAGCATGATATGTAATTCTCTTAATAGAATTAAACAGTTGGACAGCGATCTAACACTCCCATTGCTGTAGTGCACGTGATTTGACGTTTGTTTCTCTCTTCAAATTAGGGTACGTGGTAGTAGTGGAAAGGCTTCGTTTTTTAGCATTACACGTCTCATTTGTAAGAATTCTTATTTACCTGCAGTACCATATTGTACAATTTACTTCATTCAAATAATGAAGACAAAATCGGCAAACGGTATAATGAAGACAAAATCGACAAACTGCGGAAGTTACATCATAATTTTACAGTCGTCTTGTGAAGTTCATCGTCAAAGTGCTTTCATACTACTTCCACGTTTGACTCGATACAAAATTTTAATTAAAAAAAAAAGATTTTTAGAACTTACAATCTAAAATAAATTATAAATATTTGTATAGCTATAAATCAATTCATTAAGCGTAAAGTAAGAATTCTAAGAACTTGTAATTCTTAATTATATTCCTAGAGCTCCAAATCAATATAAAGTGAGAAGCCGAACAAAAAAAATTCTTTTAGGACTGAAAATGGAGCAGGGCGGGGCAGGACATAGCAGAGAAAATGCTTGACAAGGCCGGGCTGAGTAAGTTAACTATAATAAAAAAAAAATTAAGCAGAGCAAGGCGAGTCAAAGATTAGTTCATCGTAATGTTATCCGATGCAGATAAGCTTTTACCGTGATGATATACATAACGTTTAAATAACTAACCAATTTATTAGCTCTAATTTTGCTGGCGAGGCCGAGGCGATATGTTAATAATGTCTATTTGAGCTTATTTCTTCGCGTGAAGAATACACCTTAATCCTTATCAAAGGAAACAAAGAAGTGTCAGTTGCTTATTCTCACGCTTTGAGCAGAGCGGAATACTATAAATTCCGAACGCTAACATTTCTGCCTTTGCACTACGCAAATGATTTGATGATTAAAATATACTAGCAATGATGGACCCAAATGATAAATGTCATGATCAAATAGTTGCTATAATCTGCAAATCTAGTGATATTTGATTGGACGTAGTTTTTATATGTATCACTTTATTTGGATAAGTTATTTTATATGTTTAACCACTAATCTCCTAGTACTAAATCATTATTCTTCTACCCTGATTTTGTTAAAGAATATTTTTGAATTGTTGACTATGAATTATAATACTTTCTATATAGTTTTCAAATATGTAAATTATTATTTCAAAAATTATATAGAGTCTATGTTTGAATTAGCACTGAAAATTAGGTAGCTTGATCTCATACTCAAAACCCCGTCACATAATTAAAGTGGAACAGAAGAATATTATTAATTTAAGTAAGAAGTTTACACATAAATGTTTTTGAAAGTTTGTGAAGAAACTTGTCTCTTTTTCATTTCTTTTCTCCGTATAATTCCATAGCTCATTAATTTCTGATACTTCCTCATCCATTTCAAGACCTCAACGTACTGATGTTACAACAAACAGAGAAAGAACCTTTTCTTCAAAAATTGTAATTGCCATTTTGATAAATAAAAAAAAAAGGCAGTTTTCTATGCTGAGCAGCTGGAACACAGAAAAGATTTCTTATACAGACCGAGTCTCTTCAATATAACAGAGAACGTTGGAAGTTAATTATTTATAAAACAGAAAGAATTCATAAAAAGCAATTGATTAAAATATACGGCTTGGATTAAAAAGATACTAATTGTGTTGCCGACAACTTTAGCTAGAGTTTCCGTTTTTAGAATATTTCTCTGCACTATTCAGCAGAGACACCATTAAATGAAACACATGCAAGACATAAGAAGTGCAGAAAGTGTATGAGAAAAATGAGAAATTAAAGATGCATTAATTATTAGTGCTGAGTATTAACTGTTGTGAAGAAAAGTGAAGGGCATGTATGGTAGCAGATTCAACATCTTGGTCATATGTTTGTCTGTAGGGTACTGTCTCCACCAATTGTTGAAGAGAAGAAAATAAACCTCACTTCACATCAATCACCAACTTCTCTCACTATATATATCCACAATTAATGTTATCACTCTTAGTTTTCTACAAAATTCTGAAATTGGACATATATTGTTAGAGGTTTTGTTTTTAAGATAAAATAGTTTTAAAATGAGGGTGAATGGGAAATGGAGGGAAAATAAAATTTTGAGTAAAATTTTAAGTTTCCCCCTCTTGACAATGAGACATTGTCCCATATTGGAAGAGAAAAAGATTTTTGGTGGGTATATATATAATTGCGCTTCTTCTAACTCTTAAAGAATTAAGAAGAAAGCAAGCCCCGCGCCGTCGTCGTCGTCGCTCGGCTCGGCTTCGGCTACGGCTACGGTCAAATGATTGATTGATTAATTTTTTGGACCAAATTTATTTGTTAATAGTAAATATTAACGTAAAATTATCCGCATTTGTAACGGATATTTTCCAATCCGTATATTGACCACAAGGCAGCCGCCTAATGCTCTTCCCACCATGAATGTGCTTGCTCCACAAATAAGCTAATGCTTGCTCCACCATGGAGGGTGGACGATTGTTCTTCTTCAACACTGGCTGCTATATATATGTGCAGCAGTTGTTGAAGAAACACACACAACACACAATACACAAGACTGAAATCGCTCAACAGATTTGGCAATACATTGCACTCCTTCCTCTCAGCATTTCCATACGATTTTCTGAGTTTCTACTCCTTCGTTCTGCATTGTTTTTAACTTCAAACAAAGCAACTGTAACTGTGATTTGCTACCGAACTTTGTGTTCGCTGAAACACTGGGGTTTGAAGTACCGCTACACCAGTGTGTGATTCGTTCTATCCTGAGAGGAAATAATCCATTACCTTGGGTACTAGGAGGGGATTAAATTCCTTAAGGAAACACTGTGAATTCAGTAGGCTCGAAGTAATTACTGTTTTATTACGTTAACTTATATTTTGCAGAATTATTATTTACAAATACAGCAATATTGGCGGGAATAACATATATTTGATTGAAACTTGAGAAAAGAGTTTTTGAAGGTATGTTAAAAATTTATTTTTGAAAGTTGAAGTTGTATTTTGACATATATTTATTCGAAGAAAAATTGATGTTTCGTGAGTGCCTAAACCAGTTTTTGAGAACTTGAAAATTTTTGATATTTTTTTCCCAAAATATAATCATATTTCATAAACAAATAATGTTTTCAATTTTTTAAAAAAAAATAAAGCCAAAATCTATGGCCAAACAAGAGTTTAAACCCGTCATTTTAAAATATATTTTTCACCATTTTAATATGATAAAATTTGTAAGTTATTTAAATTTCAACTAAACACTCTATTCTGTCCATATTATAGTGACATCTTATATTTTTAAACGTCAAATATTTAATAACAAATTGGTTTTTGCTAAGACAACTAGAGTACTAATATATGGGAGCAGAGGGAGTACTAATATTAAGTAAAAGTGATTTAGTTAGTAGTTAAAATAGATCAAATTCACTCTCGGCAAGCAAAGATTTTCAAACAAATAGGAATAAAAGGAGCAGCGTTTACTTCAGTAATACCGTCCAAACATTTGGAATAGAAAAATCTTTCGAGGAGGAATAATTATATATATTTCTGCCAAATCCATTTTAAAAATATAATAAAGGAAAATAGTTCAAAGTCAGGGACTAAATACAAGGTTTTGAAGGACCTTAACCGCATCAGTCCATCCAGGAAAAAGAGCTTTCAGCTCTTATCCTAAATAAATCTGGATGCAGGGGTGGTAAATAGGTTGTTTGGGCTAAATTTGGGCCGATCAAAATGGGTTGAACTAGAGGTGTCAAAATAGTTAAAAGAAAACAGTTATACACCCGTATTATTCATTAAAAATGGGTTGGATAATGAACTTTTTAAAAACGTGTCGAATATGGATAAAAACCATATTATCTATTTAGAACATGGTTAACCAAATGAGTTATTGTCCAACCCAGCCCAAAACTTACTTGAACTAAAATGAGTTGGGTCAAGATGGGCTAAACAATGGGTCAATGGGCTAAATAGATAATTATTTAGGAAGTTAAGAATCAATCTCAGAAATCATTATTTTGAAAGTCAAAATAGCTTGTTAATTGATTAAAATTTTCAAAACATTTTATAGATATCTTCATCTATTGAATATTGTGAGTATAATATATTTTATGTAGAGTATATAGGTGCACAGCTATAAAACTAGAATTCTTTTGCTTAGTCGGCATTTAGGAAGTGCATTTTGTTTTAGAATAAATACTATTAGCATTTAAAATGAGGTCATAAATTATACTCACAGTTTTTTTATAAGTTAATAAATAAAGCACAAAAAAAGTAAAGCACCTTTTTATTAAATAATTACGTTAATTTATCATTCTTCTAGATGAGTCAATATGGTCAATTTTCCTAATGATATCAGTCATTGTTAAACTTCTAGTAAACATAGATCATATACTTAGAAAACTAATTAAAGTGATGGATATACTAGTGACAAAAATAAAAAGCATACATTTAAAAACAAAAACAATATAGGAAGTTACAAAAAAATTCAATTTGTAGTATTTATTTAATCTTTTCTCAAATATAAATTTGTTTAATTCTTTAAAGAAAAACTGAAAATTCCCTAAAGCATAGTTCTGTAATTTCCTCATCAAATCGCTTCGTTCCGTGCAAAACAAATGATAAAGCATTAGAAAGAAAAATACTTTCTTTTCTAAATAAAAAAGAATTCTAGAAGGATAAAGATTGCCACGTTGAGTCCTTGACCCATCAGGTACATGCCCACCTTGGGTTCTGCACAGAACAGCTGACAATGATAATGACCCATTGGGCTGATTTTTAAATTCGTCAAACGGCCAAATATACCTATCTACGTTGGAAAATGGTCTAAGAATACCCCAAGTTATACTATTATATTATCTATACCCCTACAGTCATACTTTTAGTTCAGATATACCCCTCATTTAAACGGATGGACACGTATATCGTCCTGTTGGTCAATTCTAAATATCTTCTAATTAATTAAAAAGACCCATTACCCATACCCGAATAATAATATTTTTTTTGTAAAAACTGGAAAAAACTAAAAATTATTTTTACTAAAAACTGAAAAAAGCGAAAAAAATAAAATTCCCAGTTTTTACAAAAAAATTACTTTAAAAAAACTAAAAAATATTTTCTAAAACAATAGTTTTGTAAAAACTAAAAAGAAAAACTGAAAAGCAATTTTCTAAAGCAATTAAAAACTGAAAAAAACTGAAATATTGTTAACTAAAAACTGAAAAAAAAATATATTTATTTTTTCAGTTTTTACAAAAATATTGCTTTAGAAAATTATTTTTTAGTTTTTTTTTTCCAGTTTTTACAAAAATATTGTTTTAGAAAATATTTTTAAGCTTTTTTTAAAGCAGTTTTTTTGTAAAAACTGGAAAAACAAATATTTTCGTTTTTTTCAGTTTTTAGTTTTAAAAAATTCAATTTTTTTCCAGTTTTTACAAAAAAAGTTGCTTTAGAAAATTGATTTTCAGCTTTGTTTTTTTTCGTTTTTACAAAAACATTGTTTTAGAAAATATTTTTCAGTTTTTTCTAAAGCAGTTTTTTTGTAAAAACTGAAAACAAATATTTTCGTTTTTTTTTCCAGTTTTTAGAAAAAATAATTTCAGTTTTTTTAGTTTTTACAAAAAAATATTGCTTTAAAAAATTATTTTTCAGGTATGGGTAATGGGTCTTTTTAATTAATTAGGAGATATTTAGAATTGACCAACATGACGATTACACGTGTCCCTCCAGTTAAATGAGAGGTATATTTGAACCCAAAGTATGACTGCATGGGTATAGATAACCCAATAGTATAACGAGGGGTATTTTTAGACCATTTTCGAAAGTAGAGGGATATATTTGACCCTTTGCCGTACTCCTATACTTTCGAAAATGGTCTAAGAATACTCTCGTTATACTATTGGGTTATATATACCCTTTCCGTCATACTTTGGAACAAATATACCCTTATTTTGGATGGAGTGCCACGTGGCAGCACCAGATGAAAACGACCCATTTTTTTTATCCGATCCGTTTTAAAAATCCACCACCCGACCCATTTTAAAATTCAGTTTTTTTAGTTTTTTTAAAGCATATATTTTGTAAAAACTGATTTTTATTTTTGTAAAAACTGGAAAAAAAAAAAGGAAATTGCAAAATATATATTTTTATCTCTTTTCAGTTTTTTTAAAACTGGAAAAAAATATATTTTTGTAAAAACTGAAGAAAAAAATATTTTTTTTCCAGTTTATACAAAAAAAAATACTTTAAAAAAACTTAAAAGAGTTAAAAATATATATTTTGCAATTTTCTTTTTTTTTTTTCCAGTTTTTACAAAAAAAAATCAATTTTTACAAAATATATGCTTTAAAAAAACTGAAAAAACTGAATTTTAAAACGGGTCGGGTGGTGGGTTTTTAAAAACGGATCGGGTAAAAAAAAAGGGTCATTTTCATCTGGCGCTGTCACGTGGCACTCCATCCAAAATAATGGTATATTTATTCTAAAGTATAACAGGAAGGGTATATATAACTCAATAGTATAACGAGGGGTATTCTTAGACCATTTTCGAAAGTACATGAGTATATTTGGCCCTTTGCCGTTTTAAATTTCACGGGTTGATTTGGGTTTACAGACTAAGCCCAAGTTGACCCATTTATTACACGGGTTAGTTTGGGCAACACCCATAATGACCCATCATCAGATATAACATTCGCCCAACCCGTGAAATATTGGACGGGTCAAATGGGTTTGGGCCAAATTTGACAGCCCTATCTGGATGTATCCACTGTGGGCCGAAATGGAAATATCTTGGAAATTTGGTGCCGTATATCAACTCAGTCTACTAACGCTTAGTTTTAGTTCTTTTTTCATTTATTGGCATCAGATAGTCAATAAATATATATCACAATAATAATGTGTATATTAAAGTGTATAGCAAAACATTATTTTCCTTCTTTATGTATATCAAATGTATATGAAAACTTTATTTTTCTTCTTTGTTGTGACGACCTGATAGGTCATTTTGAGTACTAGGCTTAATTTTCATGATTCGAGACCTCTCGTAGCTTCATTTAATGTTTCTTGATTTGTGTGTGTGATCCGTGTCGCTTTTCGAAAAGCTTTTATGTGAAATTTTGAAGAAAATAAAAATTTTGACTAAAAATGAGGCTAGAGTTGACCACGGTCAACATTTTGGGTAAACGACCCGGATCGGTATTTTGACGATTTTAGTAGTTTTATAAGATGTTTTTAGACTTGTACGCTGGTTGGGGTCCGGGGTGACCAGAACGCGTTTCGGCGCATTATGTGCGAAATTGTGAAAATTGAGTTAAGTTGAAAATTCTAGAGTTTTGATGATCGATTCATGTTATTTGATGTTATTTTGATGATTTGAGGTAGCGATCAAGTTTATATAATGTTATTACACTTGTGTGCATGTTCAATTTAGAGTCCGAGGGGCTCCGGTGAGTTTTCAGATGTGTTACAGAAGAGTTTGGTTGATGTTTGAATGGTTGGTGCAAAACTGCTGGTGTCTTAGGTCTACAAATCTCGCATTTGGCTCGCAATTGCGAGCTCGCTTTTGTGGCTCAATGATCTCATTTGCGATAAGGGCTGGTGGGTTGGTATTTCGCATTTGCAAAAATTAGATCGCATTTGCGGACGCTAGGAGTTCGCATTTGTGACTAGGGATAGGGGTAGGCAGCTTCGCAAATGCAAAGCTTAGCTCATATTTGTGGTCAGAGGGCAAATCGCAATTGCGAGGTTTTGTCGCATTTGCAACATTGAGTGGTATGATACACTGATCGTAATTGCGGCCCGCATGTCGCATTTGCGGGCATCGCATTTGCGAATAAATGCGACACCTACAACTGGGTAAAAGAGGAAAAAATCGGGATTTAGCTTATTTTTACACCATTTCTCAACCCCAAACACTCTAGAGGAGATTTTTGTAGAATTCTTTCTTCCCAAATTTTATTGATAGGCAACTCTAATTCATTTCTATCAATTTTTCATTACATTTCATGAGTTTTTAACATCAAATCTTTAAATTACGTGGTAGAAATTAGGAATTTTGGTTAGAAATTAGAAATTTTATAAAATTGCGATTTAGACCTCAAATTGAGGTCAAATTTTGAAATAAATGGCATAACCGGGCTCGGGGGTGAATGAGTAATTGGGTTTTAGTCCGAATCTCGAATTTCGATAAAGTGAGCCTGGGATTGACTTTTGTTGACTTTTTAAAAAATAATCATAATTGAACTTTTTTTCATTCGTGGGCAGGTTCTAAAGCTTATTTAAAATTGTTTGATCGATAATTGGCTAGATTTGGTTAGTTTAGAAGCTTGTTCACAGCGCAAAGTCGTGGTTAATTGATTGATTTGGTTGTGGAGTGAGGTAAGTGTCGTGGTTAACTTTGACTCGAGAAAATTAGGATTTGGTGGTGTCTTTGTTATATGTTCTATGTGTGGGGACGACATATATGTAAGGTGACAAGTATATATGTGTTGTCGTGGGTTAATGCATGCGGGTGAAAAATATTTTATTGTACTATCTTATTTCATTGACTATGCTTTCCAAGCCTTAGTTAGATTAGTATTTCTTTAATTGTTTGCTTTCGTATTTATTGTTTCTATCAAAGTTGTAGGGATATGGAAAGTTGAGTTTGTTTATCATCACACTATGATTGAAGTGAAATTTACTTCTCACCTTGCATTGGTACCTTGGATTATTGTTGTTGCTCGGTGGGGAAGAGTGAAAAGCAACATGCCTTGTTTGCATATTGCTATCATTGATTGAGAGATTATGAGGATTAAAGCACGAAGGGTGATGCCATGCACTTGATTGCTTATTATCATTTATCATATCATGTAAGGAAGAGAGTAAAAACACGAAGGGTGATGCCGTGCCATTTCATTTTTTATATCATTATTATATAGTGAGGATGAAAGTAAAAGCACGAATGGTGATGTCGTATCATTGTTGATTTCATTGCTTTATTTAATCTCCGGATTGGTGATTTAATCGGTTGCATTGTTATTTATTTCGAAAAAAAGGCTACTTGGTGATTTTGTACTTGCCGTTCTTATCGTACATTCCTTTCTACATGTTCCCTCCCCGTTATTATTTTAAATATCCTACTTGTTATTTCTGTTGCTTTATGTATATATCTGCACATGATTTTAGTAGGTATCTTGTCATAGCCTCGTCACTACCTCGTCGGGGTTAGGCTCGATACTTAAGGAGTACATTAGGTCGGTTGTACTCACGCTATACTTCTGTATTCTTTTGCAGATTCTGGGTTGAGCTGTGTCTAGTGATGCTTCTGCTCGGATCATATCTGCAGCGGAGATTTGAGGTAGAACTACTGGCATTCACAGTCCCTGAGGTCCCCTTCTATTTCTATCTGTACTGTTTATTTCATTTCAAACAATTATATTTTGTTCAAGCCATACTTGTAGTATTTTAGTTACTCATGTACTGGTGACTCCAGATTTCAGGGATTAGACTAGATCGTGTTATATTATGGGTTTATCTTATGTATTACAGCTTATTTTAATCGTTAATAATTGTTATTACTCTATTTTAAATTGTTAAAAATGATTAATTGGTTATCTAATGTTAGCTTGCCTAGCAAGTAGACGTTAGGTGCCATACGGCCCCGAGGTTGGACATCCGGGTCATGACAAGTTGGTATCAGAGCACTAGGTTGCTCAGGTCTCACGAGTCATGAGCAAGCTTAGTAGAGTCTGGAGGATCGATACGGAGACGTCTGTACTTATCTTCGGAAGCTATAGAGCTTTAGGAAAATTCCACTTCTTCATTTCTCTATCGTGCGGTTTTTTTCTATCACTGAAGTTTGAATCATTCCATTTATGTTCTCTCTCAGATGGTGAGGACACATACAACATCCACGGCGGTTCAGGAGCTGGAGCCCTAGGTTGCTGCCATTACCCGAGGTAGAGGTCGGTGCCGAGGTCGAGCCAGAGACAGAGGCAGAGCTCAGCCTAGACCAGGTGCAGCAGCACCTATTACAGAGCCTCAGATCGAGCAGGAGGAGGAGGTTCCTGTTCAGACCGTGCCAGTTGGACCAGCTCAGATATCGGAGGGGTTTATTGCTACGCTGGTACTTCAGGAAGCTCTAGTCCGCTTAGTGGGCCTTATGGAGAGTGTGGCCCAGGCCGATACATTTCTTGTGGCACCAACTGTCTCTCAGGCTGTGGGAGGAGCCCAGACTCCCGCTACCCATACTTCAGAGTAGATGGATCCCATATATCAGACTCCAGCGGTCCTACCAGCTGGAGTAGTTCAGCCTATCATTGTTGCTCAGCCCGGGGAGAGGCCTGCTATGTCGTCAGAAAGGTTGAAGAGATTGGACAAGTTCACTAAATTATTTCCTATTCTCTTTGGTGGCACACCTTCTGAGGACCCACAAGATTTTATTGACCGTTGCCACGAAATGTTGGGCAACATGGGTATAGTGGAGTTGACTTCGCGATATTTTAGATACACAGCTCCGCCAAGAGATGTCGGCAGGATTATGATCAAGCCAGACTAGCAGGTTCACCTCCACTAACTTGGGATCAGTTCTCACAGCTATTTTTGGAGAAGTTCATTCATTTTACTCTAAGAGAGGAGTACATCAGGCAGTTTGAGTGCCTCCAGCAGGGTAGTATGACTGTTACCCAGTACGAGGCCTGATTTGTAGATTTATCTTGCAATGTAGTTGTCTTGCTCCCTACAGATAGGGAGAGGGTGTGGAGATTTATTGATGGCCTTACTTTTGGTATCAGGCTACAGATGGCCAAGGAGACTGGAGATGATATTTCTTTCCAACGGGCGGTAGAGATTGCTAGACGAATCAAGATGATTCATAGTCAGGGTAGGGAGGCAGTATCTAAGAAGAGGCCTCATCATTTTGGTTGTTTTAGTGGCGCCTCGTCTAGAGGCAGGGGTTCATTTGGCAGAGGCCATCTTCCCAGGTCATTTTAGTCAGCACTTCAGGAATCCCACGGTGCTTCAGGCAATCGTGGTTTTTATGGGTCTTATCCTGAGTAGTTAGCCTACAACGCACCTTCAGCTCCGGTCAGTGCACCTCCGATTCAGAGTTATCAGGATGGTTATTTAGGTCGACAAGGTTAGTTCCAAGGTCCACAGTCATAGCAGTCGAGGGCTTGTTATACTTGTAGATATTTGAGGCATGTCGCAAGGTTTTTCCCCAAATCACATAGAAGCATGACACATCAGAGTTCTCGTGCCATGGTTCCGACACCGGTTGCCTCACCACCCGCTCAGCCAGGTAGAGGCGGGGGTCAGGCAGCTCGATATGGTGGTCATGCCATTAGAGGTGGAGGTTAACCAGGGAGAGGCCGACCGAAAGGCGGAGGTTAGAGTGGTGGGGCTCAGCCTCATTTCTATGCATTTCCAGCTAGACCTGAGGCAGAATCATCTGATGCAGTCGTCACAGGTATTGTCCCGATTTTCCATAGAGATGCCTCAGTTTTATTTGATCCGGGCTTTACTTATTCGTACGTGTCATCCTATTTCGCTTCATATCTGGTTATGTCTCGTGATTCTTTGAGTGCTCCTATTTATGTATCTACGCCTGTGGGAGATTCTATTATTGTAGATCGTGTTTATCGCCCGCGTGTGGTTTCTATCGGGATCTATGAGACTTGGTAGACCTTCTACTTCTTGATATGGTGGATTTTGACGTGATCTTAGGTATGGATTGGTTGTCACCTTATCACGCTATTTTGGACTATCACGCCAATACTATGACATTAGCCATGCCAGGGTTGCCTCGATTAGAGTGAAGAGGGACTTCAGGCCATTCCACTAGCAGGGTCATTTCTTATGTGAAAGCTCGGCGTATGGTAGAAAAGGAATGTCTATCATATTTGGCCTATATCCATGTTCCTAGAGCGGAGGTTCTTTCCATGGATTCGGTACCAGTTATGCGCCCATTTCTAGAGGTGTTTCCTACAGATTTGTCGAGGATGCCACCCGATAGAGATATCGACTTCTCTATGATCTGGTTTTCTACCGCACCATATTATATGGCCCGAGTTGATTTGAAAGAACTGAAGGAGAACTTGTAGGATTTTCTTGATAACGGATTTATTAGACTGAGTGTCTCGCCTTGGGGTGCACCAGTGTTGTTTATGAAGAAGAAGCATGGAACGATGAGGATGTGTATAGACTATCGGCAGTTGAACAAAGTTACTATCAAGAGCAAGTATCCTTTGTCTAGGATTGATGACTTATTTGATCAGCTTCAGGATGTCAAGGTGTTCTAGAAGATTGATTTAAGATTTGGCTACCATCAGTTGAAGATTAGGGCATCAGATATCCCTATGTCAGCTTTTCAGACTCGGTATGGTCATTATGAGTTCTTAGTAATGTCATGTGGCTTGACTAATGCCCCAACAGCATTTATGGAATTGATGAATTGGGTGTTAAAGCTCTTTCTAGATTATTTTGCGATCGTCTTCAATGATGATATTTTGGTTTACTCCCACAATCGAGAGGAGCATGAGCAGCATCTGTGGATTGTACTTCAGACTCCGAGAAATCTTCAGTTTTATGCCAAGTTTTCACAGTATGAGTTCTGGTTGGACTCGGTTGCTTTTTTGGGCCATGTTGTATCTTTCAAAGGCATTAATGTGGATCCTAAGAAGATTGAGGTAATTCAGAACTGGCCTAGACCTACTTCAACTACAGAGATTCGGAGCGTCTTGGGTTTGGCAGGTTATTATCGCCGGTTCATGGAGGGGTTTTCATCTATCTCAGCCCCATTGACCAAGTTGACCTAGAAGAGTGCTCTTTTCAGATGGTCCGACGAGTGTGAGTTGAGCTTTCAGAAGCTCAAGACTACATTGACTATAGCCCTAGTGTTGGTGCTGGCTACAGGTTTGGGATCTTACACCGTGTATTGTGATGCATCACGTATTGGGCTTGGTACGGTATTGATATAGGATAGTAGGGTGATTACCTACGCGTCTCTGCAGTTGAAGGTTCATGAGAAGAATTACCTTGTTCATGATTTAGAGTTGGCAACCATTGTTCACGTGCTGAAGATTTGGAGGCACTATCTGTACAGAGTTCATTGTGAGGTCTGTGCCGACTATCCGAGTCTCCAACACCTGTTCAAGCAGAAGGACCTTAATTTGCGGCAGCGAAGATGGTTAGAGTAGCTGAAAGACTATGATATCACCATATTATATTATCTGGGGAAGGCCAATGTAGTGGCCGATACTTTGAGTAGGAAGGCAGAGAGCATGGGTAGTTTGGCATATTTACCGGTAGCAGAGAGGCTACTAGCCATGAATGTTCAAGCCTTGGCCAATCAATTTGTGAGATTGGATGTTTCGGAGCCCAGCCGTCTTTTTGCTTGCATTGTGTAACAATCATTGTTATTGGAGCGTATCAAGGCTCGCCAGTTTGATGATCCTCGCTTGTTGGTGTTGAAAGACACGGTGCAATAGGTGGTACTAAGGAGGATGTGATTGGTGATGATGGTGTTATGTGGCTTCAAGGGCGGATTTTCCCCCCAAATGTTGATGGTTTGAGAGAGTTGATCCTTGAGGAGGCTCATAGTTCATGCTATTCCATTCACCCATGTGTCACGAAGATGTACCGGGACTTGAAACAGTACTATTGGTGGCGAAGAATGAAGAAAGACATCGTTGCTTATATATCTTGGTGCTTAAATTGTCAACAGGTGAAGTATGAACATCAGAAATCGGGTGGATTGACTCAGAGATTGGAGATACCTGAGTGGAAATAGGAGCGCATCACTATGGATTTGTGGTAGGCTTACCACAGACCTTGAGGAAATATTATGCAATCTGGGTTATTGTGGACCGGTTGACTAAGTCCGCACACTTCATTCCGTTGGCAACTTCCAATTCTTCAGAGCGGTTGGCTCAGATTTATATCCAGGAGATTATCCACCGGCACGGCGTGCCCATTTCCATTATTTTTGATCGAGGCACGTGGTTCACACTGCATTTTTGGAAAGTCGTGCAATGTGAGTTGGGCACAATGGGTCGAGCTGAGTATATTATTTCATCCTCAGACGAACGGACAGTCCGAGAGCACTATCCAAATCTTGGAGGACATGTTACTCGCTTGTGTTATGGATTTCGAAGGTTTATGGGACCAGTTCTTACCTCTTGTAGAGTTTGCCTACAACAACAATTATCAGTCAAGTTTTTAGATGGCTCCGTATGAGGCCTTATATGGTAGGCGATGTCGATCACCGATTGGTTGGTTTGATCCCGGAGAGGTTAGATTGTTGGACACTGATTTGGTCTGTGATGCTATGAAAAAGGTTAAGGTGATTCAGGAGCGACTTTGTGCAGCTCAGTCTAGGCAGAAGAGTTGTGCGGACTGGAAGGTTTGAGATGTAGCATATATGGTGGGCAAGAAGGTTCTCTTATGAGTGTCACCTATGAAGGGCGTGATGCGGTTTGGGAAGAAGGGCAAGTTGAGCCCGAGGTTTATTGGCCCGTTTGAGATCTTGGAGAAAGTTCGGGAGGTTTCTTATAGGCTTTCATTGCCTCCTAGCTTATCAGGAGTACATCTGGTATTTCACATTTACGTGCTTCAGAAGTACAATGAGAATAGCTCACGTGTTTTGGACTTCAGCGCGGTTCAACTTGATGAGAATTTGGCCTATGAGGAGGAGTCGATAGCTATTCTAGCCCGACAGGTTCGAAAGTTGAGATCTAAGAATTTTTCTTCTGTGAAAGTGCAATAGAGAGGTAAGGCAATCGAGGAAGCTACATGGGAGTCCGAATCCGATATGTGGGGTAGGTACCCCTAGCTTTTCACCAGTCCAGGTACTTTTCTGTGTCCGTTCGAGGACGAACGTTTCTTTTAGATGTGGAGAATGTGATGACCCGATAGATAGTTTTGAGCCCTAGCCTTAATTTTCATGATCCGAGACCTCCCGTAGCTTCATTTGATATTTCTTGGTTTGCGTGCATGATCCATGTCACTTTTCAAAAAGCTTTTATGTCAAATTTTGAAGAAAATAAAATGTTTGACTAAAAATGAGGCAACGGTTGACCACGATCAATATTTTGGGTAAACAATCCGGGATCGATATTTTGACGAGTCTGGTAGGATCGTATGATATTTTTGGACTTGTACGCACGTTTGATTGGGGTACGGGGTGACCCGAACACGTTTCAGTGCATTATGTGCGAAATTGTGAAAATTGTGTTAAGTTGAAAATTCTTGAGTTTTGATGATCAATTCATGTTATTTGACGTTATTTTGATGATTTGAGGCATCAAACAAGTTCATAAAATATTATTACACTTGTGTCCCATGATCGATTTGGAGCCCGAGGGGCTCGGGTGAGTTTCAGATGTGTTAGAAAGAGTTTGGTTCAAGTTTGAATTGCTGGTGCAAATTTGTTGGTGTCTCAGGTTTGCAGATCTCACATTTGCGAGATCTAGCTCGCATTTACTAGCTCTCTTTTGTGGTTCAAGGATCGCATTTGCGATAAGGGGCTGGTGGGTTAGTATTTCGCATTTTGCGAAAATAAGATCGCATTTGCGGACTCTGGGAGTTTGCATTTGAGACTAGGGGCTGGGGCAGGCAGCTTCGCAAATGCGAAGCTTAGCTAGCATTTGCGGTCAGAGAGCAGATCGCAATTGCGAGGATTTTGTCGCATTTGCAACATTGGGTAGTCTGATGCACTGATCGCAATTGCGATCCATGTGTCATATTTGCGGGAATCACATTTGCCAATAAATATTCACAAATGTGACACCTGCAGCTAGGTAAAAGAGGGAAAAATCGGGATTTAGATCATTTTTATACCATTTCTCAACCCCAAACACTCTAGAGGCGATTTTTGAAGAACTCTTTCTTCCCAAATTCATTGGTAAGCAACTCTAATTCATTTTCTATCGATTCCCCATTACATTTCATGAGTTTTTAACATCAAATCTTTGAATTCTATGGTAATAATTAGGGATTTTGTCCAATTGAGATTTAGACCTCAAATTGAGGTTGGATTTTGAAACAAATCACATAACCGGACTAGGGGTGAATGGATAATTGAGTTTTGGTCCGAATTTTAGATTTCGACCAAGCGGGCAAGAGGTTGACTTTTGTTGACTTTTTAAAAATGATCAAAATTGAATCTTTTTCATTCGTGGGTAGTTTCTAAAGCTTATTTTGAATTGTTTGATCAATAATTTGCTAGATTCTGTTGGTTTGGAGTCTTGTTCAAAGGGCAAGGACATGGTGGATTGATTGATTTGGTTGCAGAGTGAGGTAAGTGTCGTGGTTAATTTTATCTCGAGGGAATTAGGACTTGTTAGTCTATTTGCTATATGTTTTATATATGGGGACGACGTATATGTAAGGTGAGGAGTATATATGTATTTTTATTGGGTTAAAGCATGCGGGTAAAAATTATTTTATTGTACTATGTTATTTCATTGACTATGCTTTTCATGCCTTAGTTAGATTAATATTTCTTTAATTGTTCGCCTTCGTATTTATTGTTTATATCGAAGTTGTTGGGATATGAAAAGTTGAGTTTGTTTATCATCACACTATGATTGAAGTAAAATTTACTTCTCACCTTGCATTGGCACCTTGGATTATTATTGTTTTTCGGTGAGAAAAAGTGAAAAGCAACATGCCTTATTTGCATATTGCTATCATTGATTGAGATTTTTGTGAGGATTAAGGCACGAAAGGTGATGCCATGCACTTGATTGCTTATTATCATTTATCATATCATGTGAGGAAGAGAGTAAAAATACGAAGGGTGATGCCGTGCCATTGTATTGATGATATTACATGGTGATGATGAGAGTAAAAGCACGAAGGGTGACGTCATATCATTGTTGATTTCATTGCTTTATTTAATCTCCGAATTGGTGATTTAATCGGTTGCATTGTTATTTATTTCAGAAAAAGGCTACTTGATGATTTTGTACTTGCCGTTCTTATCGTACATTCCTTTTTACATGTTCCTTCCCCGTTATTATTTTAAATATCCTACTTGTTATTTATGTTGCTTTATGTATATATCTGCACATGATTTTAGTAGGTGTCTTGTCATAGCCTCGTCACTACCTCGTCGGGGTTAGGCTCGATACTTACGGAGTATATTGGATCAATTGTACTCACGCTACACTTCTGCACTTCTTGTACAGATTCTGGTGTTGGTCCCAACGGTATCTAGTGGTGATTCTGCTCGGATCATATCTACAACGTTGACTTGAGGTAGAGCTGTTGGCGTTCGCAGTCCTTGAGGTCCCCTTCTATTTCCATCTTTACTGTTTATTTCATTTTAAACAATTGTATTTTGTTCAAGCCATACTTGTAGTATTCTAGTTGCTCATGTAATGGTGACTCAAGATTTCTGGGATTAGACTAGATCATGTTATATTATGGGTTTATCTTATGTATTACAACTTATTTTAATCGTTAATAATTGTTACTACTCTATTTTAAATTGTTAAAAATGGTTAATTGGTTATCTAATATTAGCTTGCCTAGCAAGTAGACGTTAGGCGCCATACGGCCCCGAGGTTGGACAATCGGGTCGTGATATTTGTATATCTAAAATATGAAATTATAGATACAATTATCTATAATTTATTTTTATCTCTATATCCAAGTGTATAACACAAAAATAATTATAAATACATCAAATAATATGTATACCAAAATGTATATCACAACTTTATATCAATTTTTTTTATATATATCAAAATGTCTATCAAAAATTTATTTTCCTTCTTTGGGTAACTTAGTGTATAACGGCATAATTGTTGTGGATATATACAAAGAAATCTATTCAAATATGAAACCATTTGGTAGACTACAAAGTCAAGATTTTTTTCATTCTTGATATTGGAAGAGGTGTGATCATATTTACCTCATTATCTTTCTCGATTTATTCTGGTGTACTTTGTTTAGATACTTTTTGATGTTTAAGAATAAGGTATTTCATTTACACGACTTATTTGTTTTGATAGGTAAAAAGAAACATATTGACCCAAAAAAACAAAAGAAATATATTTCTAAGAAGAAGCCTAAACACATGATATTCGACAAATATAAACAAAAGCAAATAGTTGAATATACTTTTCATTCATTTTATCAGTAGAAGTTTTGTACTTCTTTTCTCTCTTGCAATACTTCTATCTCTAGAAAAATATTTTTAATATTAATTAGTATAAAATTTAGAACCTCAAGACTAAAATATTAAAAAATAAAATCTAAACACTCTTCTAAAAACTAAAGATGATCATTTGGAATAGCTTTTATTCAAATTTTGGATGAAAGTAAAAATAAAGTTATTTTCAATATTCAAACAAGATTCATGTATAAACCAGAATCAATTCTCAACTATTTAAATAATGATACAAACTTGATGACTCCATCTCCCACCTCTTCTCTTCTCTCTGCCTTTCACAACGAAGAACAACCATAGCTACCACCACACTTGGTCATATCCTTTCACTCATCACTCTCTCTGTCCACTAACACATTTTTACCCCACAAGCTTTCCGTTGCAAAATTTGATGGTGAAATTTAACATCTCAGCTATCTGTGAGATCTCCACAACCACGAAATAGACTTTAGAAAAACTAAATACTTTCTGAGCATCCATAAAATACACTCACTAGGACATCAACAAACAGACTCTAATAGACCCATAACCACTTTCGTTATCATCTTATTCATTCCACTTTTTCTTATCAAATTTAAAAGTACTCATCAAAATCAAATTAAATTAGCGACCAAATTTGAGGTAGAATTAAGAAGAAGAGAGATGAGGGAGAGAAAAACTGAGGAAGAAAGAGTACTACTCTGATCCATAACTTAGTGGGGAGAAGTGTGATGGAGATATGACATAGTTATAGTGGCTGAGATTTTTTTTGGGTCTATGAGGGATTATTTCCAAGCTACAAAGTTGAAAAAAATAATGCACACCTTTTTCCAGAGGAAGAAGAAAAATGGTAGGGTGTTTTATTTTAAACTTGTACGTCCAACTCAACAATAAAAAAAATTGTTATGTGAGTTTTAATATGACTTGGAAGTCTCTAAGTGTGAGGGGTAAGAATGAGCCAAAAAACTAACAACAAGGACTTTTTTAATACCAAAAACTAACAGAGGGTAAAAGTGATCTATTATGGATAGTGCAAGGTTATTTTTGGCCATTTTCCGTTAAAATTATACAAATTTAGATTTTGAACTTATCCTTTCCGGATAATGTTAGACTCGTATCTACTGTTTGCTCATAGTTTTCAATTTGCTCACAAATATTAGACTGTGGTTACCATTTGCAATAACCTACAAAATCTTAGATTGTGGTCTAACGTTTTTTTATAAGATTTTCAGTTTGCTCAAAAAGAATTTTTAGACCAATCTATGTCCATCATTTTTGTTAAAAAATAAGGAAAAAAATTATTTATTAGACAACTGATACGAAAGGGATAACCTGCAAAAATTTCACCACTACAATGGCTATGGTTTTGGTTTTTTGCCCACTATCAATACGATATTTTACTTAGGAATATATTCCCAAAAGCTTTGTGATAGATGCAATTCCATTAGCTAAAGACGGACTCTTTCATCTTCTCATGCATTATATATATATATGTATGTATTTTTTTGTTTTAACTATATTGTTCAAACTAACTTGTGTACACGTGAATATTACCACAAATATGAATAGTATAGTCCACACCCGTTACCACAAATAATGATATTCTGCATCCACGTACTAAAATCCTGATTTTGGTTATTAAATAATAAAGCAATGTTTTAACGAGCAAAATTGAAAGCGCTGGTATAGCTTACAAAGAGAAGAGCTAGTAGAAAAGACATATTGATAATAGCACGTTATTTCTTATCCTCGAATGGTTTTTCCGATTGCAATGATGAATACCAACTAAACCTGTTAATCAACACCAAGTGCTGGTCTAAAGTGGCAAGCATGCAATAACTTATTCAATATAGTCCAATTTACATTACCAAACAAAGAAGAGAACAGTTAGAAAGCAAGTTCACAAGAGAAAAATGCAGTAAATTTCATATGTATTATACTAAAAGCCTCAATGAAATAGAGGGTATAGAAACTTCAAATGGTTATATACTCGTCTGATTGTCTGGTTGGGAAACAAGTTATCTCAGGATTAATAATTGTTATCCCACCCTCCCATATAAATATAAATAAAACTACAATCCCGGGATTAATACCTCGTACCAAACGAGCCCTATATGAATTCACAAAATTCCTCTTGCATTCCAACCCAACCCCCTCTCCACCCAACCCCTAAACCCTCAAATACAATGGCGACACTTTTATAGCATAACCCTAGGGATCATAGTGTGTATTTATGCAAAGACAATCTCAAGTCAGTGTGTTGAGAATGATTGTGCTCTTATTATATGTACACATTTTGAACTTTTTTGCATACGTACACACATAGTTCGACCCGAAAGCAATGAGTTAAGTTGAACCCCCAAAACCTGCCCCGGGTCCACCATAGTATTTATGTTTGTTACACTAGCATAAGAACATAAAATGAAAATTTAAAAGGAGCAGAGCAAACAAGTACTTGTAAAATCAACATTAACGAATGTATCAACTATTTACTGCTTGTGGCTAAGAGCCAACAAATTCTTAGGAGGTTAACTTGTGCAGATTCTAAAAACCTAAGCTTCTTCACAATCATTTGTTTCTATTTACAGAATGGAAATGCAAACAGCAGATATAGACCATGATGAGGTTAATGAGAATGATAAACTACCAATGTATAGATAATGTGAAAGAGCAAGAATAATCTATATTTAACCGAGATCAATGTCAACCCGCTCCGGGATTGCCCTTTCGGTTTGGTTGGCACTGAGCTCCACACCTAGCTGTCCTTTATCGCCAGCGCCAAATGCATAAAGCTTACCAGTTTCTGTCAATGCAAATGTATGGGCATTCCAGTATATTGAATTAGTGAGACTTATCTGCACCACTCTTTCATTCAGCTGCTTCAATGATGTTACAACCTCAGGGAATAAAACATTTGAGTGCCTGTTACCCTGAAATTCGGAACGGTCATTTTGTAAACGAAGAGTTAGAAGAACTCAATGTTAAGGACAACTTTTAACATTTGGACTTGATATCCAACAGGATCAATGTTCAGGTGGCCACCCTATGTCAATACAAGATATTGAATGTTTTCATCTATGTTGCGCAGACTCTCCAAAATGATGCCGCACCCATGTCGGATCCTCCAAAAATACACTATTTTTGGAGGATCCGACAAGCACCCAATAACATTTTCGGAGAGTCCGAGCAACATAGATTTTCATATTACTAGTCAATCCAAATCTTATGCACTCGAACACAAGAAAAATATTCAATAGGGAAGGGAAAAGAGAAACCAAAGTTATGAGAAGGCCAAACCTGTTCTTCAGCTACAGCAGTATTATGTCCTAGACTAGATGATTCTCCACAACCAAATGAATAAACATTTCCTTCATCAGAAACCACAAAGGTCGTATAATCCCCTGTGGCAACATAAATAGCCTTCACATTGCTTAGTGCTTCCACTACCTTAGGTGCTGCTTCACAATCTTCATTACCGTGACCCAAGCACCCGTAACGGCCCCAACCCCATGTACAAACTCTTCCATCTTTCCCAACAACTGCGGCATGCCAAGCCCCAGCCGCAACAACTGCAGGTTGAAGATTCAACGTCTGAAATTGTTCAATTAACCTTGGGACCTTTTCATCAGTTCGCGCTCCGTGACCTAGCTTTCCACCCAATCCGCAACCAACAGAATACACAGACCTGATGTTGGCCAAAAGAAGATGTCAAAGAAAATTCTGAGAATCATTTATTAATAACACATTTGTGACTTATCTCAAGACAATGAAACAGTCTTTCTAAAAGATGAAAATGGAGCTTACATGCCACTAGGTTGACAAGCCAGAGCAAGAAGGTAGCAATATCCTGCTGCAATTTGCACGACTGGAATATTCTCTAATGCGCCTAATAATGCACGGGGTTCCATATCAGCTGGTTCAGTTTGATGACCAAGTTTAGTTTCATTCCCCCAGGAGAATGTATAAACCCTTCCTTCTCTTGATAATACGGCAGTGAAGAAATTCCCAATCGCAGCTTGTACAACAAAGATGTCTTTTAAAGATTCTACCAGCTGAGGAGTAGTCACTACTTTATTTCCTTGGCCACCATACTCAGCTTCGCCGAACGAGTCTTTGCCAAAAGCATACACCCTCCCGGCGTCACTAATCAGCATAGTCCGGCCAGCCCCTACAGCGGCCTGAATAACGCGAATGCCTTGAAGCGATCTAGAAAATAAAATGCTCTATTAGTTCTCCCTGCATTTCTCAACTCGCTTGCTTTACAGCTTGAGATAGATAAAGAAAATTAGCAAACCTAATCGGATGAGGCCGCCATTCCTCTTCTGTAGTTCCATTTCCAAGCTGCCCTGAGCTGTTAGACCCAAATGAGTAGGCAACTCCGATTGAACTCACGGCAATACTATGACCGGGGCCAGCTACAGCGTGTGATTTTTCCCGCCTAGAACATGCTTCCCCGGCTAGCAGAAATCTTAGAACAAGTTTCCAGGAGCCGCCACATCTTTGCTTTAGATCTTGACGTTGCTCCTGAGTCATTGGCTTAAATATAGCTCTCTTTCGGCACATATCAAGAGCTGCCAGCTCTGCTAAGGAGAGCTCATTATCGGGTGCAAAGTTTGCAGGAAGCCGAAAGAAGGAGCAGGTAGCCTGCAATACACATTATAAAGGAAATCAGCAGCACCATCAATTCTAAGACAAATCAATGATTTAATAATTGTACAACACCTAGTAAATAAACACTTGCCTCTAGAGTTGCAAGGTCTTGTGGATCCAAATTACATCCAGTAAGTACATGAAGAACGATAGACGGGTTGGCTGACAATGGGAATTCGCCAGGAGTCGCATTCCCAAAGCAGTGCCGCACTTGTCTTTGAAACGTTGAGGCGGGGGTGGTTACAATAGTAGCAATTGGTTGTTCAGCAATGTTATGGTATTGAACACTCGAGGTTCCACTCATTGAGGCGTCCATGGGCACTGCTAAAATTCTGCAGTGCCCAAATTAGGCAATGGGACGATTTCTAAATCACTATAAGAAAAACCAAAAAGGACATACATATTACACTCAGAGCTAAATTCCAAAAATTATATAGAAAAGTTTCCATATTTAGCAAGTACAAATGCAAGAATCTTATTGTCGAGCACTTTTACCTTAAATTAGAAGCTGATCACAAAACTTCAAGCCTCAGACCTACACAAAAGGGCAATAGAAATTATCATCACTCAACATTAGATTGATCAACAAAGATTTAACTCAAGCGAAGAAAAGCATATGATAACAGAAACTTAAAGTCAAGAGGTACAGTAATTTAGAGCAACAAGCAACAGAGACAGAGTCTACAAGAAAGCCAAAGGTAACTGTAACGTGAAGAATACCAAAATACCAATCCCTCTGCATAGGATATTCCACCCTTAAAAGAAACCCCACAAAGAAATTCTAAATCAAAATTGATGATCAATCACTTAACATCAAAATTCTAAATCAATTGACATAATAAAGTTTTGATCTTTATTGTGCCATAGGTCTAAAGACCATCAGATGATCCTAATTCATCATCCAAACCAATAGATAAGTGAGAATTATATGGGTAACTCTGAAAGCCTGTGTACATTTTGATCATCAAAGATCCAAGAAGAAGAAGAAGAAGAAAAATTATTACATGAGAAAGAGCCTCAAAGATTTCTCAAAACCCATGTGAATTTATCTATAAAATTCTGATCAAATTCACAAGTAACCAAGTGGGTATTAGATTCAAAAACGATAATTAATCTGCTTGTTTGGACTTTGGATAATGATATAAAGCAGGAAAATAGGTGATTTGATTTGATGGGGTGGTGTTTTTCTTGAAGAATTAATATATGAAGAATAATTATAATTATTATGCTTAAAAATAGGATAGTTCAGCATTTATTATAGTTATAGAATATAAAGGTGGAAACCGAAGGGAAAGATGATGAGGTGTCTCACCCTTTGCTTATATATATACTGACACCCACACATTGCAATTGCATATGACATATCAATCATCATTTCATTTCAAAAGACACAGGTTTCTTTTTGCACGTCAGCTTTTTCTTACCTTGCGGTAACTTAGACAAATTTATTGAAATTTTTCTATTAGTGAGTGCGGCACGAATTCAAAAGGTATATATCAAATTTTCTATTATATTTAAAAATTAAATTGGATGATCTTGGTTAATTATCCTGGTATAAATTTTTGAATTCCATTAGGCATGGCCTAATTGTTCTTTAGCTTGATTGAAATTAGGGGCACATGTGGATCAACTATATATATATATATATATATATATATATATATATATATATATATATATACGGGTCTATATAAATCCAAACTTATTTACTATTGTATATTAATTTGAAATCGTTATAGAAACGCATATAACTTTAAATTTGATTCTAATTATTTGGAATAAGAAGTGTTATTTAGTAAAACCAAACGCCTAAGCACATGGTGATGTTGTTGATGTAGATAAGGAGTGAAATCTAAGCAGGATTCTAGGAACACGGGCTTTTGGGCTTTCATCCTACCAAGAATTTTGTACCATGCAAGTTAGGAGCTTACCTTAGGCAACTATGATAATTTTACTAGTTTTGAGAGTCTTGTGTTTTGCTCCTTATTTTTTTTAAGGAAATTACTAGTTATGTCCGCTATTTAGTACAAAAATTAGTCAATTAGTGATATTATTAATATTAACTATATACTACCAATATTAGTTAATTAGTTATTTGTAGCAAAAAAAAAAGTCAAAATTTTGTTTTCTTCTGAGTGGGTGTTGTTGGAAATAGATAGGGTACATCTTAAGAAATTTAAAACTCAATTTGAGATGATTTGGTGGAGTTTTGAGATGATTTGGTGGAGTTTTGAGGTGGTTTGAATTGAAAATTCGAAGTAGAAGATGAACATGAAAAAGGATGATATGTGCATCACACTGTATTTTATTTGTGTATCACATATGTATCATATGTGTATCACATGTATATCCATATATATATATATATATGTGTGTGAAATACATGCGTGATACAAGTTTGATACATGTGTCAAAAAATTTAACTCGATTTTAACTACGAATTTTGATACAAAACCAATTCAAATCACCTCCAATCTTGCTCAAATTTGTATATTGCCTCACCTATATGTTTTCAACGAATTCCAACCATACCCATTGAAAAAAATCCTTTTTTGCCTAAATTTTTTAATATTGTATATCATTGATAATGAATTTTAACTTCAAACTAATCCAACTCACCTTTAAACTTTGTCAAAATTTGTATATTGCATCATCTATGTGTTTTTAACGAATCACAACAATACCTATTGAAAAAGAAAAAAAAACATTTTTTGCCTATGTATTTTGAATGTATGTCATTGATAATATTTTTGGCTATTTTTGATAACATGACTAAAGTGATTATTATTGATAAATAGTGTCTTTTTTAATACATTCCCGTAAGATTCCCTTTCTTTTTCCTTTTGCTAATTTTTTTGAGTCAACATATAAGTTGGAATATCAGCCTCAAGACGTATTGTTTAGTGGTATCGCTCGAGAGTGTTCTACAAAATAAGCGCGAGTTCGATGCTCACTGTCTCTTCCCTTTACATTGTAATAGGAATTTTTTTATTTTCCAAAGAAAAGTAGGAGTATCTGTTTATATAGTAGTAGCCATAAGATTAATGTGAATATACTCATGTCACTTCGATTCACATAATCACATTGTGACTTTTTAACTATCTTTATAAGAATGTTTTGTTAGCTACTCATGGTGTCAGCTTTCCTTGACAAATTGAGTGGAGGAATTTGAAAATTTTAATATATTTTATCATTTTTTTTCCTACTCCGTCCTATTTTAGAGGGTGCTTTAAAGTCGGTTTGATCAACTTTTAAGCTAAGAGGGTGTTTGGATTGATTTTTAAGTTGGTCAAATCAGTTTTTAAACTCTTTTTAATTTTTTTCAGTGATTAGCAAAGTTAAAAATGCTTAAAATAAATTTAAAATTGTTTAAAATAAGCCTAAAGCAATAAGCTGAACAACCCTAACTTATTATTTTTTGGCTTAAAAGCTACTTATACTGAAAAACTACTTTTTTAAGCCAATCCAAACGGGTTCTAAGTCAAATACCCTCTTCAAAACAATTACCCTCTAAGCCAACATCTTTCAGCAGAGGAATTTGCTTAATTTTGCTATCTTTTGTGTTTAAAAAAAAACCCTACAAAGCTGCTACACAAGGGTCAAAATTTTGCTCACAAAAACACCTTGACCTCCTTCGGTTTAGTTGTTTTATCCGAAAAATGAATAGAGTTAAATTTGTACGTAGTTCTAAGGATATGTGGTATAGCTTAATACAAACCGTAAGGACAAATAGAAATATTAAATATGGATTGCAAAGGGTACAAAGTAAACACGGTTGTAAAGAAGATGATTTTTTAGGACTAAACATGTTGAACCAATTTATGAAGCTTAGAAAAATAACTCTTCTCTATATGATAATATGGTGCTTGAATTACAATGTAAAAAAACTAGTCCCTTACAGAAATCATAACCATTCCCTTTATAGTAGAGGGACCTTACTTTAAATATAATTAAAAATACATAGTGGGAGACCTATGATAAATCAGCTTTTCCATAATTCCTGCCAGGATTCTCTCCTCTAGTGGGATTGCAACGGCTCTTGTCTGTAAGCTCGATATTGACTCGAGTGTTCGGTCTCGACTCGAGCTCTCGATCTTGACTTGAGCTCGATTCTAACTCGGATCCTTGCATTGGTTCGGGGTCAGGGTTGGTCGGTCTCTGAATCATAAGCTCGATAACTTTACTTTGTATCATAGTTCGATTCGGATTCGAGCTTGATAATGATATCGAGCTCGAAAATTGACCGGTCCCTCGGGCTCGAAGGTTGTTTGTACCATCTTCGAAACCCATTTTGAAGTCTTACTCCGATCTATTACGTTTTGACCTCGACCGATCGTACGAAGGCCAAAAATCTATTTCGACCGTATATAGATAGTCCCCTCATTTCTCGGGAAGGATGTGGTAAGAAACGATATGATTTTTCAACGGCTCGATCGGATTATAAGTTGACGTTTACATTGGGTTCGACCATGACGTACGTGATAGTTGTCCCATCGATTTAGTCTTTCAAGGCATTTAATGCTTGTCAGACGGTGGTCGGCCACCGCTGATACTGAACCGCAATTGCTTTAATCTATAAATAGCCCTTCCTTTTATCATTTACCACTTTTACATCTTCAATCTTCCAAATTCCCTAAGTTCTTTTTCGTTCTCTCTCAGTTTATTCGCAAATCTGTGATTCTTCTTTTCAAGATTCTTCTTCTAAACCACCAAATCTTTGTTACTTTTTTTTTTAAAATTTAAAATGGTGAAAACATCAAAGATCGTCCCCCAAAGAGACAAAGCTTCTTCTTCCCAATCCGCCGCCGACTAAACACCGGTGGATCCACGGCCTGAAGAGTGCGTTCCGACGGCATGTGTTCTTACCTCCGATTTCAAACTCGATAAAGGTTCGCAGGTCCCTGGCCGGTATGAGCCCGTATCGAGATATATTTGTTCGATAACCCGGGAGCACATCGATCGGATAAAAAAGGATTGTAACTGGGAGAATAAAGAAGTAGTAGTGCCGTCTCCCGAAAAGTATATTACTACTCACGTGAGAGGGTTTTAAGCGTGTATACTTACCCTTTTACGTTAGGTCCCCTCGACCCCGTTATCATAGATTTTTGTCGCAAATACCTAATAACCCTAGGCTAGATACATCCTTCCTTTTGGCGGATCGTTATTTTGATCCGATATTTTGTGAGTAAAATCGAGGGGATGCCTTTCACCCTCGATCACCTTATCCGATTATACCGTCCTCGCCTTTTTTGAGGAGGGTTAATAAAACTCCAACGTCTAGCTACCAAGGCTCTGTTCTCGAGTATAGATGAGGATAAGGATTGAGGCTGGATTGGCAGATTCGTTCGAGTAAGGACTTCGGACCTGATTCCGATCGAAAAGATGCCTTTTCCCGAGGAGTGGAACATGAAGCGTAAGTGTAATTTTGCTGTTATCTCCTACTATTTTATCCTTTCATTTCCTTCACCAATATTCTCTTTTTGTGATGCAGTGGTTCCCTGGATGCCCGGCACAGTGCCCGATCTCAAGAACTAGGTACGTGTTCTAGTTTTGACCTCCTCCTACGCCGAGCGCTCATGGCGCGACTTGTCGAAGGGTCGATGGGAGGCCAAAAATCACGGTAAGCACATTTTTCGTATCTTTTGATAATTTGAATAAAATATTTTTCACAGACTTTAATAAAATTTTCCGTGTATAGGTGTGGGCAAAGATGTGATTTTGAGGCCCTCATCCATCGAGGAAGAGGCTTCGGCCTCTGTCCCAAAGCCGGTGAAAGATAACAAGAGGAAAAGAGCCCCCGTCCTCGAAGATCAGAAACTGAAGAAAAGGACGGCTCGTAAGCCGAAGAAGAATGTCATTCCTTTGACTGTAGAATCAGTTCTGCATCTGAGGGATGAAGAAGAAGAAGAATAAGAAGAAGAAGAAGAGAACAACGGGTCCTCGCTGGCGGCCCGAACGAAGAAGACCACCGATGTTCCACAGGCAGCTGGATCGATGGTGGTTCATAAGGCTCCGCCTCGAACTGAGGATATATCAGAGAAAGATTCGGGCAGAGTCCCCGAGTTGTTGGAGATCGAAGACGCTTCCCATCGAAGCCAATGGATGGGGGATATATCTGAAGGGACTCTTCTCGAATCTTTTCGAACCGAAGAGAATGCCCCATGTGATTCACTTGGGGCAGTAGCAATCGAAAACTTGCCCACCTTTCCTGCTTTTTCCACAAGGGCAATTCGGGAGGCCCAAGCTTTGGGGGCCCTCGAATTAGATAGGCCTCATGATGGAGAGGATCCTTTTCGTGACCTGTTTATCGGTGTCGAGGACACTATCGGTACGAATGACGGATCAGATCTTTTTTACGGAGTGCAGTAGGCTTTGATTCAGGTAAGCCTTAAATTATATGGCGTTACCTTTAAGTTTGCTTTTCTTTTCTAACTTCGTTTCTTTTTTCTTTGCAGGCAGCGGCAATTCATCGAGAATCATGTTCTCGATCCCGAACCGAGCTGTGTCAATATGAGGCCGAGCTTCAACGGGTTGCGGAGGAGAGGAACTCCCTAAAACTCCTCTTAGGCCAAAGGGGGGAAGAAACAAAAGACCTCTGAGCTGAGTTAGCCAAGGCTCACCAAGATCAGATCGATCTGTCCGAGCAGGTAATAATACTTTTAAAAGCCTATGGGCTCAATACCGGAACGATGGCTAATTTTTAGGTCTCACAGCTGCAGTAGAAAATTGAGATAATTAGAAAACTCCGTGAAGAAGTCGATGTGATAAAAGCGGAGTCTTTGGAGTGGAAAGAAGGAATGGACCACTTTGCTGCAGAGAAAGAAACTGCTCGAGCCCAATTGTCATCGGCCGAAAACCAACTCCAAAAAATGAAGGAGAAAGGCTCGGTCCAAGCGAGAAGAATAGAGGAGCTCGAGGCTCGGTTGGCCTCTGAACTTGCAAAGGCCGAATCTGACGCCGAAAAGGCAAAGGCCGATGCGGATGCACTCGTGGCCGTCTATCGGGCCGATGCTGAAGCTACCTAGGTCCAAGCAAGAGAGGTAACCGAGACCGCCGATACTCGAGCACATTGGGTCGCTGAACTTGCTAAGTGCCGATCTCGGAGGGAGACCCTCGAGGAGATCCATGCTCGAAGTTTCGACCTCGCTAAAGAGATTAAAAGGGCCAAAGAACTCGAAGCCGAAGCTGAAGCCTTGGTTTTCGATGACGATGATGATGATAATGATGATGATGATGGGAGTAAGAGCGGGTACGAGAACGGGGGGAACCCGATAGAGAAGAGACCGCTCCTGGGGATAACCAAGGAGCTTAGTCCTCGATTTTTATGTTGTAATCAATTATGTAAACAATCTTGTATAAAAATATCCCTTTTTTCCGACTTGCTTCTGTTCTGTTTCTTCTCTTGTGAAGATTTTATTTACGCCTTATGAATATTTTCACAAGGATTTAGGCAACTTGATCAAATTTGGACATCGTAGCCTTTGTAACCGAGTAAGCGCTTACTCAAATTTGAAGTGATGTAGCCCTTAAGCCTAGTAGTCGAGTGAATGATTCGAACTCGAAGTAATGTAGCATGTAGGCGTAATGATCGAGTGAGTGCTTGCTTGAACTCGAAATAAAAATAGCCCGTAGGCGTAATGTTCGAGTGAGTGCTTGCTCGAACTCGAAATAAAAGTAGCCTATAGGCGTAATGGTCGAGTGAATGGTTCGAACTCGAAGTAGTGTAGCCCGTAGGCGTAATGGTCGAGTGAATGATTTGAATTCGAAGTAGTGTAGCCCGTAGGCGTAATGGTCGAGTGAGTGCTTGCTCGAACTCAAAATAGAAATAGCCTGTAGGCGTAATGGTCGAGTGAATGATTCGAACTCGAAGTAATGTAGCCCGTACGCATAATGGTCGAGTGAGTGCTTGCTCGAACTCGAAATAAAAATAGCCCGTAGGCATAATGGTTGAGTAAATGATTTGAACTCGAAGTAATATAGCCCGTAGGCGTAATGATCGAGTGAGTGCTTGCTCGAACTCAAAATAAAAATAGCCCGTAGGCGTAATGGTCGAGTGAATGATTCGAACTAGAAGTAATGTAGTCCGTAGGCATAATGATCGAGTGAGTGCTTGCTCGAACTCGAAAATAAAAATAGCCCGTAGGCGTAATGGTCGAGTGAATGATTCGAACTTGTAGTAATGTAGCCCGTAGGCATAATGATCGAGTGAGTGCTTGCTCGAACTCGAAAATAAAAGTAGCCCGTAGGCTTAGTAGTCGAGTGAATGATTCAAACTCGATCCTGTTTGCATAATAAATCTCGAAATAAAGGAGTTTTGCTTGGATATAAGATATCGTTATAGAAGAGAACTTTTCTTTGCTAGTCATTATACATGTGTTCATGTTTTGCGTCAGGGCTCAGGCCAACTACATGAGCATGGCTCTTTTTGACCATTTGGCTCTTACAACTTTTCCTATTGGAACCTTGTCGTTACGAAATATCTTTCTTGCCTCAGAACTTGATATATTTGAGGGCTAATGCCCCCCCCAGTATTCGATGTTGATTATGAAGAAGCCTCGGATATTATTGAATTGCTCTCAGGTAGCACATGGTTGTTGCCTCGTTGAAAACCTCGCCGGAAAAACCCATTTGGGATAAAAGCCGATCTAAGGGAAAAAGAGTGCAATGCGTACTTTAAAACCTGAGGTCTCGACTTCTTTGATCGAACTCCTGCGATGGGTTAGCTTCGAATATGTATATATGGGTGAAAGGAAAAAGAGAATCATTCTTTAACAATAATATCGTTTGAGGAGTGATATGTTCTAGTTGTTCGATAATGGCTTGCCATCCATCGTTCCGAGTTTCTAAGATCCTTTTCCGACTATATCGAGGACTTGATAGGGTCCTTCCCAATTTGGGTCGAGCTTCCCTTCATTATGATCTCGAGTATTGATGGTGACCTTCCCTAGGACTAAGTTCCGGATTCTGAAGTGGCGGAGGTTGGTTCTTCTATTGTAGTACCTTTCGATTCGTTATTTTTGTGCAGCCATTCGAACGAGTACTGCTTCTCGTTTTTCATCTAATAATCTGAGGCTAGTGTTCATTGCCTCATGGTTTGATTCCATCGATGCATGTCGAAACCTTGCACTGGGTTCTCCGACTGGAATTAAGGCTTCGGAGCCATACACTAAAGAAAACGGAGTTGTTCCTGTACTGGACTTCGATGTTGTTCGATATGCCCATAGGACTTCGGGCAGAATTTCTCTCCATTTCCCTTTGGATTCGTACAATCTTTTCTTCAAGTTTTGGATGATAGCCTTGTTCATTGATTCGGCTTGTCCGTTCCCACTGGGGTGATATGGTGTCGATAATATCCTTTTTATTTTATGATCTTCGAGAAATTTTGTTACTTTACTGCCGATAAATTGCTTACCATTATCGCATGTTATTTCTGCGGGTATCTCGAATCGACACACGATGTGATCCCAGATGAAATCTATAACCTCTTTTTCTCTTACTTTCTCGAACGCCTGTGCTTCAACCCATTTAGAGAAATAGTCAGTCATAAATAAAATAAATTTAGCTTTACCTGGGGCCGATGGTAGGGGGCGACGATATCCATCCCCCATTTTATGAATGGCCATGAGGATAGGACTGGATGAAGTTGTTCCCCGGATTGATGGATCATTGGTGCAAACCTTTGACATTTATCGCATCTTCGAACAAACTCCTTAGTATCCCTTTCCATGCTATCCCAATAATATCCTGCTCTGATGATTTTGTGAATCAGTGATTCGGCGCCCGAGTGGTTCCCACAAGTGCCTTCATGGACCTCTCGTAAAACATAATCGGTGTCTCCTGGGCCCAAGCATACTGCCAATGGTCCATCGAATGTCCTTCTGTACAATGTTCCATCTTCAACCAATGTGAATCGAGCAGCTTTGGTTCGTAGGTCCCTTGACTCTTTAGGGTTCGATGGGAGTTTTTTGTTTCCCAAATATTCAATATACTTATTTCTCCAATCCCAGGTTAAGCTTGTGGAGTTTATCTCGGTGTGCCCCTCCTCGATTACGGACCTTGAGAGTTGAATGAGAGTCCCTGAATCGATCTCATCTTCCTCGATCGATGACCCCAAATTTGCGAGTGTATCGGCCTCACCGTTTTGTTCTCGAGGCACATGCTGCAAAGTCCATTCCTTAAAACGGTGCAAAGTTACCTGTAACTTGTCCAAATACCTCTGCATTCTGCCTTCTCGAACCTCGAAGGTTTTGTTTACTTGGTTTACTACCAGTAAAGAGTTACATTTAGCTTCAATCATTTCTGCTCCTAGGTTTTTTGCCAGCTCGAGACCTGCAATCATGGCCTCGTACTCGGCCTCATTGTTAGTTAACCTAGAAGTTTTGATAAACTTCCTAATGATGCCACCCGTTGGGGGTTTCAACACGATGCCAAGACCGGACCCCTGCACATTCGAAGCACCATCCGTGAAGAGGGTCCAAACCCCCAATGATGTATCCGATTTTAACAAGAGTTCTTTTTCAACTTCGGGTACGAGGGCTGGCATGAAATCGGCCATGGAGTCTACTAAAATTTGAGACTTGATGGCCGTACGGGGTTGATATTTGATATCGTACCCGCTAAGCTCGATGGCCCATTTGGCCAATCGGCCTGATAGTTCGGGCTTGTGTAAAATATTACGAAGTGGGTAAGTTGTCAACATGCATATGGGGTGAAATTGGAAGTATGGTCCTAATTTCCTAGAAGCGTTTATCAGTGCGAGTGCTAATTTCTCCAAGTATGGATATCTAGTCTCTGCTTCTCCTAAGGTCCGACTTACTTAATAAACTGAAAATTGTGTACCTTGCTCTACTCGAACTAGGACACCACTTACTGCGATTTTTGATACGGCCAAGTATAAGTAAAGTCTTTTATCTGCCTCCGGAGTGTGAAGCAGTGGCGGGCTTGGCAGGTATTGCTTCAATTGTTCTAAAGCTAGTTGGCATTCCGGGGTCCAAGCAAAGTCGTTCTTCTTTTTGAGTAGAGAGAAAAATCTGTGGTTTCGATCCGGCGACCTCGAAATGAATCGGCCTAGGGAAGCTATTCGTGTGGTTAGCTTTTGAACCGCTTTCACACTATCCACGATGGTGATGTCTTCGGTGGCCTTGATTTTATCGGGGTTGATCTTGATTCCCCGATTTGATACCATGAAGCTAAGGAATTTGCCCGAGCCAACCCCGAAAGCACATTTCTCGAGGTTGAGCTTCATGTTGTATTTCCTTAAAATCTCAAACGTCTCCTGCAAATGAGTTAAATGGTCCTCTGTGCGCAGGGACTTGACTAGCATGTCATCAATATAAACTTTCATCGACTCACCTATTTGTTTTTCAAACATTTTATTCACTAGGCATTAATAAGTAGCTCATGCATTTTTTAGCCCGAAGGGCATTACATTATAACATGTTCCATACTTGGTGATAAACGAAGTTTTTTCTTGGTCTTCCGGGTTCATTCGAATTTGATTGTACCCGGAATAGGCATCGAGAAAAGTAAGGATCTCGTGACCGGTTGTGGCATCGATTATCCGATTGATGTTAGGCAGTGGAAAAGAATCTTTGGGGCATGCTTTGTTTAGATCTTTATAGTCTACACACATTCTGAGTTTGTTCCCTTTTTTAGGGACTACAACTACATTATCTAACCATTCGGGATATTTTACTTCCCGAATCGACCCTATTTTAAGAAGTTTACTTACCTCGTCCTTCACGAACGCATGCTTTAACTCGGACTGAGGTCTTCTTTTTTGCTTCACCGGTCTGAACCTAGGGTCCAAGCTCAGCCGGTGCATTGTTATCGACGGTGGGATCCCTGTCATGTCTACATGGGACCAAGCAAAGCAATCTATGTTATCAATAAGAAATTGAATAGGTTTTTTCCTGAGTTAGAGGGTCAATCCCGTTCCCAGGTATACCTTTCTTTCTGGCAGATGTTAGATCAATATAACATGTTCCAGCTCTTCGACCGTCGATTTGGTGGCATCAGAATCCTCGGGGATGATAAAAGTTCGGGGGGTCAGGAAATCTTCCTCGTCATCTTCTGTTTCCTGCTTCACCGATTTGGTCGAGACGGGCGGCTGTGATTGCTATTTGGCCTCTCGTACATTTCTAATGCTCGATCTTTCTGAGGCTGATAATGTTGATATCGGTGTTACCTCATCGACTGCAAACATTTCTTTCGCCGCATGCTACTCCTCGTACACTATTTTCACACCGTCCTACGTTGGGAATTTCATTACTTGGTGGAGAGTCGAAGGTACTGCCCTCATGTTGTGGATCCAAGGCCTTCCGAGTAGGGCATTATATCTCATGTCACCTTCGATTATGTGGAACTTTGTGTTTTGGATGGTTCCAGCCACGTTCACTAGTAGAATAATTTCCCCTTTAGTCATTTCGCTGGCCATATTGAAACCGTTTAAGACCCGATTTACGGGCATGACTTGATTCTGCAGACCGAGCTGCTCCACGACCCTTGATCGGATGATATTCGCAAAGCTACCTAGATCCACCAAAACACGCTTAACCTGAACTTTATTTAATAGGATAGAAATTACCATAGCGTCGTTGTGGGACTGAGAGATGCCTTATGTTTCTTCATTTTTGAACGATAATATGCCTTCGGACACATAATCTCGGGTTTGTTTTTCCCCTGTGGCTGATACCTTAGTGCGTTTGAGTGCGAGTCTCTGTGGAGTGTCGACCCCGCCGATGATCATGTGAATGATATATTGAGATTCCTCTTGTTTGTCCTCTCTGTTGGAGTCCCTTTCTCTAAAGTGATTCTTGGCTCGATCACTGAGGAATTCTCGAAGGTGGCCTTCAATGATTAGACGGGCTACCTCCTCCCTTAACTGTCTGCAGTCCTCGGTCCTGTGGCCATGCATAACATGATATTCGCACATAGAATTTGGGTTTCTTTGGGAAGGATCGGTTTGCATGGGTCTGGGCCACCTAGTATCTTTGATTCTTCTGATTTCCGATACAATACTCGATGCATCGATGCTGAAGTTATACTCCGATAACCGAGGTGCTTCTCTAGGACCGGCATGGTTGTCAAAGCCATTCTTGCTCATCAGTCCCCGAGAATTCGGTCTTCGATCACTTCTTTGATTGTTCCGAGCGGCATTGTATATCGAACCGTTATTCACTCGATCTATGACGTACGGTTGATATCGGTCTCTGTTCGACCTCGGTTCTCTATCGATGTCCCTCTGGTTTTTAATAGCCGATCTGTTTGGATGTGCCGATCCGGAAGGAGTTCCTAATTGGTCGTCTTCGACCCTAATCTTTGATTGATATCGATTGTGCACATCTGCCCAAGTTATTACCGAGTACTCGATAAAATTTTGTTTCAGCCGATATGATGCCATCGAGCTTTGCTCATTCAACCCTTGAGTAAAAGCTTGGACGGCCCAATCGTCTGTGACCGGTGGCAATTCCATGCGTTCCATTTGAAATCGGTACACGAACTCCCTCAACATTTCATTATCCCTTTGTTTTACTTTGAAAATGTCCGATTTTCTTGTTGCAACCTTTATGGAACTGGCGTGTGCCTTTACAAATGAATCTGCTAACATGGCAAATGAATCGATGGAATTTGGTGGCAGGTTATGATAACAAATCATTGCTCCCTTCGAGAGGGTCTCTCCAAACTTTTTCAATAACACGGATTCGATTTCATCGTCTTCCAAATTGTTACCCTTGATGGCACACGTGTAAGAGGTGATGTGTTCGTTGAGATCGGTCGTACCGTTATATTTGGGGATTTCGGGCATACAGAATTGTTTGGGGATTGGTTTTGGGGCTGCACTCGAGGGAAAAGGTTTTTGTACAAATTTCTTGGAATCCAGCCCTTTTATCATGAGCGGAGCCCCTGGGATTTGATCGACCCTGGAATTATATGTTTCTACTTTCTTATCGTTGGCTTCGATTCGCTTTGTGAGCTCCTCAAGTATTTTAGCAATTTAGGGAGTAGTCCCCGATTCTTGCTCGTTCGACCTTACTACGGCTGGCTCCGTTCGGTAGGCAATTTCTCGAGGTGGACTGGGTTCTGGTCTGCTTGGTAGCTGGGTTTGGCTCTGCAACTGAGCTATCACTACCTGCTGGGCTTGCAACATTTCAAAGATCATACGCAAGCTGACTCCGTTCTCCTCCATATTATGGGAGTCTCGAGCTGCAGATCAAGTACCTCCATGAATGCTATTTTCAGGCTCGGAACATTGATTTGCCTCAAAGGCCACATGAGAGTTGACATCTAGCGGTACTTCGGCTCGAGCTTCAGGTACTTCGACACGAGCTTCAATAACATCGATAAGCGGCCTTCCGACCCTAGGCATCAAGTTATTGGTTTCGTCTTGAAGGCCGGCTTCGTTGTCGGTAGGTAAATCCATTAATTGAGGGTTTGCCATTTCTAGTTCGAAGTCAGAGACACCCTCAAAAGACGAGTGTAAACTGATGTGTGTTGCAGATTTGTATCAAACAAACACTGTTATCCTTAGCCCCACGGTGGGCGCCAAACTGGTTTACCTGAAAAACGGATAGAGTTAAATTTATACGTAGTTCTAAGGATATGTGGTATAGCTTAATACAAACCGTAAGGACAAATAGAAATATTAAATATGGATTGCAAATGGTACAAAGTAAACACGGTTGTAAAGAAGATGATTTTTTAGGACTGAACAGGTTGAACTAATTTATGAAGCTTAGAAGAACAACTCTTCTCTATATGAGAATATGGTGCTTGAATTATAATGTAAAAACAATTGTGCCTTACAGAAATCATAACCATTCCCTTTATAGTAGAGGGACCTTACTTTAAATATAATTAAAAATACATAGTGGGAGACCCATGATAAATCAACATTTTCATAATTTCTGCCAGGATTCTCTCCTCTAGTGGGATTGCAACGACTCTTGTCTGTAAGCTCGATATTGACTCGAGTGTTCGGTCTCGACTCGAGCTCTCGATCTTGACTTGAGCTCGATTCTAACTCGGATCCTTGCATTGGTTCGGGGTCAGGGTTGGTCGGTCTCTGAATCATAAGCTCAATAACTTTACTTTGCATCATAGTTCGATTCAGCTTCGAGCTTGATAATGATATTTATGTCTAAAAATATCCCTTTTTAATTGGCCGATATTTATGTCTCTTTTTTTTTTTGGGGGGGTTTCTAATGGAAGATATGGAAACATCAAATAGAGCACTTGGTGATGGTTTGGATTGAATAAGTAACATATAGTTTGTTTGCCAAGCTTTCATTAGAATTGCTTAGTTTAAAAATAAACCTTAGTTTAAAAGGTTAAAGTGTTTTACTGAACTTTTGAAAAAAATAATGGCGATGATTAATTGCTGATCAATTTTTCTATTGTGCAGAAAAAATAGAAAAAATGGTAACTTTCCCTTGAAAGTGCACGGAAGCGGGCATAGGAAATTAATTTTTGTCGAAGAAAATTATTACAATATTAAAAATTTATATTTATCAAACCGTCCCTCCTTAATTTTAGCTACTTGTCTCGCATGCTCTCCTTTCTTGTCCATTTTGAAGATATACAACGAAAGCATAACCACACTCCGTTTACATTCTAATGTATTTTCTCATTAATAAAATAAAATTTAAAGAATCATTTCAAAATAAGTTGAGTTATAGTCTGTTTGGCCAAGCTGTAAAAATTAGCTTATTTTGAGAAGCGTTTTTTCCCAAAAGTACTTTGAATGAGACTTAAAGCTTGTTTGGCCAAACTTCTAAATCTGCTTATTTTGAGAAGTGCTTTTGTCACGCCTCCAAACTGGGGTGGGACGTGATTGGCACTCAACCCTTACCACTCGTTAAGTGAACCATGTACTATTTGTATCAAATTTCAAGTTCAATAGCAAAGGAACTAACATGCTTAAATATTAATTCTAATCAAATTACAGTTGTTAAGCTGACTGATAAAATATAATAAATAAAGGATAAATTCTAAAATATTTTAATACTGACCCACTAACAAGAAATACTTTCTACATTCTCTGTGTTGCCTAACTCCTAAAGCAATTAAATTGCTTTGGTTTTCTTGCTAAAACCTCATTTTTCCCTCTTTACTTTTTCAGAAAAAGACCTTTACCAACCCTTCTCAAGAAAAAAAAACTTTTACCCCTCTAATTCCCTTAGGCTTCAGTCCCACTAAGTGTCTTTTTCTTTTTCTCTTTTTGCTTTTTAATTATTGTAGTTGCTACTTGCTATTATTAAGCAATATGTATTTAAAAGCTAGTGAAATGGGGCATTACATTCTCTCCCCCTTAGAAATATTCGTCCTCGAATGTCATATCACAGCTATTCTTGAGTATAAAGAAAGATCTTAGCCCTTATGCCACTCTCACTATCTCTTCGGACCTCAAAATTTGGCTAACTCCTAAAATTTTTAAAAATTTCGGCAGAGTTTCCTTGGTAACTGGAGTTATCCCAAAATTTTCAACCTGTCAAAACCAATCGAACAATAACACTTTACACCTCCAGCTACTCAATCCAATAATATACAACATCAAGGCATACCCATATATCCGCCAAAGCCATTTTACATCATTATAAGTACAAATATCACATAACTTGACAATCTAAATATTTTAAAGCTTAAATTGAATTATGTACCTGAAATCTCGAACAAATAAGGATACTTTTTCTTCATGACTTCCTCGGGCTCCCACGTAGCTTCCTCAGCTGAGTGGTTGCTCCATATTACTTTCACCGAAGCAACGTCTTTGGTTCGAAGTCTACGAACCTGCCTGTCTACTATAACTACAGGGATCTCCTCATATGTCAGAGTATCATCTACCTCTATCTCATGTCTATCAAGTACATGACTCGGGTCGTGAAAGTACTGTCTCAGCATGGACACATAAAAAACTGGATGCACAGAAGATAACTCTGGAGGTAAAGCTAGTCGATACGCCACAAGCCCAATCCTTTCAAGAATTGGATAAGACCCTATATATCTTGGGATAAACTTCCCTTTTCTACCAAACCTCATGATACCCTTCATTGAAGACACCTTTAAAAAGACATAGTCACTCTCTTTGAACTCAAGATCACGGCGTCTTATATCAGAGTATGACTTTTGTCACCTTTGAGCTGTTTTAAATCGTTCCTGAATACGTTTCACCTTTTTCAAGGCATCATATACTATGTTTGGCCCAATAAGCTTCTATTCACCTATCTCAAACTATCCTACAGGCGAACGACATCGCCTCCCATATAGGGCCTCGATTGGGGCCATCTGAATGCTTGCTTGATAACTGTTATTATTTGCAAAATCAATCAAAGATAGATGATCATCCCAGTTTCCTTTAAAATCAAGAACACAGGCTCGTAACATATCTTCCAAAGTCTGAATTATCCTTTCGGCCTGCCCGTTCATTTGGGGGTGAAAAGTTGTACTCAGATTAACTCAGGTACTGAGACCTTCCTGAAAACTCTACCAGAACTGGGCAGTAAACTGTGCACCCCTGTTAGAAATAATAGATATGGGAGAACCATGCAACCGAACAATCTCCTTTATATATAATGATGCATACTGGGGTGCCATGTAGGTTATTTTGACTGGCAAAAAGTGAGCTGACTTAGTGAGTCGGTCTACTATGACCCAAATGGAGTCATGTTTCTTAAAAGTTCGCGGCAAACCAACCACAAAATTCATATTTATTCGTTCCCATTTCTATTCTGGTATTTCAATGACTTGAGCTAAGCCACTTGGCCTCTGGTGTTCAGCTTTTACTTGCTGACAGTTAAGGCACTGTGATACATAATCTGCAATATCTCGCTTCATATTATTCCACCAATAAACATCCCTCAAATCATGATATATTTTAGTAGAACCTGGATGTATTGAATTTCTGGAGCTATGAGCTTCTACTATAATTGCCCTTCGAAGATCTTCTACATTAGGCACGCATAAGCGGCCATCAATTCTCATCACACCATTCTCATCAAGTGCAAAATTCTTAATCTTACCACTGAGGACATCTTCCTTGAGCTTACGCAAGCTAGGGTCATCAAATTGTTTGGCTTTAACTTGCTCTACTAAAGTAGACTTAGCACTTATACTTGCTATCAACCTTCCATCATACTTCTCATCGAGACGAACCCCTTGGCTAGATATTTGTTGGGCTTCCTTAACTATTGGACGTTCGACCACACACAACCTGGTCAAACTCCCCATGGATCTTCTGCTCAGAGCATCAACAACCATATTCGCTTTGTCGGGATGGTAAAGGATATTACAATCATAATCTTTAAGCAACTCCAACTACCTACGTTGTCTCAGATTCAATTCTTTCTGCTTAAATATATACTGCAAACTTTTGTGATCTGTATAAATGTCACATTGCTCTCCATAAAGGTAGTGATGCCATATTTTTAGATAAAAAATAACTGCTGCTAGCTCAAGATCATGGGTAGTATAATTTCTCTCATGATTCTTTAACTGCCTAGAAGCATAAGCAATTACTTTGTCATTCTGCATAAGAACACATCCTAATCCTACTCTGGAAGCATCATAATAGATCACAAATTTACCTGTAGGATTAGGTAGAGTCAGGATTGGGGCTGTAGTCAACCTGTTCTTGAGTTCTTGAAAACTTTTCTCATAAGCTTCAGACCATTGGAACTTCACATTTTTTTGAGTTAACTTTGTCAACGGGGCAGCTACTGAAGAGAATCCTTCTACAAAACAACGGTAGTAACCTGCCAACCCTAGAAAAGTCTAAATCTTTGTAGGGGTCGTCGGCCTAGGCCAACTCTTAACTACTTTTATTTTCTGTGGGTCTACTCTAATGCCTTCTTTCGAGACCACATGTCCCAAAAATATAACTGTATCAAGTCAAAATTCACATTTGGAAATTTTGGCATAAAGCTGACAGTTCTTGAGTATTTGAAGAACTGTTCTCAAGTGATTCTCATGCTCTTTCTGGCTACGAGAATATACCAAAATATCATCGATAAATACTATGATAAAGGTATCTAAGAAAGGCTTGAAAACTCTGTTCATTAAGCCCATAAAAGCTATCGGTGCATTGGTCAACCCAAAGGACATCACTAAAACTTCATAGTGACCGTACCGAGTCCTGAAAGCTATTTTCGGGATGTCTGCTTCTCTGATTTTTAACTGATGGTATCCCGATCTCAGATCTATTTTTGATAAATACATGGCACCCTGCAACTGATCAAATAAGTCATCTATCCTGAGCAGTGAATATTTATTTTTGATAGTAACCTTATTCAGCTGGCGGTAATCTATACACATCCGTAGGGAACCATCTTTTTTCTTCACGAACAACACTGGAGCACCCCAGGGTGAAACACTAGGTTGAATAAAACCCTTATCTAAGAGGTCTTGTAACTACTTCTTGAGTTCATTTAGCTCAGATGGAGCCATTCTGTAAGGAGGAATCGAGATTGGTTGAGTTACTGGCAATGTATCTATGCCAAACTCAATCTCCCTATCTGGTGGTATCCTTGGGAGATCATCCGGGAACACGTCTGAAAACTCTTTCACAATCGGTACTGATTCAAGCACTGGGGAGCCAACTTTCATATCCCGCACATGTGCTAGATACGCCAAACACCCGTTGCTCATTAGTTTTCTAGCCTTAAGGTAAGAAATAAAGTTACCCACAGGCGTACCCACTTCACCTCTAATTATAATTGGATCTTCCCCAATAAATGAGAATTTAACCGTCTTTGTGTGGCAATCAACTGTAGCATGACAAGAAGATAACCAGTCCATGCCAGCTATGATGTCAAAGTCTACCACATCTAACAAGTTCAAATCGGCTAATGTTTCTCGGCCCTGAACTGTGATGATGCAATTTCTGAATATATACTCAACTTTAACAGATTCCCCTATAGGTATGGAAACCTCAAACAGAACCCCTAATTTTTCGGGTGTTTTTCCAAACTCGACACAAAAATAAGGAGACACATAGGACAAAGTTGAACCAGGATCAACTAATACATAAGCAAGGCGACCACAAACCGAGAGAATACCTGTAATAACTCTATTAGATGCCTCAACATTCTGCATGTCTAGAACTGCATAGAATCTGGCTGGTCCGCCTCCTCCCTAAGCTCCACCTCTATTGGCACCACGGCCAGTCTAAGTATTAGATGCCCGAACTGGAGGAGGTGCAACTATAGAATTAACCATGGATGTTGCCTGTGTAGTTAGAGTTTTCCCCGAAGCTTGTCCAAGCAGTGGATAGTCTCTCTTAATATGACTCGGATCATGGCAATGGAAACAACCTTTCTGACCCAAAAGGCATTTCACTGGATGTCTTTTGCTACACGGAGGACATATAGGATAGGAGAACCGAAGTTGACCCTAACTAGTTGAACTTTGCCCTTGAGGGGCCTGACCCTTACTCTGCTGGCCATGTCTGAGTGTAGCTGGATAAGTAGATTAGTGAGCCGTTGATTGAATGTGAGCTGAATGATTTATGTTCTTACCCCCCAACTGAAAATCCACTATAAATACCTGTTGTTCTAGCCTTCTTGTTGTTATCTCTAGCTTTCCTGGCAATTTTATCAAAAGCCTCCTTACGCGTAGTGTTATTGACAACCTGAAGATAAGTCTTGTCATCCTGATGTGAAGTCATATCTTTTGCCATATGTGGATTCAAGCCTTCAATGAACCTTCTCACTTTTTCTCTCTCTGCTAGTATCAAATTAGGTGCATACTCTGACAATTTTGTAAATTCCATCTCATATTCAGTCACTGACATGATACCATGTTTAAGATGTTCGAACTGACGTCGGATCTCATCCATCCGACTGCTAGGCAAAAACTTGGCCCTGAAAGCTTCTTTAAACTGGGGCCAAGTAAGTGGCGGTAATTTAGAATCTCTGGCCTTCTTGTAACCTCTCCGCCATTATCCTGTTGCACCCTTCAATCGAAACCCAATCAACTATGTAGCTTGTGTTTCAAGACAATCCAAAGAAATAAACATTTCCTCTATCTCTTCCAAAAATAACATTGTTTCATTTGGTTTATCGATACCATTATAAGTAGGAGGGTTTAATCTCAGAAAGGCATGTGGATCAATTTTTCCTGTTGGTAACGACACTGTCTGGGCAATATTTACAGAGACAACTGGTGGTGGTACCTCGAGTGGAGCTTGAAAATCATCTCTTATAACCTCTTCATCTAAATCATGAGGGTCCTGAGGAGGAGCATGAACAGGTGCAGCCCGACCACCAGTCAGAGGGGCTAGGGACTCAAGAAAGTCCAAAATTCTGTCAATTCGATTATCCTGCTGATATGGTGGTACCCGATCATTAACAACCTGCTGAAGTGGAGCTTGTGCTTGTCTTGTGGCCCTACCACGAGCCTAATTACCTCTGACATTTCTACCTCTACCCCTAGGATTTTGACATATACCTCTACCTCTGCCACGTCCTCTAACTGCAGCTGGTGCTATTAGTGCGGCTTGCAACTCTGGTGCTGCTTCTTGATGATTAGCAGTTGGTATCTCAATATTGTTAGCAATAGAGGATAAAGTTGATCTTGTTCTAACCATCTTATTTGTGCTAAAATGAGAGATAAATGTGTGTTAGAATTCTGAAACGTTTAGCTCTAATGCACGATATAGGAATCAAAGGAGAGAAAGAAAAACAAATTCCTAACATGTCCTGCAGCCTCCCAAATATAAGTATGGTGCACAACATACGCATATTTGAGACTTTGCTAGACACGACTAACACCCTAGAACTCCGTAAATCTGGGTGCTCTGATACCAACTTGTCACGCCCCCAAACTGGGGTGGGACGTGATTGGCACTCAACTCTTACCACTCGTTGAGTGAACCCTGTACTATTTGTATCAAACTTCAAGTTCAATAGCAAAGAAACTAACATGCTTAAATATTAATTCTAATCAAATTGCAGTTCTTAAGCTGACTGATAAAATATAATAAATAAAGGATAAATCCCAAAATATTTTAATATTGACCCACTAACAAGTCATGAGCCTCTAGAAGCTGAAAAAATAAAATTTAAAATACATAGCCTACGGGGGCATCCCCAGAAATAAAATAAACGTAAAAAAAAGTTATAAATAATAGTCTAAAAAGGGTTCTCTACCGCTGGGATGAATCAACAGAGTCTGTAAATTGAATCTAGAATATCTCATCTAGCCACGTGCCTCGTTACCTGCGTCCTCAATACCTGCCACACGACGTAGCAGGCCCAAACAGGCTAAGTACTACTAAAAGATACCCAGTAAGTCTCATAGGCTACCTCCTAAAAAGGCGGAGCGAGACCTTCTGGAAAATATAAGAAAGAAAAAGGATATACGTAATATGATATAAATCATATAAAATTTTACAACCAAGTAATAATCTGGAAACTGAAACTGTAAGCTAAACTGCTTAACGTAGAAATTGAGCCCGTAACTGATATCTAAAATAGAAAGTGAGTTTTATATATATATATATATATATATATATATATTTTTTTTTTTTTAAGATATAGCTTTGCAAAGTTAATTGTTACGCATAATGGCCCTGCGTACGTGAGCATTTAGGAACACGTACGGGGGAGTGTCGGCCTATCTCCCCAACAAACAGTTGACACCTGCGAGGGTGGGGTAGGTAACCCTGACATCATGGCAATCACGCTAGGGGAGGTTGGCCACTTCTCCCTTCTGAATGTGAATATCACAATTAAAGGCACATAACAATTGGTAATACACATAAGCATGTATTCATGTCACAAATAATATCATACCGAATAAGAATAAGTGAACTGAGCATTGGATCACGAGAAGACATGACTTAGCTTTAGCTAACATATGGAGCACAAGGGTTATAATGGAATTCCCTACTAGGAAAGTAAACCTCAACTCACCTTAAAACTTTAGCTGCAATTCGTCTCTTCAAGTTTTTCGAGTATTCGACAACGCAAAATCTACAATAATAGGCTTAACCATGTCAATTCATAAGCTATTAAGTCTTACTTGTTGTTACTTAGCTATAAATCTAGAAACTCTCACCTCACTGATTCAAGTAAAATTTTCAACTAAATATTTTCATTCTTCCACAAAGGTATATAGATGACGAGGCCATAAATTCAAGTAAACTGATTTTACAAAAAGATAAAGTGACCTCATTATAAATCCTTGGTTCTAGACCCATAACATCAATTATGTATTCTACAATTAAATAATAGATATGGAAGAATCTCTCACTTAACTTTGGCACTAACTAAAAGATAAACTTTTATTATATGGGCATTCAAAGAAAACTTCTCTGTCATGACTAGAAAATATGAACCTCAAAAGCTCTATCAATTTATTTCAATGAATACTTAAACTTACGTATAAAAATAATTTCATAGAATGAAAACTTAAGGGTTTTGACTAAATTTTCACCTAGCGATAATAACTATAGAAAATTTGGAAGAATTAAATACTTGGGTTTCGAGAATGACAAATTGGAAAACCTTGAATTTTTTTATGACTTTCTACATTCTCTGTATTGCCTAACTCCTAAAGCAATTAAATTGCTTTGGTTTTCTTGCTGAAACCTCATTTTTCCCTCTTTACTTTTTCAGAAAAAGATCTTTACCAACACTTTTCAAGGAAAAAAAACTTTTACCCTCTAATTCTCTTAGGCTTCGGTCCCACTAAGTCTCTTTTTCTTTTTTTCTTTTTGTTTTTCATTCATTGTAGTTGCTACTAGCTATTATTAAGCAATATGTATTTAAAAGCTAGCGAAATGGGGCATTACAAATTTTTTCAAAAGTGTTTTTCAAAAAAGTAGTTTTGGTGAGAATCAGTTTATGTTTGGCTTATTAATTTAAAAATCACATTTGAGCAGTAATTAGTGTTTGGCCAAGCATTTGAAAACTGCTTCTAAGTGTGTTTTTCTCAAAGGTGTTTCTCAGAAAAGTACTTTTGGAGAGAAACTACATTTTTCTGCTTCTCAAAAACTGATCTGCTTCTCCTTAAAAGCACTTTTTCTTTCTAAAAGCTTGGCCAAACACCTTAATTTTTTGGCCAAATAGGCTATTAGGGTGTGTTTGGTATGAAGGAAAATATTTTTCATGGTAAATATTTTTCTAGAAAATATTTTCTTGAAAAATGAGTGATTTTATCACTTATTTTCCCATGTTTGGTTGGCGAGTGAAAAACATTTCCGAAAAATATTTTCTAGTGTTTGTTTACAGAGTAGAAAATATTTTTTAGAAAAATAATCTTTTATGCTACTTTCTTTAACCCATTCCCCCAAATTTCCATGTTTCCTGTGCTCCTCCTCCCCCTCCTCCCTCCCCCCCCCCCCCCAAACTCTAAATACCCAACATTTTCAAGACTCTATTTTCTTCAAGAATTTAATTATTCTTTTAAAAAATTCACACAAACCCAAAAGAAACTAATGTGTTGCTTTACTTTTCACTCAAAACAACGTTGGAATTTGTGCTACATAACTAAAAAAAAAAATACTCTTTTTTTGGTTGAAAAAGAAAGTATTTTTTCTAGTATTCATTATGTTAAAATGAAAGAAATATTTTTTTCACGTCATGAAAAGAAAATACTCATTTTGTTGAAATAAAAAAAAAATACTTTTTACTACATTATTTTATTGAAACGAAAGAAAATACTTTTTCTACATCATAAAAGAAAGTATTTTTTTTGTTGAAATGAAAGAAAATACTTTTTTACATCATGAAAAGAAAATAATCATTTTGTTGAAATGAAAAAAAATACCTATTACTACATTATTTTGTTGAAACGAAAAAAAATACTTTTTCAACATCATAAAAGAAAGTATTTTTTTGGTTGAAATGAAAGGAAATACTTTTTTACATCATAAAAATAAAATACTCATTTTATTGAAATAGAAAAAAATACGTTTTCTACGTCATAAAAAAAAGTATTTTTTTTTTGTTGAAATGAAAGACGATACTTTTTACTACATCATTTTGTTGAAATGAAAGAAAATACTTTTTCTACATCATGAAAACAAAGTACTTTTTTTGTTGAAATGAAATAAAATATTTTTTTAATATCATGAAAAAAAAAACACTCATTTTTGAAGTGAAAAAAGAAAGTACTCTATTTACAACATGAAAAGAAAGTATTCTTAATAATATTTCTATTTAGGGTGAGGGTAGGGAATATGGTGGGAAAGGTTGAAAAAGAGTTATGGAAAATGTTTTGTGGGGGTGGGTTGGTGGGGATGGGGAATAGGGTGGGGAAGGTTGAAGAAGAGTTTTGGAAAATATTTTCTCTTCTCTTGATAGGTAAAATATTTCCTCCAATTGGAAGAAAATGAGTTCATGAGGAAAATACATTTAAGCCAACCAAACATGGAAAAATTGGAAAATATTTTCCTTCATACCAAACACACTCTTAGTTTGTGTTTGGCTAATTAATTTGAAAAGTATTTCTGAGCAACAATTAGTTTTGGCCAAGCTTTTAAAAACTATTTCTAAGTGTATTTTTCAAAAAAGTACTTTTGAAGAGAAACTACTTTTTTCTGCTTCTTCAAAACTGTTTCTGCTTCTCCTCAAAAGCACTTTTTTTTCTTTCAAAACCTTGGTCAAACACTTTAACTTTGAAAAAATTGTAAATTTTTTTTAAAATAAATACTTTTAGAATTGGAATAGCATGGTCAAACAGGCTATTAGAAAGTATGGTCCAACAGGCATAAATATCAGAAACATACCTGATAATCTACTCATTGACTGTTATTCCTAAAATTATGCCGAAACAATTATTTATCGGAGGAGAAAAATTTCTTTAATTGAAACATTAGAGAATTCCCTTTCCTTGAAAAACACCTTGATCAACCAATGTTCATTGACTATATTACCCCTAATAAGTCAAAAGTTCTCCTCTTCTCGGATACCCCTTTTGTGCAAAAAACATAAACCTTTCATTAACATAATGCGAAAAAGAGGAAAAATAATCTAATCCTAATAATTAGTCTTTGGATCCTTGCTCTAAAGTATTCTTAGACCTGTAATAATTACTCACTCGCTTGTTTCCAAACAATACTCACTTATTTTCTTCTATTTCTTGGGCATAATCAGAAAGGGAGTAACCATTAGGTCACTAATGTTGTTTAGCGATTTTAACCAATTTGAAAAAAAAGTTTATTTTTTAAATCTGGTTAATTATTGCATGTTTACAGTATGTCTGTTGTCTAATCTTCATACTGGTGATTCTTGTCTCTTGAAACCAATCTGACAAAATTATATACCATGGACAAGTTTAAACCAAGTTGTTACCAGCATAATTATATGAAAGAAAAGATGGGACTGCTCTTCTCTTAACCAGAGGTTTCGGGTTCGAGTCTTGGGTATAGAAAAATCCTTGGTAGGGAGCGCTTTCCCTCGAATGGAGCCCTACGCGGCACGAATCCGGATATAATCGGGCTCCAATGCGGGTACCGGACACCGGATGAAAATAAAAAATAAAAAAAGAAATTACCACCTAGATGTCACGTGGTACGAAGGGAAAATTCCAAGTTATGGTCCAACATTAATAAGCTGTTATAGTACAAGCTTTCTACATTTTTTTTTCAAAAGCCATAACCAATTACTTTTGTCAATATACCCAAATTGGAAAATGAGAAATTTTTTAGGAAGAGAGAAATTCATAAGAAATGATTTTTGAACACAAGGTGGTCCAACTGAGTCTAAAGATGCAAAAGTTGCTATACCAAAATAAGATGCAAACACTTGCTCTCACATTGTTGACAATCTTTGGGTATATATTTTAGGGATTTTCTCATTCCTATACACTATTTGAAATTTTATTACGAAAAATATTCATGTTTTAGTATTTATCCGATCTAAACATATTTTAGTTACAAAATATATACAATCCACCTTAAAAGACTCCCAATCCATTATTTCATTATTTGTGCCTTCAATCAAGATATTTAGTTATATCTTTTTTCCTTTTTTTCTCCTCTTCTTTTTCCTTATTTTTCTGCAATCATCGGCAGGCTCTGCAATCTTCACCTTCTTCTTTGCATTATGCTAGCCATTCTCATAATCACTTTCAGGGTTTCAATAATTCAATATATGATTGGACTTAGTGTAAATTTGTATAATAAAGGCGTAAGAACATACCAGAAAGCGAACGATCTGGAACAACAGAAGGTTTAGGAGAGCTCAGCGATGGCGTTGCTTTCCGAGGAGTAAAAGCATCAATTTTTCATCTAAAATTTCAATGCTTTTAAGTAATCACTTATTTACCAAATTGAGATGCTAACTCCAATGTTTCACTCTGGAGCAGGGAGCTCCACAGACGGAATAGAGAATTCATACAACTTTCATACATTATTTCTATACAGTTAAATACAATTACAATATCATACAACTTAAATATAATTTTTATACAATATGTCTTTTGTATATTTTGTATCTGATTTATGCATAGTAAAAACAAATTTCATACAACTAATTATATATTATACAGCTTATCTATAACTTATCTACACTTTCATACATTATTTCTACCCAATTATATACAACTACAATATCATACCACTTAAATATAATTTTTATACAATATGTCTATTGTATATTTTGTATCTGATTTATATATAGTAAAAATAAATTTCATACAACTTATCTACAACTTTCATACATTTCTACCCACTTATATACAATTACAATATCATACAATTTAAATGCAATTTTTATACAATATTGTTCAACTTTCATAAAATATTTAAATAAAAAAATATATATAAACAATTGAATACATTTTTTCTACAACTTTACTACAATTTTGTAAGTATAATGTATGCCATGTCTTCTTCTTCTTCTTCTTCTTCTTCTTCTTCTTCTTCTTCGAGTTTCAATCTGAAATTCAGCCAAAATCAAGTCTAATCTTCGCCAAAACACCCTCAAAATTGAGATATAAACTCCAAATAATATTCTCAATTGTTTGCAACAACACCCAATCCAAACAAATAATGATTTTTGAAAACCCAAATTCGAATTTAAAGCTTCAATGGTTGTCAATGGTGGAATTGCTGCTCTCTTACTGGAATTAGGGCTGATCTTCGAAAGTGTTTTCTTCTTCATTGAAAGTTAAGCAAGCAACAGGCATGAATGGAGGTGTGTGGTAGAGTATTTAGAGTTCGAATCTATCAAAATAGAGAGAAATTTTTGAAGAAGAGTGAAAAATGTAGAGGGATTTTTGAAGAAGAGTGAAAACAGGTGTTAATGGAGGGAGATATTGAAGATACGTGAGGGGAGGAGGTGGAGAGAGAAACGTGGGGAAGTGGGATATAGATGTTAGAGTGATTTTAGGATTTAATTATTATCATTAAATGCCTAAAAATGTACATAATTGGTAATTTTGTATATATATTATGTAATTAGATTAAAACTTGAGTAGGGAGGGTAATAAAGTTTGAAATAGTGTATAGGAATGTAAAAATTCCTATATCTTAAATCAAAATTCTAGAGAATATTTTTACACATGTTATCCTTATATTAGCTCAACCTAACATAAGGGTGGCAAGTGGGCCGATCATGGGCCTAAACGGGCTAAGTGGGTAGGTCCAAACGGTCCCGGTTCCAGGCCGGCCCCAAATTAAACGGGCCAAATGGTCCTGGGCTAAGTGGTCTTTTTGTAGGGACTGGCCCGGGACCTGGACCGTTTGGTCCCGGACGAAACGGTTTCGGCCCGCGGGCTAAATGGGCTAAGTGGGCCCAATAGATTTTTTTTAAAAAAATTAAATAGAAATTATAGACAAAAGAATGTTAAAAATAATATCTAAGGTAATGCCTTATAAATTTTATTATAGAATTGTGACCTAAAATTTTTAATATTTTTTAATTCAAATTTAAAGTCTAAAGACAAAAATATTGTAAAGAGATATTCAAAGCAATGCCTTGTAATTTTATTATAGTATTAAAAAACATTGCAATATCTTTCTTAGTCTTCATCCCCCCTATGGAATGAGCACAACAAGATGCTAATACCACCATTTAGAAGAAAAAGAAACTAATCAAGATGTGCCAAAATACAGGTTACATAATATCTACTATTTTTTGTTCATACAAATTACTTGGTATCTCTTACAAACTTCATAAATCCATCAAGGTCCGGAGGAATTTCCATTGGTGGTGGCGGAAAAGTAGCCATCGCCACTTCCGGGCGAAGCAACATCCTCCGCAAATAGCTAGCATTATAAACAGTTTCATACCAAAAACGAGGACCTCTTAATTTCATACAAGGATTTAACAAAGCAGAAACACCATAAATAGGGGGAATAAGATGTATATATAGCTTATCGAATATAGTTTATATATATATATATATATACACACACACACACACACACACACACACACACTTTTTTTAGTAGTAACATGAAAGGACCAAAGTATGGTACTTTTTAGCTGGTATAAATATGGGATTATGGAAGATCAAGTTTTAGCTCAACTCAGATTACAGTTTTAACTAATTTTCCACTCTTAGATATATTATCCTCTCTATCGGCTAGCTACACCAGTAGCATAGCTAAATATAATGTCGCTTAAAATCACAGCAGAGAATTTGACAGTTGGTGACCCCATTAGACATATTATATATAGTATAATACGATATAAGATTGTACATCTTTTATTCGGCTAATGGGGTTACCAGCTGCCAAATTCTCTGTTGTGATTTTAAGCGACATTATATTTAGCTATGCTACTGGTGTAGCTAGCCGATAAAGAGGATAATATATCTAAGAGTGGAAAATTAGTTGAAACTGTAATCTGACTTGAGCTAAAACTTAATTTTTCATCATCCCATATTTATACCAGCTAAAAAATACCATACTTTGGTCCTTTCATGTTACTACTAAAAAGTGTGTGTGTGTATATATATATATATATTCGAATATAGCTTATACATTATACACTTAGTAATAATAAAGTAAGCAATAGTAGTAATTATAGAAGAAAATTAAAGAGAGATTGTGATAGATTGATGATTTTGTAAGAAAAATGTCCCCAACGGCAGCCTGTGAATTGACGAACAACTTGTTGAAAATTGATTATTGTTGAAGATTTCAATTCACCAACTTCACAATTGTTTCACAAATTGTAACAATAAAGTAAGCAATAGTAGCAATTATAGAAGAAAATTAGAGAGAGATTGTGATAGATTGATGATTTTGTAAGTGTAATTATAAAAGGTTTAGGGTTAAAACAAAGTTTGGGAGAGGGGGAGGGTTAAATGGCTATTTTATACATAGCTAACGGCTATTTTTGACAGTCCAACGGCTATATTTTAAAATTAATTTTATTTTTATTTTTTTTTTTTTAAAAAGTTGATCGTTGGGACCGTTTGGCCCGCTAAGGGACTGGTCCGGTCCCGAGCCGGGCCCAAGCTCTGGCGGGCTAAATGGTCCCGGTCCTGGCGGGCACAAAGCATAGGATCGGCCCACGAGATCGGCACAGGCCCACTAAAACTAGTCCTAACGGTTCTGGCCCATTTAGTCCATTTGATCCGCGGTCCCGGACCTGGACCGGCCCACTTGCCAGCCTTAACCTAACATCCTTTTGACTACTTTCCTATTTTAGGCATTTAAATATTTTTGTTGGATCATTTTTATATATTCTTTTCTACAGAATTGCACTCTAGATGGATATTGAGTCTCCTATTCACCACCAATAATTGTGACCTTTATCCAAATACAATAGGATATACTTATAATCTCTTAAATAAACAAAGAAGGAATCATTTGGACTACGTCATGTTCTGCCTTGCAAGAAGTTGTCTACTAGTAATTATTTGATCACACTGAAAATAAGTACTTTTAGGTTTAACTAATATAAATATAAGGGGGGGATATAATTATGAGGTCACTACAAAAATATTTACCAATAATCTTTTATAATAGTGAGATTTGTAATGTTGAACATAAGACAATTTTTTTTACAACAACGAGTAAAAGGAATTAAATGGTATAAAATTATTTATAATGTGAGTGTATATGTGTAAAGTAAGTAATTTTGAGTAAAGTGAGTGGAACCCGGGTTGAACAAATATTTTAACCCTTAAACCGTTTTAGCAGCAAAAAATATGACCATTGTAATCTTAATATATACTTGAGTTATGTTTCCTTGGTTAAGTTCCTTTAATATTATCAATATGTATAGATTCTACGGATTATATATATTATATTGAGTAAGTAGCTTAGCAGATACAGGGAGGTTGTGCATGGAAGCACTTGCAGAGGTAGATGTCATTATATAAAGAAATAATTAAGGGGAGTCAAAATGAGTCAAAATATAAAGAAATAAACTCATCAGAAGTCAAGAGGTGTCATTATATAGTATATATACATATTTTTTTAAAATTATCGAGCTAAACAATGTAATTTTTTTACGAATGGGTGTCAGCATGCGGCTCCGCCACTGTCTAAGTGCACATGAATATTAGTAGTAGTGCTAGTGCTACAAGATCGTTGGGGCATATCGACAGGCCGTGTATTACAAAATCCTGTTGGTGATCATCATCATTTGGAAATTTGAATTTCGAAAATGAGAAACAAAATCAGGATTTTAAAAATAAAACCCAGCATATGTTGCACCAAATGTCGTGGTGGACACAGGAAGAAGACAACTTTCAAGAAGAAAAGTAGTGTAGTTAAAGTTTTTCTCTTAGGAAAAAGGCTTACAATTGGAGAGATATAAACAGAGAGAAGAATATTTTTTTTTTCAGAAATGATCAAACAGCATGTATTGTTTGAAAGTGGATGTGTTTAAACTTTAAAATAATGATTTTAAACATGTCCTGGTGCTTGAACGAGAAGTCGTGAAGTTGGGACAAAAATAAAAAATGGGATTTTTTAAAGTTTTAGATGTATTTTAAGTTGGGGTGTGTTTGGGTTGAGTTCCGGGTTATATTGAATCGAACCGGGTAATAGAAAGAAGTTGGGTTATTTTAATTTGGTGAAGCCACCTGACAGGCCGTGCAAATAAGGGTATTTTTGAATTATAGTGTATTGGTAGGGACTCAGGTAACTAAATAGAAGTTAACAGAGGGTATTTTTTAACCAATTCCAAAAGTATAACTTTTCTGTACTATTATAATTGGCACAATCATTTATTTCGAGGAACAATGAGAACATGTGTTGGGTACAGCACTTTGCATTTACGTACACGCCAAGTCATGATAACTTGAGTTACAATTACTAATGTCCCAATGATCATCATAAACTAGTCTTCTTTTGAGATAATAGCCCAAAGTTTTGGAACCATAAGCTATTTCCACAAAATAATAAAACATTAATAATTGCAATTCCAGATCTTTACATTGAAATTCCAGATACTTATGCTCCTTTGTAAGTATAACCAAAACACAAATACAGTAGGTAAAGTTTATTGTTTTTCTTTTAGCGCACACAACTTTTCTAAGGGCGATGAGTGTCAATGAATTTTCGAAAACCGACTAAACTGATCGAATTGTATCGTACCGAACCGATTTTTAAGTTTCTTTTTAAGAAATCGTAGGTTTTTATATAAATTTATAACATCACCGATAATTAGAGTAATTTTTTTATTTTATAAAAATAAACCGAAAAATATCGAACCGTACCGAATAAATTTTACATGTGAAAAATATATTTATCTAGTAAGTTTAAAAATAATAATGCATTAAATTTTTCTTTGGGCCTTGGAATTATGCAAACTATTACAAGCCAACAAGTAATTAAACTCAAAATATTAATTCCTAAAACCTATTATGCTACATCTACTTCAACTAAGTTTTTTCAAATATCTTTATTAGCAAGACACAAAGTATTCTACCGATAATGAATAGCAAGTTATAATGTATTGAATATGTTTCCTTTCATATAATTTAAATTTATCTTTTTGAACATTTAATCTTCTATAGACTTTATTCTTGAGTCTCACCTTAGTTAATATCTTTTCACTCGTGTGATTTATATTTTCTTTGCCTTTGCTTGGTTTCTTTTACGTTGTTGTAGAATAGTTGATCGATCTATACTCTAGCCATCTTTTTTTTTTTTTTTTAATTCATCACCCTTTAAACAGTAAAAATGTCTAGAGAGTTTTGCTAAGTCCTATAAAAGAACGTATGTTATTGCATTCTACTTCTACTAGTGAATTTTATATGATATTTAAAAAAATAACGAAAATTAACCAAACCGTACCGATACCAAAGAGAAACCAACGTAATCGAGACGGTTTCGAAAAAGTCTAATTTTGGTTATACATAATAGAATAACCTAACAATTTGTATGGTACCAATTTTATAAAATAACCGGCTGAACCGAACCATTGACACCCCTGGCCCTACAACCGCACAATTCGAAACACAATGAATAATGAATCAACCCTTTACCTTCTCCATATAGATACCGGACTTTTCCTTGCGACAAGTTCAAACTTGTAATATGTACTACTGAACTCACACATCACGCGCTATGCTTCTACCAATAAAGCAATTTCACTTCCACGTTGTATGGTAGAGCAAGAAAATTCGTCATGTCACTTCCAATTTCTGTTACTGCAGACAAGTAAAAAGAAAAAGAAAAAAGGACCCCCAACACATTGAGATGCAATATAGCATTGCTCTACAACAATTCTACTTTCCTTTTTTAGGTACTAAAGCAGATCCTTTACACCAAAAACCCAACTATGCTCGTTAAAGAATCCGCAGCGATTGCCATTTTGAACATCATAATTTACAACTTTGCAGCTTCCAAAAGTAAAATCTTGTCAGAACCTGGTCCCTCCAAGCTGCAAACACAATAATAGCAGCGCGTTTAGAGATGTTGCAAGTTCCTGATGAACTTCAACCGACTCAAGTATGGGTGGAGAACCAAATAAGCTTGTAAAATGTATAGCCTTTTGTTTAAGTTGCTTATCCATCTGTCTTCTTGTACATCTTCAAGTGCAAGTTTCTTATCTGTAGCTCTGGTAGAAGTAACAGTTTCGCCCTGAAAGTGGGAATGGAAATCTATAATTAGAACTAGGCCAATTAACAATATCATAATCATACATTCACTTGCATACAAGTATATTACTTTCAATTTTTGACTCCACGGTTGTGATCATCTGAAATTTCACCAATCTGTTTTCTTTCATCTTCCTTCACTTCAGAGGAAGCACTATCACCATTTACGACACGATAATATTCAGAAGTGGAAGCATTGAGACTCTTAGAGATAGAATCACCAATAACAGAGTCAGTTCTGATACTATTTTCTATCTCAACTGGCTTATCTTCTTTCTTATTGGCTGCTATTTCAGCTTTCCTCTTCTCCTCCTCCCTCTGTTGCCGTTTTCTTACTTCTTGTTCCTTTAACTGTTTAAACCTGCAAAAAATAATTAACAATCAAGTCCTAACCACCAACTTCTCACCTCCAAACAAGGTCAACAAGTCTTTCTAACCTGTCACCCTGGCGGGGCCTATCTGATGTAGGATTCTCGTCTTTCTTTTTAGTTATTGTTGCTTCAGAGACTTGTTTCTGAATTTGAGGTTGTTCTTCCCTAGAAGTTTTATCACTTAATTTCAGGGTTGGAATTTTTGCACCCCCAAGTTGCTCTTTCCTAGAAGTATCATCACTTAATTTCAGCGCTGGAGTTTTTGCACCCCCAAACTTCTGAAGCCATACTTGTTGAGCGGTGCTAAGTATGTTGTTTGTGAACCTGCATAAGATGGTAAAACAATTCTGAGAGATTATTGAGTGTGGGAGAATAACAGTGGTCAATAAATTGGATAATTAAGTATAAAAGGATAAAAGAAAATGAAAATCAGAGGAATACACCGCTGTTTCCAAACAGAGTAATAAAGAAGTGCTTACCAATATAGGCTCAGACCAGAAGGAACTGACAGTGAAAAGTAACCAAGCATTAGAGGGAGAAACTTAGTTATTGCTTGAGAGTTCTTCACATTTGGATCATCACTCTGGAAATTAATCAAAAAGGGATTAGAAACTAAACAGGAAAAGAGAACAAAAATAAAATGAAAATGGTTTAGAAGATAAGTGCTATAAATTGACATCTTAGTGAGAGTCTAATCAACTACTAACTTTACTGGCCAACAGAATTAAAGAATTGAGAGTCAGAATGAATAAGCTAACCAGGCAATTCACTTTGCAATAACAACCAAATTCAGTTCTCAAGTTAGAGGGGGTGAAATTAGAGATATGAAGCATAAAGAGTAGCAGAGAACACCATCTCGAGTCAAGGTTACATTACAATACAAAGGTCAAACACCATCAGTTTTTTCTTCATAAAATATTCATAACTTCAGGAACCAACAGCATGCCCAACACTTGGAAAGGTAGCAAGTGAATATTTTTCATAATACATAACCACAATTTTGAAGTATCAGGACTTTAATGTAGAAGCCATTCATGAACCAGCCAACTCTAAGAAGGTGCAATGGTATTACAACAAAAATTCAGAGGTTGGATAAACAGGAACCTGACTTAATTTACGAGCATAGTCATTTACGGTCTAACAAATGGAATTGAATGCAATTGTTGACACAAGGTACAAGAGTAAATGAACCATGTATCTAACAACTGGAATTGAAATACAAATGTGAACATAGGGTACAAAAGATGGCACATTTACCATGTACGGTATAGGTAACCCCAAAATAACAAAACAAAATGAGATTAAACAACAAGAGAAGAAAGCAATAGAGTCAAGCACCCAAGGGTGTGGCCTAGTGGTCAATGAAGTGGGTGAGAACCATGAGGTCTCAGGTTCAAATCCCAACGGAGACAAATACTAGGTGTTTTCTCCCCATCCATCTAAGCCTTGGTGGATAGTGTTACCTGGTACCTGTTGCTGGTGGGAGGTGGCAGGTACCCCATGGAAATAGTCGAAGTGAGCGCAAGCTGGCCCGGACACCACGGTTATCAAAAAAAAAAAAAAAGCAATAGAGTTGAAGGAAATCATCATAAATGCAGAAGGAGAGGGGCTATCTCTTTTGTCCTGCATTAGAGGAGACTAGAAAAGCTTTCATTGACCAACCTGTTGAGATGGTTGCATAATTTGAATAGAGATGTACTGAGAGACAACCAACAGTACAGGCAAGACAAGATATGCAAAAGTATCGGACCAACCAAGTGGAGGATGACCATCCTGTAAAATCCAAGGATAAGAATCAGTCCTAACGCATTCTTCAAGGTGAAGCAACTAAAGAAATATTGCAATATGCATCAAACAATAAACTGAATTGCAAGATTTGGTCATTCTAGATTATTTTATTAATACAAACTTTATCCTTCTAATGAAGTATGCTTCTTTAACCCGAGACAGCCTCACTTGCTGAATTACTCAAATAAGACCTGCCATCTTTATAGCTAGTAGAAGCAACAAAATCTGATGTGTTGGGTCGCACCCCAGAGGATCATATTCTATATGCATCTAAAAACAATGAAGCATAGAAGAGCCATAAAGCATAACCAACACATCCTTACATTGCAGACACCATAACCCAAAAAAAGAGAATGAAAGAGAAAAGACAAGTGAACTAAACAAAATATGCAATGCTACATCAATAAAATGTCCATGAAGTTTTCAAGCTAAAATCCAAACCCCAAAAAAAGAAAAGAAAGAGAAATGAGGCAAGGCTGGACAGCAGCATATGACTCACTACAAAAGGGAAAAGCCAAGAGGTGCCACTTCCAGTTTGTCGAGAGGCAATTGTTGTTGGACCAGCTAGTGAGGGTATCCAGAAGAAGCCTTCTGTCAGAAGCCCCTTAATGTAATTAAGAAAAAGAAAAATTTAAGTATTAGAGATGCTTGAGTGAAACTATAGAAACCTAAAGCATTTGCTAAAGTATACAAAAGGGTGAAATTGCCAGCAGCAGTAGTTTGCTTTCCACTTATCAATTGTTTTTTATTTTGCTTTCTCATTAGAATCAAAACTGTCTCCCTTTTTTAGCAAGCATTATTCAAGTAAAAAGCCTCTCGAGAGAAGGGGTGAACAAGTAGAAAAATAGCAGTTTTACCTCATTTGCCACGTTAGAGAGGGCTCTGTAAAGCCCAATCCATATAGGTATAGTGGCAAGGGTCGGCAGACATCCTGCGGGTAGATGATAGAAATGATTAACAAATATCAACAATTACTGAACTCGGACGATATTTAAATTATCAGACCAAAAAATAAATATTGCCACAACCCACATGTATGGTGTGTAAGGATGTACAACCAAAATTGTCAACCATAAGAAGCTTTGGGATTGAAAAAGACCTGCCAGTGGATTTATGCCAGCTAATTTATAAAGACGAGCAGTTTCAAGTTGAATCCTCTCCTGGAAAAACATGTATATAAGAAGTTAAAATAGTTAAAGCAAAGTTTCTACACTGGACAAATGCAAGAAAATGCCACAGGGTAAATGAAGGGCAGCTATTCATTTAAGCATGTACATCCTCCAGTAATATTCCACTGACTAAAGGTGAAAAATGTGTGAAGCTTGGATATAATTAACCTGGTCTCCAGCATATCGCTCCTGAATAGCCTTTATTTGAGGTGCCATAGATCGCATTGCCATTGCTGATTCTACCTAAAATTGATTCTTAAAGATAGTAAACCATCTAAGCCTTCATAAGCAAGAATGTTTTTTGTAATTTGTACAGCTCAATTTACTTCCTAAATACTTTACACAGAAATATGGAAAACAGAAATACTGTAAAGAGAAGACATGAAAGTAGACCACTGACCTGTTTTTTTGTTAGAGGAAAAGTTGCAGCTTTTACTAGTATTGTTAGTAGAATGATTGCAAAACCATAAGAATACGGCACATGTAAAGTTGAGAGTCCATCCTTCAAAACCTGGACATGTCACAACCACTTTCTTAATTGTTTTCTCTCTTATCTTTTTCTTTGGTGTGTCTTAACATATGAGTGAGAGATAGAACCAAGTGATAGAATTAAGCTTTGAATCAATCCATACATTACAGTTGGATATAACAGTGTTATCAAAGGCGAAAAGCGCAAAAAAACTCTAAGGTATGTTGGGGCTTTAAGCTCAAAGCGCAAATAAAGCGTGGGCTTTAACGAAGAAAGGCAAAAATGGAGAAAAATTACAAATATGTATGTGTAGTCCAAAACTAATATCTATAAGCATGAATACCAAATATATGGACTAAGAAATTGAAAAAATTTTACAATAAAATGAAATATCAATTGTTTAGTGTGGTCTCTTCAGGGTTACGCTCATTGGCTAGGAAAAGTATGCCTTAGAGCTTTGATGACAACGCTGAAGCGCCCGCTAAGCGAGGTGAAGCGTTCAATAAGTTTTGAGCCTCGCTTCATGGCTTAAGCGCGCCTTTGATAACACTGGGATATATTTATGCTATCTTTCCAACACTAAGTAGAAGAATGTGACATTTAGGCTGCAAAATATTTCTCTTTCCATTTGATAGAGGCATGAAACAATCTTGCTTAAATTGTCCTCTCATTCCAATGATACCACCAAATGAAGCAACTAATAGACCAGATAAGTTCCAGATACCAAATAAAGGAACCAACTTTAACAATCTTACTCTTTAATGATGAATAGCAATATAGCCATATACACAATTCTTAACTGCTCAAAATTATGTTTTGAATAACGATTATATTCTTCCGTAAAATTTTGCAACCAAATACCCAACTAGCAATACAAAATTCTCAATCAATCAACCAATAACACATCAATCCCAATATAGTGGGAGTAGGATATATGAATCTTTTGTAATTGTTCAGCTCTACTTGAGTCCGCTTCATTCCAATACTATTAGAGTTTCTCAAAACCTTACATAATCCCTAAGAGGACTCCTACAAAAACAGTGCAAGTGTGGAAACAACAGCTAAGCCTTAATTCCAACTGTTTAGCATAGTCTATACACTAGTTTCACCAAAACGGCTAATCAAAGAACCCCATAATTCAACTTCCAATTATAGCAACTTTGTCTCCATTCTCCTTGAAAAAGTACAATTCCAAGAATCAATTAGCCAACTAAAATTTCTAAAACCTATAAAAATTAGAACACAAAACGAAGCAAAAAGAATTGAAGAATGAAAGGAGCATCATAACATTGTAAAAAACGAAACTTTAACATTCAACAAACCTTCAGGACAGACTCCATTCCATTGGTAATACCAGAAAGCCAATCACCATTCTGTTTACTACTTTCAACAGTGTTAACAACCGTATCAGCAGAACCAGAAACAGCAGCATCAGCAACTGTATACAAAAACCCTTCAGCCCGAGCAAACAGGTCTTTGAAAAGCATCTCTGCAGTTTCCGGGCCAGGAAACGGATCCTGACCCAACCCGAATCGAGCTACTCCGAGCACGCCCCGTGAAAAGGGTTTGTAAGTTGGAAGATTTCCAAAGTGGGTTCGGTAAAAAACTGGATTTAGGGTTCTTGTACGTTCTGTAAATGGAGACAGTACAGAATTGGGTCCGAGTGAAGTGAAAAAAGTTGCCATATTTCCTATCAGATTTTCAGGTTCTTGCAAACCCCTTTAAGGTGGATGAGTTGGGTTTAGAAAGATTTGATTTTTGGTTGGGGTTTTGTTAGTTTGAAAAAGAAAAGAATTAAAATTTAGAAAAATTTAAATTTCCCAATTTTAAGTCAAGCACTCCAAAGAAAAGATCTTTAAATGTAATTTGTTTTAAAAAGAAATGAGCAATCTTGAATACACCGCACGTGTGTAACAAAGAGGAAGCTCATGGGCAAAATGTAAGAAAATAAAAAAGATAGTCTTTTATAAAATAAAAACTGTAAAGTAAAGACAAGTATAGAGAAAAACTAATATATTATTCAAACTTCAAAGTTATGTACATAATGAACTGAAAACTACTTTATTTATAGAAGAAAGAAAGCAGCTGCGAGGTTTTTCTGGAAGCAGTTGTAAGGCTTTTCTTTAGCTGCTTGTAAGCTGTCTGCATGAGCTGCTTGCAACCTGCCTGTTTAATAAGAAGTTGCTGCAAATCATTTCATTGAGCTGCTTGCAACCTGCTTGCATCAACTGCTTGTAGATAAACTTCAATAGAGTACTAAATGGATAATCTTCTTCAGAAAGATTATCTATAGCGGAGTAATAAATGAACATCCACAATATAATTATTTTCATAACACTCCCCCTTAGATGTTCATTAAAAGGTATTGCGCCTCGTTAAAACCTTACTAGGGAAAACCCAGTGGGAAAAATCCTAGTGAAGAAAAAAGAGTACACATATTTAGTAATACGCATTTCTAGCTGCCTCATTAAAAACCTTATAAGGAAAACCATGTGGGAAAAAACCTTAGTAAGGAAAAAAGAGTACATCGCGTATTTTACTCCCCCTGATGAAAACCTTATTTCAAATATTTGAGTCTCTGCATTCCAATCTTATATACCATCTTCTCAAAAGTTGAAGTTGGCAAAGATTTAGTGAATAAATCTGTCGGATTGTCACTTGAACGGATTTGCTGCACATCAATGTCATCATTTTTTTGAAGATCGTGTGTGTAGAATAATTTTGGTGAAATGTACTTCGTTCTATCTCCTTTTATAAATCCCCCATTCAATTGGGCTATGCATGCAGCATTGTCTTTGTATAAAATTGTGGATCTTTTATCACACTCCAAACCACATTTTTCTTGAATAAAATGAATCACTGATCTCAACCATATGGATTCCCTACTTGCTTCATGAATAGCTATTATCTCAGCATGATTTGAAGAAGTAGCAACAATTGACTGCTTTGTGGAGCACCATGATATGACAGTACCTCCACATGTAAACACGTACCCGATTTGAGATCGAGCTTTATGGGATCAGATAAATAACCTGCATCTGCATAACCAACAAGATCTGCACTACCTTTGTTAGCATAAAACAAACCCATATCAAGAGTTCCCTTTAAATATCGCAAAATATGTTTAATTTTATTCCAATGTCTCCGAGTAGGAGAAGAGCTATATCTTGCTAGTAAATTAACAGAAAATGCTATGTCAGGCCTTGTAGCATTAGCAAGATACATAAGTGCACCAATTGCACTGAGATAAGGTGTTTCAGGACCAAGGAGTTTCTCATCTTCTTCTGGAGTTCGGAACGGGTCCTTATTCACTTCAAGTGATCGAACAACCATTGGTGTACTCAATGGGTGCGTTTTGTCCATATAAAAGCGTTTGAAGACCCTTTCTGTATTGGCAGATTGATGTATAAAGATCCCGTTTGCTAAATGTTTAATTTGCAATACAAGACAAAGTTTTGTTTTTCCAAGATCTTTCATCTCAAATTCTTTCTTAAGATATTCAATTGCCTTTTGGAGCTCTTATGGAGTTCCAACAAGATTTATGTCATCAACATAAACAACAAGTATAACAAATTCTGATGTCATTTTCTTTATAAAAATACATGGACAAATAACATCATTTATGTAACCCTCTTTCAGTAAATATTCACTAAGGCGATTATACCACATGCGCCCAGATTGCTTTAAACCGTACAAAGATCTTTGTAATCTGATTGAATACATTTTTTGAGATTTTGAATATGCTTCAGGCATTTTAAATCCTTCAGGGATTTTCATGTAAATCTCATTATCAAGTGACCCGTACAGATAAGATGTAACCACATCCATCATATGTATTTCAAGTCTTTCACGTAAGACTAAACTGATGAGATATCGAAATGTTATGGCATCCATAACTGGTAAATATATTTCTTCATAATCGACTCCAGGTCGTTGTGAGAATCCGTGTGCGACAAGGCGAGCCTTGTATCTTTCAACTTCATTTTGGTCATTTTTTTTCCGCACAAAAACCCATTTATGACCAACTGATTTTACACCAGCAGGTGTTTGGACTACTGGTCCAAAGACCTCTCTTTTAGCAAGTGGGTTCAATTCTGATTGAATTGCCCCTTGCCATTTTAGTCAATCAGATCTTTGTTGACATTCTTCGACAGATCGGGGTTCATAATCCTCACTATCTTGCATAATGTTAAGTGCAACATTATATGCAAAAATATTATCCACCACTATTTCAAATCGATTTAAATTAATCCCATCACCAGTAGAACTTATTAAAAGTTCCTCACTCACTTGAGTCTCGAGTTCATTGATTTCTTCAGGAATCTCAGAACTAATCAGATCTTGGGTCTCTTCAGGAGATCCCTTCATAATATTATTTTGATCATTTGTTGATTTTTTTTCTCTAGAATTTCGATCCTTAGAACCCAAAGGCCTTCCATGCTTCAGGCGTGCTTTAGGTTCACTAGTTCTTATGATAGTAGATGGTCCTGCTGGGACATCAATTTGTATAGGCACATTCTCTGCAGAGATATGTGACTTGGTTATCCTTTTCAAATCAGTAAACGTGTCTGGCATTTGATTTTCTATATTTTGTAAATGGATGATCTTCTGGACCTCCTGATTACATATAGGGGTACGTGGATCAAAATGAGATAATGATTAAACTTTTCACACAATTTCTCTTTTGATTTTCTTTTTCTCTCCCCCTAATTGTGAGAAATTTGTTTCATCAAATCAACAATCTGCAAATCGAGCAGTAAATAAATCTCCCGTCAATGGTTCAAGATAGCGAATAATAGAGGGTGATTCAAACCCAATATATATTCCTAACCTTCTTTGGGGGCCCATCTTACTGCGTTGTGGTGGCGCTACTGGCACATATACAGCACATCCAAAAATTCGTAGATGGGCAATATTTAGTTCATGATCAAAAACTAATTGTGACGGAGAATATTTATTATAATGTGTTGGTCTGAGACGGATAAGTGATGCTGCGTGCAAGATAGCATGGCCCCAAACAGTAGTGGGCAATTTTATTTTCATAAGTAGTGGTCTTACTATCAACTGCAGTCGTTTAATAAATGACTCTGCAAGGCCATTTTGAGTATGAACATAAGCTACAGGATATTCAATTTTTATTCCAACTGATAGACAGTAATTATCAAAAGCTTGAGATGAGAATTCTCCAGCATTATCAAGACCAATAGCCTTTATAGGATAATCTGAGAATTGTGCCCTTAATCGAATTATTTGGGCTAATAACTTTGCAAACGCCAGGTTGCGAGATGATAGAAGGCAAACATGAGACCATCTTGAAGATGCATCTATTAGGACCATAAAATATCTAAACAACCCACTTGGTGGGTGAATAGGTCCACATATACCCCCATGTATACGTTCTAAAAAGGTAGGTGACTCAATGCCAACCTTCATTGGTGATGGTCTAGTGATCATTTTGCCTTGATAACAAGCATCACAAGAAAATTCATCATTTGTAAGAATCTTCAGGTTCTTTAATGGATGCCTACTCGAATTTTCAGTAATTCATCTTATCATTATTGATCCAAGATGGCCCAAACGGCCATGCCAAAGCACAAAAGTATTTGAATCAGTAAACTTCTGGTTTACGATAGAGTGTGCTTCAACTGTACTAATCTTTGAATAGTATAAGCCAAAAGATAAAGTTGGTAGCTTTTCTACAATGCATTTCTGGCCAAAAATATTCTTTGTAATACAAAGATATTCCACGTTTATTTCATCTATTATCTCAACATGATACCCATTTCGGCGGATCTATCTATAAAACTCAACAAGTTTCTTCGGGACTTGGAGGAGAATAATACATTGTCTATAATAAGTTTTGTTCCCTTAGACAGAAATACAATAGCTCTTCCGGAGCCTTCAATCAAACTTATATTACCAGAAATTGTAGAAACATTTGCCTTTTCCTTATGCAAATAAGAAAAGTATTTCTGATCTTTGAATATGGCATGAGTTGTTCCACTATCAATTACACAAATATCTTCATGATTGATCTTTGATTCAAACATAATTTGAGAATTATCCATATTCTTCAAAATGACATAAACAAAATAAATATGATAGTAAACATTATTATCAAAGCATAACTTTTATTTATGTACAACAATTACATAACCATACTATCTACTACAAACAACAAAAATTAAAATTTACATTTCTACAGATTCATTACCCATCACATGACTTGTTTCTCCTTCTGGGAGTGCAAAATAATCAGCTACATCCAAATGCATGAAGTCTAAATTATCTTCAGAAATAAAATTTGCTTAAGCATTTTTCTCTGTCTTCTTCAGGGAGGCTTGATACAGCTCAACCAGGTACTTTGGCGTACGACATGTACGTGACCAGTACCCTTTTCCTTCACATCTATAGCATGCATTTTCTGGCTTTGCTTCTTGCACCGCTTCATGCTTTTGTTCCTTCCTTTTCCACTGCTGGTGGTGAGGAGGGTTCTTTGGTGTATTATTATTACCATGATTAGAGTTTCCTCCCCGACCACGGTCATGACCACGACTGGGGCCACGTCCTCTTCCACGCTTAGCTTGGTGGAAGTTCGTCTCATTCACTTCAAGGAATGGACAAGAACCAGTAGGTCGGCTTTCATGATTTTTCATTAATAGCACATTATGTTGCTCGGCTACAAGAAGATGTGAGATAAGTTCAGAATACTTTTTAAATCCCATCTCTCGATATTGCTGCTGTAGGAGCATATTCGAGGCATGAAAAGTGGTGAAAGTTTTCTCCAACATATCATGATCAGTAATATTATTACCATATAGTTTCAATTGGGAAATAATTCTGAACATAGCAGAATTATACTCACTGATAGATTTAAAATCTTGTAGCCTTAGATGAGTCCAATCATAACGTGCCTGTGGAAGAACGACCATCTTCAGGTGGTCATATCTATCTTTCAAATTATTTCACAGTATGACTGGATCTTTAACAGTAAGATATTCCATTTTCAGGCCCTCATCAAAGTGATGGCGTAAGAATATCATTGCTTTGGCACGGTCTTGGTTTGATGCCTGATTTTTATCTTTGATGGTGTTTGCCAGACCCATCGCATCAAGATGAATTTCGACATCAAGCACCCAAGACATGTAGCTTTTGCCCGATATATCCAGGGCTGCAAACTCAAGTTTAGAAAAATTTGACATTATTTAGAAAAAGAAAGTTCGTACCTCTGATACTTTCAAAGTATTTTCTCGAGATGGCAGAGTCTCGTGCTGATAACGTGTTATAAAATAAAAACTGTAAAGTAAAGACAAGTATAGAGAGAAACTGATATATTATTCAAATTTCAAACTTATGTATATAATGAACTGAAAACTCCTCTATTTATAGAAGAAAGGAAGTAGCTGCGAGGCTTTTCAAGAAGCACCTGGAAGGCTTTTCTTTAGCTGCTTGTAAGCTGTCTGCATGAGCTGCTTGCAACATGCCTGTTTAATAAGAACCTGCTGCAAATTATTTCATTGAGCTGCTTGCAACTTGCCTGCATCAACTGCTTGTAGATAAACTTTAATAGAGTACTAAATGGATAATCTTTTTCAGGAAGATTATCTATAGCGGAGTAATAAATGAACATCCACAATATAATTATTTTCATAACACAGTCGGCCTTTTTTACGTCAACACTCAATGAGGGCCCCTTGATTTTGTATTGGTAAAAATTAGAATAACCATGAGGATCAATTAAAACTTAACGTGTGTCAAGCAATTGAAGAATAACTTGGACGGAGTTTAAAGAACACTCGGTACCAAATATGACGGCATCGTAACTATTAGAATGGAGCTACACCAACACGTGCGGAGAATCATTCATAGATACGAAGGTGAAAAGAATTACACAGCATGAAAAGTAACAATATTAAGAAACGAGGTCCAAGAACGAAGAAGGGGTAGAATTACTAAATGAATACGAGCTGTGGCTAATACCTGAGGCATAAAAGAAGTATTTTCTATGGGATCCCGATCTAAGGTGCGAAGAAAAAGATTTCTTTTTATGACTTTTATTTATCGACCCCGGCCCAGAAAAGTGACCGATCAGGGCAGGACTCCATTGATAAATGAAAGAAAGGGTTTATGAGCCCTAGCCCCATTTTATAGCGCCCGGGGAACGCAAGTTTGATCGAGGATTGGAGAGGAAAGGTGGAATAAAGGGATCGGGATGGATTTAGGAGTCTTTATGCGAGTTGTATTAGTCAATCCCGGATTAAGTGAAATTTGTCACTATTATTCAATGAGTCAAAAATATAACGGACAATAAATGCAATTAGTGATTGTAGCTGGTAAACATTGAATGAGATAAACACTTACGAATAGGAGGGATTGCTATTTAAATCCCCATTCATTACATTGTATCTAATCTAAAATCTTACTTACTATTCTCGTAATCATAGCATCTTATTTTCTGGCAATTCAAGATCAAAGTGATCAAAAGAGGAGCTATCCTCATAAAAAAGAATTCTCTTACCTTTTACTTTTATTATTTCGCTCATTTGTTTATTTGATTCATATTATTCTTATTTGGAAGAGTGAATCAAATCAATTGTTCCCTAAAATATAATTTAATTGCTTTGACCTTTAAAATTTAAGTTTTAGGTTAAACAGATTTGTGGACCTCCTTTTTTTCTTTCTTTCTTTCTTTTAGCTTTTTTTCATATGGAAATGACAACAGATTGAATCATAGTGGATTATCAATTATGATAACAAACTGTGAACTTCTATTTTTTCATTATCTTCTTCATCCAGTTGTGTATCTTGTGTTAGTTAATTTTCGCACAAAAACTAGTAAGTGATCTTCCAAATTTGCACCAGCTTAACCGTTCTTTTTTATTTCGGTTCGTCTGGATTAGACTCAATACCATATATAAGCTCCTTATATCCCAACACATAAGCCCACATCACAACCCAAGATATGGGGCATATGAATGAAAGCAAATGTATGTTCTAATAATGTGCATATTATGTTACAATGCATAAGTTTTTTTTTAAAAAATCTATTATGGCAAAAAGTGTTTGTGTAATTGGCCCTTGTCTAAATAGATTGTAAGTGTAACAACCCAAAACTCTAGGCCTTCAGATTGAACAGTTTGACTTGCTGTTGGCCCCGACGTTCTGGACTTAGATTAGGCGCAAATTCCTTAGAAGGGTTCTTGTACTTTAGATTGGACAAGAACTTCATCATTCACATGCTCCTCAAATTTTAGTGTCACGATCCAAAATTCACTAGTCATGACGACACCTAACCCAATCCGCTAGGTAAGCCAACTAACAACCAACACAAACCAAATGAGATTAGTAGGAAATCAATAAATAAAATAACTGAATCTTTATACAATAACCCAAGAATTGGTAATACAAGTCATGAACCACTAAGACTTAGATTTATAAAGCTGCTTAAAATAAATACATCTGTTTGAAATGTACAAAATAGAAATTCAAGTCTAAAGCTACCAAGGACAAGTGATGGACATATCCGAAACATAGGTACGTCTTCAATGTCAGCTCCCGTCATCCACATCATCTCAGCTCCAAGATCTGTACTCGTGGTGCAGAAGTATAGTATGAGAACAACCGACCCCATGTAATCAATAAGTATCATAACTAACCTCGGCGAGGTAATAAAAGCAAGAATTTTAAATGATATTCACCAGCCACCTGTACAAGTTCTTAAATCCAACAAGTAGAACAGATATATGATCAAATCAAGAAAAACACAAGTGAAACCACCTTGGTGCTCACAATTCTTTATTTTAAAGTGTTCTACTCAGTCAACAATCCAGCATATAAGGAAGATATGTAAGTAAATCAGGTAAAAAGTCAAAGAAATTGCAAGTAAAGATGAAATTCGATAACCAAATATCAGTCCGTTAAAGTGCGCAACCCAATCTGAATAACAATAACCCGCTCTCCTAGAGCTCACATTAACCAGAAACCCGTTGGTTTCTCACAATCCGCGTGTACACCATCAAGAGAGAAATATGAGAGTGTGAACCTAGGGGGATAGATCTGTATCCATACATAAGCACGGCCAATTTAACGTGCTATCAACCCGGCGTGGTCATATGCTCAATATCAACCGCACGGATAACTCACGTGCTAATAATCATAATCCGCCCGGCGTGATCAATATCATAATCCGCCCGGCGTGGTCACATGCATAACAACACAATCTGCATGGCCTGGTCAAAGGCATAACAACACAATCCGCCCGGCATGGTCACTGACATAACAACACACTCCGCTCGGCGTGGTCACAGGCATAATAACACAATCCGTCCGACGTTATCACATGCATAACAACACAATCCGTCTAGCGTGGTCACATGCATCCAGTCCAAATCATATCACACAGAAGCAAATAAACAAGAACACATGTATATGATGAATCAATATCAGATTTCATGCTCCTGGATTGGTATTATGACATGCTAAAGTGTAGGCATGTGCAAAGTGTGCTATCATAATCCAATCGGCAATTTCATCACAAAATAGCAATTATCATGTTCATTCAGGGATTTAGCCTCTATGTAACCTCAAACATGGATCAAATAGTTCACAACAAGTTACAAATATGAGAAATATCACAGCTTAAAGCTTAACAGTCAATTCAAGGTATATCATAGCCTAAGCACTACCCCGAGCATGGATAAATACAGCGGTACTCGCACATGGGCTCAAACCCACACATATATGCACCCAAAGCACGTAGCTATCACAAATAACTCAGGCAACTAGTGACTCAACCAAGTTTAGATATGATACTTACCTCAAGCAAGCCAAAACAAATACCGAGCAAGCCAAATAATACTCTAAAAATGCCATCCCGCGTGAATCGACCTCCGAACGGCTCGAAACTAGCCAAAATTAACTCAATATCAAATAATGCCATAGGGAACAAACCTGAACGATAAAGATCGAATATTTAATCAATTACTCAAAGTCAACCAAAAAGTCAAACTCGAGCTCGTACCTCGAAACTCGACAAAACTCACAAATTCCGACAATCCATTTGAATACAAGTTCAACCATACTAATTTCACTCAAATCCGACTCCGAATCGATGTTCAAAACTCAATTAATCACTTTAGGAAATTTTAGGCAAAACCCCCCAAATATTTCTTTTAGAATCATCGATCAAATGCCAAAATCGAAGATAGAATCATGGAATATAATCAAAATCGAGTAGAAAATACTTACCCCAATCCATGTATTAAAAATTCTCTCGAAAATTGCCCAAAACCAAGCTCCAAATTTCCCAAAATGTGATAAAATGAACAACCATCAAAATAAATAGTCTGCTAGCACTTCCACACCTACAGTCCAAGAGCCGCTTCTGTGGCATCGCTTCTGCAACACAATCCCCGCTTCTACGAAAAACACTCAGGCCCCAATCACTCACACCTGCGGATGTTCCTCCACTTCTTTGACATCGCAGGTGCGATGCACCTTCCGCTTCTGCGAAGCACTCGCCTAGTCTGCCTTCCTGCTCATGCGGAACGTCGCCCGCATCTGCACTCCCGAAGATGTGCAAAAACTTCCGCATCTGTGATAACTTGTGCCAGCTTAGCCTTTTCGCTTCTGCGCCTCCTTGACCGCATTTGTGGATCCGAACCTGCACCCAATAGTCCGTAGGTGCGATGACACCAGTTCTCTGCCAAACCAGCCACAACCAACATGACTCAAAATGGTCCGAAAACCGTCCGAAACTCACCCAAGCCCTTCGGGACCCCCTCCGAACATACCCACAAGTTCCAAAACATAACTGTCACAACCCGAAATCCCAACCTCAGGGTCATGATAGCGCCTAACATCTACTTGCTAGGCAAGCCGACGTGAAATAGAAAATCAACTGATTTTAACAACTGAAAACAAAATATTAACAATGATAGTGATATAAGTTTGAAGTAGAGTAAAATAATATCGAACAACGAAGTCTAAACATAACCCAGAGCCTGGAGTCACGAGTACATGAACATCTAGAGTACTACAAACAAGGTCTGAACAAAATACAACTGTTTTGAAACTCAATAAAACAGTAAAGATAAAAGGGAAGGGGACTTCAGGGCTGCAGACGTTGTACAAATATATCTTAAGTCTCTGCCAGCAATAGAATCCGAGCAAAAGCTACTGAGCGCCGCTAGGACCAATACTAGTATCTGCACAAGAAGTGTAGAAGTGTAGTATGAGTACAACCGACCCAATGTACCCCATAAGTATCGAGCCTAACCTCGACGAGGTAGTGACGAGGCTATGACAAGACACCTATGTAAATAAACATGTACAAGTTTATATAAAGCAGCAATAATAACAGAGAATCTTAACGTACAAACTGGGATGGGACATGCAAAAAGGGGAAAATATAACAACTACGACAGGTATGAAATCACGAAATAACCAAGTAAATCATCAATTCCACTAAAATCAGTCAAACCAATGATATGAAAATGGAACAACATCACTCTTCGTGCTTTTACTCTTATCCTCACCATGCAATAATATGAATATAATGGCATGACATCACCCTTCGTGCGTTCTCGTCCTCACCATGTAATAATAATATGAATGAAATGACACGGCATCACCCTTCATGCTTTTACTCTCTTCCTCACCATGTAATAATGATAATATAAATAAAATGGCACGGTATCACCCTTCGTGCTTTTACTCTCTTCCTCACCATGTAATAATGATAATGTAAACGCAATGGCACGGTATCATACTTCGTGCTTTTACTCTCTTCCTCACCATATGATAATGAAAATATGAATTCGAATCATAAATAATGCGGATAATAAATTTAACTTCAAATATGGTGCTATGATACCAAACTTTAACTTCCAACAATATTCAACAACTTTGAAATAAGCAATAATTACGAAACGAATAATCAAAGAAGTGATAATCTAACCTAAGCATGAATATCATATTTAACAAAGCAATAAAGTACAAAGAAACAAGTTCCACCCGCATGCTTTAACCCAATAACAACGCATAAGTACTCATCACCTCACATATACATTGTTCTCACACATAAAACACATAGCAATTAGACTAACACGTCCTAATCCCTCAAGTCAAGGTTAACCATGACACTTACCTCACTCTGCAACCAAATCAATGCTCAACCGCGGCTTTTCTTCTATAATTATCCTCCAAAACAATCAAATCTAACCAAATATAGTTCAAATAATTCAAAATAAGCTTTAGAAACTACCCACGAGTGAAAAAGATTCAATCTTTAATGTTTTTGAAAAAAATCAACAAAACTCAACCCCAGGCTCGCTTGGTCAAAACTTGAGATTCGGACCAATACCCGATTACCCATTCATCCCCGAGCCCGGTTACGTGATTAGTTTCGAAATATGACCTCAATTTGAGATCTAAATCTCAATTTCTCAAACTCCCCAATTTCTGCCTAAATCCCTAATTTCTACCATGAAAAAATATAGATTAAAGGTTAAAATCAATGAGTGTTTATGAAAATAGAAGGAAACAAGTTAAAATATACTAACCTATGAAGTTGGGATGAAAAACCTCTTCCAAATCGCCTCTAGGCCGAGCTCAAACTTGAAAATGGTGAAAACTGGGTTGAATCCCGATTTTGGGATATTTAAATCATTGGGCGTCAGTCCTTTTTTGCGTTCGCAAAGGGCGTAACGCGATCGCGAAGTAGGATCGACCAAAGGACTTTGCGTTCGCGAGCCATTCTTCGCGTTCGTGAAGGCTAACTCCCACCTGCCCTCCCATTCGCGGTCCAGATGTCGCGTTCGCGAAGAGTAACAGCCAAGCTCCATTCCAGGCCTCATATCCCTATGCGTTCGCGAAAGGTTGGTCGTGTTCGCGAAGGGTAAAACCCCCAGTGCTTCACGTTCGTGACGAAGACATCGCGTTCGCGATGAATAAGTTCTGCCCTTGTCCCAGTTTCCCCTTCACGGTCGCGAAGGTAAGCACAAAATGACAGACACCAGCAACAGTAAAACTAGCAGATTTCCAAAATCGTGCTCCAAACCAACCATGTACATAGGTGTAATAACATCATACGAACTCGCTCGCGCATTGAAAAACCAAAATAACACCTAAAACTACGAATCAGACATCAAAATATATGAGGTTTTCAAAGAAACTTAAGAAATTTCAAATTCACAACCGAACGTCCGAATCACATCAAATTAACTCCGTTTTGTATCAAATTTTTTAAACAAGTCTTAAATAGTAAAATGAACCTATACCAAGTTCCGGAACCGAAATCTAGACCCGGTAGCTATAAAGTCAAACTACAGTCAAACTTCAGAATTCTTTAAACCTTCAAATTACTAGCTTTCAACAAATCACGTCAAAACAAGTTAGGGACTTCCGAATTCAATTTCCGGCGTACGCCGAAGTCCCAAATTACGATACAGACTCACTGGGATCTTCAAAATACCGATCTGAGTCCGTTTATACAAAATGTTGACTGTAGTCAACTCAAATCATTTTAAGGCAATAATTCACACTTTCTTCAATTTTTCACATAAAGACTTTCCGGAATAAGATACGGACTGCGTATGCAAACCGAGAAATGCTAAATGGGGCTAATCGTATTAGAGCACGAAAATAAAGGCTAAAACTCAAAATGACCTATCGGGTCATTACATTTCCACCTCTAAAATAAACGTTCGTCCTCGAACGGACATAAAAAGGTACCTGGATTGGTGAAAAGGTGTGGGTATCTACTCTGCATGTCAGACTCGGACTCCCACGTGGATGCCTCGATCGGCTGATCTCTCCATTGCACTCTAAAAGAAGGATAACTCTTAGACCTCAACTTCCGAACCTGCCATGCTAGAATGACCACCGACTCCTCCTAATTGGACTGAGCTAAAATCTAACACATGGGATGGATCACTGTGATACTTCCGAAGCATGGAGACATGGAACACCGAGTGAACTGTTGATAAGCTAGGTGGCAATGCAAGCTTGTAGGCTACCTCACCAACTCTCACAAGAATCTCAAAGGGTCCAATATACCTAGGACTTTTGCCCTTCTTTTCGAACCTCATCACACCCTTCATGGGTGAAAACCGGAGCAAAACCCTCTCTCTAACCATGAATGAAACATCACGAACTCTACGATCGGCATAAATCTTCTGCCTAGACTGAGCTGTGCAAAGTCGATCCTGAATCATCTTGACCTTCTCCAAGGCATCCTAAACCAAATCGGTACCTAACAACCGAGCCTCTCCCGGCTCAAACCAACCAGCTAGCAAATGACACTGCCTCCAATATAATGCCTCATAAGGGGCTATTTGGATACTCGATTGGTAGCTGTTGTTGTAGGCAAACTCCGCAAGTGGCGAGAATTGATCCCAAGAACCCCCAAAATCCATAACACAAGCGCGAAGCATATTCTCCAATATCTGAATGGTGCGCTTGGACTGTCCGTCCGTCTGGGGGTTTAATGTTGTACTCAACTCCACCCGTATGCCTAAATCACGCTTTACGGCCCTCTAGAAGTGCGATGTGAACTACGTACCCCGATTAGAAATAATGGACACCGTGAAGACGAACAATCTCGTAGATATAGATCTCAGTCAACCACTCTAAAGAATAGGTAACTGCTACTGGAATGAAATTTGCCGACTTGGTCAACCTGTCCATAATGACCCACACTGCGTCAAATTTCTTTGAAGTCCATGGCAGCCCAACAATAAAATCCATGGTAATACGCTCTCACTTCCACTCAGGAATCTCAAGTCTCTGAAGCAAACCGCCAGGCCTCTGATGCTCATACTTTGCCTGCTGGCAATTCAAACACCGAGCCACATATTCAACTATATCTTTCTTCATTATTCTCCACTAATAATGCTGCCTCAAATCCTGATACATCTTGGCAGCACCCGGATGAATGGAATACCGCAACATGTGGGCCTCCCCAAGAATCAACTCACGAAACCCATCCACATTGGGCACACAAATCTGAACCTGCATTTGCAATATTCCATCATCTCCAATAGTAACCTGCTTGGCACCACCGTGCCGCACTGTGTCCTTAAGGACAAGAAAATGGGGTTCATCATACTGACGCTCTCTGATGCGCTCGTACAACGAAGACCGGGAGGCCGTGTAAGCTAGAACATGACTGGGCTCCGATACATCTAACCTCATGAATTGATTGGCCAAGGCCTGAACTACTGATGCTAGCAGTCTCTCACCAATTAGAATATACGCAAGGCTACCCATGCTTATAGCCTTTCTACTCAAGGTATCAGCCACCACATTGGCCTTCCCGGGATGATACAAAATTGTAATATCATAGTCTTTCAACAGCTCCAACTACCTCCGCTGCCTCAAATTGAGATCATTTTGCTTGAACAAATACTGTAGACTCCGATGATCTGTGAATACCTCACATGACACACCTTAGAGGTAATGCCTCCAAATCTTCAGTGCATGAATAATGGCTGCCAACTCTAAGTCATGAACATGGTAATTCTTCTCATGAACCTTCAACTGCCGTGACACGTATGCAATCACCCTGCTATCCTACATCAATAATGCACCGAGTCCAATACGCGATGCATCACAATACACCGTGTAGGATATTGAACCTGTGGGCAACACCAATGTTGAGGCTGTAGTCAAAGCAGTCTTGAGCTTTTGAAAGCTCAACTCACACTCATCGGACCACCTAAATGAGGCACCCTTCTAGGTCAATCTAGTCAATGGGGCTGCTATGGATGAAAACCCCTCCACGAACCAGCGATAATAACCAGCTAAACCGAGGAAACTCTGAATCTCTGTAGCTGAAGTAGGTCTAGGCCAGTTCTGAACTGCCTCAATCTTCTTAGGATCCACTTTAATTCCCTCAGCCGATACAACATTCCCCCAAAAGGCAACCGAGTCCAACCAAAACTCATACTTTGAAAACTTGGCATATAACTGACTATCTCTCAGAGTCTAAAGTACAAGTCAAAGATGCTGCTCATGCTCCTCTCGATTGGAGGAGTAGATCAAGATATCATAAATATATATGATCACAAAATAATCCAAATAGGGCTTAAACACCCGATTCATCAAATCCATAAATGTTGTTGGGGCATTTGTCAACCCAAATGACATCACTTGGAATTCATAATGCCCATACCGAGTCCGAAAAGCTATCTTAGGGACATCTGATGCCCTAATATTCAACGGATGGTAGCCATATCTCAAATCAATCTTCGAAAACACTTTGGCACCCTGAAGTTGATCAATTAAGTCATCAATCCTCGGCAAGGAATACTTGTTCTTGATAGTGACTTTTTTCAACTGCCGATAGTCTATACACATCCTCATCGAACCATCCTTCTTTTTCACGAACAACACGGGAGCACCCCAAGGTGAGACACTAGGTCTAATGAATCCCTTATTAAGAAAATCTTGCACATGCTCCTTCAGTTCCTTCAACTCAGGCGGGGCCATACGGTATGTTGGAATAGAAATGGGCTGAGTGCCCGGAGCCAAGTCAACATAGAAGTCAATATCTCTATGAGGTGGCATCTCCGGCAGATCTGTAGGAAACACCTATGGAAACTCACGCACAACTAATACTGAATCCATGGAAGGAGCCTTCGTACTAGAATCGCGAATATAAGCCAAATAAGCTAGACATCCCTTTTCGACCATACATCGAGCCTTCACATAAGAAATAACCCTATTGGTAGAATGACTAGGAGTCCCTCTCCACTCTAATCGAGGCAACCTCGTCATGGATAAGGTCACCATTTTGGCGTGATAGTCCAATATAGCATGATACAGTGATAGCCAATCTATGCCTAAAATAACATCAAAGTCTACCGTATTAAGAAGTAGGATATCTACACTAGTATCAGGACTCCCAACAGTAATCACACACGAGTGATAAATACGGTTTACAATAATAAAATCTCCCACAAGCATAGACACATATACAGGAGCACTTAAAGAATCACGAGGCACAACCGGATATGAAGCAAAATAGGATGACACGTAGGAATAAGTAGAGCCCGGATCAAATAGAACTGAAGCATCTCTATGACAAACTGTAACAATACCTATGATAATGATGTTAGATGACTCAGCCTTAGGTCTAGATGGGAATGCATAAGAATGGAGCTGGCCCCCACCACTATAACCTCCGCCTCTCGGATGGCCTCTAGTTGACTGGCCTCCATCTCTAACGGCCTGACCTCCACCTCTAATGGCCTAACCTATATCTCTGGCAGTCTGACCCCCACTTCTAGCTGGCTGAGCGGGCGGTGAAGCAACTGGTGCTGGAACCATGGCACGAGAACCCTGTATTGCATGCCGTACTGTGACATGGGGAAAAATCTAGAAAGGTGCCTCGGATCTCCACACATATAATAAGCCCTCGGTTGCTGTGACTGCTGACCCTAGAACTTGGCCTGTCGACCTGGATAACCATTCTGATAATCTGGATCGGAGGTGTACTAATAGGAGCTGATGATGAACTGTAGACTAGCTGCTCAAGATGATATACACAAGGACCACGACTACCTAAAGCACCATGGGATGTCTAAAGTGATGGCTGAAATGGCCTAGGAGGATGACCTCTACTAAAAGTACCCCTACCTCCAGACGAGACACCGCTGAAACCACCGAAATGACGAGGCCTCTTATCAGACACTGACCCCCTCTCTTGACCACTAACCATCTCGATCCATCTAGCAATCACTACAACCCTCTGGAAAGAAATATCATATAGAGTCTTCTTGGCCTTCTGTAGCATGATACTGAAAGTGAGTCCATCAATGAATATCCTCACTCTATCCCTCTCAGTAGGGAGTAAAGTAACTGCCTGGAGAGCTAGGTTCACAAATCGGGTCTGATAATGGGTAGCGGTCATGCTACCCTGCTGAAGGCGCTCAAACTGCCTGCGATACTCCTCTCTTAGAGTGAAAGGAATGGACTTCTATAGAAATAGTTTTGAAAACTGATCCCAGGTAAGTGAAGGTGAACCGACTGATTTGGTCAAAACATAATCTCTCCACCATCTCTTGGCAGAACCGGTCATCTGAAACACTGCAAAGCCAACCCCATTGGTCTCAACAATACCCATATTGTGCAACACCTCGTGGTAATGGTCCAAGTAATCCTAAAGTGAATAGGGAAGAGCTTTGTGAACTTGTCCAATCTCATCAATCCCTCGGTAGACATCGCGGGCCTCTCACCGGTCTGTACCGCAACAATCAGCTGAAATACCCCAACTGGTTGGGCTACTAGAGTCTGATATAGGGGAGCCATTTACTCCGGAGTGTGGGTAGCTGGAGTCTATACTCCTCCCCTAGCCTGAAAGACGGTTGGTGCCACAGGAAATGCATCGGTCTAGGCCATACTTTCCATAAGTCCCACCAAAAAGACTAGAGTGTTCTGAAGCACTGGAGTGGCTATGAATCCCTCCGGGACCAGAGCTGGTCCAACTGGTACGGTCTAAGCTGGGATATCCTCCTCATGATCAATCTAAGGCTCCACTATGGGTGCTACTGCTTGAGCTCTAGTATGAGCCCTGCCTCTGCCTTGGCCTCTCGCTCGACCTCGACCTTGGCCTCTACCCCTGGTAGTAGTTGCAATAGGGGGCTCCAGCTCCTGCCCGACTATAGATGTTGTGCGTGTTCTCACCATCTGCGAGAGAATAACAATGGAATGATTCAAACATCAATGATAGAACAAAATAGCACGATGGGAAAATAAAGAAGTGAAATGTTTCCTAAAACTCCATAGCCTCTAGAAGATAAGTACAGACGTCTCCGTGTTGATCCTCCAGACTGTACTAAACTTGCTCATGACTCTTAAGACCTAAGCAATCTAGTGCTCTGATACCAACTTGTCACAATCCAGAATCCCAACCTCAGGGTCATGACAGCGCCTAACATCTACTTGCTAGGCAAACCAACGTGAAACAGAATATTAACTAATTTTAACATTTGAAAATAAAATATTAAAAATGATAACGATCTAAGTCTGAAGTAGAATAAAATAATACCGAACAACGAAGTCTAAACATAACTCAGAACCTGGAGTCACGAGTACATGAACATCTAGAGTGCTACAAACAAGGTCTGAACAAAATACAACTATTTTGAAACTCAATAAAACAGTAAAGATAGAAGGGAAGGGGACTCCAGGGCTGCGTACATTGTGCAACTATACCTCAAATCTCCGACAACGACTGAATCTGAGCAAAAGCTATTGAGCGCCGCTAGGACTAATACCAGTATCTGCACAAGAAGTGTAGAAGTGTAGTATGAGGTATTGACGAGGCTATGACAAGATACCTACGTAAATAAATATGTACAAGTGTATATAAAGCAGCAATAATAACAAAGAATCGTAACGTACGAATTGGGAGGGGACATGCAAAAAGGGGAAAATATAACAACTACAACAGGTATGAAATCACGAAATAACCAAGTAAATCATCAATGCCGATAAAATCAGTCAAACCAATGATATGAAAATGACATGACATCACCCCTCGTGCTTTTACTCTCGTCCTCATCATGCAATAATATGAATATAATGGCACGATATCACCCTTCGTGCTTTTAATCTCGTCCTCACCATGTAATAATAATATGAATGAAATGACACGGCATCACCTTTCATGCTTTTACTCTCTTCCTCACCATGTAATAATGATATTATAAATGAAATGGCACGGTATCACCCTTCGTGCTTTTACTCTCTTCCTCACCATGTAATAATGATAATGTAAACGCAATGGCACGGTATCATACTTCGTGCTTTTACTCTCTTCCTCACCATATGATAATGAAAATATGAATTCGAATCATAAATAATGCGGATAATAAATTTAACTTCAAATATGGTGCTATGATACCAAACTTTAACTTCCAACAATATTCAACAACTTTGAAATAAGCAATAATTACGAAACGAATAATCAAAGAAGTGATAATCTAACATAAGCATAGATATCATATTTAACAAAGCAATAAAATACAAAGAAACAAGTTCCACACGCATGCTTCAACCCAATAACAATGCATAAGTACTCGTCACCTCACTTATACGTTGTTACCACACATAAAACACGTAGCAATTAAACTAACAAGTTCTAATCCCTCAAGTGAATGTTAACCGCGATACTTACCTCACTCCACAACCAAATATATGCTCAACCGCGGCGTTTCCTCTAGAATTGGCCTCCAAACCAATCAAATCTAACCAAATATAGTTCAAATAATTCATAACAATCTTTAGAAACTACCCACGAGTGAAAAAGATTCAATATTTAATGTTTTTGGAAAAAGTCAATCCCGGGCTTACTTGGTCAAACCTTGAGATTCGGACCAAAACTTGATTACCCATTCACCCCCGAGCCCGGTTATGTGATTATTTTTAAAATCCGACCTCAATTTGAGGTCTAAATCTCAATTTCTCAAAATCTCTAATTTCTACCTAAATCCCAAATTTCTACCATGAAAAAGCATAGATTAAAAGTTAAAATCAATGAGTGTTATGGAAATGGAAGGAAATAAGTTAAAGTCTATTAACCTATGAAGTTGGGATGAAAAACCTCTTCAAAATAGCCTCTGGGCCGATCTCAAACTTGAAAATGGTGAAAAATGGGTTGAATCCCGACTTTGGGATATTTAAATCATTGGGAGTTAGGCCTTCTTCGCGTTCGCGAAGGGCCTGACGAAATCGCGAAATAACAAAGGCTAAAGGCCTTCGTGTTCGCTAGCCACTCCTCGCGTTCGCGAAAGCTTACTCCCACCTGCCTTCACGGTCCATATGTCACATTCGCAAAGAGTAACAGCTAAGCTCCCTTCCCAGGCCCCATAACCATACGGTTGGTCGCGTTCGCAAAGTGTAAACCCCCAGTGCTTCGCATTCGCGACCAAGCCATCGCGTTCGCAATGAAGAAGTTCCGCCCCTATCCCAGTTTCCCCTTCGCGATCATGAGAGTACCTTCGCGATCGCGAAGCACAAAATGACAGACACCACCAACAACAAAATCAACAGACTTCTTAAGTCCAAAATCGATCCGTAGCCTATCCGAAACTCACTCGAGTCCCTCGAGCTCCAAAACAAACATTCACACATGTGTAATAACATCATACAAACTCGCTCGCGTGATCAAAACACCAAAATAATATCTAGAACTATGAATTGGACATCAAAATGCATGGAATTTTCAAAGAAACTTAAGAACTTTCAAATTCACAACCAAACGTCTGAATCACATCAAATCAATTCCGTTTTGCACCAAATTTTGCAGACAAGTCTTAAATGTAAAATGAACCTATACCAAGTTTCGGAACCAAAATCCGGACCCGGTAGCTATAAAGTCAACCTACGGTCAAATTGAATTCTTTAAACCTTCAAATTACTGATTTTCAACAAATCACATCAAAACAAGTTAGGGACTTCCAAATTCAATTTCGGGCATATGCCCAGGTCCCAAATCACGATACGGACCCACTGGGATCGTCAAAATACTGATCCGGGTCCGTTTACATAAAATATTGACCGTAGTCAACTCAAATCATTTTAAGGCAAAAATTCACATTTTGTTTTAGTTTTTCACATAAAGACTTTCCAGATTAAGACAAGGATTGCGCACATAATCCGAGAAATGCTAAACGGGGCTAATCAAGGTCTCGAAGCATGAAAATATAGGTTAAAACTCAAAATTACCTATCGGGTCATCTTAATAACATGGACCTACTCAAGGCCTCAATTCACACATAATAGCATCAAAACTACGAATTGCACCTCAAATCAAACTTAATGAACTTTTGAACTTTCAACTTTTAAAACTCATGCCGAACTATACCAAATCAACTCGGAATGACCACACATTTTTTACACAAGTTCCAAATGACATAACAAACCTATTCCAACTCTTTGAACAACAATCCATGCAAGATATCATCAAAGTCAACTCCCTGTCAAACTTATGAACATTCCAAACCTTCAAATTTCTAACTTTCACCAAATAGTACTAAAACTTTCTAGAAATATTCAAATGCGGGTCCGAGCATATATCCAAGTCCATGATCAGTATTCGGATCTAACAAAACCATAAAAACTCCGATCCAAGGTCAAATACACAAAAGTCAAACTTGGTCAACTCTTCTAACTTAAAGATTCCTAGTTGAGAATCATTCTTCAAAATCAAATCCTGAACCATCTGAAAACCAAAACTAACGATTCACACATATCATCTGAAGCTACTCAAGACTTCAAATAGCTGAACGGAATGCAAGTGCTCAAAACCACATGTTGGGTCGTTACATTTGGCCCAAACTTTCTTGGTAGAACATCATTTATATGCATGTCTATTTGGCCCAATAACGTTGATATTTTATTTTAGTTCCTACAAGAAGAAACTTGTAATAAGTGTATTGACCCGATCAGTCGTTTTGAATTCTGGCTTTTTCTGTGATTTGAGACTTTGGGTAGCTTCGTATGAGGTATTATGAATTACGAGTATGGTTGGCTTTGATTCTTAGAGGTTTGGGAGTAGTTAAGAAGAGTAACTCTTAATTTGGAATCTTTAAGTTGAAAGAGTTGACCAATATTTGACTTTTACGTAAACAACTTTGGATTGGTGATTTGAAGGGTTTAATAGGTTCGTATTATGATTTTGGACTTGTATGTATTTTTGGTTAGGGCCTCGGATGGCTCGAGATTGTTTTAGCGCTTCTAGTTGAAAGTTGGAATTTTGAACTTATGAACGTATAAAGATTTTTTGTTTGATGCATGATTCTTGGTTTTAATATTGTTATTCATGTTTTGAGACTTTGTACAAGTTTGAATAAGGTATATGGACTTGTTAGGATGATAGCACGAGGTTCTGTGGGGATCAAATGAGTTTCAGAGTACTTTCAGATTATTTTGGAGCTAAGTTGATTGCTGGTTTTTCTATTGTCAGTGATGCTCTTCGTCGTCGTGAGGCCTATTTCGTGATTGCGTAGAGAGAGAGAGAGAGAGAGAGAGAGAGAGAGAGAGAGAGAGAGAGAGAGAGAGAGAGAGAGAGAGAGTGGCTGGTGAAGCTTTGTTCAGCGCGATCGCGTGGAACCTGTCTGCAATCGCATTGGGTCGTCTGATGAAGGTTCGCGGTTGCGAGGTGTATCCAACGATCGCGTATTAGAGTTCTGGGGCTAGAGGTGTTACTCTGCGCGATTACGTGCACTGGTTCGTGAATGCATAAGTGTCTGCCAGTGACACTTCACAATTGCATGGGTGCTGGTCGCGAACGTGATGCTTTATTTGGCTTCAGGGTATTTTACGTTCAAAATTTCGGGAATTGCTCATTTTTCATTATTTTGAGTCTTTGAGATCAGGATGAGGCAATTTTGGAGGTATACTTTACCCATAATTTGAGGGTAAATAATTTTTATTTGATTTTGATTATATATTATGATTCTCCATGGATTTCTACACCAAAACATGAAAATTCAAAGTAAAATATTAGAATTTTGTCCACAAATTATGAGAGGGTATTTTGAGGTTTTGAGTACTGATTTGTAATCGAATTTTAAATCTAATTACAAATTTTACTTGGCATGTTATGGGTATTGGAATCTGGTATTGGTTTCGGATTTTTGGCACGTAAGCCCGGGTTGACGTTTGTTGACTTTTTGAAAATTTTACAAAGATTGAAACTTTATTGATTGATATTGCTTCCTATATCATTGCTTGATTTTCTTGGATGATGTTTGGATAGATTTGAGCTGGTTGGAGGTAATTTCTAAGGAAAAAAGCAATTTTGGAGCTTTAGAGTAGCCCAGATGAGGTAAGTGTCTTGCCTAACTTTGGTTGTGAAAATATTTTCTAATAAATGATATTGTTTTCTACATATAGGAGATACATACATACATACATATATATATATATATATATATATATATATATATATATATATATATATATATATATATATATATATATATATGCACGTACCATGATTATTCATGTTCAGGGTAGATTCTAGACTACTTTATTCCTTGTTTGGTTGTGTGCTCTACTTGTTTTAATATCTTACTCGATTGAATGACTATGTGAGCATAAAAAACCATGCTAGAGATAATGTTTAAGTTAATGAAACCTTATTTTGGGCATGATGAAGCATTCTTAAGATTGATGATATACTTGATTTGACTATAATCACATATTGTATTATGAACACACATTCATACATGTTATTCTTGTGATATGCCTTAAACTATTGTATGACTACTTGAGTTCCCTTATTTCTGTTAGATATTATATTTAGGGCTTTGATACTTAATTGAATATATTGACCATTTGGTGGATGGATTACCGCTTGAAATTGTAGTCATATATTATATACATGCATATATCATGCATAAAGATCATATCTTATTCATATGCATACAATCCTGCATATGTTTCTCTGATGTAGACTGGGATTATGACACGTGAGTTGTCCATGGAGTTGAGATGATTATGGATCGAGGTTTCTGCCGTGTGATTATTGTGAAATTGATATTGTTATGGCACGAGGTTTCTGTCGTGCCGTTATTATGATATTCATATTGTTATGGTACGAGGATTTTGCCGTACGGTTATGGAGATATTGATATTAATATAGCGCGAGGTTTCTACCGTGAAATGCATGAATTTTCTATTGTGCACCGTGTTAATATGGATCCACCCCCTAGGATCGCTCTCTCATGTTTCTCTCTTGATGGCATACATATAGGTTGTGATAAACTAATGGGTTTCTGGTTGATTGTGATGTGAGATATGATGTGATGAGTTTTGAGAATAAAATTGAAAGTATTGATCATTCAAGTAAATCCTTTGTGCATATTCATTCATTTTACATACTTTATCATGCATATCTTTTACATATGCTAGTTGATGTATTATACATACACATGGGACTTGCTAGTGAGTTGATGGACCCCCGGAGAGTGTTGGATTGATAAAAAAGGGTGATTATTATCATACAACGACATATTGAACTCATGTAGAAGCATTCATATAAATGCTATTTGGAAACTTGTAAGAAAATGGACCCTTATCATGTATAATCCGTGGTGATCATGTATAAGTATTTGAATTAAGGCTATTTGATGCAAATTGTGTTGATATGCAGAATTGGTGCATTTGTATATGCTTTGATCTGGTTATTTGGAAGGCATGCTTATTATCTTATTCTTGAATCGTGCACATTATTGTTGACATACGATGTTATTTGGTATTTTTATGGATATTTCTCTATTATTATACATGCTATTGAGCTGCATGTTATATATAAAGTGAGTGTTTTTTGACTTAAAAACCTCGTCACTTCTTCATTGATGTTAGTCAAGATACTGAGTACACAGAGTCGATTGTACCCATACTACATTTCTGCACGTTACATACATATTATAGATCTGAGTTGTTGTGGATTACGAAGACTAGCATTAAAGATATATCAGCGTTCCAGACACAAGCTACCACTTTTTTCAAGGTAGTTTAGGACTTGTAATTCTATTTATGTATATTACAATAAGATGATGCAATCCTTCTTTATATCAATATTGTATTCCTATTCTTAGTCGCTCATGACTTGTACTACCAGTGCTTGGGATAGTTGTATTGATTTTAGCATTCTTATATTAATATTTATATGATGATTTAGTTCGGATTGCGTATATATTAGTTAGTTTACCTAGCATGTTAGGTTAGGTATCATCACGAATTGGTGGGATTTTGGGCGTGACAAGTCGATCAGAGCTCTAGGTTCATAGATTCTACGAGTCATAAGTAAATGTCTAGTAGAGTCTTGCGGATCGGTATCATGACATTCATACTTATCTTGCAAAGTTCTTTGATCTTGAATTCTATATCTTCAGTTCTTTCTATTCATTCATATGTGACGTTGAGTACTCAGCATCAGTTGTGCACCAACGACTTATGATGTCATGGATGAAAAGTGAGATATTTTTCTATGTTGTGAATGTAGGCCAATCTAAAGGACTTGAGGTCAGGTCGAGACCACAATTTTGGCTCGGCAGATTCAGTTATGTGAGCATGCAACTTTGGACTCATACGTCCGGTAGTGTCCCTAGTGTGGGATTGATGGTTCAGTGAGTAGCAAAATAGTTGTGTGATAAGTATTATGTGACTAAGGAATACGCTTAGATAGCTTGGATGTGACGAGAAATATTTGCTTGAGATCCAAAAGGGAATATGGATGCTTGGTTATCATCTTGATGTGCAATACAATATTGAGTTGTTGATGCATTGATGAAACTTTCAATTGTTCATTAGTGGAATAAAATGGATTCTTATATCTTATTGATGAATGTAGACTTGGGGAGATCAGTTGATTACACAGTGGTTGTAATAATTGGGAGGTCATAGAAGATGTTGAATTGAAGCTAACAAATGGGTTATCTCATGTGAGAAGACTTGAGGTTGTATGCCTTTTTGTGAGGTTCATATGAAGAGGTTTTTCTTCCACCCAGTAGAATGTACATACTACAATGAGAGTTAGGATCACTTGAGAAAGTTGGCATGACTATCACAATGATGAGTATGCATTTGGTCTGATAATTTGGAATGTGTAATGATGATCATGTCCAATTCACACCCAATTAACGAATATGAATCGGTCGTTGCAATTATAAAATCCAACGCAAGTTGGGGTCGAATCCACATGGAGTTTAGATTCATGCTAAGGTAAACACTCAAGAAAAGAACTTGAAATAACTAGATTTAACTTTTAAACATTAGTGGGAAATTGTTATCTAAATTGACTTCTAAGAGATTGAAATAACTAGTAAACAAAACTCATGAATGAAGTATTTTTGTTTTTTTATCAAGTAAGGGAAAATCCTAGGTGTCACGACCCAAAATCCTTTAAAGGTCGTGATGGCGCATAACACCACTGTCAGACAAGCCAACGATAATTAATTAACTTAATTACGTATTTTAGTATTTTTCAATCGTAATTTCCTTCAATTAAATAGTAAAAGATAGGACTTATAGAGTAAATGATACTATTTCCGCAACTAAAATACTGAACAACCCATAACTACTCCTAAAACCCGATGTCACAAGTGTATGAGCATTAACTAGGAGTAAAATAAAATACAGCATCTGTCCGAGATACAAATGAGACATGAAAGATATAAATAACACTGAAGGAGAATCTGCTGGTTGCGGATCGTAGTATAGAATGCAGCTCACCTAAATCCCCGCAATAACCGTTCCTCTGCGCCTACAAGGCCACTAGACATAGATGTACCTGCACAAAAATATGCAGCAAGTGTAGTATGAGTACGTAAATCAATACATACCCAGTAAGTATCTAATCTAACCTCGAAGAAGAAGTGACGAGGGGTTGACTCCGACACTTACTATGGGCTAACAATAAATATCGATATTATACTTAAGCATGGGTTGTATGAAACAACTGTAAACTCAATAACAAGAAGTGAGTGGGCAATTCTTTTATTAATAGGAAATTTTTGTCCAAATTTATTCTCATTATTTAACAATTTATATCTCAAGACAAAGAAGCAATATCAACTATAATTGGTTCCAAAGATTTATCATGAGCAAATTATGCTGAGGTCGTATGGCCCGATCCAACATAATATTTAATCTGTTCACTGCCGAGGGTCGAACGACACGAACCATAGATGCATCTATTTGCTACCGAGGCGTTCGGCCCGCTCCACAAAAGAGAAAATACATTTAAAACAACCAATTCAAAATTTATTTAAGGGTTAATTATTCAAGGAAATACCAATTCTCATTGAGGGTCAAGAAAATGAAGTTTAACCTTTTACAGTTCATTTACCAAGTTTCAATATGATTCAAGCAATTAAATTAACAAGTAGGTTGCAAACATCTCAAGTATAACATGATTTTGGTCCTAGACTACCCGTACATAAGCATAATAGTAGCTACGCACGGACTCTCGTCACCTCCTGCATACGTAGCCCCCACAAATAGAAGCACACATTAAATCAATTCACCTATGGGGTTAATTCCCTCTTACAAGGTTAGAAAAGAGGGTTACCTAGCTTCGAAGCTCCATAGCCGGCTCCAACGCCACTCTAACACCTCAAATTGATGCTTGTCGATCCAAAACTATGCAAACAATGTGCAAACCAAACAAAATGTGCTATAATACCCATAATTAATTAATTTAAACAATTTTCAACTCCGCTCAAAAAGTCGGTAAAATTCACCCTCGGGCCCACAAGCCCAGATTCCGAAATTGTTTGGAGATAAACTTTCCCCATAATACCACGAACTCAAATATATCATTTATTCCAAATTCTATGTCCAATTTCGTGGTCAAAATCCAAAAATACCAATTTTTAGGTTTTTTCTTCAAAATCCCAAATTTTTACAAATTTCCGTGCTCAAATCCATGCATAAACCATGTATTTAACTCACAATATGTGGGGATCACTTACCTCATGAAGGATGACAAAATGGCACTCCAAAATCGGCCCAAGGCCGGTTCCAACGAGAGAAAAGAGGTGAAATGAGCCAAAACCTAATTTGGCTAAATTATGTATTTAGCCAAGGCGACCTCCGCACCTGCGCTCACTGGACCGCTTCTGTGGTTCCGCAGGTGCGGCAAAATATTCCGCCTCTGCGGAAGTCCCCCAGCTGCCCAATCCGCTTCTACGCTAAATTCCCCGCAGGTGCGCATCCGCTTCTGCGACAAATTGTCCTCACCTGCGGACTGCTAGTCCCCCACTCCCTTTTTGCTTATGCGACCTCTTGGCCGCTTTTGCCGCTCCGCACCTACGGCCAAAACCTCACAGGTGCGATTACACCAAATGACAGCAACTCCAGCATTCCTCCAAGCCCAAACTCGATCCGTTAACCATCCGAAATCCACCCGAGGCCCTCGGGACCTCAACCAAAAATACCAATACGTCCCAAAACACATTACGAACTTAGTCGAGGCCTCAAATCATGTCAAACAACATCGAAACTACGAATCACCTTCCAATTCAAACTTAATGAACTTTGAAACTTCAAACTTCTACAATCGATGCCGAATCCTATCAAATCACGTTCGATTGACCTCAGATTTTGTACATAAGTCATAATTGACATTACGGACCTACTCCAACTTCCGGAATTGGAATACGACCCAGATATCAAAAAGTCCACTCCCGGTCAAACTCTCTAAAAATTTCAAATTTCCATTGTTTGCCAAATGACCCCGAGACGACCTACGGACCTCCAAATCCACTTTCGGACGTGCCCCTAAGTCCAGAATCACCATACAGAGCTATTCCCAGGTTCAGAATCCCAAACGGACATCGATAACATTGAAATGCACTTCAACCCAAATTTATGAAATCTTTCCAAAATGTTAACTTTCCACAATAGGCATTGAAATGCTCCCGGATCATCCAAAACCCGATCCGGACATACGCCTAAGTCCAAAATCATCATACAAACCTGTTGGAACCTTTAAATCCCGATTCCGAGGTCGTTTACTCAAAAGTCAAACATTAGTCAATTCCTCCAACTTAAAGCTTCCGAATTTAGAATTTTCTTTCCAAATCGACTCTGAACTTCCCGAAACTCAATTCCAGCCACACGTACAAGTCATAATACCTGAAGTGAAGCTACTCATGGCCTTAAACTACCGAATGACGTACTAGGGCTCAAAACGAGCGGTTGGGTCGTTACATTCTCTCCCACTTAAACATACGTTCGTCCTCAAACGTGCTAAGAATTGCTTCGAAGTTGCCTAAAATCACTGTTTAACACCTTGTGCACCTACCCGTGCCATCACAATTCCAGTTTGGCACCTCGGCTCGAGCTAAACTGAAGGTCCTATCTTTTATTTAATCTATAAGCCTTAGACCCAAATTCCAACCTCCGAATTTCTTTACAATACCTTATTATAACATACGAACACCACATCAATCACTATACGATGCACCAATACATGATTGCATACCTTTGCTGAATTCACACCATGCACCGCATAATTCACATGATCATAATAACATCCTCCGATAACAATAGCCGAAATTCCACGAATCTGATGACCACAACACCCTCATGACACATATAAGTCCTGTTCCAACTCTTGCAATGCTTCCACGATGGAAGAGATGTGTAGAAATTCATAACCAACTGCCGAGTCAACAAATCATTGAGTTTCTCCTCTTGACAAAAACCATTACCTCATTATGAACCAAATAATGATATTTATTCTTTAATACGCTTCATATAAATCTGATCGCACTAATCCCAGGTCCAACAATCTCGTCTCACCTAGTATAAGCTTCTCAGGCAATAAGCCACCTCAAATGCTACCAAAGATTTCATATGATACCATAATGTGCCCAGAAACTACCAACTCGAATGTGATACATAAGGAAAACGAACTCTGGAAAGAACTACTCAACCCACGTAACTAATTAAACAACCGAAAGGGGTGTTATGAACCTTCCTCATAAATGAGAAACAAAACACACAAGAATAGATATGGGAAACTGTACTCAACGTCACACTGTTGTGGTGTGCAACCCGATCCAAACATGATACCATTGCGGTGTGCAACCCAATCCAACTATGATACCCGTGGCGGCATGCCACCCGATCCAAACAACATACCTGTGACGGCATGCCACCCGATCCACGCATAATAATTTAAAGAAAACACATATCGAGCCATAACGCTTATAGTTACGAAATGCCTGAATATCAACCGTAAGCACGCCAAGTGCATAATACAAATCCTGGGGAGACGGGTAGCGTCATACGCTATAAAACTCAAGCACAACTAAGGTGCGATATATGATCTGCATCTAGAGAGCCATCCTTCTCACATAACACCACCGCTACGCGGGACCTCAACACATTGTATAAATAATCAAGCCGTCTCACAACCCATATGGCACAATAGAGTATTACATGAAATAGCTGGCGATGAAATTAACATCCCACACCCGAATACTCTTCCATAGGGAATGCTATGCTGAATGAACACACCCAGGCTGGTGTAGAGTACACATCCACATATGGACCCATCAACGGACCTCAAACCGATTCTGATCATACCATGCTTGGGCAATTAACCTCTCAAGGATCCACAATGACTCTTTTCCTATGACATGCAAGAACAACCGTCATATACGGAACAAACTTCCATAATTCACAACCAACTGAATAGAGCACATTTTCAGGCCTAAACCCTCACATGAGCAATAGTACACAAATCTCCATACTTGATTTCAATCTTTAATCAATCAAGTGACTACATGTCACACATATACAATCTTCCCGTGGGACATGCTCCCATGACCTTCCGCACCAGGTAACAAGTCTGCACATCCATACCGCCATCCACATTAATGCTGTAAAGCAAATCAAGAATCCGCAAATCAGTACATAGAGCCTCTTACACATGACACCGATATCTGGTGATGCTAAAGACAATACTAGCTGATTTTAACCATCTGAATTCTTTCCTGCTTGTCCGAGCTCTTGACATTCTTGTCGACACCAAACTGCAACCTTGATCCTCAACTTCAAATTCCCAAGCCGCTCACTGCACCGAACATGCCAATACGTGAGAGTATAAGAATTTTATCATAACTCCTGAATCACTAGTAGGATACACACTTCATCATATATGAACCTTTCACTTAACTCATTTCAAGAGAACCATAGCAACACGCGACTGAATTCACATAACCGCAGAAATTACAATCCTCTAGTAGTGGTCTAAACCGCCATAACTCTTCCGGGATCCATCTACACATAACATGCCATAATACTCGAATGCCTCCAAATAAAATCAATTACGGCGGCCGTCAAGCCTCGCACGTACCACCACAAATCATGTGCATAACTTAACACGCTGAAGGAACTGATCGTTGCCACCACCATGCCAATTCAACCATTGCTAACCGATCCGACTTCTCCTAATTTACTCTAGACTTGCTTTAGGAATAATAGTAGCTCCATCTCAAACATTACGAACCCAAATCCGCACTCATCCGGGGTGACCTCATTTCTCGAGACTACGTTGTCTCAAAACCCACTAACCATCTCATACCCTCCTTGTGCGCATATTCACATCTTCAACTGGTATACCTATTCTGATAATCTCTATGAATTCAAAGTTATTTTCTCCCATTCCTCTAGTGCTATACCGCAGACCGATGATAACATAGAACACTCCAAGCCCCTTTTCGTAATCCGCTGCAATGCTCGATACTTAACCATACTACGGACTCGAAATCCTTAGGCACCACACTTAATTTGTTTTTTGAATCCGCTAGGACCATTGTTGAGAGTCACCCACTCTGTCTTGTTCCCAAATATGATCAAACTCCAAGGCCCTGCTAGCACATGAACACCTTCTCGAAAAAGCACTCGACCGACTCACTTCCTTGTACATCACATCTACACATAGCATAAACTCTTAGTCTTCCCAAAGCCTGAACACGAATTGATTAAGGCCAAATATAGAACACATTTCCCAAATCTGTTGCTCAAATTACCACTGATGTTTTCTTTCCTTAGTTGTAATAACCCACCAATTCATCGATAACCAGAAACCTCATAAGTAGACAACCACGCAATCAAATCGTAGACGTTGAGGCTCTCCCACTTAGCTTGAAGCTACCATTGCATAACCCTGGAACCCACCAAGACTCCTTATTCCCCATTGAAATGATCTTGAACAACCAACCCGCCAAATTTCTCGCAACCTTTTGGTTAAACATTTCATGAGTACTCTGAATCACTAGCCACATTCACATATCCGATCCCTTACCGGATAGCAGGTAGAATTCTTCGTAGAAGCTTCACCCACACTATACAACCGCTAATCTGCTCACAGGAGATAACTCACCTGTGGAAAGTCCATGCCGACACCTTCTAACGACGCTGCACTGAGTACCATTACTATGAAGTCCTTAAACCATCCTGAGCCCGTGCTCATTCACCAGTTATACAAGTCCGTTCACTCCTCATGGACATCAAATAAAGGTGCGACAATGCATTCCAATCCAAAGTCATGTTGTATTCTTCTTCATATCATGCTACTCCTTTCCGTCATATCTAACCTTCCTCCGTATAGTAGCCAATATTCCAAATTAAGCCCGTAGACCTAAGTCACTGCCCACCATGAATCCCAAATCACTCTAACCTTTCCTCAGGGAGTGCAGCTATACTACCACAGAACCCATATGCTACTCTACCACTCTCCCACTTTGATCAAATCCTCTCCTTTAAGCAACTACTCGACTTCTGCTTCTCACACTTGGCCTCCTAGAAATTTAACCGCTGCAAGACACCTCCCACATGTCCTTCCTCATAAATGCCCAGTTGTGGCCGTAAATCAAATCCATCTCTGTAGCACTTGAACCAATAGATCGCTAGCACTCTAAACCTCTCCAAAGATCATCCTTCTCGAGCCATCAGTGTTAGGAACATCGATTTGATTTTGAACCACTACACACCGCGATCTCTGATAGCCGATTCCCCGACACTATTCCACAATACCCTGCCCCATAGGCGAATTGAAGAAGATCATAACACCAGCGAACTTAACACATTCAACAAAGACGACGACACCATATCACAGATGAAAATTCCGCCACGCTACAAAATACCAAGTCTCGTTACCCCATTGACCCAAACCTAAGCATTCGTAGCCCGATTGCCTTTCCTCCACCGTAAATAAAATACCGAATCTCTGAATCATGCACTGAGTAAAACCTCCTTTCAAGTCATTCACTACCTCGATGCATAGACAATTATCCTACTATTACACAAACACTGTGCGATAGCAACGCACAAATCATTATAACAATCAGTGCCAAATCTCAAAACCTTAGGTAATACTAATACTAAGCTGAAACGACATAACGACGTTTCGCAAGGCGATGACAATATCCCAATCAAATAAGTAGCGAGAAACATCCTGCACCACATCTATAGTACAATTAAAATTCCTCGATTCCAAATTTTTAACAAGCGCTTCAAGTTGCATAAGATTGAATAGGAAGAAAATGAAGGCATAAGCCTCAAAGGAATCAAATCGCACGATGATGAATCAAGAAGGGAAGTGCTCCTAAGTGTCCTATAGCCTCTCGAAGATAAGTACAGACGTCTCCGTACCGATCTGCAAGACACTACTAGAATCGCTCATGACTCGTGAGACCTAAGTGAACCTAGTGCTCTGATACCATGTTTTCACGACCCAAAATCCTTTAAAGGCCGTGATGGCACCTAACACCGTTGTCAGGCAAGCCAACGATAACTAATTAACTTAATTACTCATTTTAGTATTTTTCAATCGTAATTTCCTTCAATTAAATAGTAAAAGATAGGACTTACAGAGTAAATGATAATATTTCCACAACTAAAATACTGAACAACCCATAACCACTCCCAAAACCCGGTGTCACAAGTGCACGAGCATATGTCCGGAATACAAATTAGACAGAAAAGATATAAATAACTCTGGAAAAGACTATGCTGGCTACGGATTGTAGTATAGAATGCAGCTCACCTAAGTCCACGCAATAACCGCGCCTCTGCGCCCACAAGGCCACTAGACATATATGTACCTGCACAAAAATGTGCAGCAAGTGTAGTATGAGTACGTAAATCAATGCGTACCCAGTAAGTATCTAGTCTAACCTCGAAGAAGTAGTGACGAGGGGTCGACTCCGACACTTTCTATGGGCTAACAATAAATACCGATATTATACTTAAGCATGGGATGTATGAAACAACTATAAACTCAATAACAAGAAGTGAGTGGACAATTCTTTTATTAAAAGAAATTTTGTTTTCCAAATTTATTCTCATCATTTAACAATTTATATCTCAAGACAAAGAAGCAATATCAACTATAATTGGTTCCAAAGATTTATCATGCGCAAACTATGCCGAGGTCGTACGACCTGATCCAACATAATATTTAAACTGTGCACTGCCGAGGGTCGAACGGCACGAACCATAGATGCATCTATCTACTACCGAGGCGTTCGGCCTGCTCCACAAAAGAGAAAATACATTTAAAACAACCAATTCAAGATTTATTTAAGGGGCAATTATTCAAGGAAATACCAATTCTCATTGAGGGTCAAGAAAATGAAGTTTAACCTTTTACAGTTCCTTTACCAAGTTTCAATATGATTCAAGCAATTAAATTAACAAGTAGATTGAAAACATCGCAAGTATAACATGATTTGGGTCGTAGACTACCCGGACATAAGCATAATAGTAGCTACGTACGGACTCTCGTCACCTCGTGCGTACGTAGACCCCACAAATAGAAGCACATATTAAATTGATTCACCTATGGGGTTAATTCCCTCTTACAAGGTTAGAAAAGAGACTTACCTCGCTCCGAAGCTCCATAGCCGACTCCAACGCCATTCTAACACCTCAAATCGATGCTTGTTGATCCAAAATTATGCAAACAAGGTACAAACCAATCAAAATGTGCTATAATACCCATAATTAATCAATTTAAACAATTTCCAACTCCTCTCGAAAAGTCGGTAAAATTCACCCTCGGGCCCACGTGCCCAGATTCCGAAATTGTTAGAGATAAACTTTGCCCATAACACCACGAACTCAAATATATCATTTATTCCAAATTCCATGTCCAATTTCGTGGTCAAAATCCAAAAATACCAATTTCTAGTTTTTTTCTTCAAAATCTCAAATCCATGCATAAACCATGTATTTAACTAACAATATGTGGGGATCACTTACCTCATGAAGGACGACAAAATGGCACTCCAAAATCGGCCCCAAGGTTGGATCCAACGAGAGAAAAGATGTGAAATGAGCTAAAACCCGATTTGGCTAACTTATGTATTCTTCCTAGGTGACCTCCGCACCTGCGCTCACTAGACCGCTTCTGTGGTTCCGCAGGTGCGGCAAAATGTTCCTCTTCTGCGGAAGTCCCCCAGCTGCCCAACCCGCTTATGCGCTAAATACCCCGCAGGTGCGCATCCGCTTTTGCGGTAAATCATCCGCAGCTGCGGACTGCCAGTCCCCCACTCCCTTTTCGCTTCTGCGACCTCCTGGCCACTTTTGTAGCTCCGCACCTGCGACAAAAACCTCGCAGGTGCGGTTACACCAGATGACAACAACTCCTACATTCTTCCAACCCAAACTCGATCCGTTAACTATCCGGAATCCACCCGAGGCCCTAGGGACCTCAATCAAATATACCAACACATACCAAAATACATTACGAACTTAGTCTAGGCCCCAAATCACGCCAAATAATATCAAAACTATGAATCACCCTCCAATTCAAACTTAATGAATTTTGAAACTTCAAACTTCTACAATCGATGCCGAAACCTATCAAATCACGTCTGATTGATCTCAGATTTTGCACACAAGTCATAATTGACATTACAACCTACTCCAACTTCCGGAATTGGAATCCGACCCTGATATCAAAAAGTCTACTCCCGGTCAAACTCTCCAAAAACTTCAATTATCCATTTTTCGCCAAATGACCCCAAGACGATCTACGAACCTCCAAATCCACTTGCGGACGCGCCCCTAAGTCTAGAATCAGCACACAGAGCTATTCCTAGGCTTGGAATCCCAAACAAACATCGATAACATTGAAATGCAGTTCAACCTAAATTTATGAAATCCTTCCAAAATGCCAACTTTCCACAATAGGTGCCGAAACGCTCCCGGGTCATCCAAAACCCGATCCGGACATATGCCCAAGTCCAAAATTATCATACGAACTTGTTGGAACCTTCAAATCCCAATTCTGAGGTCGTTTACTCAAAAGTTAAATATTAGTCAATTCCTCCAACTTAAAGCTTCCGAATTTAGAATGTTCTTTCCAAATCGACTCCGAACTTCCCGAAACTCAATTCTGGCCACACGTACAAGTCATAATACCTGAAGTGAAACTACTCATGGCCTCAAACAACCGAACGACGTGCTAGGGCTAAAAATGACCGGTCGGGTCATTACACTAGGGATGTAACCTTCACCTAGGTGTAAACCTAATGGGTAGAGTAAATCTATGCTTGTTTGGTAGATCGGGGTGTGTTATGACTCTCAATTCTCAAGTACCCACTAAATACCTATCGTCCAAAGAGTGATTATGCCTAAATAATTGATAAGAGTCCAAGTGGGATTATCCCTATCTCTAGTTCAAATGCTTTAATCAAACTAATCAAAACCTCAACTAGTTCAATTTCTTGTTAGACAAGTTTTCCTAAACTAGGTTCCTCTTTCTGAAGTAATAACTAAGTTAAATAGGCATGAATTGATGTTTGCAACCATTAATTGTAGATACAAAGCATAAAAAAGGCTAAATAACATACTCCCAATCAATAACAAACATTAATATTAAATACCCATAAGTTTTACACACTAGGGTTGGGTCACAACCCTAGATAAAATCTAGCTACTCATACTCATAGGCATGGAAAATGAAAAAGAAGAAGTAATTGAAGACATAAAGATAGAATTACAAAGTAAAAGTAATTGTTCTTCTCTAATTATAGTCACCAATTTCCCAAAATTGCTAAGTCTAACCGCTACCAACTGCTACACTACAAAAGTTGCCCTAAAAGTGTGTCTCATCTATTTATAGTGCTCTGAAATTCGCAGACAAAAATGTCCTTTGGGAGGTTTTGCGGCCGCATAATTCAGTTGTGCTCTGCACTTTCATCTAGTGCTCTTACAGTAGGAGGGATTCTATGACCGCACTTTACCTTCCGTGGCTACATAATTTGGCTGTGGACCGCACTTCAAGGAGGCCTCAGACTTGGTCTTTTGCATCTTTTCTGATAATTTCAACACTTGTTAGTGCGAGCAGCTTCTGCGGCTGCACAATTTGGTGTGTGGACCGCGGTGCTGCTAAGAATCTTTAAAGCTTCGATGGTTAGTCTGCGGCCACACTACTCCTTCTGCGGGCCGCACCTGCATCGGCCGCAGAATAAGTTCTGCGGACCGCACATTTCTTTGCACTTCTCCTCTTTGTCTATTTGAGCTGGGATAGCTACCTATTGAATTAGATTTCTTTATTGAGCTCACATCCTCCAGCATGCTTGCAACTCACACATTTTTATTAGATTCTGAAACAAAATTACTACTTTCGGACTAAAAACTAAAGCAAGAAAGTACTAATAAGTGGTTAAAATCCACACTTATTTGATGACCAGTGCTATATGAGCTTATCAGAAATTTAGCTTAGTAACAATGAAAAATTATGGTAGTTAAGTAGGAAAATTTAGTGTGGATTATCAGATGATGTGATTATGGCTTCAAGCTAAGTGGGGGAGTCTGCCATCGATGATCGGATCGTATATACATGTGTTGTTGTAGTTCCTAGATAGGATATGTTTGTAGATTAGCTATGATTTGAGAAGGGTGACATCGAGGATGATTTGGGCAAGGAATTGGCTAGATACATGATGTACTATATATTATTGATATATGGAGATTATGGAATGACTCGAGTTTGATATTCTTTGTGGGTATAGTGTGTAAAGAGATAATTTATTCGGTTGCCTAAGGATCAGGTAGCTTCTTAGAGTAATTTCGTGCTAACAAGGCACAAGTTGTTCAGTGCGTATTGACTATGTGTTGGGGACTAGAGCAGAGTGTATGTCTCTCGACGATGGTTCTAGTGGGTTTAAGTTCCAGGATGGGGTACTTAAGAATTTATCGGATTTTGTTGTATGGCTAAGGATTTGAGGTCTGTATTGGGTTATGGCATATAGTTGGAGTACTCTGATATCATTATTGATTCTACAATGTAGCGTTAAAGACATAAACAGAACAATTTCAGATTCATTGAAGGGCTCTTTAAATCAGACATTTCGGTTTGAGGTATTTATGGGTTGATGAAAGAGAATAACATGGATTACGGATATTTGGAAGGCATAGCTTCATGTGGGATCACTTGATATGGATTTTTCTCAAGGGCCATAACGTATTGGAAAGAAGAGTGATGCCTTGAAGGTAGGTCAAGAGTAATCTTACACATGCTAGACTAGACTGTCAATGCCGTGCGGAAAATCCAAAATAAAGATCATAATTTGCAACGAGAGAATTGAATGAAATCTTGCTTTTATTAACAGAGAATAATGATTACAAGAAAGCCAACATGGTGCAAGGGGGGAGGATACACCAATTTAGAGATTTGTTTGCTTGAATAAAACTTCAACGACTATACCCCCTTATATATGTCTTAAAAATATAAAAACTAAGTTAAATAATAATGCAAATACAAGAAGTAAAACTACTCTATATTTACATGGAAAGGGACCTAGGATTATACAAAGGAAAAGCTGGTTCAACAGCTGGCACTTGTAGGGGCAACATCCTTGTCAATAGCTTCGATCAGTGTGCAATGCGTGCAGGGTATATGCGCATGGGTGCTGGTTGCGGGGCATCTGCAAGTAGGCATTGGCTGCGGGTTCGCGCATAGGGCGCTACCTGCAAATGGGCGCTTGTGAGCATCCCTGATGCTGGGCGTGAGCATAGGCTACCAGTAGGACAACATTAGCATAGACACACTTGTTACTTGGCGCGGCCAAGACCACGGGGCCATCCATGATAGTCGGCACTAAGAGGCTTGTGAGGGTGCCATCAGGCACATCCAAGGGGTCATGGGTCAAGGCTAGAAAGTAGCCTATGACATTCTCCCCTACCTGATTTGGCAACATCCTCGGCGCCTTCCTTGGGAGATAGTCTTCGATCAAGTCCTTAAAGGCTTTGAGTTATTTCACCCTCTCCCATGTGCTCTCCTCGGCATCATATCCTCTCCATTTCACCTGGAATTCCTGATGATCTTATCGTGAGGCATGAATCACCCGGTCATCAAGTATAGCTTCGGCAACTCTCTTCTCGGTTGATTTGTTTTGTTTGATACTAGATATGGTGAGCTAGCTCCTTGAGGGATCATCCTTGTCTTCCTGAAAAGGCTTCAACAAAATAACATGGAAAACATGATGGATCTTCCACCAAGATGGGATATCAACACCGTATGCCACTTTCCCATTGCGTTTCACAGAGGATAGCGGTCCAATGTATTTTTGCAATAGGCGAGGGTCGTTAGTCCCTGAAAATAGGTATCTATTTGGGATTTTCACCATCACTTTGTCCCCAACTTGATACTCCACGAAGAGTCAATTCTGATCAGCATGCTTTTTCATCCGCTTATGGGCCTTCTTAAGATAGCTTCGCACTATCTCCAGTTCTGCTTCCATTCCTTCGAGAAGCTAGTAGCTCAAGGAGATTTTGACACATTTGGGGCATCTACAGTATGCAGGAGGAGTGGTTGCTCCCCGGTAACAATTTCTAAAGCGCACTTGTTGGTACTCGAGCTCTTTTGCACGTTGAAACACAACTGTAGCAGCATCCAAGAGCTTCACCCAATTCTTCTGCGAGCCAGTAACAAAGTGCCAAAGGTACTCCTCCAGCATGCCATTGAATCGTTCTGTCGGGTCGTCTTATAGGGATGAAAACTCAAAATGTGGCTCAACTTGGACCGGAGACAGTTGAAGAACTCGGTCCAAAAGTTGCTAGTGAAGGGAAAATTGCGATCACTAACAATATTTCTAGGCAACCCCCAATATTTAACAATATGAGCGAAGAAGAGTCGAGCCGTCTCTTAAGCAGATACATACTTTGGGGCTGCAATAAAAGTAGCATATTTGGAAAACCGATCTACCACAATAAGATTAGTGGTGAGATCTCTGACCTTGGGCAAGCCAGTAATAAAATCCAGCAAGACACTTTCCCAAGGCCTCTACGAGACAGGTAGTGGTTCTAGAAGGCCTACTTTGGTCAAGTAGTCGGATTTGTCCTTCTGACATACCAAGCAAGTCCTCACATATTGAGAAACATCATCTGCCATTTAGGTCCAATAATAAGTATGATGCAACAATGCCATTCTTTGTTCCTCTCCAGAGTGGCCTGCCCAAAGAGTATCATGACATTCTTTTAAAAGGGTTTTCTGTAGATCACCTCCCTTAGGAACATAAAGGCGATTCCATTTTTTTTCTAAGAAATCCATCCTCCATGTAAAATTGCCGAGTTTTACCTTGTTTTGCAAGGCTGATCAAATACTGAGCAACATGATCTTTGCTAAGCAACTCACATATCTGATCATTTATAGTGGTGGAAAATTCGCTTCCCCTAAGGGCGACGAGTAGGCACACTGATGGTAAGTCTGTTCTTTGACTCAGCGCATCAGTAACTTGGTTAGTCTTCCCGCTTTTTTACTCTAAATTGAAGTTAAACTCGGAGAGAAGTTCCTGTTATCTAGCTTGGCAGCCATTCAACTTTGGCTGGGTTATAAAATGACTGATAGTCGTGTTGTCCGTCTTCACAACGAACGGGGTCCCCAATAAGTAGTGCCTCCAAAAGAGCAGGCAATGGATGGCCGCAAGTAACTCTTTCTCATGTGCGGCATAGTGCCGACATCCTTCAGCTTACAATTCTCATAGGCAACGAGATGACCATCTTGCAATAGAACTCCACCCAAGGCAAAATCTGAAGCATCAGTCTGCACTTCAAAAGGCTTGGCCAAATCATGAAGGGCCAGTACCGAACTGCTGGACATTGCCATTTTCAATGCATCAAAAACCTCCTGGCGCTTGGGAGACTAATCCCAATACATGGCCTTCTTTAAGAGATCTTTCAGTGGCATAGATATCAGTGAGTTGTTTCTAATGAACCTGTGATAAAAGTTGCATAGTTCCAAGGAACAACCTCAGGGCATGGATATCCTTGGGTGGCATCCAGTCCGTGATAGCCTGGACCTTATGTTGGTCCATATTGATTAGTCCCTTGTTAATGAAATGACCGAGAAATTCAATCTACTTTCAAGCAAAGAAGAATTTAGAAAGTTTCACATACAATTCATGCTCTCTTAGCTGTGCCAGGATCATCCGCAAATGATCAAGGTGCTCTGTTAAGGTCTAGCTATATACACAATCCAAGTAGACCACCACAAACTCGTCTATGTATTCTCGGAATACTTGGCTCATCAAAGTGCAAAATGTGGCAAGAGCATTTGTCAAGTGAAATGGCATGACCAAGAAGTCAAATGACCCATACAGTGTCATACATGTTGTTTTATGTTCATCACCCTCGGCAATCGTCACTTGCTAATATCCTATCTTCAGATCAATCTTGGCAAACACAATTGTGCCTCCCAGTCTGTTGAATAGGTCACCCATCAATGGAATATTGTACTTATTCTTCATAGTAATCTTGTTCAGGGACCGATAGTCAACATAAGACCTTAAGGTGCCGTTATGTTTCTTTTGGAACAACACTGGCGAACTATAAGGAGAATTTGATGGCACAATAATTCCTCTATTAAGCATTTCTATCAACTGTCTCCAAAGATCTGTGATCTTGGGTTATGACATTCTATAGGGTGCGCAGGTAGGTGGCTTCATCCCCGTCACCAATTCAATCTCGCGATCCACAGTCCTCCTCGTCAACAAGTGCTTTGGCATTTCTTGCGGCATCACATCTTCGTATTCCACCAAGAGCTTGGGCGCTCAATGTCTTCAATACAAAGGGAGGCCAAAAGTGTGGGTTCCTAGTTTTGACTCCCTTTTTCAGCTGCAAGGCAGAAATGTTCCCATCAGGCATCTTTCCCGATATTGTTGGAATAAAGAAAGGCTTAGAGCCATTTTCTCCAAACATCAATAACATATCCACAAATGGCCATGGGATAGTGTTGGTTTCCCTCAAGAATTCCAAGCCAAGTATCAACTTAAAGTCGTCTATGGTCACCATAGACAAATTCATCTTCCCCTTGTAAGGGCTAATTTTTACTGGGACTCCCTTAGATATTCCGCCAACTGAACGGGCTGGGGAGTTGATTGCCTTGACACGACCTTGACCTTTCTCCATGACAAGACCAAGACGTTCCACCTTCGTGGAAGACAAGTAATTGTGGGTTGCCCCTGTATCCACCATGGCTGGAATAGGTTTGCCATTGATCCACATATCAACAAACATAAATTCCTTGCTTTTACTGGCACGGGGCTTGCCATCTCCTTTCAGCACCTTCTGAACAATAGGAACAAGGTCTTTATTTTTTTGTATACTGGAACTAGAATCACCAACTTCTTGAGAAATAGAGTAGAGGGTATGGGAAAAGGCACCAAGTGATCCCTCTTCCTCTTGTTCCATATTTACATCTTTCTCTTCCTTTAATTTGCCCTCCTGAGTTTTTTGGGCATTCAATTTTTGCTGTTGAGGACACTCAGAAGCATTATACGGACCACCACACTTAAAGAAGCATGTCATTGGCCCTGGTTTATAAGGAGCCTTTCCATGATAGTTGTTGTATGATGCAACACTTTTGCTGACATATAAGGAACTCTTAGAGTTGCTTACCCCTCGATCTCCCTCACTTATAATAGGACCTCCCCCACTCGGGTTGCCCCTTTGACACTTCCTCCTCGAGAAGGTGGTTGTGGCATGTCCCTCCAAACCTCAACTTCATAATCAAAAAGGCACTCCGAAGCTTGTATTGCCTTGGTCACCGTATCCACCTGTTCCCTTTGTAATTCCATATGGGCATAGGGTTTCAATACTTCCATAAAGGTGAAGAGATTGTCCTTCTCCCCCATTCTTGAATGCTCAGCATAAAGTGTAGAAAATTCACACACATAATCCCTCACTGTCTTAGTATGGCGCAACTCCTGGAGTCTTCTGCGTGCATTATACTCGACATTCACAGGGAGGAACTACAACCGAATGGCCACCTTCAGTTCTTCCTATGTCTGAAGAGTTTCTTTACCAGCCCTGATGGCTTCATATTCCACTCACCACCATAACATGGCATACCCTTGTAAATACATAGCAACTGTTACTACTTTCTTTGATTCTTCTAACTCCCCAACAACCTCAAAATATTGTTCAAAGTTGAGGATGAAGTTCTCGACCTCCTTAGAATTTTGAGCACCATAGTAGGTTTCAGGTATCTTAATTTTGTGTGGTGTGGGTGCGAATTTCATTACACCTCCTCCAAATTACCGCCTCGTCCTCGGAGTAGGCCTTGCAGTGCAGCTTAGACAACGTTAAATTGACCATTCAAGTTGTCAATAGCTTGTTTCATCGCAGCCATCCTGGCCCAATCTTCCCCCCTTTGGGATAAGTCATCAACCCATTCTTGGCATAACATCTCAATCGTGTGTTGATCCCTCTCAAAGTCTCAACTCATGTTTGCAATGTCACCTTCGGCCTGCCACATCTTGCAGTCTAAGTCATCAATCCTTTCATCCATACCTTCCCTCAGATCGGGCACAATGTTATTGAGGAGTCTTAGTCCTCTGACTTCCTCTTCCAGATCCGCAATGCGGTCTGTATTAGTTCTCTGAACAACCATGATCAACACTAATATTTGTCTCAATGATTTTCCCTCGTCTGATAGCCAACCCAGGCTCTGATAACAACTGTTACGCGGTGCCTTCCTGAGATATCTTGGAAGGGTGACGTAAGGCAAAGAAACTGACTTTTATGTGATTACTTTCTGCCAATTGAAAGCCCCCTCCTCATGCTAGACTAGACTGTCAGTGTCGTGCGGGAAAGCCAATGTTAAGATCGCAATTTACAATGAGAGAATTGAAAAGAGAATTGAATGAAAGATTACTTGTATTAACAGAGAATAATTATTACAAGAAAGCCAATGTGGTGCCAGGGGGAGGAGACATCAATACAGAGATTTGATTACTTGCAGAAAACTTCAATGACTATACCCCCATGTATGTATTAAAAATAAAAACCTAAGTTACAAGAGTAGACATAAATAATATAGAAAATATAATACAAATAAGAAGTAAAACTACTCAATATTTACATAGAAAGGGACCTAAGCTTATACAAAGGAAAAGCTGGTCCAATAATCGGCACTTGTAAGGGCAGCGTACTTGTCAATAACTTCGATCAGTGCACGCTGAGCGCGAGCGCTGACTGCGGGGTATCCGCTTGTAGGCATTGGTTACGGGCAAACACATAGGTCACTGCCTACTAACAAGCTCTTGTGAGCATCGCTTGCTACTGGGCGCGGGCAAGGGCTACTAGTTGGGAAACATAGGCATAGACGCACTTGATGCTTGGCGCGGCCAAGACCACGGGGCCATCCATGACTCTCGGCACTGAGACCCTTGATAGGGTTCCATGGGGCATAACCAAGGGATCATGGGGCAAGGTTGGAAAACATCCCATGACATGGGGTATTGCATTCACTTTTGTGGTAGGACACCTGGGTTTGGCAGTCTGCGTGACTTGGTTGACTTGGAGAGATTCAGTTCCAGTAGCTTGATTATGTGTAAGTGGATTTCTAATAGCTTAAGGAATATTATACTTGTGAAATGTATTTGATTGTGGGATTCTTTTACTTAGATATAGTATCATGATAGATGTGGTGAATCATGTGAGGTTTGAATTTCTTTGCATAGGCGCAATTTGTCTTAAGGCAGAAGGATCATGATCAAAGGTAGCACACAAAATTTGAGATGATTGAGAGGCATAGTAGTACATATTTTAGTATCACCAAAAAAGATAATGTGTTGTAGAGGGTACTTACAATTGGGGGTCTATGGATAGTTTGATTAAGCACTACATGGAATTGTGTGCTGGTCAGTCGTTGAGGTTTAGATTTTAGCTGTCTGATATGGCGGAATCTATGAATATGCACATTTTCGAGATGCTTGCAAGTGCAACTTTAGGGTTGTGTTTGGGTAGGCATGTTCATTAGGATGAGGGATCTTGTAATTTTAGAGTTTAGAGATTGAATTTATAGAGGTGAGACTATATCTTTGGCTATGTCCAATGGGAGTGTGTAAATGGTCAGATAGTAGGTTGTAAGCGTCTTCAATGTGTGACTTGAGAAAGTTTGTGCTTGTTCAAGCTTGTTGTTTATTGTATTTGTTGTGTGGTGATCTGCTTCAGTGTAGTGATATGTCATGTTGGAGGAGTGTAGTTTGAGAGATTATTGGCATTATTTTATGTGTTGTGGGATGACAGACAAGTTGAGTAAGGACTTTTAAGGCTCAAGGATTTGTATATTCGTTGTATTGGGTTCCACGAGGTTTTAGCGAATCACGAATGGTGTAGTTGAAAATTGGGTTGATAACAGGTTGAATGTATAAATTTGCAGTTGAGGCTAGTGGTTTAGAGATCTCTTGTGTGTTCACGAGTAAGTGTTAGAATGGGTCCCTATTGGCTTGTGGAAGACTTATTTCTACTTCAGAATGATGCGAAATAGTTTGGGTATCTACTAATGGTATGTCGATGATAGGTATTCTACGGCGAGTCAGATTTTCTTATACAACGCGAGGTGTTATATGTTTATATTATCCGAAAAGAGTTAAAGTTATATATGATACTTTTTACCATCAGATTTGTTAGTGTGACAACTCATCATGTGTTTGTAGGGGGTTAAGATTGGTGTTTCAATTTGAGTTCTTTTGAGATTGCTTAATTGTTGCTTAACGAACAAATGGAGTAGGCTAGATAGCCACTCGTAGGTTTGTTGAGGTAGAACACCACAGGTACTAGGAGTCATTGGACGATAAGTTTCTTTTCTACGGATTTATGTTTGAGTTACTACTTATATGGTCCAAAACATGTTGTTTTGAGGTTCCATATAGAATTTGGTGTGACTTGTTGGTTGAGCAGCTTGTATTGCATAATACGAAGTTTATGGACATGGCGATAAGCCTTATAACCAAATTTTCACACCCACCAAGGGCCTTAATCTCACATAAACACGATGTATAATCCTCAACTAGATGCAATAGCTCATGTATATATCCACATGGTAGCAATAACTCTGACCACAATAACCACCCTTTACCAAATGCGGTACCGGTAAATAGCCTCGTATCGACTAGGACCTTGCTCCAAATCTTCCCAATACTGATAATGCTGTAAGAACATGTGAAACTTATAAGTACTCACCCGACCAACAAGTCACACCACATGCTACCTGGGCACATACATTGCAATCCAAACCTAACAAGCATAATTCAAAAATAACTAAACATTGAAAGAGAAACATATGAGAGAACTATAAAACAAGTCCAATAGGTACAACTCCCCATCGGTACCATACTACGGATCCAATCCACAAAGAAGAAGCAAGACACACGCAACCACCACAACGAATCTTATCCTAACATAACCCCACCGTGGCATCTAGCCCGGTACAAACACACCTATCCACAAAAAACGCAAGGTTCCTATTCTCAACTCTAAATCACAAGTAAGATAACCATCCTGACAACTAAAAACCTTCTACTACTTAATCCCATAGAACAAAACCATGACACAAACTTCCCACACCTGTAGAGCACCCAAATAACAAGCCGGTACCAAACCATTCAGAAATTACATCAAAACCTACTGTATTAACTAACAGAAAGTCCACCTAAGCCTCATGACCCTCAATAGCGACCAAACCAGAATTATAGACATGGGCTATCACAATATAATCCCCCAACTGACGTGAACACATAAACAAAGTACAAGAATCACAAAACACAACCATATATGAAGCAAGGTAGGATGAATCTTACTCATAAATGAGACCGGATCGAAACAAAACTGATGTATCTCTGTGACAAATTGAAACTTTACCTATAATGATATCATCTGGTGCAGCAGCCTCAGTCCAACCAGGAAAAGCATAACAGAGGGCTTGGCCTCCCTCTCTAGGATGACCTCTACACGCCTGACCTCTACCCCTAGCTGGCGGTGTAGGTGTAGCGACAACTGGAGCGGAACCCATAGCCTGAATACTCTGTTGTGGTACACCCGCCCGAAGTCTGCGACAATCCCTCACCATGTGCCTGGTATCCCCACACTCAAAGCAACCTCTCCGCCGACATGGCTGTGGAAACTGTCCGAAACGGGTACTTTGGGACCCATTGATATCTAAAGCACCACATGAAACCTGAAGCGCATACTGAACTGCTTGACCCACAAAACCTCTACCATGACGCGCCCTACTTCCAAAATAGGGATCATTAGATCCTCCTATCCACGAGGCCTCTTAGCCTCCCTGTCCTCCCTCTCCCGGCCCCACATACCCTCCATCCTCCAAGCGATGGTGCACAACTGGGATAGGGTAATAAACAAACTCTACCAATTAGACATCTTCAACAACTATAACTTACACTAACCCCACCCACAAAGAGATATGCACCATATAATCTGTGTGCTCCAATACTCATACAATAATGTAACATATGCCCAACATGATCTGATTCCGTATCAATTGCCAAATAACACGTTCAAGAGAACTTTACGAGAATCCAATGCAGCAATGCATGATTACAATTTTTTTTTTTTTTACATCAATCTACTATGCTACCAACAACTCAACTAAACATGAGATATCAACTCAACACAGGTAATTCCATCTTGACAACCAAATCATCAAATAACAACCAAGGAATAGATTAACATGTTCGATGCTACGTAGAAATATGTAAAATGCATGATAAATCATAAAGAATTCACTTGCATAATCATTGTAACACCCAGTTTTAACAAGTCATCAAATAAAAACACAAACATATGGCATCTCGTTCCCACATTTCTGTTACAATAAAAATATCCACCATTCTCACTCCGCCCTGACACAATAACAATATCCAACCGCATCACTCTGCCCTGATACAAAAATAATATCCAACCGCATCGCTCCGCCCTGACACAAAAACAATATACAACCGTATCACTCCACCCAGATATAATATCACAATATCCAGCCGTATCGCTTCGCCCAAACATAACATCATAATATCAAACCGTATCGATTTGACCTGAAAATATAACAATAATCACAATCGCACGGTAAAAACCTCGTGCCATCATCCCAATCAATCCGCTCAACATGTACACATGTGCCACAATCACAACAATGCAAAACAACAAAGTATCATTAAGAGGCATATCTTCATAACTCATTAATAAAGTGCACAAGGACATGATAACAACAAAAATGCAGATGGGATAGGGTTCAACATATAAAACATGACTATGGCGAAATCAAATATGGCAACCAAGTTCGAGTAGTAATACAAAGGATCACATATGTGTCACAGAATGCACGTCTCCCAATAAAGGCACAACACAAGAACAAGTACGGATGTGTGTTCATAACATACGTGGATCCACCTCCAAGACAAGTTTGGCATAAATCTCAAGATTTTTTCATCATGTTCAAACTAAGACACCAAAAACCTTAAAATTAGCTCTAACATGGTTTATTATACCCACACAGTCAATTAATTGAATAATACATAGAATCAAGTAGAACACGCAACTAAACAACACATAGAGTAATCTAAAATCTACTTCGAGCATGAATACACATGGCACATGTATATACGCTTGTCACCTCATATATACATCAACATCACATGTAGCAAATAATACCAATTATTGGGAAAATATCCCTCAACCAAAGTTAGGCAAGACACTTACCTCAAACAAGCCAAATCAATACTCTAAAAATGCCTTCTTGCGCGAATCGACCTCCGATCGACTCGAATCTAGCCAAAAATAACTCAATAACATTAAATAACGCCACAAGAATCAAACTCAAACAATAAAGGCCGAATCTTTAATCAAATACTCGAAGTCAACCAAAAGGTCAACCTGGACTCGTACCCCGGAACCTTACAAAACTCACAAATCCCGAACACCCATCCGAATATGAGTCCAAATATACCAGTTTTATCTAAACCAACTCCAAATCAGGGTTCAAATACCCATTTTCGCATTAAAAAAGTTTTGCCAAACCCCCCTAAACTTTACTCTTAGATTTACCAATCAAATGCGAAAATCAACGATAGAATCATGAAAAATAATCAATTCCGAGTCAAGAACACTTACCCAATCCAAGTGGGTGAAAACCACCCCAATTCGAGCTCCCAATCTCAAAATATGACAAATGAACAAAACCTTCAATTAAACATACTCTGCCCAGCTATTCCGCATCTGCGTACAAAAACCTCGCTTTTGCGACTCTTCATCTGCGAAAAATACCCCGCAGATGCGGAAACCCATTATGTTCTGCCCTCCCGCTTCTGCGGAACTCCCTCCATTTATGTGGAGTCGCTTCTATGGATGAAGTAGCGCACATGCGCTTGCGCTTCTGTGCACAATAAGTTGCATCTGCGGACCTCACCTGCCCAATACTTCTCTGCTTCTGCGACCCATTGTCCACATCTACGGACTCATCCCTGCGGATCAAAACTCGCAGGGGGGATAAACCAGATTCAGAAATGCTATATGACACCAAACAAATTCGAAATTAATTCAAAACACACCCGAGACCCCCGTGACCTCGTAAAATCATACCAACTAGCTCAAAAATATAACATGGACATGCTCGAGGTCTCAAACCCCACAAAATAATATCGAAACCATAAATCGCACCCTAATTCAAGCTTAATAAACTAATCAAATTGCCAGCATTCAAAACTTATGCCGAACCATGTCTAACCAACTTAGAATGATCTCAAATGCTGCACACAAGTACCAAATAACATAACAAACCTATTCCAACTCCCGTAACAACAATCCGAACTCGATATCATCAAAGTCAACTCATGGTCCAACTTATAAAATTTCTAAACCTTCAAATTGCTAACTTTCGACAAAAATAGCCAAATCATCCTAAGGACCTCCAAACCTAAATCCGGACATAAACCTAAGTCCAAATAACGATACGAACCTATTGAAATCATCAAAATATGAATCCAAGTTCGTTTACTCATAAGTCAATCCATGGTCAACTCTTTTAACTTTAAGCTTCTAGATTGAGAATTACTCTTCCGAATCAATCCCGAACTTTCAGACATTCAAAACCAACCAAGCATGGAAGTCGTAATACATCATATAAAGATACTCAAGAACTCAAAATACCGAACAAAATGCCCATGCTTAACGACCGGTCAAGTAATTACATTCTCCCCCACCTAAATATACATTTGTCCTCGAACGTGCCAAGAGTCATCCCAAAGCCATTAGATCACTATATAAACTCACCATACACATACCCATGGGTAATCCCACGTCACCTCAATCCATATAAGCCCGTAAATACAACCTAACTTAAGATTGTTTCTTCAACCTTGGTCCTTAAATCTTAGAACCTAATCTCCAACATACAAAATTCCTTTTAAGACCTGATTCTCACATCTATATACTGTATAAGTTTAAAAAGTAGCATCAATTTGTAACCATAATACCATATTCAAGGATATAATCACACGACGCACCACATAACTCATGAACTCATAGTAATATCTTCAGGCAGTAATAACTGCTCATTACCAAATTCGGTACCGGTAACATACTTCATATCATGTAAAACCTTGTTCCGAACTTTCTGAATACAACTAATGATGAAAGAAACAAGTAGAAACTCATAACCATTTGCCCAATCAACAAGTCTTGGGGTTCTCTCGCTTGATAAGGACCATTGTCGAATTCCAATTTGAATAATGACATTATTCTTCCAAACATACCTTGTCCCAATACGATTGCTCGAATTTTAGGTCCAATAACCTCATCTTACCTAATACAAGCTGCTCGACCGACACGCCACACCTAATGCCACTTAGAACCACATATGATGCAATCCGCACCCAACAAGTAACAACTTGAATATATCCATAGATGGAAGGAGAACCAAATAAGAGAGCCACCCAACAAGTTCAACAAATACCCCCACAAAGCAAAACTCTATGAACCCATCTCACAAGGGAGAAGCAAGGCACACAAAGTAAGCACAAAGAATCATGTCCTATCATAACTCCGTTGCGGCATGTAGCCCGATTAAAACATACCGATTCACATGGAATTCCCATCGAACTAACGCTCACAATCAACAACTACATGTGTATCAATAGCAAACGCGCAAAGTACATGACTATAACCATGAAGAAATGGATAATGGATGGTACCATATACTACAGGCAGGAAAACCACAACCACGACGCAATGAATAATTCAACACCCCAGGAACCATCTCGCTCAAATCTCACCATAAGGCCCAAACATAGCCAAATCATGTGTGTAAATAGTCAAGTAGTCCACAACCCATTGTAGTATAAGAGAGTAACACATAAGACATACTAGGAGACAAATAAGATCAACTCTAGCTGATGGCACACCCCAGCAATTGCTGTGCCGAGTAAACAAACCTGATCGAATGTAGAATACACATTCTCATTAGGCCTACTAATGGATCCCAAACCAAATTCCGAAAATCCCAAAACGGGTAAATAGCCTTCCAAAAATCCACTGTAGCCCATCCGTAACACATACCATCAACTGTCTAACCCTTAATATATCTTAATATTCCACAATCAAGGAATAGTCTGCCTTTAAGAACATCCAGTCTCTAAACCTGAAAAATACAAAAAACCTCCATATCCGATCCTAACTCCACCACTTAAATGACTGGCACATCACTTATACACAATTATCTCACAGAAAATACTCACATAAATCTTCTGCGCCATATAGCAAAACCTGAAACTTAACAGCGAACAACCAGGCGGTTACCGTAACACTAGTCAAAGCATCCGCAAATCAAAACACAATGTGTCTCCTAACACGCACACCCTTTCAGGCGATACAAGGTAGTACTACATGTTGTCTAGAACTCATGACCTTCCGTTTGATTCTAAACTACAACCTTCTCCCTGCAAATCTCAATCCCACACGGCACACTGCATCTATCATATTAATATATGAAAATTCAAATCTCATAATCAACTCCGAATCACAAGTAGGGTAGACACCCCATTAACCAAGAACTTTCCACTTGGCTCAATCTAGGAGCCAACACGCAACAAACCTTCTACACTCGTAGAATACATCAACCTCAAACCATGGTCAAAATCGTCATGAACTCTTCGAAACCTGTTAACACATAGTCAAGCCATCAGAATTAGGTCTACCAAGTCAACCAAGTCACGCAGATTGCCGAACCTAAAAGTAACACAAATAAAAATGCTCGTTCAGAAAAGACTTTCTAAGAATTCGAAGCTATATCTTGCATCTATCTAATACTTCCTTATAGAGTTGATAATGATATAAAAGTACCGCAAGTTTCGATTCCATCCAATGAAACCCCCAAGTCTCAGCTATACACAAATCTGAAAATCCTTAAATACCATCTATGAGTCCTGAGCCCATTGGAACCTTCTTGAAAGTCATTCACCTTGTTATAATCACCAATGCATAGCCAATGTACACCGAACAACCCGTACTCCATGAACAAATATAACATATGACCATGCAATCTGATCATCAATAACATACTCCCCCACTTGGCTTGAAACTACAAAACACATCATCTGCTAATCCACCATATTCTTCCTTCATAACTGACATGATCTCGCACTGCCATCCCGCTGAATCTCCTCCTAGGCCTATGCAACACTAGCCAAAAATACTCCGATTGTTTGCCGAGTGCATACTCAACCTCGTGACAGTTAAGACACTTCCTCAAGCGATCCGAACTCTAATCATAACACATACACCCCACTAGATAGAAGGAGAAACTCTTCATAGAATCATTCATAAGAATCACACAGTTGTAAACCTTATCGCAAGAGATAACTCACCTACTTAGCCTCCAACCGACATCTCTCTATGACCCTACCATGGTCACAACCACTTATGTAATAAATTAATCTTCCCGAGTCCGTACTCATCGACTAGATACAAGAATCCGCTTCATCCTGAACAACTGAAAGATCTATCAATATATCCGAGTTTAGGTCTAGACAACACACGAGATGATAATCAAGCATCTATAGACCATCATAGTCTATCCGCAATATCACAAGTTATCGATGCACAATTGATACCTAGCGCGCAACATCACACATGAGTAAATGGAAGAAAATTGAAGATAGAAGCTCTAAGATGAAACAAAGTCGCACGATAAGGAAAAAAAATGGGAAGTTTTCTAGATGTACTTTAGCCTCTTGAAGATAAGTATGAACGTCATCATATCGATTTGCAAGACTCTACTAGACATTTGCGCATGACTCGTAGAAGCTATGAACCTAGAGCTCTAATACTAACTTTGTCACGACCCAAAACCCACCAAGTCATGATGTCACCTAACCTAACCCGCTAGGTAAGCCAAGCAGTATAGGTTACAACTATAACGAGGAAATCATCAATATTAATAATAATGCCTGTAAAGGAATTCAATACAACTATCCCAAGGACTGGTAGTACAACTCATGATCCACTAAGATTAGAATTACAAAGCGGTTATGAAGAATGTTTACAACATATGTTTGAAAATTACATAAACATAAATGAAATCCTAAACTATCATGAACAAAAGGTAGCATGAATCTGGTATGTTGGTAAGTCTCCAATGTAAGGCTTCATCTTTCACAGCCACTCAGCTCCAGAATCTGTACGCAAGGTTCAGAAGTGTAGTATGAGTACAAACGACCCTCAGTAAGTATCTTGACTAACCTCAGAGAAGTAGTGACGAGGTTTTTAAGTCAAATATACTCACATTGCAGAATCTGTACGAGCATATATAATACAGAGAAAATATTCTAGAAAGACAATTACAGAATAAATAATATAAACAGTAAAGGTGCACAACTGGGATAGGGTAATAAACAAACTCTACCAATTAAACATGTTCAACAATATAACTTACACCAACCCCACTCACAAAGAGATATGCACCATATAATGTGTATACTCCAATACTTATACAAGACTATAGCCTATGCCCAACATGATCCGATTCCGTATCAATTGCCAAATAACATGTTCAGGAGAACTTTACGAGAATCCAATGCATCAATGCATGATGACAATTTTTTTATCGAATCCAATAGCTGGGCTACTCCTCCCCTTGGCTTTTACATCAATCTATTACGCTACCAACAACTCAACAAAACATGAGATATCAACTCAACATAAGTAATTCCATTTTGACAACCAAATTATCAAATAACAACAGAGGCATAGATTAACATGTTGGATGCCACGTATAAATATGTAAAATGCACAACAAATCATAAAGAATTCACATACATAATCAAAGTAACATCAGTTTTAATAAGTCGTCAAATAAAAACACAAACATATGGCACATTGTGACCATATTACTGTCATAATAACAATATCCATCGATATCCCTCCGCGCTACCACAATAACAATATCCCCACCCATATCGCTCCGCCCTAACATAATAACAATATCCAACCGTATCACTCCGTCCTGACACAAAAATAACATTCAACCGTATCGTTCCGCCCTAACAAAATATCACAATATCCAACCGTATTGCTTTGCCCTGACACAATAATAATATCCACCCGTATCGCTCCGCCCTGACACAATATCACAATATCAAACTGTATCGCTCTGCCCTGACACTAACAATATCCACATGTACTGCTCTGCCCTGACACAATATCACAATATCCAACCGTATCGCTCTGCCGTGACAATATAACAATAATAACAATCGCACATCAAAAACCTCGTGCCATTACCCCAATATATCCGCTCAACATGTCTACATGTACCACAATCACAGCAATGCAAAACAACAAATTATCATCAAGAGGCATATCCTCATAACTCATTACTAAAGTGCACAAGGACATGATAACAACAAAAATGCAGATGGAGTTCAACATATAAAATATGACTACAACTAAATTAAATATAACAACCACGTTTGAGCAGTCATACAAAGGATCACATATGTGTCATAGAGTGCACACAACCCAATCAGGTCGCCACACAAGAACAAGTACAAATGTGTATTCATAACATACGTGTATCTACCTCTGAGGGAAGTTTAGCATAAATCTCAAGATTTGTTCATCAAGTTCAAACTAAGACACTACTAGCCTCAACATTAGCTCTAGCATTGTTTATTATGCTCACATAGTTAATTAATTTAATAATACATAGAATCAAGTAGAACACGCAACCAAATAAGGCATAGAGTAATCTAAAATCTACCCCGAGCATGAATACCCATGGCATATGTATATACGCTCGTCACCTCATATATACATCATCCCCGCATGTAGAAAATAATACCAGTTATTAGGAAAAATTCTCTCAACCAAAGCTAGGCAAGACACTTACTTCAAGAAAGCCAAATTAATATTATAAAAACACCTTCCCAACCGAATCGACCTCTGAAAGGCTCGAATCTAGCAAAACATAACTCAATAACATCAAATAATGTCATAAGAATCAGACCTAAATGATAAAGGTCAAATATTTAATTAAATACTCGAAGTCAACCAAAAAGTCAATCCGGGACCACACTCTGGAACTCGACAAAACTCACAAATCCAAACACTCATTCGAATACGAGTCCAAATATATAGGTTTCATCCAAAACGAACTCCAAATTGGGTTCAAATCTCCATTTTTTACTTCATAAAAGTTTTGCCAAAACCCCTAAATTTTCCTCTTAGATTCACAAACTATCAAATCAAAGATAGAATCATGAATAATAATCAAGTCCGATTCAAGAACACTTACCCAATCAAAGTGGGTAAAAATCGCCTAAACGATAACCCTAATCCGAGCTCCCAATCTCAAAATATGATAAAATAATCAAAACTCTCGATTAAATATACTCTGACCAGCTATTCCACATCTGCGGACAAGAACCTCGCTTTTGTGACACTTCATCTGCGGAAAATGCCTCATAGATGTGGAAACCCATTAAGTTTTGCCCTTTCGCTTCTGCGGACCTCCCTCTTCTTATGTGGATGAAGAAGCGCACATGCACTCGCGCTTCTACGCACAAGAAGCTGCATCTACGGACCTCACCTGCCCCAGCACTTCTCCACTTCTGTGACTCACTGTCCCAAACTCGCAGGTGCGAAAACACCAGAATCAGAAATGCTACATGACACCAAACAAATCCTAAATCAATCTAAAATACACCCGAGGACCCTGGGACCTCGTCCAATCATACCAACCAATCCCAAAACATAACATAGGCTTGCTTGAGGTCTCAAATACCATAAAATAGCATTGAAACCACAAATTGCACCTCAATTCAAGCTTAATGAACTTATCAAATTCCCAACTTTCAAAACTCATGTCGAACTACGTCTAACCAACTCGGAATGACATCAAATTTCGCACACAAGTCCCAAATAATATAACAAACCTATTCCAACTCCTGAAACAACAATCCGAACCTGATTTCATCAAAGTAAACTCATAGTTCAACTTATGAAATTTCTAAACCTTCAAATTAAGCCAAATCATCCTAGGGACCTCTAAACACGAATCCGGACATACGCCTAAGTCCAAAATCACCATAAAAACCTATTGAAACCATCAAAATAGGAATTCGAGATTGTTTTCGCACAAGTCAAACCTTGTTCAACTCTTCCAACTTAAAGCTTCTAGATTGAGAATTACTCTTCCGAATCAATCCCAAACTTTCAGAAATTCAAAACCAACCAAGCACGCAAGTCGTAATACATCATATGAAGCTACTCTAGACCTCAAACCACTAAACGGAATGCCCATGCTTAAAACGACCAGTCGGGTCGTTACACCTTCATAATATCTTTTATTCTCGCATTGCACAAATCTTACCCTTGTTTCTGTTAGTTTTATAAATATTTACTTAAGCATTTTCTTATGAGTGACCATCACTATCATATCAATTTTGCTCTCGTATCACTGTACCAAGTATCTATTAAAAGAACTCCCCTATTTATATAAGGTTTGAGCAAATTATTTGAAATTACTATTTTCAGAAATGTACCATATAAATATTCTTTAATTTTCGTACTCATAGCATATTTATTTTATTAAATTAAGAATCTACATATCCAATTTTATTACTCTATTATTTTGTACCAGGCAACATTTATTTATTTAAAAATTATTTGCATAGCATGATATAGAAGCCTAAAACCTTTAGTAGTTTTTATTTATCTATACTACTTTTGAAACTTATTTACCTTCACTATTGATGTTTTAACTTAATTACAAGTTGATATATAATTTACCAATTATATTCAAATTCTCTCTCTCTCTCTCTCTCTCTCTCTCTCTCTCTCTCTCCTCTCTCTCTCTCTCTCTCTCTATCTATCTATCTATCTATCTATCTATCTATCTATCTATCTATCTATCTATCTATCTATCTATCTATCTATCTATCTCCTTCTATGTTCTTTCTCCAACCCTATTTTTCTTCCTTCGATTTTCTCTATTTCTCTCTTTTCTCATCTACTTTATCCTTTTTTCCATGAAATTTATCAATGGATTTCAATCGTTTTACTATAGAGTTTTAACCAAGCAATTTTCTTTCATGTAGCACAATTGATGTTCGAATTTTGAAATTATCAATTAATAAATTTTGAAGGTATTTGACTCTCCATCATTGACAACCATTAAAGAGCTTCGAAGTTTTGAATTCGAATTTGAATTTTAGAAAAATATTATTTATTTGGATTGGGTGTTATTGTAAATGATTGGGAATATTCTTTGAATTTTATATCTCAATTTTAAGGGTGTTTGGTGAAGATTAGAGTTAATTCTGACTGGATTTCAGATTGAAAGTCGAAGAAGAAGTAGAATAGATGACATACAATATACATACAAAATTATATTAAAATTATATTATAGTTATATCTAAATTTTATTTAAGTTGTATTCTGTTGTAGTGATATTTTTTTATATTTGAATATTGTATGAATGTTGAAAATTAGTGTCACGATCCATAATCTCACCAAAGGGGTTGTGATGACACCTAATCTCTAAGACTAAGAAAGCCTATCACTTATCAATCTCAAATAAACAAAATATGATATAATAAGGTAGAGTTTAATATAAAAATGGAAATAGAGTTAACACAAGCCGAAACGGCTATACTCAATACATCTCCCCAGAACTAGGTAGTACAGAGTCATGGACTTTAACTGAAACATACGGCATATTCAAAATACAATACTTTACAGATGTAAATTTAACAGTATCAACATAAATGATGAGACTCCAAGGGACTGCGATAACATGAAGCTCTACCTTGAATCCTCACAACCGATGCCAGCTCTTACCCTCAAGATCTACTACCTCCAACACCTGGATTTGCACAAAACAATATAGAAGTGCAGTATGAGTACACCACGATTGGTACCCAGTAAGTATCAAAACTAATCTCAGTGAAGTAGTGACGAGGTTCAAGTCTTATGATACTCACTAATTCAATAACTTGTGCAATGTATCAATAACTGGCAACATAATATGTTTAATGAAAAATAATATCGACAATCTCGTTAGGATATGTGATAACAACTCAAAGTAGAAGAATCCACCTTTGTCAACAAATCATCAAATAGAAGGCGGGGCATATGTGATCAAAATATCAACCCCGTTTCAACACATAAACAACATCAAGAGAAACATCCCCAAATCATCACATAACATCATCAACAATGCCGCCCATATTTCGCCGCATGTGCAAGTAACAATCCTCCTTATTTCTCAACATGCGTATATCATCACCCTTATTTCGCCACGTGGGCAACCCGAGAAAATGCCACCCTTATTTCGCCCCATGCGCATAATAATAATCACAATCGCATAATGAAGATCTCGTGCCAACACCCAATCAATCTTTTCAACATGTCCACATGTGCCACAATTATCACAAAACAATAATGCCAAAATTTTATCGAAGATATAAGCTCATAATTTATCAACAAGGTGCACAAGGACATGAAAATAGTAAAATACGGATGAGCATTTAACATATAAAGCATTACTACGGCTAAAATAATTGTAGTGATCATGTTCACGTAGTCATAAAGTAATTAAGCATGTTTCATATATAAAACATCCTCACAAAGGCATATCAATAGCTAAGGTCTATTCCAGTCATAAGCATTTAATGACCCGACCGGTTGTTTTGCATATTTGGGCCTTGTTTCCCCTTTATAAGCTTCCTGTATATGTATTTGTAATTTTATGACTTGAGGGGTTGGTTGGTTTTGTTTCGGGGAAGTTTTGGAATGATTTGGACTCTTTGGTTCTTGGTTTAGAATCTTAAGTTGGAAATATTGACCTATGTTTGACTTTTGTGAAAACGGCCCCAAAACGGTGTTTTGATGGTCCCGATTGGTTCTTATTATGATTTTGGAATTGGGTGCATGCCCAAAATTGAATTCGGATGTTCCTAGGTTGATTTGACTTGTTTTGCCGAAATTTGGCAATTTGAGTTTTAGGAATTTCCTTAGATTTGACCATAGGTTGACTTTATGGCTATCGAATTCAGAATTTGGTTTTGGGACTTGGAATAGGTGCGTTTTACTATTTTGGAACTTGTCTACAAAATTTGGTATCATTCAGAGGTGGTTTGATAGGATTCGGACGCTTGGTTGTGATTGTAGAGGTTATTGAGTATTCCTTTTGAATTTCATGCATTTTGATGTCCGATTCATGGTCCTGGATATTATTTTGGTTTTTTGATCATGCGACCAAGTTCGTATGATATTTTTACACTTTTGTGGATATTTGGTATAGAACCCAGAGGGCTCGGGTGAGTTTCAAACGTGTTTTGGATCGGATTGAACACATTTTTAGGTTGATGGTGTGTTGGCACTCCAGTTATCGCAATTGTGAGCACTAGAATCGTAATTATGAAGTGGACAGTAAGGGGAAAGTATTTTATTTGCGATGTCTTACTCGCAATTGCGAAGTAAGGCTTAGGCTGTGAAGGGAGCTGACTTCCTATTTGCGAAGTCAGTGTTGAATTTGCGACATCTCCCTGGGCTGTCAGGTGCCGCATGTGCGAGCTATTCTTCGCATTTGCGAACCCAGGGTCGCAATTGCGACTTCTGCACCTGAACATAAGGGCTGAAAAAAATGGGATTTGGTCTTATTTTCATATTTTGGAATCCTAGACTCGGCAGGAAGCGATTTTCAGGAGGGATTTTTATCTACAACTATTGGGTAAGATATTTTGATCAACTTTCAGATATAATACATCATGGGATTTAACATCAAATTCATGAATTTCTAAGAGACATTTTGGGAAATTTGGTGTATGTTTTGAAAAATAAAAATTTGAGATTTGAGAGTCGAATTGGACATGGATTTGAAAACAAAATACATATATCAACTCGTGGGGTTATAGGTAGTCAAGATCTATCCTTGGATTTGGGTTTTGATAGGGTAGGCCATGGGTTGACTTTTGGTGTATTTTAGGAAATTGTGTAAAGATCTTAGCTTTATTAATCGAAATTGATTTCTCCTGTATTGTTTGATGATATTAAGTCATTTTTGGTTATATTTGAGCTGTGCGGAGGCGAATTTTAAGGGAAAAGCTATTTTTGAGTATTGATTTGGCCTAGTTTAGGTAAGTATCTTTCCTAACTTTGTATGGGGGAACTACCCCTTAGGATTGGGTTTGATTGTACTATTTGAATTATGTGAAAGACATGTACATGAGGTGACTAGTGTGTACACGGGCTTATATGTGAAAATTGACTGATTTAGACTCTCAGGTTATTTATAAGCATTTAATTGAAACTGATATCATTTGCCCTATCTTTCGTTGTCAAGTTTATTCGTACAACTCTAATTGAAGTTGTTATTACATGTTCTATTTTCCATTGTCGAGGTTACTCTTATATTCATTTATTAGTAGTTGTTATTACATTCTATATTTTCCACTGTTGAGTTATTCTCATGCATTTAGTCGTAGTTGCTACTTCATTTTATCTCTTTTATTGTTGAGCTTATGTTATGCATTTGAAATTGAAGTTTCCATATCATGGAAATATCTTCATTGTTGAGTTATTGAAGTTATAATTGTTGAAGAGATATTAATATTTTATGATTGAAGTTGTTGATTATTGGAATATCTTTCCTTGTTTGAGTTATTTTCCGTCTAATTTATTGTTATTGAGATTCTTGTACACATTGTGGTTGAGCCATGAGCTATGTGTTGTGGTGACATTGGTATTGTTATGGCAATGTTATGGCATATGGGCACGTTGGTGCGAGATGATTATTGAGTTGTGATATTGATGCGCATGCGGCGGTATAAGGGTGGTGTATTGATGCACATGCGGTGAGATAAGGTGGGATTTATACGCGTGTTTCTAGTAATGGAATTACTTAAAGCCACGCGATGAGATAAGGGGGCTAAAGCGCGTAAAGCTATTTTAGGAAAAATATTTTTTAAAAATATATGTAAGGCTCACGCGACAATATAAGGAAGATTGTGCTTATGTTTGTGAAATGTGAATATGAGGTGTTGCCTCAGTGTGATTCTTGTCCTACATTCTACATTGGAAAGTCTTGTTGATTTGAACGATTATTGTTTTGTTTCCTTACCTCATTTTATTCATATTTTTATCGTAATTAGTTACTTGTTGTCTTTATCATATGTACACTCTTTGTTGTCATTTGTTGCCATTATTTCCGTTGTTAGTATTATATTGAAAAATTGCTTTATGGTCATTTATTGTCGTACTTCCCCGTTGTTAGATTATATTAATATTCTGCACAGGCTTCTATGTCTAGTAGGTGTCTTGACCTGACCTCGTCACTACTCAACCAAGGATAGGCTTGATACTTACTGGGTACTGTTATGGTGTACTCATGCTACGCTTCTGCACATTTTTGTGCACATCTAGGTACTTCTGCTCGTGCTGGACGCCAGTGAGTTGACCCAGATATTTCAAAGACTTCAAGGTATACTTTCTTGACGCTCGCAGGCCTCGTAGTCACCTTCTAATGATCTTATGCTACTGTTTCTTTTATTTCCGAACAATATTGTATTAGAGATTCTTAATATATATCAGTAGAGCTTATGACTCAGTTCCACCGGTTTTGGGGTATTTTGACTGTTGTTCCATTTTGGTTTCATAATGATATTTTATCAGTTTAATTTAATGTCTCAGTCGTTATTTCTGCTAAATTCTCAATGTGTGTTAGGCTTACCTAGTCTTAGAGACTAGGTGCCATCACGACTACCTAAGGTGGAATTTTGGGATCGTGACAAGTTGGTATTAGAGCTCTAGTTTCATAGGTACTGCAAGTCATAAGCAAGTTTAGTAGAGTCTTGTGGATCAGTACGGAGACGTATGTACTTATCTTTGAGAGGCTACAAAACTATTAGGAAATTCCACTTCTTTGATTTTTTATCGTGCGGATTTGTTGATTTAGAAAATCTGAGCCTTTGTATTTCCATTATCTAACGGATGGTGAGGTCACGCACTGCTAGATAAGATGATCAGACACTCGCACCCCTTGCTAGAGCCGTGAGAAGCCGGGGCCGGGGCCGGGGCTGAGGAGGGGCACGTGCTGCAGCTAGAGCACCTGCCCGAGCACCGACTGAGGAGCCACCAATAGCTCTGGTTGGAGGACATGCACCCGAGGTGCCTGTTGCTACCCCTGTACTCTAAGAGACCCTAGAACACTTTCTGAGTATGTTCTGCACTTTAGCTTGGTTGGGATTGATCCCCATTGCACCAGCTACATCTCACGATGGGGAGGAGCTCAGACTCCCACAACCCGTACTCCAGAGCAGCGGGTCCATGTTGATCAGGTTTCGGGAGTTATGCCAGCACAACCTGTTATTCCGGTTCAGCCTGAGGTTAGGCTAGAGGCATCTGAGGAGAAGCAGAGGAGACTTGAGAGGTTCAAGAAATATGACCCTCCTACTTTCAGTGGTGCAGTTATCGAGGATGTACATGGTTTTCTAGACAAATGCCACCGTATTCTTCACTCCATGGGCATTGTGGAGGTGAGTGAAGTTGCCTTTACTACATTTCAGCCGTCAGGGGCATCATATATGTAGTGGCAGGCTTTCTAGGGGGTAGGCCAGCTGATGCCGCACCATATATGTCTTTGAGGGAGTTTGTTCCCTAGACACTCCGGGATGCATGGCGCACAGAGTTTGAGCAGCAGTGCCAGGGTACTATGACGGTGTCGTAGTATGCCATCAGGTTCAATGAGTTGTCCCATCATGCTTTCGCTTTGGTTTCCACAGTTAGAGAGTGAGTTCGCAGATTTATCGAAGGTATCAGTTATGGTCTTAGATTTAGCATAGATCGAGAGTTAGAGACGGATACTCTATTTCAGCAGGTTGTGGAGATCTCTCAGAGGATGGAGCGTATGCGTGGACAAGAGAGGGAGGATAGGGAGGCCAAGAGGCCTCAAGACTCTAGAGGATTTAGTGGTGCCCATGCCGCAGTTTCAGCTCATCATGGCAGAGGTTATGTGAGTTGAACAGTTCATTCAGCACTTCCAGCTACTCACAGTGCTCTTGCTATTCTGAGGTCTCAGGTTGCCTACTGGGGACAACCACTTTCCAGTGCATGTCCTGCACGGGGTGTCTTTAGTGGTTAGTCTAATCGATCATGTCAGACTTAATTTTAGCATCCACGCCCGTGGAGAGGTTGCTTTAAGTGTGGTGATACTAGGCATATGGTGAGGTACTGTCCTAGACTTAGGAAGGGTGCACCTCCACAGACTACACAGACTCCACGAATTACACAGGGTTCACAGACTATGGTTGCTGCTCCAGTTGCCGCTCCACCTGCACCGCCGACTAGGGATGGAGGTGAGGCGGGTAGAGGTCTCCCTAGAGGGGGAGGCCAGGCACATTGCTATGATTTTCTAGGTAGGACTAAGGTTGTTGCATCTAATGCTATCATCACAAGTATTGTTTCGGTATGTCATAAGGATGCATCAGTTTTATTTGATCCAGGTTCAACTTATTCATATGTGTTATCTTACTTTACTTCGTATTTGGATATATCTCGTGATTATTTGAGTGCTCCTGTATATGTGTCTACGCCTGTAGGAGATATCCTTGTTGTAGACCGTATGTATCGGTCCTGTTTAGTCATTATCGAGGGTTATACGACCAGATTTGACCTTCTGCTACTCAGTATGGTGGATTTTGACATGATAGTGGGCATGGATTGGTTGTCTCCCTATCACGCTATTCTAGACTATCACGCCAAGACTGTGACAATGGCTTTGCCAGGGTTGCTGCGGTTGGAGTGGAGAGGATTGGATTATATTCCTAGCAGGGTAATGTCCTTTCTAAAAGCACATCGAATGGTTGAGAAGCGATGTGAAGCATATCTAGCCTTTGTGAGGGATGTTAGTGCTAATACTCCCACCGTTGAGTCAGTTTCGGTAGTGAGAAATTTCCCAGATATTTTTCCAGCAAACCTACCGAGCATGCCGCCTGACAAGCATATCGATTTTGACATTGACCTGGTGTCGGGCACTGAGCCCATTTCTATTCCACCATATCATATGGCACCAATGGAGTTGAAGGAACTAAAAGAACAACTTCAGGAGTTGCTTGATTAGGGTTTCATCCGACTGAGTGTCTCACCTTGGGGTACTCCAGTTCTATTTATGAAGAAGAAAGACGGCTCTATGAGGATGTGTATTGATTACAGGTAACTGAGCAAGGTTAAAATCAAGAAAAAATACCCACTACCGTGTATTTATGATCTATTCGACCAGCTTCAGGGTGCTCGGATATTCTTGAAGATTGATTTGAGATCGAGGTACCATCAATTTAAGATTCGGGATTCAGATATTCTGAAGACTACTTTCAGGACTCTCTATGGTCACTATGCGTTTTTGATGACGTCATTTGAGCTGACCAACACCCCAACATCATTCATACACTTGATGAATAGTGTATTCCAGCCATATCTTTATTCTTTCATCATCGTGCTCATTGACGACATATTGGTGTACTCTCGCAGTCGGGGGGATCACGAACTGCACTTGAGGATCGTGCTTCAGACCTCGAGGGAAAAGAAACCATATGCTAAATTCTTCAAGTGTGAGTTTTGGCTTGATTTAGTGGTGTTTTTGGGCCATGTGGTGTCTAATGAGGGGATTAAGGTGGATCCAAAGAAGGTAGAGGCAATTCAGAGTTGGCCCAGACTGTCTTCTGCTACTGAGATCCAGAGTTTTCTAGGCTTGGTTGGTTATTATCGCCATTCTGTGAAGGGTTTTTCATCCACAACCCCTTTAGCCAGATTAACTCAGAAGGGTGCCCCCATTGAGGTGGTCCGATGAGTGTGCGGAGAGCTTTCAGAATCTCAAGACCACAACTCCAGTTCTGGTTTTTCCTTCAGCATCGGGTTCATATACAGTTTATTATGGTGCTTCGCGAATTGGAATTGGGTGTGTCTTGATGCAAGAGAGTAGAGTTATTGCTTATGCTTCGCGTTAGTTGAAGCCCCATGAGAAGAACTACCATGTTCATGATTTAGAGTTGGCAGCCATTATTCACGCATTGAAGATTTGGAGGCACTATCTCTATGGCGTGTTTTGTGAGGTATTTACAGATCACAGGAATATACATCACTTGTTTAAGAAAAAAGGTCTGAACTTGAGGCAGCGGAGGTGGTTAGAGCTATTAAAGGACTATGATATCACCATTCTATATCATCCTGGGAAGGCCAATGTGGTGGCCGATTCCTTGAGTAGGAAGGCTGCGAGCATGGGGAGTCTTGCTTATATTCTGGTTGGATAGAGACCATTAGCATTGGATGTTCAGGCTTTGGCCAATCAGTTAGTGAGGTTGGATGATTCGGAACCTAGCTGCATTCTTGCTTGTGTGGTTTCTCGGTCTTCTTTGTACGAGCGCATCAAGGCGTGTCGGTATGATGATCCCCATCTGCTTGTCCTTAAGAACACGGTGCAGTATGACAATGCCAAGGAGGTTACTATTGGAGATGATGGGGTGTTGTGGATGCAGAGCCAAATTTGCGTGCCCAATGTGATTGGGTTGCGTGTGTTGATTCTTGAGGAGGCCCACATTTTGCGGAATTCCATTCATCCAGGTGCTGCGAAGATGAACCAGTATTTGAGGCAGCACTATTGGTGCAAGATAATGAAGAAAGATATTGTAGAGTATGTGGCTCAGTGTTTAAACTGTCAGCAGGTGAAGTACGAGCATCAGAGGCCAGGCGGTTTGCTTCAAAGACTTGATATTCCAGAGTGGAAGTGAGAGCGTATCACCATGGATTTTGTTGTTGGACTCCCACGGACCTTGAGAAATTTTGACGTAGAATGGGTTATTATAGACAGACTGATCAAGTCTGCACCCTTAATTTTGATTGGGACTACCTACTCTTCAGAGCAGCTAGCTCATATTTATATCCGTGAGATTATTCATCTTGATGGTGTGTCAGTATTTATTATCTTTGATCAAGGCATGCAGTTCACATCATATTTCTGGTGCAGTGTGAGTTAGGCACACAGGTTGAGCTGATCACGACATTTTATCCCCGGACGAACGGGAAGTCCGAGCGCACCATTCAAATATTGGAGGACATGCTACGTGCATATGTTATGGATTTCGAGGGTTCATGGGATCAGTTCCTACCGCTTGTAGAGTTCGCCTACACTAACAGCTACCAATCGAGTATTCAGATGGCTAGTTATGAGGCCTTATATGAGAGCCGATGTTGTTCTCCAGTTGGTTGGTTTGAGCCGGGGGAGGCTAGGTTGTTGGGTACTGATTTGGTTCGGGATGCCTTGGAGAAAGTCAAGTTGATTCAGGATCGATTTCGTACAGCACAATCTAGGCAGAAGAGTTATGTTAATCGGATGGCTCGTGATGTGGCATTCATGGTGGGAGAGAGGGTTCTGCTTAGAGTTTCACCCATGAAGGGTGTGATGATGTTCAGGAAAAAGGGAAAGTTGAGCCCTAGGTATATTAGTCCTTTTGAGATCCTTGAGAGGGTTGGTGAGGTGGCCTACAGACTTGCATTACCACCCAGCTTATCGGGAGTTTACCCGATTCCATGTTTCCATGCTCTGGAAGTATTATGGTGATCCGTCACATATATTAGATTCCAGCTCAGTCCAATTAGAGAAGGATTTGACTTATGCTGAGGAGATGGGGGCTATCTTGGACAGGTAGGTATGGAAGTTGAGGTTAAATAATATTGCTTCAGTGAAGGTTCAATAGAGGGGTCAACCGGTCGAGAAGACGACTTGGGAGAGCGAGCATGACATGTAGAGTCGTTATCCTCACCTTTTGGCACTTCAGGTATGTCTCTATCCACGTTCGAGGACAAATATTTGTTTTAAGAGGGGGAGATGTAATGATCTGACCGGTCGTTTTGTGTATTTGGGACCCGTTTCCCCCCTTTAAAGCTTCCTGTATGTGTATTTGTGGTATTATGACTTACGGGGATGGTTGATTTCGTTTTGGGGAAGTTTTGGAATAAGTTGGACTCTTTGGTTCATGGTTTAGAAGCTTAAGTTGGAAATGTTGACCTATGTTTGACTTTTGTGAAAACGGCCCCAGAATGGTTTTTTGAGGGCTCTTATAGGTTCGTATCGTGATTTTGGACTTGGGCATAAATTCGAAGGTTCCTAGGTTGATTTGACTTGTTTTGCCGAAAGTTGGCAATTTGAGGTTTAAGAATTTCCTTAGGTTTGACCATATGTTGACTTTATGGCTATCGGATTCCGAATTTGATTTTTGGACTTGGAATAGGTCTATTTTGCTATTTGGCCCTTGTCTGGAAATGTTTGTGTCATTCGGAGTTGGTTTGATATGATTCAAACGTTTGGTTGTGATTCTAGAGGTTCTTGAGTTTTTCTTTTGAATTTCATGCATTTTGATGTCCGATTCGTGGTTCCGAATGTTATTTTGCCAAAATCCCCAATATTTCTCACTTGGATTTACCAATTAAATGCCAAATTCAAGGATGGAATAATGAATAATAATCAAATCCGAGTCAAGAATACTTACCCAATCCAAGTGGGTGAAAACGCCTCAAACATCGCTCCAATCCGAGCTCCTGATCTCAAACTATCATAAAATAAAGCTAACTCTCGATAAAATATGTTTTGCTCAGTACTTTCGCTTCTACGACTAGAAATGCTGCTTCCGTGGCATCGCTTTTGCAACAAAAAGCTCGCTTATGCTAGTTTCACTTAACCCCCGACCATTCGCTCCTGCCGGAAATATTCAGCTCCTATGGATCCACACAAAATAACATCAAAACCATAAATCCTAGCTCAATTCAAGCTTAATGAACTAATCCATTTTGAACTTTCAAAACTCATGCCGAACCACGTCGAACCAACTCGGAACAACCTCAAATTTTTCACACAAGTTCCAAATGACATAACAAACTTATGCCAACTCCCGGAACAACAATCCGAACCCGAAAACACTAAAGTCAACTCCCGGTCTAACCTATGAGCTTTCCAAACCTTCAAATTTCCAACTTTCTCCATTTAGAGCCAAATCAACCTTGGAACCTCCAAATCCAAATACATACATACCCCTAATTCCAAAATCACCAACGAACATGTTGGAATTATCAAAAAACCATTCTGGGATTGTTTACACAAAAGTCAAATCGGGTCAACTCTTATAACTAAAGCTTCCAACCTTGGAACTAAGTGTTCCAATTCAATCCAAAACCTTCCCAAAACCAAACCAACCATCCCCACAAGTTACATAATAATAAATACACATATGGGGAGCATCAAATGGGTAAATGGGGTTCAAATACACAAAATGACCGACCGGGTCGTTACGTTCTCCCCCTCTTAAACAATCGTTCGTCCTCGAACGATTGTTTAGAATCATACATGGGATATCAAAAATATGAGGGTTTATTATCCTCATATCATGCTCGGTCTCCTAAGTTTCCTCCTCGACCAGTTGACCTCTCCACTGAACCTTCACCAATGTAATATTCTTTGACCTCAGCTTTCGAACTTGCCTATCCAAAATGGCCATTGTCTCCTCAACATAAGTCAAATCTTTGTCTAACTGCACCGAGTTGATATCTAACACACATGACATATCTTTATAGTACTTTTGAAGCATGAAAGCATGAAACACTGGATGAACTCCCGATCAGCAGGGTGGAAAAGCAAGTCTGTAACCCACCTCACCAACTCTCTTCAAGACATAGAAATGACCAATATACTGAGGGCTCAACTTGCCTTTTCTTCCGGAACCTCATCACACCCTTTATGGGAGAAAATCTAAGTAGAACTTTCTCACCCACCATGAATTCCACGTTACAAGCATTGCTATCAACATAACTCTTTTGTCTTAACTGCACTATACGAAGCCGCTCCTGAATCAATTTGACCTTCTCTAAAGCATCACGAACCAAATTTGTGCCTAATAGCCTAGCATCACCAGGCTCAAACCAACCAACTAGAGAATGACATCGCCTCCCATACAAGGCCTCATACGGAGCCATCTGGATACTCGACCGGTAGTTATTGTTGTAGGCGAACTCTGGTAACGGCAAAAACCAATCCCACTGGCCCTTGAAATCGATGACACAAAGCTATCAACAGTCCTTTAAGATCTAAATGGTATTCTCGGACTGCCCATTTGTCTGGGGATGAAATGTCGCACTCAACTCAACCTGTGTGCCCAACTCATGCTGCACTGCTCTCTAAATATATAATGTAAACTAAGTGCCTAGATCTGAGATAATAGATACATGTACATAATGCAGGCGAATAATCTCTCTAAGATCCGAGATAATAGATACATGCACATAATGCAGGAGAATAATCTCTCTAAGTATCGGAAGTCATGACCGGAATGAAATGTGCAGACTTGGTCAGTTTGTCCACAATGACCCAATTAACGTCAAATCTACTCAATGTCTGTGGCAACCAACAAAAAAATCCATAATGATATGCTCCTACTTCCACTCTGGTATATCTAGCCTATGAAGCAAACCACCCGATCTTTGATGCTCATAGTTAACCTGCTGACAGTTCAAACACCATGCAACATGCTCAACAATGTATTTCTTCATCCTCCGCCACCATTAATGCTGCTTCAAATTATGGTACAACTTCGTAGAAACTGGGTGAATGGAATACCGTGAACTATGATCCTTCTGAAGAATCAACTCTCTCAAGCCATCTACATTAGCAACATAGATCCGACTCTGAAGCCTAAATAACCCATCATCAACAACTGTCCCCTCCTTAGCATCACTGTGCTACATCGTGTCCTTAAGGACAAGAAATTGGGGATCATCATACCTACGAGCCTTCATGCGCTCAAACAAAGACGACTGAGATACAACACAAGCAAGAATCATGCCACGCTCCTCCAACCTCGTAAACTTGTTGGCCAAAACTTGAACACCCATCGTTAATGACCTCTCCCCAACTGGAATAAAAGCAAGACTCCCCACACTCTCTGCCTTCCTACTTAATATATTGGCCACTACCTTGGCCTTCCCCGAATGATAAGGAATGGTGTTCTCATAGTCCTTCAATAGCTCCAACTATCTTTGTTGCCTCAAGTTCAAATCCTTCTGCTTGAATAGATGTTGAAGACTCTGGTGATCCGTATACACCTTACAAGATATGCATATAAGTAGTGTCTCCAAATCTTGAGCACGCGTACAATAGCTACTAACTCCAAATCATGCATTGGGTAGTTCATCTCATAGGTATTCAAATGGCACAATGCGTAGGCAATCACCCTTTTGTCCTGCATCAATACACACCCAATGTCAATGCGTGAAGAATCACAGTAGACTGTATATGAACCCGATCCTGAAGGCAAAACTAGAATTCGATCTGTAGTCAAGGAAGTCTTGAGCTTCTAAAAGCTCTCCTCAAACTCGTTAGATAACCTATATAGGGAACCCTTCTGAGTCAATTTAGTCAATGGGGTTGCGATAGATAAAAACCAATCCACAAAGAAGCGATAATACCCAGCTAACCCTAGGAAACTCCGGATATATGTAGCAGTAAAAGGTTTGGGCCAACTCTGAACTACCTTAATCTTCTTCGGATCCACCTTAATCCCCTCACTGGACACCACGGGACCCAAGAATGCCACTGAATCTGCCAAGTCTAGAGCACAATCCTCAAATGTTGCTCGTGCTCCTCCCTACTATGGGAATACACAAATATATCATCAATGAACACAATAACAAAGGAATCCAGATAAGGCTGAAACACGTTGTTCATCCAATGCATGAAAGCTGTTGGGCGTTGCTCAGCCCAAAATACATCACCAAGAACTAATAATGCCCAGGTCCTGAAAGTCATTTTAGGAGTGTCCGAAGCTCTGATATTTAACTTATGGCACCCCGATCTCAAGTCAATCTTCGAGAATACCCTAGAACCCTGAAGTTGATCAAATATATCATCAATACGTGACAATGGATACGTGTTTTGGATGGTAACCTTGTTCAATAACCAATAATTAATACACATTCTCATAGACTCGTCTTTCTTCTTAACAAACAACACTGGCGCACCCCAAGGTGACATATTAGGCCTGATGAAACTTTTATCTAATAATTCCTACAACTATTCCTTTAGTTCCTTCAATTCCGCTGAATCCATGCAATACGGTGGAATAGAAATAGACTGAGTGCCCGGTGTCAAATTAATACTAAAATCAATATCCATATCCGGTGGCATACCCGGTAGGTCTGCATGGAAAACACTGGAAAAATGTGGACTGAATCTAGCATGGGAGTATTGGTACTCACATCTCTAATAAAGGATAAGTACACCAAGCCCCTTTCTCAACCATCCGTTGAGCCTTCAGATAAGATGCCACCCTACTAGGAACATGACCCAAGGAACCTCCCATTCCAACCCTGGCGACTGCGGTATAGCCAACGTCGGAGTCTTAACGTGACAATCCAAAATAGTGTGGTACGAGGATAACTAATCTATACCCAAAATCACATCAAAATCCACCATATTAAGCAATACAAGGTCAACCCTAATCTCATAACCTCCAATAGTGACCAAACAAGAAACATGGTCCACCACGAGACATCCAACTATGAAGAAAAGTAGGATGACATATACAAATACGTAGAACTCAGATAAAATAAAACTGATACATACCTATGACAAACTGGAATATACATGTAATGACTGCATCTGATGAAACTGCCTCAGTCCTACCAGGGAAAGAATAACAACGAGCATGGCCTCACCATCTAGGATAACCTCTACCCGCATGTCCTCCAGCGCTAGCTGACTGTGTAGGTAGAGCAGCAACTGGAGCGGGAACCATAGCCTGAGAAACCTGCTAAGGTCTACCCATCCAAAGTCTGGGACAATCTCTCTCAATGTGCTTTGTATCACTATACTCAAAACAACCTTTCTGCGAACGTGGCTGCTAGTACTGAGTCTGCCCCGGACAAATGGAATAATCACTGTAGTAACCCCGTGTAGAAGGTGCACTGAAAGATGGTTGTCTAGTACGAGTTCTCTGAAATCCATGGCTAGCTAGAGCACTACGAGATACCTGAAGTAAGAACTGAACTGATTGAATGCAATGACCTCTACCATGATGGACCTTGACGCAGAGTAGGAGCCACTAAATCCTCCAAAAGCACAAGACTTCTTAGCCTCCCTATCCTCCCTCTCCTTCCCTCAGATACGCACTAACCTCCTAGAATTCTCCATAACCTGATGAAATGTAGTCTGAGTCTCTAACTCCCATCCCATCCCAAATATGATATTGTAGGAGAGTCCCTCAATAAATATATAGACTCTCTCTATTTGTGGAAACCAAGGAAGGTGCATGATGAGATAACTCCGTAAACCTCATAGCATACTCGGACACAGTCATACTCCTCTGGTGTAACTATTCATACTCACTGCACAACTTGTCCCTGCGGGTTTGTAGAATAAACTCTCTCAAGAAAAAATTGGAGAATCGGGACCATGTAAGTGCCACGCTTATTTCGGCCCACACACAACAATAATCACAATCGCACGGCAAAACCTCGTGCCAACATCCAATCAATCCGCTCAACATGTGCTACAATCATCACAAAACAATAATGCCAAATTTTCATCAAAGATATAAGCTCATAATTTATCAATAAGGTGCACAAGGACATGAAAATAGTAAAATGCAGATGAGTGCTTAATATATAAAGCATTACAAAGGCTAAAATAGTTGTAGTGATCATGTTCACGTGGACAAAACGTGATTAAGAATATTTCATATAAAATACAACCTCAATTTAAGGCTTATCAATAGCCTAAGGTCTATTCCAGTCATAAGCCATGCATAACACTTGTGTGCACGCTCGTCACCTCGTGTACACGTTGCTTTTCACGTAGCACGGATACCTAATCAAGGCCAAATCCTATGGGGTATTCTCTCACACAAGGTTAGGCAGGATACTTACCTCAAACAAGCTAAATGAGTACTCTAAAAAGCCTTTGCCTTCAAATCGGCTTCCATACGGGTCAAATCGAACAAAAAATAATTCAATAACATCAAATACAACTATAGAAATCGATTCCAAGTAGTAAAGTTCGAGTCTTTATTAAATATAAAAAATTCAACCAGGGCACGTTTCCTAGAATTCGACAAATGTCACAAATCCCGAATACACATTCGAATAAGAGTCCAAATACATAAGTTTCATCTAAATACAACTCTGAATCGGGGTTTAAATAGCTAATTTTTATTTTACAAAAGTTTTTCCAAAATTCCCAATTTTTCTAATTTAGATTCACCAATCAAATATCAAATTCAAGGATGGAATCATGAATAATAATAAAATTCGAGTAAAAACTACTTACCCAATCCACGTGGGTAAATAATGCCTCAAAGATTGCCCTAATCCAAGCTCCTGATCTCAAAATATGATTAAATGAAGCTAACCCTCGATAATATGTTCTACCTAGTACTTTCGCTTCTACGCCAAAGACTGTCTTTGCGACAAAAGATCTCTTCTGCGAGTTTCACTTTGTAATGACCCTACCGGTCGTTTGAGCTTTAGAGTTCCAATTCAATGGTTTGAGACTTTGAATAACTTTATATGATGTATTATGACTTGCATGTAAGGCCGGTTTTGTTTTCGACTGGTTCGGGATTGATTTGAAACAATAACTCTCAATTTGGAAGCTTGAAGTTGGAAGAGTTGGCCAATGTTTGACTTTTGGGTAAACAGACTCGGAATCGAGTTTTGATGGTTCTCATAAATTCGTATGATAATTTTGGGGTACGTATGTTCGGATTTGTAACGACCCGACTGATTGTTTTGAGCTCTAACGTTCCATTCGGAGGTTTGAGGCTTCGAGTAGCTTCATATGATGTATTATGACTTGAATGTATGGTCGGTTTTAGTTTTCGAGTGGTTCGAGATTGATTTGGAAGCTTAAAGTTGGAAGAGTTGACTAAAGTTTAACTTTTGGGTAAACCAACTTGGAATCGGGTTTTGATTGTTCTGATAGGTTCGTATGATGATTTTGGACTTGTACGTATCTTCGTATTTGGTTTCGGAGGTTCCTAAAAGAATTAGACATTATTTGTCGAAAGTTGGCAATTTGAAGAACTTAAGAGTTCATAAGTTTGAACAAGAGTTGACTTTGATGTTATTAGACTCCAATTGGTGTTTCAAGAATTTGGATAGGTATACATAATGAATTGAACTTGTGTGCAAAATCTGGAAGTAAACCGAAGTGTTTAAGTGTGATTCGGAGACTCTTTTGAAAGAATGGAGATTTAACAACTTAAGAGAAATTCTATTCGGTTTGAGCCTCGATTGGTTGATGTGATGTTCCCATGGGTCTTTTGTGGTTTTGGATAAGTTTGGATAATTTATTTGTACTTTTTCATATGATTAGATGGGATCTCGAGGGGTTCGGGTGTGTTTTGGATCATTGGTTAAGAAACTAGTTAAGTTAAGGATTTGGAGTTTGACCATGGTCAATATCGGGTCAATATGACCACTTTTCAGTGTTTTGCGTGTGCGAGCAGGTTCATAATGTATTTTATGAATGAAATACATATATTATATGTGTGAGGAAGGTTTGGAATGAGTTTTGGGTGCCAAAATGAAGATTTTCCTATTGCCGGTTTTTTTCTGGTGTAAATAATTACGAAAATTTCATTTATGTCCCTGAAATTTTCAAACTTCCTTTAAAACTTCAAAATATAATATCTCCCTCATTTTAAAGTTAAATTGGGTGATTCAAAAGGCAATCTTGGGTGTAATCTCACAACGATCATGTTCGGCATATCAAACGTGAGTTTCTAGATCATCTAAGATCTGATTCAGGCTGGGACAACTACTGCATTTTAACTCATTTTTGAATTTAGTTACTTTTTCTCACAAGATTTTGGAGCTCGATTTTGGAGGGGATTTTTACTACTTGGATTGGGGTAAGTATATTTTACTCGGATTTGTTTATATTTCATGATTCCAACCGCGATTTTTGTGTTTGATTGATGATTTGAATTGGAAAAATTGGAAATTTGAGTAAAAACTTTTCTAAAACATAAATTGATGATTTGAAGGTCGATTTGAGGTCGGAATTAAATAATTTTTGTATGGTTGGACTCGTATCAGAATGCGTGTTCAAAATTTGTGAGCTTTGTCGGGTTTCGGGATGCGAGCTCGGGGTTGACTTTTTGAGTTGAGTTTTTGATTTTCATTAAAGATTTTAACTTTAATTATCAAAATTGGTCTCTTGCATTGTTTGATAATATTAAGTAATTTTTGGCTAGATTTGAGCCGAGCGGAGGTGAATTTTAGAAGAAAAGCAATTTTTCAGTGATGAATTGGCCTAATTGAACTCTACTATATACATAAATATAACTCAAAATACAGTATTGTTCGGATAAAGAATTGAAAATATTAATGTGAGGAAAGGACTCCAAGGGACTGCGACGATCAAGCAACTCTACCTTGAACCCTCTCAATCAAGGTGTGATGACCCATAATGTCATCTTTAAATTTAATAAGTAATTCTGTGTTCTAATACCTCAAAAAGCACCATTTACCATTTCTCGACTTGCGTGCGCAGTCTGTAAAATTTTTCGAAAAGTTTTCATGTGAAAAATGGATTAAAATGGGAAATAGAGCTTTAAAACTCAACTAAGTTGACTTTGGTCAACATTTTGAGCAAACGAATCCAGATTAGTATTTTGAAAATTTCGGTAGCTCCGTATCATGATTTGGGACTTGGGTATATGCCCGAAATTTAATTTGGAGGTTCCTAGCTCAAGTTATGACCATTTAACGGAACTAGCAATTTAAAGGCTAAATATTCCAAGTTTGACCACGGGGTTGACTTTTTGTTATCGGAGCCGGAATCCGATTCTGGAAATTTGAACAGCTCCGTTATGTCATTTATGACTTGTGTGCCAAATTTGAAGTCATTCCGGATTCATTTAATATGTTTTGGCACGAGATTTGCAAATTAAAAGTTTAAAACTCAAAGTTCGAATCGGGGTGTGAATTGTAATTTCAGTGTTATTTGATGTGATTTTAGACCCCGAGTCAGTCCATATTATGTTACGGGACTTGTTGGTATATTCGAGCGGGGTCTCGAGTACCCCGAGAGTGAAACGGATTGAAATCGCTCCTGCGGAATTTTGACCGTAGGTGCGAGCTCGCAGAAGCGAGACTTCCATCGCAGATGCGGCCCTTATGCGCAGAAGCGGACGTCGCAGGTGCGACATTTTGTCCGCATATGCGGAACCTCGACTGGCAGCCCCTTTTCGCAGATGCGAGATTTTTCTCGCAGATGCGAGCTCCCATGTGCGAGCCCAGGCACCGCATATGCGAAAATGCTGGGCAGAATACATAAAATTGGGTCTTAGCCATTTTTACTCATTTTTGAGTTTTGAGTCTCGGATTTGGGCGATTTCAAGGGGGATTTTTACGACTTTGAACTGGGTAAGTGTTCTTTATCATATAGTGATTGTATTTCACAAATCCATGTCTATATTCATCATTTATTTCGGATTTAGATGGAAGAAATTGGATTTTTTGTAAAACTTTCCAAAAATAAAAAATTTAGATTTGAAGGTCTATTTGATATCAGAATTGGACAAATTTGGTATGGTTGAACTCGTATCGGAACGGGTATTCGGATTTCGTGAGTTTTTCTGGGATTTGAGATGCGGATCCCACTGTCAAATATTTTAATGAATTTCGGATTTTTATCCGGAAAAATTATAAATTCATATGGAATTAATTCCTATGATTAGTATTGAATATATTGAATTATTTGTGAATAAATTTAAAGCATTCAGAGGCAAATTTAAAAGAAAAAGCTGTGGTTGAATAATTATTTGGAATTTGCAAAGCGAGGTAAGTGTCGGGGTTAACCTTGACTTGAGGGAATAGAACCCTTAAATTGTTTGTTATGTGAATTGTATGTAAACGACGTATATGCGAGGTGACGAGTGTCTATACGTCGTCAAATTAATTGTTTGTCTGCTTACTCGAAAAATCATAAATTGTTTTTAATCATAAATTAATTATTATAATAATTATTTCTCTCTCATTCTTTGTCAAATATTAATTCTTGAATTCCTGCATTAATTGTTACATGTTATTTGAATTATGTGCCTTAATTATTATTTGACATTTAGCATATTAAATATTAAACTGCCTATTTGCTCCCTGATTTTCATAATAATTGTTATTTGTCATTGGTTGCTTCATAATTAAATCATATTTATTGTATGCTTGTTGTCTTATAATTTTTATATTAATTGTTGCGTTTATTGGGGAATTGTTTCTATAAGAATTGATTAGTAAATGAATATATTGGAGTATCGGGTTGCACGCCGCAACAGATTTATTAAAAGTCAATATTGGAGGATCGGGTTGCACGCCGCAATAGACTTATTAAAAAGTTCATATTGGGGGATCGGATTGCACGCCGCAATAGACTTATTTAAAAGTCAATATTGGGGGATCAGATTGCACGCCGCAATAGACTTATTTAAAAGTCAATATTGGGGATCGGATTGCACGCCGCAATAGACTTATTTAAAAGTCAATATTGGGGGATCAGATTGCACGCCGCAACAGACTTATTTAAAAGTCTATATATATACTTGATTGAAATAAATATATGACAGACTTGATTAAAAGGAATATATTGGGAGAGCAGGTTGTACGCTGCAACAGAATTGAATGTGAATATATTGTGAGAGCGGGTTGCACGCTGCAACAGAATTATTATTTGGGTGAAATAATAATGGATTAGGACTGCTGAGTTGGCTTCAATTATTATAAATGAGTTACCTGATTTATTTATATTATTTGTTGTTGTTATTAATATTGCATACAGGTTAATGTAAGTGAACCGCCTTAGCCTCGTCACTACTTTGTCGAGGTTAGGCTCAGCACTTACCAGTACATGGGGTCGGTTGTACTACACTCTGCACTTCTTGTGCAGATTTTGGAGTTGGTCCCAGCGGCATACCATAGTTTTGCTCGAATTTCAGCTACTCGGAGGAGACTTGAGGTATAACTGCATGGCATCCGCAGTTCTGAAGTCCCCGTCTATTGTACTTTAGCTGTGTGTTTATTTCCAGACAGCTTTATATTATTCAGACCTTTATTTGTATTTATTTTAGAAGCTCGTGCACTTGTGACACCAATTCTGGGATGGTATTTAGACATCGTTATTATTATGGATTATTTTAAAATTGCTTCCGTATTTGCTTCCTTGTTATTAATAAACTTAAAATTGTTTTAAAAATGGATAATGTTATTCTAATGTTGGCTTGTCTAGCAACTGAAATGTTAGGCGCCATCACGGTCCGAAGGTGGGAATTTTGGGGTGTGATAGTTGGTATCAAAGCACTAGGTTACATAGGTCTCACGAGTCACGAGCAAGCTTAGTAGAGTCTGAAGGAGCATCTCTCAGAGGCTACGAAGTTTAGGAACAATATCACTTCTTTCTTATTCTGTCGTGCAATTTTATTCTATCATCGATGATTGAACCATTCTACTCTTATTCTCTCGCATATAGTGAGAACACGTAATACCTCTACCGATGGACATAGACCAGAACCTCCGGTGGCAACTATGTCCAGGGGTAGAGGTCGAGGCCGAGGTCGTGCTAGAGGCCGAGGCAGAGGTAGAGGTAGAGCTCAGTCCAGAGCTCGAGCAGCTGTACCTGCTGTAGAACCTCAGGTAGACCTTCCGGAGGAGGTCCCAATTCAGAATGTACCAGTTGGACCAGTTCAGGTCCCGGAAGGATTTATAGCCACTCCAGTGCTTCAGGATGCTCTAGTCTGATTGGTGAGTCTTATGGAGGGTGTGGCCTAGAATGGTACATTTCCAGTGGAACCAGCCGTCTCACAGGCTAGGGGAGGAGCACAAACTCCCACTACTCCCGCTCCGGAGCAGATAGCTCCCCAGAATCAGACTCCAGCAGCCCCGCCAGTTGGGGTAGTTCAGCCAGTTATTGCAGCACAGACCGGTGATAGGCCCGCCATGTCTTTTGAGGCCTTATTGAGACTGGATAAGTTCACTAAGCTCTTTCCAGTTCACTTCAGTGGTACACCTTCTGAGGACCCACAAGATTATCTTGAACGCTGCCATAAGGTGTTGCGAAACATGGGTATAGTTGTGACCAATGGAGTTGATTTTGTGGTATTCCAGATGACGGGTTCCGCCAAGAGGTGGTGGAGAGATTACACATTGACCCGACCAGTCAGATCACCTACACTTACCTGGGAGCAGTTCTCTCAGCTATTTCTGGAAAAGTTCCTCCCTATCATACTAAGAGAGGAATTCCGCAAGTAATTCGAGCGTCTACAATAGGCAGTATGGCTATTACTCAGTATGAGTCCCATTTTATGGATTTGGCCCGTCATGCTCTCCTTGTACTACCTACGGAGGGAGAGAAAGTGAAGAGGTTCATTGAGGGACTCACCCACCCTATCAGACTTCAGACGGCCAAGGAGACCGGAAGTGAGATTTCTTTTCAGGCGGCTGCTAATGTCGCAAGGAGGATCGAGATGGTTCTTGCACAGGAAAGAGGGCAGAGGTCCGATAAGAGGCCTCGTCAGTTCGGTGGTTATAGTGGTGCTTCATCTGGAGGTCGGGGTAATTTTGGTAGGGGTCTTCCTCCCAGACCATTTCATTCAGCACTTCATGTATCTCCCGGTGCTTCAGGGAGTCATGGTCCTATTATGCCTTACTCTGGGCAGCCAGTATTCAGTGCACATTCAGCTCCTATCAGTGCACCACCACTCCAGAGTTACTACAGTGATTATCCAGCCCATCTGGGTCAGCTTCAGCTTCAGCAGCAACGGAATCAGGATGGGTGTTATGAGTGTGGGAACATTGGTCACATCAGGAGGTATTGCCCTAGATTGGCGAGTAACAGATCTCGGCAAGATTCTCGTGCCATCATACCGGCACCGATTGCTTCACCGCCTGCTCAGCCAGCTAGAGGTAGGGGTCAGGCAGTTAGAGGTGGAGGTCAGGCCATTAGAGGTGGAGGTCAGGCCATTAGAGGTGGAGGTCAGACCGTTAGAGGTGGAGGCCAGCCAGTTAGAGGCCGTTCTAGAGATGCAGTTCAGAGTGGTGGGGCCCAGCCCCGATTTTATGCTTTACCAGCTAGGCCTGAGGCCGAGTCATCTGATGCTGTGATCACATGTATTATTCCAGTTTGCCATAGAGATGCTTTAGTTCTATTTGATCCAGGATCTACTTATTCCTATGTGTCCTCCTATTTTGCTTCATATTTGGTTGTGCCTTGTGATTCTCTGAGTGCTTCTGTGTGTGTATCTACATCGGTGGGAGACTCTGTTGTAGTAGATCATGTCTATCATTCGTGTGTGGTTACTATGGGTAATCGTAAGACCAGTGTGGATCTTCTACTTCTTGATATGGTAGATTTTGATGTCATCTTGGGTATGGATTGGTTGTCTCCTTACCATGCTATATTGGACTGTCATGCCAAGACAGTGACCCTAGCTATGCCGGGGTTACCTCGGTTAGAGTGGAAAGGAACTTCTGGCCATTCTGCCAGCAGGGTTATTTCTTATATGAAAGCTTGGCGTATAGTAGAGAAAGGGTGTCTAGCCTATTTGGCTTATATTCGCGATCCCAATGCGGATGTCCCTTCTATGGACTCAGTACCAGTTGTTCATGAATTTCCAGAAGTATTTTCGAAAATTGATTTGAGATCTGGTTACCATCAGTTGAAGATTAGGGCATCTGATGTCCCTAAGACAGCTTTTCGGACTCGGTATGGGCATTACAAGTTCCTAGTGATGTCATTTGGGTTGACAAATGCTCCAGCATCATTTATGGATTTGATGAATCGGGTGTTCAAGCCTTATTTGGATTCTTTTGTGGTTGTATTCATTGATGATATCTTGATTTACTCCAGCAGTCGAGAGGAGCATGAGCAACATCTTCGAAGTGTGCTTCACACCTTGAAGAATAATCAGTTTTATGCCAAATTTTCAAAATGTGAGTTTTGGTTAGACTCAGTTGCCTTTTTGGGACATGTTGTATCGGCAGAAGGCATAAAGATGGATCCTAAGAAGATTGAGGCTATTCAGAATTGGCCTAGACCTACTTCGGTTACAGAGACCCGGAGTTTCCTGGGTTTGGCGGGTTATTATCGTCGATTCGTGGAAGGATTTTCATCTATAGCAAGCACATTGACCAGACTAACCCAGAAGGGTGTTCCATTCAGATGGTCAGACGAGTGTGAGTTGAGCTTTCAGAAGCTCAAGACCGCTTTGACTATGATGCCAGTATTAGTATTACCCACAGGTTCAGGATCGTATACGGTATATTATGACGCATCTCACATTAGTCTTGGTGCAGTATGAATGCAAAATGGCAAGGTAATTGCATATGCGTCGCGGCAGTTGAAAGTTCACGAGAAAAATTATCCTATTCATGACTTAGATTTGGCAGCCATTGTTCATGCGCTAAAGATTTGGAGGCATTACCTCTACGGTGTCTCGTGTGAGGTATTTACTGATCATCGTAGCCTTCAGTATCTGTTCAAACAAAAAAAATCTTAATTTGAGGCATAGAAGATGGTTGGAGTTGTTGAAAGACTATGATATCACCATTTTGTATCACCCTGGAAAGGCCAATGTGGTGGCCGATGCTTTGAGTAGAAAGGCTGTGAGTATGGTCAGTCTTCGTATATTCCGGTTGGTGAGAGGCCATTAGCTGCAGATGTTCAGACTTTGGCTAATCATTTCGTGAGGTTAGATGTTTTAGAACCTAGTCGGGTTCTAGCTTGTACAGTCGCTCGGTCTTCTTTATATGAGCGCATCAGAGAGAGGTAGTATGATGATCCTTATTTACTTGTCCTTAAGGACACGATGCGGCACAGTGATGCTAAACAGGTTGCTGTGGAGGAAGATGGAGTTCTACGAATGTAGGGCCGTATTTGTGTGCCTAATGTGGATGGGCTTCGTGAATTAATTCTCGAAGAGGCACACAGTTCCAGGTATTCTATTCATCCAGGTACCGCTAAAATATATCAAGATTTGCGGCAACATTATTGGTGGAGGAGAATAAAAAAGGATATAGTTGCACATATAACTCGGTGTCTGAATTGTCAGCAAGTTAAGTACGAGCATCAAAGACCTGGTGGTTTGCTTCAAAAGTTAGAAATTCCTGAGTGGAAGTGGGAGCGTATCACTATGGATTTTGTTGTTGGGCTCCCACGGACTCAGAGAAAATTTGACACAGTTTGGGTCATTGTGGACAGATTGACCAAGTCAGACCATTTCATTCCAGTGGCAGTTACCTATTCTTCAGAGAGGTTAGCTAAAATTTACATTCGTGAGATTGTCCGACTTCACGGTGTGCCCGTGTCTATTATTTCAGATTGAGGTACGCAGTTTACCTCACATTTCTGGAGAGCTGTACAGCGTGTGTTAGGCACGCAGGTGGAGTTGAGTATAACATTTCATCCACAGACAGATGGACAGTCAGAGCGCACTATTCAGATATTAGAAGATATGCTCCGCGCTTGTGTTATAGACTTTGGAGGTTCTTGGGATCAATTCTTGCCACTTGCGGAGTTTGCTTATAATAATAGCTACCGGTCGAGTATTTATATGGCTCCATATGCGGCATTATACGGAAGGCGATGCCGATCACCAGTTGGTTGGTTTGAACCAGGAGAGGCTCGGTTGTTGGGTACCGATTTGGTACAGGATGCCTTGGATAAGGTCAAGATTATTTAGAATCGACTTCGCGCAGCTCAGTCTAGGAAAAAGAGTTATGCCGACCGTAAAGATCGTGATATTGCATTCATGGTTGGAGAACGAATATTGCTTCGGGTTTCACCTATGAAAGGTGTAATGAGGTTCGGAAAGAAGGGCAAGTTGAGCTCTAGGTATATCAGACCCTTTGAAATTCTTGAAAGGGTGGGTGAAGTAGCCTACAGGCTTGCATTACCACCTAGTTTATCAGCAGTTCATCCGGTGTTCCATGTGTCTATGCTCCAAAAATATCATAGTTATCAGCAGTTCAACTAAGTCCAATTAGACAAAGATTTGACTTACGAGAAGGAGCCGGTGGTTATTCTAGCCCGGCAGGTCCGATAGTTGAGGTCAAAGAGCTATCCTTCAGTTCGGGTGCAATGGAGAGGTCAGCCGGTAGAGGCACCTACCTGGGAGTCTGAGTCGGACATGCGGAGTAAATATCCGTACCCTTTTATCCAGCTCAGGTACTTTTTCTAACTCCGTTCGAGGAAGAACGTTTGTTTTAGAGGTGGAGAATGTGATGACCCATAATGTCATCTTTAAATTTAATAAGTAACTCTATGTTCTAAGACCTCAAAAAGCACCATTTATCATTCCTCGACTTACGTGCACAGTCTGTAAAATTTTTCGGAAAGTTTTCATGTGAAAAGTGGATTAAAATGGGAAATAGAGCTTTAAAACTCAACTAAGTTGACTTTGGTCAACATTTTGAGCAAACGGATTCGGATTAGTGTTTTGAAAATTCCGGTAGCTCCGTATCGTGATTTGGAACTTGGGCGTATGCCTGGAATTTAATTTGGAGGTTCCTAGCTCAAGTTATGACCATTTAACGGAACTAGCAATTTAAAGGCTAAATATTCCAAGTTTGACCACGGGGTTGACTTTTTGATATTGGAGCCGGAATCCGATTCTGGAAATTTGAACAGCTCTGTTATGTCATTTATGACTTGTGTGCCAAATTTGAAGTCATTCCGGATTTATTTAATATATTTTGGCACGAGATTTGCAAATTAAAAGTTTAAAACTCAAAGTTCGAATCGGGGTGTGAATTATAATTTCAGTGTTATTTGATGTAATTTTAGACCCCGAGTCAGTCCGTATTATATTACGGGACTTGTTAGTATATTCTAGCGGGGTCCCGAGTACCCCGAGAGTGAAACAGATTGAAATCGGAACAAGAATTGGACTTAAGCAAAAATCTGAAATTTGGGTTCTGGTATAATCGCACCTGCGGAATTTTGACCGCAGGTGCGAGCTCGCAGAAGCGAGACTTCTATCGTAGATGCGGCCTTCGCAGGTGCGACCCTTATGCGCAGAAGCGGACGTCGCAGGTGCGACATTTTGTCCGCAGATGCGGAACCTCGCCTGGCAGCCCCTTTTCGCAGATGCGAGCTCCCATGTGCGAGCCCAGGCACCGCAGATGCGAAAATGCTGGGCAGAATGCATAAAATTGGGTCTTAGCCATTTTTACTCATTTTTGAGTTTTGAGTCTCGGATTTGGGTGATTTCAAGGGGGATTTTCACAACTTTGAACTGGGTAAGGGTTCTTTATCATATAATGATTGTAATTCACAAATCCATGTCTATATTCATCATTTATTTCGGATTTAGATGGAAGAAATTGGAATTTTTGTAATTCTTTCCAAAATAAAACATTTAGATTTGAAGGTCCATTTGATATCGGAATTGGACAAATTTGGTATGGTTGAACTCGTATCGGAACGGGTGTTCGAATTTCGTGAGTTTTTCCTGGATTTGAGATGCGGGTCCCACTGCCGAATATTTTAATGAATTTCGGATTTTTATACGGAAAAATTATAAATTCATATGGAATTAATTCCTATGATTAGTATTGAATATATTGAATTGTTTGTGAATAGGTTTAAAACTTTCGGAGGCAAATTTAAAAGGAAAAGCTGTGGTTGAATAATTGATTGGAATTTGCAAAGCGAGGTAAGTGTCGGGGTTAACCTTGACTTGAGGGAATAGAACCCTTAAATTGTTTGTTATGTGAATTGCATGTAAACGACGTATAGGCGAGGTGACGAGTGTCTATACGTCGTCAAATTAATTATTTGCATGCTTACTCGAAAAATCATAAATTATGTTTAATCATAAATTAATTATTATAATAATTGTTTCTCTCTCATTCTTTGTCAAATATTAATTCTTGAATTCCTGCATTAATTGTTACATGTTATTTGAATTATGTGCCTTAATTTTTATTTGACATTTAGCATATTAAATATTAAACTGCCTATTTGCTCCCTGATTTCCATAATAATTGTTATTTGTCATTGGTTGCTTCATAATTAAATCATATTTATTGTATGCTTGTTGTCTTATGATTTTTATATTAATTGTTGCGTTTATTGGGGAATTTTTTCTATAAGAATTGATTGGTAAATGAATATATTGGAAGATCGGGTTGCACGCCGCAACAGATTTATTAAAAGTCAATATTGGAGGATCGGGTTGCACGCCGCAACAAACTTATTAAAAAGTCCATATTGGGGGATCGGATTGCACGCCGCAATAGACTTATTTAAAAGTCAATATTGGGGATCGGATTGCATGCCGTAATAGACTTATTTAAAAGTCAATATTGGGGGATCGGATTGCACGCCGCAATAGACTTATTTAAAAGACAATATTGGAGGATCGGATTGCACGCCGCAATAGACTTATTTAAAAGTCTATATATATACTTGATTGAAATAAATATATGACAGACTTGATTAAAAGGAATATATTGGGAGAGCAGGTTGTACGCTGCAACAGAATTGAATGTGAATATATTGTGAGAGCGGGTTGCACGCTGCAACAGAATTATTATTTGGGTGAAATAATAATGGATTAGGACTGCTGAGTTGGCTTCAATTATTATAAATGAGTTACCTGATTTATTTATATTATTTGTTGTTGTTATTAATATTGCGTACAAGTTAATGTAAGTGAACCGCCTTAGCCTCGTCACTACTTCGTCGAGGTTAGGCTCAGCACTTACCAGTACATGGGGTCGGTTGTACTGATACTACACTCTGCACTTCTTGTGCAGATTTTGGAGTTGGTCCCAGCGGCATACCATAGTTTTGCTTGGATTTCAGCTACTCGGAGGAGACTTGAGGTATAACTGCATGGCGTCCGCAGTTCTGAAGTCCCCGTCTATTGTACTTTAGCTGTGTGTTTATTTCCAGACAGCTTTATATTATTCAGACCTTTATTTGTATTTATTCTAAAAGCTCGTGCACTTGTGACACCAATTCTAGGATGGTATTTAGACATCGTTATTATTATGGATTATTTCAAAATTGCTTCCGCATTTGCTTCCTTGTTATTAATAAACTTAAAATTGTTTTTAAAATGGATAATGTTATTCTAACGTTGGCTTGCCTTGCAAGTGAAATGTTAGGCGCCATCACGGTCCGAAGGTGGGAATTTCGGGCCGTGACACAAGGAGCTCTCACTGCCTGTATCAGTTAGCTCAAATATCTGGATCTGCACAAAATATGCAGAAGTATAGTATGAGTATACCACGGTCGGTTCCCAGTAAGTATCAAGACTAATCTGGTGGAGTCGGGATGAGGTTCAAATCATGACACTCACTAATCAAGAAACATGTGCAATATATCAATATTAAGCTAACAACGGAAAGCAAAATAAATAAATGGTAACAAAGAGTAATCAAAGCACAGATAAAATACAAGTGAAAGCAATTAAGGAAAAGCAATGACAGTTCTAACCATCAAACTGTTCCGACACAGGATTTACAACAAGGGTCACCCTGAGGCACCATACCTCATAATTAGAAATTTCAAGTCACAAATTACGAATCATATACACATGTCACCTCGTGACCCCATAAAGTTACACCCGCACGGACAACTCACGTGCCAATATCACAATCCGCCCAGCGTGGTCACATGCTCAATATCACAATTCGCCCAGCGTAGTCACAGGTTCAATATCATAATCCGCCCGCCATGGTCACATGCTCAATATCTCAATCCACCCGGCATGGTGACGGGCTACCAGTCCAAACCACATCGCAGAGAAAGCAGATATGCAAGAATACATGTACATGATCAATGAACATAAAGTTTTATACTCCTGGACTAGTATAAATGACATGTTACGGTGTATGCATGTGCAAGTATACTATCATAGCTCAAATCATCAAGTAATATCAGAGACACCGAGTAACAAATTGGGAACAAAACGACAAATCACATAATATACATGACACACACAAGGAAATTAAAAGCAACAAGCAGAATACTCCTCTTTCATCAACAACACGCCCAAGGCCATCACATAACATCCCCATATAGCCACCCTTATCTCACCATTTTGACAATATCATAATAGTCACATGTATCGCTTTACCTAAATAATATATCAATAGCCACCCGTATTGCTCCGTCCCGACAATAACACAATAGTCACTTGTATCGCTCCGCCCAGATAATAACACAATACCCACCCGTATCCCTCCGCCCAGATAATAACACAATAGCCATCTGTATCACTCAGCCCATACAACGTATCAATTGCCACTCGTATTGCTCTGCCTAGATGATAACACAATAGTAACCTGTACTGCTTTGCACAATCAACAATAGTGAAATTCCACTCTTATGCTCCACATAACAACAATCAATCCCCACAACATGTCCACATATGCCACAATATTGCCAAAACAATAATACCAATATCACAATAAAGGATAGACCACTGCTCAATAATAATATATACAAGAATTTCAACAACAACAAAATAAAACGAGAAATAACTCGACAATGAAATATATTCCATAAAACAATAACTTTAATTAAAAACATATTAATAACCTAAAAGTCTAAACCAGTCAATTTCCACATATAAACCTGGGTACACACTCCTCACCTCGTGTACACGTCTTTTCCATAATTCAAATAATGCAATTAGACCAAATCCTACAGGGTAGTTTTACCCACACAAAGTTAGGCAAGATACTCACCTCAAGTAAGCTAAATCAATCCACTAATAAGCCCTTCCCGCGTGAATCAACCTCCGAATGACTCAAATCTAGCCAAATTAACTTAATAGCATATATAAAAGCCAGATGAAATGATTCTGAATAATAAAGCTTTGATCTTGAACAAGAATAAAAAAGTCATCTTAAAAGGTCAACTCTGGACTCGCACCCCGGAACCAGACAAAACTCACAAGTTCCGAACATTCATTCAAATACGAGTCCAACCATACCAAAATCATCCAATTCCGACCTCAAATCGTTCTTCAAATCACCAGTTTATGTTTTAGAAAAGTTTTTACTAAAATCCTCAATTTCTCCAATTCAAATCATGAATCAAACATTAAAATCGAGGTTGGAATCATGAAATGTAAATAGATCTAAGTCGAAAATACTTACCCCAACCCAAATTGTAAAAATTCCCTCCAAAATCGCCCAAATCCAAGCTCTCTAACTCAAAATGTGATAAAATGAGCTCAAGGTCTGAAATAGAGTACTTATGTGCACGGCCTAGTGGTACCCTACGCGATCGTGATGCACAAAATTACAGTGGCACAAATTACACTACGCGTTCGCGACATTACCCTCGCCAACACGATGATCATATCTGCCAGACCTTCGCAAACGCAAACACACCGATGCGAATGCGAAGAAGAACATATCACGACCTGCCCTGCCTAGCTCAATACTATGCGAACACGTAGCACCAGACGCGGACGCGAAGGATTAAAGCCTAAACCATAGGGAACATGAGAACTATACCGTGAATGCGAAGAAGACCAGCTCCCATAACACTACGCGATTGCTTCTGCAGCTTCGTGATCGCGAAGAATGCCTGAAATCTCAGAAACCAGGAGAAACCAGCAATCACGCATAAAGCCGAAACCCGTCAGAAACTCACCCGAGCCCCTCGTGACCCCATCCTAACATGCCAAAAAGTCTCAAAACATAACACGGACCTACTCGAAGCCTCACATCACACATAATAACATCAAAATGACGAATCACACCTCAATTCAAGTTTAATGAACTGTTTCAAATTACCAAATTCCAAACTCGTGCCAAACCATACCAAATCAATTTGGAATGACATCAAATTTTTCACACAAGTTTCGAACGACATATTGAACCTATTCCAACTCCCAAAAAAAAATATGAACCAAATAACCTCAAAGTCAACTCTCGGTCGAACCTATGAACTTTCCAAACCTTTAAATTACAAACTTTCGCCAATTAGCGCCAAAACCTTTCAGAAATATCCGAATGCAAATCCGGCATACACCGAAGTCCAAAATCTCCATCCGGACCTAACGGAACCATCAAAACTCCGAACCAAGATAAAATACACAAAAGAGAAATTTGGTCAACTCTTCCAACATAAAGCTTCTATAGTGAGAATTATTCTTCGAAATAAATCCTGAACCACTCTAAAACCAAAACCGACGATACACACAAGTCATAATACACCATATGAAGATATTCAAGACCTCAAACCATTGAACAAAGTGCAAATTCTCAAAATAACCGGTCGGGTCGTTACATTATGCCCCACTTAAACATACGTTCGTCCTCGAACGTGCCAAAAGTCGTTTAAAAGCCATCAAATCACTATATAACCTCACTATACACATAACCATGGATGATCCCACGTCACCCCAATCCATATAAGCCTGACAACACAACCTAACTGAAGATCCTTACTTCAACCTTAGTCCATAAACTTTTAAAACTTAAATCCCTAACATCTGGAACTCATTATAAGACCCGATTCTTGCATCTATACACTTTATAAGTCTAAAAAAACTGTATCAATCCATAACCATATTCCAAGACATAATCACATGATATACCACATAACTCAAATACTCATGGCAATAACTTCCGACTACAATGGCTGCTCAATAACAAACCCGGTATGGTAACAAACCTTATATCAACTAAAACCTTGTTTTGAACCTTCGTACACTACCAATGATGAAAGAAATATGCAGATAATCATAACCACTCATCAGATCAACAAGTCATGGAGCTCTCTCGCCCTACAAGAACTATAGCCAATTCTAAGGTCACTTTTTATCCTTCCCAACATGCCTTAATCAAATCCGATAACGCTCATTCCATTCTAATAACCTCATTTCACACATGTCGCACCAGCACCACCTTAAGCTACACACCATGTAATTCGTGCACCAAACAAGAAATAACTCAAATGTACCCAATGATGGAAAGAGAATCAAATGAGAGAACCGTACCGCAAGCTCAACAGATATCACCAAAAAGAGCAATGCCATCATTCCATCACACAAGGAGAAACCAAAAAACAAGAAATAAACAAAAGGCACATATGCCAACATAACGCCGTTGCGATACGTGACCCAATTAGAACACCGGGCCCCATATCAAGCCATGATGCTCACAATACACAGCCATATGCATAGCAACAACAAACATGCAAAGTGCATGACCATAACCATGGAAAAATGGATAACACAATGTACCACAAACAAAAAAACCATAACCAAGGCGCAGATAACCATGCAACACGCCAAGAGCCATCTCGCTCGAATTCCGCCACAAGGCCCAAACAGTACTACATCATGTGCGCAAATAGTCAACAGTCTCACAACTCACTGTTGCATAGGAAATTAACTCATGGAACAAGTCAGAACACAAATAAGATCAACTCTAATCGATGACACCACCCTCAATAATAGTTGTGCTGAGTAAACAAATCTGACCCGACGTAGAATACACATTCTCATTAGGCCTACCCGTGGCCTCCAAATCAATTATGATCCTCTTGAAATAGGTAGATAACCTCCAAAATGTCCACAATAACCTATCCATAATACATACAATCAGTTGTCAACTCTTAACATACCTTCATCATCAGCAACCAAAGAAAAAACTGGCTCCAAGAACCCTCTTAGTCTTCAAACCTCTAGAATACAATAATCTCCATGTGGGATCCCAACTCCACCACTCAAACAACTGACACATTCCTCATACACAATCATCTCACAAGAAATACTTCCATAATTCTTTTGTGCCATATAGCAAAATTTGAACATCAGCAATCGATCGACCGGGCGATTACCGTAATACGATTCAAGTATCCGCAAGTCAAAACACAGTACGCCTTCTAAATTGTGCACCCATCTCAGGTGATACCAGATAGTGCCAGTATTCTTTTAAACATCTCAAATCGCCCATGCTATTTAGAACTCATGACCCCATCCAGGAGAAAAATCACAGTTCTCAATAACCCCCATGCCTTTAAAGTACATCAACCGCTAATCTTGGTTAAACCATCTCAACTCCCCGAAATCCATTTGAACCTCCTCAAAAGACTTTCACCTTGCTCTAAATCACCCTTGATGAAATCTTTCACAAGTCGTAGACATTCCATAAGCACATCCTAGCTCAAGAACTTGTAATTCGATCGTCCATGGTAGACTCCCCCACTTGGATTGAAACCCTAGAACACATCGTATGTAACCCATGACAGCCTTCCTTCGTAGCTGCCCCCGGTCTCGCACTATTAATCAACTGAATACTTTATAAACTCACACGACTTTAATAATAAAACACTCCAAAAACTACGCCAAGCGCATACTCACCCTAGTGACAGTCAAGTCAACTTTCCCAAATGCCGTGAAATGATGGTATATGCATTCCATAGAATAAAACCCTCATACAAAACACACAACACCCAAACCCCATCGTCTAGCCTCAAATCAATATCCCCTATGACCATACCATGAACAATAACTAGGCAATCAATTAAATCCTCCCGAGTCAGTACTCACCAACTAGATACAAAAGCCTGTTGCATCTCATTCATGAACAACTGAAAGGTCTACCAACGCATCTGCATCCTCAGTCTTGACCACACATCGAGACAATAATCGGGCATCCATAGCCCTCGCAGCACCTCTGCAGCATCACAAACCGTCAGTGCATTGCTGATACCGAGTGCGCAACATCATATACGAGTGGATATAAGGGAATATAAAATATACGCTTCAAGAAAAATCAATGTCACACAATAAGGAATGTAAGAAGTGGAATTTTCTAATAGTTCCGTAGCCTCTCAAAGATAAGTACATACGTCATTGTACCGATCCGCAAGACTCTACTAAACTTGCTCGTGGCTCTTAGAACCTATAAACCTAGGGCCCTAATACCAACTTGTCACGACCCAAAATCCCACCTTAAGGATCGTGATAGAACCTAGTGTCTAAAACTAGGTAAGTCGATCACTTACAATAGTTAAACAAATTAAACATGATACTATGATGCAAAATTTAATGAAATTGAGAAATTTAAAGGTGATACATGCCAACACGACGATAGTCACAACAAATCCCCATGACTAGGCAGTACAGAGGCATGAACTCTACTGTATACATAAATATATCTTAAAATACAATATTGTTCGGATAGAAAATTGACAGTAATACTATGAGGAAAGGACTCCAAGAGAATGTGACAATCAAGCAGCTCTACCTTGAACCCTCACGATCAAGAAGCTCTCACTGCCTGAATCTTCTAGCTCCAATACCTGGATCTACACAAACATGTGTAGAAGTATAGTATGAGTAAACCATGGTCGGTACCCAGTAAGTATCAAGACTAACCTTGGTAGAGTAGTGACGAGGTTCAGGTCAAGACACTCACCAATCAAGTAACATGTACAATATATCAATATAAAGCTAACAACGGAAAGAAAAATAAGTAAATGGCAACAAAGAGTAATCATGTGATAAAACAACAAAATAATCAAAGCATAGATAAAATACAAGTGAAAGCAATTAAGGGAAAGCAATGACATTTGTAATCATCAAATCGTTCTGAAGCCGAATTTACAACAAGAGTCACCTTGAGGCACCATACCTCATAATCACAAATTTCAAGTCACAAATCACGAATCATATACACATGGCACCTCGTGCCCCCATATAAGTTACACTAGCACGGACAACTCACGTATTGCACGGACAACTCACGTATTGTACGGACAACTCACGTGCCAATAAACAATCCACTTGGTATGGTCATGGGCTCAATATCATAATCCGACTGTCGTGGTCACATGCTCAATATCACAATCCATCCAGCATGGTCACGGGCTACCAGTCCAAACCACATCGCAGAGAAAGCAGATATACAAGAATACATGTACATGATCAATGAACATCAAGTTTCATACTCCTGGACTGGTATAAATGACATATTACGGTGTATGCATGTGCAAGTACACTATCATAGCTCAAATCATCAAGTAATATTAGAGACGCGGCACATTGTGAAGAGCACGACAAATCACGTAATATGCATGACACAGACAAGGAAATCAAAAGAAAAACCAGAATACTCCTCTTTCATCAATAACACGCCCCCAAGCTGTCACATAACATCCCAATATAGCCATCCTTGTCTCACCACGTTGACATTATCATAATAGCCACTCGTATCGCTCCGCCCAGACAATATATCAATAGCCACATGTATCGCTTCGTACCGACAAGAACACAATAGCTACCCGTGTTACTCCGCCAAGACAATAACATAATAGCCACCTATATCACTCCGCCCAGACAATATATCAATAGCCACCTGTATCGCTCCGCCCAGACAATAACACAATAGCCATCCGTATCACTTAGCACAATCAACAATAGTGTTTATGCTCCGCACAACAACAATCAATCCCCATAACATGTCCACATATGCCACAATATTGCCAAAATAACAATACCAATATCACAATAAAGCATAGCCCACGGCTCAACAAAAATGTATACAAGAATTTCAGTAACAACAAAATTAAACGGGAAATAACTCGACAATGAAAGATATTCCTATATAACAACAACTTCAATTAAAAGAATATTAATAACCTAAGAGTCTAATTCGGTCAATTTCCACATATAAGCCCGGGTACACACTCGTCACCTCGTGTACACGTCTTTCACATAATTCAAATAATGCAATTAGACCAAATCCTACGGGGTAATTTCCCCCACACAAAGTTAGGAAAGATACTTACCTAAAATAAACTAAATCAACTCACTAATAAGCCCTTCATGCTTGAATCAACCTCTGTATGGCTCAAATCTAGCCAAAATAACTTAATATCATAAATAAAAGTCATAGGAAATGATACTGAATAATAAAGCTTTGATCTTGAACAAGAAGCAAAAAGTCAATCCATCAACCCCAGGCCCGTACCCTAGAACCCGACAAAACTCACAAATTCCAAACACCCATTCAAATACAAGTCCAACCATACCAAAATCATCCAATTCTGACCTCAAATCAGCCTTCAAATCATCAATTTATGTTTTAGAAATTTTTACTAAAATCCAACAATTTTTCTAATTCAAATCATCAATAAACACTAAAATCGAGGTTCGAATCATGAAAAATAAACAAAACAGAGTAAAAAATACTTACCCCAATCCAAATCGTGAAAATCCCCTCCAAAATCACCCAAATATGAGCTCTCTAACTCAAAAAGTGATAAAATGAGCTCAAGGTCCGAAATAGAGTACTTATGTGCACTGCCCAGTGGTGCCCTACGCGATCGCGATGCGCAAGATCACACTGACACAAATTACACAATGCTTCACTACACTACCCTAGCTAAAACGATGGCCACAACTGCTAGACCGTTGCAAACTCGGACACACTAGTGCGAACGCTAAGAAGAACCTACCACCACCTGCCCAGCCTAGCTCAATACTACGCGAACGCGTAGCACCGAATGCGGACGCGAAGGATTAAAGCCCAAACAATCAGGAACGTGAGCACTATACCGCAAATGCAAAGAAGACTAGCTCCCATAACACTACGGACCAAAGCCTTTCAAAAACATCCAACTTCTGCCAATTAGCGCCAAAGCCTTTCAAAAACATCCGAATTCAAATCAGAGCATAAGAGCAAGTCCAAAATCACTATACGGACCTAATGGAACCATCAAAACTCCGATCCGAGGTCAAATACAATAAAGTAAAACTTGGTCAACTCTTCTAATTGAATGTTTCTAAAATGAGAATCATTCTTCCAAATCAATCCCGAAGCACTCGAAAAACAAAATCGACGATACACACAAGTCATAATACACCATATCGATCTAATCAAAACTTAAAACCACCAACGAAGTAAAAATTCTCAATACGACCGGTTGAGTCGTTAAATTCTCCCCCACTTTAACATATGTTTGTCCTCGAACGTGCCAAGAGTCATTCCAAAGCCATCAAATAACCATATAACCTCACCATACACATAGCCATAGGTGATCCCACATTACCCCAATCCATATAATCCTGACTACACAACCTATCTGAAGATCCTTACTTCAACCTTAGTACATAAATCTTAGAACCCAAATCCCCAACATCTGAAACTCATTATAAGACCCGATTCTTGCATCTATACACTGTATAAATCTGAACAAGCTGTATCAATCGATAACTATATTCCAAGACATAATTATATAATGTACCACATAACTCAAATACTCATAGCATTAACTTCCGACCGCAATAGCAACTCAATAACAAACCTGGTACCGGTAACAAATGGATATCAACTAAAACCTTGTTCTAAACCTTCGTACACTACCAATAATGAAAGAAACACTAAACCACTCATTAGATCAACAAGTCGTGGAGCTCTATCGAACGACAAGAACCGTAGCCAAATTCTAAGTCGGCTAGTGCCATTATCCTTCCCAGCATACCTTAATCAAATACGATAGCGCTTATTCCAGTCCAATAATCTCATCTCACCCAGTACAAGCTGCTCGACCGACATGCCATACCAACACCACCTTAAGCCACACATCATGCAATTCGTGGACCAAACAAGCAACAACTTGAATATACCCAATAATGGAAAGAGAATCAAATAAGAGAACCATCCGGAAAGCTCAACAAATATCACCACAAAATGTAATGCCATCAATCGATCAAACAAGGAGAACCCAAAACACACAAAATAAACACAAAGGCACATATCCCAACATAACTTTGCTGCGATGCGTCACCCAATCCAAACACCGATCCCAATGGGATATCTCGAGCCATGGTGCTCACTATCCACAACCATATGCATATCAACAGCAAACACATGAAGTGCACATCCTTAACCATGAAAAAACGGATAACACACTATACCACAAACAAGAAAACCATAACCAAGGCACAGTCAACCATGCAACACCCCAAGAGCGATCTCGCTCAATTCTGCCACAAGGCCCAAACAATAATACGTCATGTGTGCAAATAGTCAACAGTCTCACAACTGACCGTAGCATAGGGGAGTAACTCATAGAGCATGTCAGAACATGAATAAGATCAACTCTAACTTATGACACCACCCTAAACAATAGTTATGCTAAGTAAGCAAATCCGACCCGATGTAAAATACACATTCTCATTATGCCTACTCGTGGCCTCCAAATCAATCACGATCCTCCCGAAATAGGTAGATAACGTCCAAAAAGTCCACAATAAGCTATTCATAACACGTAAAATCAGCTATCAGCTCTTAACATACCATCACCATCCGCAACCAAGGAACAATCTGCCTCCGAGAATACTCCTAGTCTTCAAACCCCTAGAATACAATAATTTCTATGTCTGATCCCAACTCTACTACTCAAATGACTGACACATCCCTCATACACAATCATCTCATGAGAAATACTTTCATACTTCTTCTGTGCCACACAGCACAATCTGAACATCAGTAGTCGATCGACCATGCGATTACCGTATACCAATCAAGCATCTGCAAGTCAAAACACAGTGCGCCTTCTGAAATGCGCACCCTTCTCAGGTAATACCAGATAATGCCAACATTCCTTTACACATCTGAAACTGCCCATGCTATCTAGAACTCATGACCCCATCTAGGAGAAATCACAGTGCTCAACAACACCCCCTCCCCATTCCTGGAAAGTACATCAACCGCAAATCGTGGCCGAACCATCGCAACGCTTCATATTCCATTGGAACCTCCTCGAAAGTCATTCACCTTGCTTTAAATCAACCTCGATGAAATCTTTCACAAGTTGTAGCCAATCTATAAGCATATCCTAGCTCAAGAGCTAACATAACACATGACCATGTATTCCGGTCGTCAATGGTAGACTCTCCCACTTAGCTCGAAACCCTAGAACACATCGTCGATAACCCATGGCACCCCTTCCTTCGTAGCTGCCCCCATCTCGCACTCTTAATCAGCTGAATACTTCATAAACTCACATGACTCTAGTCATAAAAAAACTCCCAAGACTCCGTATAGCGCATACTCACCCTAGGGACAGTCAAGGAATCACACCTCAATTCAAGCTTAATGAACTATTTCAAATTTCCAAACTCTAAACTCGTGTCGAACCATACCAAATCAACTCGGAATGACATCAAATTTTGCATACAAGTTCCAAATGACATAACAAACCTATTACAATTCCTAGAACAACAATCCGAAATAGATTACCTCGAAATCAACTCCCGGTCTAACTGATGACACCACCCTAAACAATAGTTGTGCTAAGTAAGCAAATCCGACCCGATGTAAAATACACATTCTCATTACGCCTACTCGTGGCCTCCAAATCAATCACGATCCTCCCGAAATAGGTAGATAACCTCCAAAAAGTCCACAATAAGCTATTCATAACACGTACAATCAGCTATCAACTCTTAACATACCTTCACCATCTGTAATCAAGGAACAATCTGCCTCCGAGAATACTCCTAGTCTTCAAACCCCTAGAATATAAGAATTTCTATGTCTGATCCCAACTCTACCACTCAAATGACTGACACATTCCTCAGACACAATCATCTCACGAGAAATACTTCCATACTTCTTCTGTGCCACATAGCACAATCTGAACATCAGTAGTCGATCGACCAGGCGATTACTGTATACCAATCAAGCATCCGCAAGTCAAAACACAGTGCGCCTTCTGAAATGCGCACCCTTCTCAGGTAATACCAGATAATGCCAGCATTCCTTTACACATCTGAAACTGCCCATGCTATCTAGAACTCATGACCCCATCTAGGAGAAATCACAGCGCTCAACAACCCCCCCCCATTCCTAGAAAGTACATAAACCGCAAATCGTGGCCGAACCATCGCAACACTTCATAATCCATTGGAACCTCCTCGAAAGTTGTTCACCTTGCTTTAAATCAACCTCGAAGAAATCTTTCACAAGTTGTAGCCAATCTGTAAGCATATCCTAGATCAAGAGCTAACATAACATATGACCATGTATTCCGGTCGTCAATGGTAGACTCCCCCACTTAGCTCGAAACCCTAGAACACATCGTCAATAACCCATGGCACCCCTTCCTTCGTAGTTGCCCCCGTCTCGCACTCTTAATCAGCTGAATACTTCATAAACTCACATGACTCTAGTCATAAATAAACTCCAAAGACTCCGCATAGCGCATACTCACCCTGGTGACAGTCAAGGAATCACACCTCAATTCAAGCTTAATGAACTATTTCAAATTTCCAAACTCTAAACTCGTGTCGAACCATATCAAATCAACTCGGAATGACATCAAGTTCCAAATGACATAACAAACTTATTACAACTCCTGGAACAACAATCGGAACCCGATTACCTCGAAATCAACTCCCAGTCAAACCTATAAACTTTTCAAACCTTTAATTGCCAACTTTTGCCAATTATCACCAAAACATTTCAAAAACATCCGAATGTAAATACGGGCATACGCCCAAGTCCAAAATTACCATCCGAACCTAACAGAACCATCAAAGCTCCGATCTGAGGTCAAATATACAAAACTCAAACTCGATCAATTCTTTCAACTTAAAGCTTCTAAAATGAGAATCATTCTTCTAAATCAATCCTGAACCACTCAAAAACCAAAATTGACGATGCTAGCAAGTCATAATACACCATATGAAACTATTCAAGACTTCAAACTACCGAACTAAGTACAAATTCTCAAATCGATCGGTCGGGTCGTTACAGTTTCCCATGGATTTATACACTTAAAATATGAATTTGAAAGAGAAATTTGGGGTTTTGGTACTAGATTTTGAAAGTATATAATTGAGATTTGGACCCCGATTTGGAGTCGAATTTGGGTGAAACTTGTATATTTTGACTCGTATTCGAATGGGTTATCGGGATTTATGAGCTTTGTCGGGTTCCAATAGCGGGCTCGGGTTGACTTTTTGGTTGAATAATTTCCTTTAGTAATGTTTGATACTGTGATGTGTTATTGGACTATATTTGAGTCGTTCTGAGGTCAATTTGCAAGGGAATGCATTCTTGGAGTATTTATTTTTGCTCATTTGAGGTAAGTATCTTGCCTAGCTTTGGTTTGAGAGACTATATGATTGAATTGTTGATAATGGCTACGTACCAAAGGTGACTTACATGCGGGGAAATGAGCATGTGTGCATTTTATCCATGTTTAGGGTAGTATTTGGGCTATGTTACACCTTGTATTGGATACTATACTTCTTGCTATTATGCTTCATATGTTTGTATGACCTTGTGAACTTCTTAAATTATGCTAGAGATCATGTGTAGGTTGATTTCCTGTTCAAACATGATATTCCTTATTTTATAGCGTATTCCCCGAATCTGAGCTGTAGTAGTACACTTTTCACATGTATATACCTTAGCATGCTATTTTTCATTAGTCCATGAGTATGTGATTTGGTATACATTGTTTGTATACATGTATTCTTGTATATGTTTTCTCTGTAATAGACTGGATTGTCAACATATGCGTGATCTGTGCAGGTTGAGTTATCATAGCATGTAAGTGGTCGGCGCGATTATTATATTATGGCATGTGAGTTGTCCATGCAGCTTATGTATAAGGATCCATTCCCTAGGATCATCCTATCATGTTTCTCTCTTGATGACGTACATGCGGTATAAGAAAAACTTATTAGTTTATTATTTTTGCATATCTTCTCTTTATGAAAACACCTTGGGTGTATACATGATTTTATCGCATATCTTCTCTATATACTAGTGCTGGAATGTCAACATAAATCTTTATGCATATCTTCTCTATATGCTACTTCGACTGAAGAATAGAATCACGATATATATATTGTAACGACTCGACCGACTGTTTTGAGCAATTGCACTCAGTTCAGTGGTTTGAGGTCATGAGTAGATTCATATATTGTATTATGACTTATGTGTATGGTTGGTTTTTGGTTTTTGAATTGTTCGGGATTGATTGGGAAGAATGATTCTTAACGAGGAAGCTTTAAATTAGAAAAGTTGACCAAGTTTGACTTTTATGCATTTGACCCTGGATCATAGTTTTGATAGATCTATTAGGTGTTGATGGTGATTTTGGACTCGGGCATATGCCCGGATTTGAGTTTGGAGACTTCTAGAAGGTTTTGGCCATAATTGGCGAAAGTTGACAATTTGAAGGTTTGGAAAGTTCATAGGTTTTACCGGAAGTTTATTTTGATGATATCGTATTGTTATTTTGATAGTTGGAATAGGATCGTTATGTCATTTGGAACTTATGTGGAAAACTTGAGGTCATTTCGAGTTGATTTGATATGGTTTGGCAAGAGTTTTGGAAGTTGAAAATTCATTAAGTTTGATTTGAGATATGATTCATGATTTTGATGTTGTTCTGTGGGATTTGAGGCATAGAGCAGGTCCATATTATATTATGAAACTTGTTGATATGATCAGACGGGTCCCGAGGCGTGTTTCAGATTGGTTCCGGATCATTTTTGGGCTATGTTGGTTTTTGTTGCAGGTTCTGGTTCTTGTGTGTCCGCATCTACGGAGGGTTGGTCACAGATGCGAGCCCGCAGATGAGGATTTGCTATCGCAGAGGCGAATTTGTTTAGGGAAGGAAGGAACCACATATGTGGTGGGATGAGCGCAGGAGTGGAAGCGCACATGTGGAATTTGGTCGCAAGTGCGGGAGCGCATGTGCGCCTTTGGGACCGCAGATGTGAAAGGTCGGTTGTGGGGCTAGTATTTGTAACGACCCGACTAGTCGTTTTGATCACTTTCACTTTTCTAGGTAGTTTGAGGGCACGAGTATCCCCGCATGATGTATTATGTGATGAACCGATAGGTCATCTTATGTTTTAGAACCTAATTCTGTATTTTGAAGCCTCAAATACCTCATTTTATCCCTCCTCAATTTGCATTCACAGTACGGGTGTTTTTACGGAAAGCTTTTACGTTAAAAACTGATAAAAATATGAAATCTTTGCCTTAAAACCCATTTGAGTTGACTTTGGTCAATATTTTGAGAAAATAGACTCGGATCCGTGTTTTGACGATCTCGATGGGTCTGTATCGTGATTTGGGACTTGGGCATATGCCCGAAATCAATTTTGGAAGTCCCTAACTCGAGTTATCGCATTTTGTTGAAATTTGAAAGCTTAAAGGCTTAATGAATCTAAAGGTTTGATCGATGTTTGAAATTGTTGATAACGTATTTTGATTCCGGAACTCGGTATAGGTTCATTTCTATATTTATGACCTGTCTATCAAATTTGGTGAGAAACAGAGTTGGTTTGACGTGATTCGGACGTCCGGTTGTTGAAATAGAAGTTTTAAAGTTTTCTTGAAAATTTCTTTTGATTTGGTGCTCAATTCATAGTTTTAGGTGTTATCTTGGTGATTTGGTCGCGTGAGCAAGTTTGTATAATATTTTTAGACTTGTGTGCATATTGGTTTAGAGACCTGAGGGCTCGGGTGAGTTTCGGATAGGCTACGGAGTGGTTTAGACTTTGAAAGAAAATAGGTGGTGCATCAGGTCTGCAGATCTCGCATTTGCAAGGACTTGATCGCAAATGCAAGCCTCGCAAATGCGAGCCAAGGTCCTTCGCAAAAGCGAACTTCTGACTCGCAAATGCGAGTCTGCCTTGATATGATTCCAGTCGCAAATGCGACAATATTCCCGCAAAATGCAAACCCTTCCCCTACAGCATTTGCAGGCTTCTCTCCGCAAAAGAGAAGCTGAGCCATCCCTCTCCCTCTTCGCAAATGAGAGCCTGACTTCGCATTTGCGAGGCTTGCTTTTGCGATCAAGTCCTTGCAAATGCGAGATCTGCAGACCTGATGCTCACTATCCACTGCCATATGCATATCAACAGCAAACACATGAAGTGCACGCCCTTAACCATGAAAAAACGGATAACACAATGTACCACAAACAAGAAAACCATAACCAAGGCGTAGTCAACCATGCAACACCCCAAGAGCGATCTCGCTCAATTCTGCCACAAGGCCCAAACAATAATACGTCATGTGTGCAAATAGTCAACAGTCTCACAACTGACCATAGCATAGGGGAGTAACTCATAGAGCATGTCAGAACATGAATAAGATCAACTCTAACTTATGACACTACCCTAAACAATAGTTATGCTAAGTAAGCAAATCCGACCCGATGTAAAATACACATTCTCATTATGCCTACTCGTGGCCTCCAAATCAATCACGATCCTCCCGAAATAGGTAGATAACCTCCAAAAAGGCCACAATAAGCTATTCATAACACGTACAATCAGCTATCAGCTCTTAACATACCTTCACCATCCGCAACCAAGGAACAATCTGCCTCCGAGAATACTCCTAGTCTTCAAACCCCTAGAATACAATAATTTCTATGTCTGATCCCAACTCTACTACTCAAATGACTGACACATCCCTCATACACAATCATCTCATGAGAAATACTTTCATACTTCTTCTGTGCCACACAGCACAATCTGAACATCAGTAGTCGATCGACCAGGCGATTACCGTATACCAATCAAGCATCTGCAAGTCAAAACACAGTGCGCCTTCTGAAATGCGCACCCTTCTCAGGTAATACCAGATAATGCCAACATTCCTTTACACATCTGAATCTGCCCATGCTATCTAGAACTCATGACCCCATCTAGGAGAAATCACAGTGCTCAACAACACCCCCTCCCCATTCCTGGAAAGTACATCAACCGCAAATCGTGGTCGAACCATCGCAACGCTTCATATTCCATTGGAACCTCCTCGAAAGTCGTTCACCTTGCTTTAAATCAACCTCGATGAAATCTTTCACAAGTTGTAGCCAATCTGTAAGCATATCCTAGCTCAAGAGCTAACATAACACATGACCATGTATTCCGGTCGTCAATGGTACACTCTCCCACTTAGCTCGAAACCCTAGAACACATCATCGATAACCCATGGCACCCCTTCCTTCGTAGCTGCCCCCATCTCGCACTCTTAATCAGCTGAATACTTCATAAAATCACATGACTCTAGTCATAAAAAAACTCCCAAGACTCCGTATAGCGCATACTCACCCTGGTGACAGTCAAGGAATCACACCTCAATTCAAGCTTAATGAACTATTTCAAATTTCCAAACTCTAAACTCGTATTGAACCATATCAAATCAACTCGGAATGACATCAAATTTTGCATACAAGTTCCAAATGACATAACAAACCTATTACAAATCCTAGAACAACAATCCGAAACCGATTACCTCGAAATCAATTCCCGGTCAAACCTATGAACTTTTCAAACCTTCAATTGCCAACTTTTGCCAATTATCACCAAAACATTTCAAAAACATCCGAATGCAAATACGGGCATACTCCCAAGTCCAAAATTACCATCCAAACCTAACAGAACCATCAAAGCTCCGATCCGAGGTCAAATATACAAAAGTCAAACTTGGTCAATTCTTACAACTTAAAGCTTCTAAGATGAGAATCATTCTTCTAAATCAATCCCGAATCACTCAAAAACAAAAATTGACGATGCTAGCAAGTCATAATACACCATATGGAACTACTCAAGACTTCAAACTACCGAACTAAGTACAAATGCTCAAATCGATCGATCGGGTCATTACAATTTCCCATGGATTTATACACTTAAAATATGAATTTGAAAGAGAAATTTGGGGTTTTGGTACTAGATTTTGAAAGTAAATAATTGAGATTTGGACCCCGATTTGGAGTCGAATTTGGGTGAAACTTGTATATTTGGACTTGTATTCGAATGGGTTATCGGGATTTATGAGCTTTGTCAGGTTCCAATAGAGGGCTCGGGTTGACTTTTTGGTTGAATAATTTCCTTTAGTATTGTTTGATACCGTGATGTGTTATTGGACTATATTTGAGTCGTTCCGAGGTCGATTTGCAAGGGAATGCATACTTGGAGTATTGACTTTTGCTCATTTAAGGTAAGTATCTTACCTAGCTTTGGTTTGAGAGACTATATGATTGAATTGTTGATAATGGCTACGTACCAAAGGTGACGTACATGCGGGGAAATGAGAATGTGTGCATTTTATCCATGTTTAGGGTAGTATTTGGGCTATGTTACACCTTGTATTGGATACTATACTTCTTGCTATTATTCTTCATATGTTTGTATGACCTTGTGAACTTCTTGAATTATGCTAGAGATCATGTGTAGGTTGATTTCCTGTTCAAACATGATATTCGTTATTTTATAGCATATTCCCATAATCTGAGCTGTAGTAGTACACTTTTCACATGCATATACCTTAGCATGCTATTTTTCATCAGTCCATGAGTATGTGATTTGGTATACATTGTTCGTATACATGTATTCTTGTATATGCTTTCTCTGTGATAGACTGGATTGACAACATATGAGTGATCTGTGCAGGTTGAGTTATCATAGCATGTAAGCGGTCGGCGCAATTATTATATTATGGCATGTGAGTTGTCCGTTCAACTTGTGTATAAGGATCCATCCCCTAGGATCATCCTATCATGTTTCTCTCTTGATGACGTACATGCGGTATAAGAAAAACTTATTAGTTTATTATTTTTGTATATCTTCTCTTTATGAAAACACCTTGGGTGTATACATGATTTTATCGCATATCTTCTCTATATACTAGTGCTGGAATGTCAACATAACTCTTTATGCATATCTTCTCTATATGCTACTTCGACTGAAGAATAGAATCACGATATATATTGTAATGACTCAACCGACTGTTTTGAGCAATTGCACTCAGTTCAGTGGTTTGAGGTCATGAGTAGATTCATATATTGTATTATGACTTATGTGTATGGTTGGTTTTTGGTTTTCGAATTGTTCGGGATTGATTGGGAAGAATGATTCTTAACGAGAAAACTTTAAATTAGAAAAGTTGACCAAGTTTTACTTTTATGCATTTGACCCTGGATCATAGTTTTGATAGATCTATTAGGTGTGGATGGTGATTTTGGACTCGGGCATATGCCCGGATTTGAGTTTGGAGACTTCTAGAAGGTTTTGGCCATAATTGGCGAAAGTTGACAATTTGAAGGTTTGAAGAATTCATAGGTTATTCCGATAGTTGGATTAGGCTCGTTATGTCATTTGGAACTTATATGGAAAACTTGAGGTCATTTCGAGTTGATTTGATATGGTTTGGCATGAGTTTTGTAAGTTAAAAATTCATTAAGTTTTATTTAAGATCTGAATCATGATTTTGATGTTGTTATGTGGGATTTGAGGCATAGAGCAGGTCCATATTATCTTTTGGAACTTGTGGTTATGATCGGACGGGTCCCGAGGGGCCCGGGGCATGTTTTAGATTGGTTCCGGATTATTTTTGGGCTATGTTGGTTTTTGTTGTAGGTTCTGGTTCTGGTGTGTCTGCATCTACGGAGGGTTGGTCGTAGATGCGAGCCTGTAGTTGCGGATTTGCTATCGCAGAGGCGAAGTTTCTTAGGAAAGGAAGGAACCACAGATGCGGTGGGATGAGCGCAGGAGTGGGAGCACACATGTGGAATTTGGTCACAAAAGCGGGAGCGCATGTGCGCTTTTGGGACCGCATATATGAAAGGTCGGTTGTGGGGATGGTATTTGTAATGACTCGACTGGTCGTGTTGATCACTTTCACATTTCTAGGTAGTTTGAGGGCACGAGTATCCCCGCATGATGTATTATGTGATAAACCGATAGGTCATCTTATGTTTTAGAACCTAATTTTGTGTTTCAAAGCCTCAAATACCTCATTTTATCCCTCCTCGATTTGCATGCACATTCCAGGTGTTTTTACGGAAAGCTTTTACGTTAAAAACTGAAAAAAATATAAAATCTTTGCCTTAAAACTCATTTGAGTTGACTTTGGTCAATGTTTTGAGCAAATAGACTCGGATGCGTGTTTTGACGGTTCTGATGGGTCTGTATCATGATTTGGGACTTGGGCGTATGCCCGAAATCAAATTCGGAAGTCCCTAGCTCGAGTTATCGCATTTTGTTGAAATATGAAAGTTTAAAGGCTTAATGAATCTAAAGGTTTGATCGATGTTTGAAATTGTTGATACCGGGTACATATTTTGGTTCCGGAACTCGCTATAGGTTCATTTCTATATTTATGACTTGTCTGTCAAATTTAGTGAGAAACAGAGTTGGTTTGACGTGATTCGGACGTCCGGTTGTTGAAATAGAAGTTTTAAAGTTTTCTTGAAAATTTCTTTTGATTTGGTGCTCAATTCATAGTTTTAGGTGTTATCTTGGTGATTTGGTCGCGTGAGCAAGTTCGTATAATATTTTTAGACTTGTGTGCATATTGGTTTAGAGCCCTGAGGGCTCAGGTGAGCTTCAGATAGTCTACAGAGTGGTTTAGACTTAGAAAAAAAATAGCCGGTGCATGAGGTCTGCAGATCTCGCATTTGCAAGGACTTGATCGCAAATGCGAAGTCAGGCTCTTATTTGCGAAGAGGAAGAGGTCTGGGTCAGCTTCTCTTTTGTGGAGAGAAGCTCGCAAATGCTATAGGGAAAGGGTTTGCATTTTGAGGAAATATTGTCGCATTTGCGACTGGAATCATATCAAGGCAGACTCGCATTTGCGAGTCAGAAGTTCGCTTTTGCGAAGGACCTTGGCTCGCATTTGCGACATATGCATCGCATTTGAGAAGTTAGCATGCTCAGAGACTCTTCGCATTTGCGAGGAATTGATAGAAATTGCTTTCGTCGCAATTGCGAACCTTGTGTCGCAATTGTGATAACTGCAACTGGGTAAAAGAAGGGAAAAACAAGATTTTTGTTTATTCTTCAAATGTTCAAAACTAGAAAACCCTAGAGGCAATTTTTCAAAGAACTATTCTCCCCCAATCCATTGGTAAGTGATTCTAACCTATTTCCTTTCAATCTTTCATTACATTTCATAAGTTTTCAACCTAAAAACTAGTGTTTTCATGGTGGAAATTGGGGGTTTGGGTAGAATTAGGGATTTTTATAAAATTGGGATTTAGACATCAAATTGAGGTCGGATTTCAAAATAAATTACATAACCAGGCTCGGGGGTAAATGGGTACTTGGGTTTTGGTCTAAATTTTGGGTTTGGACCAAGCGGACCTGGGAGTTGACTTTTTCAATAATGACCTAAATTGAATCTTTTGCAATCGTGGGTAGTTCCTAAGGCTTAATGTGAATCGTTTGGTTGGTAAATTGCTAGATTCTATTGGTTCGGAGGCTTGTTTTATAAGGAAAAGGGTTGTGGTTGAGATTTGAGTTGATCTTTGGAGCGAGGTAAGTGTCTTGCCTAACATTGTTGAGGGAATTCTTTTCTGCTATTTGACATTATTTGCTACATGCGAGGGTGATACATATATGAGGTGACGAGTATATATGCATGTGCCAGGGTTAACCATGCTCGGGGGTAAATTATGTTCTAAATTGTGTCCTGTAGAATCACGTGACCTTCTTGCCTCATACTTTACTTTACTCCTAGATACTAAGAACATAGTATTAAATGTTAGAAACTAAGACTTAGCTTATTATAACTTGATCATATTTGATAGAATTCTGAGAATACACTGGTGTGTTTAATTCGGTCATCAATATGCATAATCATTAATACATTGCTACGGCCGATATTCTTGAGAAACTAGATTCTATACTTGTGTTGTATCATTTGTGAGATTTATTGGAATACTTGAATAATAAGGTTCTTGCGGGTTTATTGAACTATTGTTGGCTTGGAAAATTGTGATTGGGATTCATTTGGAATATTCGTTTAAACACTCTCCTTGACATTATTTATGCTTCCTGCCTTGTTTGTCATTGATATACATATGCTTGGTAAGGAAGAGTGTAAAGCACGAAGGGTGATGTCGTGCCTTTGTTTATACATTATCATGTGAGGGAGAGTGTAAAGCACTAAGGGTGATGCCATGCCATATTATTGAGAGTAAAACCACGAAGGGTGATGCCGTGCCATATTATTGAGAGTAAAAGCATGAAAGGTGATGCTGTGCCATATTATTGAGAGTAAAAGCACGAAGGGTGATGTCATGCCATATCGATTGAGAATAAAAGCACGAAGGGTGATGCCGTGCCATATCATTTGTGAGTAAAACCACGAAGGATGATTCCATGCCATATCATTTGTGAGTAAAAGCATGAAGGGTGATGTCGTGCCATGTTATGTGAGCGTAAAGCATGAAGGGTGATGCCGTGCCATTTCATTTATATTATCATGCTTTAAATTATCATGAGTTCATGACACGATAGGTGTTTCTGTGCAGGTGAGGACGAGGGACATGCAATATGTTGGGATATCTTTCCTTTGTGTATACGTTCATGTCGTTACATTGAGCTATTATTGTTGTATTTATGGTTCTTATGTGACTTGTCGTTAATGGCATGTTCTTGTTCTTTATCTTATTTGTTATTATGTCACCCATGCCTTCTACTTGCTAAACTTGCAAATACCATGCCTACTTCCTGATGTCATAATTATATCTTTGTCGTATCTATTTTGGTTGCACTTAGTACATGCCTTCTACCGTGTTAGTCATTCATGCTTCTACTTGTTAACGCATAAAGATCATGTGTTCCACTCTGATTCGTTATATTTGTATTTATGCCTCCACCATGCTAGTTAGTTTAAGTTACATTCTTTTTTCCTGATTGTTATCATCACCTCTATGCTTTCCGCCTAGTCTGTTACTGATGCCCTTATGTACATTCTCGCTCATTATTGCTACTTGCGTATTTCCTACTTTGTCATTACTGTTATTGGCATTTCTGCCATCCGGATGGTATTGTTGTATGCATATTTGGTAAGGATGAGATAAATGCACGAAGGGTGTTTCCGTGCAATTGACTTGATATCAGAGTATATTCCTCACGTATGAAAGTTATGGGGTGACTATTGTGGTTTATTGGCTTCGTTCTAAGGAAAATTTGGTTGAGATATTGGAAATTATTGAATTGTGATCTCTTCTAGTACTCTGTCATTGTTTTGTACATTCGTTTCGTGTACTCTATCCTGTTATACTGTAGTATAGTTCTATTGCTAGATTTCGGTACAGATTTTTATTAGTGAGCATCTTTTTACTAAAAAGCCTAGTCACTACTTCGAGGAGGTTAGACAAAATACTTACTGTGTACATGGGGTCGGTTGTACTCATACTACACTTCTGCACCTTGCATGCATACTTTTATAAAACACGAATGTTTCACCCTAAATGTTGAACGACTAAAATATCCTTAAGTTATTAATCGACTTTTATACCCTTTTAGTATTATTTTACTATATTTCTATTGGTTTTTTGGTATTTAAAAAATATCATAGTTACTTTCTAGAATAACAAGGATTCGTAATATAAAATCAAATTTATTTTGGTTCGAGATATAAACTCAAGTTAATTCCAAAATTAATTTGTATCCTTAGTAGTTGAATTAGAGTTACTTTGCATTTTATCCCCAAAAATTGGTAAACACTGAGTCATGAGCTTTAACATACGAATACAAGTCTGCTAATACAATACACTATATGAAAAATAATAATAATGCAAGGATAGAAGGACACCAGGGACTGCGATCAGGATGCAACTCTACCTTGAGTCTCCACAGCAACAGCTACCACTCTCAGTGCTCAGCTAGGTCCAACTCCAGGATTTGCACAATTAAGTGCAGAGTGTAGTATGAGTACAACCGACCCCATGTACTCAGTAAATATCATGACTAACCTCGGCGAGGTAGTGGAGAGAGTGATCAATGTTACTCACTATTAAACCTGTACAATTCATATATATATATATATATATATATATATATATATATATATAGTATCGGAATCTAAGCACAAGGTACAAATAAGACAAATGGTGCACATAGAGAAGATATGCACAAGCATCGTAATCAAGCTAACAGTTCACCGTATAGAGAAGATGTGCAAGAATAACAAATTAAGTTACATAGATTTGACATACAAAAAAAAATATGTACCGTGAATCATTTCATCAATTAAATCAACATATAGAGAAAATATGCATAAATGGTATGTATACATTCCGAGGTTAGCATATAGAGAAGATACGCGGTAAAAAGGCATGTATACATCCAAGGAGATTGCATGAAGAGAAAATACACAAAGTCCAAATACTGATTAGTTTTCATAACCCACGTGTATATAATCAAGGAGAAACATGAGAGGACAATCCTAGGGGATGGATCCTGATACACATGCTGCACGGACAACTCACGTGCCATAATCATAACATCTGCATGGATAACTCATGTGCTCTCACTCCGGTCCATCTCAAAGAAAGCATATACAAAACCACATATATACGAATAACAGATATCAAATCACATACTCATGGATGGAGAAAAATAGCATGCTAAGTTATGTGAATGTGCGAAGTGTACAATTACAATTCAGATTAGGTAGGTACGCTATACAATAACTAGTATCATGCTCAATATGGATATCAAAGCATATACATGATCTCTAACATGATTCGAGAAGTTCATACGGTCGTACCAATGATTAAACAAGAATCATAGAAAGCACGCAATCCAAACGAGGCATAATATAAGCCTAAAATCTAATTCGGTCAAAATCATACATAGCGCCCGCATACACGCTCATCACCTCACATATATGTCGCTTCTCACATATTTTAATTAGCCAAATAATGTCACCTTGTAAGGTTTATTCCCTCACAACAAAATTAGGCAAAATACTTACCTTAAACAAACAAAATCAATACTCCAAGAACGCCTCTCTCTTAAATTTCACCTCCAATCGGCTCGAATCCAATCAAATACAACTTAAAAATGTCAAATAAAGGCATAAGAATCAATTCCAAACATTAACACTTATATGGTCTGCCCAACGATTTTGCATCTATGGACGAAAGGCTCGCATCTGCGAGCTTACTTCCGGGGAAAAAAGCTCGTATATGCAAGACTCCCCCTGCAGCCAACCGACAAGACCATCACTTCTGCGAAGCCTCGGGTGTGCAAAACCTATCACACGTGTGCTATCGCTTCTGCAAGACACCCTCCGCATGAGTGATCTCCTAGCTCCCAGCCTTCTTTCGCTTTTGTGCCGCAACTAGCGCAGGTGCGACACACCAATACCAGCAATACAAACTAACTCCAAAATGATCTGGGATCATCCCGAAACATACCCAAGCCTCCCGGAACCCCCTCCAATCATACCAACAAGTCCAAACACCTAACACAAACTGTTCCAAAGACCTAAAATACCACAAATAATAACAAAGTCAAGAACCAATGACCAAAAAGCATCTATTAACTTCCAAACTTTTTAACTTCGCAAAAATACGTCTGAATTATGCCTATACATCCTCACACAAGTTCCATACAACAAAATGAACCTATTCCAAGTTTTGGAACAACATATGGAGTCTGATATCATCAGACTCAACTATCGGTCAAACTCAATAACTCTCTGATTCTTCAAATTACCAACTTTTGGCAAATAAGCTCAAAATTTTCTAAGAACCTCCGAATCCAAATTCAAACATACACCTAAGTCCAAAATCACCGTACGAACCTATTGAAATCATCAAATCACCAATCCGAGATTGTCTACACAAAAATCAACCTTGGTCAACTCTTCCAACTTAAGGTATTCAAAATGAAACTAAGTGTTTAAATTCACTTCTAAACCCCACGAAAGCCAAACCATCCATCCTCGAAAGTTAAAAAATATCAAATACACATAGGAGAACATCAAATAGGGAAACGAGGTGTAGATACACAAAACGACTGGCCGAGTCGTTACATTCCCCCTCCCCCTACCTAAACAATATTCGTCCTCGAACGGGTTTAGAAATGTACCTGAACTGCTGCAAAGATGTTGATATCTGCTCTACATACCTGACTTAGTCTCCTAAGTGGACTCCTCGATCGGTTTACCCCTCCACTGAACCTTGACCTATGCAATAACTTTAGACCTCAGCTTCTGAACCTGTCTATCAAAAATGTCCACCAGTTCTTCTTCATAAGCCAGATTCTCATCTAACTGCATTGTACTGAAGTCAAATATATGCAACTTATGTTCATGATACTTCTGAAGCATAAAACCATAGAACACCGGGTGAACTCCCAAAAGATTAGGAGGCAAAGCAACCTTGCCAGCTCTCTCCAACACCTTAAATGGATCAATAAACCTCGGGCTCAACTTGCCCTTCTTCCAAATTCTCATCACTTCCTTTATAGGAGAAACTCTAAGAAGAATCTTCTCATCTTTCATAAATGCCATATCGCGTACCTTCTAGTCCGTTTAACTCTTCTGTCTAGATTGAGTTGTGCGAAGCCTCTCTTGAATCAGCTTTACCAACTCAAAAACATCATGGACCAAATCTGTCCCCAACAACCTACCTTCACAAACTCAAACCAACCAATCGGAGAATGACATCGCCTCACATATAAGGCCTCATACGGATCCATCTAGATACTATATTGATAGTTGTTATTGTATGCAAATTCTAATAATGGTAGAAACGGATCCCACTGGCCACCGAGATCAATATATCCTCAAGGATCTAAATGGTCCGCTCAGACTGCACGTCTGTTTAAGGGTGAAATACAGTGCTAAGCTCTACCCACGTGCCCAACTTACTCAAAACCGCCCTCCAAAAGTGTGATGTAAACTGAGTGTCGCAGTCTGACATGATAGAGACAGGTACACCATGCAAGCGGGCAATCTCTCTAATGAAGATTTGAGCCAACTTCTCTAAAGTGCAGGAAGTCATTACTAGAATGAAATGTGCTGACTTGGTGAACCGATCAACAATGACCCAAATAGCATCAAACTTCCTTTAAGTGTGTGACAAACCTACCACAAAGTCCATAGTAATGCGCTCCCACTACCACTCCTGGTATATTAATTTCCTAAAGCAAACCACCCGGTTTTTGATTCTCATACTTGACCTGTTGACAAATCAAACACCGTGAAACGTGCCCAACAATGTCCTTCTTCATCTTTCTCCACCAATAATGCTACTTCAAAACATGATAAATATTTGTAGCACCTGGATGAATAGAATACCGCGAACTATGACTTTCATCAAGAATCAACTCCCTCAAGCCTTCGACATTAGGAACACAAATCCGACCCTGAAGTTGCAATACACCATCATCACCAATAATCACCTCCTTAGCACCACCTTGATGTACTATGTCCTTAAGGACAGGCAAATGGGGACCATCGCACTGGAGAGCCTTAATTTGCTCAAACAAGGATGACTGTGAAATAACAAATCAAAGACTCTGCTAGGCTCATGAATATCCAATCTCACCAATCCATTGGCCAACGCCTGAAAATCCATAGCTAAAGGCCTCTCCACATCTGGAATAAATGCCAAACTCCACAAACTATCTGCCTTTCTACTCAAGGCATCTGCTACTATATTAGCCTTCTGCGAATGATACAAGATGGTGATATCATAATCCTTTAACAACTCCAACCACCTCTGCTGCCACAAATTCAAATCCTTTTGCTTGAACAAATGTTGAAACTCCAATGATCAGCGTAAACCTCACATGACACGCCATAGTAATACCTCCAACTCTTGAGCGCGTACACAATAGTTGTTAACTCCAAATCATGAACCGGATAATTATTCTCATGGGACTTCAACTGGCGCGACGCATAGCCCTACCATCCTATATCAACACACAACCAAGGCCAGCGCACGATGCATCACAATAAATACTATACATCCCTGATTCTGAGGCTAGTACCAAAACTAGAGTTGTAGTCAAAGGTGTTTTGAACTTTGGAAATCTCTCCTCAAACTCGTCAAACCAACTAAATGGATCACCCTTCTGAGTCAACTTGGCCAGTGGAGCTGCAATAGAATAGAAACCCTCCTCAAAATGATAATAGTACCTAGCCAAACCTAAGAAACTCCCGATCTTAGTTGCGACAAAAGGTTTAGGCTAACTCTGAACTACCTTAATCTTCTTCTTATCCACCTTGATCCCATCACTAGACACCACCTAGCCCAAGAATTCCATTGAATCCAACCAAAACTCACACTTAGATAACTTGGCATACAACTTCTTCTCCCTTCAAATCTGAAGCACCATTTGTTGCTCCAAAACGTGCAAGCAAGTATACGTGGTCGACAAGTAATATATGATTGTATGTCCAAATATCGTACCCCCAAAGACTTATGATTAACTATTTACTAAATTAAACTAAGACAATTAATCTATTCAAGTAATTTCTAAAGTATGAATATTTAGCTAAAACTAATCTAGAGTAGCAACAAGTGATTACAAAAAATGAGTCGCAAGATTAGAGATGAAATCAACGGGAGAAAATTTTTAGATCTATGGGTTAGATAACAATCCCGTTGAGTCTTCCACTTAAATTGTCTAATTAATTTATCTGGTTTATTGGTTGACATGGTTAATATTACTCGTAGTATTCTCCCAAAGTACTACTCACCTATTCAAGCTAACCTAATGCCTATATTACTATGGAATTAGGATTAACAAGAACGTATTAATAATTCTTGTATAGTAACCAAGCAAGGCGATTAGGTATATCCCTATCCTAACCGCAAATCTGTTCCCGATACTTAGGTTCAAGATTTTACTCTACTCAATCTTATATGCAATCTAGAATTCTCACTCCTGAGTTCAATCATAGATTCGTAGATAGTATTCAATTGGTGATTAAACAATCAAATAATTAAGCACAAGATTGAATAAATAAATTAATATGATAAAATAATAAGAATAATTCAAGCTTCAAACTACAATTAGTGATCAAACAATGTTCATATAGCACCCACAATTCTAGAACTAATGAACTGTGTGATTAAAGGAAGAGGAGAAGAAAAACTAGTAAAAAGCTTGCTCCAACATGTCCCCAATGTAAATTCTCCTTCAAAGTGGTTTGCCCCCCTCTAAAATAGGTTAGACTTGCTTTTATACGAGTTGGGGGCGTCTTGGGTTGAAATAACCTTATCCCGGGCGAAATAGGACAGTTTTATGTCTCTCAGCGCTTAGGGTAGTGTGGACCGCTAGCCCTGGCGCTGGAAGATTTTGTGCTTCTGAAAGTTTCTCCACAGGTAGCACCTCATGCTAGCCTGGGCGCTACATTATCCCAATGTTTATTTTATTCCCTTTTTGCTTCAACTCGTGCACTTTCATCCCGCATTGCCTCCGGATTACTCCTACACATAAAAATACCACGAATTAGCATAAATTATTACATTACACATCCGAAATATGCAAAACATGAGTAAAATGCGAGGCTATATGCATATACATATACATACTTTAAGACGAATATCATCACCCCAAACTTAGACTCTTGCTCGCCCTCGAGCAATGGAACTATAAACTACACCCCAACAATTTACATATCAACTAGAGAGGAGCAATTCAATTTTTCAATCATACACTCTGCCTTTGATTATGGTCGATATCGGCAATCAAGAATGAACATACGAAATGTACATTCTTCCCGTTTTAACCGTGCCCAAGTATAAACAGTCAATTCAACCAACTCAAACAACCTATCTATAACCACCCTACCTTAAAATCCGACTCGCTACCACTAAGCACCCTCAACTCGTGCACTCACCCAACAAGAGAAGTCCACAACATCACCAATCCATCATGAGATCATGTGCCCTCACCAACAAATAAGAGAGTGAACATAGAAGTAGTCCACACATTCAAATATGACTTTGAACATAAATTAAGGACATCACACAGTTGATTGAAAGTCGCTCACTCTCATAAAAAATTCTTGTGCATCCCGTGGTCGTACCATAAGCTTGCCCATAGTGTACATCTCTACTCATCTAAGCTAGCCAAGTCTAGGATCAATTAGGACTTTATGGGTGGTAATATAGGCTAAGGGACGGGTAGGATACATTCAGGAATAGTGACTAATCTTCCTAAGCACTTTAATACACTACACTCAAAATCGAGCACATATTCTTCTAAACCAATTCACTCGTCACAAATCTTACACAACATAGCCCCCCCCCCCCCCCCTTCAGTCAAGCATTTCTACATCCCCACTAGCACGAATTAGTAAGTTTAGGAGGTGTGTGTGCTTTTTTTCTACATTATTTGTAATTGTTTTCCTTGCAATTTTCTTTTCTCTCTTTTTTTCTTTTTTTTAACACACACTCCATACATTAAGGTTCATCGGCTGGTGGTAGTTTTCACAACTTTAGTGCACCTTATGGGCCCTTCGACGGTTTCACTCAAAAGCTATTTCCAATCTCTCACCTTATTCTTTTAGCACCTAAGTGCCTTCTCATGTAAAGGTTCAACAAGCTCAAGTTAAGAATAAAATAGGGATATGGCTTATAATATGGGTGCAAAAAAAAAGGTCTATAGGCTCAAAGGGCTACCAACGGGAAAATTCTATTTGTAAGTGACAATAACATCTATGATCAAGCAAAGAAATGCATACGGTATCTCCTAGACTAGCACAACTTAATGAATTCACTTCGATTAACACACGGGACAATTTCTAGACTACACAGGATATCACAAAACACCACATATCCTCACACACACATTGCACATGACTCAATTAAGACGGTTCAGTTCAACTCTCAAGTCAAGCAAGCACATATAATTCACAGATTTTAAGCAATAATACACTAGGTGATATAAAAGTCAAACAATTGAGAACATGCGCCACAGAATAGGCTATTTATATTACTTTGGCATCACCATTCAAATCAAATATAACAGGAAGACATAGCGCATATAGCCTAATGTGCCAGCACCAAACATGTCAACAAGTATCTTAGAGAAACCCACTTTTCTTTATATCCTACTCCTAAAAAGATAAAAACAAAATACCCGGTTCAGGCTACAACCTTGAAAAAGAACCGGCACCCAAGGAAAAACCAAGGGAATTACTAACTAACTATCCTAATAAAATCAAAAGAAAATATTTTTGGTATTTTTATTCGGACCTTAATCCCTCAAGAAAGTTGTCCAAGAGATCCATTATCGGAAAAAGCCCGAGCTTTAATTGATTTTTTATTTTATTTTTTTAATAAGTCTACTACTCTAAACTAGACTACTACTAACTATGGGTTATATAAAAAAAATGAGAATTTGTTTTATATATAATTACACTCGGAAAGTAATTCTCCCACACTCCACACTTATGTTATGCATAGTCCTTGATGGATGATCAGAGAGAAAAATATCAAAACAAGAGTGAGAAATAGTCCTTGGGACCCTCTAGGGCCTCAATATTAAGGGTCGGGACGACCCCACACTTAAGTTCAAACAAGCTCCTCAGCTTCAACTTCGGGTACTAGGACATTCCCTCATCTGCAAAACAAAAACAAACAAAATGTAACACTAAAAAGTTTAAAAATAAAAATATATAAATTACATGCTAGGTAGCCTCCCAACAAGCACATTTTTATAGTTGTGGCACGACTACAACACTTTCACCACTTTTCCTTCCACTTTTAGGATATGAATTGTGTCCCCAACTTTGATTCAAGCATGCGATTATGATTCTGGGGTGGTGCTACGAATACAAAAGAACCAAGAAAATAATGTCGCATTTTGTACTTCTAGGCCTTTAAGTGAGGGAAGTCGTTTTGTCTTCTTGGCATCATAAATTTCAGAATGTATTCACTTTTGCCCTTATTCATTGGCTCCCCCATAGGCTCGGATGGAAGTCACCAACCAAACACAATGTTGAAAAACAGTTCGAATGAGGTCCAATGCGCTCCAACTCTAGAAACGCTTTACTTTTAACATCCTCACTTTTAGCATCATTAATATTATTTTGGTCAAATAGTTGGAACTCCTATTTTCTCTCCACAAGCTGGCCAGTATCCACAACAATTGGTTGTAGGGCATAAGACGCCTCAACCTATTTATTCAATTGAGCCTGCAGGTTATGGATATCTTAGCCAAATTGGTCTATCTCTTGTTTGAGCTTAGTTCTTCCTTCTATCAGCTATTTTGCCAAATTTGAAAGACCATTACGGAGAAACTCATGAAATTTTATTAGTTGAGCTTGTTTCTCTAGCCAAGATTGGCTTACTATATCTGCTTCTTCAAAATTATCTTCTTGTGGGAACTCTCTCTCTTTAGCCAATTCTTCCGCCTCGGCCTTCATTTTCGTGATTGTTGTACTAATTCGTTGTATAGACTTTTGATTTTCATCTTGTTGCTCGGCTACTTGCCTCACCATGTCCATAATATGGGAAGCACGCTACTCATCCTCCACTTCATTGCTCCTATCAAACTTACAAATATTATTAGAAAAATCATAAAAAGAGTTCGGAGAAGGATAATAAGAATTAGGACAATCATACCAATGGCCACCTTGACCACCACACACATTACAAATATTAAACTCATAAGATTGAGATTTACAATATTTTCACAAGTGCGGTCCTCCACAATATGGACAAGGATCACCAAAGTAAGAATAACCAACATTCAATAAATTCTCATTCCCAGATTCCGTGTAAATAAAGATAATGAAATATTAAACTAACCTAAAATTTAAAAACTTGAATAGACAAAAAGTAAAAGTCTAATCTAGAAAAACAGCCAATTTCTAATTCCCCAGCAACGGCTCCAAAAACTTATTTATCCAAAACGCACATGCAAATATACGTGGTCGACAAGCAATATAGGATTGTAAGTCCAGATATCATAACCACAAGGACTTGTGATTAACTATTTACTAAATTAAACTAAGACAATTAATCTATTCAAGCAATTTTTTAAAGTATGAATATTCAAATAAAACTAATATAGAGTAGTAACTAAGAGATTATAGAAAACAAGTCGCAAGATTAGAGACGAAATCAAGGGGAGAAAATATTCCAGATCTATGGTTTAGCTAACAATCCTGTTGAGTCTTCCACTTAAATTGTCTAATTAATTTATTTGGTTTATTGGTTGACATGATTAATATTATTCGTAGTGTTCTCCAGAAGTATTACTTGCCTATTTGAAGCTAACCTAATGCCTATATTCCTATGAAATTAGGATTAACAAGAACACATTAATAATTCATGTATAGTAACCAAGCAAGGCAGTTAGGTATATCCCTATCCTAACCGCAAATTCGTTCCCGATACTCAGGTTCAAGATCTTGATCTACTCAATCTTATATGCAATCTAGAATTTCCTCTCTCGAGTTCAATCCTTGAATTATAGATAGTATTCAATTGGTAATCAAACAATCAAATTATTAAGCAAAATATTGAATAAATAATTCAATATGATAAAATAATAAGAACAATTCAAGTTTCAAACTACACTATTCATGTAGCACCCACAACTCTACAACTAATGAACTATGTGATTAAAGGAAGAGAAGAGAAGAAAAACTAGTGAAAAGCTTGCTCCAACATGTCCCCAAAGTAAATTCTCCTACAAAGTGGCGTATCCCCCTCCAAAATAGGTTTAGACTTGCTTTTATACGAGTTGGGGCGTCTTGGGTCGAAATAACCTTGTCCTAAGCAAAGTAGAAAAGTATCACGTCACCCAGGCCCTAGGGTAGTGTGGGGAGTTAGCCCTGGCGCTGGGAATTTTTGTGCCTCTGGATGTTGCACCACAGGTAGCGCCCCACGCTAGCCTAGGCGCTACACTATCCCAAATTTTCATTTTGTTCCCTTTTTGCTTCAATACTTATACTTTCGTCCCACATTGTCTCTCGATGACTTCTACACATAAAAATACTATGAATTAGCACAAATTATTATATTTCACATACGAAATCTATGAAATATGAGTAAAATACGAGGCAATATGCATATAAATATACATACTTTAAGCCGAATATCACCATCCTCCAATGTTGCTCGAATCCTCCCTACTACATGAATATACCAAGATATCATAAATAAACAAAATAACAAAAAAGTTAAATAATGTTGGAACACATTGTTCATCAAATGCATGAAGTCTATTAGAGCATTCGTCAAACCAAAAGACATCACCAAATACTCATAATTCCCATAAGAGTTCTGAAAGCCATATTAAAAATGCTTGAAGCCCTAATCTTTAACTTATGCTACCCTGATCTCATGTAAATCTTCGTGAATACCCTGGCCCTCTAAAGCTGATCAAATAAATCATCAATGCGAGGGAGTGGATACTTGTTCTTAATGGCAACATTGTTTAATTGCCTATAATCAATGCATGTCCTCATGGAACCATCATTCTTCTTCACAAACAACATGGGTGTACCCCAAGGAGAAACACTCAACCTAATGAACTCTTTATCCAACAACTCCTGCAATTGCTCCTTCAACTCCCTCAACTCAGCTAGAGTCATGTGATATAGTGGAATAGATATGGGCGGAGTGTCCGGCACCAGATCAATGCTAAAATTAATATCTCTATAGAGTGGCATGCCCGGTAGGTCTGTAGGGAATACATCTGGAAACTCCCTTGCTACCGAAACTTAATCAATAGTGGGGGTATCAGCAATAACATCTCTAACAAAGTTTATATACACCAAACATCCCTTCATAACCATCTGTTGAGCCTTCAGGAAGGAAATCACTCTACTAGTGGAACTACCTAGTGAACCTCTCCAATCCAACCTCGGTAATCAGTATGCCTAGCATGGCTGATGTCAAGGTCTTAGTTTGATAATCAAGAATATCATGATACAAAAATAACCAATCCACCCCCCAAGATCATCTCAAAATCCACCATAACAAATAATAATAGATACGGCCTCATCTAGTAACCAAAAATAGTTACCACACAAGATCGATAGACTTGATCCACAATAATAGAATCAACGTTAAGTATGGACACATAAACAGGAATATCAAGAGAATCACGTGGCATATCTAGACAAGAAGCATAATGAGATGACACATAAGAATAAACTGAACCAGGGTCAAATAATAATAAAGCATCCTTGTGGCACACTGAAACAATACATGTGATCCACATCTGAAGCAACTACTTTTAGACTCCCCGAAAATGTATAACAATGGGCATGCCCTCCACCTAACTGACCTCCCTCTCTAGGATTGCCTCGGATAGACTGGGCTCCACTCTTAGATGGTTGTATGGGTGGTGTAGCTACTGGCACCAGAATCATGGATTGGGTGTCCTGGCATGGTACACTACTCAGAAGCATAGGACTATCTCTCTTAATATGACTAATTTCTCCACACTCAAGCAACCCCTTCTCTGGAGAGGTTGTTAAAGTTGTGACTTCCCTTGAGAACTTGAATATTAGCCCGAAGAACCCTGAACAGATGGAGCATAATGTGAACTATGTTCTAGTAGTGTGTTGAAAGATGACTGGCCTAGGCGAGCACTTTATGAACCATGATAAACCTTATGGGCTGACTAAAAAGGCCTGAAAGGATGGCCTCTACTATGATGCCCTTAGCCTCCAGATGAGACACCACCAAAACCACCTGAACCACGGGATATCTTGGCTTCCCGCTCCACTCTCTCTTGCTCTTGGATACGCTTTAAGCGCCTAGAAATCTCCACAACCTAATGAAAAGTAGTATTAGTCTCAGACTCTTAGGCTATCCTATACTAGATACCAAAATTGAGGCCCTCAATGAACCTCCTAGACTTTTCCCTCTCAGTAGGGATCAAGAACATAGCATGAAGTGCCAGCTTGTGAACCTTATCTCATATTGAGTCATGGTCATATCCTCCTAGAGTAGATGCTCGAACTCACTGCACAGCTCATCCTTGTGAGGCTATGAAATAAACTTCTCCTAGAAGAGAAATAAGAATTGAGACCATGTGAGTGGTGTTGTGCCAGTTGGCCTACTCAACTCATAGGTCTGCCATCATCTGTAAGTTGGCCTTGTCAGCTGAAAAGTGAAGAAATCAACCCCAAACCCATTTGAGTCCACCAAACCCAAACTACGTAGAACCCAATAACACTGTTCAAGAAAACCTTGTGCATCCTCAGTAGGCTCTCCACTAAAATGGTGAGGATGAAGTCTCTGAAATCTCTCCAACCTCTTCTGCTCCTCAGCAGTTAGGCTGGCCTAATCTCGAGCTGGACTACAATGAGTGGCTTCACCGATAGAACCCTCGGTGTCTGATAACCATGAGACAGCTACTCTAGTGTACATGTAGTAAGAGTGCGAGGTAGTTGGTGCAACCAGGATCATACCCGCCTAAGTCAAAATTGCATACGCGCTCAAGATATAAGCCAAAGTCTCCTAGAGTCTTAGGGTAGCAATAGGTCCCTCAGGTGCCTGAGCTTGTCCTACCAGCTCAACATGATCAGGAATTTGCTCTTTAGCGGGAGATACTGTTGGCTCCACAATGGCTACTATAGCAGGGCCTCTAACTGTGGCAAATGCTCCATCCCTCCCTCTTCCTCGATCCTCACATCTCACATCTCTGGCCTGAGGTACAGACGTCTGCCTCGCTGCTCCAGAAGAACGTGTCCTCACCATCTGTGACAAAATAGAATAGCAAAGATTCAAACTTTGAAATAAACAAATTTGCATGATAGAGAATGAAAGAAAGAGAAGTTTTCCTAATAGCCTCGTAGCCTCTCGAAGTTAAGTACAAACATCTTTGTATCGATCCGCAAGACTCTACTAGACTTTCTCATAACTCGTGAGACCTAAGCAATCTAGTGCTATGATACTAAGTTGTCAGGACCCAAAACTATCACCGATCATGATAGCGCCTAACCTACTTGCTAGGCAAGACAACCATAAAACAATAGCGAAAAAATAATAAGAGATATAGAAATAAATGAACCAGAAAGTCGAATGAACATAGATAGAAACAAAGTCAATACAACAAATACCAACGAAGCTGGTAACACTGACTCGTGAGCTCTAATATATGAATTCAAATCTGCTGATACAATACACTGTCTAAAACTATAACAGTATTGGAAGGATAGAAAGATATGCCAGGGACTACGATGAGGATGCAACTCTACCTCGAGTCTCCACAACAACAACTACCACTCACAATGCTCAACTGGGTCCAACTCTCTGATCTGCACAATTAAGTGCAGAGTGTAGTATGAGTACAACTGACCCTATGTACTCTGTAAGTATCATGACTAACCTTGATGAGGTAGTGACGAGAGTGGTCAATGGTACTTATTATCAAACCTGTACAATTCATGAATACATACATATACAGCAACAGTACCAGAATCTAAGCACAAGGTACAAATAAGACTAGCGATGCACATAGAGAAGACATGCACAAACATCGTAATCAAGCTAACAATTCAGCATATATAAAAGATATTCAAGAATAACAAGTCAAGTTACATAGATTTGACATATAGAGAAGATATATATCGTGAATCATTTCATCAATTAAATCGGCATATAGAGAAAATATGCATCAATGGCATGTATGCGTATAGAGAAGATACGCAGTAAAAAAGCACGTATACATCCAAAGAGCTTGCATATAGAGAAGATACGCAAAGTCCAAACATTAGTCAATTTTCATAATCCGTGTCTACATCATCAAGGAAATAATCACATGCTGCACGGACAACTCTCATGCCATAATCATAACATTCACACGGACAACTCACGTGCTCTCACCAGTCCATCGCAAACAAAGAGTAAACAAAACCACATGTATATGAATGACGGATATCAAATCACATACTCATGGACTGGGAAAAATAGCATTCTAAGGTGTATGCATGTGCGAAGTGTACAACTACAACTCAGATTAGGCGGGTACATCATACAATAACTAGTATCATGCTCAAATAGAATATCAAAGCCATACATGGTTTCTAACATGATTCGAGAAGTTTACGTAGTTATAGAAGTGATTTTACATGAATCATAGAAAGCATGCAATCCAAACAAGGCATAATAGAAGCCTAAAGTCTAACAAGGTCAAAATCATACATAGAAACCGCATATACGATTGTCACCTCGCATATACATCGCCTATCACACATTCTAATTTGCCAAATAAGGTCACCTTCAAAGTGTTATTCCCTCACAATAAAATTAGGCAACATATTTACCAAACGAGCAAAATTAATACTCCAAGAACGTCTTTCCCTTAAAAATCACCTCCAACCGGCTCGAATCTAGTAAAATACAACTCAATAAGATCAAACAAATTCAAATTACAAATAATAAAGATTTAATCTTTAATTAATTCCCAAAAAGTCAATAAAAATTAACTCTGGTCCACATTGTCAAAATTCGAGTCAAGGGGTAGATCCCGACTATCCATAATCCCATGAGTCCAAATATTTGTTTGATTTTCAAATCTAAGTCCAGGTCATAGTTCAAAACCTCAATTTTCTATCTCTTAAGTTGTAGGACAACCCCCCCCCCCCCCAAAAAAATGATATACCTGAAAATTCCATATTGTAAGTGTTAATAATCCATGTAGACTTGAAATAATTTCATAAATAAATAAAAATCACTTACCCCAAAGTTTTGTATGAAAATGTCCAAGTAAAAATCGCTCATCTCCAAGTCTAGGGTTCAAAATATGAAAGACTGAGCCAAAAGTCCCGAAATATAAGACTTAAGTGGTCTACCCAATGATTTTGCATATGCGGATGAAAGTCTCACATCGGCGAGCTTGCTTCTGCGACAAACAACATGCTTATGCGGACTCCCTATAATGACCTGGCCGGTCGTTTTGAGAGTTGTAGTCGCGTTCCACTATTTACTGCTCATTTTATGCTTTACAGCTACTATGTGACTTGTCGAGGTAGTTAGTTCGGGTCCGGAGACGTTTTAAAATGAATTGAGACAATTAGTCTCAAGGTCGAAAGCTTAAGTTGTAAAGGTTGACCGGATGTGAACTTATATGTAAACGACTCCAGAATGGAGTTTTGATGGTTATGTTAGCTCCGTTGGGTGATTTTGGACTTAGTAGCATGTCTGGATTATGATTTGGAGGTTTATAGTTGGATTAAGCTTGAAATGGCGAAAGTTAGAAATTTGAGAGTTTGACCAAGAGTGGACTTTGTGGTTATCGGGCTCGGATTCGGGTCACAGGAGTTGGAATAGGTTTCGGCATCGTTTGTAGAAGTTGGAATTCCTTAGTTTTATTAGGCTTGAATTGGGGTGCAATTCGTGTTTTTTTATGTTGTTTTATGTGATTTGAGGGCTCGACTAAGTTCGTATCGTATTTTAGGACTTGTTGGTGTGTTTGGTTGAGGTCCCGGGGGCCTCGAGTTGATTACGGATGGTTAACAGATCTAAAATGAGACTTAGTGCATTGCTGAAGGTGGGAGTCTACTGGTGTAATCACACCTACAGATTTTGATCGCATGTGCGAGCATGCAGAAGCGACCATGGCAGTGCAGAAGCGGAAAGGGCAGAGTGGGGCAGTGGTCGCAGGTGCGAGGGAATATTCCGCACCTGCGTGATCGCAGATGTGGATGAGGGGTCGCAAGAGCGCAAGTGTCCGCAAAAGCGAACTGCTTCTCGTAGAAGTGGAAGCATGATCGCAGAAGCGGAGGTAGTGGAGCCTTGGCAAACCGCAGAAGCTAGAGATTTCTCGCACCCGCGAGACCGCAGGTGCGAAAGCACTAGGCAGTGTATTCCGTGATTTTCATTATTTTGGACATTTCAAGCTCGAGATTAGGCAATTTTTGAGAGAGATTTCAAAGGGATTCTTGAGGTAAGTCACTTGTGATCATTGTTAGTCAATAATATTAAATTATCATTGAGTATTCCGACTAGATTACGTGTTTTTGAGGTGTAATGCGAGAATTTGGGCCTAGGGATTTCAAAATAAGAATTTAGGATTTGGAGGTCGAGTTGATGTCGGAAATTTAGTAAATTTGATATGGTTGGACTCGTAGCTGAATGGGCATTCATATTTTGTAACTTTTGTCGGGTTCCGATACATGGGCCCCACTATTGACTTTTGGGTTGATTTTCGGATTTAATTGGGGAATTTAGTATTTTCATATGGAATTGATTCCTATAATTTATGTTGACTGTATCGAATTGTTTGGGGCTAGATTTGAGGCATTCAGAGGCCGTTTCGTGAGGCAAGAGCTTGCTAGCGGAGTGATTCGAATTGTTTAAAGTAAGTATCGTATTTAAACTCGGTCGAGGCTAAGTATCGTATTTAAACTCGGTTGAGGCACTAGTTTCCTGAATTGTTGTGATAGCCACATGATTTTGGGTTCGCACATGTGTAGGGATGATCCTGTGTGCGGCACCGGGGTTGTGTATTCATGTTTGGGTTGTGCTCGGGATCCTATAAGCCCAGAAATGACTGTTATGCTTCTAGCTTTGATATCTAGCTTGTGGTAACAGTTTATGTGATCTAATTGAACCATGATGGGTCTACTTTGAGGTTAAATCCCTTAACGAACCTGATAAATGCTTTTCATTAATGAAATTTCCGAATTTAGCTACGATAGCACACTTTGAACATGCCTATACTTTAGCATGTTATTTATACCAGTCCAGGGATAGGAGAATATTCTCTCATTCATTATATACTTGTACACTTGCTTCATTGCTTCTGTATAATATTTTGGACTGGGGCCTGCGGCTATGCCTGGTGGATTATATTATTGGCACGTGAGTTGTCCGTGCAGCACATGAATTGTCCATGCGGATCCATATATTAATATTATTGGTACGTGAGTTGTCTGTGCGGATTCACATATTGATATTATTGACTCGTGAGTTGTCTGTGTCGCACGTGAATTATCCGTACGGATCCACATATTGATATTGTTAGCACATGAGTTGTCCGTGCAGTGTGTAAAACTTGTAGTATCTTGATCATTTACCTGATTTACTTGTTTTCTTTCCCCCTACATGCCATAATACTGTTGAGCAGGGTATTTGAGAACCAGTGCACACACGGATATTCGTATCACGAAGCCTTATGGGCTAGCTTTAAATCTCATATTATGTTAATTTAAAAAAAGGTAGAATTGTACTTATTTAACTAGTGACTTCAACAATTAAGCTTCTCTTACCTTGCCTTGTTTATTTGCAATACTTATTGAGTTGGTTATACTCACACTACACCTTGCACCTCATTTGCAGACTCAGGCATTTCCGGGCACGGCGGTTGTTAATCGCGGAGTCTATCTGTTCGGAGATCATCGAGGCAGCTACTTGGCGTCCACAGACCTTGATCCTCCTTTCTCTATCTTTCAGTTTTATGTATTTTGTCTTACTTTCCAAACACTGTACCAGACTATGTTGTTATATATATAGATGCTCATGTACTCTGTGACACCCGGATCTTTTGGGAGGATTCTTGAATTGATTTTGAGGTTCATATCCAGTATTTGTGAAATTCTTAATTATCTAAAATTACTTCCGCATATTTGAGTTTTAAAAGTGTTAATATGTGTGAGATGTCGTCTTTCCTAGTACCATGATAGGCGCCATCATGACAGGTCGAGTTTTGGGTCGTGACACTCCCCCCTTAGCCAACTCGCACATGCAACAAACCACCGCTTCTGCGGAGCCGCAGGTGCGCAAAACCTATTGCAGGCGCGCTATCGCTTCTGCTAGACACCCGTTGCAGGAGAGGTCTCCCAGCTCCATGCCTTCTTTCGCTTCTACGCCCAACCACCACAGGTGCGACATCACACCTGCGCACCAAACTCCGTAGGTGCGACACAGCACTAGCAACACCAAACGATACCAAAATGATCTGAAATTATCCCGAAATACACCCGAGCCTCCCGGGATCCTGTCCAATCATACCAATAAGGCCAAACAACTAGCTCAAACTATTCCAAAGGCCCAAAACACCACAAATAACAACAAAGTCAAGAATCAATAATCAAAAATCATCTCTTAACTTTCACACATTCTAACTTCGTCAAAACACGTATGAATCATGTCTAAACATCCTCACACAAGTTTCATACAAAAAAACGAACCTATTCCAAGTTCTGAAATAATATACGGAGTCCGATATCATCAAATTCAACTATCGATCAAACTCAATAACTCTCTAATTTTTCAAATTGTCAACTTTCGACAAATAACCTCAAAATTTTTTGGGAACCTCCAAATCCAAATCCGAACATACGCCTAAGTCCAAAATCATCATGCAAACCTATTGAAATCATCAAATCACCAATCCGAAGTCGTTTACACAGAAGTCAAACCTTGGTCAACTCTTCCAACTTAAGGTTTCTAAAATAAATGCAATGATGGTAATGTAATAACTATTAATATTATTTAAAATAATAAATGGATAAAATCTTAATATTTACAAATGTGAGATAATTATCAATAAATTATATTTGAAGCACAGAAAAATATATAAAAATTTTAATAAATATAATAAATTGATAAAATTCCTCATATTTACAAAAACAAAAATAAGGAAAACTATTAATAAATTATTTTAATGTTCAAGAAAATATATAAATAATATACTATGCGATTAATACCTAGGAAGCCTGAAGAAGTTAATTTTAAGCATGAAAGGTCAAAATTGAGTGTCAACAATAACTATAGGAAACTCACATACTACATGCCCCAAGTATCTACGGAGAACAAGAGAAATACTATAAACAACAAATAAGTTTTTTTAAAAAATTAAGAAACTGATAATGTCTGCAATGCACCTCTAGATGAGATAAGATATGGTCATCACAATATAATTATCCAACTAAGAGTCGGAATCAAACCACGAATTAAAGAGTTTGTATTGATGTTAAGGTAGATACCTAAGTAAGATACTCAATTTATCCTAATTTATCTTTCAACAAAAAGTGGAGTATTAAACTAATAATTATGCTAAGAATTATCTAAGAAATAATTTTTCAAATTTCGAGTATACGCGAATTAAACTAAGATTGTGTCTAAATTGAGAAAAGCCTAGAATTATAGTCCTAATCCAGATATAGACGTAATGGGTAAAATCTAATATGTTTGTTTAGTTGATTTGGGTTGTTATGACTCTCAATTCTAAGATACTCACTTAATATCTCTCAACTAAGGAGTTACTTTGCCCAATTAGCTCTCTTAAGTCAAAAAGGATAGTATTTAGCACAATTGATTAAGAGTCCAAGTGAAATTTTTTCTATCTCTAGTCCGAACTCGATAATCAAGCTTAATGAACCTCTCAATCGCCGCGATTTCTATTAGCCAAATTACCCAAACTTAATTTCACTTTCTCAAGTAGAAACCAAGTCAAAAAAGAATTAATCAATATTTACAACCAACAATTCACAATATAAGCATGAAATAGGCTAAATAATAATAAACTCAATCATAAACAAGCATTATATTAATAACCCATCAAGTTCACACACTAGGATTGGATTACAACCCTAGCTAAATATTTAGCTACTCATAATAACAGTAAAGACAATAGAAAATATTGAAGAACTAGACATTATTAAGCTATGAATCGAAAGATTAAAGCCAATTCTATGTTGAAATGTAATCTTCTCCCTTGGAAATACCTCAAAAGTAGCTAAAGATGCTTCACTCCAAGACCTAAGGTGAAAAGATGTCATAAAAATAACTACTTATAGCCTATTACAACTTTGGTAAAAATTAAACAAAGATGACCATATAGGTGCGAAGTATGGACCGCAGAAAAAAAGTGTGGATCACACTATGTAATCTTGCTTCAGCACTTAACTTGATTGAGGAAAAGTGTTGTAGCATCTTCTAAGCTTCAGTGAATTTATGAGAACCGCACTTTAAAGTGTGGTCCGACAACTTTTTTCCCTCAGTGTTTCTAAGATCTCAGCCAAAGAGTGCATAGCCGCACACTAAGGTGCGATCCACACTTTTACTTTCAGTTTCTCCACACTTTCGCTTGACAATTTCTCAGCTTCAGTTTTTTAGGTAAGTGTGGAGCCGCTCAATAAAAAGTGTTTCGCACTTTGTTTAGTTTGGCTTTCACACTTAATCATATTTCCAATTCTCAGTCGATGAAGTTCTACCAGCAAATGTGGCACCGTACAAAAAGAGCTAGCCACACTTGTGCATTACCAGCTCCACACTTTTTCTTCACACTTTGCCTTCCTTTTATCTATGTCCAAAACTTCTTAAATTATATTCTTTTACTCTTTTTAGCTCCTTTTTTCCTCTTTTCATATTCAACACTTCAAAACCTAAAAGTAAGTGTTTTTACATAAGTTTTGGATAGAATTGATACTCATAAGACTATAAAACATCAAGAAAAGTATATGGATAAGTAGGCAAAATGTCAACTTACCAAAAAAATCCCATAAGACAATATTTTGTTAGTGGAAAAGATTAGCAGCTGAAAAACTCATTTGGCAATTCAAGAATTAGAGAAGAGTCTCAACTACCGGGTATCATACATTAAATAACCAAGAAAATAACTTTTTTGAACTTATGATATTCCAATAAGAAGATTGTTTACCCTTAAAATAAATAACATTAAAATATATACGCGCTTTAAAGGATATGTATTTTAATTTAACACAAATGATTAAATAACAGTAAGTATTTGAATTAAAATGAGAATAAACGATCAAACCAATATGTTGAAGTGATTAGGCCCCGTGTTAGGCTTAAATGCTAACAACCGGCCACAACCGAGTCCTCGACATGGAGTTCGGATACGGCTAAGTCAGTGAACAACTGAAGAATACTTAAACAATTACTAAAAGCCAGAAATAACTTTATTGATTTGATATGTGTGCCAACAGTGTCAAAAAATAAAAGGGTTCTCCTCTTTATATAATGGAGGAGTTTTAACCTTAATACAAGTCTAAATAAGGTAAAAATATCCTCTTTTCTTTTCTCTCACGAAAACACGATCTATATCCTATATCGAGCGTGATCCACACCATAATATACGGCTGATGGCGGATATTTCGGCTCCCCGTTTGTATTCTTTAACCGCCTTTTCCTTTACCCTCGATTCTTCGTATTGCTCGAGCTGGAATCTCCCCGATTTCAGCCATGTTCGATTCTCCACGTATCATTCTCACCTCTTGGTTCCGATCTGTAGGCACCCTCGGTCTTACTCGAGCGAGTAACGAGAAATATTGTTCCTCATTTCTCAACAGAAACTCGGGGTTAATTCTATCTCCAATTTTACTCGTATACAAAGATAAAACTCATTAAAGAAGAAAATAGATCGTGTGTGGAGTTATATTATTAAATTTAGGTTTGGATCTTATAGATAGGTTGAATGTTTAGAGATTGGCGGGTCATATAACTTGATATGAAGTTATTGAAGGGCAATTTTAACCAAAATCAATAGATTTGGGGCAGTGTTGGTCTTTTTGGTTTTTGTTTTAAATTGTCTGTTAGTATTTAGAGTATTTTTGGACCCAAAAAAAATTGTCACGACCCAAAACTCACTATAGGCCGGGATGGCGTCCACCGTCGCCGTTGGGCAAGCCAACGGGGAATTATCACGTTATTTGTTCATTTTATTACTTTCGAAATCATAAATTCTATTAAGTAAAAATATTTACGCATTTCAAAACCATAGGTATATACATAATTAGTAAGATATAAAAATAAAAGATGACAATATTATGCAAATCCATAAACATCAACTAGAATATCAAAAAATCTGGTATCACAAGTGTATGAGTGTCTACTAAGGATTGCAACAATAATACAACATCTGTCTAAAATATAAAATAGAAAGGATAAAGTAAATAAATATGATGGAGACTTTGTAGGCTGCGGTGCGTAGCATGGAAAGCAGCTCATCATAAAGTTCTCTCAACCGTTGCGCCTACAAGCCAAGATGACCACTAAATGAACCTGACAGATCCTGCACATTTAGTGCAAAAGTTTAGCATGAGTACGTAATTTAATGCGTACCCAGTAAGTATCTAGCCAAACCCCGAAGAAGTAGTGACGAGGGGTCGACATCGACACTTACTAGTGGTCTAATAAAATAATTGGCGAAAGTTGGAAAAGTTAAAGTTTGGAGAGTTGAGAAGTTTGATCGAGAGTTGACTTTGTGGTTATCGGGCTTGAATTTTGGTTCCGAAAGTTAGAATAGGCCCATTGCATCATTTATGACTTGTGTGCAAATTTTGAGGTCAATCAGAGTTGGTTTGGCATGTTTCGGTATTAGTTTTAGAAGTTCTTAAGTTTATTAGACTTGAATCGATGTGCGATTTGTATGATATTTTAGGACTTCTTGGTATGTTTGGTTGAGATCCCGGGGGCCTCGAGTAGATCTCGAATGGTTAACGGAGTAAAATTTGACTTGGAAGATTTGCTAAAGTTGTTGTCATGACTATTACTGGCATCCTTCTATGCGATCGCGAGTGGGAGTTCGGGATCGTAGAGAGTTTTTTGGCGACTGGTGAAAGTTTATTCTATGCGATCAAGAAAAGTGGTCTGCGATCGTGGAGCTTTAGCATTTTATAAACCGCGAATGGGTGAGCTGGGTCGCGTCCGCGAAGAAGGAAGGAGGAGGTTGGGAAGTCCACGCGTTTGTTCTTCGCGATCGTGTGATGGACTCAATGATTGCGTGGCTTTGTGACTCTGTGAATCGCGTTCGTGCTTTATGTCCTGTGCTTGCGAAGAATAATTTGAGGGCAGCTTATTTTTATTTTTTGCGATCGCGAGGGGCATTCCGCGATTGCGAAGATGAACATCTGGGTAGAATATAAGATTTCAAAAACGTGGGTTAGAGTATTATTTCATATTTGGACTTTGGGAGCTCGAATTGGGGCGATTCTTGGAGAGATTTTCAAGGAATTGATTGGGGTAAGTGATTCTAACTCATATTTGATTAATATACATGAATATATCATTGTTTTTATTATTTAATTGGTGTTTTTGGTTGGAAAATTTTGGGAAAATTATAGAAACTACATAGGCTTTAATTTGAGGATTTGAAGGTCGAGTTGTGATCGAAATTGAGTAATTTTGGTATGGTTAGACTCGTGGTTGAATGGGTGTTCGGATATTGTTAATTTTGTCGAATTCTGAGACTTGGACCCATCATTGACTTTTGAGTTTGAGTTGACTTTTTGACTTTTGTTAAAGAACTTAGCTTTATCATATGGAATTGATTCTTATTGCGTGTGTTGATTGTATCGAGTTGTTTTTGTCTAGATTCGAGTTATTTGGAGGCCGATTCGCGAGGCAAAGGCTTGTTAGAGTAGAGATTTGCACGATTTGAGATAAATAACACTTCTAAACTTAGTTCTGAGGGTATGAATCCCTGAATTATGGGTTATGTGGTTGATGTTGAGGTGACGCACATACTAGGTGACGGGCGTGTGAGCGTGCACCATAGAAATTGTGATTCGATCGATTTTATGGAACTGTGTAGTCATCTAATCTTGTTAATATTCACGTATTCTCCATATGTTAGAGAAATTGAGCAGTGATTCATGTTAGAAATCATGCTTAGACTATATGCTGGTATTGTTGGGACCCACAAAGGTCGTTTTGCTTTTGAATAACTTACTTAATTTGTAGTTATGTACTCAGTCACATCTATCATTTGCATATCATATCTCAATCCCTTTTGCCATCTATTGATATATCATATTATCATTGTTTGGGATTATTGTCATGAGCTTTGTGAGCCCGAGAGACTGGAAAGATCGATGTTTGAGTGAGGACGAGGGCCTAATTATGAGTGATATTTATAGGATCGGGTTGCACATCGCAGCATGCTTTATTGATTCATGCCATGATTGGTTATTATTAGGGCTTGGGCAAGATCCGCCCCTCCAGAGTCTGACATAAAAGCAGTGAGTACAGGTACCTACTGAGTACGAGTAACGAGTGACTGAGAGTGATGTTTGACTGGAAGTACTGAGTAACTGAGAGTATTGAGTGACTGGGAGTATTGATTAATTGAGTGTGCTGAGTGAGATTGAATACTTCGAGAGTATGCATATGACTTTATCACTGTGTTGCATTATAATTGGCCTGCATAGATGAAATGTAGATATAGAGAGATGTTACATTCCTCATATCAGTCGCACTTGGCATATTATATCCGTGTTGAACTTAAAATGTTAAACTTGAAAGTATGTTTACATTTCTATACTGTTAAATTCTTAATTTGGATTGTACCTGTCTAAGCTCGTCACTGCTTTCAGCCCAAGGTTAGTCTTGTTACTTATTGAGTACATTGGGTCAGTTATACTCATACTACACTCTACACTTGGTGTGTAGATCTACGTACTTTTGGGGACGGTGGTTGCTAGCTTTGGAGCTTTATCTGTTAGAGACTATTGAGGTAGATGTCTTGGTGTCCGCAGACCTCGACTCTCCTTCTTTTCAGTTTATTTGCACTATTCTATCTTTTTAGACAATTGTCTTTAGTAGTTAGACTGTATTGTCATATAGATGCTCATGTACTCAGTGACACCCGGATTTTGGGGAATTTTGTATTGAGTCGCGGTATTTTCTTATCATTTATTTATGAGATTTTCACTATTTAAGCTTATTTCAGTATGTTTTAAATTTAAAGATGTGTGGTTATTTGTGAATTATCGGCTTGCCTAGTATTGCGATAGGTGCCATCACGACATGTGATATTTTAGGCCGTGACAAAATTCCAGGTCTCAATTAAAGGAGGATATCATGAATATTCGGTATCCTAGCGGTATCACGCACGACTATGTCGAGGTCATACTGCCCAATCCAGAGTGGTGTGTACACTGCCGAAGGTCTACCGATACGAAGCAGATATGCATCTCAATATACTATCGAGGCGTTCGGCCCGATCTACAAGAAAGGAAGTAACTTATCGAATTACGAGTCGCGTGCTTACAACACAGGTACAGGAGCATAACCTAAATATGACCTTTACCGTTTATCAAATATCTCGCCAAACAACTCAAGGTGATATAGCTCGGCCTAATATATTTCACAAATCAATTTCAATTATAAATTCAACTAATTAAGCTAGAAAATTAAGTTAAAATAATTCAAATATTACATGATAAAGTCCTAAGTCTAACTGGTCATAAACATGCTTTAGCTACATATGGACTCTCGTCACGTCGTGCGTACGTAGCACCCACAACTAGTAGCACGCAATAATTTAATACCTACGAGCTAGTTTTCCCCTCACAAGGTTAGACATCAGACTTACCTCACTCTGAAGTTTTATAACCAACTCCAACACCTCCCTTACACCTCAAACCAATGCCCATCTATTCGAAACTAGTCAAACAATTATGCAAACCAATAAAAATATACTCCAATACTCATAATTAATTAATTTATAATAATTTTCAACTCCGCTCGAAAAGTCAACAAAGTGAACTCTCGGGCCCAGTGCCTTGATTCCGAAAATTTTCGAAGATAAATATTACCCATAATACTACGAACTCAAATATATAATTTGTTCTCAATTCCATATCCAATTTCGTGGTCAAAATCTAACAAAATCAAATTCAAGGTTTTCTTTCAAAATCTCACAATTTCTACCAATTTCCATATTTAAATCCTTGTAGAACTCATGTAATTAACTTACAATACGTGGGAATTATTTACCTTGCCATAGATAATGAAAATCTCCCCTTTAAGAGCTCCAAAGATCGCCCAAACCATATGAGAAGTGGAAGAAATGAGCCAAACCTGAAATAAGTTGAAGTGTGCCCAGGCCTTTCCTCTTCGCGATCGCAAAGGCCAAACATACTGCTGCCCAAAATTACTTTACATGTTCGCGACCTCCAAGTCACGTTCGCGAAGCCTTCTAATCGTTTACCTTCGCATTCGCGGGCCACATGTCACATTCGCGAAGGCTTAACGCCTGCTCCCCATCCTTCTCCGCGTTCGCGTAGGTTACACCCAGTCCCTTCTCCGCATTCGCGACGCCTCTACCGCATTCGCGATGCATAAATTCCTCCCCACGCTATCACGTCCCTTTACACGCGATCGCGATGCTTACCAGGAACACCAGAAACCAGCAATGATAAAGTAAGGAGAATTTGTCTGAGCTCGTCATTGCTTTTATCCCAAGGTTAGTCCGGTTACTTATTGAGTACATTGGGTCAGTTGTACTCATACTACACTCTGTACTTTATGTGCAAATCCAGGTACTTCTGGGCACGGCAGTTTCTAGCTTTGGAGTTTTATATGTTGGAGACTATTGAGGTAGTTGCCTTGGCGTCCGAAGACCTCGATTCTCCTTTTTCTTAGTTTATTTGCACTGTTCAATTTTTCTAAACAATTGTCTTTAGTAGTTAGATTGTATTGTCATATAGACGCTCATGTACTCAGTGACACCCGAATTTTGGGGGATTTTGTATTGAGTCACGGTATTTTCTTATTATTTATTTTTGAGATTTTCACTATTTAAGCTTATTTCAGTATGTTTTAAATTTAAAGATGTGTGGTTATTTGTGAATTGTCGGCTTGCCTAGTATTGCGATTGGTGCCATCATGACATGTGAGATTTTGGGTCGTGACAAGTTGGTATCAGAGCCTAGGTTACATAGGTCTCACGAGTCATGAGCAAGTTTAGTACAGTCTTGCGGATCGGTACGGAGATATCTGTACTTATCTTCGAGAGACTACCAAACCCTTAGGAAAAAATTCACTTTCTTGTATTTTTGTCGCGTGAATTTGTTGATTCTGAAAACTAAACTTCTATAATTCTATTCTCTCACAGATGGCGAGGACACGTGCTACCAAATTGGACGGACGGCCACCAGTACCACCAGCTAAGTCCACGAGAGGTTGGGGCTGCGGTAGAGGCCGAGGTGTAGCTTGTACAGCAGCTAGAGCAGCACCTACAGACCCACCAGTTGCTCTAGCTCATGAGCAGATTCCAGATGTGGTTGAGCCGGTGGGACCAACTCAGGCACCAGCTATGCCCATTGTGATTTCAGGACTTCAAGAAGCTCTGGCCTAGATATTGACTGTATGCACTAGCCTTACTTAGGCGGTTTCAGTTCAGGCCGCACCAGCCACTTCTAAGGCGAGGGGAGGTGCTCAGACTTCCATCGCTCGCACCCCAGAGAAGGTGGTGCAGGGACTTCAGACACTGAGGTTACTACCAGCCCAACTGATTGCGGTTACTCAGGACATGGTGGGTCCCACTATGAGTGATGAGGAGCAGAAGAGACTAGAGGGTTTGGGAGACTCAAGCCTCCATCATTCAGTGGGGCTGAGTCAAAGGGTGCTCTGGACTTCTTAGACAGGTGCCAGCAGATTCTTCACACGACAAATATTCTGGAGACTAGTGGAGTCTCATTTACTACTTTTTATCTGTCGGGGGGCCTTCAGATGGTGGGAGGCATATAAGCGGAGCAGGCCAGTTGGGCTACACCACTTACGTGGCACGAGTTCTCCGTTCTCTTCTTGGAGAAGTTTGTGCCACCAACCCGCATGGAGGAGTTGCGTAAGTAGTTTGAGTAGCTATACTAGGAGGGTATGTCTATGACCCAATACGAGATGAGATTTTCATAGTTGGATCATTACGCAATATGCTTGGTTTCCATAGAGAGGGAGAGGATTAGGAGGTTTATTGATGGCCTCAACTATAGACTGTGCTTTGTTATGACTCGGGAGATTACATCAGGTGCTAGGTTCAACAAGGTGGTTGATATTGCTAGAAGGCTAGAGCAGGTCCGCAGTCAGAAGCGTGAGGATAGGGAGGCCAAGAGGCCTCGTGGTTTAAGTGGTTTCAGCGGTGTATCTTCTAGAGAGCAGTCCTACCACAGTAGGGGTCGTCCTTCTAGGCCCACTCAGATGGCTCGTCTAGTTCATAGTGGTAGATCAGCTAGCCATGGTTCATATAGTGCCCGTCTGGGTTAGTCATCTCTCAGCTCCCTCCTAGCTTAGAGCTCATCCCATGCTTCATCTGTTCAGGATTCATCTATGCCAGGTTCTTCTAGCAATTATTCTGGTTCTCGGGGTCTGATTCAGTCCCCACCACCATTAGGGAGTTGCTTCGAGTGCGGGGAGTTTGGTCATATGTGGAGGAAGTGTCCATGTCTCTTTGGAGGTCCAGTTCAGCAGAAGGGTCAGGTTATGACTTCCATATCAATTACTTCACCACCCGCCCAGCGAGCTCGGGGTGGGGCTTAGGCAGCTAGAGGCCGCCCTAGAGGGGGAGGTCGAAAAGTGGCAGTCAGGCTTGATTCTATGCCATCCCTGCCAGGCCAAAGACCGTTGCTTCAGATGCAAGGATAACAAGTATTGTTTCAGTGTGCCACAGGGATGCTTCCACATATTTGTCCCTTGTTCTACTTATTCATATGTATCATCCTATTTTACTCATTATTTGGATATGCCCCGTGAGTTCTTAGTTTTGCATGTTCATGTATCTATGCTAGTGGGCGATACTATTGTTATGGACTGTGTGTATCGGTCGTGTATGGTGACTATTGGAGGATTAGAGACTAGAGTTGATCTCTTATTGCTTAGTATGGTTGATTATGCCATGATTCTGGGTATGGATTGGTTGTCCCCATATCATGCTATTCTGGATTATCATGCTAAGACCGTGACATTAGCGATGTCGGGGTTACCTAGGATCAAGTGGGGACGTTCTCTAGACTATGTTCCCAGTAGGGTGATTTCATATATGAAGGCCCAACAGATGGTTGGGAAGGGGTGTTTGTCATATTTGGCTTTTGTGAGGGATGTTGATGCTGATACTCCTACTATTGATTCTGTTCCGGTGGTGCGAGACTTTCCAGATGTGTTTCTTGTAGACCTGTCGGGCATGCTACCTGACAGGGATATTTATTTTGGAATTGACTTGGTGCCGGTCACTCAGCCCATTTCTATTCCTCCGTATCGTATGGCACCAGCAAAGTTGAAGGAATTGAAAGAGAAACTTCAAGAGCTTCTTGATAAGGGGTTCATTAGACCTAGTGTGTCACCTTGGGGTTCACCGGTTTTGTTTGTGAAGAAGATAGATGGCACTATACGGATGTGCATTGACTATAGACAGTTGAACAAAGTTACAATTAAGAACAAGTATCATTTGTCGTGCATTGATGATTTATTTGACCAGCTTCAGGGAGCGAGAGTGTTCTCTAAGATTGATTTGAGGTCTGGTATCACCAGTTGAAGATTCGGGACTCGGATATTCTGAATACGGCATTCAGGACCCACTATGGTCCCTATGAATTCCACATGATATCTTTTAGGCTGACCAATGCCCCAGCAACATTCATGCATCTGATGAACAATGTATTCTAGCCATATCATGATTTGTTTGTCATAGTATTTATTGATCATATCCTGGTGTACTCAGGTAGCCAGGAGGAGCATGCACAATATCTGAGGATTGAATTACAGAGGTTAAGGGAGGAGAAGCTTTATGCCAAGTTCTCCAAGTGTGAGTTTTGGCCCAGTTCGGTGGCGTTCTTGGGGCACGTAGTGTCCAGTGAGGGGATTAAGGTGGATCCAAAGAAGATAGAGGCGGTTCAGAGTTGGCCCAAACCGTCTTCAACTACTGAGATTCAGAGTTTCCTCGGCTTGGCTGGATATTATCGTTGCCTCGTGAAGGAGTTTCTCGTCCATTGTCGTGCCTTTGACCAGGTTGACCTAGAAGGGTGATCCATTCAGGTGGTCGGATAAGTGTAAGGAGAGCTTTCAGAAGCTCAAGACCACCTTGACAACAACTCCAGTTCTAGTTTTGCCTTCAGCATCGGGTTCTTATACGGTGTATTGTGATGTTTCTCAGATTGTATTGGGTGTGTCTTAATGCAGGAGGGTAGAGTGACTGCTTATGCTTTACGCCAGTTGAAGCCTCATGAGAAGAACTACCCCGTTTATGATTTGGAGTTGGCAGCCATCGTTCATGCATTAAAGATTTGGAGGCATTATCTCTACGGTGTGTCTTGTGAGGTATTTACGGAGTCTCCAGAACTTGTTCAAGCAAAAGGATCTAAATTTGAGGCAGCGAAGATGGTTGGAGCTGCTAAAGGACTATGTGCATATGGTCTTCGTTCCTTACACGATAGATTGAGAGCCAGATTTGAGATGCCCTATCGAGGGAGTCTCCAGCTCTACATCTATCTACTATTATAAAAGTGTGCCAGAAGTCTATACTGGCATTTTAATAGGTCAAGAAAGTCCGCTGGCAAGCATGTAGGCTATTGATGATATTACCATTTTGTATCATCCCGGGAAGGCCAATATGGTGGCCGATGCCTTGACTAGAAAGGCAGTAAGTGTGGGTAACCTTGAATTTATTCTTGTTGGTGAGAGACCGCTTGCATTAGATGTTCAGGCCTTGGCCAATTAGTTCGTGAGGTTAGATGTTTTGGAGCCTAGTCGGGTTCTAGCTCGTGTGGTTTCTCAGTCTTCCTTATATGATCGCATCAAAGAGCGTTAGTATGATGACCCCCATTTGCTTGTCCTCAAGGACACGGTTCAGCACGGTGATGCCAAGGAGGTTTCTATTGGGGATGATGGGGTGTTGCGGATGTAGGGTCGTATTTGTGTGCCCAATGTAGATGGATTACGTGAGTTGATTCTTGAAAAGGTCCAGAATTCGCAGCATTCCATTCATCCGGGTTCCGCAAAGATGTATCAGGACTTGAGGTAGCACTATTGGTGGAGGAGTATGAATAAAGATATAGTTGGGTGTGTAGCTCAGTGCCTAAATTGTCAGCAGGTGAAGTACGAGCATCAGAGGCCGGGCGATTTGATTCAAAGGATTGAGATTTCGAAGTGAAAATGGGAGCGTATCACCATGGACTTCGTAGTTGGGATCCCACAGACTTTGAAGAAGATTGATGTTATTTGGGTGATTGTGGATCGGTTGACTAAGTCCGCGCATTTCATTCCAATTAGGACTACCTATTCTTCGGAGCGGTTGGCTGAGATCTATATCCACGAGATTGTTCGCCTTCACGATGTGTCAGTGTCCATCATTTCAGATCGAGGCACATAGTTTACATCACAGTTTTGGAGAGCAATGCAGCGATAGTTATGCACATGAGTTGAGTTGAGTACGTCATTCCACCCTCAGACTGATGGATATTCCGAGCGCACTATTCAGGTATTGGAGGATATGCTACGCGCTTGCATCATGGATTTCGGGGGTTCTTGGGATCAGTTTCTGCTGCTTGCAGAGTTTGCCTACAACAATAGCTACCAATCAAGTATTCAGATGGATTCGTATTAGGCTTTGTATGGGATACGGTGTCGGTCTCCAATTGGTTAGATTGAGTCGGGTGAGGCTAGGCTATTGGGTGCCGACTTGGTTCAAGATTATTTGGAAAAGGTTAATTTGATTCAGGATCGGCTTCACACGGCGCAGTCTAGACAGAAGAGTTACGCCGTTCGGAAGGTTTGTGATATTGCTTACATGGTGGGAGAGAAGGTATTACTCAGAGTTTTACCCATTAAGGGTGTTATGAGGTTGGGGAAAAAGGGCAAGTTGAGCCCTCGGTATATTGGACCTTTTGAGGTGCTTGAGTGGATTGGAGAGGTGGCTTACAAGCTTGCATTGCCACCTAGTCTATCGAGTGTGCATCCAGTGCTTCATGTTTCTATGAACCCGAAGCATTTCAGCGATCTGTCTCATGTTTTGGACTTCAGCACGGTTCCGTTGGATGGTGATTTGACTTATGATATAGAGCCGATGGCCATTTTGAATCGGCAGGTTCAGAAGTTGAGGTCAAAGAATATAGCTTCAGTGGAGAGGTCAGCTAGTCAATGAGGCTACTTGGGAGACCGAGAAGGATATGCATACCCACACCTATTTGAGACTTCAGGTATGCTTCTAAACAAATTCAAAGATAAATGTTTGTTTAAGATGGGGAGGATATAACAACCTGGTCGGTCGTTTTGAGTATTATAGCCTTGTTCTCCCATTTATTTCTTATTCTGTGTTCACTTATTGTTATTTGACTTTCCGGGGTGGTTGGTTTGGTTCTAGGGATGTTTCAGAATGAATTGGGATACTTAGTCCAAGGCTGGAAGCCTAAATTAAAAGAGTTGATCGGATGTAGACTTGTGTGTAAATGGCTCCAAAATGGAGTTTTGATGATTCTGATAGCTCCGTATGGTGATTTTGGACTTAGGAGTGTATCCAAATATCGATTTGGAGGTCCATAGGTGATTTTGGTTTGAATTGACGAAAGTTGGAAAAGTTGAAGTTTGGAGAGTTGAGAAGTTTGACCGAGAATTGACTTTGTAGTTACTGGGCTCAGATTTTGGTTCCAAAAGTTGGAATTGGTCTATTGCGTCATTTAAGACTTGTGTGCAAAATTTTAGGCCAATCGGAGTTGGTTTGGTATGTTTTGGCATTAGTTTTGGAAGTTAGAAGTTAATAAGTTCATTAGGCTTGAATCGATGTGTGATTCGTGGTTTTAGTATTTTTTTTGGATGTGATTTGAGGCTTCGAGCGAGTTCGTATGATATTTTAGGACTTTTTGGTATATTTGATTGAGGTCCCTGGGGCCTCGGGTGGATTTCGGATGGTTAACGAAGTGAAATTTCACTTGGAAGATTTGCTGAAGTTGTTGTCATGACTATTGCTGGTTTCCTTATATGCTATCGCGAGTGGGAGTTCGCAACCGCGAAGAGTTGTTTGGCGAATGTTGAAATTTTATTCTATATGATCGCAAAAATAGGTTTGTGATCGAGGAGCTTTAGCATTTTATGAATTGCGTACGCATGAGTTGGGCCGCGTCCGCGAAGAAGGAAAGAGGAGGCTGGGAAGTCCATGCGTTTGTTCTTTGCGATCGCGTGATGGAGTCCGCGATTGCATGGCTTTGTGACTCTGTGAATCGCGTTTGCGCTTTGTGTTCTGCATTCGCGAAGAGTAACTTGGGGGAAGCTTATTTTTGTTCTTCGCGATCGCGAGGGGCATTCCGTGACCGCAAAGAGGAACATCTCGGCAGAATATAAGAGTTCAAAAATAAGGGTTAGAGTATTATTTTATATTTGGACTTTGGGAGCTCGAATAGAGGCAATTCTTGGAGGGATTTTTAAAGAATTGATTGGGTTAAGTGATTCTAACTGGTATTTGGTTAATATACATGAATATATCATTATTTTTATCATTTAATTGGTGTTTTGGGTTGGAAAATTTTGGGAAAATTATAGAAACCTCATAGGCTTTCATTTGAGGATTTGAAGGTCGAGTTGTGATCGAAATTGAGTAATTTTGGTATGGTTAGACTCGTGGTTGAATGGATGTTCGGATTTTATTAATTTTGTCAGATTACGAGATGTGGGCCTGGGGTTGACTTTTTGAGTTTGAGTTGACTTTTTGACTTTTGTTAAAGAACATAGCTTCATCACATGGAATTGATTCCTATAGCTTGTGTTGATTGTATCGAGTTATTTGTGGCTAGATTCGAGTCATTTGGAGGCCGATTCATGAGGCATGGGCTTGTTGGAGTAGAGATTTGCGCGGTTTGAGCTAAGTAACACTTCTAAACTTGGTTCTGGTGGTATGAATCCCTGAATTATGTGTTATATGGTTGGTGTTGAGGTGACGCACATGCTAGCTGACGGGCGTATAGGCATGTAATTTAGAAATTGTGACTCGGTCGATTTTGTGGAACTGTGTAGTCATATAATCTTGTTATTATTCACGTATTTTTCATGTGTTAGAGAAATTGAGCAATGATTCATATTAGAAATCATGCTTAGGCTATATGCTGGTATTGTTGGGACCCACAGAGGTCGTTTTGCTGTTAAATTACTTGCTTAATTTGCAATTATGTACTCAGTCATATCTATCATTTGCGTATCATATCTCAATCTCTGTTTCCATCTATTGATATATCATATTATCATTGTTTGGGTTGATTATCATGAGATTTGTGAGCCCGAGAGACTGGAGAGATTGATGCCTGAGTGAGGCCGAGGGCCTGATTATGAGTGATATTTATGGGATCGGGTTGTACGTCATAACAAGCTTTATTGATTCATGCCATGATTGACTTATATTAGCACTTAGGCAGGATCCGACCCTCCAGAGTCTGCATACCAGCAGTGAGCGCAGGTACCTACTGAGTGCGAGTGCCAAGTGCGAGTGCCGAGTGATTGAGAGTGCTGAGTGGCTCGGAGTACTGAGTGACTAGGAGTATTGAGTGACTGAGCGTGCTGAGTGAGATTGAATACTTCGAGAGTATGCATATGACTTTATCATTGTTTTGCATTATAATTGGCTTGCATAATTGAAATGTAGATATATAGAGATGTTACATTCCTCATATCAGTCGCACTTGGCATATTTTATCCGTGTTGAACTTAAAATGTTAAACTTGAAAGTATGTTTACATTTCTATACTGTTAAATTCTGAATTTGGACTGTACCTGTCTAAGCTCATCACTGCTTTCAGCCCAAGGTTAGTCTTGTTACTTATTGAGTACCCAAACACTCATCCTGAGCAATCTCTTCCGGTTCAGCAGTGTCCAGATCTGGCATCTTTGCCTCTTCTTGTTCAGGGTCCTCTAGAACCGCAAAACTGTTCGGGCTGACTAGGTCTAGTTGGGTCATTCCACTCGCACAACTAGTGTCCAACCACCCTTTGCTATTGTCACTACTGGTACCTGAACCCGTCGGCTCGACATTTTTTGCAAACACCGACCCTCACTCAATAGGGAAATTCAAAGAGGAGAACGAGGACAGCTGACTGCCGCTAAAAGTCAGACTAAGAGTACACATTGTATGATTGAAAACTGCCGCTGCATACTACCCGGTGCTTGCAGGTCTGACTGGTGCCTTCTCTCCAACAGCTGCTTCAATCAATGTTAAGTCTGACTACGCCCCCAGCTGACTACTTATTGAAAGACCGAACAGGAAATGAAAAGTCGTACTACAACAACTGTAAATAAACATTCCCTCCCCGCTCTGACTTTGATCGACTGGCCATGGCGTAGATGCTCATACTACACTCATACTATACTCTACACTTCGTGTGCAGATCTACGTACTTTTGGGCACGGTGGTTGCTAGCTTTGGAGCTTTATCTATTAGAGACTATTGAGGTAGATGCCTTGGCGTCCGCAGACCTCGACTCTCCTTCTTTTCAGTTTATTTGCACTATTCTATCTTTTTAGACAGTTGTCTTTAGTAGTTAGACTATATTGTCATATAGATGCTCATGTACTCAGTGACACCCGGATTTTAGAGAATTTTGTATTGAATCGCGGTATTTTCTTATCATTTATTTATGAGATTTTCACTATTTAAGCTTATTTCAGTATGTTTTAAATTTAAAGATGTGTGGTTATTTGTGAATTGTCGGCTTGCCTAGTATTGCGATAGGTGCCATCACGACATGTGATATTTTGGGCCGTGACAAAATTTCAGGTCTCAATCAAAGAAGGATATCATGAATATTCGGAATCCTAGCGGTATCACGCACGACTATGTCGAGGTCATACTGCCCGATCCAGAGTGGTGTGTACACTGCCGAGGGTCTACCGACATGAAGCAGAGATGCATCTCAATATACTGTCGAGGCGTTCGGCCCGATCCACAGGAAAGGAAGTAACTTATCGAATTACAAGTCGCGTGCTTACAACACAGGTACAGGAGCATAACGTAAACATGACCTTTACCGTTTATCAAATATCTCGCCAAACAACTCAAGGTGATATAAGTCGGCCTAATATATTCCACAAATCAATTTCAATGATAAATTCAATAAATTAAGCTAGAAAATTGAGTTAAAATAATTCAAATATTACATGATAAAGTCCTAAGTCTAACCGGTCATAAACATGCTTTAGCTACATATGGATTCTCGTCACCTCGTGCGTACGTAGCACCCACAACTAGTAGCACGCAATAATTTAATACCTACGAGCTAGTTTCCCCCATACAAGATTAGATATGAGACTTACCTCACTCTGAAGTTCCATAACCAAATCCAACGCCTCTCTAGCACCTCAAACCAATGCCCGTCTATTCGAAACTAGTCAAACAATCATGCAAACCAATAAAAATATACTCCAATACTCATAATTAATTAATTTATAATAATTTCCAACTCCGCTCGAAAATTCAACAAAGTGAACTCTCGGGCCCAGTGCCTTGATTCCGAAAATTTTTGAAGATAAATATTACCCATAATACTACGAACTCAAATATATAATTTATTCTCAATTCCATGTCCAATTTCATGGTCAAAATCTAACAAAATCAAATTCAAGGTTTTCTTTCAAAATCTCACAATTTCTACCAATTTTCATATTTAAATCCTTGTAGAATCCATGTAATTAACTTACAATACGTGGGAATTACTTACCTTGCCATAGATGATGAAAACCTCCCCTTCAAGAGCTCCAAAGATCGCCCAAACCATGTGAGAAGTGGAAGAAATGAGCCAAAACCTGAAATAAGTTGAAGTGTGCCCAGGCCTTTCCTCTTCGCCTGTCGGGCCCGTGCTCCCCATCCTTCTTCGCGTTCGCGTTCGCGTTCGCGTTCGCGTCACCCAGTCGCGTTCGCGTAGGTTACACCCAGTCCCTTCTCCGCATTCGCGATGCCTCTACCGCGTTCGCGATGCACAAATTCCTCCCCACGCTATCACGTCCCTTTACAATGATCGCGATGCTTACCAGGAACACCAGAAACCAGCAATGATAAAATAAGGAGAATTTGTCTGAAGCCATCCCGAAACACACCCAAGGCCCCCAGGATCCCGTCCAATCACACCAAGTCCCAATACCTTATTCAAACTTATCCAAACGCTCGAAACATCACGAATAACATCAAAATCACGAATCGACGATCAAAATTCTTCTTTTAACTTTCAAACATTCAAACTTCGGCGAATGCGTCCGAATCATATTAAAAATTCGAGAATGACGTCAAAATTTACGTACAAGTCACAAATCATAATATGAACCTATTCCAAGGCTCGGAATCCCAAACGTACATCAATAACATCAAAGTCAACTTCAAATCAAACATAGAAACTCCTAAAACCTTCAAAATGTCAACTTTCCACAATAAGCGCTGAAATGCTCCTGGACCACCCGAACATACACCCAAGCCCGAAATCATCATACGAACCTATTGGAACATTTGAATCACGATTCCGAGGTCGTTCACGCAAAAGTCAAACCTTGGTCAACTCTTCCAACTTAAGGCTTCGGAATTGAGAATTATCCTTCCAAATCAACTCCGAACTTGCCGAAATTTGAGCTCAAAAAAACCGGTCGGGTCATTATATTCTCCCCCACTTAAATATGAGTTCGTCCTCGAACATGCCACAAACTACTACGGAGTTGCCCAAAATCATTGTTTAATACCTCATGCACCTACCCGTGCCACCACAATCTATATGATCCTTTTAGCTCAAGACAGGTTGAAGATTCTTCCTGCTACCTTAGCCAACAAGCCTTAGAACCAAATTCCAACATCTAGAATTCTCTACCAGGTCTGATTCTAACATATGAATGTCGTATCAATCTCGACACGCTGAACCAAAACATGATCATGCACCCATGCTGAAATCACACAATGCACAGTATAACTCATTTGCTCATAGAAAGCTCCTCTAAGCACAACTACTGCAAATTCACGAATCCGTTGCCCGTAATATACCTCATAACACATACAAGTCATTCTCCGCCTCTCGCAATACTCCAAAAAATAAATAGATGCATAGAAACTCATAACCACCTGCCAAATCAACAACTCATGGAGTCTCTCCGCTCGGCAAGAACCATTGCCTCATCCTGAATTGATTATTGACATTTTCCTCCTAATATACATTATATAAATCCAATTACACTAATTTCAGGCCCGACAACCTCGTCTCACCTAGTACAAGTTGCTCGACCAACAAGACACATCAAAAACCATCGAAAATATCATACGACAACATTAATGTGTCAACAAGACACAACTCGAATATGACCAATTAAGGAAAAACGAACTCGGGTAAAGAACTATCCAGCCCACATAATGAATAAAACAGCCCAATAGATGCTATGAACCTATCTTAGAGATGAGAAAAAAGGCACACAAAATAAGTATAAGGAACCGTACTCAACATTCTCACTATTGCGGCGTACAACCCGATCCACACATGATACCGTTGTAGCGTGTAACCCGATCCAAACATCATACCCATGGTGGCGTGCCACCGTATCTACACATGATATCGTTGCAGCGTGCAACTCGATCCAAACATCATACCTGCGGCGGCGTGCCACCGAATCCACACATAACAATCAATAAAGAAATACCTACCGAGCCAAAATGCTCATACCCACAAAATGCCCGAATATCGACCACAAGCATGCCAAGTGCATAAACAGAACCCTGGTGAGACCGATAGTGCCATGCGCTACAAAATGCCAAGCACGACTAAGGTGTAATAAATGACATGCATCTCGAATCTTGCTCATATAACACCACAAGCTACACGGGATCACAAAACATGTGCGAATAATCAAGTTATCTCACAACCCACATGGCATAATAGAGTATTACATAGAATAGTTGATTATAGGAATAATATCCAATGCCCGAAGACTCCTCCATAAGCAATGTTATGTTGAATGAACACATCTGACCTGATGTAGAGCATACATTCACATTAGATCGACTAACAGACCTCAAGCCGACTCCAATCATCCCATACTGGGCCAATAACCTTTCAAGGATCTACAATGACCCTATTCATGACACACACCAGCAGTCGTCCAATCCAGAACAAACTCCCACAGTCCACAACCAAAGGAATTGAGTATCTCTCAGGCATAAACTCTCCCATTAGCGATAGTACTAGAATCTACATACCTGATTTCAATCTCTAACAATCAAATTACTAACACGTCATACTTATATGACCTTCCCGCGGGATATACTCCCACAACCTTCCGCACCAGGTAGTAAAATCTGAACATCAATGGCCATCGACTATACTATTTCTATAGTGCTAGTCAAGCATCCGCATTTCAATACTAAACACTTCTTCCACAAAACAAACCATCCTCAGGCTACCCGAAAATAGTGCCAGTATACTCTGAACATCTGAAATCCTACCTCGCTCCTCCGAGCTCTTGACATTCTTATCAAAACCGAACCGCCCCTTGATCCTTAACTTCCAATTTCCATACTGCTCACTGCACCTATTATGCTGCTACGCAAGAGTACAAGAATTTCATCATAACCCCCGAACCACCAGTAGAATAAACACTTCATTGGCTAGAACTGTTTCACTCCACTTATTTCAAAAGAAGAATTTCAACACACAACTGAGTTCCCATAACTACAGAAAATGCAAACCTCAAGTCGTGGTCTAACCCGCCATAGCTCTTCTGGGATCCATTTACACATAACATGGCAATCAGAATCAAATACCTCCAAATCAATCAGATTACGGTGGTTGTCAAGCCCGCACGTACAACCACGAATCACCTGTATAACTTAACACACTGAAGGAACTGATCATTTCTAACACCATGCTGATTCAAACCATTACTAACTGTCTCAACTTCTTCCAATTTACTCTTGACTTACTTTCAAAATAATAGTTCTATACAAACACATAACGAACCTCAAACAACACTCATCCCGAGTGACCCAAATCACGAGACCTCATCTTCTCAATACCCATCAGCCATCTCATACCTTCCTCATGCACTCAATAGTATCTCCAACTAATACACCCGTTCTGAAAGACCTCCTGCGAATCCGAAGATGTTTCTCCTATTTCTCAAACACTACACCGCAGACCCGATGATAACATAAAAATTCCCCAAGTACCCTTCACTCTCTGCTGCAAATCTAATCCTCAGCCACATAACGAACCCAAAATCCTTAGACACCTCACTTTAATTCTTGAACCCACTAGAACCATTATTGAGAGTCACCCACTCTTACCTGGTCCTGAATATAACCAAACTTTAGTGCTATGTTAGCATATGAACACTCTCAAAGAAGCAACCAAATGAATTATTTTCCTTGTACATCACATCCACAAGAAGCACAAACTCTGAGTCATCCCAAAATCTGCATATGAATCGATAAGGTGAAATGTAGCACGCATTCATCAAGTCATTTTCCCGAATTACCCTTTATGTTTTCTTTCCTTAGTCATAACTAATCTACCAACAGACCGATAGCCCGATACTGCCACGCAACCCAATCGTAGGAGGTGGGCTCCCCACTTAGCTTTAAGCTATAATCACATAAATCCAGAACTCATAGTAACTCCTCCTTCTCAGTTACCATGATCTCGCACCGTTAACCCGCCAAATTTCTAGCAATCGCTTGTTAAACTTTCCATAAAAATTTAGAATTATCAGCCACCCTCGCGCATTCGACCTCCTGACAGGTGTACCATCTTCTTCAAGTGATCCAAGCTCGTATCGCATTACATGCCTCACGTTGGGTAGAAAGTAGAACTCTTCGTAGCAACTTCATAAAAAATCATGCAACCACTAACCTGCTCACAGGAGATAGCACACATGTGTAATTCTACATCGACATCTTCCAACGACATTACTCTGGTTACAACTACCACGAAATCAATAAACCTCCTCAGCCCATGCTCGTCCACCATCTGTCAGAGTCTGTTCATTCCCCATTAGCATCAACCGAAGGTCCAAGAATACATTCCAAAACTCAAAGTCATATTGCATCCCAAAATGATAATCAAGCTTTCACACCCCTCTTCATTCTAAGCAAACTCCTTTCTGTCGTATTCAACCTTCCTCAGTACAGTAGCCACCATCCTAAATGAAATTCATAGACTTAGTCATTGTCCACCATGATTCCCAAATCACTCTAAACTTTCTCAAAGCATGTGGATATCCTACCACAGAATCCATATGTTACTCTGCAGCACCACTACAACTCCTCAATGCCCAATTCAAAACAAGCTCTCAACATCATATAAGAATGAGTAGGAAGGAAATGAAGACATAAACTTCAATGTAACCAAATCGCACGACGAGGAATCAAGAAGAAAAATTCTCCTAACAGACCTGTAGCCTCTAAAAGATAAGTATAAATGTCTCTGTACCGATCCGCGAGACTCTACTAGACTTGCTCATGAATCGTGAGACCTAAGTGAACTTAGAGCTTTGATACCAAGTTGTCACGACCCAAAATCCACTATAGGCCGTGATGGCACCCAAAGTCACCGTTAGGCAAGCCAAAGGGGAACTATCACGTTATTTGTTTATTTTATTACTTTCGAAATCATAAATTTTATTAAGTAAAGAAATTTACTCATTTGAAAATCATAGGTACATACATAATTAGTAAGATATAAAAATAAAAGATGACAATATTATGCAAATCATAAACATCAACTAGAATATCCCAAAACTCGGTGTCACTAATGCATGAGCGTCTACTAAGGAGTGCATTAATAATACAATATTTGTCTTAAATGTAAATTAGACAAGATAAAGTAAATAAATATGATGGAGACTCTCTGGGCTGCGGTGCGTAGCATTGAAAGCATCTCACCATAAAGTCCTCTCAGCAGTTGCGCCTATGCGTCAAGATGACCACCAAATGAACCTGTCAGATCCAGCACATTTAGTACAAAAGTGTAGCATGAGTACGTAAATTAATGTGTACCCAATAAGTATCTAGCCTAACCCCAAAAAAGTAGTGACAAGGGGTCGACATCGATACTTACTAGTGGTCCAATAAAATAATATGATAAATTATATACAGATATGAAACACGACACCCATGAGGTAACACCTGTAACTCACATAATCCTCCAACATTTCTTTTGGCGATATAAATCTCTCAAATCTCATATGCTATCTCAACATATCCGATAATTTCAAGTGCAAATCTCAAATGGATAATGAATACCATATAAATTCCAGGTCTCAATCAAAGAGTGATCTCATAAATATTCGGACTCCTAGCGATATCACGCACGATTATTCCGAGGTCGTATGATCCGATCCAGAGTGGTGTGTACACTGCCGAGGGTCGACCAGCACGAACCAGAGATGCATCTCAATATACTACCGAGACGGTCTGCCCGATCCACATGAAATGAAGAAACCTATCGAATTAAAAGTCACGTTCTTATAACACAGGTACATGAGCATAACGTAAACATGACCTTTACCGTTTATCAAATATCTTGCCAAACAACTCGAGGTGATAAAGCTTGGCCTAATATATTTCCAAATCAATTTCAATTATAAATTCAATTAATTAAGCTAGCAAAATAAATTCAAATAATTTAAATGTTACATGATAAAGTCCAAGTCTACCCTGACATAAGCATGCTTTAGCTACAACTGGACTCTCGTCATCTCGTGCGTACGTAGCACCCACAACTAGTAGCACACAACAATTTAATACCTGCGGGGCAGTTTTCCCCTCACAAGGTTAGATAGGAGACTTACCTCACTCTCAAGTTCCATAACTAGCTACAGCGCCTCTCTAACACCTCAAACAAATTTCCATCAATTCGAAACTAATAAAACAATCATGAAAACCAATAAAAATATACTCTAACATTCAAAATTAATCAATTTATAACAATTTCTAACTCCGCTTGAAAAGTCAACAAAGTCAACCCTCGGGCCCACGTATTTGGATTCGAAAGTTTTCAAAGATAAATATTACCCATAACACTATGAACTCAAATCTATAATTTATTCTCAATTTTATGTCCAATTTCATAGTCAAAATCCAAAAATACCAATTTCTAGGTTTTCTTTCAAAATCTCATAATTTCTACCAATTTTCATATTTAAATCCTTGTAGAATCCATGTAATTAACTTACAATATGTGAGAATTACTTACCTTGCCGTAGATGATGAAAACCTCCCCTTGAAGAGCTTCAAAGATCGCCCAAACCATGTGAGAACTGAAAGAAATGAGCCAAAACCTAAAATAAATTGAAGTATGCCGAGGCCTTTCCTCTTCACGATCGCGAAGGCCAAAAATACTGCTACCCAAAATTACTCTATGCGTTCGCGACCTCCAAGTCGCATTTGCGAAGCCTTCTAATCTCTACCCTTCGTGTTCACGGGCCACGTGTCACGTTCGCAAAGGCTTATCGCCTGCTAGGACCCAGCTCCCCTCCTTCTTCGTGTTCGCGACACCCAGTCGCGTTCGCGCAGGTTACACTCAGTCCCTTCTCCGCGATCGCGATGCAAAATTTCCTCCCCAGCTCCAGCTACTCTTCGCGATCGTGCCCCTTTACCCGCGATCGCGATGCTTACCAGGAACACCAGAAACCAGCAATGATAAAACAAGGAGAATTTATCCGAAGCCATCCCGAAATACACTCGAGACCTTCGGGACCCCGTCCAATCACACCAACAAGTCCAAATACTTTATCCAAATATATCCAAAGGCTCGAAACGCCACGAATAATATCAAAATCACGAATCGACGATCAAAATTCTTCTTTGAACTTTCAAACATTCAAACTTCGACAAACGCGTCTGAATCATATATAAACATTCCAGAATGACGTCAAACTTAATGTACAAGTCAAAAATCATAATACGAACCTATTCCAAGGCTCGAAATCCCAAACGGTCATCAATAATATCAAAATATACTTCAAATCAAACGTAAAAAATTCTAAAACCTTCAAAATGCCAACTTTTCACAATAAGTGTTGAAATGCTCCCGGACCACCCGATACTCAACTTGAACATACGTCCATGTCCGAAATCATCATACGAGCCTATTGGAACCTTAATCCCGATTTCGAGGTCGTTTACTCAAAAGTCAAGCCTTGGTCAACTCTTCCAATTTAAAGCTTCTGAATTGAGAATTATCTTTCTAAATCAACTCCGAACTTCCCGAATTTCGAATCTGACTACACGTGCAAGTCATAATACATGAACTAAAACTACTCAAGGTCTCAAACCACTGATCGACACGCTAAAACTCAAAACGATCGATCGGATCGTTACAAAAATGGTGGGAGCATTTTCGGTTTAATGGGTGGACAAAGGATATTTTGTATCAAATCCAATAGGTTATAGGCAGTTTTGGCCCCTTTTCGAAAAGATTATGCACGTTATACCGATTACCTAATTACTAATACTTCCTCTGATCTAACTTTAGCTTATTTACTTTTTAGTCCATTCTAAGAAAATACTATATTATGTCGGTAATTGAAAAGGATAATGAGTGTTCATTTCCTACTACTATTTCTTGTTTATCAGAGACAAACTAGCGTATTTCATCAAACATAACGTGAATGTTTGTTTTGGTAAATACAATAAAATTTCACTTTAGATGAACTCATTTTTATTGATCCGGAAAAAATAAATTCAGAGGGGCAAGCACCATTTCAACCAATTTCAAGACATATATGCACAATTCGAAATGGCAAAAAGTAATCAATACTGATAAATTATACAACAGAATTCCCCAAACATTTAAGTCAAGGTTATATTTAGTTTAACGAAGTTATTAGTTATAAACCAAATATTCGTTCAACGTACAGAGTAATATGTAGGAAATTTCTTACTTTCATGAAATTCAGTCCATATATGGTAATGAAGCATAATGCAGCAAAATGTAGTCTTTATTTGGGTTGACATGTTACATCAAGAGTTAGAAGGCGTTCAGTTGGATAAAAACAGAAAGAAAATGAAGAAAAAAATATTTGTTTTAAATCTCAAGAAGATTCATTAATTCGGCCGTCTTACACAGGATAAAAAATTATGTTCTCGTCAAAAAAAGTCAACTTGAGAAAACAATTGAATCATTTTAGTTTACTGCTATTTCATATCTACAGGAGTAAAAAATGGAGTTTGACTTTTCTTCTTTAAGAAACAAAAAAGAAAAAGGGAAGTTTGATCCATCAATAAATGTGCAGAGTATGGAGAACAGCAATATGGACAGTAAATAAGTGAGAGTTTAATTCGTTGACAAAAGTGGGAAAATATTTCTTTATTGTTCTTTTTGTTTAATGTCAAGTCTCAAGTGTATTTTCATATAAAAAGGCGAAATATATAAATAATTCTTTTAAGTTGTCCGTAACAATAAGACGAACACTTTAGCACTTCTAGATATACAAATTTGGATGTCTAAGAAAAGTAGATTTTTCCACATGGGAGGTTTAGTTATTAATTAGGCTGCGTAGCCACAGCAGAACCATCTCACAACTGTACTGAAAGCTGTGAGAATATATGAAAGAAAATATAGAGCGAGAAATAATAGAAAAAGAAAACATATCTCATAAATTACAAAAAGAGAAGAATTAATGCATATAGTAGGAAACTTGAACATGCTTGAACATGTTAGAAATTTCAATATCATTAATGAAAGTTGTGTAGAGTCTAATGTCTTATTGACCTTATTATTAAATTCGAATAAATGGGTTCCAATGCCAGCTTTGCTTAGTTCATCATTAATTGTTGCATCTATTAAATGCAATTTTTTATTATTCTAACAATTTTATGGTGCCAGCCACCGAATACCACCTCTAGGTTCTCTCTGGCTATTTGAAACATGCTTTTTCTATCAAATACTATGGACTTTTACTTCAATTAATCATGTGCTTTGTTTATTGAATTGTCTTCCAGCAACAAGCCTTTTTTGGAGATAAAATTGCACTTCACCGAAAGGTTAAAATGTCAATGCTACAATAGCTTATAGTATTAAATAAGTGTTATAAAATAAAGAATGTAAAGTAAAGACAAGTATAGAAAGAAACTGATATATTATTCAATTTCAAACTGATATACATAATGAACTGAAATCTCTTATATTTATAAAAAAAAGGAAGTTGTTACTGCAAGCTTCTACTGCAAGCTGCTGTATAAGCTGCTACTGTAAGCTGGTGTGTAAGTTGTTGTGTAAACTATTTGTGTAAGTTGCTATTGTACCAGATATAGATAATCTTCTACCGGAGGTAATATTTATCGATAACGGAGTACCGAAAGGATAAGCTCATTGTACCATATATAGATAATCTTCTATCGGGGTAATATTTATCCATAACGGAATAGCGAAAGAATAAGTTTCTTGAGGAGTCTTATTTCCAATAGAGTACTAAATAGGTAAATATATTTACGGCGGAGTATCATATGGATAAGCTTCTTCAAGAAGCTTATTTATAACGGAGTACTAAATGAACATCCATAATATAATATATTCATAACACCCCCCCTGGATGTTCATTAAAAGATAATGTGCCACATTCATTTCATCTATCGTCTCAACATGATACCCATTTCGGCGGATATCTATAAAACTCAACAAGTTTCTTCGGGACTTGGAGGAGAATAATGCATTATCTATAATAAATTTTGTTCCCTTAGACAGAAATACAGTGGCTCTTCTGGAGCCTTCAATCAAACTTATATTATCAGAAATTGTTGAAACATTTATTTTTTCCTTATGCAAATAGGAAAAGTATTTCTAATCTTTGAATATGGCATGAGTTGTTCCACTATCAATTACACAAATATCTTCACGATTGGTCTTTGATCCAAACATAATTTGAGGATTATCCATATTCTTCAAAATGATATAAACAAAATAAATATGATAGTAAACATCATTATCAAAGCATAACTTTTATTTATGTACAACAATTACATAACCACATTATCTACTACAAATAATAAAAATTAAAATATTTACATTTCTAAAGATTCATCATCGATCACATGACTTATTTCTCCTTCCGGGAATGCAAAGTAATCAGCTACATCCAAATGCATGAAGTCTAAATTATCTTCAAAAATAAAATTTGCTTCAGCATTTTCCTCTGTCTTCTTTAGGGAGGCTTGATAAAGCTAAACCATGTGCTTTGGTGTACGACACGGTACGTGACCAGTGTCTTTTTCCTCCACATCTATAGCATGTACTTTCTGCCTTTGTTGCTTGCACCGCTTCATGCTTTTGTTCCTTCCTTTTTCACTGCTGGTGGTGAAGAGGGTTCTTTGGTGCATTATTATTACTATGATTAGAGTTTTTTCCCTGACCACAACCATGACCACGACTGGGGCCATGACCTCTTACACGCTTAGCTTGGTGGAAGTTCGTCTCATTCACTTCAGGGAATGGACAAGAACCAGTAGGTCGGCTTTCATGATTTTTCATTAATAGCCCATTATGTTGCTCGGCTACAACAAGATGTGAGATAAGTTCAGAATACTTTTTGAATCCTATCTATCGATATTGCTGTTGCATGAGCATATTCGAGGCATGAAAAGTGGTGAAAGTTTTCTCCAACATATCATGATCAGTAATATTATCACCACATAATTTCAATTGGAAAATAATTCTGAACATAGCAGAATTATATTCACTAATAGATTTAAAATCTTGTAGCCTTAGATGAGTCCAATCATAACGTGCCTGTGGAAGAACGACCATCCTCCGGTGGTGACTGGATCTTTAATAGTGAGATATTCCATTTTCAAGCCTTCATCAAGGTGATGGCGTAGGAATACCATTGCTTTGGAACGGACTTGATTTGATGCTTGATTTTTGTCCTTGATGGTGTCTGCCAGACCCATCACATCAAGCTGAATTTCAGCATCAAGCACCCAAGACATGTAGCTTTTGTCCGATATATCCAAGGCTACAAATTCAAGTTTAGAAAGATTTGACATTATTTAGAAAAAGAAAGTTCGTACCTCTTATACTTTCAAAGTATTTGCTCGAGATGGCAGAGTCTCGTGCTGATAACGCATTATAAAATAAAGACTGTAAAGTAAAGACAACTATAGAGAGAAACTAAGATATTATTCAATTTCAAATTGATGTATAAAATGAACTGAAATCTCCTATATTTATAGAAGAAAGGAAGCTGCTACTGCAAGCTGTTGTGTAAGCTGCTATTGTATCAGATATAGATAATCTTCTGCATGGGGCAATATTTATCCATAACGGAATGCCGAAAGAATAAGCTGCTATTGTACCAGATATAGATAATCTTTTATCGGGGGTAACATTTATCCATAGCGGTATACCGAAAGAATAAGCTTCTTGAGGAGGCTTATTTCTAATAGAGTACTAAATAGATAAACATATTTAGGGCGGAGTCCCATATAGATAATCTTCTTCAGGAAACTTATTTATAACGGAGTACTAAATGAACATCCATAATATAATATATTCATAACAATAAGCATGAAACTTAGGTATGCAATAGCTTCGTAATTGAGTCGTCATCGTATATTTCACATGTTCTATTTTTTGCAAAAAAGGTCTTTCAACATATGGGTAAAATCGAGGATAAAAGTTATTCCCGATTTACCGGTAAAGAAACGAGAGGACAGTGCGGCCCGATATGACCTCGAGTAGTGCCGAGGACATTCGCACCTCTGAGCCCGGGGAGGACAAATGGTGCACTCGATATCGGATACGGTCGAGCATCGGGTCCGAGCAGAATGAAGGGCCGAGACTAGGGTAAAAGACGGTTAGACACGATAAGCAAGGATCCGTAATATCCTCCCTCAATCGGATGTTACGGCGTAAATTTCGCCCGACATCAACTGCATATCAACGGTTACTGAAAGGAGAAGATTTTTACTTTATTTAGACTTGTACTATGATTGAAACTCTCCTACTATATAAATGTGAGAACTTTTTCATTTTAAAGACCACTATTGGCACACATATCAAAACAATAAAGTTAATTTTTGTCCTTTAACTATTGTTCAAAGTGTTCTTCAGTTGTTTGTTTATTAAGTTATAACCGAGCTCGTTCTGAGAGCTAAATCGGAACCAAATTCCAGACGTCCAAAACAAAGCTGAACTTGTTCATCTATTACATTTGGTTTGGTCGCTCTGATTTTCTTTAATTCAATTATTTACTATTCATGGTTCATTCGTGTTGAATTAAATCACATATCCTTTAACCGCGTATAAATTCAATTATTACTTATTTTAAGGGTAAACACTTTCCTTCTTCTCTATCGGATCTTTTCACACAAAAAGGTAGTAATAAACATTTTGTTTTATTAGTTGTGACAATTACATAGATGAAATTGATGTGAAAGTTTCAACCTTCGTATATAAGATATTTCATATATTTTGCCTAAGTGTATTCAAATGAGAATTTGACTTGTTAAATATTAGAGTGTGAGAGTTATACGTATGTGTTGAAAGAGACGAGACCAAAAAGAACTTGGAAACACATTTACATGCATTGCGTTCGAAGTTTGCTTTTAGACAAAAGCTTCATTATTAAGTTGCCGGTTAATTAAGGCTAATCAATTCGGCCATTGCACTGTCCGGATCCGAGCTTCAGAACAACGGTAAAATTATTTTCTTGTGACTTATAGGTCATAGATTGAAGCCTTGAAATAAACATTAAAGAATGCGGCCTACATCACACCCCTTGAGATGCAGCCATATCCCAAATCTTACGTGAACGTAGGATACTTCATGCACCGGATTGCCCTGATAGTAATCTACAAATTGGAATCAATCATTTCGCTACAATAATCTCCGACCCTACCCGTTGGACCCATCACTCCACATTTCTTCAAGAAAAATTAAAAAAGAAAAAACATAATTGCAATCAGAAAAGATTGATTATCATCTTACTTACCCTAATTCCATTCTTGTTGTCCCACCGTTCTTTTTTGACCCCTTTCTTTCTTTTTCCTCAAAACGGGGTCGTCTTTAAAGTTTAATTAAACCTTAACGCAAAATAAATTAAGTAAAGAATAATAAAAAGTGAATTCTCAATTTTTTTTCTTAACTGTAAGATTTATTCAGTACGCCTGTAATAATAACATTTGTATTAAATTAAAACAACAACAGAAAAGTGTCTACCCAAGTATGTGGTCATAATCTAGAGGAGGTGGGCAACTAATAATTAGAATATACTCAAGGTATAAATATATAAATTTATGTTATATAAACTATAAATAGATTTTTACTATCTAAATATTGTAAAAAAAGATAATTCATCGTGATCGTATAAAATTTTAATTGGGACACTCCTACTTTTTACTCATACATCTTAATTTTTTTTTCTTTTTCTAAAGAAAAGGATACATTTTAAGTTGGAACAACAATAATATAGCGGGGTCTTGCACTTGGAAAAAATGTGCACACATTGCTATTATCGCCTTATATACCACCAAAAAGACATACTCCACCGCCCCCATTGACGCATGCATGCTTTCTTACGCACCAACTCTTCATACCATTCTATCTCCTATCCTTTTCTCTTCTTCTCTCCCCTATTTTCTTCTTAACTAGTTCCCCCCCATGCCCTGAATTCACCCCAATCCATAAAAATATCACGCCCCATATTCTTGTTTTCCCCGCAAAGTTTTGAACAGTATAGCTTTTCATTTTTCCTTGCATATATATAGCCTATTGAAATTGAGCATATATATTACATTGTATGCAAAGATGAAAGAAATTGTATCAAAATCATCTTTCACAATATCCAAATGCATCTTTTTCGGTGTCCTCATATCAATACCTCTCCTCCTTTTTCTCTCTCATCGGAATTCTTTCTCCGCTCTCATCTCCACAACATCAAACTCTGGTTCAGATCTCAAAATCCGATCCGGATACGCTACCTACGATTCCTACATCCAGAAACAGCTCAACAAGACCCTCAATCCGAAACTACGAAAAATATGGACAACTCGTGACTGGGACCGGAAAATTCAAGTTTTTTCAAAATTCTTCGGCCAGCTTAAAACTAGGAGTCTTCTTTCAGATTCATCGAAAGTGCTCTGCATTGGTGCCCGAATGGGTCAAGAAGTTGAAGCACTGAAACGGGTCGGAGTATCTGATTCGATCGGAATGGATCTTGTACCGTACCCGCCGTTGGTGGTCAAGGGCGATTTTCATAATCAGCCATTTGAAGATGAGACGTTTGACTTGGAATTTTCTAATGTTTTTGACCACGCGCTTTATCCGGAGAAATTTGTGTCGGAGATCGAACGGACGTTGAAGCCCGGCGGGGTTTGTGTTTTGCACGTGGCGTTATCTAGGCGGTCGGATAAGTATTCGGCGAACGATTTGTATAGTGTTGAGCCGTTGAAGAAACTGTTTAAGCGGTCCGAGTTGGTTCATACTCGAACCGTTGATGGATTCGGTTTGGATACCGAAGTTGTTTTCAGGAAAAAGAGTTGATCGAACCGGTTCGGATATTTTTTTTGTTTTTTTTTTTTCTTCTTTTTTTCCAGGTTGGTATAATGCTGGACATTAAATTCTTTTTGGAGTTTAGTAGTTGTAGGACAATATAACTTTTATTCTTTGAAGAACAAGTTGGGGATCCTTTTCTCTGTCTGTGGCTGACTTTTTGGTTATTGCTATGTGCCTTTATCATTATTACTTTTTTTTTTTTTTAAACAAAGAGAAATAATACAAACGAACTTCATTCTTATTTTTTATTTTTGTCATTGGTAATAGCTCGAATCCAAAGACATTTTCCCTCACTACAAACTGAAATGGTGAGAATTCTTTTTTGATCTTTTAAATCTAAAAATTTTAGTAATAGAATTACCTAAAATCAGAAATGTGCAATATAACTAGGTCTTAATTCCAAGCAAATTAACATTAACTATGGCTCAATTCCGCGCAGATTAACATTAGTTATATGAGTTTTCACTGTCGATATCATTTTATTTACGCTCATCAATCTAATATTATAACATTTCATTTATGCTCATATTAATCTAATATTATAAAAGTATTAGTTTGTATAGCACTAGATGTTTCTTACATTTTCCACTGACATTCAATAGTTTTATGTTAATTGTCAGTTTATTGTAATGCTTCTCTTTTATGCGTTCTTTGACATTTCTTACAATTTTCACTGACATATTCAATAGTTTTATGTTAGTTGTCAATTAACTGTAATGCTTCTCTTTTATGCGTTCTTTAACATTTCTTACATTTTTCACTGGTAATATAAGCAAAGCTCATAGAGGTTAGGAGTGTAATTTGAAGAAACAACAACAAAATTGATATAGCTAAATTCAACAGAAAAGACTGTAACATGAAAAAGTATTCTATCAGAAATGAAATTCTTAGAGTTCTCGTGAGTGTTAATGTCCAACGGAAGTGGAAGGGTGAGAGCTGTATATATAAGAGCATAGAATAAATTACTCATTTGCTCAATTAAAGCATGATGCGTCAACGACGGGCACAAGATTTCTTTATGTTTAATTGTCAATATCACTTTCGGCCATTAATGCTGGCAAAGCACTCAAATTAGTTTCTGACTTTTTCTTTTCTTCACTTTTCTAATACATTGGGGATTAGAAAAAGGGGAAAGCAGAATTGGAAGAGTGTATCAAATCCCCTTAAATGGCTCGTATCACTCGAATCTGGTTTAATCAAACCAGTAAGTTTCTAATACTAAATGATGGTTAAAAAGTAAAATTGCTTCCGAGGATACCTTAGAATGCAAACCTTCAATTTCTGACTGTTAAACCTCTGGAATTGAACTTCAACAACTCTGCTTCATCTACTCCCCCACAATAATATTTTTTTATATATATATTTCGTTTAGCTGATTAACGTATTTTCTTTCCTTCTCAAATGAATTTATTAGTTTCAAGAGATCTTACCTCAAATAAAAGGTTTATATCAAAGTCTGCCGCGTGTAGCTCGTCAACCACAGCAAAAGGTTAGGTTTCAACTATTGAATGAATTACACAGACACAATGTAATCAATATCAAACAAAATACCAGAGAACCAAAAATCACGTCATGTGCATGGATATAAATCGGTGTACAATGTACTCTTGATTAACCTTTAATTAATGATAGTAATACATAAGTACATACAAGCAAAAAAAAACACTTTTCTCCTTGTTTTTCTTTTTCTTGTTGCTTTGGAAAGCCCAAGGTGACAGTACGATTAAAGAGGGAGGAAGGTGCTATGGACGGGTGATTTTGTACCAAAATTTGGGTTCAGTTCACCTGTAACCAAGGAGAGGAGAGTTATTGGTTCCAAGTGTCTGCTAGACTATCAGGGACAACATCAACAGGCTGACTTTCTTCATCTTGACATTGAGCAGCCATAACCTTAGCCTTCTTGAAACGGCTAGAGCTTCTCAGGATCATATCTATGGTTATGTCCTGACCTAAAAAACTGTTGGAATATACAGTGTGATCACAAGCACCAGGAAGTTCATAAATAAATAAATAAATAATACATAGATAACTTAAACAAACTCATTGTCTAAATCATTTGCTCTAACACCAGAGTTTCTGACTTGCAAATATTCCCATCTTAAGGATGAGACAAAGAGGATAACTTTGGAAACATGTCATCCTTAAGTTTTCTCCACCTGTCATTAACAGCCTATACCAATCACAGACGCTCATTTTATTGTTGTGCACAAGTAACATAATCACAAAGTAGAGCAACAAAAGAGATTATACCTTTTGGACAAAGCAAAAAATTATCAACTACAACAATTTGACTTAATATTTTATGGCAGGACATACCGGCAGAATTTACCACCAGATCAAGCTACCGCCTAGTTGCTATCAGACCTCGGATTTAGTTTCTCTAAATAGATTGTTTTGCTATTACTTGCTATCGGTACATCTTTCATATTCTTTATTGCTATCTTCAATTTATTTTTCTAAATATATTGTCTTGCTCTGAATTGTTATCGGCGCTTCTTCCATCTTCTTTAGCCGAGGTTCTATCGAAAACAGTCTCTGCCCGCTGCGTACATCCTGCCCTCCCCAGATCCCACTTGTGGAATTTTCACTAGAGTTGTTGTTGTTGTTGTAGTATCAAGCTACCGCCTAGTGCTTACGAGCAAGATTTAGAACAAAGAGTAGGATAAAGAATTTTACCACTCATAAGCCATAATCTACCGTTAGAAAGAACCATGTGTAACTAAAGAAAGTATGGACACAATCCCAGCTTGCACATGGTGGTGTAATTGTAGAGAAAAGAATAGAAGATTTTTTGAAGATGAAAAGTAGTCAATTTTGAATGTCAAATCTGAAGGTATTATGTAAATATATTTTTATTGTAGATTAGAATGGGTAAATGACGCCGAAACGTTTTTCAAGTTCATAGAATCTCTTGTATAGGCATTCTGGTAACTTTTCTCAGTTTTTCACTTGTAATGTTTTGGATGCAAACATAGCACCTCCTTAGTGCTGATTTAAACATGGATGCACATCCAAAAAAAGAACCATGTTTAACTAAGGGCTTAAAGAAAAAAATTAATACATCTCACACTTACTTTGATTTGACCTTATGCTTTGCACCAGCATCTTCATGTTTTGCAACATTAGCTCCTATCAAGTCAACATAGGGAAGTAGAAATTAGCTTATAAACAGAATGAAGAACGGATAAAAAAAAAACTATAAAATGTATTTGAGATATATGTTGCATTGATTTTTGATCCATCAGATAAATAAGGAGTCCTTCTCTATATGGTTAACTACTTGGGAACCATGATTTTGGCATACCATAGGAATGATTACGCCCATAAGTAGAAATGAAGAACTTCCCCTTTTCCTTTAAAGGCCAGCGGCTAGCCTGTCATGGGAGGGGGATAGGGTGGAATTTGACTCGGTGCTGTTTGGAAATCAGAAGAATGGCAGCCACACAGCTCAGTGCTTATGTTACCTGGCCTTACAGATTGTTGACCACCCTAACATGAGTCACTTGGCTTTGTTTGAGTAAAAGGTCTCAAATTTTTATGGATGTCAATGGAATAAGAACATATTTGACTGTCTAGAGATGAACGGAAAATTTTAGCAGAGTAAATTTGCAATTACCATTTGGAGTTGAAGCCTGACTTATTTCACTTCCTTCAACTGAGTAGCCAGAAGAGGATGAATAATCAGATGGAGTCTCAGTTGCAGAATCAGAATTTCCACCCCCCTTACAGTCAGACCTTCTCGATCTAATATCCCCAAATTTAGGCCCTGATGTAGGAAGCACTCCTCTCTTTGGTGTACAATCCTCGAGGTCTCCAGTTCTCATTTTTGTATTTTTGGTAGCCAAACTTTGGATTTCTGAACCTGTTTGCTGTCTTCTGTTCTCGGGGAATCTATCAGAACCTCTTGAGCTTGAGCTGGACATAGATTCATCCATAGGTTCTTTACTATCCTTTTCGGAAGCAGGAGCATCAAAAGTTGCAAGCTTTCCAGTGTCTTCAAGAGTTTTATCTCCCTGAACACTTGAGTGACTTGGAACTGTCACCTCAGTTCTTGAGTTCAAGATATCTTCCGAAGTGCCCCCAGAAGTCACTCCATCCTTCTTTGATTTCCTGCCAGCTTTTGTGTGTCTGTTTGATTTCGTTGGTTTCTTTGATGCAACTTCACCCTGTTGTTGACCAGGAATAAAATATTTCTTGAAGTTTATGCTCTCGCTTTTATCAGTATTAACTTCAGGCGCGTGCGTCTCCTCTAACGTACCCTTGGCTAAAGGATGAGATGGCACACGAAAAGAGTTAGCATTCCTTAGCTCTTTACCAGAACTCTTTGAATTGGAATCAGTACCAGGATTTCTCTGATTTTCCAACTTGGTAATATCCAACTGATCAACATTACTATTTTTACCTGACTCATCCATCTCCATTGGCTCTGGCAGAGGGCTCACGTCTCTCGGATTATCATTTGACGCTGCTAATTCTTTGTGACTGACTTCCTGGTCTTGAATAGCCAAATCGGATTTGTTCTTCTTAGAACTTTGGCTCTTTTTGGTTTTAGTTTTGGTTTTCAGTTTCTTTTCTACAAGGCTTACAATATCCTGATTTTTATCAGTTTGGTTGCGCAGCAAATGCTCAACCTCATTTTCCTTCTCCTCAACAGGAAGAAGCTCTGCATCAATGAGGGTTGTCTTCTCATCATGTTGATGAGAACCTGCAACATAGGCAATCTTTGACTCTTGTTCTGAAGACGCTGCTAATTCTTTGTGACTGACTTCCTGGTCTTGAATAGCCAAATCGGATTTGCTCTTCTTAGAACTTTGGCTCTTTTTGGTTTTAGTTTTGGTTTTCAGTTTCTTTTCTACAAGGCTTACAATCTCCTGATTTTTATCAGTTTGGTTGCGCAGCAAATGCTCAACCTCATTTTCCTTCTCCTCAACAGGAAGAAGCTCTGCATCAATGAGGGTTGTCTTCTCAGCATAGGCAATCTTTGACTCTTGTTCTGAAGCTACCTTTCTTTCGGTGGCGGGCAATGCATCTTTATCTTGATTAGACCCTTGAACAAAATGGTTAGCAGGAGGATCGTGCATTGCCGAAGGGGCACATGAAACATCAATATTACTGGTGGCAACCTCCTTTTTTGTCTTCTTTTTCTTACTTCGACCAGAGTTTTCATGTCCTTCAGCAACCTTCACATCAGATGGAGCTGCAGAGGCAGTTTCCACTTCCTTAATGGTCATGTCTGCTTTGGCATGATCTGAAGATTTGCATGTTGCAGATTGAACTTGCATGAGATCCTTGTTATGAGACAACCCTTTCACCTCTGTATCTAGACTAATCTGCAGCTTTCCAGCATCAGACGAAATTTCAACTTTCTTACTCTGCTCAGTTACAGGATCAGCTATAGGCCCAATCCCTGCAGCTACAGAGGGGCAGTTCACCCTACTATCATCCTCTCCGTCTAATTTATCAGGAATCTTTTCAGCAGATTTCCTGCTATTTTTCTTCCGCTTCGTGCTGCTTGCATTTCCAGATTCAATGTTCCCCTTGTCATCCAATGACTTTTCAGCTGAGAGAAATTGTTCTTTAGTTTCCCCAGTTGCTTTATTATTATCTGAAGGAAGGGAGGTCTCAGCACCTTGAGTAACTGACAACTTGCCTCTTTTCCCTATTTCGTTTATATGATCTACATCAGTTTTTGTCACAATACTTCCACCAGCCTCTGTAGTTGCATCAATAGAACCATCATGGCAGATTATATCTTGCTCAGATGCACTAGTATTTTTAGAAGCCTCAGCAATATTTTTCATATCTAACTCATGACGACGAGTTGACTTCTTGGCCTTGCTTTTCTTCCTCCCAATTCTGTTCTCTACGGCTCCTTGTGAATCTGCCAACTGGAAGGAAGACACTGGATCCTTGGTACTTGCATCGCCCAACTTCTCACTCATTCGCATTTCAAAATCACAGTTCGATGTCAGCTCCTCTTGTTCTCCAGTTGTATTAGCACCGTCAGTTCTAGGTTCATTATCTCCTGAGAGAATAGATTCACACATAGGTCGGCCAACTGAATTCATTTCATAGAACTCCTTGCTGACTGGTGCTGGACACTCTTTGTCTGAAGTATGATTTTGAACTGGAGATGTTTCTTGCAGTCCAGATTGAGTAACATGAATAGTAGAGTCAACATCAGTCAACTTGTCAGAGATCTTCATTTCAACTCCTTCATTTTGCTCTAACCTCCTATTCCCCTCAAGTTTTTCATCGGAACTCAGAACCATACAGGCAACCTCATCATGGCACATGGATGAGTCCTTTCCCTTCTTCTTTTTGCTCTTCTTATGGGCTGTATCTGTTCCCACAGATTGGTCTCCCAATGCTTCTGCTAAAGCTGATTTTATTGGTCTGTGTGCTGTGGAGTTCTCTGGAATTGCGACCTTCAAGACATCCCTATGATTGAACTCAGTGGGACCTTGATTGCTTTCCTTGCTACCCAATTTTTTCACTTTATTTTCAATGGTCCCAGACTGCGATGTTTCATCAAGTGTATCATTGTTCCTATTTCCACATTGCTCAACCTGCACACCAGAGATTTCAGCACTTGACCCACCCATCCTACATTTCTTCTTTCCCAATTTTGGCATCTTACTGGGATCAGAAGGTTGGTTTCTTAAAGGTTCAGCACTAGCATCTTTCAGTTTCATGTTTATAGTCACCCGTTGTCCTTCATTACAATTTGTCGAAGTAGTATCATTTCCAACAATCTTATAATCAGAATCATCATTACCTATGCCATGCTTTGAAGCGTGGGTATCTGTTACCAGGTGGTTGACCATATCTTCTGTGTGCTTCATTTTACGCTTCTTTGCCACAGGACCAGCTCTAGGAGAAAGTTCCTGTGATACATCCATGGGCTTCACACTCTTGAATTCACCAACGGCCTTGGCGACGTCCTTATGTTTCACAATGGAGCTCGATGCCAAGTTTCCGTGAGCTGGGTCAGGTTCATTAGTATCAAAAACCTTCTGTTTAGCCATTGCTTTGAACGAATCACTAGGGAGAAGATAGTCAGCACCAGTTTGCGGATATGTGATGCAAAGTAACCCTTGGTCACAGCTAGAAGCATCAACAGAAAGGAACCAACCCTTTTTGATACCCTCAAAAACACTAGTGACAAGCATACTATCAGGCAGGTGATAATAATGTCCTTTCCGTTTCACCTGTTAGGAAATAGAAATAATTAAAATCACCATTATGATACAAGAATATACACAAGAAAAAATAGTGAGTTGGAGGATTAGAAACAAACCTTCACAGAAGAAATTTTCAACTCCCTCTTCTCAGGAAAGCACCTTAAATGTTCAAATACAATCTTTTCTGCATAACACAAAAGTGCATATCAGGCAATTGAACTCTTTAGTAACTTAATCATTCCTCGATCAAGAATTTAAATATCAATTATAAGCAAACTAGAACTAGCAACAACAACAACAACAACAACAACAACAACCCAGTATAATCCCACTAGTAGGGTCTGGGGAGGCTAGTTTGCGTGGTAGTTTGTACGCAGACCTTACCCCTACCCTGGGGTAGAGAGGCTGTTTCCAATAGCCTCTCGGCTCCCTCCCTTCAAGAACGCCCCACCTTGCTCTTGGGGTGACTCGAACTCACAACTTCTTGGTTGGAAGTGGAGGGTGCTCACCACTAGAACAACATACTCTTGTCAACAAACTAGAACTAGCAAAGCAAAATTTTATACTCTGAATAAAAAACGAATTTAAAGTTATATACACATGACAATTTACAGATTTACCTGTGATAACAAGGCCAATAACCATTTTACCATATTACCAATTAATATTTATCAAGAGATTTAGCTAATAAGCGACCTGATTGTGTAAATTTCTTTTACACTGTCATTTAATCTCATACAGAATTAACCAACAACATTTACCTTCTTGCCAAAGGCACACCCAACATATATGCAGTGGGTGCACGTGTACCCAACGCCTCGAGATTTCTTTTAATTGATATTTAAGAGTAACTTTACTAACAGAGGAATCCAGGGATTAAAATGTATGAAACAGCTGCCAGTAAAAAATAATAACTACCTTTGAGATCAGAGACATAATCGGAGTAGGAGACAATTAAAGCCAAGTGGGTATCAAGGTTGGTATCCACAAAAACGGTGTTGTACAACGTCTCAGGTTCGGTTTCTTCGCGACGCCGTTTCACCATGATTGCTCGACGGCTGCAGAGCTCCCGTAAAACTGACAATTAAAAGCTGAAATGACAAGGGTTTTAGCTCCTGTGGGTGCGAATTAGGTGAAAATGAAATGAAGGGTTTAACACCCAATTGAAGGGGTCTTTTGCCGCCAACTATAATGGGCCTGCCCTTGCTTTCTTAAAAAGCCCAAAGCCAATAAAATAAGAACTTGTATTCATTTATGGGAGAACTATGGTTTATGTACACCGGCAACTTATAGCATGTTTTGACAAACCGGAGAAATTAGCTTATTTTGATAAGTGCTTTTGAAAAAAGTATTTTTGGAGAGAAGCAATTTATGTTTGGCTAATTACTCTGAAAAGCACTTTTGAACAATAATTTGTATTTGGCCAAACTTTTCAGAAAGTGCTTTTAAGTATCAAATTACGAATAAGAGCATGAATAGATTTACTTAATAGTTAATATTATAAGTAAATAAATAATCTTAAAAATTTATTATTACAGGCAATAATTAAATCTTTTTATTTTATTTAAGTAAAATATGAAAATAAAATTTAAAAGTACTTAATTCTTTTAATATAAGTTAAATATATTAAAAATCATTCAACAAATATAAAAGCATTCACCCCTAAAGTCACTATATATTAAAAATCTATCCTAAAAATAATAAGAAATATTTATACATTAATATCATAAGTATTAGGTTTAAAGGTTATTTTGATATATACTATATTTTGTTAAGGGTATTTTTGGTAAGAAGAAAAGTCAAAACTGCTTTTGTTTCTGCTTTTGGGAAGAAGCTACTTATTTCTGCTTCTCAGAAACTGCTTCTACTTCTTCCCAAAAGTACTTTTTCCCCCCGAAAAACTTGGTCAAACACCTCAAGTTAGGGAAAACAGTGCTTTGGAGAAAAAAAATGCTTTTAAAAAAGGAAAAAATGTATTTTTGGCCTCTTGAGAAGCTTGGCCAAACAGGCTATTAGTCTTTTATGTCATTTAACTATTTTTGGCCATAAAACGTTATCAATAATATATAAAATTCGAAAAAATAAGGAAAAGGAGATTCTTTTCAATGAGTATGGTAGGATTTGCCGAAAATACATAGATACGCAAATATACAAAATTCAAAAAAAAATAGAGATTGACGAAAAAAGATTAGAGGCAATTTGGACTGTTTTGGAGTCAAATTTTGTGCGACCCGACCGGTCATTTTGATCTTTAGCATTACATTTGGCGGTTTTGAGATTTTGAGTAGATACATGCGGTGTATTATGCCATGCGTATATGGTTGGTTTTGATGTTCGTCGGATTCGGGATTGATTTGATAGAATGATTCTCAATTTGGAAGCTTTAAGTTGGAAGAGTGACCGATGTTTGACTTTTAAGTAAATGACCTCAGAATTGAGGTTTGATGGTTTCAATAGGCTCGTATGATGATTTTAGACTTGGGCATATATTCGGATTTAAATTCGGATGTTCCTAGAAGATTTTAGCTTTATTCGTCGAAAGTTGGCAATTTGAAGGTTTAGAAAATTCATAAGTTTCACCCGAAGTTGACTTTGATGCTACCGAGGTCGGATTGTTATTTCGGAAGTTGGAATATGTTCATCTTGTCATTTGAAACTTGTGCGCAAAGTTTGGTCGGATTCCGGATTGGTTAGACTTAAATCAGACGTTTGGTTTGAAGTTGATGAACTTAAGAGATTGATCTTGGTCAATGATACTTGGTTTTGATGTTATTCGTGGTATTTGGATCCCTCAAATAAGTTTGTATTAGGTATTTGGACTTGTTGGCATGATTAGATGGGATCCGGGGGGCTCGGGTATGATTCAGGGTAGTTTCAGACCATTTTTGGTTGTGCTTGCAATGCTGGTTTCTGGTGCATCTGATGTGTTTCGCGATAGCGGGTACCGATCACATAGAAAGTTGTTGGGCAGTTGGCAATTTGTGCATCGCGTTCGCGGTGTAGGTTCACGTTCGCATTAGGTGGTAGAGTTGGCTATTGCATTCGGGCTCGGTACTTCGCGGTCACAGAGTGTTGCTGTAGGCAGGTGGCTTGTTGGCTTCCGCATTCGCGTGAAAGGCTCGCGTTCGCGCTTCTGTGGTTCATTGGCTTTCGCGATCGCAGGGCTCAGACATGATCGTGTAGTGCATTTTCCTGGATAGTATTACCTTGTGCTTCACGATCGCGAAGGCTACTCCGCGATCGCGAAGGCTACTCCACGATCGCAAAGGGTACATCTAGGCAGTGTATATTAAGTTGTTATTTTTGGACTTTGAGCTCATTTCATCATATTTTGAGATTGGGAGCTCGGATTAAGACTATTTTTGAGGTGATTTTCGCCTACTTGGATTGGGTAAGTGTTCTTGACTCGGATTTGATTATTACCCATGATTTTATCATTGATTTTGGCATTTGATTTATGAATCTAAGGAAGAAAATTTGGGGTTTGTGCCTACACTTTAAGTAGGCGTTTAGACATAAGAATTGTAAAATTCAAAAAAATGGTGAAGAAAATTTTCAAGTGAAAATGGTATTTGAAATTTAGAGTTGTGTTTGGACATAAATTTCAGTATGGGCTGTTTTTGAAGTTTTGTGAGTAATTTGAGTGAAAATTTTGAAAAATAGCTTTTTGGAGTTTTTTAAATTTTTGAAAATTTCCAAAATGCATCTTCAAGTGAAAATTGAAAATTTATGAACAAACGCCGATTTCCAAAAAAAAAGTGAAATTTTTTTGGAAAAAACTTCCATAAAATTTTATGTCCAAACGGGCCCTATGAGAGAGTATTTTGGGGGTTTTGACTATTGTTTTGGACCCGAATTTGGAAAATAATTATATATTTAGACTCGGCAGGTTATGGGTCATTGAATTTTTGTATTGCTCTCGGATTTCGGGCACATGGGCCCGTAGTGACTTTTTGGGAATTCTTCAAAGATCGAAGCTTTATGGATTGGGATCGCTTCTTATAGCATTATTTGACTTCCTTGTATGATGTTTGGCTTGGATTCGCGTGATTGGAGGGCTAGAGCGTGATTTTGATGCATTTGCGGTTGAAGCTAGCCCAAGAAGAGATAAGTCTCTTGGCTAACCTTGTTAAGAGGGAAACCCCTAGGATTTAACTTGTTTGATATGTGTTTAAGGTATTTGGGGTAGTATATATACGTGGTGGCAAGCGTATATGAATTTACCAAGTTTTTATCATGACCGGAGTAGAATTGAATTATTGTATGCCCTGTTTTGTCTACGTGCTCACTTGACTCATAATTTATTTGATTTATGTGACTACGTTGGATCTCTTATTCATGTTAGAAATCATGACTAGACTTGTGATTAATTCTGAAGGCATGTGAACTTGTTTTTGATGTGTTAAATTGCTTAATTTCTATAATCACATAAAAATTTCATGAGCACATATCTGTATGATAATTATTAAGTCCTTGTGTACCTTTTATCTATAATTTTTTAGCATATACATTCATTTTAAATGATAGACACGTGATTTGGACTGAGGATATTGGCACAAAGGTTAAGTGTGCGGGTGAGATACATCTATGGCATATTGGACATGATAATCGGATATTGATTTATGAGGGATTGCTATTATGCCCCTTTTTTCGCTTGGATTTGGTACCGTCCCTCCGGAGTCAGGTGATAACCCATTTTACTTTGGACCTTGTGAGCGTGGTCAGTACATTGATTTTATACTGGGTCAATACATGGATTTTGTATCGGGTTATTGTGATACATGGATTTTATATCGGGGTACATGGATCATGTACCGGTTCGAGCATGCATTGATATTCTTGATTCATTTAAGGCATTCATTTAAATGCTAACTACTGCACGCCATGTATACATGCTAGTTGGTAGCCTCGACTACATTGATTGAAGTATGGTAGTTTTACTTGCTATACTTGCACAACGTTATGATTATCTGTTGAATTGGAAAGAGCATGATTTACGTCTTTCGACTGTTTTATAGCTTACCACATGTTAATTATGAGGATATTTACTGTTCCAGTTCCAGGCTTGTTATTATTGTTATGTTGTAAGTAATCGAATGTATTTAGCCTCGCTACTACCTCTTTGAGGTTAGACTTGATACTTACTAGGTACCGACTGTGGTGTACTCATATTATGTTTCTGCATCTTTTGTGTAGGTTTTGTGGCGGTATTGCATTACACTTTAAGCTGAGTAAGAGTGTGTCATTGGAGACTTCGTGGTGAGCTGCCATACTATTTCGATCTGCAGCACATAGAGTCCCTGCCCTCATTTATTTCCTGTCTATTTTCTTTCCCATAAACAGTTGTATTTATGTATTCAAACCTATACCTATTTAATAGTTGCTCGTATACTTGTGTCACCTAGTCCTTTGGGGTTGTACTATTTTGGATGTATTCTTACCATGTTATGGCTGTATCAGATAATTCATTGCTTTGAGATTACTTCTGCTTTCATTATGATATCACTTTGTTAATTAAAAGAAATTGGACTTTATTAATTGTGAGTTGGCTTGCTTAACAAGTATGGCTAGGCGTCATCACGACCTAAGGCGGGATTTTGGGTCGTGATAAGTTGATATCAGAGCTCAAGGTTCATATAGGTCCCACGAGTCATGAGCAGGTCTAGTAGAGTCTTGTGCATCAGTACGGAGACATCTATACTTATCTCTGAGAGGCTACAAGATGTTAGGAAATTTCCCTTTCTTGATTCCTAATCGTGCGACTTTATCTCGGCTTGAAGCCTATATCTTCAGCTCCCTCTTACTTGTTCGTACGCGATGTTGAGCACTCGTTAACAGTGGTGATCCGGTGATTTGTCATGATATTGCACCTGTGGTGTGGGATGTTTCTCCCTTGTGTTGAGGGTTGACTACTATCGTCACTTTGTGGATGAGTTTCCATTTATAACCGCCCTAGTGTTAGGGTTACACACGGCTTCGGGGCCTTGCACAATTATTATGATACTTCACGTGATGGTTTTGGCACAGTGTTAACACAGAGTGGCAGGGATATTGCTTACATGTCTCAGCGATTGAAGCCCTGTGAAGGGAACTATCTGGTTCATGATTTGGAGTTTGGCATTTGTTTCGGCAAAGGGGAGGAATTTAGCTATGAAAGTTCTGACCTTGGTATATAGAATTGTGAGATTGAAAATTTCTGAACATAGTGGAGTTCTTGCTTGTGGGGTTGTGCGGTTATCTTTGTTTGAGCGCATCAGAGCATGTCAATGTGGTGATCTTCAGTTGCATGTCCTTAGGGACACGGTGTGTGGGGTGGTGCTAAGGAGGTATTCATTAGCGTGTCGGTGATTTGCGACCTCAAGGTCGAATTTGTGTTTTTAGTGATAATGGTTCGATGGAGAAAATCCTTGAGGAAGTTCATTATTTGTGGTATTTTGTTCATACGGATATTGCAGAGACGTATTGTGATTTGAGGCAGCATTATGGGTAGCAAGGATGAAGAAATGGCATTATTAGGTATGTCTCGCGGTGTTTGATTGTTAGTGGGTCAAGTATGAGCAGCAAAGACTGGGTGGTTTGCTTTGGAAGGTGGCTATACCCGCGTGGAAGTGGAAGTGTATCGTTAGTCTGTGCATTTCATTGGTGATGACTACTTATATTTTGGAGGGTTTAGATTCGAAAATAAGGGTTACTTGAGCTACAAAGTGAATGTGAATGCTTGATTATCATCTTGGTGCTATACGATCTTGAATTTTGGATGTCTTGATGGATCTTTTGGTTGCTAATTGATTGAAAGAAATAGATTCTTGCGGCCTGTGTACGAGCGTAGGCTCGGGAGGATTCATTTATTACATACTGGTGGTGCTCAGGATAAGGTTATGGAAAGAATTGAGGTTATGTAAGTGGACTATCTCATGTGAGAAGGTTAGACATTGTACATTTTCTTATGAGGTTGCTATAAAGGGTTTTACCTTCTATCCAGTAGGATATATGTACTACAACATGAGCCTGGATCGCTTGGGGTAGATGGCGCGACTGGCACGAGGTTGAGTATGTATTTGGGCTGATGATTTGGGATGTGTTATGGTTAATGCAACTTGGGCTTATGAGAAATTCAGCTGAGCAATAGTGTGAGGTCAGTATAATTAAGGAGGAATAGTCATTGTGAGTTCTCATGTTACTTGAGGCCAAGTGAGGGAGCCTATCATTGATGTTTGGATCACATGGTCATGAATGATTGTATTCATGGACTTCGCGCGCTTTTGGAATAGTTATGGCTTAAGGAGGATGACTTCGAGATTGATTCGGGCAAGGAATTTCCTGGAGGTGTGTTACAATTCACCTGGTTGTTATATGTATGTTGTGGAATGACTCATGTTGGATAGTTCTTGTTGGATGTGAGTTGTTAAGGGAAAGGATTCACTCGGTTGTTCTTCAGAGTATTCATGTGTTGGCGGAGCACTAATTGTTCGACATGTTTGGCTATGTATTCATGACTAGCACTGAGGGGATGACTTTTGAGGATGGTTTTAGTGGGTTCAAGATTTCATATGTAGTACCTAGGAATTTTCGGATTCATCATATGGCTGAGGAGTTGAGATTGATGTCGGATTATGGAAGAGACTCGAGAATTCCTGTAACATTATCAGTTCTTCGAGGCAGTGTTTGGGATATGGAAGCAACAATTTCAGATTCAAAGAAGATCTATTTAGAGCAGATATTTGGATTTGAGGTACTATTAGCTGTATAAGAGGAATGTAGTGGTTTACGAGTCTTAGGACGACGAGGTGTCATGTTGGGATCGCTTGGGATTCGTTTTGATGGAGGTCTGTAGTGCACTAAGGAAAAGAGTAGTGTTGCCGTGAAGGCGAGTCATGGGTAATTTGAAGAAGTTGGGTTAATTTAGCAGTGGCTTGGATCAACATAGTTATAGAGATGATCAGTTCCTTTGGTGTATTAGGATTTTGTAGATGTTTGTGGCAATACCTTTCGAGCTGGGCAGTCTGCGCGACTTGGTTGATTTAGAGAGATTCAGTTCTGATGGCCTGGTCATGTGTAAATGGATCCCAAAGAGTTTGTGATGATTTAGCAGTGGCTTGGATCAACATAGTTATTGGGGAGGTTGTTGTGTGTTGTGATTTTTCTCCTAGACGGAGTTAAGTGAAAGATTTCTGATCGATAGAGTGCGTATCCTATTTGTGATTCAGGATTGATAACATGTTTTTCGTATTTTGTGTTATGGTATGGCAGATGCGGTAAGTCGCGTGGTATGACGATCCGATAGGTTGTTTTGAGTACTAGATCTTTTTTTTGTGTTCTGAGACATCCCCTAGCTTTATTTGATGATTTATGACTTGTGTGCATGGTCCGTATCATTTTTCGGAAGTTAATATTTGAGAATATAAAGAAAATGTGATTTTTGACTTAAAATGAAGCTAAAGTTAACCACGGTTAATGTTTTTGGTAAACGACCTTGGATTGGTGTTTTGATGATTCTGGCAGGTTCATATGATATTTTTAGTCTTGTATGCACATTTGGTTGGGGTCCCGGGTGACCTGAGGTAGTTTCGGCACATTATGTGAAAAGTTGAAAAAATGAGTTTTGAAGTTGAAATATCTTGGATTTTAATGATAGATTCTTGATATTTCATATTATTTTGATGATTTGAGTTAGCGAGTAAGTTTGCATGATGTTATTACACTTGTGTGAATGTTCGGATTGGAGCCGGAGGGGGTTGGGTGAGTTTCAGATGTATTTTGGATAGGTTGTGAACTACTGAGAATTGATGCTGGTGTTGATATGCAGGTCTCGCATTTGCGAGGACCTGAGTGCAACTGCGAGCCTCGCATTTGCGATGTCACGCTTGCAAATGCGAAGGTGGACTAGGGTCTTCGCTTTTGCAAAGAGTTCATCGTATTTGCGAATAAGAGGTGGCTCACATTTGCGACCTGGGAGTCATTTTTGCGATAACTAGAGGAAAGGTACAACTTTGCAAATACAAAGCTTTCACCGCATTTGTGATGTCTGGGGAATTCGTTTGACGAACGTCCGGAGAATTTGAAAAGAGTGTCCAGATAGTCATAGAGACAAATCTAGTGCTGAATTGTGAAAAGTGTCATTTTATGATACATGAAGGTATGGTCTTGGGGAACCATGTGTCAAAGACGGGTATTGAAGTTGATCGTACAAAAGTTGATGTGATTAAAAAATTGCCACCACCCACCTCAATTAAGGCAATAAGGAGTTTTCTTGGTCACACAAGTTTCTATGGGAGATTTATAAAAGTTTTCTCTAAAATAGCTAACCTATCATGCAAACTGCTTGTAAAGGATCACCCATTTGTGTTTTCTGATGATTGCATGTTGGCATTTGAGGAGTTGAAGAAGATATGGGAGACTGCACGAATCATCGTTGCACCTGAGTGTGAGCAACCTTTTGAGGTTATGTGTAATGCAAGTGATTATGCAGTTGGAGAAGGAGATTCTAGCATGGTGTTTGCATTTGACAAGTTCATGTTGTATCTTATAGGCTCGAAGGTAATTGTTTATACTGACCATGTTTCTCTCAGGTACTTAATTGAAAATGAGACAAAGCCTTGCGTAATTCGGTGGGTGTTACTACTACAAGAATTCGACATGGAAATTCGTGACTGAAAGGGAAGGGTGAACTAGGTGGTGGATTACTTGCCCAGGATCGAAGGAGCAGAAAAGAAAGTTAAAGTGGAAGAGATCGTGGAGACTTTCCCGGATGAACAACTGAAGCAACAAACCTTGAGGAACTGCCATGGTTGCAGATATTGCAAACTATCTGGTAAGTCATATTGTTCCCTATGAATTGTCCTCTATAAAAAAAAAAAAAAGTTCTTTCATGATTGTCCAATGTATTTTTGGGATAAGACTTATCTATTCAAGATATGTGTTGATAACATAACTCGACGATGTATCCCCGAGATAGAGCAATCTTCTATTTTGCAGGCTTGCCATGTATCCCCATATGGTGGTCATTTTGGAGGAGTAAGGACAACTACGGAAGTGTTAGAGTCGGGCTTTTATTGGATGAGGTTGTTCAAAGATGCGCACTCCTCGGTAAAGGGTTGTGATGAATGCCAACGGATGAGAAATATTTTCATCGACATGAGATGCCTATGAACCCAATTCAAGATGTAGATGTATTTGATGTATGTGAAATTGACTTCACGGGACCATTTGTGAGCTCTTGTAACAACACGTATATACTTGTAGTTATGGACTACGTCTCCAAGTGGGTGGAAGTTGTTGCACTCCCAACCAATAATGCTACAGGAGTAGTTGGGTTCTTGAGGAAGAATATTTTCATTCGGTTTGGCACTCCCAGAGCAATAATCAGTGATGGTGGTACACATTTCTGCAATAGAGCCTTTGCAAAGTTTTTAGAAAGGTATAGAGTTCGCCATAAGGTTGTCATACCCTACCACCCACATACGAGTGAACAAGTAGAAGTGTCCAACAGGGAAATCAAGAGTGTTTTGACCAAGACAGTGAATGTTACTCAGACTGTTTGAGCGATAAAATTGGATGATGCACTCTGGCCTACTTTACTACTTTTAAAACTTTGATTGGTATATCACCGTACAAATTGGTATTTGGGAAGGCGTGTCACTTTCCAGTGGAGCTAGAGCATAGATCTTTATGGTTATTGAGGTAATTGAACCTTGACATTGAAGCCGCTGGCACGAGTAGAGTCATAGATATGCATGGACTTGATGATTTCCGTTATCATGCTTTTGAGAGAACCAAGTTGTACAAAGAAAGAATGAAGATGATGCATGACAAGAATATTCTTGAGTGAAATTTTAAGCCTGTAGACTTGGTATTATTGTACAATTCGAGACTGGGTGCTAGGCAAGTTGAAGTCAAGATGATCAGGAACGTATTGTGTAGTAGAGGTGTTTCCTTCGGGAGCAGTAGATGTCGAACCAAAGGATGGAACCAACAAGTTTAGTTGAAGATCAAAAAGTGATCTGAACAGTTTAGTTGAAGGATCTGTGAGCAGGATTAACTTGAGTCCTGCTGTGACATTGAATCATGCGATGCATGGGTGGAAACCCATGGTGGTGTTGTATTCATCATGCCATGATGTTAACTAAGACGCTTGTTGAGAGGCAACCCAATTCTTAGATTAGATGTAGTTTAGGCTCTGTTTTTGCTTTTGATTTATTTAGTGATTAGGGGTCGAAACGCGGGGTAAAAGCACATAAAGCCATGACGTTAACTAAGACGCTTGTTGAGAGGCAACCCAATTCTTAGATTAGATGTAGTTTAGGCTCTGTTTTTGCTTTTGATTTTTTAGTGATTAGGGGTCGAAACGCGGGGTAAAAGCACATAAAAAGGTTGGACAATGGACATGAACACCCAAAAGTGCAGGGTGAAGTCCAAAGTATTGAGGTCACTGCACTAGATGGTGGCTCACGCCACAAACACCCCGTTTCCAGGCCCGATAGCGTGCTCTAAGGCGCAAAAGCCCTCATTCCAGACGCATACCCGCACAGGTAAGTCCTATCCCCCTACCCCACCGCGTAGCCTATAACACCAATCATGGCATGCCCTATAGTACCTAGCGCCAATATCTTGCCGCCCCCACCTCATGTCACACCAAAGGCGCCCAAGTAAGTCCCCTTTGCTTTTCTTGTTTTGTCTCTTGCCCCTATCCCTCCCCAAACTAACCGACCCACAACCAAATAAGACCCCTCTACCCATAAATCATAATATAACCCCAACCCTCACAAAACCCTCTTCTACAACTCTTACATATTCCCAAAGCAAATTAAACCTATCAAACCTTCTTCCCCAAAACAAATGCACACAAGCACACCGTGCACAACAAATTCCCCATTGCCTTTCGTCTTGTATTCCTCTCAATTCACTCAAAGATATGTTCTCTTTTTCTCTTCTCTCTTTTCATCCATAATTATAGGTGGCCAACTTGTAAGTTAGTAAGCTTTGAAAGACATAACAATGGTGGAACTTGAAGATTTGATCTCAAACCCTTTACACCCCATAGGAATTCTTGTTGTTGATAAAAGAGTTTTTCACACTCGATTCCAAGTCGATTTGGGAGGGTGGGGCAATCCCTCACCCGCAAATAAACTCACACATAAATAATGCATACATGATGTTCGATAAATAGCCTCAAAGGTGATTTTTGGCCCAATTGGAGCCCAAGTCTTCAAGATTGATTAAATTGTGTTATGTGAGCGTTGTTGACATAATATTTAAGTGGGGTGACAACGAAGCCAGGGTAAATTGATAGTGTGCTTAAAATAGCTTGCTTGCAAGTGAAGTGCTCAAATTTTAAATGCTACTGTGCTTAATTGAATGAGGTGAAGTCTGAGCAGCCCATGATTCCTTGAATTAGCATATGGTGAAGCTTTAAGTATGAGGTCATTATGACCCAGTTTTGCTGTATCTCTTGGAATTGACGATTGGTGTTGTATGACAGGTAGTACATCACGGTGCATCCTACACCTTTGGCTAAGGCCCCAACTAAGGGCCAAGGGTTCCACCAAAGGCTCAGATTGCCTCGTCCACACATCTACCTAAGAAGAGGAATAGAACTAGCTACTTCTAGTGGCCAGAGTAAATGGAAGCAAGCGCTTACGTCTGTTGCTACGTTATAATCACAAGCCAGGGGTGAACGAGAGTATGGGATTAAGAGTGTACCTCCTTCTAGTAGAGTGTGGTATAGAAAGTACGTCCTGATAGTTATCACCCTAATCTGGCAGTTGAGGAACACAGGTTGAAGTCTAAACATGCTCAAATTTAGCAAGTTGCACACGAATTGGGCTTGAGTTTTGTGTTTAAGAACTAGGGAGAGGTTGATCGATAATTTTTGCCAGTGCATTGTGTAGATACTTGGCGGCACTCGAAGTTCCGCTTGAGCCTTTGTGTAACTTCATTGCAACACCGGCATACAAAGAAATTAAACACACCTTGTGTGGTGTCCACTCTAATTCTACTTGGACTCGAGACAAAAGAACTCACAACTGCATCACCTTGCCAAATAAGAAGTTCAATTAGATTGCAAAAGTTTGGTTGAGGCTGATGAACAAGAGGCTACTACCATGTGAACATTGGTAGGGATAGAGTTTGCCTTGTGTATTTCCTGATGATGGGGCATTTAGTTAATATGGGACAACTGATGCCTCATCATATGGCACATGTTAGAGGGAGTAATAGAGTTGACATGATTTTCTTTGGTAATATGCTGACTCAGTATTTGCGGTCCGAGGCGGTAGATGAGGAGCCAGGATTTGATATGATTATTCTCGCTGCACTATGATCCACAAACATCACTAGTATATGCCGGAAGGATGATGATGATGGGACATCTTTGACTACTGCCGAGCGGCTAGCTCGTGATAATAGCTTTATGACTAATTTCTATGGGATGCTAAATTTATAATTGCATATTGGAGGTAGGCCTGCTACTCCAGAGGAGCAGACACAGTTAAATGAGCAGTCTTGGCTCAACATACATGCGCAAAGGTTGGTTGGGATAGCTGAGGGACGGGGTGTACCCTCTAATGAGGATATCAACACTCCTGAGCATTCTGTGTGCGATGATGAGGAGCCGATTAATGAAGTTGTTGCTGATGATGATGGTGTGGATATTGGAGGTGATGCAGATGACTAAGATGAGGCAGATAGAGCCTTCTTCAATGAGGGCGTCGACTTTGATGATTGACTAGGGGGTATCTTATCCACCCTCGCTAATTTTATTTTGATTATGCATTAAGGACACTACATGTTTTTAATTGTGGAGTGGGAGAACTCTCTTTGGATAGATAGTAATATTATATTAGAAATAAAGTTAGCTTCTTATTTTTAATTATTTTAGCTAGCTGCTTGATTTTAGTTAGTGGAACTATTAGTATAGTATTTAATTGTAGTTTTAGTAACTATTAGTTAGTAGTTTAAATTGAAAAGAAAATCAAAGTAAGCAAAAAATGGGAAAATTGAAAAGATTGAATTTTCGCCACGATGGATCTTCTAGACAGTCTTATTGAGGGATTAAAGTCTAAACAAAAAACACAAAAAAAATTAAAATAAAAAAATACAAAAAATATGTCTTTTTTGTTTTTTGGTTGTAATAATCGCTCGTGATTTTTCTTTGTACCTCGTTTATTTTTCATGGGATATAACTTGAACTGGATAATTTATTTTATTTTTTTAGATTAGATTAGAACTTAGGGAATAAAATGAGGAATAATGATGTGAGTCCTAGATGCCTTTGACTTGTCTAATAGTAGTGTAACGACCCAATATCACCACTAGTCATGATGGCATCTAGACCACTTGATAGGCAAGCCAAACAAAATATAATATTGAAACATAATAACAAATTATAGAATAAATAAGGCCGAGATTCAAATAACCATAGATAAAGACTGCGACAATACATAAATCCCCCAGATCTAGAAATATTGAGTCATGAGTTCTAATACACGAATACGAATTTGATAATACAAAGTACTGTCTCAATTAAATACAGCAATAAAATGATAGAAGGAGAACCTAGGGATTGCGATCAGGGTGAAGCTCTACCTTGATATGCACAACAGTAGAAACAATCTCTAAAAGAGAATAAGTTGGGTCTAACTCTCAGATCTGCACAATTAAGTGCAGAGTGTAGTATGAATACAACCGACCCCATGTACTCAATAAATATCATGATTAACCTTAGAGATGTAACAGCAAGAATCATAAATGATACTCACGTAATCTGTAAAACTCATGAATACATACAAATACACAATAACAATATTAGAATCTATGCATAATTGTAGATAAGGACAATGGTGCATATTGAGAAGATATGCACTAACATCAAACATAATAATAGTTCAGCATATAGAGAAGATATACATAAATGGATAGGTCAAGTCACACAGAAAGAAACATATAGAGAAGATATGTATTAAGTATCCTTTTATCAACTAAGCAATATATATAGAAGATATGCGCAAAAAAGACATGTATATAGTTCCAGAGCTAACATATAGAGGAGATATACAATACAAATTATGTATACATCCAAGGAATTTGCATATAGAGAAGATACACAAAAATTCAACACTGATCAGTTTTTTATAATCGCGTGTACGTTATCAAGGAGAAACATGAGCGGACAACCGTTAGAGGATGGATCCTTATCCACACGCTGCATGGACGACTCATGTGCTATAACAACCGTACGGACAACTCACGTGCCACAATCAACCCAACATGCACGGATCTCTCATGTGCTGTTAAACCAGTCCATAACATAGAAAACATATACAAGAATACATGTATACAATCAATGGATATCAAATCACATACCCCTGGACTGATAACTAGCATTCTAAGGTGTATGCTTATGTGAAGTGTATGATGACAGCTTAAATAAGGCGGTAACGCCACACAATAACGAGTATCAGGTTCAAATAAGACGGCAAACCTACACATGATCTCTAGCATGATTCACGAAGTTACGTAACCATACAAATATATAAGACATGATAGCAAGAATCACAATATCCAATACAAGGCATAATATAGCCTACGGACTACCCCAAACATGGATAAAACCGGTGCACGCACATGGGCTCGACCCCTGGCATTATGCCGCCCTTAGCACGTAGCCAACATCAACAATTCAAGCAACTAGTCCCTCGAGCCGAAGCTAGGCAAGATAATTTCCTCAAACGAGCCAAGCAAGTACTCCAAAAATGCCTTCCCACATAAATTAACCTCTGAATGACTCGAATCTAGTCAAATAACACACTATAGAGTCAAATAGTGCTAAAGGAAACAAGTATGGAGCATAAAGACTCAATTTTTAATCAATAACACAAAGTCAATCAAAACGTCAACCCGAGCCTGTCTTCCCGAACCCTACCAAACTCACAAATTTTGACTTCCCATTCAAATACGAGTTCAAATATACAAGTTTTATCTAAAACCGACTCCAAATTGGGGTTCAAATCTCAATTATTCACATTTCAAAATCTAGGCCAAAACCCAAAATTCTCTTTCAGTTTCATGTTTCAAGTGTACAAATCCATAGGGAAACAAGATCTAATATCAAAATCAAGTATAAATTATTTATACCCCAAAGTATGGTAAAAATCTCTGCAAAATTCGCTTTTAGCTGAGCTCCAAAATATCAAATAATGAAAAATGAGCTAAACCTTCGAAATATTATACTGTATGGTGATTTCCGTATATGCGGATAAAATCCTCTTATCTGCAAGACCTCATGTATGATCTAAATCAGCGCATATGTGGCCTTCTGACAACTGGCCAAACCTCGCACGTGCGGAACCACTTTGCAAATGCGATGTCTGCATCTGCGGACCTCCCTCGCGGAAGCGACCCAGCTTTGTAAAAGCGGCCAGTGCCTAACTAGCCTCCTCTTCACATCTTTGAACCCCCTGCTCGCAGATGCAACTTTACCCCTGCACACACCATCTCCATAGGTGCGATGCACCGGCACCAGATCTGCCAACCAACACTAAAATGGTTTGGAATCCATCCAAAATATACCCGAGCCCTTCGGGACCCCCTAACACCTCCCCAGACCTATCTAAAGGCTCAAAATATCGTAAATAATATCAAAATCAAGAATCCACGATCAAAACACAAGTTGAACTTCCTTTAAGTTCAATAACTTCTAAACTTTAAATTGTGAGTTTAATTCAAGCCTAACCAATCCGGATTACATCCAAACTTTGCACACAAGTCCCAAATGAAAAAACAAACCTATTCTATGCCGAACCCGATACCATCAAAATCAACTCTAGGTCAAACTTGTGAACTCTCCAAACCTTCAAATTCTTAATTTTTGGCAAATAGAGCCAAAATGACCTAGGAACCTCCAAATCCGAATCCGAACATATGCCAAGTCCAAAATCACTACACAAACCTATTAAAACCATCAAATCACCAATTCGAGGTCGTTTGCATAAAAGTCAAACCTTAGTAAACTCTTACAACTTAAGCTTCCAAAAATAAAACTAAGTGCCTCAATTCACTCCAAAACCTTTCCGAAGACAAACCAACCATCCATGCAAGTCACAAAATATCAAACAAATATAGGAGAAACACCGAATAGAGGAACATGGCTCAAATACACAAAACAAGCGGCTATGTCATTACATTCTTCCCCTCTTAAACAAACGTTCGTCCTTGAAAGAGCTTAGAGTCACATCTGAAATACCAAAAAGGTGAGGATATCTGCTACGCATATCATGCTCGGTCTCCAACTCGCCTCCTCGACCAGTTGACCTCTCTACTGAACCTTCATTGATGCAATATCTTTCAACCTCAGCTTTTGAACCTGCATATCCAATGTCACAACCCAAAATCTTACCACGTCGTCATGTCACCTAACCCAACCCGCTATGTAATCCAAACAATATAAGTTATAAATATAATGAGAAATCATCAGTAATAAGTAAAACTGCAAAAGAATTCAATACAATTATCCCAAGGACTAGTAGTAGAGGTCATGGGCCATTATGATTTAGATTTACAAGGTACGTATGAAGAATAACTACAACATCTGTTTGAAGTTTACATAAACAGACTGGAACACTGGTACATCTTCAATGCTAGGCTCCGTCTTCCACAACTACTCAACTCCAGAATCTGCATGCAAGGTGCAGAAGTATAGTATGAGTACAACCGACACCATGTACTCAGTAAGTAGCTTGACTAACCTCAGTGACGTAATGACGACGTTTTTAAGTCGAAAGATACTCACTTTGAATAACTTGTGCAGCTCAATAACATTTACAACAAAAAGAAATATCTAGAGAGGCAGTCACAAAATAACGAATATTAATACTAAAGATGCACAACTGGGGTAGGGGTAATAAAGAAGCTTGCCAATTAAACAAATCAAGAAAATATCACTTGCACCAACTCATCACACAAAGGGACATGCACCAAGTAGAGTGTGTGCTTAAATACTCATACATGAACGTAAAGTCTGTACATAACAATGATCCAATTCCGTATTAACTTCCAAATACCATGATTTTGAGACCTTTACATGAATCTAACACATCAATGCATGATGATAACTCTATTTTTAGCTTAATCCGAATGCACTACCATCGACTCAACAAAACATGAGATATCAACTAAACACAGGTAGATTCATCTTGACAGTCAAATCATCAAATAATAACAACGGCATAGGATAGCATGTTAGATGCAACATGAAAACATGTAAAATGCATGACAAAGCATAAAGAATTCACTTGCATAATCAAGAATGCCACTCTTATGCTCCACTCATCATCAACAAAGAATGCCACCCTTATACTCCACTCATCATCAACAAAGAATGCCACCTTTATACCCCACTCATCATCACATCAATCAAGGTCCCACAATTCGCGTGTACGCCATCAAGAGAGAAACATGAGAGGGCGACCCTATGGGGATGGATCCATATCGACACGCTGCACGGTATAAAAGCCTTGTGCCATAACAATAACAATATTATCATAATCGAGAATGGCACCCTTATACTACACACATCATCAGAATCAAGAAGGCCACCCTTATACTCCACACATCATCAAAATAACAATATCTGCATGGAAGAGACCTCATACGAACACCCAGTCAATCTGCTTAACATGTCCATATGTGCCATGATTATAACAAATTTAAGATAATAATTTATAATCAAGAGATATATTCTCACAATTCATTAATAAGGTGTAGAAGGACATGAAAATAATAAAGTGTAGATGTGTACTCAAGATATAAGACATGACTACAGCTAAATCAATTTAGCAATGACTCCACAAATGCCCATCTTGGCTAATTTGGAGATGATAGTCCTAAACATGATCTCTAGCATGAAGGGGTAAGCCCACGTAGTCATACAAAGGATTACACATGTATCATAGAGAGCACCCAATCAAATTAAGTCATAGTAGAAGCCAAGAGTGTAGTCCGGTCATTTTGCATACATAGCACCACACGCGCTCATCACCCCGCATATACGCTGCTTTAAATACATAACAATTAGACAAATAAGGTCCAATCTTAAGGGTTATTCCCTCACACAAGATTAGGTAAGATAATTACCCCACTCGGTTAGTCCAAAGCTCCAAAATCGCATTTCCTTGAGAAATCACCTCTAATCGGCTAGAATCTAGCCAACCATCAATCGAGAAAGTCAACCCATGCCATAGGAAGTAATCCCAATCAAAAAAACCTCGATCTTTGAAGAATTCCCCAAAAGTCAACAAACGTAAACCCGGGGCTTGCGTGCCCGAACCCCGAAAGCAATACAAAAATCTAATGACCCATACTTGTCGAGTACTAACATCCTCTTAAACATCTGAAATCTCCTATTCTGTCTAGAACTCATGATCTTCATGTCGGCACACCACATCTATCATGTTTACATATGAACATACAAAAATCTCATAATCAACTCGGAACCACAAATAGGATAGACACTCCATCAACGAAGAACCTTCCACGTAACTCAAGCCAAGAGAACATCACAACTCACAACAAACCTTCTATGCTCGTAGAATACATCAACCTCGATCCGTGGTCAAAACCATTATGAACTCTTTGAAACCCATTACCACCATAGCCAAGCCATCAAAACTAGATCTATCTAAATCAACCAAGTCACGTACACTGCCAAACCCAAAGGTGATTCAAACTGAAATGCTCGCTCTGAAGAGAGCTTCCGCAAATCCGAAGCTATTTCATTTATCTCTCTAATACTTTTATGTAGATTCAATAATGATATAAAATACTGCAAGTCTTGGCACCATCCAAGGCAATTCTCAAATTCTTAGCCACAACAAAATTCGAAAAATCCATAAGATACCACATCTGAATCTTGAACTAACTAGGGCCTTCTCAAGGGTCATCCACTCTACTCTAACTTTGATGTATACCTAATACGCACCGAACAACTCATGCATCAATAGTCATAAATACTTTAAGATGCAACCTCATCCTTAAGAAACCAAGTAAGCCCTTCTCTTGCATTCCCTCTCCATAATGGATAACCAAACCTGAGTCACCCAAAAATCTCCTTATACCAATAAAGCATATTACATAATGTACCCAGCAGATCCCTTGCTCGAAACCATCCATGATGACACCCTTCTCAAGTCATAGTTAACCCACAAGCACATCATAGTCCAGGAACTATAACAACACATGTCCATATGACCTAACAGTCAATGGTAGACTCCCTCACTTGGATGAAAGCCACAAAACACATTATCTGATAACCCACAATACACTTCCTCCTTAACTTTCATAATCTCGCACTGTTATTTAGCTGAATTCCTTATAAGCTCATATAACACCGGTCAAAACACACTCCAATTTATATACTTAATGGATACTCGTCCCCATGACAGTCGTGCGAACTGCCTCAAGCAATCTGAACTCTAATCGTAGCACATGCATTCCACTGGATAGAAGGAAAGTTCTTCACATAAGTCTCATAAAAACCACACAATATCAAAGCTTCTCCTAGAAGATAACCCACTTGCTTAGCATCAAATAACATCTTCTATCGCTCTACCATGGTCACAACCATTATACAATCAATTAATCCTCCCGAGTCCGTACTTATTGACCATATATAATAATCCGCTTCATCCCATAAATGAACAACTGAAAGATCTACCAACACATCCATATGTAAGATTAGACAACACATCAAGAAGATAATCAAGCATCCATAGCCCTACAAATTCCAAGCAAATCCTTCTCGTCTCATCCAGACCATCTAAGTGCAGTACTCAGTCACATATTACTTATCATATATGTATGTGGCCACTCACTGAGCCATCAATCCCACGGTTAAGGACACCACCAGACATAAAAGTCCTAAGATATATACTCACACAACTGAATCTGCTGAACCAAAGTTGTAGTCTAAACCTGGCCTCAAGTACTCCAGACTGGCCTACCTTCGTAACACAAAAACACATCTCGTATATCATCCACAACATCATAAGCCATAGGTGCCTAACTAATACCAAGTGCTTAATATCACATACGAACGAATAAGAAGAAATGGAAGATATAAGCTTCAAGTTGAAACAAGGTCGCACGATAAGGAAAGAAAGAAGGGAAGTTTCCTAGATGTCCTGTAGCCTCTCGAAGATAAGTATGGACGTAATCATTCCAATCCGCAAGACTCCACTAGACATTTTCTCATAACTCGTAGAACCTATGAACCTAGAGCTCTGATACCAACTTTTCACCACCCAAAATCCCAGCAAGTCGTGATGACACCTAACCCAACCCGCTAGGCAAGCCAAATAGTATAAGTTGCAACTATAATGAGAACTCATCAGTAATAATAAGTAAAATTGCAAAAGAATTTAATACAACTATCCCAATGACTGGTAGTACAAGTCATGAGCCACTATGATTTAGATTTATAGTGTAGGTATGAAGAATAAATGCAACATCTGTTTGAAGTTTACATAAACAAAAATGAAGTTCTAAACTACCATAAAAATGAGGTAGCTTGAGTCTGGAACGTTGGTACGTCTTCAATGCTAGGATCCGTATTCCACAACTACTTAGCTCCAAAATCTGCACGTAAGACGCATAAGTGTAGTAGGAGTACAACCGACCCAATGTACTCAAAAAGTATGTTGAATAACCTCAGTGAAGTAGTGACAAAGTTTTTAAGTCAAAAGAAACTCATTTTGAATAACCTGTGTAGCTCAATAACATGTACAATAAAATGAAATATCCAGAAAGGTAGTCACAGAACAACAAATATCAATAATAAAGGTGCACGACTGGCTTTGGGTAATAAACAAGCTTGCCAATTAAACAGATCAAGCAAATACCACTTGCACCAACTTTGTATACAATGGGACATGCACCAAGTAGAGTGTGTGCTCGAATACTCCTACATGAACGTAAAGTCTATACACAACAATGATCATATTCCATATTAAATTCCAAATACCATGATTTTAAGACCTTTACATGAACCTAACACATTAATGCATGACGATAACTCTTTTTTGCACATCAATCCAAATGCACTACAATCGACTCAATAAAATATGAGATATCAACTCAATCCATCTTGACAATCAAATCATCAAATAATAATAGAGGCATAGGACGGAATGTTAGATGCAATGTGAAAACATGTAAAATGCATGATAAAGCATAAAGAATTCACTTGCATAATCGAGAATGCCACCCTTATACTTCACTCATCATCAACAAAGAATGGAACCGTTATACCCCACTCATCTTCACATCAATAAAGGTCCCACAATCCGCGTGTACACCACCAAGAGAGAAACATGAGAGAGTGACCCTAGAGGGATGGATCCATATCCACACGCTGCATGATATAAAACCTCATGCCAGAATAATAATATCATCATCATAGTCAAGAATGGAACCCTTATACTCCACGCATCTTCAGCATTAAGAAGGCCACCCTTATACTCCACACATCATCAAAATCAAGAATGCTACCCTTATATCCCGTACATCATCACAATTACAATATCTACACAGAAGAAACCTCGTGCCAACACCCAATCAGTCGCTCAACATGTCCATATGTGCCATGATCATAACAAATTAAAGATAACAATTTATCATCCAGAGACATATTCTCACAATTCATCAATAAGGTGCACAAGTACATGAAAATATTAAAGTGCGGATGTGTGCTCAAGATATAAGATATGACTACGGCTAAATCAATTTAGCTATGATTCCACAAATGCCCATCTTGGCTAATTAGGAGATGATAATCCTAAAACATGATCTCTAGCATGAAGGGGTAAGTTCAGTAATTTAACAAAGGATTACACATGTATCATAGAGAGCACACAACCAAATTAAGGCATAGTAGAAGCCTAGAGTCTAGTCTGGTCATTTTTCATACATAGCACCCACATATAGCTCGTCTTCTCACATATACGTCGCTTTGCATACATCACAGTTAGACAAGTAAGGTCCAATCCTAAGGGTTATTTTCTCACACAAGATTAGGTAAGATACGTACCTCATCCGGGATAGTCAAAAGCTCTAAAATTGCATTTCCTTGAGAATCACCTCTAACCGGCTCGAATCTAGTCAACACATTAATCAAGGTAGTCAACCAATGCCATAGGAAGTAATCCCAATCAATAAAGCCTCGATCTTTAAAGAATTTTCCAAAAGTCACAAAACTCAACCCCGGACCCGTATGCCCGAAACTCGGAACCAATACTAAAATCCGATGACCCATAACCTGTCGAGTTCAAATATATGATTTGATTCTAAAACCGAGCCCAAATCGGTACTAAAATCCTCAAAATATACTCTCTTATAAGTGTAGACAAAACCTCAATTTCCATCTTAAAACTCCATGTTTTGGGTGTTAATAATTCATGTAGATTCTTGAAATATAATCACAAATAAGTAGAAATAACTTACCCCAAAGTCTTGTATGAAAATCTCCATGAGACATCGCCACTCTCCAAGCTTTTGGGTTCAAAATATGAGAAATGAGCTCCAAATCTCGAAATACACAAAATATAAAGTCTGTCCAGGGGTACCCTTAGCGATCACGATAGGGCCCCGCTATCGGGAAGCATAAAAATGCAATCTGCTAAATTGCCCTCTTCATGAAAGTGAAGCTATAGTTGTGATCACGATGACCAAAATCTCCAAAGTAGCATGAATGCGATCATTCTTACGCAAACGCAAAAGACAAAGTCCCGCCTGCCTGCACGCCTTCGGGAACACAGACATCTCACGCGAACGCGATGCACCAACCTACCCAATACTGTGCGAATGCGGTCCGCTAGCTGTGAACGCGATGAACAACTTGCCAACAACCAAATCATTCTATGCGATCGCGAATAACCTTCCGTGATCGCGAAGCTCATTAGAACACCAGAACATCAGCAATACAAAACTCATACGAAATTATCCGAAACCTCCCTGAATCACACCTGAGGCCCCTAGGACCCCGTCCAATCATACAAATAAGTCCAAATACCTTAACCAAACTTATAAAAAGGCTAGAAATACCACAATTAACATCAAAACTACGAATCGACGATCAAAATCTTTCTCTTAACTTTCAAACCTTTAAACATTCGCCGGAATCACACTTAAACATTTCGGATCACCACTAAACTTTGTACACAAGTTCAAATCAAATTAATTAACATATACAAGGTCTCAAAACCACAATAGGAGTCTGATAACCCCAAAGTCAACTTACAATAAAAAAATATGAACTCTTAAATTCTTCATATTGCCAATTGATAATCTGAGCCAAAAACTTCTAGGAACATCTAAATTCAAATCCGAGCATATGCCCAGGTTCGAAATCGCCATATGAACCTATTGAAATCATCAAATCACCAATCCGAAGTCGTTTACTCAAAAGTCAAACATTGGTCAACCATTCCAATTTAAGTCTTCCAAATTGAGAATTACACTTCCAATCAACCCCAAACCTCTATAAAATCAAAGACAACCATGCACACAAGTCATAATGCATCCTATGAAGCTGCTCGAAGGATCAAATCGCCGAATGAAAATGCTAATGTTCAAAACAACCAATCGGATCGTTATATCCAAAATGGCCACTGACTCCTCTTCGTAAGCCAAATTCCCATCCAATTTCACTGAAATAAAATGCAACACATATGACTGATTCTCATAGTACTTCTGAAGCATGAAAACATGAAACACCGGATGAACTCCCGACAAGCTAGGTGGCAAATCAAGTCTATAAGCCACCTCACCAACTCTTTCCAGCACCTCAAATGGACCAATGTACCGATGGCTCAACTTGCCTTTCTCCCCAAACCTCATCACGCCTTTTATAGGCGAAACTCTAAATAGAACATTTTCACCCACCATGAATGCCATATCACGAACCTTCCTATCAACATAACTCTTCTGCCTGGATTGGGTTGTAGTGCCTCTCCTGAATCAACTTCATCTTATCCAAAGTATCACGAACCAAGTCTATGCCCAACAACCTAGCCTCCCCGAGCTCAAACCAACCAACCATAAAATGATATTGCCTCTAATATAAGGACTCATCCAGAGCCATCTCGATGCTGGACTTGTAGCTATTGTAGTAGGCGAACTCTCCTAAAGGTAGAAACTGATCTTATTGGCCTCCAAAGTCTATAACACAAGATCTTAACATATCCTCCAAGATCTGAATAGTCCGTTCGAACTACCCGTCCGTTTGAGGATGAAATGCAATACAAAAACTCAACCTGCGTGCCCAACTCATGCTGAACACCCCTTGAGAAATGCAAAGTAAACTGAGTGCCACGGTTCGAGATGATAGAAACAGGTACACCATGCACGCAAACAATCTTTCTAATGTAGATCCTAACCAACTGCTCCGATGTTTAGGAAGTCATAACTTGACTGAAATGCGCCGATTTGGTCAACCGATCCACAATAACCCTAATGGCATCAAACTTCCTCAAAGTCTGTGGCAACCCTACTATGAAATCCATAGTGATCGCTCTTACTTTCACTCCGGTATATCAATCTTCTGAAGTAAACCGCCTGGTCTCTGGTGCTCATACTTGACGTGCTGACAGTTCAAACATCGTGCAACATGTCCAACAATGTCCTTCTTTATCCTTGTCCACCAATAATGCAACTTCAAATCACGATACATCTTCGTGGCACTGGATGAATAGAATACTACAAACTGTGAGCCTCCTCAAGAATAAACTCTCTTAATACATCGACATTAGGAACACATATCCGACCTTGAAGTCACAATACATCATCATCACCAACGGTCACCTCCTTAGCACCACCTCGCTGCACTATGTCCCTAAGGACAAGCAAATGTGGATCATCATATCGGCGATCCTTAATGCGCTTAAATAAGGATGATCGTGAAACAATACAATCAAGGACTCTACTCAGCTCTAAAATATCCAATCTCACCAACCTATTGGCCAACTCCTGAACATCCATCGCTAAAGGCCTCTCAACAACTGGAATGAGTGCTAAACTCCCCATACTCTCTGCCTTTCTGCTCATGGAGTCTGCTAACACATTAGCCATCACTAGATGAAAAAGAATAGTTATATCATAATCCTTCCAGCTCCAACCATCTCTATTTCCTCAAATTAAAATCTTTCTATTTAAACAGATGCTGGAGACTCCGATGATCCGTATACACCTCACAATATAGGCCATATAAGTAATGCCTCCAAATCTTGAGCACGTGCATAATATTTGCTAACTCCAAGTCATGGAAAAGATAGTTCTTCTCATGGGGATTTAATTGATGCGATGCAAAGGCAATCACCCTATCGTCCTGCATCAACACATACCCAAGACCAACCCGTGAAGCATCACAATAGACAATGTAAAACCCCGATCTTGAAGGCAGTACCAAAACTGGAGCCGTAGTCAAAGCAGTCTTGAATTTATGAAAGCTCTCCTCACACTCGTCTTACCATCTGAATGGAGCACCCTTCTGAGTCAAATTGGTCAATGTAGGTGTAATAGATGAGAACTCCTCCACAAAGCGACGATAGTACCCAGCCAAACCTTGGAAACTCCTGATCTGAGTAGCGGTAGAAGGTCTTGGCCAACTCTGAACTGCCTAAATATTCTTTGGATCCACCTTGCCTATCACTAGGCACCACATGGCCCAAGAATGCCACTAAATCCAACAAAAAAGTCACACTTGGAGAACTTAGCATACAACTTGTTCTCCCTCAAAATCCGAAGCACAATCCTAAAATGTTGCTCGTGCTCCCATCTACTGATAGAATATATCAAGATATTATCAATAAACACAATAACAAAGAAATCCAAATAAGGATAGAGCACACTGTTCATCAAATGCATGAAAGCTACTGGGGCATTAGTCAATCCAAAAGACATTACCAAGAACTCGTATCGTCTTAGGAATGTCCGAAGCCCTAATCTTCAACTAATGGTAGCCCAATCTCAAGTCAATCTTTGAGAACACCTTAGCACCCTGAAACTGATCAAATAAATCATCAATGTGCCACAATCGATACTTATTACTGGTGGTAACCTTGTTCTATTGCCTGTAGTCAATGCACATCCTCATAAAACCATCTTTCTTCTTCACAAATAATACGGGTGCACCCCAAGGTGAAACACTAAGCCTGATGAAAATCTTATCCAACTACTCTTGCAATTGTTCGTTTAATTCCTTCAACTCTGCTAGTGCCATACGATACGGTGGAATAGATATGGGCTAAGTGCCCGACACTAAATCAAAACCAAATCAAGATCCCAATCGGGTGACATGCTTGATAGGTCTACAAGAAACACATCTAGAAAATCTCTCACTACTGGAACTGACTCAATAGTAGGAGTATCAGCACTAACATCACAAAGGCCAGATACGGCAAACATACCTTCTTAACCATCGTTGAGCCTTCAGAAATAAAATCACTCTACTAGAAGTGTGACCAAGTGAACCTCTCCATTCTAGCCTCGGCAACACCGACATCACTAATGTCATGGTCTTAGCGTGATAATTAAGAATAGTATGATATAGAGATAACCAATCCATACCCAAAATCACCTCAAAATCAACCATATTGAGCAATAGAATATTAACCCTAGTCTCATACCCCCCAATAGTAACCATATAAGAACGATACACATGATTTACCACAATAGAATCACCAGCATATGTAGGCACATGAACATAAATATCAAGGGAACTAGGAGGCATATCCAAGTAATGAGAAAAGTATGATGATATATAAGAGTAAGTGGAACGAGGGTCAAATAATACTGAATCATCCCCATGGCACGTTGAAACAATACATGTAATCACGTCGTCTAAAGCAAATGCCTCTGGCCTGGTTGGAAATATATAGCAACGGGCCTATCCTCTACCTGACTGACCTCCTTCTCTAGGACAACCTCAAATAGACTAGGACCCACCTTAGATGGTTGTGCGGGTGGTATAGATGCTGGTGGTGGAACCATGGACTGGGTTCCCTGATGCGATGTACTACTTAGAAGTCTGGCCCTCCTGAGATGACCCAAGTCTCCACGCTCAAAAGCAACCCATTTTCTCATGAAGCTACTAGCTTTGTGACTGCCCCTAGGAACCTAAATACCTGCTCGAAAAACCCTGAACGAATAGGGCACGATGTGAACTCTGCGCCGGCAATGCATTAAATGATGACTGGCTTGGCGAGTTTTGTATGAACCATGGCTGATTGAAGAACAATGATGAACCTACTGGGCTGACTGAACATGCCTGAAAGGACGACCGCTAATGTGATGTCCCTATCCTCCAAATGAGGCACCATCAAAACCACTTGAACCACGGGCCCTCTTGGAATCCCGCTTCTCTCTCCCCCCCGGTATGCGAATATTCTCCAAGTGCCTGGAAATCTCAACACTCCGATGGAAAGTAGTATCAATCTCGGCCTCTTGGGCCATCCAATACAAAATACCAAAGTAGAGGCCCTCAGTGAACCTCCTAACCCTCTCCCCCTCAGCAAGGATTAAGAACACTTCATGATGTCCTAGCTCCGTGAACCTCATCTTTTACTAAGTCATGATCATACCCTCCTAGCATAGATGCTCAAACTTACTAGGCAACTCATCTATACAAGTCTATGGGATGAACTTGTCTAAGAAAAGAACTAAGAACTGAGGCCATGTGAGTGGTGTTGTGCCAACTGGCCTACTTAACTCATAGGTCTGCCATCATCTCTAAGCTGGCCTTGTTAGGTGAAAAGTAGTAAAGTCAACTCCATTTGAGTCCACTAGGACCAAAGTGTGTAGAATCCGCTAACACTGATCAAGAAAACCATATGTATCCTCAGTAGGCTCTCCACTGAAATAAGGAGGATGAAGTCTCTAAAGTCTCTCTAGCTTCTTCTACTCCTCAACAGTCAAGGATAGTCTAATCTCGGGCTGATTTGCAATGAATGGCTGCACCGGCAAAACCCCCACTGTATGGTAACCCTAAGCTAATTGCTCTAGTATGCGTGCAGCGAGAGTTTGGACTCCTCCCCAACTTGCGAGGTAGCTGGTGAAACTAAATATTACCCATCTGATCCAAACTCAAATACACACTTAGAATCTGAGAAAAAGTCTCCTAAAGACCAAGTGTAGAATTGGGTCCCTTCAGAACTTGAGATGGTCCTACTGGTTCAACATAATTTGGAACCTGCTTCTCCACGGGAGAGACTGGTCGCTCCACAGTGGCTGCTCTAGCGGGACCTATAGCTGGGACACGCATTCCATCCCTACCTCTGCCTAAGCCCCGACCTCTCACGACTATGGCTTGAGGTACTGACACCTACTCAGCTGAACTTAATGAACGTGTCCTCCCCATCTTTGAGAGAATATAAGAGAAAACAATTCAAACTTCAGGATAAACAAATCGACACAATAGAGAATGAATGAAAGAGAAGTTTTAATAACAGTCTGGTATCCTCTCGAATATAAGTACAAATATATCGATACACAAGACTCTACTAAACTTGCTCATAACCCATAGAATCTATGAACCTAGGGCTCTAACACCAACTTATCACCGCCCAAAACCACCACTAGTCAGGATGGCACCTGAACTACTTGCTAGGCAAGCCAAACATAACACAATATCGAAACATGATAACCAATTACAGAATAAATAATGATGAGAGTCAAATAACCATAGATAAAGACTACGACAATACATAATCCTGAGAACTTGAAATACCAAGTCATGAGCTCTAATACAAGAATATAAATTTGATAATATAAAGTACTGTTAGAATAAAATATAGTAATAAAATGATAGAAGGAGACACCAAGGACTGTGATTAGGGTGCAACTCTACTCCGGTCTCCACAGCAACAACAACAATCTCCAAAAGAGGCTCAGCTGGGTCCAACTCCCGGATCTGCACAATTAAGTGCAGAGTGTAGTATGAGTACAACCGGTCCTATGTACTCAATAAGTATCATGAATAACCTCGAAGAGGTAGCGGCAAGAATCATCAATGATACTCACATGATAAATCAGTACAACTCATAAATATATACGAATATGCAGTAACAATACTAGAATCTATGGATGATTGCAGATCAGGCCAACAGTGCACATAGAGAAGATATGCACTAACATCAAACAGAATAATAGTTCATCATATAGAAAAGATATAATAAATGGACAAGTCAAGTCACATAGAGAGAAACATATAGAGAAGATATGTAATGAGTATCCTTTTATCAACTAAGTGGCACATAGAGAAGATATGTGCAAAGAGGCCATGTATACAATTCTAGAGCTAACATATAGAGGATATATGTCGTAAAAATTATTTATACATCCAAGGAATTTGCATAAAGAGAAGATACACTAAAGCCTAACACTGATAAGTTTTTCCATAACCGTGTGTATGTCATCAAGGAGAAACATGAGCGAATGACCCTAGGGGGATGGATCTTTATCCACACGCAGCCCGAACAACTCATATGCTATAAAAACCGCACGGACAACTCACGTGCCACAATTAGCTCAACCCACACAGACAACTAATGTGCTGTCAAACCAGTCCATAACACAGAAAACATATACAAGAATATATGTATACAATCAATGGATATCAAATTGCATACTCCTAGGCTGATAACTAGCATGCTAAGGTGTATGCATGTGCGAAGTGTGCGATTACAGCTCAGATTAGGCGGTTACACCATACAACAACGAGTATCAGGTTCAAACAGGAAGGCAAGCCTACACATGATCTCTAGTATGATTCACAGAGTTACATAACCATAAAAACATCAAAGACATGATATCAAGAATCACAATATCCAATACATGGCATAGTATAGCCTAAGGACTACTATGAACATGGATAAACCTGGTGCACGCACATGGGCTTGACCCCTCGCATTTACGCCACCCCTAGCACGTAGCTAATATCAATAATTCAAGAAACTAGTCCCTCGAGCCAAATCTAGGCAATATATTTACCTTAAACGAGCCAAGTCAATACTCCAAAAATGCCTTCCCATACGAATCGACCTCCAAACGGCTCGAATCTAGTTAAATAACACGCCATAGTGCCAAATAATACCAAAGGAAACAAGTATAGAGCATAAAGGTTCCATCTTTAATCAATTACACATATTCAACCAAAAAGTCAACCCGCGCTCGCCTCCCGGAACCCGACTAAACTTACAAATCCTGACTACCCATTCGGATACGAGTCTAAATATACAAGTTTCATCCAAAACTGACACCAAATTAGGGTTCAAAACTCAATTATTCACCTTCTAAAATCTAGCCCCAAATGCCAAATTTCCTCTTTCAATTTATGTTTCAAGTGTATAAATCCATGGGGAAACAAGATCTAATATCAAAATCAAGTAGAAATAACTTACCATCCAAAGTATGGTGAATATCCCTCTAAAGCTCGCCTCTAGCCGAGCTCCAAAACTTTAAATAATAAAATATGAGCTAAACCCTCGAAATATAAGACTGCCCAGCGATTTCTGCATCCGCGAGCCTGCAGGTGCGATCCAAATCAGCACATATGTCGCCTTCTGACAACTGGCCAAACCTCTCAAGTGCGGTACCACTTCACAAATGCGATGTCCGTATCTGCGGACTTCCCTCGCAGAAACGGGCCTCGCAGAAGTGACCCAACTTTGCAAAAGCGGCCACTGCCCAACCAACCTCCTATTCGCATCTGCGAACCCCCTGCTCGCATATGCGACTTTGCACCTGCTCACACCATCTCCGCGTGTGCAATGCACCAGCACTAAATCTACCAACCAATACTAAAATGGTCCGGAATCCATCCAAAACACACTTGAGCTTCCTAGGACCCCATCCAATCATACCAAAAAGTCCTAATACCTCCCCCAAACCTATCCAAAGGCTCAAATTACCATAATTAATATCAAAACCAAGAATCGATGATCAAAACACAAGTTAACCTTCCCTTAAGTACAATAACTTCCAAACTTCAAATCACACATCCGATTCAAGCCTAACCAATCCGGATTACACTCAAACTTTACACGCAAATCCAAATAACAAAACTAACCTATTCCAAGTTTCAGAATAACAATCCAAACCCAATATCATCAAAGTCAACTTCTGATAAAACTTGTGAACACTCCAAACCTTTAAATTGCCAACTTTTGGCAAATAGAGCCAAAACATCCTAGGAACCTCCAAATTCGAACAAACGCCCAAGTCCAAATCACTATATGAACCTATTAGTACCATTAAACTTTGGTCAACTCTTACAACTAAAGCTTCTAAAAATAAAACTAAGTGCCTCAATTCACTCCGAAACCTTTTCAAAGCTAAACCATCCATCCCCGCAAGTCACAAAATATCAAACAAGCATAGGAAAAATATCAAATAGGGGAACATGCTCAAATAAACAAAACGAACGATCGAGTCATTACAAGTAGCATACTTAGGCTTTGGCAAGTGTTTCACCTTTTTCTTATCTTAAATATTTGATGATGCCTTGATACAATTGGATAGCATATTTCAGGATGCCTATGGCTCGTTTTCTTAGCTAAATTGCTTTATGCTTAATATTTCTTGACTCTGTAAATATTTGATTAATTTGAGAGTCGGTGTCATAATGTGATTCTCCTTAGTGAGTCATGTGCCATGTGGTGAGATTTTTGTATAGTCCATATTTTGCAATTGTGTATAAAACTTGCCTGGAATGTGTATTGAAGCAAAATCCTAGGTGTTGTTCGGTTGGAAAAATAGTATTAGGCTTTCTTTGAACTTTTTGAATTTTATTGCTTTTCACAAATAAAATTATCCCCAGTTAACCCTTTTGAGACTATAAACCTTTCATTTGGCACTCGCTTTACAAGCCTATACCCTTTGTTTTTAATTGAATTGTGTTGATTCTTTTACCTCTTAAAGCACTTGAACTGTAAAAGAAAGCACTAGAAAGAAGTAATGAGGAAACTTAGGGTAGCTTATGAGTGGAACCAATCGACGGGAGAAATTTACACTTGTACCTTAAAGACGACATCGCTAGAAGGGAGGGCAAATTTATATTTAAAAAAAGAGTTAGAATATATATATATATATATATATATATATATATATATATATATATATATATATCAATTTGAAAAAAAAGAGAAAAACATGTAGCTAAAGAATAAATCCATCTTGTTCTTGCTAGTGAGTGTAAGTTAAAGTAGTGCTAAAGAAAAAGGAAATGTTTTTGGATGACTTATTTGTAATGTTTAAAGTGGGTTGAAGAAATTTGTGCTCAAAGTTAAATATGTGATGTCTTAAAATACTTAAGAGGATTAGTCATTATTTCTTATATATATCCTGCCCCTCCCTTAGTCCATGTTACAATTATAATAAAAGTCTTACTTAATTTTAGGAATGACCCTACATTGGTAGAGGTTTATATATTGGGCAAGCCTATGGTACCATTTACATGTATGCGACTTCTTTGTGAGAATAAGTGATTTCTTTCATATGAGTGAGTCCTTATAATATATTCGATCATTTGATTTGGATGTGTGGACTGATTACTCTCTTGCTTTTGTTGTGCACACAGTTCACGATGGATAGGTAACGTTATTAGACATCTCTATTAGGTTGAGTATTCAAGCCTTGAATGTATTGTGTCATTGAGTCTAGGATTGCTATGATGCATGCCTTTTAAGTTTATAATATTTTGTTGTTTGGCATAAGTTATGGGAAGTGTGTGTTGAATGCATATGTTAGAGCTTAATTATTGCTATCAACTATGGTCATGGGTAAAGTTTACTTAGACGGTATAATGTCGTGCGTTACTTGTTTTGCTTGTAAATAGTGAAAATTCATTTTATGTTTGCACTTACTTAAGTTGATTTTGTATGTAGGACCATTTGGAAAAGAAGTGGAAAGAAAGTTGGACAAAGAGGCATAAAAAATAACGAAGTAGAGCACAAGAGGAATTACAACGAAAGGCCGCAAAACATTTGCGCCTCAGAGGGCGCTAGGCGACCAAAATTCTTGCGCCTTAAACGGCGCCTCACAAGGTTAAAGGCACAAAAGTCAGCGCGTGTAATGACCTGATCGGTTATTTTATGTAATTGCACCTCGTTACCCCTTTTATTTCTCCACACTTGTGTGTTTATATCTTTATGACTTGCGGGGTTATTTAGTTTCATTCCGAGAAACTTTCAGGTTGATTTGGACCCCTGATTCTAGACTTAGAAGTTTAAAATTAAAAGCGTTGACCAAACTTTGACTTTTGTGAAAACGACCTTAGAACTACATTTTTATAACTCCCATAGCTTCGTATCGTGATTTTGAATTTGGGTGTATGTCCGAAATTGATTTTGACTGTCCGTAGGTTGATTTGTGTTGATATGCAAAAATTTGGCAATTTTAAGTTAAAACATTTGACCATAGATTGACTTTTATCTATTGAGCTCAGAATTTAATTTTGGGACTTGGAATAGGTCTGTTATGGCATTTAAAACTTGTTTGCAAAATTTGGCGTCGTTCGGGGTTGATTTGATAGGATTTATATGCTTAGTTGAAATTTTAGTTCTTGAAAATCTCTTTGAAAATCATGTGTTTTAGATTTTAATTCATAGTTTTAGATGTTATTTTTGTATTTTGATCGCGCGAGCGAGTTTGTATGATGTTTTTAGATTTGTGTGAATGTTTGGTTTGGAGCCCCGAGGGCTCGGGTGAGTTTCAGACGCTTAACTGAGTGTTGTTGCAATCAAAGTTGCTGGTTTTTCTACATAGGTCTCAGATCTCGCATTTGCGAGGTCTGGGTTCACATTTGTGAAGCTAGGCCACGTCTGCTGGGTTCACATTTGCAAACCCAGTGTTCGCATTTGCGAAGGCCTTTTAGGATGGGCTAATTCACAAATTGCGATGATTCTGTCACAATTTCGAGGCAACAGGGGTCGCAAATGCGATCCTATCTTCGCATTTGCGAAGAGTTCCCCAAGCCTTCAGTGCCGCAATTGCGACATCTATAACTGATCAAATAGCTGGGAGATGGGATTTTTGAGTTCATTCTCTCATTTGTGAACCTTAAACTCAATAGGAGGCGATTTGGAGAGGAGATTTTCACCAACAAACCTTGGGTAAGTGATTCTAATCTATTTCTAGTCATATTTCATCAACATATCTTAGATTTTAACATCAAAATCATATGAATCAAAGTAGAAATATATGAAGCTTTGTCATATTTTTGAAAAATAAGAAATTGAGTTTTGAGAGTCGATTTGGACTCGAATTTTGATACTAATCACATATATGAACTCGTGGGGTCATGGGTAGACGGAATCTACCACTGGACTCGGGTTTTGACCGGAAAAGCCCCGGGTTGACTTTTGTTGACTTTTTGAGAAAAGTGTAAAAATATTAACTTTATCTATTGCAATTGAATTTTCTAGCATTGTTTGATGATATTGAGTCGATTTTGGTTAGATTTGAGCCGTGTGGAGATGGATTTTAAGGAAAAAGTTATTTTCGAGTGTTGAATTTGCCTAGTTGAGGTAAGTGTCTTGCCTAACTTCGTGTGGGAAAAATATCCCTTAGGATTGGTATTGTTTGATTCAATTATGTTAAGTGAAATCCGTGTACGAAAGGTGACGAGTGGGTACACGGATTGTACGTAGTATTTGACCTGTCTAGGCTACTTAGACTATTTCCATGCTTTAATTGAAATACCGTATTATGTTCTAAATCTCATAGTCAAATCATCCTTAATTGTGTTAGGTTATCCTTAAATGCCTTAGTTGACTTGTTTAGTATTTGTTCTACATCCTACTTGCTAAATTGCTCCCATGCTTTAGTTGAAGTTGTTGTCCCTTTTATTGTTACATATTATCTATTCATTGATAATTATCATTGTTTGAATTAATTGTTCATGTTGCCCTTTTACTTGTTGACTTCTATTATTTGAGATTCATTGTTGAAGATCATTTCCTTTATTGTGAGCTTGTCTTATCTAATATCGTGGTTATACGTTATTTTCTCATTGTTGAGTTATTTTGTGTTGAAGTTGTGAAAGTCGTTAATACGTTGAGGCGATATTGGTTATTGTTGAAACATATATCTTATTGAGCATTTTCCATCCATCATTGCTGTTGGTATTCTTGTATACGTTCTGGTGGATCCATGGGCTATTATTGTGGAAACATTGATATTGTTGTTATTAGAAAGTTGTGAAATATGGGCACTTGTGGTGCGAGTTATTATTGTAATATGATATTGATGCGCATGCGGTGATATAAGGCTTGGGTTGATGTGCATGCGGCGGTATAAGGTGGTACTTATGTGCGTGATTGCTTGTAGGGGAACTACATGAAGCCACACGGCATCATAAGGTGGGCTAAAGCGTGTGTAGCTATTTCGGGAAACTGTTTTCAAAATTTATTTTCAAATGTAAGGCTCATGCGGTGGTATAAGGAAGAATTGTGATTGGAATTGAGAAATGTGAATACGAGGTGGTACCACAATTGTTATTCTTGATTATACGAGGCGGTACCTCGTTGTGTTTTTTGTTATTTGTTTCATGTTGCAAAGTCTTGTGGAAGGAATATTTCTTGTTGCTTCATTCTTTATTATTCTAGCAGTTTTAGTCTGTATATGATCATTGTAGCATTTTAGTTGCTTCTTTTATGTTGTTTCTATTGTTAACTTTCGGTACTAGCTCTTGCTATTATCTTATTCCGTATTAGTTATTCTTCACTTCCGTTACCTATATGTATTACATTTTAATACTGTCTATTTCACATCCTAGTAGGTGTCTTGACCTGGCCTCATTACTACTCTACTGAGGTTAGGCTTGATACTAACTGGGTACCGTTGTGGTGTACTCATGCTATGCTTCTGCACATCTTTTTGTGCAGATCCAGGTACGCCCGCTCGTGCCAGTAGATAGAAATTTCCTGCTAGCTTCTTTTACCGGAGACTTCAAGGTATACCCTCTCGGCGTCCGCAGGCCTTGAGTCACCTTTCCTTATTTTTATTACTGTTGTATTTTCTTTCGGACAGTGATGTAGTAGTACTCTAGTTGCATTCTATAGAGCTTATGACTCAGTTCCACCGGTTTTGGGGTGTGTATTTGTAAGATTCTTTTTTCAGAAGGTTTTATCTATTATTCAGTCGCTTTTAGTAACTTGTTATTATATATATCTATTCAGTTTTTGTTGTTTGTTAGGATTACCTAGTCGTAGAGACTAGATGCCATCACGATATCCTTTGGAGGGAATTTGGGGTCGTGACAACGCGTGTCACAACTCTATGCGGAGGCTAGGGCGACCAACTATGGGTGCGACGTGCCACTACCACTGCCCGAGGTGTTTTGACTCCCAGTCAATTTAAGGATTGGTTATTTTGGCTCTAATTTTATTCTAGCATATAAATACCTCTTAAACTTAGTTTTTAAGGGTTAGATAATATTTTGGAGAGAAAAAACAACTGGAACAATTGCAAGCAACGAATCATAAAGATTCTTCTTCTAATTCTTCCTAGTTTGTAGAATAATGGTGTCAATTATTAACGTGACTGTTAGCATGACTAAGAATAGTTAAATTTCTATCTAGTTTGTTGAACCTTTGGAAGGATGATCTTCCGTTATATTCAAATATAAATTTTTCTTTTAATTTCTCTATGTGTTTAACTACATGTTTATTTTAGTTGATTGAATGGCCATCAATTAGCTTTCCCTATTTTTTATGTATTGCTTGAGAAAGAATTGATATTTAGGTAATTTCTGAACAACATACTCCCAATGTATATGATAGGTCAACACGATGGCTTTAAAGGCGGGTTTAGAGATAATAAAACTTTGACGTTATCATAGTGAGTAGTAAGAAAAGTGCAACTAACGTAATTCGAGAGAGTGCATCCAAAATAATAATGTAGTTACTTGAGAGAGAATTAGGATAAATAGAATGCTCATGATCCGTAGAGAATAGGTAGCGAAATAATAGGAGACGTAGTGGAGAGGATTCCGACTATTTGAAAAATCATAACTCGGGCTTTTCCATTCTTGTCTAAAAAAATTGTTTTGCTAGTAATAATTTACTGCATTTCTTTATTGCTTATTCTTATTCATTAAATTGCCAAAACATACTATTTGCTACTTCTTGAAATTGATTGCTTTAATTCCCACGAGACGAATAGTTATGAGTAATAGATTAATTCCGGTTGGGATTCAACTCTAGACTCTAAATTGAAGTATATTTATAATAATCGCTAGACCTTTTAAGAGGCATAGTTGCGCGGGATCAAGCTTCAACCCCCACTGAACTATGAAGAACAAGAGCATTGTAATATCTAAAGAACTAGAACAATTTTTGACAATAGTAGATGTAGTTTTATAGAGAGCAGAATGCATATACATGTGTAAATATGAGGTATTTATAGCCTACGTCCAGTGTAATTGTCACGACTCAAAATCCCAACCACGGGCCGTGATTGCGCCTAACATCCTCTTGCTAGGCAAGCCAACATTAGCTAAATGATTAATCACTTTAACAATTTTTAAAAGTAGATTATTAAGTAGATAAAGATGTAAAACTATAAGAAAATTAATAAAATCCATACACGATGTCTAGACTAATCCCATAAACTCATGCCACAAGTATATGAGCTACTAAAAGTACTATAAATATAGTCTGAAATAATAATACAATTGTCCGAAATGAAATAAATAATATAGTAGATAAGAAGGGGACTTCAGGGTCTGTGAACGCTGTGGAGATCTACCTCAAGTCTCCTGATGAAGCGGGTCCGAGCAAATATTCCCTAAACTCTGCTGGGACCAATACCAAAATCTGCACAAAAAATACAGAAGTGTAGTATGAGTATAACTGACCTCATGTACTCCATAAGTGCCGAGCCTAACCTCGACGAAGTAATGACGAGGCACTCACTAAAAACCTATACGAATATAAGTAGAAAACAATAACAGAATAGAGAAACAATAATTGACATGAAAATCAGAATAAGAAATGCGCAACAGAGGCCCCTAGAATATCATCTATGCTCAGTTTCACAACACAACACGGACCCATCCCATATATAATCTCAATACCGTTGCAGAGTGCAATCTGATACCATATATAATGTATATGTACAATACTATAACCAACTACAACGTATCTCACAATGTAACGCAAAAGGTAAATAAACGAATAAAGTCTCTAAGACAGTTCAATATACATAGTAAAGTGATATGGAAACAAGTAACGCAATTAAACAAGCAAAGACATAAGACAAGTAAAAGCGGCTAATTATCAACATATAATAACATAAGGCAAGTAAAGGCGGTCAATAAATGAGGGCATGTATACATGGAAACATATAGCAAACTGAGGCATGTAACAAAATAATGCATGAATTTAACAAGTAAAGACAAGTAGCAAATAATGCACGAAATGAGTAATAACATGGAATACAAGAAGCAAGTTATAAATGAAAACATGCAATTGAATAGCCCACCCCGTATGTTTAAACCCAAAACAACGCAAGCGCGCTCGTTACCTTGAAAATACGCTGTCCCCACACATAAATGAAGTAGCAAATAGACCAATCAAGTCCTAATTTTCTCAAGTCAAGGTTAATCATGACACTTACCTCTTTACGAAATCGAATCAACAATCAAGCACAACTTTTCCTTTAGAACAAGCCTCCAAACCAACCGAATCTAGCCAAATATCATTCAAAAAATCCAAAACAAGCTTTAGAAACAACCCACAAATGAAAAAGGTTCAATCTTTAACTAAATTTAAAAAGTCAACAAAAGTCAACCCCGGGCCACGTGGTCGACATTCGATATTCGTACCAAATCTCAATTACCCATTCACCCCAGATTCCGGATACGTGATTTGTTTTGAAATCCGACCTTAATTTGAGATCTAAATCTCAATTTTACAAAATTTCTAAATTCTACCCAAAACTCCTAATTTCTACTTAGAAATTCATAAATTTGATGATTAAATTCATGGAAAAGTAATTGAAAATTATTGAAAACTAGTTAAAGTTGCTTACCAATAAATTTGGGAAGGAAATCCTCTTCAAAAATTACCTCTAGAGAGTTTAGGATTGAAAAATGGTGTAAAATGAGTTAAGTCCGATTTTCCCAGCTTTTATCCTGCTGCAGGTATCGTAATTATGAACACTTGTCGCAACTGCGATGTTCACAAAAGTGAGCCACTGTTCGCAAAAGCAAACAACTTCCTAGTCCCTCTGTTATCGCATTTGCGAAATTCCCTCAATCGCAAAAGCGAGACAGCCTTCGCAAATGCGAAGACGTCCCAGCCTAACTTTCAGTCGCAATTGCATCGCCAGGATCGCAAATGCGGCTTCCCCCTATTCGCAAATGTGACCCTTCTTTTGCAAAATCCAAGTCTTTAGTCCCCAACCCAAATCCGCAAATGCGAGCATGACTTCACAAAAGTGAAGCTGGCATTTGCGAACAGGTCTTCGCATTTGAGAGACCTACAACCCAGCTGCACCAGACTTCCTCAACAGTCCAAAAACACTCCAAAACACATTCGAAACTTACCCTAGCCCCTCGGGCTCCAATATGAATATTTACACAAGTGTAAAAATATCACACAAACTCGCTCGCTACCTCAAATCATCAAAATAACATCAAATATTAAGAATCGATCATCAAAACTCAAGACTTTTAACTTAAAAACTAAACTTTTACCAATTTTTCACATAATGCGTCGAAATGCCCTTGGGTCATCCGAGACCCCAACCAAACATGCGCACAAGTCCAAAAATATCGTATGAACCTATCAGAATTATCAAAATATCGATTCGAGGTAATTTACCAAAAATATTGACCGTGGTCAACTCAAACCTCATTTTAAGTCAAAAAGTATATTTTCTTTAAAATATCACATAATAGCTTTTCGAAAAGCGACACGAACAACGCACGCAAGTTATAACTCATCAGTTTAATAAAAAAAAGTATTGTCATTGTTGAGTTCTTCGCTCAACATTGATAATAGGGAATATGTGATTGTCAAAGTTTATTGCATTCATTTTGTAAGACCTCATGACACTATGTTTTTTATTTTAGATATATATAAAAACTATCCCTAGGCACACTGCCTAGTGGATTTTCTAAAAAAAAAGTTGTAACTCATCAAATAAAGCTACAAGACGTCTCAAAATATAGAAAAAAGAGTTAGTACTCAAAATGACCTATCGAGTCAACTGCCCCTTTCAAGCATATATATTACACACGTTGTGATTAGGTAGCGAGATCCTCGCTTGCAAAGGCATAACTAACGAGCACAATTATAACAAGAAGATCCCGCATATCTTGGAATGCGATGCTAATGTGCAAAGATGTCTTCGGCCACTCTTGAATAATTCAGATACTTCATTCCCGTCTCTAGATAGATTGTATCGGGCATTAACACGGGTCTTACTTGTCCCAAGACTTTCTAACTTCGATTATTACAGTACTGCTCGAAAATGATTGTGCTGCGTGTCACCTTCTGCATCTGTCGCGTATCACGATCGATTATACCAATACAAAAAGAAACTTCAATCTATTCTCTATTTTATTTTAATGTGGACTATATATATATATATAGAGAGAGAGCACTTTCCGAAAAGCAACACGAACCATGCACGCAAGTTGTAACTCATCAAATAAAGCTACAAGAGGTCTCAGAACATAGAAAAGGGAGTTAGTACTCAAAACGACCTATCGAGTCAACTGTCCTTTTTAAGCATATATATTACACATGTTTTGATTAGGTAGCAAGATCCTCGCTTTCAAAGGCATAACTAACGAGCACAATTATAACAAGAAGATCCTGCATATCTTGGAATGCGATGCTAATGTGCAAAGATGTCTTCGGCCACTCTTGAATATTTCAGATACTTCATTCCGGGGACTAGTCTTCCCGTCTCTAGATATATGGTTCCGGGAATTAACACGATTCTTACTTGTCCCTGGACTTTCTAACTTCAATTATTACAGTATTGCTCGAAATGATTGTGTTGCGTGTCACCTTCTACATATGCCGCGTATCACGATCTATTATACCAATATAGAAAGAAACTTCAATCTATTCTCTATTTTATTTTAATATGGACTCTCTGTCTCTCTCTCTCTTTCTATATATATATATATATGAACTATGCACGCAAGTTGTAACTCATCAAATAAAGTTACAAGAAGTCTCGGAACATAGAAAAAGGAGCTAGTACTCAAAATGACCTATCGAGTCAACTGCCCCTTTCAAGAATATATATTACACATTTTGTGATTAAGTAGCAAGATCCTCGCTTGCAAAGACATAACTAACGAGAACAATTATAACAAGAAGATCCCGCATATCTTGGAATGCAATGCTAATGCGCAGAGATGTCTTCGGGCACTCTTGAATATTTCAGATACTTCATTCCGGGGGCTCGTCTTCTCGTCTCTTGATAGATGGTTCTGGGCATTAACACGGTTCTTACTTGTCCCAGGACTTTCTAACTTTAATTATTACAGTATTGCTCGAAATGATTGTACTGCGTGTCACCTTCTGTATCTTCCACGTATCAAGATCGATTATACCAATACAGAAAGAAACTTCAATCCATTCTCTATTTTTGCGACCACTGAAATATGACTTTCTTTCTTGTTCACTATTTTTATAATCATATTTAGGGATGTCAAATGGGCATGTTGGATTGAATTTTAATTGATCAAAATAGGCTGAATCAATAAAAGGAAGGGTCTCAAAAGTTAGTTGAACTGAGATGAGAGTTAAAATGAGCTAAAACAATATATCATAATTCAACTCGTCCAACTCTAATCAGGTTTTAATTTCTTTATTTATTTTCTTATAATTTATTTAAATAACAAACAAAGTTAATAAAAAAAATTCTTTATTAGTTATACCTAACATATCAAAAAAAAAGTTTTGTTAAAAAATATTATATGAACAAGTTTCCTTATGGGTCAATTCGGACTACATATTTAGCTTAAAATAATCCAAATTTTAGAGGACTTGCTTGGGTTGTTGTTGCGGCCAAACGCACACGTAAGTATACGCGGTCATCAAGTAATAAAATGACTAGAAGTCGATATCAAACCCACAGGAACTTGTTATCAAATATTGACTAAATTAGACTATCCTAATTATCTAAACAAGAGTTAAACTTAGAAGTATTTGACTCTAAACTAATTAATTAAAGAGAAAACAAATAGTGAACTTTGAACAAAGGAAGAGTAGATTTTTATGTTATCAATATGATGAAAATGATATACGGTTATGGGCTATCTAACAATAATATTATATTCTTTACTTGAATTGGCTACTTAAATTATATGATTTATTGGTTGACAGTGTTAATATTGCTCAAAAGAATCTATCGAGTTCTTGCTCGCCTATTCAAGCTAACTTAATGCCTATGTCTATAGAGTTCGGCAATTAGCATATGTCTATCCTAACCGCGAATCTATTCCCCGATGTCCAAGTTCAAGAACATACTCTATTCAATCCTATGTGCATTCTAGAATCTCCACTTTTGAGTTCAATTCTAGATTCACAGCTTCAATTGGCGAGCAAGCAATCAAATAATTAAGTGCAGGATTGAATAAATAAATAAATATGATAAACCAAAAAATCAAAATCAATATTTGAATAACAATAGTCATGAAAGAACTACAACCCTAGAACGTGAAGTTAGCTCCATATAGACATGGTAGGCAAACAACAAATCATTCAAAAAATATAAAAATTACTAAGTTTGGCAGAAGAAAGATGAAATCTGATGAACTCCGGCCTCCATGGAGGCTCCTTGCTCTCCAAAGTCAAATTCCCCCTCAAAAATGAGTTCAAGGACTATTTATAGGTATAGGGTCGAAGTATCCAAGTCCAAAATCAACAAGGAAACAATTTTCTCCCGGACAGGGGCAACTGGTTAGGCTTGGTCTAAGGTCAGGAAATAACATGGCAAGACCTGGTCTAGAGTGAGATAGGAGACCTTGCTAGGATGTCACGACCCAAAATTACCAACCGATCGTGATAGCACCTAATTCACGTGCTATACAAGACAACATGACAAAAACGGGATATAATAATAGAAATAGTACAAGTATAATGCCAATAACATAAATAATTGCATCAAAATACAATAATTCCCCAGAATTGGTAAATACAATGTCATGAGCTCTAAACTGAAGTACAAGTCTGAAATGCAAAATAACCATACTGTCTGAATAAAAATAATAGTACTAAAAATAAAAATAGACGCCAAGCTGCGATCGAGATGCAGCTCTACCTCGTCTCCCGAAGATGCCTACAGCAACAACTCATAGCTAGCCACAACTCGGTCCAACACCTGGATCTGCATAGTTAAGTGCAGAGTGTAGTATGAGTAAAACCAACCTTATATACTCAGCAAGTATCATAGCTAACCTTGGCGAGATAATAGAAGCAATAATTATTAATGATACTCGCTATTCACCTGTACAGTTCATAAATCTAACAAGTACAAAACAATAATATGGTCAAGTCATGATCAACAGATAAAACCACCTTGGTATAAATAACAACTTAACATACTCTACTCAGTCAACAATCTATCATATCAACAAGATATGCAAATAAAACAAGTAAACAACAAAGAAAATTGCAAGTAAAGAAGAAATGCAATAACCAAATCAAACACTGGCCAATTTTGCTCATAAATACAATAACCGAACCAAACCACCGATTAGCTTTCCTCAGACCGCGTGTTCCATCAAGAAAGAAACATGAGAGGGTGACCCTAGGGGGATGGATCCTTAACCACACGCTGCACTGCGTATTCATGTGCCATAAATATTAACTGCACGACATATTCACGTGCCAATAATCACAACTGCACGACCCATTCACGTGCCAATAATCACAACCGCACGACCGATTCATGTGATACCAGTCCAAACCATATCACACATGAAGCAGATATACAAGAATACATGTACATAAAAAATGGATATAAAATTTCATACTCATGGGCTGGTATAAGTGACATGCTAAGGTGTATGCATGTGCGAAGTGTGCTACCATAACTCAATAAGGAAATTACATCGCGAAAGTAGCAATTATCAGTTTCAATCAGGAGATTAACCTCAATGTAACCTCAAAACATGGTTCAAATAGCTCACAAAAGGGGTACAAATATAAGAAACATCACATCATGAAGCATAGCAATCAATTCAAGGCATATCACAGCCTAAGCACTATCCCGAGCATGAATAATACCCCGGTACATGCACATGGGATTAACCTCACACATGTGCGCCACCCATAACTCGTAGCTATCACAAATAACTCAGGCAACAAGTGCCTCAACCAAGTTTAGGTAAGATACTTACCTCAAGCAAGTTAAATCAGTACTTTAAGAAACACTTTCTGCGTCATTCAACCCCAAAATAACTTAATAACAATAAAAGCCATAGGAAATAATTTCAAACAATAAAGCTAAGATCTTGAATCAATTATGCAAAGTCACAAATGTCAACCTCGGGCCTGCACCCCGGAACCCGACAAAACTCACAAATCCCGAATACCCATTCCAGTATGAGTCCAAATATATGTGTTTCATCCAATTCCAACCTTAAATCAACCCTCAAATCATCAATTTTCACTCTCCAAAATCATAATCCAAACCCCCCCAAATCCCACCTTTAATTCACATAAATTAGGTGTAATAATCTATAGGTAATCAATAGCTAACACCAAAATCAAGTAAGGATTACTTACCTCTTCAATTGTGATGAAAATCCTTCCAAAAATCGCCCTTAGCCGAGGTCCACAAATCCAAAAATGAGAAAATAGTCAAACCCTTCGAATTATATCCTATCCAGAAATTGCGCATTTGCCGATACTTAACCTCATATGTGGTGCCGCTTCTGCGGTCAGAATAGCGCATCTGCGCCTTTCACTCAACCTCCATCCTTCCGCATCTGCAACCCCTACGCCATATCTGCGGGATTGCTTCTATGATGCAACTCCAACATTTTTCGTAAACCCCTAGACTCCAGACTAGTCCGCTTGTGTGGCTTCAAGCCCACATCTACAAACTCGCATCTGCGACCAACACTCTGTAGATGCGGAAACAACAGAACCCAGAAATCTTCAGCAATGCCAACAATGCCCAAAATGATCCGAAATCAATCTGAAACAAATCCTCGGCCCCCGGAACCCCGTCCAAAAACACCAACCAATCCAAAAATATAACACATACCTAATCGAGGCCTCAATACACACAAAACAACATCAAAATCATGAATCTCACCTCAATTTAAGCCTAAGGAACTAATCCAAATTTCAAAATTCAAAATTTACGCCGGACATGCCTAAACAATACAGAATGACCTCAAATTTTGCATGAAAGTCCTAAATGACACAACAGACCTATTCCAACTCTCGAAACCACAATTCGGACGCAAAATCATCAAAGTCAACTATCGGTCAAACCCATGAACTTTCAAAAACCATCAACTTTTCAACTTTTACCAAATAGAACCAAATCGACCTAGGAACCATCAAATTCAAATTCGGACATACGCCTAAGTCCAAACTCACCATACAAACCTATCAGAACCATCAAAACATCATTCTAGAGTCGTCTACACAAAAGTCAAACTCTGGTAAACTCTTACAACTTAAGGCTTCAACCAAGGGACTAAGTGTCCCAATTCAATCCAAAACTTCCCTAAAACCAAACCAACCACCCCCGCAAGCCACATAATGACAATTACACATATGTAAAGCATCAAGAAGAGAAAGCGGGCTATAATACTCAAAACAACCGGCAGGTTCGAACATTGAGGTCGAAGAATATAGGATCGGTGAAGGTTCATTAGACTATGATGTACGAAGTTGCTCCTGAATCAGCTTTACCTTCTTCAAGGCATCACGGACCAAATCAGTGCCCAACAACCTAGCCTCGCCAGGCTCAAACCAACCAACCAGAGAATGACACCGCCTCCCATATAAGGCCTCAAAAAGAGCCATCTGAATACTCGACTGATAATTATTTTTATAGGCAAACTATAATGACGATAGAAAATGATCCCATGATCCCCCAAAATCAATGACGCAGGCTCGTAACATGTCCTTCAAAATTTGAATAGTACACTCGGACTGCCCGTCTGTCTGGGGATGAAATGTCATACTCAACTCGACCTGTCTACCCAACTCACACTACAATGCTCTCCAAAATGCGATGTAAATCGCGTGTCTCGATCCGATATAATAGACACTGGCACACCATGAAGGCGAATAAATTCACGAAGATAAATCCAAGCCATCTACTGTAAAGAGTAGGTAGTCATGACTGGAATGAAGTGTGCAGACTTGGTCAGTCTATCCACAATGACCCACACTGCATCAAATCTCTTCAATATCCATAGAAGCCCAACTACAAAAATCTATAGTGATACGCTCCCACTTCCACTCCAGAATATCTAGCTTCTGAAGTAACCCACCTAGTCTCTAATACTCGTACTTTATCTACTGGCAGTTTAAACATCGAGCAACATACTCAACAATATCCTTCTTCATCCTTTGCCACCAATAGTGCTACCTCAAACCATGGTACATCTTTGCGGAACCTGTATGAATGGAATACCGTAAAGTATGGGCCTCCTCTAGTATCGACTCTCTCAATCCATCCACATTCAAAACACATATCTGACCCTGCAGCCTCAATACCCTATCATCATCAATAGTAACCTCCTTAGCATCATCGTGCTGCACCGTGTCCCTTAGGACGAAAAAGTGGGGATCATCATACTGACGCACCTTGATGCTCTCAAACAAAGACGACTGTGATACAACACAAGCAAGAACCCTGCTAGGATCCAAAATATCCAACCTCACGAACCTGTTGGCCAAAGCCTAAACATCCAATGCTCACGATCTCTCCCCAATTGGATATAAGCAAGACTCCCCATGCTCTCAGCTTTCCTACTCAAAGTGTCGGCCACCACATTGGCCTTTCTCGGATGATAAAGAATGGGGATATCATAATCCTTTAGTAACTCTAACTATCTCTGTTACCTCAAGTTAAGATCATTTTTCTTGAATAAGTGCTGGAGATTCATGTGATCTATGAACACCTCGCAAGACACTGTATAAAGATATTGCCTTCAAATCTTGACTGCGTGAACAATGACTGCTAACTCTAAATCATGTACTGGGTAGTTCTTCTCATGGGGCTTCAATTGGTGTAAAGCATAAGCAATAACCATGTCATCCTGCATCAACACACACCTAATGCCAACTTGAGAATCTTTAGAATATACTGTATAAGAACCCAATCTCGAAGGCAAAACCATAACTGGAGCTGTAATCAAAGCAGTCTTCAGCTTCTAAAAGCTCTCCTCACACTCATCAGACTACCTTAATGGGGCACCCTTCTGCATCAATCTAGTCAATGAGGCTGCTTTTGATTAAAATCCTTCCACAAAATGATGATAATACCTAGCCAACCCCAGGAAACTCTAGATATCAGTAGCAGTACACAGTCTGGGCCAACTCTAAACTGCCTCAATCTACTTTGGATCCACCTTAATCCCCTCACTAGACACCACGTGGACAAAGAAAGCCACCATGTCTAACCAAAACTCACACTTGAAGAATTTAGCAAATAACTTCTTCTCCCTCAAAGTCTGGAGCACAATCCTCAAGTGCTGCTCAAGCTCCTCCGGCTGCGAGAATACACCAATATTTCATCAATGAAAACGATGATGAAGGAATCAAGATAGGGCTAAAATACATTGTTCATCAAGTTCATGAAAGCTACTGGAGCATTGGTCAGCCCAAAAGACATCACCAAAAAGTCATAGTGGCCATAATAGGTCCTGAAAGCCATCTTAAGAATATCTGAAACCTTGATCTTCAACTGATGGTACCCCGATATCAAGTCAATCTTCGGGAATACCCTAGTACCCTGAAGCTGATCCAACAAATCATCAATAAGTGATAGTGGGCATTTGTTCTTGATAGTAACCTTGTTCAACTGCCTGTAGTCAATGCACATCCTCATAAAACCATCTTTATTCTTCATAAATAGCACTGATGAACCCACAGTGACACACTAGGCCTGATGAAACCCTTATCAAGTAACTTTTGTAGCTTCTCCTTCAACTCATTCAACTCTAATGGTGCCATGCGATATGGTGGAATAGAGATGGGCTAAGTGCCTGGCACCAAATCAATGCCAAAATCGATGTCCCTGTTGGGTGGCATGCCCGACAGGTCTGCAGGAAATGCATTAGGGAACTCTCTCACTACTGGAATCGACTCAACAGAAGGAGTGTCATCACTAACATCTCTCACGAAGGCCAAATACGCAAAACACCCCTTCTCAACGTCACAGTCTTAGCATGACAATCAAGAATAGCATGGTACGGAGATAGCCAATCCATACCCAAAATCACCTCAAAATCGACCATACTAAGCAATAAGAGATTAACCCTAGTTTCATAACCACCAATGGTAACCACACATAACCGATATACACGATCCACCATAATAGAATCACCACTGGTATGGATATATAAACAAGCATATCTAAAGAAGCACGGGGCATATCAAAATAATGAGCAAACTAGTATGACATATAAGAGTAAGTGGAACCAGGGCCAAATAACACTGAAGCATCCCTATGGCACACTAAAACAATATCTGTGATCACGACATCAGAGAAAACTACCTCTGGCCTAGTTGGAAATGCATAGCAACCTGACTGACCTCCCCCTCTGGGGCGACCTCAAACTAACTGAGCCCCACCCCTAGGTGGCTATGTAGGTGGTCTAGATATTGGTGCTGAAACCATATGTTGCATGCTCTGTTGTGGGACTCTGCTTAGAAGTCTGGGGCAATCCCTCTAGAGATGGCCCAAGTTTCCACACTCGAAACAACCCTTCCTACGAGGATGTTGAACCTAATGACCTAAATAACTGCCTATGGAACCCTGAGCAGATGATGCATGGTAAGAACTCTGTGCCGGTAGCACACTGAATGAAGATTGAACTGGGCGAGCACTGTATGAACTGTGGCTAACTGATGAGCCACGAGGAATTTGACAAGCTGCCTGAGCGTGCCTAAAAGGACGACCTTTGTTGTGATATGACTGGCCTCCAGATGAGGCACCACCAAAACCACCTGAACCACAGGGCCTCTTAGCCTCCCGCTCCTCTCGCTCAAGCTTGCGAACATGCTCCAAATGCCTAGCAATCTCAACCACCTGGTTAAACCTAGCATCCGTCTCGACCTCTCAAGCCAAACTGTATCGTAGACCATAGTTGAGGCCGTCAATGAATCTCCTGATATTATCTCTCTTAGTGGGAACCAACCATACTACATGATATGCCAAATCCACGAATCTCATCTCATACTGGGTCATAGTCATACCCTCCTAGCGTAGATGCTCAAACTCCCTACGTAACTCGTACCTATGAGTCTATGAAATAAACTTCTCTATGAAGAGAACTAAGAATTAATGCCATGTAAGTGGTGCTGTGCCGGCCGGTCTACCTAACTCTTAGGTCTGCCACCACCTGTAGACTTGCCCTATTAGCTTAAAAATAGAAAAATCAACTCTACTAGTGTCCATAATACCTGATGTGCGAAGAATCCGATGGCACTGATCCAAAGAACCCTAAGCATCCTCTGATGCTCCTCTACTGAACTAGGGAGGACAAAGTCTCTAAAATTGCTCTAACCTCTTCTGTTCCTCATCAGTCATAGATGGTCCAACCTTAGTCCACGCAACAATAATTGGCTGAACTGGTAACACTCCTGGTGTCTGATAACCCTGAGCTAGCTGCTCCGGTGTACGGGCAGAGGGAGTCTTGGCTCCTCCCCCAGCCTGCGAGGTAGTTGGTATAACTGGTATCATACCCGCTTGAGTCAAACTCGTGTACAGACTCATAATCTGGGCCAAATCCTCCTAAAGACCAGGTATAACAATTGGTACCGCTGGTGTCTGATCTGGTCCAATCAGCTCAACAGTATCCGGAACCTGCTCCCCTACTAGAGCAACTGGTGGCTCCACAGGTGCTTCTCTAGCTGCAGTGTGACCCCCACCTCGGCCTCTACCTCAGCCCCGGCCTCTCACGGCCTTGACTGGTGGCACTGGTGCCTGCCCACCCGATCTAGTTGCATGTGTCTTCACTATCTGTGAGAGAATAGAAGAGTAAAGGTTCAAACATCAGAATTTAGCAAATCTGCACAACAAGAAGGCAAAAAAGTGAAATTTCCTAACAATTTGGTAACCTCTCGAAGATAAGTAAAGACGTCTCCATACCGATCCGCAAGACTCTACTAAACTTGCTTATAACCCATAGAACCTATGAACCTAGGGCTCTAATACCAACATGACAAAAGCGGTACATAATAATAAAAATAGTAGAAATAGTACAACTCTAATGCCAATAACATAAATAAGTGCGACGAAATACAATAACCCCTAGAATTAGTAAATATAGTGTTTATGAGCTCTAAACTGAAGTACAAGTCTGAAATGCGAAATAACCATACTCCGTGAATGAAAATAACAGTACTAAAATGTAAAGAGATGCCAAGACTGCGATCGCGATGCAACTCTACCTCGTCTCCCGAAGATGCCTACTGCAACAACTCACAGCTAGCCACAACTCGGTCCAACACCTAGATCTGCACAGTTCAGTACAGAGTGTAATATGAGTACAACCGGCCCTATGTACTCAGCAAGTATCATAGCTAACCTTGGCGAGGTAATAGAAGCGAGAGAAGCAACAATTATTAATGATACTCAATGTTCATCTGTACAGTTCATAAATCTAACAAGTACAGAACAATAATAGGATCAAGTCTTGATCCACAAATAAAATCACCTAGGGGCACGCAACAACTCAACATACTTTGCTCAGTCAACAATCTTGAATACAAAGAAGATATGCAAAAAAATAGGTAAACAACCAAGGAAATTACAAGTAAAGAAGAAATACAATAACCAAATAAAACACTAGCCAGTTTTCCTCAGAAATACAATAATTGAACCAAACCACTGATCAACTTTCCTCATACCGTGTGTATGCCATCACGAGACAAACATGAGAGTGTGACCCTAGGGGGATGGACCTTATCCACACGCTGCATGGTGTATTCACGTGCCATAAATATCAATCGCACGACGTATTCACGTACCAATAATCACAATACTACGGCATATTCATGTACCAATAATCACAACGCACGATGTATTCACGTGTCAATAATCACAACCGCACGACCAATTCACATGCTACCAGTCCAAACCACATCACACAAGAAGAAAATATACAAGAATACATGTACATGAACAATGGATATTCATGGACTAGTATAAGTGACATGCTACGGTGTATGCATGTGCGAAGTGTGCTACCACAGGCTCAAATCAGGCACTTAAATCAAGAAAGTATCAATTATCAGTTTCAATTAGGATATTAACCTCTATATAACCTCAAACATGGTTCAAATAGCTCACAAAATGGGTACAAATATAAGAAATATCACAATTGAAGCTTAACAATCACTTCAAGGCATATCATAGCCTAAGCACTACCGCGAGCATGAATAATAACCCGGTACACGTACATGGGCTCAACCTCACACATGTGCACCATCCATAGCATGTAACTATCACAAATAACTCAGGCAACTTGTGCCTTAACCAATATTAGGTTAAATACTTACCTCAAGCAAGCTAAATCAGTAATCTAAGAAGCCCTTCCCGCGTGAATCAAACTCCGAACGGCTCGAACCTAGCCAAAATAACTTAATATCATCAATAAAAGATATAGGAAACAATTCCAAATAATAAATCTAAGATCTTGAATCAATTATGCAAAGTCAACCCAAAAGTCAACCCCGGGCCCGCATCCCCGAACCCGACAAAACTCAAAAAAATCCCGAACACCCAATCTGAAACAAATATATGTGTTTCATCCAATTCCAACCTCAAATCGACCTCCAAATCATCAATTTTCACTCTCCAAAATCATAGTCCAAAACCCCCTAAATCCCACCTTTAATTCATATAAATTAGGTGTAATAATCTATGAGTAATCAATATCTAACATCAATATTCCGGAACCAGACAAAACTCAAAAAATCTCGAACACCCATTCCGATACGAGTCCTAATATATGTGTTTTATCCAATTCCAACCTCAAATCAACCCCCAAATCATCAATTTTCACTCTCCAAAATTATAGTCCAAAAATTATAACGACCAGGACGATTGTTATGAGTATTGTAGCCCCATTCCCCAATTTATTTCTTATTCTATGTTCATTTGTGGTTATATGACTTGCCGAGGTGGTTGGTTTGGTTCCGGGTATGTTTCGCAATGAATTGAGACACTTAGTCCCAATGTTGGAAGCTTAAATTGAAAGAGTTGACCGAATATTGACTTATGAGTAAACGACCCTGGAATAGTGTTTTGATGGTTCCGATAGCTTCGTATGGTGATTTTAGACTTAGTAGTATGTCTGAATATTGATTTGGAGGTCCATAAGTCATTTTGGCTTGAATTGGCGAAAGTTGGAAAGCCGAAGGTTTGGAAGTTGAAAAGTTTGACCGAGAGTTGACTTTGTTGATGCCGAGCTTGGATTTTGATTTTGGGAGTTGGAATAGGTCCATTGTGTCATTTATGACCTGCTTAATATCTTATCGGGTGGCTAGCAAATTAGTACATTTACAAGTCGATAATCGATAAGCCGAACCGTTAAGCGTATATATCCGTCCGATCAGCCCGATAAGCAGTCCTAGTCCACCCCGTATGCTTAAACCCATGACAATACATATGCACTCGTCACCTAGCATATATACCGTCTCCATACATAGATCGCGTAGCAAATAGACCAATAACATCCTAATTCCATCAAATCAAGGTTCAACACAATACTTACCTCTTTCCGGAACCAAATCAAAAATCCAACACAACTTTGCCTTTAGCACAAGACTCCAAACAACTCGAATCTAATAAAATAACGCTCAAAACTACCTTGTACCAGCTTTACTAGCTATATTTAGCTGATGCAGTAATGGATCTAATTACAAATTCGCGGATTCAGTAGAATTAGACACAGAGTATATATTTTTCAATCCATCTCTATAATAGGTATTAATAATTTCAGTTTGGAGAGCAATCTATCATACTTGACATATTTGTGTAAAATATTTATACAGTATAAAACAAAGCTAATGAAATTACTCTGTAAACAATTATGAAAGCTTAATAAATATTGTGCTTATTACTCCTCCTGCTGAGGCCGATGGAGAGGCGCCAGGCATCAAGAAGAGGTTCAGGCAACAAAGAAGCAAACCACCATTGAAGTGAATGTGGCCAGTAAGGCATTCTCCTTCCTCCATATCCTATTTGTCCGACAGCTGCTTTAGCATACTTTTCCGCTGATGGACTGAACAATGTAGATCTATTATTTCTTTTTCTGTTATTTCTTCATTTATTATTAATTCTTTAGGTAATTCAGGGCATAATTGTTCAGTAGTTATTATTTCAGCTTCTGTTACTAATTCTCTTGTAATATAGTTTTCTTCTTGTTTATTATTGGTATTTTGGCTTTTCCTTTTGTATATTTACAGTCAATTATATGTTCTTTTTGGCTAACTACGTAGTATTCTTCTTTTTGTCTTTTGAACCAATTTTTTATTGTAGGTACTTCAAATATTTTTTCGACACTGAGGTCTAATTCTTTTCCTTTTATTTGTTCAAATATACTATTATCAAATATAATCTTTTGTTCTGAGGATTCTTCATCTTTATATTCTTCTCGTGTTATTATTTTTATTTCTTTTTCAGTCATTAGGTTTCATCATCTTCTTTAGTTATTTCATCTCCTATTTCATCTTCTATATCTGATATTTCATATACACTATCTTCACTATCTAGTTCATAGTCTATATATTCCATTTGCATATATTCTTCATCATCAATTATGATTTCAGTTATTTGTTTTTTCTTTAAGTTTCTAGGTGCTTTACAGTCTTTAGCTATATGTCCTAATTTTCCACAGTTATAACAAGTACATTCTGTTAATTTCTTTTTTGGTCTAAATGGTCTTTTATTCTGATAATTTTTTACATAATATCTTTTTCTTGGTTTTTTATTTTTATATTTTGACTTGTATTTATTATATTTCTTTGTTTTCCATTTTTTATTATAATATTTATCTGTACATCCAAATTGTGGTGCTGTTTTGTTTTTACAACATCTTAAATTTTTTATTAATGTTTTTTCTATTTTTGCTTCTTTTTTATATTTTTTACATATTTGTACAAACCATTGTTGTAGAAATTTTGGCAAACTTTCTCAAGATGATTTTTATAACAGTACTATTATATGATGGATAATTATAATCTACATGTATGAGATTATCAGGAATATACTAGTTTAGCTAGTCATGTTTATAGTGTTAAATACCTGTTTTTGTAGATTCTTGGTGTCTTCTTGTTGATCTTTCATACTTTCTTGCTGATTCATAGCTTGCTTATCAAGTTAAGCGTATAAAGATCGGACTTACAAGAGAAATGCTTGTACCGGAAAAAATAGAAGAACAAGAAGAGATAGAAAAAATAAATATTCCAGACTTTTATGCAAATAAAAGGATTATCGGAATATCCACTATACTAAATGAACTAGCAAACAACTACCTAAACCAGAATGCTATTTGGAGTTATTATTCAAGAGAACAGACAATGATATATTCAAACTGCAGAGAAATACGAGAACCAGATATGGAAGAATTAAGACAATGGGTCTTGAGTCTTTTGAAGCCAGAACAATCTACAACCACAAGAGCTATAAGGACAAATTTTATTTCTCCAGAATTATTAACAAGATATTGCAAGTTAATCAGTCACAAATATCCAGATCACATATGCTCAAAATGCAAAGGAGAAGATAATATTGTTCCAGACGTACAACTGGAATAAACAAGAAGAAGATTACTGAAGAAGAAGACGACAAGCTAGACAAAGAAATATGGCAGACAAAATAATATGAAAGAGATATTAGATTCCTTTCTTTATGTTATTTTGTTTTTTGTAAAAGTCGTAAAGTGAATAGTAAGAGTCAAGAGTCAGTTTCATGAACAGTAAAGGTCGTTCATGAATAGTAAGAGTCAAGAGTCAGTTTCATGATCATGAATAGTAAGAGTCAAGAGTCAGATTCATGAACAGTAAAGGTCGTTCATGAATAGTAAAAGTCATTTTGTAATATTATAAATAAGCCTTTCGTTTATGAAATAAAACAGGCTACATCTTCAGGCCAAGGGCTTCTCTCTCCTCTCTCTTCTCTTCTCACAAGAAATACTTACAGATAAAATACAGGAAAGCTATGGAAGATAAGCAAGCTATGAATCAGCAAGAAAATATGAAAGATCAACAAGAAGACACCAAGAATCTACAAAAACAGGTATGTAACACTATAAACATGACTAGCTAAACTAGTATATTCCTGATAATCTCATACATGTAGATTATAATTATCCATCATATAATAGTACTGTTATAAAAATCATCTTGAGAAAGTTTGCCATGAAAATATGCTAAGAGTAGGTAAGCCCAGACTATGCATCCTAAAGTTGAAACCGGTAGGCAGAAGGCCGTTTAGGGGAGTAAACATGAGTTGAAGCGCTGTTAGGGTAACTGATTGAAGCAGAAAATCATGGTAGTGACCGAAAAAGATGATTAAAATAACTTATTATAATATGATGAATAAGGATAATAGACATAGAGATTAAAAGGAATATGTTTTAGCAAATCATATGATAAGATGAACACTTATCTAATAGACGACGATATTACCTATAAAACACTTATACTTTATATACTAAAAGACATTAATAATGATGTAAGAAGAATAATCTATGAAAAAATATTAGCCTTTGAAATAACAGAAATAATAGACCAAAATTGGACAGAACTAATCATACCAGAAACAGATTTATATGAACTAGACCTATATTCTGATAGCATATAATGAATCATACATATTCAGGGCATAGTTGTTCAGTAGTTATTATTTCAGTTTCTGTTACTAATTCTCTTGTGATATAATTTTCTTCTTGACCTGTATTTATTAATATTTGATATTTTCTTTGTTCCATGATTCCAGTTATATAGTAATGGTATGGATTTATTTTTTCTTTTGTGTTTCTTATTAAGTTTTTTGGGATTATATATTCCCTTCTTGATGTACTTATCCTTGATGATGTTGGTGTTTCATAAGTTAATTGGTTTGGTATACTTGATGTACTTAATCTTTCTTTTACTATTTCTAAGTCTTCTTCCATGTCAATTTCTTTATAACTATATTCATTATTATCAATAACTGTAACTATTCTTTCAAATGGATTTTCTATTTTTATTTTATTAATTTTATTTTTTGCTTCTATTTTATGTTTTGTTGTTAAAACGTATAAGTTTTTACATCTAGCTGTAAATATCTTACTTCCAGGTGTTAATTCTATTCCTGACATTTTCCAGTATAATACTAATGATTTATCTATATTCCTATCGTTTATTGCTATTGAATAATTGGCACTTATTATGAATTTAAATTTTTGGTATATAAGATTTCCTTTTATTGCACTTATTATGCTTTTTTCTATAGGTTGGATTATTCTATCATCTGCTAAATATATTTCTATAGGGGTATCTATTCCTTCTCTAAAACATGCTTTTATTAATATTTCAGTTCCTCCTAGGTGTACATATTTAATTGGGTTTTTTGCCTTTATATCTTGTATTTCTTTGTTTATTATTCTTTTGTTTATTATTGGTATTTTGGCTTTTCCTTTTGTATATTTACAGTCAATTATATGTTCTTTTTGGCTAACTACGTAGTATTCTTCTTTTTGTCTTTTGAACCAATTTTTTATTGTAGGTACTTCAAATATTTTTTCGACACTGAGGTCTAATTCTTTTCCTTTTATTTGTTCAAATATACTATTATCAAATATAATCTTTTGTTCTGAGGATTCTTCATCTTTATATTCTTCTCGTGTTATTATTTTTATTTCTTTTTCAGTCATTAGGTTTCATCATCTTCTTTAGTTATTTCATCTCCTATTTCATCTTCTATATCTGATATTTCATATACACTATCTTCACTATCTAGTTCATAGTCTATATATTCCATTTGCATATATTCTTCATCATCAATTATGATTTCAGTTATTTGTTTTTTCTTTAAGTTTCTAGGTGCTTTACAGTCTTTAGCTATATGTCCTAATTTTTCACAGTTATAACAAGTACATTCTGTTAATTTCTTTTTTGGTCTAAATGGTCTTTTATTCTGATAATTTTTTACATAATATCTTTTTCTTGGTTTTTTATTTTTATATTTTGACTTGTTTTTATTATATTTCTTTGTTTTCTATTTTTTATTATAATATTTATCTGTACATCCAAATTGTGGTGCTGTTTTGTTTTTACAACATCTTAAATTTTTTATTAATGTTTTTTCTATTTTTGCTTCTTTTTTATATTTTTTACATATTTGTACAAACCATTGTTGTAGAAATTTTGGCAAACTTTCTCAAGATGATTTTTATAACAGTACTATTATATGATGGATAATTATAATCTACATGTATGAGATTATCAGGAATATACTAGTTTAGCTAGTCATGTTTATAGTGTTACATACCTGTTTTTGTAGATTCTTGGTGTCTTCTTGTTGATCTTTCATACTTTCTTGCTGATTCATAGCTTGCTTATCAAGTTAAGCGTATAAAGATCGGACTTACAAGAGAAATGCTTGTACCGGAAAAAATAGAAGAACAAGAAGAGATAGAAAAAATAAATATTCCAGACTTTTATGCAAATAAAAGGATTATCGGAATATCCACTATACTAAATGAACTAGCAAACAACTACCTAAACCAGAATGCTATTTGGAGTTATTATTCAAGAGAACAGACAATGATATATTCAAACTGCAGAGAAATACGAGAACCAGATATGGAAGAATTAAGACAATGGGTCTTGAGTCTTTTGAAGCCAGAACAATCTACAACCACAAGAGCTATAAGGACAAATTTTATTTCTCCAGAATTATTAACAAGATATTGCAAGTTAATCAGTCACAAATATCCAGATCACATATGCTCAAAATGCAAAGGAGAAGATAATATTGTTCCAGACGTACAACTGGAATAAACAAGAAGAAGATTACTGAAGAAGAAGACGACAAGCTAGACAAAGAAATATGGCAGACAAAATAATATGAAAGAGATATTAGATTCCTTTCTTTATGTTATTTTGTTTTTTGTAAAAGTCGTAAAGTGAATAGTAAGAGTCAAGAGTCAGTTTCATGAACAGTAAAGGTCGTTCATGAATAGTAAGAGTCAAGAGTCAGTTTCATGAACAGTAAAGGTCGTTCATGAATAGTAAGAGTCAAGAGTCAGATTCATGAACAGTAAAGGTCGTTCATGAATAGTAAAAGTCATTTTGTAATATTATAAATAAGCCTTTCGTTTATGAAATAAAACAGGCTACATCTTCAGGCCAAGGGCTTCTCTCTCCTCTCTCTTCTCTTCTCACAAGAAATACTTACAGATAAAATACAGGAAAGCTATGGAAGATAAGCAAGCTATGAATCAGCAAGAAAATATGAAAGATCAACAAGAAGACACCAAGAATCTACAAAAACAGGTATGTAACACTATAAACATGACTAGCTAAACTAGTATATTCCTGATAATCTCATACATGTAGATTATAATTATCCATCATATAATAGTACTGTTATAAAAATCATCTTGAGAAAGTTTGCCATGAAAATATGCTAAGAGTAGGTAAGCCCAGACTATGCATCCTAAAGTTGAAACCGGTAGGCAGAAGGCCGTTTAGGGGAGTAAACATGAGTTGAAGCGCTGTTAGGGTAACTGATTGAAGCAGAAAATCATGGTAGTGACCGAAAAAGATGATTAAAATAACTTATTATAATATGATGAATAAGGATAATAGACATAGAGATTAAAAGGAATATGTTTTAGCAAATCATATGATAAGATGAACACTTATCTAATAGACGACGATATTACCTATAAAACACTTATACTTTATATACTAAAAGACATTAATAATGATGTAAGAAGAATAATCTATGAAAAAATATTAGCCTTTGAAATAACAGAAATAATAGACCAAAATTGGACAGAACTAATCATACCAGAAACAGATTTATATGAACTAGACCTATATTCTGATAGCATATAATGAATCATACATATTCAGGGCATAGTTGTTCAGTAGTTATTATTTCAGTTTCTGTTACTAATTCTCTTGTGATATAATTTTCTTCTTGACCTGTATTTATTAATATTTGATATTTTCTTTGTTCCATGATTCCAGTTATATAGTAATGGTATGGATTTATTTTTTCTTTTGTGTTTCTTATTAAGTTTTTTGGGATTATATATTCCCTTCTTGATGTACTTATCCTTGATGATGTTGGTGTTTCATAAGTTAATTGGTTTGGTATACTTGATGTACTTAATCTTTCTTTTACTATTTCTAAGTCTTCTTCCATGTCAATTTCTTTATAACTATATTCATTATTATCAATAACTGTAACTATTCTTTCAAATGGATTTTCTATTTTTATTTTATTAATTTTATTTTTTGCTTCTATTTTATGTTTTGTTGTTAAAACGTATAAGTTTTTACATCTAGCTGTAAATATCTTACTTCCAGGTGTTAATTCTATTCCTGACATTTTCCAGTATAATACTAATGATTTATCTATATTCCTATCGTTTATTGCTATTGAATAATTGGCACTTATTATGAATTTAAATTTTTGGTATATAAGATTTCCTTTTATTGCACTTATTATGCTTTTTTCTATAGGTTGGATTATTCTATCATCTGCTAAATATATTTCTATAGGGGTATCTATTCCTTCTCTAAAACATGCTTTTATTAATATTTCAGTTCCTCCTAGGTGTACATATTTAATTGGGTTTTTTGCCTTTATATCTTGTATTTCTTTGTTTATTATTCTTTTGTTTATTATTGGTATTTTGGCTTTTCCTTTTGTATATTTACAGTCAATTATATGTTCTTTTTGGCTAACTACGTAGTATTCTTCTTTTTGTCTTTTGAACCAATTTTTTATTGTAGGTACTTCAAATATTTTTTCGACACTGAGGTCTAATTCTTTTCCTTTTATTTGTTCAAATATACTATTATCAAATATAATCTTTTGTTCTGAGGATTCTTCATCTTTATATTCTTCTCGTGTTATTATTTTTATTTCTTTTTCAGTCATTAGGTTTCATCATCTTCTTTAGTTATTTCATCTCCTATTTCATCTTCTATATCTGATATTTCATATACACTATCTTCACTATCTAGTTCATAGTCTATATATTCCATTTGCATATATTCTTCATCATCAATTATGATTTCAGTTATTTGTTTTTTCTTTAAGTTTCTAGGTGCTTTACAGTCTTTAGCTATATGTCCTAATTTTTCACAGTTATAACAAGTACATTCTGTTAATTTCTTTTTTGGTCTAAATGGTCTTTTATTCTGATAATTTTTTACATAATATCTTTTTCTTGGTTTTTTATTTTTATATTTTGACTTGTTTTTATTATATTTCTTTGTTTTCTATTTTTTATTATAATATTTATCTGTACATCCAAATTGTGGTGCTGTTTTGTTTTTACAACATCTTAAATTTTTTATTAATGTTTTTTCTATTTTTGCTTCTTTTTTATATTTTTTACATATTTGTACAAACCATTGTTGTAGAAATTTTGGCAAACTTTCTCAAGATGATTTTTATAACAGTACTATTATATGATGGATAATTATAATCTACATGTATGAGATTATCAGGAATATACTAGTTTAGCTAGTCATGTTTATAGTGTTACATACCTGTTTTTGTAGATTCTTGGTGTCTTCTTGTTGATCTTTCATACTTTCTTGCTGATTCATAGCTTGCTTATCAAGTTAAGCGTATAAAGATCGGACTTACAAGAGAAATGCTTGTACCGGAAAAAATAGAAGAACAAGAAGAGATAGAAAAAATAAATATTCCAGACTTTTATGCAAATAAAAGGATTATCGGAATATCCACTATACTAAATGAACTAGCAAACAACTACCTAAACCAGAATGCTATTTGGAGTTATTATTCAAGAGAACAGACAATGATATATTCAAACTGCAGAGAAATACGAGAACCAGATATGGAAGAATTAAGACAATGGGTCTTGAGTCTTTTGAAGCCAGAACAATCTACAACCACAAGAGCTATAAGGACAAATTTTATTTCTCCAGAATTATTAACAAGATATTGCAAGTTAATCAGTCACAAATATCCAGATCACATATGCTCAAAATGCAAAGGAGAAGATAATATTGTTCCAGACGTACAACTGGAATAAACAAGAAGAAGATTACTGAAGAAGAAGACGACAAGCTAGACAAAGAAATATGGCAGACAAAATAATATGAAAGAGATATTAGATTCCTTTCTTTATGTTATTTTGTTTTTTGTAAAAGTCGTAAAGTGAATAGTAAGAGTCAAGAGTCAGTTTCATGAACAGTAAAGGTCGTTCATGAATAGTAAGAGTCAAGAGTCAGTTTCATGATCATGAATAGTAAGAGTCAAGAGTCAGATTCATGAACAGTAAAGGTCGTTCATGAATAGTAAAAGTCATTTTGTAATATTATAAATAAGCCTTTCGTTTATGAAATAAAACAGGCTACATCTTCAGGCCAAGGGCTTCTCTCTCCTCTCTCTTCTCTTCTCACAAGAAATACTTACAGATAAAATACAGGAAAGCTATGGAAGATAAGCAAGCTATGAATCAGCAAGAAAATATGAAAGATCAACAAGAAGACACCAAGAATCTACAAAAACAGGTATGTAACACTATAAACATGACTAGCTAAACTAGTATATTCCTGATAATCTCATACATGTAGATTATAATTATCCATCATATAATAGTACTGTTATAAAAATCATCTTGAGAAAGTTTGCCATGAAAATATGCTAAGAGTAGGTAAGCCCAGACTATGCATCCTAAAGTTGAAACCGGTAGGCAGAAGGCCGTTTAGGGGAGTAAACATGAGTTGAAGCGCTGTTAGGGTAACTGATTGAAGCAGAAAATCATGGTAGTGACCGAAAAAGATGATTAAAATAACTTATTATAATATGATGAATAAGGATAATAGACATAGAGATTAAAAGGAATATGTTTTAGCAAATCATATGATAAGATGAACACTTATCTAATAGACGACGATATTACCTATAAAACACTTATACTTTATATACTAAAAGACATTAATAATGATGTAAGAAGAATAATCTATGAAAAAATATTAGCCTTTGAAATAACAGAAATAATAGACCAAAATTGGACAGAACTAATCATACCAGAAACAGATTTATATGAACTAGACCTATATTCTGATAGCATATAATGAATCATACATATTCAGGGCATAGTTGTTCAGTAGTTATTATTTCAGTTTCTGTTACTAATTCTCTTGTGATATAATTTTCTTCTTGACCTGTATTTATTAATATTTGATATTTTCTTTGTTCCATGATTCCAGTTATATAGTAATGGTATGGATTTATTTTTTCTTTTGTGTTTCTTATTAAGTTTTTTGGGATTATATATTCCCTTCTTGATGTACTTATCCTTGATGATGTTGGTGTTTCATAAGTTAATTGGTTTGGTATACTTGATGTACTTAATCTTTCTTTTACTATTTCTAAGTCTTCTTCCATGTCAATTTCTTTATAACTATATTCATTATTATCAATAACTGTAACTATTCTTTCAAATGGATTTTCTATTTTTATTTTATTAATTTTATTTTTTGCTTCTATTTTATGTTTTGTTGTTAAAACGTATAAGTTTTTACATCTAGCTGTAAATATCTTACTTCCAGGTGTTAATTCTATTCCTGACATTTTCCAGTATAATACTAATGATTTATCTATATTCCTATCGTTTATTGCTATTGAATAATTGGCACTTATTATGAATTTAAATTTTTGGTATATAAGATTTCCTTTTATTGCACTTATTATGCTTTTTTCTATAGGTTGGATTATTCTATCATCTGCTAAATATATTTCTATAGGGGTATCTATTCCTTCTCTAAAACATGCTTTTATTAATATTTCAGTTCCTCCTAGGTGTACATATTTAATTGGGTTTTTTGCCTTTATATCTTGTATTTCTTTGTTTATTATTCTTTTATTTATTATTGGTATTTTGGCTTTTCCTTTTGTATATTTACAGTCAATTATATGTTCTTTTTGGCTAACTACGTAGTATTCTTCTTTTTGTCTTTTGAACCAATTTTTTATTGTAGGTACTTCAAATATTTTTTCGACACTGAGGTCTAATTCTTTTCCTTTTATTTGTTCAAATATACTATTATCAAATATAATCTTTTGTTCTGAGGATTCTTCATCTTTATATTCTTCTCGTGTTATTATTTTTATTTCTTTTTCAGTCATTAGGTTTCATCATCTTCTTTAGTTATTTCATCTCCTATTTCATCTTCTATATCTGATATTTCATATACACTATCTTCACTATCTAGTTCATAGTCTATATATTCCATTTGCATATATTCTTCATCATCAATTATGATTTCAGTTATTTATTTTTTCTTTAAGTTTCTAGGTGCTTTACAGTCTTTAGCTATATGTCCTAATTTTTCACAGTTATAACAAGTACATTCTGTTAATTTCTTTTTTGGTCTAAATGGTCTTTTATTCTGATAATTTTTTACATAATATCTTTTTCTTGGTTTTTTATTTTTATATTTTGACTTGTTTTTATTATATTTCTTTGTTTTCCATTTTTTATTATAATATTTATCTGTACATCCAAATTGTGGTGCTGTTTTGTTTTTACAACATCTTAAATTTTTTATTAATGTTTTTTCTATTTTTGCTTCTTCTTTATATTTTTCACATATTTGTACAAACCATTGTTGTAGAAATTTTATTCTAGCTCCTAAAGTATCTGTTAATCCTGCTTCATTCCAGTCTTTTATTATTTTAGAATTAAAAGGTTCTGATAATTTTGTGAAATATAGTTTTCTTATTTCTTTGCTCTCTTCTGTATTATATGTTCCTTTATAATAATATTCTCTAAATGCACAAGTATATTCGTCTATATAGCACATATTACATATTGCTAATTTTGTTATTAGGTTTCTATTTATTTGTTTTTCCTTTATTTTGTTCTTCAATTTCTGTAGTCATGCTACTAAATTCGTTTCTTATAGCTATTTCATATTTGTATAATATTTCTATATTTGTTGTTGCTATTTCACCATTAAATTTTTTATTGCTTCTCAAGGTATCTATACTTTCTCTAGTTAAATTTTGTAACCATAATTTTACCGTTCCTATAAGTGTTCTTTCTATATATCCTGGTGTTTCTGTCATTCCTATTTTATTATCTACCAATTGTTTAGATACATATCCTATCCATAGTTGGATTGTTTTATTTATATCTGCTACGCAATCTAAATCTAAAAAGTTATATTGTTCTGATATTGGTTTTGGTGTCCATTTTTTATTTAATCTACTATCCCATAGTGTATTATATCTATCATGTTGTTCATAATTGGCTGTATAATAATTTGGGTATAATCCTTTTGGATTTTTTACACCTGATGTACTAGGTTTTTCTTCCATTTTTACATCTCCTGTATTTACTTCTACATTTTTTGTTTTTTCTATATTTTCTAAAAGTTCTGTATATGTTTCACTTATTTCGCTTGATTCTGACTCTTGGTCATCTATATTATTATCTATTTCTTCAATTCTGAGGGTTTCTTCTGTTTGTAATATTTGTTTAAATTTATTTATTTCATCTGTTAATTCTATTTCTTTATTCTTTTCTCTTTGCTTGTTTTCATATAGTGCTTTTAACATATTTAACTCTTTTTCTAATGCCATAATCTTTGTATTTTTGGTTTCTTCCAGTTGTTGTATTTCTTTGCTTGCTTGTTTCTTAATAATTTTAATTTCTTTTTTCTTATCAATTTCCTCTTTTTCTCTACTTATTCGTGTCATAGCTGTTAAGCTATCTTCTAATCTTGCTATTTCTTTTTCTATCATTAAGTATAATTGGTCTCCTATTTTTTTATATCTTCTGCCTAAATTTAAAAATATTATTTTTATTTTTAATCCGTCTTGGTTTTCATAGGTTTTTTCATCTATTGCAAATTCTTCTTTGTTCATTTTTTAATCTATAGACACCAAGAATCTACAAAAACAGGTATGTAACACTATAAACATGACAAGCTAAACTAGTATATTCCTGATAATCTCATACATGTAGATTATAATTATCCATCATATAATAGTACTGTTATAAAAATCATCTTGAGAAAGTTTGCCATGAAAATATGCTAAGAGTAGGTAAGCCCAGACTATGCATCCTAAAGTTGAAACCGGTAGGCAGAAGGCCGTTTAGGGGAGTAAACTAGAATAATAAACAAAGAAATACAAGATATAAAGGCAAAAAACCCAATTAAATATGTACACCTAGGAGGAACTGAAATATTAATAAAAGCATGTTTTAGAGAAGGAATAGATACCCCTATAGAAATATATTTAGCAGATGATAGAATAATCCAACCTATAGAAAAAAGCATAATAAGTGCAAAAAAATGGTATCAGAGCTATAGATTAAAAAATGAACAAAGAAGAATTTGCAATAGATGAAAAAACCTATGAAAACCAAGACGGATTAAAAATAAAAATAATATTTTCAAATTTAGGCAGAAGATATAAAAAAATAGGAGACCAATTATACTTAATGATAGAAAAAGAAACAGCAAGATTAGAAGATAGCTTAACAGCTATGACACGAATAAGTAGAGAAAATGAGGAAATTGATAAGAAAAAAGAAATTGAAATTATTAAGAAACAAGCAAGCAAAGAAATACAACAATTGGAAGAAACCAAAAATACAAAGATTATGGCATTAGAAAAAGAGTTAAATATGTTAAAAGCACTATATGAAAACAAGCAAAGAGAAAAGAATAAAGAAATAGAATTAACAGATGAAATAAATAAATTTAAACAAATATTACAAACAGAAGAAACCCTCAGAATTGAAGAAATAGATAATAATATAGATGACCAAGAGTCAGAATCAAGCGAAATAAGTGAAACATATACAGAACTTTTAGAAAATATAGAAAAAACAAAAAATGTAGAAGTAAATACAGGAGATGTAAAAATGGAAGAAAAACCTAGTACATCAGGTGTAAAAAATCCAAAAGGATTATACCCAAATTATTATACAGCCAATTATGAACAACATGATAGATATAATACACTATGGGATAGTAGATTAAATAAAAAATGGACACCAAAACCAATATCAGAACAATATAACTTTTTAGATTTAGATTGCGTAGCAGATATAAATAAAACAATCCAACTATGGATAGGATATGTATCTAAACAATTGGTAGATAATAAAATAGGAATGACAGAAACACCAGGATATATAGAAAGAACACTCATAGGAACAGTAAAATTATGGTTACAAAATTTAACTAGAGAAAGTGTAGATACCTTAAGAAGCAATAAAAAATTTAATGGTGAAATAGCAACAACAAATATAGAAATATTATACAAATATGAAATAGCTATAAGAAACGAATTTAGTAGCATGACTACAGAAATTGAAGAACAAAATAAGGAAAAACAAATAAATAGAAACCTAATAACAAAATTAGCAATATGTAATATGTGCTATATAGACGAATATACTTGTGCATTTAGAGAATATTATTATAAAGGAACATATAATACAGAAGAGAGCAAAGAAATAAGAAAACTATATTTCACAAAATTACCAGAACCTTTTAATTCTAAAATAATAAAAGACTGGAATGAAGCAGGATTAACAGATACTTTAGGAGCTAGAATAAAATTTCTACAACAATGGTTTGTACAAATATGTGAAAAATATAAAGAAGAAGCAAAAATAGAAAAAACATTAATAAAAAATTTAAGATGTTGTAAAAACAAAACAGCACCACAATTTGGATGTACAAATAAATATTATAATAAAAAATGGAAAACAAAGAAATATAATAAAAACAAGTCAAAATATAAAAATAAAAAACCAAGAAAAAGATATTATGTAAAAAATTATCAGAATAAAAGACCATTTAGACCAAAAAAGAAATTAACAGAATGTACTTGTTATAACTGTGGAAAATTAGGACATATAGCTAAAGACTGTAAAGCACCTAGAAACTTAAAGAAAAAATAAATAACTGAAATCATAATTGATGATGAAGAATATATGCAAATGGAATATATAGACTATGAACTAGATAGTGAAGATAGTGTATATGAAATATCAGATATAGAAGATGAAATAGGAGATGAAATAACTAAAGAAGATGATGAAACCTAATGACTGAAAAAGAAATAAAAATAATAACACGAGAAGAATATAAAGATGAAGAATCCTCAGAACAAAAGATTATATTTGATAATAGTATATTTGAACAAATAAAAGGAAAAGAATTAGACCTCAGTGTCGAAAAAATATTTGAAGTACCTACAATAAAAAATTAGTTCAAAAGACAAAAAGAAGAATACTACGTAGTTAGCCAAAAAGAACATATAATTGACTGTAAATATACAAAAGGAAAAGCCAAAATACCAATAATAAACAAAAGAATAATAAACAAAGAAATACAAGATATAAAGGCAAAAAACCCAATTAAATATGTACACCTAGGAGGAACTGAAATATTAATAAAAGCATGTTTTAGAGAAGGAATAGATACCCCTATAGAAATATATTTAGCAGATGATAGAATAATCCAACCTATAGAAAAAAGCATAATAAGTGCAATAAAAGGAAATCTTATATACCAAAAATTTAAATTCATAATAAGTGCCAATTATTCAATAGCAATAAACGATAGGAATATAGATAAATCATTAGTATTATACTGGAAAATGTCAGGAATAGAATTAACACCTGGAAGTAAGATATTTACAGCTAGATGTAAAAACTTATACGTTTTAACAACAAAACATAAAATAGCAGCAAAAAATAAAATTAATAAAATAAAAATAGAAAATCCATTTGAAAGAATAGTTACAGTTATTGATAATAATGAATATAGTTATAAAGAAATTGACATGGAAGAAGACTTAGAAATAGTAAAAGAAAGATTAAGTACATCAAGTATACCAAACCAATTAACTTATGAAACACCAACATCATCAAGGATAAGTACATCAAGAAGGGAATATATAATCCCAAAAAACTTAATAAGAAACACAAAAGAAAAAATAAATCCATACCATTACTATATAACTGGAATCATGGAACAAAGAAAATATCAAATATTAATAAATACAGGTCAAGAAGAAAATTATATCACAAGAGAATTAGTAACAGAAACTGAAATAATAACTACTGAACAACTATGCCCTGAATTACCCAAGGAATTAATAATAAATGAAGAAATAACAGAAAAAGAAATAATTATTGGAGGAATACCTTTGATAATACAATTTAAAATATATCAAGAAAACGAAAACGAAAATATTACATTAGGAATAAAATGGTTAGAAAAAGTAAAACCATACAATCTAGGAGATAAACAATTAACCATAACACACAAAGATAAGAAAATAATAATAAAAAGAACAGAAGAATGAAAATATATATACTCGCAAAAATCATAGTAGAAGGATATTATAATAGATACTATACACCAATGATAGATACAGGAGCAGAAGCTAACATATGTAAATATAATTGTTTACCAACAGATAAATGGGAAAAATTAAAAACACCTATGGTAGTAACAAGATTTAATAATGAAGGTAGTATGATTAACTACAGAGCCAAGAATATAAAAATACAAATATGGGATAAAATATTAACTATAGAAGAAATATATAACTTTGAATTCACTACAAAGGATATATTATTAGGAATGCCATTTTTAGATAAACTATACCCACATATAATAACAAGGACACACTGGTGGTTTACCACACCATGTAAAAACAAAGTAGGAGCAAAAAGAGTAAATAATAAACAAAGAAAAAATACAGAATGGATAAAAGGAAGTGAAAAAATCACACAAAAACTAGAAAATATAAGTAAAAATACAACTACCCAATTAGAAATTATTATATTTACAATAGACAAAGTAAAAATAATCCAGAATGAATTAGAAAAATTATATAATGATAACCCTCTAAAAGGTTGGAATAAACATAAAACAAAAATAAAAATAGAATTAATAGAAGAAAACAGCATAATAACACAAAAACCTTTAAAATATAACTTTGATGACTTAGCAGAATTCAAAATGCATATAAAAGAATTATTAGATAACAATTACATACAAGAAAGTAATAGTAAACATACAAGTCCAGCATTTATAGTAAATAAACATAGTGAACAAAAAAGAGGAAAAAGTAGAATGGTTATAGATTACCGAAACTTAAATGCAAAAACTAAAACATATAATTACCCAATACCTAATAAGATATTAAAAATAAGACAAATCCAAGGATATAATTACTTCAGTAAATTTGATTGTAAATCAGGATTTTACCATCTAAAACTAGAAGATGAATCTAAAAAACTAACAGCATTTACAGTACCACAAGGATTTTATGAATGGAATGTTTTACCATTTGGATATAAAAATGCACCAGGAAGATACCAACATTTTATGGACAATTATTTTAACCAACTAGAAAATTGTATAGTATATATAGATGATATACTACTATATTCAAGAACACAAGATGAACATATAAGATTATTAGAAAAATTCATACATATTATAGAAAACTCTGGCATAAGCTTAAGCAAAACCAAAGCAGAAATTATGAAGAATCAGATAGAATTTTTAGGTATACAAATAGATAAAAATGGAATAAAAATGCAAACACATATAGTACAAAAAATAATCAATCTTGATGAAAACATAGATACAAAAAAGAAATTACAATCATTTTTAGGACTAGTAAACCAAGTAAGAGAATATATACCTAAATTAGCAGAAAACCTAAAACCTCTACAGAAAAAACTAAAAAAGGATGTAGAATATGGATTTGATGAAAAAGATAAGGAACAAATAAGAAAGATCAAAATATTGTGTAAAAAACTACCAAAACTATACTTCCCAGATGAAAATAAGAAATTTACTTATATTGTAGAAACAGATTCGAGTAATCATAGCTATGGAGGAGTTCTTAAATATAAATATGATAAAGAAAAAATAGAACATCATTGCAGATATTATTCAGGATCTTATACTGAACCACAAGAAAGATGGAAAATAAATAGAAAAGAATTATTTGCATTATATAAATGTTTATTAGCATTTGAACCATATATAGTCTATAACAGATTTATTGTAAGAACAGATAACACCCAAGTTAAATGGTGGATAACCAGAAAAGTACAAGATTCAATTACAACAAAAGAAATACGCAGACTGGTATTAAATATATTAAATTTTACATTTACAATTGAAATAATCACTACTAACAAGAATGTTGTTGCAGATTACTTATCAAGACAAAGCTACCCAAACTGAACCAGATAATACAATGGAAAATATACTCTTAGCTATGACTACACTTTGTAAAAAAGTGGAAAGCATAGAAGAAGAGATACAGATATTAAAGAAAACAGCTAGTGGTCAGCAGCATGACTTGAAAAATGCGGAGATAAGACGATCGGAAGTCTCTAAAATTCCAGAGCTAGAAGGTGACGTTGAGAAACACCTAAAAACTCATAACAGTTTGTTAAATGCAGTCGCAGGAAGCAGCACAGCTAGCAGTTTATCTGCAAAGAAAAAGGAAGAAATTAAACCTAGATATACAAATACAAATATGAACAATCTATTTTCAAAACCATTCATACAGATCCAAAATACCCAGAAAGAAATATTCCTACCACCACAGATAAACACCTACAAAGAAAGCCTAAACCAAGCCAAAAAGACATACAACCATATAACCCGTACATATATAGACAACATATATAAAATACAAAACTTCCTAAACAAAAATCCAAGATCCCAAACTACCCAAAATCCAAATGAAGATTATATTACTCATTATCTAACAGGATATAATAAACTAATAGCATTACCAAATACAAATGCAAAACTAGTAGCCACTTGCTACAATTACGGATTACTAGATACAGTATATACACAGACAGGACAAGAAATAGCTACTATACCAGAAGTATACAGAGCATTTATGCAGTACAAAAGAATAACCGAAGGAACACTATTCTATATACGATTCTATTCAGCTACAGCAGAGATACTATATGAAGAAATAAAACCCATCATACAAGTTATCAAGATCGGACTTACAAGAGAAATGCTTGTACGGAAAAAATAGAAGAACAAGAAGAGATAGAAAAAATAAATATTCCAGACTTTTATGCAAATAAAAGGATTATCGGAATATCCACTATACTAAATGAACTAGCAAACAACTACCTAAACCAGAATGCTATTTGGAGTTATTATTCAAGAGAACAGACAATGATATATTCAAACTGCAGAGAAATACGAGAACCAGATATGGAAGAATTAAGACAATGGGTCTTGAGTCTTTTGAAACCAGAACAATCTACAACCACAAGAGCTATAAGGACAAATTTTATTTCTCCAGAATTATTAACAAGATATTGCAAGTTAATCAGTCACAAATATCCAGATCACATATGCTCAAAATGCAAAGGAGAAGATAATATTGTTCCAGACGTACAACTGGAATAAACAAGAAGAAGATTACTGAAGAAGAAGACGACAAGCTAGACAAAGAAATATGGCAGACAAAATAATATGAAAGAGATATTAGATTCCTTTTTTTATGTTATTTTGTTTTTTGTAAAAGTCGTAAAGTGAATAGTAAGAGTCAAGAGTCAGTTTCATGAACAGTAAAGGTCGTTCATGAATAGTAAGAGTCAAGAGTCAGTTTCATGAACAGTAAAGGTCGTTCATGAATAGTAAGAGTCAAGAGTCAGATTCATGAACAGTAAAGGTCGTTCATGAATAGTAAAAGTCATTTTGTAATATTATAAATAAGCCTTTCGTTTATGAAATAAAACAGGCTACATCTTCAGGCCAAGGGCTTCTCTCTCCTCTCTCTTCTCTTCTCACAAGAAATACTTACAGATAAAATACAGGAAAGCTATGGAAGATAAGCAAGCTATGAATCAGCAAGAAAATATGAAAGATCAACAAGAAGACACCAAGAATCTACAAAAACAGGTATGTAACACTATAAACATGACTAGCTAAACTAGTATATTCCTGATAATCTCATACATGTAGATTATAATTATCCATCATATAATAGTACTGTTATAAAAATCATCTTGAGAAAGTTTGCCATGAAAATATGCTAAGAGTAGGTAAGCCCAGACTATGCATCCTAAAGTTGAAACCGGTAGGCAGAAGGCCGTTTAGGGGAGTAAACATGAGTTGAAGCGCTGTTAGGGTAACTGATTGAAGCAGAAAATTATGGTAGTGACCGAAAAAGATGATTAAAATAACTTATTATAATATGATGAATAAGGATAATAGACATAGAGATTAAAAGGAATATGTTTTAGCAAATCATATGATAAGATGAACACTTATCTAATAGACGACGATATTACCTATAAAACACTTATACTTTATATACTAAAAGACATTAATAATGATGTAAGAAGAATAATCTATGAAAAAATATTAGCCTTTGAAATAACAGAAATAATAGACCAAAATTGGACAGAACTAATCATACCAGAAACAGATTTATATGAACTAGACCTATATTTTGATAGCATATAATGAATCATACATATCTACAATACTGGCAACAAACTACAGAAAATATAAATTTACTAAAAAATCTAATAGAAAATAATATAGAAGACTATCAAAGAACCCAAGATATAGAATATATAGAATATGTATTAGAATGCATATCAGAAATAATTAGACTAATTCCACTACAAAGAGAATTTTATGAAAAAGCTTTTAGATCAGACTAACTAACAAATGAAATCAATTAACAACGAAAGGGACCCAAAAAATGAGATCGGACTTACAAGAGAAATGCTTTTACCGGAAAAAATAGAAGAACAAGAAGAGATAGAAAAAATAAATATTCCAGACTTTTATGCAAATAAAAGGATTATCGGAGATATTATGTAAAAAATTATCAGAATAAAAGACCATTTAGACCAAAAAAGAAATTAACAGAATGTACTTGTTATAACTGTGGAAAATTAGGACATATAGCTAAAGACTGTAAAGCACCTAGAAACTTAAAGAAAAAACAAATAACTGAAATCATAATTGATGATGAAGAATATATGCAAATGGAATATATAGACTATGAACTAGATAGTGAAGATAGTGTATATGAAATATCAGATATAGAAGATGAAATAGGAGATGAAATAACTAAAGAAGATGATGAAACCTTATGAATGGAATGTTTTACCATTTGGATATAAAAATGCACCAGGAAGATACCAACATTTTATGGACAATTATTTTAACCAACTAGAAAATTGTATAGTATATATAGATGATATACTACTATATTCAAGAACACAAGATGAACATATAAGATTATTAGAAAAATTCATACATATTATAGAAAACTCTGGCATAAGCTTAAGCAAAACCAAAGCAGAAATTATGAAGAATCAGATAGAATTTTTAGGTATACAAATAGATAAAAATGGAATAAAAATGCAAACACATATAGTACAAAAGAAATAACAAATGAAACCAATTAACAACGAAAGGGACCCAACAAATGACCAACAAATGACAAATGACCAACAAATGGTATCAGAGCTATAGATTAAAAATGAACAAAGAAGAATTTGCAATAGATGAAAAAACCTATGAAAACCAAGACGGATTAAAAATAAAAATAATATTTTCAAACTTAGGCAGAAGATATAAAAAAATAGGAGACCAATTATACTTAATGATAGAAAAAGAAACAGCAAGATTAGAAGATAGCTTAACAGCTATGACACGAATAAGTAGAGAAAATGAGAAAATTGATAAGAAAAAAGAAATTGAAATTATTAAGAAACAAGCAAGCAAAGAAATACAACAATTGGAAGAAACCAAAAATACAAAGATTATGGCATTAGAAAAAGAGTTAAATATGTTAAAAGCACTATATGAAAACAAGCAAAGAGAAAAGAATAAAGAAATAGAATTAACAGATGAAATAAATAAATTTAAACAAATATTACAAACAGAAGAAACCCTCAGAATTGAAGAAATAGATAATAATATAGATGACCAAGAGTCAGAATCAAGCGAAATAAGTGAAACATATACAGAACTTTTAGAAAATATAGAAAAAACAAAAAATGTAGAAGTAAATACAGGAGATGTAAAAATGGAAGAAAAACCTAGTACATCAGGTGTAAAAAATCCAAAAGGATTATACCCAAATTATTATACAGCCAATTATGAACAACATGATAGATATAATACACTATGGGATAGTAGATTAAATAAAAAATGGACACCAAAACCAATATCAGAACAATATAACTTTTTAGATTTAGATTGCGTAGCAGATATAAATAAAACAATCCAACTATGGATAAGATATGTATCTAAACAATTGGTAGATAATAAAATAGGAATGACAGAAACACCAGGATATATAGAAAGAACACTTATAGGAACGGTAAAATTATGGTTACAAAATTTAACTAGAGAAAGTATAGATACCTTGAGAAGCAATAAAAAATTTAATGGTGAAATAGCAACAACAAATATAGAAATATTATACAAATATGAAATAGCTATAAGAAACGAATTTAGTAGCATGACTACAGAAATTGAAGAACAAAATAAGGAAAAACAAATAAATAGAAACCTGCCCTGAATTACCCAAGGAATTAATAATAAATGAAGAAATAACAGAAAAAGAAATAATTATTGGAGGAATACCTTTGATAATACAATTTAAAATATATCAAGAAAACGAAAACGAAAATATTACATTAGGAATAAAATGGTTAGAAAAAGTAAAACCATACAATCTAGGAGATAAACAATTAACCATAACACACAAAGATAAGAAAATAATAATAAAAAGAACAGAAGAATGAAAATATATATACTCGCAAAAATCATAGTAGAAGGATATTATAATAGATACTATACACCAATGATAGATACAGGAGCAGAAGCTAACATATGTAAATATAATTGTTTACCAACAGATAAATGGGAAAAATTAAAAACACAAATCTTGTACTTTTCTGGTTATCCACCATTTAACTTGGGTGTTATCTGTTCTTACAATAAATCTGTTATAGACTATATATGGTTCAAATGCTAATAAACATTTATATAATGCAAATAATTCTTTTCTATTTATTTTCCATCTTTCTTGTGGTTCAGTATAAGATCCTGAATAATATCTGCAATGATGTTCTATTTTTTCTTTATCATATTTATATTTAAGAACTCCTCCATAGCTATGATTACTCGAATCTGTTTCTACAATATAAGTAAATTTCTTATTTTCATCTGGGAAGTATAGTTTTGGTAGTTTTTTACACAATATTTTGATCTTTCTTATTTGTTCCTTATCTTTTTCATCAAATCCATATTCTACATCCTTTTTTAGTTTTTTCTGTAGAGGTTTTAGGTTTTCTGCTAATTTAGGTATATATTCTCTTACTTGGTTTACTAGTCCTAAAAATGATTGTAATTTCTTTTTTGTATCTATGTTTTCATCAAGATTGATTATTTTTTGTACTATATGTGTTTGCATTTTTATTCCATTTTTATCTATTTGTATACCTAAAAATTCTATCTGATTCTTCATAATTTCTGCTTTGGTTTTGCTTAAGCTTATGCCAGAGTTTTCTATAATATGTATGAATTTTTCTAATAATCTTATATGTTCATCTTGTGTTCTTGAATATAGTAGTATATCATCTATATATACTATACAATTTTCTAGTTGGTTAAAACAATAAAACAAAAATAAAAATAGAATTAATAGAAGAAAACAGCATAATAACACAAAAACCTTTAAAATATAACTTTGATGACTTAGCAGAATTCAAAATGCATATAAAAGAATTATTAGATAACAATTACATACAAGAAAGTAATAGTAAACATACAAGTCCAGCATTTATAGTAAATAAACATAGTGAACAAAAAAGAGGAAAAAGTAGAATGGTTATAGATTACCGAAACTTAAATGCAAAAACTAAAACATATAATTACCCAATACCTAATAAGATATTAAAAATAAGACAAATCCAAGGATATAATTACTTCAGTAAATTTGATAGTCTTGGTGTCTTCTTGTTGATCTTTCATATTTTCTTGCTGATTCATAGCTTGCTTATCTTCCATAGCTAGGTTTTATTTCTTCATATAGTATCTCTGCTGTAGCTGAATAGAATCGTATATAGAATAGTGTTCCTTTGGTTATTCTTTTGTACTGCATAAATGCTCTGTATACTTCTGGTATAGTAGCTATTTCTTGTCCTGTCTGTGTATATACTGTATCTAGTAATCCGTAATTGTAGCAAGTGGCTACTAGTTTTGCATTTGTATTTGGTAATGCTATTAGTTTATTATATCCTGTTAGATAATGAGTAATATAATCTTCATTTGGATTTTGGGTAGTTTGGGATCTTGGATTTTTGTTTAGGAAGTTTTGTATTTTATATATGTTGTCTATATATGTACGGGTTATATGGTTGTATGTCTTTTTGGCTTGGTTTAGGCTTTCTTTGTAGGTGTTTATCTGTGGTGGTAGGAATATTTCTTTCTGGGTATTTTGGATATTTTTCTGTATGAATGGTTTTGAAAATAGATTGTTCATATTTGTATTTGTATATCTAGGTTTAATTTCTTCCTTTTTCTTTGCAGATAAACTGCTAGCTGTGCTGCTTCCTGCAACTGCATTTAACAAACTGTTATGAGTTTTTAGGTGTTTCTCAACGTCACCTTCTAGCTCTGGAATTTTAGAGACTTCCGATCGTCTTATCTCCGCATTTTTCAAGTCATGCTGCTGACCACTAGCTGTTTTCTTTAATATGTGTCCTACTTTAGTTAAATGCAAAAGTGCAGTGGACCTCCAATTGTTGTATGTTGGAAAGAATTTACTAAGAATTACCGACACCAGAAGAGTGACTGATCAAGAAAAAGGTGTTTACCCTCAAAATTGGATAACAATTAAATTTGTGAGTACTTTTAAGAATATGCAGATTAATTTGATACAAAATGATAAATTGAGTTAGAATGGACAAGTAAAGATACATTAAATTCAAACCACGCGAGGAGGATGAATCCAGCCTCACTGAAACATTCACCCTCGATCCGGACTCACATTGGACAACTTTGACGAACGATTGAAAAAGCTTACAATAACAGTAAAAATAGTAGTATATTGCTTTGGAATGCGTGTTACAATGTCTCTCATGAATTATCGGACCCTCCTTTATATAGTAGGGGAATCCTACTCTAAGTACAACTCTATAAAAGGTAAAAAAATCTTTTGTTTAACTGATTACCGGTTCTTCATTGATACGTGTCGAGATCCACGCCATGATATTCAGCCGGTCGCGGATATTACGGCCTTCTGTTGGTCATGTTCGATTACTCGAAGTCTTTCAGAATTTGGATCGATCTCGACTCATGACCCCGATATTTTCGAGGGCAGACAACGTGCCCCCGGATTCTGACTTGATGAGACCTTTACTTTGATCCCGATCCTTTGCAATCATCTTTGAGCATGTTCTACCTTGATGGACGCTGGAGTGTATCATGAGCCCGATTTTTACCCGTATACAGATAATCCCCTCATTTCTCGGAAAGCGAGCTGACGAGAAACGACATGAGCATCCTGATTCCTTCTCCAATACGTCGTGTCATAAACGACAAAAAGCCCGAGACATCTCGTCAGTCATGTCATAGTGGCATTAAATGCATGTCAGCTGCCGATCAGCTGTCCTTGGAGACGAAGCGTAGCGGAACCACTATAAATAACTCCTCTTTCATTCATTTTTTAGTTTACATTGAACTGTCTACCCTCGTACCCTCAGGATTTCACTACTCTTTTTCACGTTCTAGAATTTTTACCTATGTTATTCGAGATTCCTTTGAAATTTTTACTCATCATCCATTCTAGCCCACACATCTGAGCTTCTAGCTTTCAACTTTTCTCTATCTCTTTCAAGCTTTCCCCTATAACAATGGCAAAAATCTCAAAATCTGTTCCCTAAAAGGTCGTTTCTACTTCCCAAATAATTGCCGAAACCACTTCCGATGTGGTTGACCTCGGGAGACGTGCTGCTAATATGGCTATCGATGAACCGGCTCCTGAACCTCCCTTGAAGATGTTCATTCCCGGAGGTTGTTTGATCGCTGACGACTTCAAGGTCGAGAAGCCTTCTTCGGTTCAAGATCGATGTGAGGATGCCTCGAGATACATTTGCTCAATCACCGAAGAGGACCTCCCCACGGTCCGAAAAGACTACAACTGGGCCGACAAAGACATCGTGGTCCCCGACTCCGAAGAGGCCATTACCACCCATGTCGAGGGATACCTGAGTGTTTACACTTATCCCTTTACATTGGGCCCGGTGGATCCGGTCATCTTGGACTTCTGCAAGAGGTATAACTTATGCCTCGGCCAAATTCACCCTTCACTATGGAGGATCGTGATCCTCCTCCGATTTTTTGTGAATAAAATCGATTCGTGCACCTTCACCATCGATCATGTGCTCCGTTTATACAGTCCCCGAATCTTTCGGGGGGGAGAGATAAAGCTTGTATGCCGGGCCAACAAAGCCCTATTTTTGAGTATCGACGAGGACCGGGATCGACGCTAGCAAGGTCGTTTTGTCCGGTGAGGACCTCAAATTTGATCCCAGCCGAATTCAGACCATTCCTCGAGAAATGGAATGTATCACATAAGTACAACTTTCCCTCGAATGTTGATTTCGTGTTCATCTCTCTTTTTCTCAATAGTATTCATGGTGGTGCAACTATCGCTCGAGTCCAAAATGTTGTACCTCGATTTAAGGAGTGGGTCGAAGGCATTGTCTCACAGATGCCCTACTCTGAGCGCTCGTGGCGTAAACTCTCGAAGGGTAGTTGGGAGGCCCGTTCCCATGGTAAGATTTCTTTCCCGAGTAGGTTGTGTTAGGCTTCGTCTAATCACGTTCTTATTATTTTTTCTTTACTTCTCTTTTGTAGGTTTGCCTAAGACCGTCGAGCTTAGGCCCCTGGTTGGGGACGAGGGCTTACCTGCCGATTCTTCTGCTTCAAGATAGCCCGGGGCTACAGTAGGGGAGAAGAAAAGAAAAAGGGCTCCGAGTTCACCAAGCTCGGAGAAAAAGAAAATGAAAAGGATGCTGGTTCGTAAGCCAAAAGAAACCTCCAGCTCCCGAGTGCTTGACTCAGAATCACTCTTCCGGCTCAGAGACGAGCCCAAGGAGGATGACATCTCCATGGCCCATAAGCCATCTGTCCCCGAGGAACGGGTGGCAGCCGAGAGGGAGACGACTCAAGCTAATCCCCCTCAAGTTCGCGAGGCTGATGCCGAGGTAAGGGTTCAGGACTCGCGAGATGTCGGTCCTGCCCCGCCCGGCGTTGTAGATATTTCGGGATCATCTTCGTTCACAAAATCAATGTTCAATGAAGCCCGAACGATGAAGGAGCGATCCAATGAGGAGGTACATGGAGCAGATGATCCCCTTCGAGGATTTTTTGACGGTATAGACTCATCTGCCCCGGAGGAGTTTACCGGGTTGGGTGACTTAGAGGTGCCAAAGAAAAGTCCACCTTCGGCTACTGGCGGGTCGAGCTCGAGCCCGAGATTAACCAATTAGTTCCCCGCTCCGAGCACAGATTCTGATCGAAAGCGGAGTGCCGTTATCACCGTTCCCGAGGATGCCCGAATTCTTTCATCCCCCGTAGGGATAGCCAGTTACCTTCGGTGTCTAGTAACCGAAGAAGACCAAGCCAAAATGAACGAGGTAGACGCGCCATGTCTGTTCAATGAAGCACAACAGGTGCTGAACCGGGTAATTCTCGATAATTCTTGATGATTCTAATATCCCTTCTAATATTTGAACTAATTTTTGATAATTCTAATATCTTTTCTCGTATTTGCAGGCCTCGATACTCCACCACGAGACCTTCCTCCGATACCGGGATGAGCTGAGCCAACTCGAGACTGAAGTCAAAGAGCTTGTTGAGAAGAGACACATGTATAAGCTTCTTAGTGAGCAACGTGAAGGAGAAGTCAAGAGCCTCCGAGCCGAGTTGGACACGGCTCAGAAGGACCATGCGACCTATTGGAACATGTAAAAATATTTGAAGTTAGTGATGATGAGCTAGGCGCGGTGTCTAACGGTCAGAATCTATAGGTCCAGCAGAAGGTTGATCGGGTTGATCAACTCCGGGCTGAGATGGATGAAGTCAAGGCCATGGCCGAGGAGTGGAAGGGCAAGATGGACTGATTGGCTTCGGAAAAGAAGACCGCCCGGGATCAGCTAGCCTCGGCGGAGGCCCAACTTCGATCGATGAAGGAGAAGGCTGAAACACGGTCCAAAAAAATCGGAGACCTCCAGTCTTAGCTGGGCTCGACCGTCGCCACATGGGATACCCTTGCCAAGGAGCTTGAAGCGGCCAAGTCAGCGGCGGAGATAACCAGGGCCGACGCTGAAGAGATGGTGGCCCAGTATAAAGCTGATGCTGAGGCGTCTCAGGAATGCCTGAAGTCCATCGTCAAATATGTGAGGTGACAATCCCGGAGGGAGGCTCTCGAGAAAGTTCATGTCTGGGGATTCCATTTATAGGCCAAGATTGAAAATGTTAAGAGGCTTGAGGCCGAGGCCAATAAGTTGGCATACCCCGAGGAAGAGGAAGATTCCGAGGGTTCGGGCGGATCGAAGGACGGGGAAGACCTCGATGGTTCCCGTGATGAGGCGGGCTCTGGCGAAGATCGGGCTTCTTAGGTGCCTTGTAGATTTTTCTTTTCTTTTGTACTTTTGTATTTTGTTGAGGCCGTTTGGCCTTTGTAAAAATGTATGTATATATACAAGGCTTTTTCCTTTCGACAAATTTCAAGCTTGTTTCTTTTTGCTTCTTTCTTTACAATCGCAGAGATTTTGAATGCCTTAGCACGTAAAAATTAGGTCTTGTTCGGAGGTTCGAAAAATGGTCGTTCTTTCCCCGAAGTGTTTACTTACAATTTTTTGATTATAATTTTTTCGAGGGTAGCCTTTGAACCAGTTTGGCAATTTTGAAGGAGTTATGTTTTGGTTATGGATCTCGGACGCCTCCGAGCCGTTCTAGGACGGCCGTAGCCTCTTAATTTCGGGTGTTGCCCAATGGGCTTATTACCCTGAGTCATTCGAGCTCGCCTGGGACGACAGTCCCTGAATGGGGATGGTTGTAGCCTTTAAAGTTCGGGCACTGCCTAATAGGTTTTTTGCCTCTAGGCTTCGCAGCCCGAGTCGTCCGGGCTTGTCCATGACGGAAGCCCTAGAGCAGGGTTGATCTCTTGGATTCAGACAGAGGTGGCCCTTGGGCCCGATGTCTTTAAGGAACAAAATACAATAATTAGACAAAATATGTATCTGTAAGGTAAAAACTTTCTTTTATTTCTGTGCAACATACAAGATTGTAAATGTGTACAAGCTTCATGTTATGGCTTAAGTGGTCTATGTGGGCATGGTTCATTTTACCGTTTGGCCCTTACAACAAATCCTATCCACTAATCCTAGACTTGTCTGAGCATGAAGTTTCCTTCCTTGCTAAAATCATTGCCCGAGGGCGATGGCCCCCAGTATCTGGGGCCGATCTTAGAGAGAGCTAGGATATTTTTTATGCGAACCTTGACTCCGGTTCATAGTCGGTCTTCAATTCTAAGTTAGCACGATCCACTGTTGCCTCGTTAAAAACCTTACCGGAAAACTCATTTGGAAAAAAACTGGTTCAAGGGAAAAAGAGTGCAATGCGTGCTTTTAGGCCTAATAGTTGCATCATTCCTTGGTTGTTACCTGCAAGTGTTAGTCCCATCCGTAATATATTTAAAGAAAGGTAATTAATGGGATTGTATCTTAGCAGTAGTATCATTTTAAGTGGGTTTTGTTCCAGTTGATCGGTAGCCGCTCACCGTTCACCATTTCGAGTTTGTACGATCCTTTGCCGTTGATTTTTATAATTCGATATGGACCTTCCCAATTTGGTCCCAGCTTCCCTTCGTTTGGGTTCCAGGTGTTTAGTGTCACCTTTCTTAACATCAAGTCCTCGATATTGAAGTGCCGAAGGTTGGCTCTCCGATTGTAATATCTTTAGATCCGTTATTTTGGGAGGCCAACCGAACGAGGGTGGCCTCGCGCCTTTCGTCTAACAGTTACAGGTTCGTACTTATGGCCTCGTCATTTGATTATTCGGTTGCATATCGGAACCTGAGACTCGGTTCTCCTACTTTGACCGGTATAAAAGCTTCGGCACCGTAGACCAACGAGAACAGGGTGGCCCCAGTACTGGATTTTGAGGTCGTGCAATATGACCATAGGACTTCGGGTAAGATTTCCTTCCATTTTCCTTTGGCGTCAGTCAACCTCTTTTTGAGGTTTTGGAGTATGGTTTTGTTTGTGGACTCTGCTTTCCCGTTTCCACTAGGGTGATAGGGAGTTGATAGGATCCTTTTGATGTTATGGTCCTCGAAAAACTTGCTCACTTTGTTGCCGATGAACTGCTTCCCATTGTCGTACACGATCTCGGCCGGCATTTTGAATCGCCATATTATGTGGTCCTCTATGAAATCAATAACTTCCTTCTCCCTGACTTTCTCAAATGCCTGGGCTTCCACCCACTTAGCAAAATAATCAATCATAAATAAGATAAATTGAACCTTACCGGGCGCCCAGGGCAAGGGACCAATGATGTCCATTCCCCATTTCATGAACGGCCAGGGTGACAAGACTGAATGCAGCAGTTCCCCCGGCTGATGGATCATTTGAGCATGCCTCTGAAATTTATCGTATTTTCACACAAACTCCTTTGCATCTTTTTCCATATTGATCCAGTAGTAGCCAGCTCTGATTATCTTCCGGACCAACGACTCGGTGCCTGAATGATTCCCGCAGGTGCTCTAGTGGACTTCCCTCAAAACATACTCGGTGTCCCCCGGTCCTAGACATATGGCATGTGGGCCATCGAATGTTCTTCTGAATAGGGTACCGTCTTTGGACAATCTGAATTAGGCCGCCTTCGTATGTAGAGGCCTCGATTCTTTAGGATCCGAGGGAAGTTTTTCGGTCTTCAGGTGATCTATGTATTTGTTTATCCAGTCCCAGGTTAAGCTCGTAGAGTTTATCTCGACATGGCCTTCCTCCACTATCGACTTCATGAGTTGTACGACCGTCTTTGAGTTGAATTCATCGTCATCAACTAATGATCCTAAGTTAGCAAGAGCATCGGCCTCACTGTTTTGATCCTGAGGAACATGTTGTAAAGTCCATTCCCTGAACCGATGTAATGTCAGTTGTATCTTATCCAGGTATCTTCGCATCCGTTCCTCTTTGACTTCAAACGTCCCATTGACTTGGTTCACTACGATGAGGGAATCGCACTTAGCTTCGATAACCTCGGTCCCCAGGCTTTTAGCCAGTTCAAGACCTGTAATCATGGCTTCATACTCGGCCTCGTTATTAGTAAATTTTATAGTTCTAATAGATTTCCAAACTACATTACCCATTGGTGGCTTCAACATGATGCCAAGCCCGAACTCCTTTGCGTTCGAGGCGCCATCCGTAAAGAGGTTCCAGATTCTAGAAGAGGTCCCCGAGTTCAACAACAACTCTCTATCGACCTCAGGAATTAGGGCTGGTGTGAAGTCGGCCATGAAGTCCGCCAAAATTTGAGATTTGATGGCGGTTCGGGGTCGATATTCAATATCGTACTCGTTAATCTCCACGACCCATTTGGCCAATCATCTCGAGAGCTCGAGTTTATGCATTATGTTTCTCAATGGGTAAGTAGTCACAACACATATGGGATGGCATTGAAAATACGGTTTTAGCTTCCTAGAAGCACTTAGCAAAGCGAGTGCCAATTTTTCTAGGTGAGGATACCTAGTTTCGACCTCGCCTAGAGTTCTGCTAACATAATAGACATGAAATTGTGTACCTTCCTCTTCCCAGACCAGGACTCAACCTACCGCTACCTCGGATACCGCTAAGTACATGTACAATTATTCGTCTTTCTTTGGAGTATGAAGTAAAGGTGGGTTCGAGGGGTACCGCTTGAGTCCCTCCAAGGCTTGTTAGAACTGTGGGGTCCATGAAAAGTTAATTCTTCTTCTTCAACAGTGAGAAGAACCGGTGGCTCTTGTCGGAGGACCTCGATATGAATCGACCCAAAGCGGATATGCGCCCGGTTAGCCTTTGAACGACTTTGACACTATCCACAATGGTGAGGTCCTCGATGGCCTTGATTTTATCGGGATTAATCTCGATTCCCCGGTAGGACACTATGAATCTGAGGAATTTCTCGGACCCGACTCCGAATGCCCATTTCTTCGGGTTTAGCTTCATGTTGTATTTTTCAATATATTGAAGGTTTCCTGCAAATGTTTCAAATGGTCCTCTGCTCACAGGGACTTATCCAACATATCGCCAATGTAAATCTCCATTGATTTTCCTATTTACTTTTCGAACATCCAATTTACTAGGCGTTGGTAAGTGGTACCGGTGTTTTTTAGTCTGAACGACATTACGTTATAGAAGTAGGTACCGTATTTAGTGATGAAGGATGTTTTTTCCTGCTCGTCCGGGTCCATCCAAATTTGGTTGTACCCGGAATAGGCATCGAGAAAACTAAGGATCTCGTGACCGGCCGTTGCATAGATCATGCAATCGATGTTTAGCAGAGGGAAAGAATCCTTGGGGCATGCCTTGTTTAAGTCTTTATAGTCTATACACATTCTTAATTTATTCCCTTTTTAAGGGACTACTACTACATTTTCTAACCAATCCGGGTACTTAACCTCCTGGATGGACCCTATTTTAAGGAGTTTAGATACCTCGTCCTTGATGAATGCATGCTTGACTTCGGACTGAGGCCTCATTTTCTGCTTAATCAGATAGAACTTCGAATCTAGGCTCAGCTTGTGAGTAGTTATCTTCGACGAAATCCCTGTCATATCGAGGTGGGACCAAGCGAAATAATCTATGTTAGCTATAAGGAATTGAATGAGTTTTTTCCTGAGCTCGGGACATAACCCCATGCCCAGGTATACCTTACGATCGGGCAGGCGCTCGATCAATATGACTTGTTACAATTCTTCGACCGTTGATTTGGTAGCTTCGGAATCGTCAGGGACTATGAAAGAGTTGGGAACTCAGTAGTCGTTGTCCTCACTTGTCCCCTGCTTCTCCGGTTCGATCGAGGTTGGTGTCAGTAATTGTTGTTTGGTTTCCTCTTTGGCCACCGGACTTAGACCCTTTGATGTCGAAAGTGCGGATACCGGGATTACCTCGTCGACCGCGATTATCTCCTTTGTGGCCGGTTGTTCCCCATAAACTATTTTAATCCCTCCTGGCATCGGGAATTTTAGCATTTGGTGCAGCGTCGAGGGTACTTCCCTTATATTGTGAATCCACGGTCTCCCGAGTAAAGCATTGTACCTCATGTCTCATTCGATCACGTAGAACTTTGTTTCTTGGATGGTTCTGGCGGTGTTCACCGGTAATGTTATTTCCCCTTTAGTGATCTCACGTGCCATGTTGAATCTGTTTAGAGCTCTAATTGCATGCACGATTTGGTCTTGTAGACCTAGTTGTTCCACGACCCTCGATCTAATGATATTGGACGAGCTACCTGGATCAATTAACACACTCTTAACTCGAGATTTATTTATGAGTACAGTTATTACCAGTGCATCATAGTAGGGTTGCACAATGCCTTCAACTTCCTCGTAGTTGAAAGACAAGGTTCCTTCTAGTATGTAATCTTGAGTCTGTTTTTCCCTCGTGATGGATACTTTGGTGTGCTTTAACATCGGCCCCTAGGGGACGTCCACCCCACCGATGATCATGTTAATGACGTGTTGAGGCTCCTTCTGCTAGATCTGCTTACTAGAATCTCTATTCCTGAAATGGTTTTTGGCTCGATCGCCCAGGAACTCCCGGAGATGTCCGTTGTTGAATAACCGGGCTACTTCTTCTCTCAATTGTCGGCAATCCTCTTTTTAGTGGCCGTGAGTGCCATGATATTTACATATTAAGTTGGGATCCCTTTAGGCTGGATCAGACTGTATAGGTCGAGGCCACTTGGTGTCTTTGATGCGTCCGATGACAGACACGATAGCAGCAACATCGACGTTGAAGTTGTACTCCGATAACCTCGGCGCTTCATTAGGCCTGATGGGCTTATCAAAACCGTTTTGCTCATGAGTCCACATTTACTTTGACCTCGATCATTTCTCCTTTCACTTCTCACAGGGCTCTGTCCATACCTGTTACCCTTACGATCACCGTTGTACGGTTGATACCAATCTCTACTCGACCTTGGTTCATGATCAATGTCTCTTTTGGATCTGTCACTATCTCGAATGGGATAAACAGACCTGGAAGGGGCCCCAAGCTGATCGTCTTCGACCCTAATTTTTGATTGGTACCGGTTGTGCACATCGTCCCAAGTTACAGCCGGATATTCTACCATATTTTGCTTCAACTGCTGCGAAGTCAATGAGCTTCGAGTATTGAGTCCTTGGGTGAAGGCCTGAACGGCCCAATCGTCTGCCACAGGCAGGTCCATCCATTCCATTTGAAACATTGACACGAACTCCCTGAGCATCTCGTTATGTCTCTGCTTTACCTTGAAAGGGTCCGACTTTCTGGTCTCGACCTTGATGGCTCCGGCGTGCGCTTTTACAAAAGCATCTACAAGCTTAGCAAATGAGTCAATAGAATTGGAGGAAAAGTTGTGATACCATATCATAGCTCCTTTTGATAAGGTCTCCCCGAACTTTTTTAGCAGGACAGATTCGATATCATCATCTTCCAAGTTGTTCCCCTTGATGGTGCACGTGTACGAGGTCACATGTTCATTTGGTTCAGTTGTTCTGTTATACTTAGGAATTTCAGGCATGCATAACTTCTTTGGGATCGGCTTCGGAGTTGCGCTCGGAGGAAAAGGTTTTTGAACAAACTTTTTGGAGTCTAGGCATTTCAATATCAGTGGTGCTCCGGGGATTTGGTAGACCCTGGAGTTGTAGGTCTCCACCTTCTTGTCGTTGGCTTCGATCTTCTTTTCTCCCATTTCTACCCATTTTGTCAATTCCTCGAGCATCTTTATTATCTCAGGGTTGGTCCCGGGTTCACCTTCATTTGGCCTATTTGTGGCTGGTTCATTTCTGCGAGTGTTTTCCTGGGACGGTTCGGGCTCAACTCTGCTGGGAGCGTGACTTTGGATAGCTGAGCCTGCAGCATTTTGAAAATCACCCGTTAATTGATCCCATCCCCTTCACTGTCATGAGTATTTTGGGCTACCGATCAGACTCCCTGGCGGACGTTGTTCTCAGGATCGGTAGGCAAATTTGTGTTAATGAATACATGTGAGTTGGCATCGATCGGGTCCACGACTGGAATTGGATCGGCAGGGGGCACCTTATTATCGGGCACCATGTTGTTGTTCTCGCCATGGTGTCTAGACTCAGCATCTGTGTTTAGAGGGGCATATTGGGAGTTCGACATTTTAAACTTAGACCTGAAATCAAAGACACTTCAAAGAACAAGTGTGAAATAGGGTGTGTTATGGAAATTTGTATCAAATTGCCACTATTATCCTTAGCCCCACGGTGGGCGCCAAACTGTTTACCCTCAAAATTGGATAACAATTAAATTTATGAGTGGTTTTAAAGAAATGCGGATTAATTTGATACAAAATAATAAATTGAGTTAGAATGGACAAGTAAAGATACAGTAAATTCAAACCACGCGAAGAGGATGATTTCAGCCTCGGTGAAGCATTCACCCTCGATCCGGGCTCACATTGGACAACTTTGACGAATGATTGAAAAGGCTTACAATAACAGTAAAAATAGTAGTATATTGCTTTGGAATGCGTGTTACAATGTCCCTCATGAATTATCAGACCCTCATTTATATAGTAGAGGAATCATACTCTAAGTACAACTCTATAAAAGGTAAAAAAAAAATTTGTTTAACTGATTACCAGTTCTTCATCGATACGTGCCGAGATCCACGCCGTGATATTCGGTCGGTCGCGAATATTACGGTCTTCTGTTGGTCGTGTTCGATTACCCGAAGTCTTCCAGGATTTGGATCGATCTCGACTCATGACCCCGATATTTCCGAGGGCAGACAACGTACCCCGAATTCTGACGTGATAAGACCTTTACTTCAATCCCGATCCTTCGCAATCATCTTTGAGCCCGTTCTACCCTGATGGAGGCCGGAGTGTATCGTGAGCTCGATTTTTATCCGTATACGGTAGGTACAGTAAGTAAATGATTTGCAGAAGTACTAAAGGGAATACTTGAAGTCTAACTAGGACTAATACTACTGGGATGCCTAGATGAAACTCTAGATTGTTTGTCAACCAACAACCCTAATCCTCAACCTCTACACTCTCCTATCGAGGGTCATGTTCTCGGTAAGTTTAAGTAGCGTCATGTCCTGCCTAATCACCTCACTCCAGTACTTCTTAGGCCTCCTTCTACCCCTCATTTGATCCGCCATGGTCATCCTCTCACACCTCATAGCCGGGACATCAGGATCTCTTATCTTTACATGCCCGAACCAAGTGTAACTAAAAATATAAAAATACAGTAATTAAGTAAAAAAGGAAGGAAAAAAAACAATTAGACTTTCCCCAAACCCAGGCCGTCTCCTCCCTGTTCCCCATCCCCTGGACCGTTCCCATCTTTATTTTTGGTACAATTAGAGTGTCCCTTTCTCAAGTGTTTGGTTCCTTTTTTTTTTTGGATTAAGATAGAGATTAGAGAATTAGTACGCAGTCGAGCGATTCTCCTTTTCGTCCCTGTACCGGTAGTTTTAGTGTTACTATGGTGTGCTAACACTAATCAAAAACCTTGCCATTCCTTTTATTTTGTTGGGGCGGGTGGGGGGGTTTACACTTTATTCACAGTCACAGTCACTAGAAGATGGTTCAATATGAAATCAAAGACAACAAGTACACAAGAGTCAACACTATTGTTTTCTGGTTTAAATGTGACAGAGTGGCTCCAGACCACTACATTGAAATTTGAGCTGTGGTCCTTGAAGAGTGGCGCAGAAAGAAAAGAGGAGAAGAAGAAGAAAAGTTGTACTAATACTTCATCAAGTTTTAACTGGATTTTGGTAAATATCACAATTTTTATCCATAAAACACCAAGCCGAGGCATTCATTATGAACCAAAAAGTTGACCCCAGCAAACGTTCTAGCTACGGGTATCTATAGTGACGCAAAGAAGAGCTAGTATTTGAAGTGTATAGGTTTTAAACATTAAGAAAGAACCGTGACCTAAAGCTTGTGTTATTTTTTTATAAAAAAAAGAAAAGAAACGTGGTAGAAGCACAATAAAATTCGTTGCTTTTAACGGGATTCGAACCTGCATGTCTTCCTTGAGAACCCAGAGCCCTTACAACCGAACCCAGGTGCCTTTTGCTATTGGGTTCGGCGTGAGATATTTTTATTTAAGCAGTGAATTCTTCAATACAAAAATAGGGTTCGGGAAAAAGTCATTAGGTTCGCTCGAATCCGCACCCACTACTGTAGCTCCACCCCTATACTGACGCTTCTGAATTTTCACTAATAAAAATAAAGACCAACGATACGAAATACTCACTCCATTCCAATTTATGTGAACATGTTTGATTGGCACGAAATTTAAGAAAAAATAAAGATTTTTAAAATTTGTGGTCTTAAACAAGTCAAAAAGGGGCCCAACGTATTTGTATGGTTATAAAAGCTTCTCATTAAGGGTAGAATTGTAAGTTTAAGTTAAATTGTTTCCAAATTTAAAAAGTGGTCATTCTTTTTGGAACGTATCAAAAAAGAAATAGCTTCACATAAACTGAAACGAAAGGAGTAGTAAGGATAAAAGCAAAACAAGTACAGTACTTTAAGACCGCTCACTAAATAACTGCATGTTCGTTTTAATAAAAAATGTGAAATTTAAAACTGAACAAAACTAGAAGGGAAGACCTATATATGTTGATAGATACACCAGAGAGAACTAAAAATCAAAGGCGGATTCAGAATTTTAAATTTGTAGTGTTAGTTTGTTGGATTTTAGGACTAGACAACTTACCGAGTTACACTCATAAACGTCAACTGTACTAAATGGTCACATAAATTCTAATTTCGTCTTTTCTTTAAATGTCAAATAGAAGAGGTAACAATTTTAAGTCTTGAAATTGTAACAGTATGTAGTTATTATGTATTCTTCTGACAAAAGAAGACTCGACATATTGATTAACTTTTTGCATAATAAGCAAATTTCTGTAGTAATTTTACTATAAAGGAATTCTTGTTTCAATTTTCACATGAAAACTAACAGGAAAAAAAAAACCTTAGTTCACATAAAATGATGAAAAGAAAATTATAAATGGCTAGAAGAAGAAAGACTCACGCTTTAGTTGCAGCATAGATGGCAAAAAGAGGGTGAGAAGGTACAACAATTGAAGCACCAGAACCCATATTCACGATTGCACCCTTTCTTCTACGTATCATTCCTGGTAACACTGCCATTGTCACTAAGGTGGTACCTGTTAAAAATATAACTAAGTAAATACAAATATATTTAATTTAAAATATATTTTTAAATAAAATGATCATACAATTTAATACAGTAAAATATCTAATCTAGAAAAATAGCAAATTTCTAAGTCCCCGGCAACGGCGCCAAAAACTTGTTGCGACCAAACACACTCACGCAAGTATACGCGGTCGTCAAGTAATAAAGTGACTCAAAGTCGGATGTCGAACCCACGAGGACTTATGATTAACTATTAACTAAATTAGCCTATCTTAATTATCTAAACAAGAATTAAATCTAAAAATATTTTATTCTAACTAATTAAATAAGAATAATATAAATAATAAACTTTGAACAGAGAAAGAGCAGACTTTTATGATATCAATGTAATGAAAACGATCTAGGGTTATGGGCTATCTAACAATCCTATTGTATTCTTCAATTGAATTGACCGACTAATTTATCTAGCTTATTGGTTGACAGGGTTAATGCTCATAAGAATCTGTCGAGTTCTTACTCGCCTATTCAAGCTAACCTAACGCCTATATGTCTATGGAGTTAGAATCAACAAGAACGCATTTATAATTCCTGTAAATCAACCAAGCAAGGCAATTAGGTATATGTCTATCCTAACTACGAATCCGTTCCCCGATGCCCGAGTTCAAGAACTTGCCCTACTCAATCCTATATGCAATATAGAATTCCCACTTTCGAGTTCAATTCTAGATTCGTAGATAATATTCAATTGATGATCAAGCAATTAAATAATTAAGCGCAAGATTGAATAAATAAACTAATATGATAAATCAAGAAGTCAAAATCAATATCCGAATAACAATAGTCATGAAAGAACCACAACCCTAGAACGTGAAGTTTAGCTCCACATAGACATGGTAGCCAAACAACAAATCATATAAAGAAACATAAAAATTACTAAGTTTGGTGGGAGAAAGATGAAACTTGATGAATTCCGGCCTTCACAGCTTTTTCCTGGCTTTTTTCCTCTTCCCAATATGTTAGATGACCTAAAAGAGGCGTTTTTGGCTTATATATTGCGTACCAAAGTCGTGGGCCAAAGTTCTCCTATTTCTAATCCAAATCAGCTTCAGGGATTGATGCTAGGGTGGATGCGTCGCATCCACCTCGTCCTCCACTTCTCAGCTTCGGATGCTACGGTGGACGCTATGGGCCGACTTCACTGCTAAGGGTGCACGAAATCTGATCTTTTTCTAGATTGGATGCGACGCATCCAATCTCTCTTCCTCTACCTAGAGCACCTTTTATTCATATTTTTGCACTCCAAACACCCTAATTCACCACACACAACTCAATTAGTCATAAAACCAATAATTAAACCATGTTGGGCATTTTAAAGATCAAATAACATCAAGAAGCGGTTAAAACATGGGTAAAGTAACATCAACACATATCGAAATATGCCAAACATCACTACCCCACACTTAAACCTTTGTTCGTCCTCGAACAAACCATCATATAGTAGACGAAACAAAATTAAGCTCTTATCATTCAAAGCACACTGCACCTATGACCATGGTTATTTGCAACAATTAGGCTCTAGACTATGCATCAACACACTTCCCTTTTCTTAGGCCCTTCTTTAAACATATTCGAACAAAGACAACATGCTCATAACAATCCTAACCTCAAAAACCGACTCAATGTCACAATGCACTCATGGCTTGAACACCCAACATCATAGAGAAGTCTAATAACGTTACCTATCCCTCGTGAAACCATGTGCCCTCACAACAAAAGCAAAGAGAGTAGAATCAATCCACACATTCGAATCTCATGCTCACAAAGAAAATCGCTCACTCTCACAAAAGAAGTCGCATGCATGCAGTTGGTACCATAGGCTTGCCCTTAATGTAAATCTCTACTAATGTAAGCTCGCTCGATCTAAAATCAATTAGGACTTTTTCATGGTTGTAATGTGGGCTAAGGGACGGGTAGGATATATTTAAGGAATAGTGATTCACCCTCCTAAGCACTTTAACACATCATCAAATAACTTAAGCGCAAATTCTTCAACACCACTTCAATTTCACAAATAATATCACCCCCAATAATATTTTCTCTTTCTTTAAGCACTACTTTAATTCATACCCACTAGCAAGAACAAGACAACAATTTATTCATCTATATTTTTCTTTCTTTTTTTTTTCCAGATTTTTCTCTTTTTTTTTTCTTTCAATTTCCGCTAGTGGTGTATTATTTTACAAAATAAGTGCACCCTTCTTTCTTTCATTGATTCCACTCAAAAGTCACCCCACACTTAGTCCCTTCTTACTTCTTTTAGCGCTCATCTAACAATTAAAGTGCTTTAAGAGGTAAAAGGATCAAAACAATGTCAATTAAGAATAAAAAGGGCATAGGCTTGTAATGTGGGTACCAAATAAAAGGTCTACAGGCTCAAAAGGTTTAACTAGGGATAGATTTTATTTGTGATAAGCAATAAGCTCAAAAAGATCAAAGAAAGCCTAAAATCATTTTTCAAACCGAGCATCACCTAAAATTTCGCTTCAACTCACATACCGGGCAAGTTCTAGACACAAGTACACTACATGGACTACACAAAAACCTCACCACACATGGCACATGACTCACTAAGGACGATCACATTCCGACTCTCAAACAATGCAAGTATTCACGGAGCAACGAGATATTAAGCATTAAGCGCAAAGTGAACATAAGTCATGTAAACGAGACATAGGCGCCACAAAACATGCTATCCATTTTAACAAGGCATCATCATTCTTCCTCCTTTTATTCCCTACATTCCTACTCTACTCTAAAAGAAAAAAACTACCCGGTTCAAACTACATCCCATGGAAAAGAACCGAGGCACAAAGAAAAACCACAGGGGATTATTACTACCTAAAGAAAGCTAAAAGACATATTTTGAATTTTTGTTTAGACTTTAATCCCTCAAGAAAACTGTCTAGGAGATCAATCGTCGGGAAAAGTCTAATTTTTCTACTTTTTCGTTTTTTTTTTTCACAAAAGCTACTACACTTAAGAATGAGTACTACAACTAAGCTAAAATAGCACAGAAACTTATCCAAACGATCTCCTCACCCCACACTTAAAATTTTGCAATGTCCTCAATGCACATTATAAATAATAAGAGGGTAAACGAGACTCCCTGGTAGGCCAAAGGCCGAAGCAATAGCGGCTCACGAGGTACTCAGACTTCCCCCAGGCATCGTCCTTTGTGTGGGCACCCCACACTTAGTCCTCACCATCTAGCTCGCTTTTGCACTCTTCTAATGGCTTTGCTTCCTATGCTCATAATCCTACAAAACAAAAATAAATACTACAAAATAATAAAAATAAAATAAAATAAAAAGTAAACAAAAATAAAAGAAAGCAGTAACGCTGGGTTGCCTCCCAACAAGCGCCTGATTTAACGTAGCGGCACGACGTGAACCACTTTTTGCCTCCACCTCGAACTTATGAATTGAGCCCCTAACATGGCATCCAGTTTGCGGCTATGCTCCAGTGGTGGGGCTACAAAGATAACCAGGCCAAGTAATAAATTTTTCACTCTACACTTCTCGGCCTTTAGATGAGGAATGTATTTTTTGCTTTTTGGCATGACAAATTCAAAAATATAGGCATCATGTTCCTCTTCCATTGACTCCTCCAAAGGCTTAGATGACTCGATTTCCATGTCATCATCCAAATACAATGTCGAAAAATGTTTAGAATGAGGACCAACACGCCCCAACTTTAGAATTGTATTACTATTTATATCCTCATATGTGCACACATTAGAGTCTTCAAATATAACATTATCTGCTACCTCGCATGGCTCTAGTGTACTTTTCTCAACATGGGCATCATCAACAGAAATATGCTCGAATGATTGGCTCTCCACTTTTAGCTCCTCAATTTGGCGTATAAGCTCCTTTTCAGCTTCTGACAACTCATTACTATTTTGTTGGGCGATAGACGCAACAACCTTTGCATTTAATTTATCTTGCAAGTCGTGAATAGTAGTGACAAATTTATAGATCCCTTGTCCCAGTTTAGATCTTCCCTCTATAAAGTGTCTCATCCCATCAGTAAGTTCCTCATGTTGAGCTTCATATATTTCTAACTTTTCAGCCTGTTCTGCCAGCCAAGTTTGGCTCAAAATCTCCTCTTTTTCAAAAATTTTCTCTTGCTGGCACTCGCTCTCTTCATTCAATTCTTCCATATTGGCCTTCATTCTTGTGATTGCTGCCCTCATTCTTTTCATATCTTTTTTGAGTTCATCCTGTTGCTCTGCTACTTGCCTCAGAATATCCCTAATATATGCATCAGGCTCCATATCCTGCACTTCATTGCCCCTATCAAACTCAGAAATATCATTAGAAAGATCATAATAAGGGCTCAGAGAAGGATGAACAAAATTAGGACAACCATCCCAATGGCCATCTTGACCACCACACATATTATAAATATTCCACTCAAAGGATTGAGATTGTGCGCACAACTCGCTCCTGGGAACATTCTGACAATTTTTCCACCAGTGGAGTCCTCCACAATATGGACAAGGATCATCAAAATAAGAATAACCATCATTCGAACAATTTTTATTCCAAGATACCATGCTAAAATAAATAAAAAATACTAACTAAAATAAAATAAAATAAAAAACATGAATAGATAAAAAAATGTCTAATCTAGAAAAATAGCAAATTTCTAAGTCCCCGGCAACGGCGCCAAAAACTTGTTGCGACCAAACACACTCACGCAAGTATACGCGGTCGTCAAGTAATAAAGTGACTCAAAGTCGGATGTCGAACCCACGAGGACTTATGATTAACTATTAACTAAATTAGCCTATCTTAATTATCTAAACAAGAATTAAATCTAAAAATATTTTATTCTAACTAATTAAATAAGAATAATATAAATAATAAACTTTGAACAGAGAAAGAGCAGACTTTTATGATATCAATGTAATGAAAACGATCTAGGGTTATGGGCTATCTAACAATCCTATTGTATTCTTCAATTGAATTGACCGACTAATTTATCTAGCTTATTGGTTGACAGGGTTAATGCTCATAAGAATCTGTCGAGTTCTTACTCGCCTATTCAAGCTAACCTAACGCCTATATGTCTATGGAGTTAGAATCAACAAGAACGCATTTATAATTCCTGTAAATCAACCAAGCAAGACAATTAGGTATATGTCTATCCTAACTACGAATCCGTTCCCCGATGCCCGAGTTCAAGAACTTGCCCTACTCAATCCTATATGCAATATAGAATTCCCACTTTCGAGTTCAATTCTAGATTCGTAGATAATATTCAATTGATGATCAAGCAATTAAATAATTAAGCGCAAGATTGAATAAATAAACTAATATGATAAATCAAGAAGTCAAAATCAATATCCGAATAACAATAGTCATGAAAGAACCACAACCCTAGAACGTGAAGTTTAGCTCCACATAGACATGGTAGCCAAACAACAAATCATATAAAGAAACATAAAAATTACTAAGTTTGGTGGGAGAAAGATGAAACTTGATGAATTCCGGCCTTCACAGCTTTTTCCTGGCTTTTTTCCTCTTCCCAATATGTTAGATGACCTAAAAGAGGCATTTTTGGCTTATATATTGCGTACCAAAGTCGTGGGCCAAAGTTCTCCTATTTCTAATCCAAATCAGCTTCAGGGATTGATGCTAGGGTGGATGCGTCGCATCCACCTCGTCCTCCACTTCTCAGCTTCGGATGCTACGGTGGATGCTTCGCATCCACCTCGTCCTCCACTTCTCAGCTTCGGATGCTACGGTGGACGCTATGGGCCGACTTCACTGCTAAGGGTGCACGAAATCTGATCTTTTTTTAGATTGGATGCGACGCATCCAATCTCTCTTCCTCTACCTAGAGCACCTTTTATTCATATTTTTGCACTCCAAATACCCTAATTCACCACACACAACTCAATTAGTCATAAAACCAATAATTAAACCATGTTGGGCATTTTAAAGATCAAATAACATCAAGAAGCGGTTAAAATATGGGTAAAGTAACATCAACACATATCGAAATATGCCAAACATCACTAGCTCATGAAAAAGAGTAAAGTCGTACATGAATGACCGTTGAAAACATAATTAATTAATTTAAAAAATGTATTTTTTTAACAAAAAAATTTAAATCAGATAGTCACACAATTCAATATAAAAGCAGAGACACCGCTAGGCACCAACCATTAATATGTTAGGTTAATGAAAAAGAATTAAACTTGCCGAGGAGGAACGTGTACAGTTGAAGCTTTTAAATAAAATAGGAATACGTACAATTCAACAGTACCTTCCAGGTTCACTTTCACTATATTTTTTCCATATGTTCTCATCAACCTCATGAAAAAACATGGCTCCTGGATATGTGACACCAACGTTGTTAATTAAAACACCAATATCTACCCCTTCAACGGCCTTTTTCATTTCTTGAATTCCTGCAGAAAGATCACCAGAGAAGTCTAGAACAACAATCTTGATTTGGGTATTTGGATTTTGAGCTTTGATTTCAGCAGAGACTTGTTGTAGTTTGCTTAAGTTTCTAGCCACTAATATTAGGTTAAGATTGTCTTTTTGGGCCAGTTGAAAAGCAAAAGCTTTTCCAATTCCATCAGTTGAGCCAGTGATGAGTGCCCATGAGCCATAAGATTTAAGATTCTTTGAATTTCTGAAAAATGTGATGAAGATCCATTTGAGAAAAATAAAGGAGTTTTTGAAGAAGGAGATGAATCCAATAAATGAGAGAAGAAGAATTAAGAAAGGTTGAGATTTGAGGTGATCCATGGCAGTTGAAAGCATCTTCTTGAGTAGTTGGAGGATAAGATCAGAATGTTTCTCAAATTGCTATGTCCTATCAAACATTTATTGCTTTTTATTTACACTTTGATTTATTTTTACAACAGAAAACAAGAAAATAAATGAATGAGTGATTGAATTAATGGAAGTGCATTGACTTTGTCCGATCCCTATTGCTATGAGTTATGAGTAAAGACTGGTAGGTTTAGTTTACGTGGAGAAACAGAAGACAGAGATGTGAAATATCACAGGATCGTCAAGTGTAAACAGTTAAGAAAGGGTCATGGGCTGATATATACATTATTATGTTAGGTAGAAAACAAGGATGTAATACGGTAGGAAAACTACCGACTAATGTCCATTTATAAATAGTTTATTATAAAAATTGGTTAATTCATAAGATATTACTAATACTAGTCAAATATTACCAATATTAGCCAATTAGTTATTTGTAGCAAAAAAGGTTAAATTTTGCTTTCTTTTGAGCGGATGTTATTAGAATAGATTGGGTACATCATAAGGAGCTTGAATCTCAGTTTTGGGATGATTTGGTGGTGTTTTGAGGTGGTTTGAATTGCAAATTCGAAGTAGAAGATGAACATGAAAAAATAATAATATTTGTATCACACTGTGTATCATTTGTGTATAACATATGTATTATATTTGTATCAAATGTGTATCACATGTATATCCATGTATACCTGTGTATGAGATACATGCGTGATAGATGTGTCGCAGAAGAATTTTTTGAACTCGGTTTTAACTACGAATTTTGATACCAAATCACCTCCAATCTTCCTCAAATTTTGTATATTGACTCATCTATATATATATATATATATATATATATTATCACCTTATTTGCTACCTCATCCATGAAATTTCCTTTCCATCTTGCATCTAATGTTGCTAATCACGCTTTAAAATATGGAAGGAGATCTTAGCATGTGATTCTTTGAGAGAAAGAACCTTATTTATTTGGGTTTTAATATTTATATGTGCTTGGCTATTTTTGGTAAGTCTATGATTCATGGCTAGAGGTTGGTAAGTTGGGACTTATTTGGGACATTTCTGTAAGATTTCCATAATTGTAAGCACTAAAATTTTATTGGATTTAAATTTAAAAAATAATTTGGACTATATTAAATCCAAGATATATTAGTCCTAGTAATATCGCGGCCTAATAATAGTTGGATTAATTTTTTAACTCCAATAGATATGAATTTAATAAATAGATCCAAATGCATTAGGCTAGCCCTTTTAATTGAGTTACAAACAATGAGTCTACCATGTTAAGCCCAAGATGTCATCTTATCTTAGAGGACCAAACTTGTGTCACGTGTCAAATGATATGGCACACCAAGTCAAATGAAAGAGACAATAGGATCATGCCACATGTCAAAATGACATGGCATGCCAAGTCAAATAAAAAAACCTACGAAATTCGCGTCACGTCTACAAGTGACATCTAGCCAAACAAGTATGGTCTTGTCGCGCTTCAACCTAATTGGCCGGAAAGAGTTTATTCTCATCACCATTCTTCTATCCTAGAACTGGAGATTAGGGTCTTCATAACTCAGAATAGGGACCACAATTCATAACCTGAAGCAAGTGGGAGCTCATGAATTGAATGCTACAAATTTTTCTACAAGCTACAAGTATTCAAGCGTTCTAAGGATTAAAAAATCAAGACGGAGGGTCAAGAATAAGTTTCAAGCCCTTGGATCAAAATACATAAAATTTGAGATCAAGCCACAAGCCATTGGATTAAAATACATCACAATCCAGATCAAACTTCAAGCACTTGGATTAAAATAATATAAAATTCAAAATCAAGCTCAAAGACCCTTGAATCTAATTTTAGAAAAGAAAATCAGAGATTCATAGATATTGTAATATATCTACGATATTGAACTAAACTACTATAGTTGTTGTGACTCGAGTTTTATTGTATACAATAATATTTACTTGGTGTAGCTAGTTCACTTTAACCCAGGGGCGGAGCTAAGTTCAAGCAAGGGGTTCAATTAAATAACTTTCATACAAATAAATTATATATACTATGCAAATAGGGAAATATCAATTGTTTTAGTTTTATATATGCTGTTGAATTTTCTTGATACAATAAGAAATTAAGATTCTAGAATTTAGTATAGCGGCAAAGGGGTTCAAAAGTTTCTTCTAACCCTATGTGTGATATTTTATATTGTCACACTGTCAGTACATATATGATAATAAAAATATTACACAAAAACATGTTCAAGGTAATCAAAGTGACACGAGAATAATGGCCACAACATGTAGGCAATATAACACTAATATGTTCTCTGTAATTACAAAAATAGCATGTTAGGTCAAAACCAGTCGCTAAATTCTTCAAAATTTATACCTTAACATAATCGTTCAGTACCAATTTATTTGTTTTTCTCTTTTCCGTTTTCTTTTTGGTGCGCATTAATTCCAGATAATACGAGCTTTTGATTCCTCAGATGGAATCTCAAAATTTTGTAGTTCCTAGTTTTAAAGTTACTACATATAGAACCTTAGGTGTAGCGGCTGCTACGATGCCAAAAATGTAAAGAAAGGAAAAGACAAAATTAAAAGGAAAAAGAGATAAATTTCATTTAAGATAGATTCTCTAGTACACTGAGCCTACTATTTATACTATGTTGGACATCTGTCATCTCAGAATAATGTCTAACAACTCTATATAGGGAACTACACGTGTCCTATTGACTACACAGCCACCCAGACTTACTAGACTAACATAATGTGCTATATATGAAAATGAGACTATGACTAAAATACTAGTATCAGCTAATGACTGGCCCAATAAGGTATTAACCACTCCGGCCCAAAAGGTTACGAATGCAATTCATAACATTTCATCCCTCTTCCAGAAAAGACTTTCATCTCTTTAACGATCAAATTCTGGGAAGTGTGAAGTAATAAATGCGTAGTCCTTCCAGATGGCTTCTTCCTTAGAAAGGTTAGCCCACTGCACCAAGACCTCCACTGTTTCTTTGTTGCCCTTTTTCACCATTCGACGCTCTAAAATTGCGATAGGTTCAGTCAAAATTTGTCCTTCATCGTTACAATAGGGTCGGTCTTGAGATGGGAAGATTCCGGAACCAACCTTTTTCTTCAATTGTGAAACATGGAAAATTAGGTGTATTTTGGAGCCCACTTTCAATTCTAGCTCATCTGCCACAGTACCAATTCTTCGAAGCACCTTGTAAGAACCAAAATACTTGGCTACTAGTTTCAAGTTCCTTCTAACGACTACTGAGATTTGGCGGTAAGGCTGCAATTTGAGGAAAACCATGTCCCCTACCTCGAAGGATCTGTCACTCCTCTTTCTATCAACGAATTATTTTATTCTATTCTGGGCCTTTTGTAAATTATCTTGTAGAATTTTGCTCATAAGCTGCCTATCATGAAGCAACTAGTCTACTGCTTCAAGCTTGGTCTGGGCTACCAACTCGAAGGTAGGCTGAGGTGGATCACACCCATAGAGGGCTTTGAAAGGTGACCTCCCAATAGATATGTGATGGGTCGTGTTGTACCCGAATTTGGCTAGAGGAATCTATTTACACCATTCCTTGGGCTTGTAATCCGTCATACACCTTAAATAGGTCTCTAAACACCTGTTCAACCTCTCTGTTTAACCGTCTGTTTATGGATGGTGAGCCGTGCTTAACTTTTACTGAATTTGCAGACCTTTTAGCAATTCTTTCCAAAAATTGCTGATGAAAATGGGGTCCCTATCCGATACCACTGAGCAGGGTGCGCCATGGAGCTTGAACACATTATCTAAAAACTTTTGTTCTACTTGGGTGGTATTGTAAGGATGAGACTAGGTTAGGAAATGGGCATACTTAGTGCATTTATCGACTATCACTATTATGTTGTCGTTGCCCTAAGACTTAGGAAGTCCATCAATTAAATCCATTGTCACATGTTCCCATGCCTTAGTTGGAATAGGAAGGGGTTGAAAAGGGCCAGGATAGGGCACACTTTCCCCTTTATTTCTTTGGCACACTTCATAGGACCTCACCATTTCTTTAACATCTTTTAATAGACTTGGCCAATAGAATAAGGATCTCAATCTTTGCTGAGTTGGTAAGATCCCAGAGTGACCCCCCCCCCCTCCTCCCCCCAAGGAGTAGCATGCATTTCCTGTATTAATCTTTCTCTGAGGTGTCCATGGTTGCCTACCCAAACTTGACTATCCTTGCTCAGAATCCCATGTTGAAAAGAAGTATTTAGGACTGATGAAGGATCAATGCTGAGTTGCACTATCAGTTGTTGTACCTCTTGATCATTCTCATAACTTTCCATGATTTCTTGAGCCCAACGAGGTTGAATGACTGAGATTCCTTGACACTCACCCATCAATTCTTTCTTGCGTGAGAGAGCATCTGCCACAACATTTTCAGCACCTTGTTTGTACTAAATTTCATAATCCAAACCCATTAGCTTCGTGATTCTTTTATGTTATAGCGTTGTAGTCACTGGTTGATCTCGAAGGAACTTTAAACTGAAGTGATCCGTGCGTATGAGGAATTTATTAGTCTGCAAATAATGTCTCTATTTGTCTACGGCTACCAAGAGTGCGACCAATTCCTTTTCGTATGTGGACAGGCCCAAGTGTTTTGGGCTTAATGCTTGACTCAAGAATACCAAAGCCCTTCCATTATGCATTAGAACTGCACCTATACCACTACCACTAGCATCCACTTCGACTGTAAAGGGAATGGAAAAATCTGGTAAGCCCAAAACATAGGCCTTGACCATAGCTTTCTTAAGTTCCTCAAAGGCCTGTGATTCTGAACCACTCCACTGGAAGCATCCCTTTTTTAACAGCTGAGTCAAGGGCCTACTAATTATCGCGTAATTTTTTATAAAATGCCTATAATAACTAGTTAGGCCTAGGAATCCTCTCAGCCCTTTAATATTCACAGGTTGTGGCCTAGATAGCATTGCCTCCACTTGGTAACATATGTACTTACTCCTTCGCCCGAGATGACATGGCCTAAATACTCCACTTGTGTTTGTGCAAAACTACATTTCAATCGTCTAGCAAACAACCTGTTTTGATGCAGTAATTCAAACACTTTTATGAGATACCTAATATGGTCTTCAAGGTTAGCATAGTAAACTAAAATGTTGTCAAAAAATACGAGGACGGACTTTCTTATGTACGGAACAAAGATTTCGTGCATCAAAGCCTGGTAGGTAGGAGGGGCGTTTATCAATCCAAACGGCATTACGCAGAATTCCCACAATCTATGATGTGTTTTAAAAGTGGTCTTGTACTCATCCCCTCTCCTCATTCGTATTTGATGGTAGCTGACCGTAAATCTAATTTGGAAAAAAGCTTTCCCCTTGCAACTCATCCAACAAGTCTTCTACCACCGGAATAGGATACTTGTTTTTCATAGTCACCTCGTTTAGTTTGCGATAATCAACGCAAAACCTCCATGAAGAATCCTTCTTCTTGACCAGAATCACAGGGGATGTGAATGGTGAAGAACTGTTAGTGATCACTTGGGCTTCTAGCATTTCTCTCACCATCCTCTTAATTATGTTTTTCTGCTCATATGAGCAGTGATATGGCCGTTGATTGACTGGTTTAGAGCCTGGTAACAAATCGATGGCATGATCATAATTCCTTGGAGGTGGAAGTCCATTTGGCTCTTGGAATAATGTGGAATATTCCTGTATCAAGGACTAGATTGAGTGGGGAACCTTTTCCTCCTCTTTTGATTCGTTTTCGGGCAGTAATTGGGCTGACAACATGAATTTTCTCATTTTGAGCAACTTTTCAATCTTTTTCATATCTTTGGACTTAATTGGGATCATTTCTTCACAACTCACTAATATAAGTAGTTTATTTACCTTAAAGAACGAGATGATGTGTGGCCGAGTGTGTAACATAACTGGTGATATAGTGCTCCCCCAATCCATACCCAAAATTATGTCACTACTACCAACTCTCAGCAAGCCCAAATTGAAACTGAAAACTTCCCCTCCCATGGTCCAAGTAAAACCAGGATAGCTGTGAGAGCATGGCATAATTTGCCCATTGGCTACTCTGACTCTCACGGAAAGGCTGCCCTTTTAAATTGAGTTGTTTGATGACTTATGGGTCAATAAAACTGTGGGTCGATCCACTGTCAATCAAAACCAAAACTCATTGTTTCTAGGCCCAACCAACAATTCTGATAGTGTTGGAGAGTGATTGAGGTCCATCACTACATTTAAAGATACCTCGCCTTGTTCCTCCTGTACAATATTCTCTGCTTCATTTTTTAATTACTCATCGGAGGCTTTCACAACATTCGCCTCTCCCTCCAATATATTTAAGGCCCTGTTTTTGCATTGGTGACCAGGCGTGTACTTCTCATGACAAGGGAAACATAGGTTTCTTTCTCTTAAGGCCTCAATGGTCGGAATTTTAAGGAGTGGTGGTTTGGTATTTTAGGGTGGTACAGTATTTGTTTTGGGAAAAAGAGGGGTAGTTTGGGCTCTGGGGTTAGGATAAATAAATGGACTGGCCTATTGTGCTTGTACGTCTGTTGCTTAGTAGCATTTTGAGACTGCTCATAGAGTTTGGCCATAGTATAAGCTGCGACTAATATTTTTGGATTGACTACTTTGACCATTGGGCCTATTTCTTCTTTGAGCCCACCAACGAAACACTGCACAAAATAGAGCCCATCAAGGTGGGGACGAACTACTTGGACTTTACAGCGTAAATCCTCAAACTTTTTCTGATAGCTTAAGATATCGGCCCATTGTTGTAATCGATTAAAGGTTGTGACTACATCCAAGGGCCCAGTACCATCACTCCATTCACAAAGGTCCATACAGAATTGCCTCCAAGTGATCCACCCCCCATGGTCCATAATGTATGAGTCAAACCAGTTGCCCAAATCATCCTTAGTCATTGCTGCTACACACAACATTGTTTCTTCTTCAGCAACCTGATAGTAATGGAAGTAGTATTCATACCGCCTTATCCAGCCCCTTACATTTGCTTCACCAAAGTTGGGAAAAGGCAATTTGGCTTTTAAGTGACGAGGGTTTTTTGGTGGGTTTGCTGGTAGGGAGAAAATGGTGGGTAAGGACATGTCGGTGTAGGAAGGTAATTGTGTTATCATTGTAGGGGTTTGCGAGCTATAGATGGGTGTTTGGGCAATGGTAAGAGGGAAATGTGGTAATGGTCCTGCTGAGAGAGAATTTTGGTTTGAGGAAAATGGAAATTGGGGTGGGTAGTGTGGCATGTGAGATGAACTATTGACCATTAGTGACTGTCCTGATCCTGTCATTGGCGTCTTTGCCACGAGGTTGGGAACATATGTGCCAAAGGTTAAAGGGTTCATAGTTGATGAGGTATGTGAAGGTGTGAAGGGTCTACTGTAAGCTGATAGTGAAGAAAAAGGTTTGGTCGAGCTGATGGAGGTTGGTATGGTGGAGCTCAAAATAGAGATATAAGTGTGGGAAAAATGGGGGTTCATAGAGGGTAAGGCTAGGGTTTCGCTCAGCGAAGGTCCAGATCCATAACGAGGTGCATTGAGGTTAGAGGGAGCTAAGGGTCCTCCTTGACTAGTATTGAAAAGTTTAGGAGTATACCTGTTAATCGGACCGGGCCGGGCCAGCCTAATAACAGCCCAATTCAACCTGGTTCAGCCCGGGTCTGCCCGGTACGCTAGGGGTGGGACGGGTTGGGTGAGGGTTGGGGGGAGAGCCAGGCTTGAACGAATATTTTTTGGTAACCGGTGCCCGGGAACCCGGTTAGCCCGGTTATCCTTTACCGGATTTTTACCGGGCTACAACCCGGTCCAGCCCGGTTACCGTTGTCAATTTTGTTTTTTAATGTTTTGACCGTTGCCAAAGGTCAAATTCAAAAATAACAGTTGGGCAACGGCCATATTTTGCAAAAATGGCCATTTCGGCCTACCCCTTAAGAAAATAGCCTCCCCCCCTTCCCCACCCCCTAATAATTGATAATTTGTAATTTTAACCTTTTAAAAACTATAAATAGCCTTCCTTCTTCATTTTTTTCTCACAATTTACTCTCTTACTACTCTAATTCACTCTCAATTCTCTCTTAATAATATTGCTTATTGCTCTTAAATTCTCAATTACTTATTATATCAAGTTTCATCAAATATTTACTTTAGTCACTATAAAATTATAATTATCAAATATCAAGTATTCAAGTGAAGTGTGATATCAATATTCAATATCATCAAATATCAAGTATCAGTCTATCAACTGAAGTTTGATATCAAATTTAGTGTGGCATCCGGAATCCCGGTACACTCGTTCCATCTCTTTATCTTCTTTGGTGTATATTTTTATTTTATTATTTTGAATTATTAATTTAATTTACATAATAGATATATTTAGAGCAGCCAAAAAAAGCGTGTGCTAGTATGGGCGGTAGTAATAAGAGTAAAACTTCTAAAAAATGAAGAGGTGGTGTTGGTTCTTCTAGTAGCTTTACACATATTTCTGAAAGTTCACCTGAAAATTTAAATATAGATTATGAGCAATTTCAAGAAAATTATGGTATAAATGATAATTTAGATGATATTCAATCATCTGATAATCTTGAAATACCACCAGCTACACCTAGTAATGCTAGTCAAACTCAAAATACTAGGGGTGGAGGTCGTGGTAATACAGGTAGGCCTCCCCTCCCTATTAAGAGGAATCGAAGATTAAAAAGTAAGTGTTGAAATTTATTTGAAAGACTAGAAGAAGATAAAAATTGTGTAATATGTCAAATTTGTAAGGAAGTTTATAAACATGAGACCGGAGATAAGGCAGGGGGAACGGGTCAACTTCGTAGGCACATGGTAGATAACCACCCTATTGCATGGGGTACTAATGAGGAAGGTGGGCAATAAATACTTAACCCGGGTACTGGCAGTTTAATGGGTAAATACGATATAGCGAAAGATCGGGAAGAATTAGCTAAAATGATTGTTTTAGGTTGTTTACCTTTTAGTTTTGCTGTTTCACCATATCTTGTTACTTATATTCAAAGAATTTATAACTCTTTGTTTAAAGGTATTCCTAGAAGTACTTGTAGAGCTGATATCTTTCGGCGTTTTGGACAATATCAGACACATATCCGTTATTTGTTCGCTAGTCTTTCTTGTAGAGTTTCTCTTACTTCTGATATTAGTCATGCTGTTAATGGAAATAATTATTTGACTGTTACATTCCACTGTATAGATGATAATTTTTGTATGCAAAAACGTATTATTGCTTTTAAATATGATGAAGATCAAAGTCATACTGGTGCATTTATAAGTAATACTATCCATGAAGTTGCTATATTTTACAATCGTTCAGAAAAAGTTTTGTGTATGTCATTTGATAATGCTTCTAACAACAATTCTGCTATTACAATATTAAAATTGCATCTGCACCCGCCACTTCCTGAAATATTTCATATTAGGTATGCATGTCATATTTATAGTTTAATTGTGAAGAGTGGCGTTGAATTATTTAGAGATAAGATCACTTTAGTTAGAAGAGTTGTTGGTGTAATTCAAGAAAATAAAAGAAGTGCTAGATTAAATGCATTTAAGGAAAAATGTATACAGTATGGACTAAAGCCAAGACTCATGCCTGAAGAAATAGTTACTAGGTGGAATTATATTTATTTATTCTTAAGATGTTGTCATAAATATAAAATTTCTATAACTGAAGTTGTTAATTCTCATTGTACCGATCATAACTGTTTGTTAACGTCTAGAGCTTGGGATGTCATTGAAGATATTGTAAAATATTTACAAAAATTTTATGTGGCTACACTTGAGTTTTCTGGAACATATTATACTACTATTGCAAATGGTTTAGTTTATATTGCTGAAATTTCTCTTTTACTCCATAATTTGAAGAAGAAAGAAGGATATTCTTCTGTTGTTGAATCTATGCTAGATACATTTAAGAAATATTTCTACCCAATTCCCCCTATTTACCTAATTGGTGCTATTTTTAACCCTTATATCAAAATGGCCACTTGTCGCCAATTAATCACTGCTTTATATGTTTATATGAATATTGGACCAACTGAAACCCCTGATGTTGAAACTTGTATTTCTGATCTACACAAACATTTACAAACTTTATATAATTATTATGCTAACATTGTTGATGCTTCTGCTGTTGTAGATGCAAATATTTCTTCAAGTTTAGTTTCAACATCTGCATCTGGTGCTTTGGAGGATAATGATGGTGTTAAAAATTATTTGATTTGGTCTACACTAGGAGAGCATCAACAAACCAGTAACATTGATGAACTCCAATTCTACTTGCAAAAGTCACCAGAGCCCCGCACAAAGGAATTTCTACCGCTGGGTTGGTGGAGGAGCAACTCAAATCAATTTTCTGTTCTTTCGGCCATGGCTCGAGACGTGCTAAATGTGCTGATTTCAACAGTCGCATCAGAGAGTGCATTTAGCCAAGCAAGGAAGCAACTAGGAGATACTCGTCATTTATTGGGCAGCAACGCTTTGGAAATTCTAGTGTGCTTCAGAGATTGGATAAGATCAGAACGATGAAATCAAGGGCGTGAAGAGGTAGATGAAGCGGAGGACCATAAAATTGGAGATATAATAGTTTATGGTTCCGATTCAAGCAATGCCGGAAACCAAGAACCTCATGTTGACATGGATGAACTTAAAAAAATGATGCAAAGCATGTGACATACTCTTTCTTATTTTTTTATAATTGTTGTAAACTTTTAATTTGCAAGTTCAAAAATAAAAAAAATCAAAATAGAACTTGCAAATTAATTTGAAGTATTATTTATTATTCAATGAAAATATAAAACGAAAGCCTTCGGAGTTTGATCTTTACATATTGCCTATTGGTTTTATTAAATAATTTTTTGTAGCCACTTACTTTCAAATTTCAATTTTAAAATTCAAATTTTAAATTTAAAACTTTAAAGTTTAAAATTTAATTCTAAGCCTTAAAAGTTTGCAAACACTTAAGTATCAATAACATTGAATAAGAAAATAAAATATATTAAAAAAAAAAATAAGTAATCCTGGCCCGATCCGGACCCGTTAAGCCCGAACCCGGACGGCCCCTAATTAGACCGAAATTTTCCAGCCCGGTACCAGCCCGTTTATCCAGCCCGCTACAGGCCCGGAACAATAACCGGACGGTTATTTTTTTTCGTGTCGAGTCCGGACCAGCCCGTCCGGTTAACACCTCTATTTAGGAGTTACCGCTGACGACGAGGACTAAACTGGGGTCGTGGGTGAGGACGTCGGTTGGTATCCACCACGCACTGATGATTGACCAGTTTCATAATAGGCGATCCCTTGAGCCATGGCTAGGCGAGTATCTTCTTTTCGTTGCAAATCCAACATCCAGCCTTTCATGCGCTGATTTGCTTCCAAATGGCGCCTCTGTAGTTCTTCCATCTGTTCCATGCGTTTAACCGAGGTTTCCATGAACGTCTGTATTTGGAGCTCGAGGTTGGAGGAGTGGTCTCCTTGGTCACCTCCGTCGGTGATACGCAGGGATCCACCATTGATGCCCAGAGAAATGCTTTGATACCAGATTGTGCGGCTGCTACGGTGCCAAAAACGTAAAGAAAGGAAAAGACAAAATTAAACGGAAAAAGAGATGAATTTCATTTCAGATAGATTCTCTAGTACACTGAGCCTACTATTTATACTACGTTGGACAATTGTCATCTCAGAATAATGCCTAACAACTCTATATAGGGAACTACATGTGTCCTATTGACTACACAGCCCCCAGACTTACTAGACTAACATAATATGCTATATATGAAAATGAGACTATGACTAAAATACATCAGCTAATGACTGGCCCAATAAGATATTAACCACTCCGGCCCAAAAGGTTATGAAATCAATTCGTAACATTAGGATTTGTTGGTTTGAGTAAACATTAAAATTTCTCCAAGTAAAACTGTTGTGAGAGTGGCAAACGTGTCAATAAGAATTTGCAACATATGGATTTCATCAGGTCCGTGTACAGTGCACACTAATGCTTAAAATCGATGCTCTAATGGTGGTGTCCTACCAATTTTATAACATATCGGAGAAATTCTTGCTCAATTTGATTATTGTATTGCGTAGCTACTTCTTCCCACTAGTATAAGTACCGTAGAACTCTTTCCACAAAATCTTAGACAGACAGAAAAAAATCACCTAAGTAATGTTTTTGTTTCTAGCACATAACACTATTTCATCCAAGTAGCATGATTGATCTGCAATTTACTTGGTTCATTTCGGTAAGTTACATTTTCCTGTTACGGCTGTCTTCAGGGACGCCACAGTAGTTTTCACATTTAAGACAGCAATGGATATCAAAGGTATTTCACTCGTTGATTTATATAACAAGTCTGGGTAAGATACACCTTGCAAGTTCTTAACGGATACAAAAATATGCTACATAACCACAACTATATGTCCTATTCATTGTTGAATCTACCAGCCAACATAAATTGCCACCCACCAGCCATTTGATACTAGAAGCCACCATCAGTCTTCCAACAGCCGCCCTGTGTTTTCACATGCAAGGAACTTGCCAGTACTCTTTAAGGTCCAAATAGCACGACTGGGCCACACCACTGCACAGTGCAGAGAAAAATTTGGTTTTGAAGGCTCGTGCTATCTAAGAACAGGAGAATCAGGCTGCTGGGGCACATCATGTGAGTATGAATATCATGCATCTTTTGCTCAATCGATCGGGATATGCAGGATTCTTGGGCTTGCTCCTCTTCCTGTTCAGTGCCTAATATATACGACTCCATCAAGTTGGAACACTATGACCCCCTCACATGTTTTGTCATTGCAGTTTTGAATCATGACTATGGCAAGCAGAATTCCTGGGGCTATGTTCATGCTGAAAAGGGTCATCACTACAATGGACAGAACTCAATCTTGGAGAAAAGTTCCAACCGCTAGCATGTTCCAGCTCATGATCAACTGTTCTCATACTGACCTCGTCTTTCAGCTTCATGAAATATATCGATGACCAGTAATCCTTTGCTAAATTCTATGTCCGCAAGAAAGGCGATTGAATAAGAGTAGATGAAATAAAAGCGAAAGACAGGGAAGGAGGGATAGAAGGAGCAGAATTAACGTAATGCAAAGTACCATAGCAATCAAGCAAGTAATTATTTAGAAGGTAAAAGACCAACCAGTTTCATCAGCTGCATCAGTTCACCTAGAGTATTTTTGAAGAGATTAGTATGGGAGAGATCATTAGTACTCAAAATTTCCTGCCGAATTCTGTGAGAAATGTTCACCTCCATTGGTGCTCCTATAGGTGTTTAATGAGTAAATGCAAGTCAAAAGAGCATCAAATTTAAGCACGAGCATAATTTCCAGAAACAGGACTAAGTCGAAGAATCAAAGTGTATAGTTTACCAAGAAATCCCTGAAGAGAAGATGAAATGACCATCAAAGTTGAATCATACAAGAATTGACCATACCTGCAGCTATATACTTCTCTATTATGTGGCGCGCCATGTAAATTCTCCTAACTGGATCTTGAATAGGAATTTTATCAAACTGTTGCACTTCATCATAGAAATGGACACTCTCCCCAGCCAAACAACTACAATGTGAACAAAGTTTAAAAAATGGGTCCATTACTGTGTGGAGGAGAAGTAAATTTCAGCGTTCACAGGGTTGATTACCTGTCTGACAGAGCTTATCATTAGAAAAGATGGTCTGATTTCGTCTGTGATTTTTTTTTACTTGTTTCCAAGAATATCACAAACATTTTACTTTTTTTTTAATATTCAATTATGTTAAATCAAGGACAAAAGACAGGACCATGCATCTTCTCTCTTTAATATGATAAGCTGATCCATGTACACAGCACAAAGATATGATGCTATTTTCGCAAAAGGAGAAAGAATAAAACCTGTCTGCAAATTCCATGAAGGACTGCCGGAACCTTCGGTTCAGCAGGAGCTTATCCAAAGGTTCATTTGGATCTATAATGCTTATCGGTTCCCTCTGTAGAAGAATCCCACTATCATGTATGCCTAATGCCTGACTCATTGTCTTGTACTCCTTATGATCCTTCTTCCTCAAGCTCATAAGTGAGATAAGAGGTTGAGAAATTGAGAAAGAGAAGAATGCTAGCACAAGGACACTTGTCTGTTGAAATAACAAGAGAAAGCTGTGGGCAATCCACAAATATTTCTGGCACCCACATATTAATAAATTAGCACAAGATCAGGAAATCGTACCATAACCAATAACAAAAATCTAGAGGCAATTTCTAGCCATGATATGTCCTCGCGAACTTCATTCATAACATAAGCAGCCACCCAAATTCCTTGAGACAGAAAACAGACAGTGATATCAGCAAAAAAAAAAAAAAAAAAAAAAATCTTGGGAAATGTCTAAGACGAAAAATCATTTTTGATCTATTATGCTTTGAACTACAAGTGAATGTGGAAGCAGACATAGATGAAAGCCATAAAACATGTATTTGAATAAAGCATGATGTAACAAACACATGAATATTTAAACTAAAAAACAAGTTATGATATTACAGAGCTTACTTTTTATGGCTTCATATATTACTTAAAAAGAAAGAACCACAGAACCTTATAGCAATAATCTCTGAACTATTTAACGATAATCACGAACTTGAGGCCAATCAGATTCCTTTCACCCCATAAGATTTAGTAACTGAGCACCATCACATGACAGAATGGCAGAGAGGGCAAGCACCTCTGGACATCTACTGGGATATATGTAGCTACAGACAATACCATGCTTCACGACGTTGAAATATTGCGAAAAATTATCTCCAACCTTTATACAAATGCTTCAGAAGTTCCATACTCTAGTAGTGCTATCTTGGCACTTGTTGGGTGTTTAGTTCGAAGGCGAATAGTCAGGATCAGGCGTGCATAAGGCTAGAAAAGTGAGTAATTCTTTGCAGCCAAGTTGACATCATCTGTAGCATCATTGTCTTTCTTTGCATCTTCTTTCAAGTATGGAAAATACATTTTGCGTGGTACTATTAACAAAGAGGAAACTATGAAGCAACTGCTTTGAGGGTTTCTTATGATTGCATTTCAACTACCTAAAAGCAAATCCAGGAAGTTGAACATTCGCTGAATGTTGAAAGCAGTATCTAAGCATCCTTACGACGGATGCAATGCGCTATTCTAATCTGTAGTTTGAAAAAGCAAGTAAAACATTGCCATAATATATTGTTACTGGATGACTGTCATAAATGTCAGAGATGCAGTGATTGAAAATATTGAGGAATTGTAGGTGTGCATCTGGTCACATAGAACGGACAGTACATACATGTTTGTGAGCAAGATCTCCAAGTCCAACAAAAAAATATCTCTTTATACGCCCCTGTTCCCTGTCCCAGTTTGGTCGCAATTTTTGCCTAATGAGGGTCAATTTAACCAACTTTCGGTGCTCTAATTTTTTGAAACTAAAATTTAGATATTCCAAAATTACAATAAACGTATAAGTTGCAATTTTCATCATAATGAAGAAAATATATTAAAAGAACAGTGTTGGGGGCATTGTTTTCTCTTGGAGTAAACAAAGTCTTGCCTATAAGCAACAGATAACCTGCTTCCTTAGAACCAAGCCCAAGCCCCAAAGTCTTGTATTCAAAGCTATAACACATACCTCATGTGAATTTACATGACCGAGACATTTGCATCCAGAACTTTGGTTTGAGTTCATATCTACTTATAGCCTGTTTAGGCAAGGCAAGCTTCTGGGAAGCCAAAAGAACTTTTTTTCAAAAAAGCACTTTTTTTTAAAACTTGACGTGTTTGGCCAAAAATTAAAAGTGCATGTGAGCAGCAACAGAAGTAGTTTTTCTGATAAAAATTATTTTTTACAAGACAAAATATCCTTACCAAAAATTTATATTCTATCAAACTATCTCTCATATAACCCATATAGCTCTCAAATATAACCAGAACTCTCTTTTCCTCTTCCCTTTTTTTGGTTTAACTCTATTTATATTGAACAAAAAGTTTAATATATATTCTTATGTTATGTTTTAAAATTTGACAAAATAAAAAACTTAAAAAAAAGTCTTTTCATAAAAAATATTTAAAATCATTTCTCTATTTAGATAATACTAGCTGTAAAGTGGGTTTTAACCAAGTGGTTTCTAACCTCGCCTTTGTATTAAAAGAGGTATAAAGCGGCTAACAGTTAACAGACAGATCCTAAGGGTTGCTCTAGTGGTGAGCACCTTCCACTTCCAACCAAGAGGTTGTGCGTTCGAGTCACCCCAAGAGCAAGGTGGGGAGTTCTTGGGGGGAGCCGAGGGTCTATCGGAAACAACCTCTCTACCCCAGGGTAGGGGTAAGGTCTGTGTACGCACTACCCTCCTCAGACCCCACTAGTGGGATTATACTGGGTTGTTGTTGTTGATTCCTACCTCTTATATGAACTTTGTATATCAAGCTACAATTATTAACGAAAAAGGTCAAAATATGCCCTTGTACTATACGAAATTGAGCACATTTGCCCTTCGTTAATACTTTAGCTCAAATATGCCCTTACCGTCACATAGTTGGTCCATATATGCCCTTAGAGTTATACAGTTGGCCCATATATGCCATTTTCGAAACGAAATCCACCCAAACTAATTAGCTCTTTCGTTAATTGTATTAAAGTGTATTACAAACACTATTTCCTTTTTATTAGTACTTTTTTTCTTTACCTATCTCTTTTCTTTCTTCTTTTTTCTTTTCTTCTCTTTTTTTTTTCCTTTTTCTTTCTCCCTTATCCGATTTCCTCCATTACTGATGTCTTCTCCATTTTCGTCGCCAATTTCACTTGACAAAACTCATGAATTCCAATTACTAAGAAAATTCTCGCATAAGAATATTTTAATAGATCATATGTTTGTCAATTTTTTAATTTTTACTGAACATATATTTAGTTCTAAAAAATTTAACAAAGTAAGATTGAAATAATATTTATGTAACAAAAGACCCAAAAAATCCAACAAAACCTAACAATCCAAACCGATATAATTGGTTTGGTTCGGTTTTGATAAAAACCGAACCAACCCGTTTCATGTACACCCCAAATTTACATAGTTAATAAAAAAAAATAGAAAATGTCCAGCTGAAAAAAGATGAAAAAAGACTAACAACTCAAATTTATAACACTACAACTTGAACTCTAGGCTTTTAATCATTAAATTATCTTTCTGGAAACAATTTAAATATTTTGGTCTTTTGAGTATTGTTAAAGGTTGAGATGTTTTTATTATTTTAAAGTTTAAACCATAATTTTTGGAACAATTTAATTTCGTTTATTTAGAGGGCTAGTGAAATTGGAACTTGATTACCTTATGCGAGAATTTTCTTAGTAATTGGAATTCATGAGTTTTGTCAAGTGAAATTGGTGAGGAAAATGGAGAAGACATCAGTAATGGAGGAAACGGATAAGGGAGAAAGAAAAAGGAAAAAAAAAAGAGAAGAAAAGAAAAAAGAAGAAAGAAAAGAGAAAGGTAAAGAAAAAGTACTAATAAAAAGGAAATAGTGTTTGTAATACACTTTAATATAATTAACGAAAGAGCTAATTAGTTTGGGTAAATTCCGTTTCGAAAAGGGCATATATGGGCCAACTGTGTAGCTCTAAGGGCATATATGGACCAACTATGTGACGATAAGGGTATATTTGAGCTAAAGTATTAACGAAGGGCAAATGTGCTCAATTTTGTATAGTACAAGGGCATATTTGGACCTTTGCGCCCTATTAACAAATCTTTTCTGAGATTTTAGATAGGATTTTATCCGTAACCAACTGGATATCCATGTTTTGGATTATCACCAACTTGAGGGAAATGCATGAGAGGTAATGTAGATTGTTGTTTCAGTCAAGACGGTCAAATTCATGTAGACGACAGAAACTCGGCCACTTTAACTAACAGTACACCAGAATTAGATACTTTCCTCCTGTGGTTTTTCCCTGACATATATTACAAATACTTCACATAGCATTATGCTGGTGCTTCCAATAGGTGTAAGAATATCTTTACTCTTTAGATGTTTGGACCATATTGGGAAAGTGGTTATTCGAGACTACATAACTCAATTTAACTTCATTTCTCAATATGTTGTTTCAACTTTCACCTACCTGAGCACATGAAGTAAGACAAAGGAAGCATGCCAGGAAGAAGCCAAAAAAAGAAAATGGATAGAAACAAACCAATGGAAGCTGCAGATACAAGAATTCCTCTCCAAAGGTCTTTCAGTTCATGAAATCTGAATTCCACATGACGCACAGCCCCAGTAAAAGCAATCAAAGATACAACATATAACGCATGAAGGCCCATAACAGGGATGATCCACACAGTCCCCATGTGGCATCGGTAATTTAGAGGCTTTCTTATATGAATAACTACATTAAAGAAACTCAGTATTAATCTCTCAAAGGCTTTCTTACATAAATAACTGTAGCAAATGAAGCTTATAATATCAATAGCAGGGATGTTAAACGGATTGTCAACATTCAGTTTGAATGAGTTAAAATCAGCAAGTTCTCCCTTGGTAACAAAAGTCAAAAAAAATTGTTCATACACTTGCGCAAAGTTTTGGCATGACTCAATTGTAAGATCGATACCAAATAGTAAAACACAAAATTAAATGCATAAAGTAATACAGCTGCAAAAGTGTAGGCAAAAGACAAGGCATACATCCCATGTGATATCATAATCTATGTTATATCCTTTTCAAATTCAAAGAGAGCTATGACCATCGCGGGTATCATTATTAGAAGCAGACTAAATAAAGTCTTTTGTTTGAATTCATTGAAAGAGCTGCACGAATTGGTTGTTTGTTTCTCTTGATGATTGAATGGATTTTGATTTAACTTTATAAATCTATTGCATGCTTTGTATGTGTATGGTTTTCAGGTATGAGTTTGGTAATGTGCAAGACAAAAACTTCTCTTGCGCGATCGGCATGTTATATTACAATAACATAATTACAAAATATTTGAATAAGTAGAATTTCAATTATTGCACATGTTCCATGCGCCAAAGATATTATAGATGCCACTTTCCTTGCTTCTCATGCAGATTTAATATAAGTATGTCAAAGCAAGCTTATGCTGCCATGAAGAGGCAAGAAATTGAATCTTGATTCTTGTGTTTAATTTATATTGGTATATAGTTAGCAAATTACTGATTTATATTTCTTGTGTTTTTGTTCTCATTGAATGGGATATGCACGTCATCACATGATACAAGAACTTAAACATGTGAATGGTACCCTTATGATTTACTTTGCCCTTTTCTTTTTCCTGTCTTTCAATCTTAGAAGTGTTAATGTTTAGTTAGTTACTAACTTTTTATGGGACACTATTGTTGTAAACAGGTATTTAAATAATAATAATAATAATAATAATAATAATAATAATAATAATAATTGCAATACAATAAAATTATTATTATTATTAATAGGAAATTAGAAAGAAAATAGAGATAGCGACAATGAGAGGGAGGTCATTAATGAACCCTGATTGTACTTGGAAAAGAACTCAATTTGAGATAAAAAATTTATATGAACGAATATTAATAGGAATCAAATAGACTCACTACGAGATGAGAGCTGAATCATTAAATAAAACTGACCTTTAGAACCTTAAAATTAGATTGGTAAAACATGTTAAACTGAGCCAAAAAATAAAATTATCCGAGTTTAGATAAGTTGATTGTTTATATCTTTGAAGAATCGAGATAAACGTATGTTTGTGTTAAACTTATTTGTTTCTAATATTAGGTCACACATACAACAACCTTCTTAAGATATTCCGAATGAAGTCCCAAGCAATCACAATAAGGTACCGTGATGACTTATGTGGACATGATTTCTTCCATTATTGAGTTAGCTAAAACAGATTAACATACATGATTTTCAGGATCTACATTTTGTTCTTTAATTTTTGTTGTATAACTACATATTATTCAATAATATTTATGTGATTTTTTATAATTGTTTATCCATTGATATAGGGTACACGCGCAAAGGGCATACCTTAAAACTAGTCTCTAAAACAAAATATATCAATATTTCAAGAAAAGAAACTTTAAAGGAGACTTCTTTATAAAGTTCAACTTGGCGAGTCTTACAGGCAGCACTAGCTATCCACGGCAAGAGAATCAGCGAAAGAAAAATATAGGATCTAATTGGTGGTAGACGTCTCCTGAAAGATCATATAAAACAAAAAATTAAGACAATACTGAAAAAGAGTTTTTCCACATGGCATGCATTAACAATGAGAGAGAGAGAGAGAGAGAGAGAGAGAGAGAGAGAGAGAGAGAGAGAGAGTTGTTATACTATTTTAGAGCAACAATTCGTTTCTACATCTTTTCATTTCTATAGAGCAGGAATTACGTTCAAGATAATCCATTATTCTGTTTTCCTCTGGAGAGCTGCAGGTGGCTAATATGTGAATTTTCTTTCAGGTAAAGTGGGGTTGGAGACTTGGAGTGAGGAGGCTGCACCAATTTACAGTTTTTCAATTGATATTGATGAGGCTACTTGTTACATAATCATCACATCAATCACAAAGAAAAGCAGTTGCCGGTTATTTCTTAAAGAGGTCAAACTTACTTCACAAATATATAATATAGTTGGAATATCTGTGTAATACGGCAGCTCAACAGCAAACCAAATCCGAGTGGACCTTCAATCCAGACTGAAAGAAAGGAGGATCAAATGTCTTGCAGAATAATCAATCAAGTAAGCACCAGATTAAGGCAAAAGCAAGATATTTGAAGACTAAATCATATTCGGACACCGTTTGAAGAGTAAATAACCTGCCCAGAGATAGCAAGACCTCCACCAATGTCTCTTTCTGAACTTTAGAAAATTGAGAGCTATCTGCAGAAGCCATATGAATAATACACGGTAATTAAAATATAGTCCCATTAGTGTTTTGGAATATTAAATCAGAGTCTGAAGCATAACACCACATAAGAAGAAATGAAAAGTGGATACCACAATCGACAACAACAGATTGAAGCTTGCTATAACTTGAATTGCCACAAGCCAAAAGCTACTGCCTTTGGGCCTCGGAATCTTGTGAATCAGGTACGGTAATGTCACTTTCAGGAGAAGTCTGCAGAGGAAACTCAAGTGGTTAATACCAACATCCTAAGTAATCTAATGGAAATAAAAGCTAAAGCATTGGATGGATATACATACTAATGAAACTTTAAACAATAATTGAGAACATTAATCATAAAAAGCTCCGGCAAAAGGAAAACTGAAGTGGCTTTACTTCAAGAATAAATACGACAAGGTGACTAGCATTCAGTGAGCATCTTATATGGTGATGGCACACATGTTTTCTAGTAAACGTTACCTTAAATCTTAATACTAGAACACAATCACACACCTTCACATGCAAAAAAGCATTAAAACATACGGGTAAATAATCGAAGGAATGAACTTTAAGCCTGGTGTAGACACTCTAAATCTACCAAGCCTCCTCTTCTCGCACCCTTTACAGTGTATAAAAAGATGGAGCGGATTCCTATTATTTTTCTCAACCCCCTGAGCTTACATCCTACACTCTATTGTCACCATGCCTCTGGATATGCAAACAGTCTTTGAACACCTACCACCCCACAATGAAGTAAAGAAGGGGAGAAGACTAGAAAAGTTTAAGCAGCACCGTCCTTATAAAGGGGAGAAAGTTAAGAAAAGAAAATGTTCAGGATGTCGATGGGGAGGTACAGGGGATTAATTCACAAGCCACAGCTCACCTCGCCCCTTCTCATTATGCTATATTCCACTTTTTTCCATAATAACCTTTCTTTCATTACTTTTGTTGTTTACTTTTTTATCATTACTAATATTTTACTATGTTAAATATCTTTTGGTATATGACCATTAAATAATACCATCATTTCCATTACACATTCACTGCCATTTGAGGGGGAAGAGCAAAGTCTCAATCTATTAACAGATACTAGTATTACATCCACAAATATATATAAACAAAAAGAATCGAGGACGTTAAAAGGAATCAAATTGGGAAAACCAAAGTCAAAAACCTTAAAGTTGATATTTTTTAAGCACAGTCTTGCCCCGCCACTAGTAAGAGTTCCCCCATCCCCATCCTGCTAAGACTTCTCGTCCATCACACCATTGGCATACTAAAAGCAGAAAGAGGACAGGTGAAAGCAAGCAGAATAAGACCATAGCAAGCTGTATTTATCTTTCATTTCCATTTCTTCTTCGACCTATTCAGAAGCAATAGATGATCTAAACACACAAGATTCATATTCTCCTTTCTTCATCCTGCTCTATCAAAATGATCAAAAAGAAAAAGCAAGTTTGCTTCTTATTCCCGAGTTTGATCTCTTTCATCCCTCTGTCTGGCTCATTGTAACCCATATTGAGTAAACCAAAAAAAAGTTCCCCACAAAATCCAATTTTTCCTTGAATTCAGCAGAATCTTCATAACATTAAAGGAAAAAAAAATACTAGTATCTTTCAATTTGTCCAATCGTGCATTCCTATGAGTCAGATACAGCAAGGAAACAACAAACCACAAGTATTTAACTTCAAAATTTCCACAACCAGCTAATACCCATTTGAAATGAGCAAAAAAAAGAGATAAACTGGACTACGATATACTAACTAAGCTATTTAATGAAAAAAAAAGCAGATATTTTTAGTATAATATGTGCTCACATAAACTTAGAGGCTGATGTATTTTGCTAAAAACTTACGAGATCATGGACACTACGGCAATTGAAAGCGCTACATAGTCACTTGGACACCCTCCTTTGCTGGCACAAGCTGCCATAATTTATTCTCCTATTGTTTGGTTGCTGCCTCTATAATGCCCATCAACTGTTTGTAGAAATGTCTACCAGAAGAAAGAACTCAACATGTGTTTTAAATTCCTTTGCAATAAATCTTTATATTTTTTTCTTTTAACTTGTTGAGAAACGCGAGATATTTGTTTTATGGTAAAGTGAATGAAATAGACATAAAACGAGAATTCCGTCAACGGTATTTTCAAAGCGGTGGTTAGACCGGCCATGATGTATGGGGTTGAGTGTTGGCCCGTTAAGAACTCACATATCCAGAAGAAGAAAGTAGCAGAAGTGAGGATGTCGCGGTGGATGTGCGGATACACTAAGATAGATAAGATTAGAAATGATGATATTCGGGAGAAGGTGCATGTGGCTCCTATTGATGACAAGATGCGGGAAGCGAGACTTAGATGGTTCGGACATGTTCAGAGGAGAAGCCTAGATGTTCCGGTACGGAGGTGTGAGCAGCTGATTGTGGAGGGCACCAGAAGAGGTAGAGGGCGGCCTAAGAAGTATTGGGGAGAGGTGATCAGGCAGGATATGACGAGACTCCAGATTTCCGAGGACATGACACTAGATAGGAAGATGTGGAGGTCGAGTATTAGGGTTGTAGGTTAGGAGGTAGTTGAGTCGTGCCTTACTTCGTACCATTGTGAGACTAGTCATGTAGGGTTTTTGTCTGAGATAGCTTGTGGCAATGTTGTGGATTACTATTTCGCTTTTCAATGCATGTCTTATTTACTAGCTCTCACTTTTTCTTTGCATCTTTCTTCTAGATTTTATGGTGTTCCTATTGTTCTTATGATTGTCGTGGTGATACTAATATTTACTAATATTGTCTCCCTTTGCTTTCCATCCTTCTTCTGGATTTCATGGTGTTTCTATTTATCATATGATTGTTGTTGTGATACTAATATTGTCTCCTTTTTGTCCTTTTGTGTTTTTGTTTCTTTTTGAGCCGAGGGTCTTTCGGAAACAGCCTCTCTACCCGTCGGGTAGGGGTAAGGTCTGCGTATATACTACCCTCCCCAAACCCCATTAGTGGAATTTTACTGGAATGTTGTTGTTGTTGTATTTTCAAAGAATTTGTTTATTTGTCCTAAAGCCACCTCTTTGACGTTTACACGCAATGAAATCGTAAATCACAAATAATGTGTGCATTTGAGTTGTTCGCACTGATAATTTAATATATTATTTTTTTTGTTCTAATTTATGTAAAATATTTTTTATTTTAATCTGTTCTAAAAGAATTAGTATATAATTATATAGTTCTATATTTAAAAATAATTTAACTTTAAATTTTCAAGTTACTCATAATGAGATTGATTTATAGCTATACAAATATATATTAGTATTTGTTTTAGACACAAATTTCAAAAATATTTCTTTCATGTCGTGTTCAGTTAAAATACATCAGATAAAATAGGATAGAGGAAATATTAGATTAATTTGATCTAAAACAGTTAATCTGCTATAGCAAATAGATACAATAACCTATAAAATAGAACAACAACCTAATCTATCCAGTTAAATTAAAACAATGATATAAAAACTGTGTATATTGTAAGCCTATATAAATTAGATCCATTATCTACACGAGCGGATGTTTTTTACTTCTATATATTATATTTTGAATCTTTTTGGCACAACCCAAAAGCATAGTTTAGTGGTCAATGGGGTTCAAAATCTTTGTAAAGATATTAATTCTATTCCCACTAATTACAACTTTTCTAACTTTTTTCTTTTTTGAACCCACTTGGCAGTAATCCTGCCTCCGCCATTAATTATCTAGATGAAAATTAAGCTCGTAGGAGCTGTTGCGCTGTACGAAGCGCTATTGCCGTGGTATGTAATTGATGCAAAAACCAGCAATCTCCTTGTTTATATTTTTACTTTGCTGAGATTAGCGGCGTTCAAATCGAATCGGAAAATCATACTAACTCGAAAAGTCAAACCAAATCGATTAAAAAATCCGATTAAGTTTGATTTGATTTGGTTTGGTATTGAATAAAAAAATTCGAACCAAACCGACATATAAATATATAATTTTTATATATACTTTTAAGACTTTATATTGAATTTTCTTTAAAAAATGTAGAAATATTTGATATCCTCTCATGGGATGTAATAGTTAATAGAACTATGAAGTGCATTCATTTTTATTTACTATAAATAATGGATTGTATCACTTTCTTATCAAGTGTTGCTGAAATGCATCGATGAAATGCGTCAATCATCTCTTTGTTCTTCCATATTCATATGTCAAGATTTCTTATATCTTTTTTGAATTTGAAATGGTATTTTGATAATTTAAAATTTAATAAAATATATTATTATTTAGGTATCATCTTAATTTTTATATTTAATTATTAAACTCGGTTAACCTTGAAAGTGTATATTAACGAAAAGTTATTGTTAGACAACTAAGAAAATAACTATCATGTGTTCCTAAAAAAAATTCTCTCATAAGAATATTTTAATAGATCATATGTTTGTTAATTTTTTAATTTTTACTAAACATATATTCACTTATTAAAACGTTGTCTATAACTTAAACAAAGTAAGATTGAAAAATATTCATGTAGCAAAAAAATTCGAAAAAACCCGAAAAATACGATAAAATTGAACCAATCCAAACCGATATAGTTGGTTTGGTTCGATTTTGATAAAAATCGAACCAACCCGATTCATGTACACCCATAGCTGAAATAATTCAAAAAATAAAAACAACATTGGAAGTTGGAACTGATTTCTTGACTAATAATGTAAAACCAACATAGAGTCATATACATATCAAGGATGACTACTTTACAGCCTAAAAATTTAATAAGAACTGCATTTTCTAGACTCACTGCGCTTCACACTCGCTTATTTATACGCGGTATTATCACTTTTAACCCGCGCCAGAAATTATTTATATTTAGTAGCCGAAAAAGTATATAAAACTTGTATAATTTTTGTATATAACAAACAGAATATATATATATATATATAAAATATAAATTTTATATATTTTTTCGCTATTATTTTTACAGCGGCTATACAACGTTATTTTTCCTATTTATTTATATTCCTTCTAGAAGCGCCACTTGTTTATATATAAAAATCTGTTTACTTTTCTTTTGATAAATAGAATTTTCATTAATGGGACCTAACACTATCCACTTTTGTATTTTAACCTTTCATATGCCTGTACTTTTAATAAAACTTAGCCGATAATGGTAAACGGACCATAATGACTAATTGAAAAAGTTAATCAGATTGGAGCTTGTAATACCGAAGAAATGTCATATATTTAGACTAGAACAAGAAATAAAGAAGCAAAGATCTTTGACGTATCTTTTAATTTATCAAAAGAATTCTCAAAAAACTTCTTTTAACTTGCGAATCCATAAGTCTTCAGCGGCAGCACTTGGTGCAGACTGGGGGAATCACCTCTATGTTGCAGTCACAGCAGGCTTTTTGGCATGTGCTCGTGCATGCTGCAAATACAAAACAAAACAAAAAAATTAAAAGCAAAAATGACAATGGCAAAGTAGCAAATTTGGCACCCCCAATAAATTTGCAAATTTGGCAATGTATGCGAAATTTTAACATATATAACACATATTTAACTTATATACATTGAAAATAAAAAAAAAATTACAATTTTAACTTGTAGGAGGTCTTATTTTTTAGATTACTAATCCCACCAATTAATAACTTTTAATTATTTTTAAGTAATATGATAGTTTAAAATTCATTTTGAACAGTTGAGAATGAATTTGTGGCATAAATCAAACTAAGTCAAGAGTATTTGTCATAAGGGACATGTTACGTGAAAGCTAATGGTAAAACATCTGTTGGCTGCAAAGTTAAAAGAGATTGGGAGATAACATATTTACTCCCTTCGTTTCATTTTAGACGATGGCATATGACTGGACAGTTTAAGGGGGAAAAAACACTTTTCGCTCATACCAAAAGTATTTTTAGAAATTTTTATCTTAAAACATGTTGTGACGTTTCTATGACTAGGTAAATTAGAAAGTTTAAAGTTAAAAAAATTTTAAATATAAAAAAGTTTATTTTTTAAAAAAAATCAACTTATAAAGAAAGATCGCCGTATAAAATGGAAAGGAAATAGAATTGTATTGTACGGTAGATAATAACATCTAATGCTCGTCCATGCTGCAGACGGCTGACGACAAACGGCTTTGGGGAATTAGCTCCAGCTTCAACCTCCACACAAATTATAGAGGCCAACAGAACAAGAATAGAGGCGATTACTAAGAGCTTTGCCATGGTTTCACCGATCTAAAAATGAAAAACAACCAGGAAATTGCAGTTTATGGTATTGGAGATATTTTGTTTAATATGACCAGGGTGCTTTTTATATAGAAATGCTGGTGCTCTAAAAAGAAGTAAAAGAAAGGGCTCAAGATTGAGTGAATCACAAACGAATTCTTTTTTTACCAATATTAACGTGTAGATAGACATAAGGAATAAAATTCAAAAATTCAGTTCATTCACACAAGGTCAGTTAGTAAATGCTGCAAACTAGAGCTAGATATGACCAAAATAAACTTTCATTAATTATATTTCATCAATCTCTTCTTGAATAATTTTCATAGATCTTGATTCAAATAATTAAATTTATATAAAAGAGGGTTAATCTTAGCTAACAATAATATCCCTAAGGTGGAGTTCTTAAAAAGCCACAATCACTATGTAGATATAGTCGGACAGTAGCGGTAACATGCAATAAATATCCTAAGAAATCAAAGGCAACAAAGTAGCATTCAATATCAATGAATAACAATAAATGGCATTTAAGTAAATAGAATGAATGAGTCACCCAAGAAAGGATGGAATAAGTGGATGTTCTTTCTAACAATGATGAATGATAAACAATCCCTTGTATATTTGAGTTACTCTCGGATCTAGTGGAAAAGTATAGACAAGAATTTCAGTGAAAATGTTATGTTTGTATCTTAGCAATGCGATCCGATTCTCTTTCTCAAGTCAAAGTGTGCTTTTTACAAATGAATATCGCATGTCCCCTATCATTATGTCTTTTACTGTTTGTAGGGAACATGTTCCTAAAAGGAAAATCCTAATAGTATAATTGCAGAGAATATCCACTAGAATATTCTCTCTAATGTCTTATCTTGAAAACTAGCCGTTATAATTTTGTCAAGAGTCCTCGACCTCGGCCCGGTCCTTGTTGATTCCTCGACCACGACCTTTGCTGATAATTAGATCACTTCGACACGCGATGTCCAAAGAATGCTTTACTAACACCGTTTTATACTTAAGATGGATTTTGACCCATATAGTTAGTCCCTCCTCTTATCGAGGTCATTCCTGCATATGAGGTCGGTGAGCGGACAATGTTATTCATGACACAATTCTTCCGTGTTGGCTGAAGTCGTGGAGACAAGGCTACGTGGCCTTCTGAGGTCCGCATATTTTAAATTTTTTGAATTTTTCGGGAAGTTTGTTGGGGCCATTTGGGTCAAGGAAAAAGGTGACGTCATGATATCATGCGTCATAATGACGCCATTTCCCGACGCGTTGCATAGATTTGGGTGTGACCTTTGATTAGCTCTATCGCTTCGATTTCTGTGTTAATCATGGCGTGCCGTTTCGATTCCGGCGCCTCTCAACCTTATAAATAGTGAAAAGTTTGTCAATTTTGAAACTTTTTTCCAATTCTCTCGTTTCTTTAAGCAATAGCCTCTCCATTGTCTTCTTTGCAGAACTCTTTGAACCCTTTTTGTTTAAGCGATTCCCGTTATTCTTCACTCCTTCTTGCTTGCTAATCTCCTTCCTTCAATTAAACCATGTCTAAATTACATTCTGAGACTAGGGAGGGGAGTCGCGTTGCCCCCTTGGCAATGGTGTTCCCTTCTCGTGGGGAGAGTATTTCTACCGCCATTGAGGATGAAACTTTTCCGTCAGTGAAGGAAACAGTACCACACAACCCTGACTCCAGATCTGATTTTACCAATGCCTCTGAGGCCGTGCCTGGTGATTTTCAATTAGTGATGACGGTAAAGGAGTTGACGGAGATTAAGGCCAAATTCGGCCTTCCCTCTCATGTTGAGTTGATTCCCGCTATGGGAGATGCGGTACAGGTTCACCGTTCCCGGTACTGTTCCCTCTACGCTTATCCTTTCAAAGTCGGATATTCCCTTCCTCTCTTACCTTTGGTCGAGGAGTTTTGTCGTTACTACGGCATTTTTCCAGCTCAGCTCGCACCGTACGTTTATAAACTTATAAAGATGCTTACCAAATTTGCCGAGCTAGCCGGGGTCGAGTTGACACTTCAACACTTAATATATCTGTTTGCCCCTAGCTTTTATAGGGGAACAATGCTGAATTTTCGCCACCGAGGGGGTAAGTGCTTGGTGGAGAAGATGGACGATAAAGACAGCCGTCAATTCTGGTTCAACTTCTTTTTTGTCAGAACTGAGGACGTGGTGACCAATGTCAATGGTTTTCTTGAGGCTTGGAATTATGCTCGTAAGTACCTAATTTCACTGCTTGTAGGTATCTGATTTTTCTCCTGTGCTTGGTCGTGGGTTTTTACCTCATATCTTCTTCTCATGCAGCCAAGACCTCTCCTCCTCCTTTGGCAGTTCATATTTCTGACTGGGTCAATCGGATCCTCCCTCACATCGTATGGATTCGTGAATGGCCAAGTTTCTTCAAGAGGTTTGGTCCTGCTCTCCCTTCGACTAGTAAGTTCCTTTTACCATCGGTGTCTTAGATTTTGTTTTATTTACCTTTCCTTTTCCTTGTGTTTTTTTAGCTTCGGCCAGAGGATCTTCAAGGAGGTCAAGAGCTCCCGCACCCTCGTTCTGGAAGAGAAAAGCTACTACATCCTCGGCTCCCGCCCCTTCTTCGATTGCGGCTGACCTTGCCTTTATCCCAGTCTCTCCTGTTTTTGCGTCCGAATGTGTCCCTCCTTTGGCCGTGGAGACTTCGGCCGCGGAGACCCTGGTTTCTCCCTTATATGCTCTCATAGACGAGGACGACGAACCTTTGTCCGGTGATGGAGATTTGATGCCTCGTAAGAGGAGGGCCATGGATGTAGGGGGAGAGAGGTCAGCGGCCGCTGATGTAGGAGATTGTGGTTTTGTCCTGCGGGAAACGGCCACAGTGCATATCGGGGAGAGCCCGAAGGCTAGTCCCGAGGCCACTTGTTTGGAGGATATGGATATACAACCTGTGGGGATGTGGTCGAAAGCATGGTGAATAGTGATGGCCCTGTTCTTCCAAGATGCAAAGAGGCCTTGTCCTCCGGGGTTGCGACGGACATACCTTCTTCGACTGATGATAGAGGAAAGGTTGTCGCTGAGGAAGACGTTGGATCCGATTCCGACATAGACGTAGACGAGTTGAGGATGATCGACAAAGGGCTTACTCAGCTTGAATTGAGGTTGGAGGAGGGTTCGAGGACTATTACGACCCCGATAGATTGTAATCTTCTTGTGGACACCAAGAAGATTATCCCTTCCTTGTCCCTCTTTGTTCTGAGATCGAGGGTACGACCCTCAAGACTATAAATGACAACTCCCTGCCAAACAACATTGTTGGCCTCGCCCTTCGGGTAAGTACATTTGATGCTAGTTGTTTTCCTTTAGTTTTGTTCTTTCGCAGTCTCTAACTTCCTTTGTTCGTTTTGTAGACGGTTGTCTTAGAAATTGAGAGTGCTCGCAGGGAGAAGAGGTGTAAAGATATCTATGTGAAGTTGAAGGACAAGTACTTCAGAGTTCTTGAGAAGTACCGGGAGCTTGGTGTCGGCGGCAATGTGTGCCAACTGAGGAAGGACTTGAAGGCTAGAGATGAGGAGCTGGTGCGGATGGTATAGAACTACAGCATTTTGAAGGGGACGTTGAGGAGCAAAGTGTAAGAGCTTGAGCTTAGCAAGGGGATCGAAGTCCAGAGCAGTGATCTCCAAGCTCAGGTAGTCATGTCACGCGGCAAGCTCGAGGAATGCCAATTTAGGGCTGAGGCTCTTAGTGGTGAGGTCGTTGAGAAGCAAGAGGAGCTAGAGAAGGCAAAGTCTGCACGGTCGGAGGCTTTGAGGAAGGTGGAGTCCCTTGAGGTTGTGATCTGTACTCTCCGTACCGAGCAAGAAAATGATTTAATGATGGCAAGGCTCAAAGAAGAGCGGCTCGATGAAAGGATTGGGAGTTGGAGAAAGAGACTTCTGACTCTACGATCGAGTTGTTGATCTGGAGGCTGAGAAGGCCCAATTACTGGCACAACCGTCCTCTTCCCTCACTTCAGATTTTCCCAATGTTCCTCGGGAGTTATATGAGGAGTGGATTCATGCCGAGGCCCAGTTAGATGTCTTTCGAGATTTGTATGCGGAGGGATCTGTTTCTGAGGCTGCCCTCGAAGATGTTCGTGAGGCTCGAGTCGCTTGTGGGTATGATCCTGCTATGCCTGAGGCCGATGTGGACAAGGGTGTAGATAGGCTCGAGGAGAATGCCTGGTATGATGTTGCATATCCTGAGGGCGAAGGTGGCGATGGCAAGGATATTGATGGTCAGGGTGGTGACGCTATTGAGGGCCAAGTTGGCGAGGAAACTGATGGTTGTGACGGCGGTGGTAGTAGTTTTCTTTTGGTCTGTTTGTGTATTTTTGATGGCGTCTTCACGAGCCTCTATAAATAATTATGAAATATCAAAGTTGTTCCTTGCATCTTTTTCCCTTGTGTTCTTTTTGTACTGGTATGTTTTTTGCCTCTATTGTGTTGCTTGTTTCGCTTTTGTCCTTCTTGTTGTTATTGCCTTTTAGCTGGACATGGCCTTGGCACCGACTATTCGTAGATTTTGTGCGTTGTTTTTTTTTTTTTTTTGTGTTGTGAGATACGACCGAGAGTCGATAGGTGTTTATTCGGGTGAAGTCGAACATAACCTTTCGTTAGATCCGAGGGCCGGTAGGTATTTGTTCGCGGGGTCGAACATAACCTTTTATTAAATCGCAGCCGAGGGTCGGTAGGTGTTTGTTCGAGCGGGGTCGAATATAACCTTTCATTAAATCGCAGCTGAGGGCCGGTAGGTGTTTATTCGAGCGAGGTCGAACATAACATTTCATTAAATCGTGCCCGAGGACCGGTAGGTGTTTGTTCGAGCGGTGTCGAACATAACCATAACACGAAAAAGGTGTGCTGATAAGCATTTGTTTTTTTATTGCTTTAACAATGTTGCTTTGGTTACATACTTAGATAAAATTAAAGATTTTGAGTATTGGTTTGCGCTCTAGTCCTAGTACCAGTCTATCTAGTCCCTTCATTGGTTGACCTGGAGAGTATTGAGAGGTCGAGCAATGAAATCGTAATGACGACCCTAACTTCGCGTACTTCGACTCGAAGTGTTTCCTTCGCCGCCTCATTAAAAACCTCCTTGAAAAAACCCAAATGGGACAAAATTCAAGCGAGGGAAAAAAGAGTACAACTTGGGGGACGCTTTTTCTCTCAGAAGTTGAAGTATTTGAGGTGGCTGATAGTCCAGTTGTTTGGTAGTAGCTTTCCTTCCATTGTCTCTAGTTGGAATAAACCCTTGTTCGCTTTAGCTGTAATTTTGTACAGACTGTCCCTGTTTGTTCCCAGCTTGCTTTCTCGGGGATCTTTGCTTGCTTGAGTTTTGGCTTTCAGTACGTAGTCCCCGAATTTAAGTGGTCGGACCTTTGCTTTCTTGTTGTAATAACGTTCTGCTTGTTGTTTTTGGGTGACCATTCTTATGTAGGCCATATCTCTTCGTTCGTCAATTTTGTCGAGTTCCTACCTTCTGCTTTTGTCGTTACTCGTGCCGCTTTCATGGGAGTACCTTAGATTGGGTTCTCCAACCTCGACCGGTATTACTGCCTCAATCCCATAGAGGAAAGAGTAGGGCGTCTCTCCTGTGCACGTCTTCGGAGTTGTTCGATAGGCCCATAATACTTCTGGTAGCATTTTCGCCCACAGTCCCTTGGCGTCTTCGAGCTTTTTCTTCATGATGTTTAGTATGGACTTATTGGAGGATGATGCTTGCCTGTTACCCACTGGATGGTATGGAGTTGAGATTATCCTCTTGATATGCCATTTCTCAAAGAATTCAGCGGTTTTCTTTCTTGTGAACTGGGGTCCGTTGTCATAACTGATTTCCTTGGATAGGCCAAAAATGACATATGGTGTTTCTCCATATAAGGTGATTACCGCTTGTTCCCGTATTTGGGCGAATGCTCCTGCTTCCACCCATTTTGAGAAATAGTCAATTAAAACCAAAAGGAATCATACATTACCTCGCCCTGTTGGGAGGGGGCCCACGATGTCCATTCCCTATTTGATGAACGGTCAAGGAGAGGTGACCGAGTGGATGTGTTCGCCTGCTTGGTGAATCATTGGGGCATACTTTTGGCACTATTCGCATTTTCTCACGAAGTCTGTGACATCCTTTTTCATGGTGGGCCAGTAGTATCCCGCTCGTATGAGGCATTTGACCAGTGCTCGATTTCCAGAGTGATCCCCGCAATGGCCTTCATGGACTTCTTCAAGGACGCGCTGGGTTTGGTTCGGGCCCAAGCACTTTGCCAGAGGGCCACAGTAAGTCCTCTTGTATAGATCACTATGAAGGAGACTGTATCTGGCCGCTTGCATTCTTAGTTTCTTGGCCTCTTTTTTGTATCATGGGAGTGTGTCGTCCTGCAAATATGTGATAATACGATTGCACCAGTCACAGGTTAAGTTTATGGTTCTTACCTCGATTTGGTCTAGTGACGAGTTGAGGAGGCGGACTATGTTTTTATCCCCGGTCGTGATGCTTTTGGTAGCTGCGGCCAGTTTGGCGAGGCCATCTGCCTCGGCATTCTGCGCTCGTGGGATCTGATTGAGCTGGCATTCGTCGAACTCAGGCAATAGCTTGCAGATTTTGGTCTGGTATTTTTGCAACCATTGTTCCTTGATTTGGGAAGTCCCTGTGACTTGGTTGACTACGAGTTGGGAGTCTCAACAGAGTTTCAACCTTTTCGCCCCATATTTGAGTGCTAGCCTTAATCTTGTAATTACGACCTCATATTCGGCCTCATTGTTAGTCATATCTGGGCACCTTATGGACTGGCGAATTACTTTGCCTGTTGGGACCTCAAGTACGAGTCCTAGTCCTGCACTTGTGACTTTATCGTCATTCGCGGCTGGTATGTGATATCGTGCTCACTTAGCTCGATGGCCCATTTGTCCAGCCTCCCCAATAGCTCGGGTTTATGCAAAATGCTCATTAGGGGAAAGGTTGTGACGACCGAGATGGGGTGGCATTGGAAATAGGGTCTAAGCTTCCGTGAAGCTACGACCAATGCCAGAGCCAATTTTTTGAGGTATGGGTACCTCGTCTCGGCGTCTACGAGTGTTTTGATAATGTAATAGATGGGAGATTGCGTACCTTTGTTTTTGCGGATCAATACTGTGCTTTCTTCTACTTCGGATACGGCTAGATAAACGAGGAGTTACTCTCCAGGTTTGGGTTTTGAAAGCAGGGGCGGTGATGATAGGTATGCCTTTAGTTCTCGCAGAACCTTGACGCACTCGGAAGTCCATTTGAGGCCGTTGTCCTTCTTGAGTACGCCAACAAATTTATGACATCTATCCGACGACCGCGAAATGAACCTTGATAGGGCGGCGATACGACCAGTCAACCTTTGGACTTGCTTTTTGGTGATTAAGAGTTCTGGTATCCCCTCTATAGCTTTGATTTGTCCTGGGTTGACCTCGATATCTTACTGTGACACCAGGAAATCCAAGAACTTTCCCGAGGCTACGCCAAACGCATATTTCTCCGGGTTCAGCTTTATTCTGTATCGTCTAAGTATGTCAAAAGTTTATTTCAAATGATCGATGTGATCCTTTGACCTTTTGGACTTGACCAACATATCATCTATATATACCTCCATGGTCTTATCGGGCTGGTCTTTGAACATCTTGGATACCAACCTTTGATGAGTAGCCCCTGCATTTTTAGTCCAAACGGTAGGACCCTATAGCAATACGTTCCTTGGTAGGTGATGAATGTGGTCTTTTGTTGGTCTTCTTCTTCCATGAGAATTTGATTGTAGCCTGAGTAAGCGTCCAAGAAACTCAATAGTTCATGCCCCGCTGTTGTGTCAATGAGCTGGTTGATGTGGGATAACGGGAACGAATCCTTCGGACATGCTTTGTTCAAGTCTGTGAAATCCACGCACATCCGCCATTTCCCATTTTTCTTTATGACCATCACTACGTTGGCAATCCACTTGGGGTACTTCGATTCCCTGATAGATCTATTTTCTAATAGTTTTTCTACCTTCTCGCGGACTACATCATTGATGGCAGAGTAGAATTTACATCTGACTTGCCTTACTAGGGGTTGGAATGCGTCGACATTTAACTTGTGTGTAGCGATTTTCTTTGGGATGCTAGGAAAATATGCATGACTGAAAGCAAGAAAATTTGCATTAGCTATTAAGAGTTGACTGAATTTACCTGGTTCTTGGAGTTTGCAGCCGATATAGGCCTTCTTGCTATGATCGTTGAGGTCCAATTGAATGGGGTCGAGGTCTTCTATGGTTGAACCTGCAGCCTCGGGATCCATGATGACATCCCTAGTTTTTTTTTGCTTCGACCTCGACCTTGTTGATTGCTATGCCTCTTTTCTTTGTGTTTTTTCTGTTGGATGGTCGTGCTATCCAAGGCAATATGGTAGCATTCCCGAGAAGTGCGTTGTTCTCCGCATATGCTGAATATCCCCCATGGTGTCAGGAAGTTAATTACTTGATATAGGCTGGATGGGATAGCTCTCATGGAGTGTATCCATGGTCGTCCCACTATGGCATTGTACGTAGTGTCCTAGTCCATGATGTGGAATGTCGTATCCCGAGTAACGCTGTCGGCCAAGACCGAAAGTGTAATTTCCCCGGATGTTCGCTTAACTGCATTATTAAAAATGGTTAGCGTGATGCTGCGCGACACTATCTTATCCTCGAGCCTCATTTGGGTAAGGACTCGAGGGATGGATAATGCATACGCCGCTTCCATTGTCCACCATGATGCGTTTGATATTGGTATCTAAAATGCGTAAAGTAATAACGAGGGCATTATTATGAGGGAAGTCAAACCGTCAGCATCCGACTCGTCGAAGATGATACTTTCTTTGAGTTCGTCGTACCGTTTGCGAGGTGATAGACCGCTTGGGTTTGTGAGTGGTGGTGAACTTCACGTCGTTGATAGAGGCGTCGTCACTACCACCGATGATCATATTGATGGTACGAGCTGGCGATGGCGGCTTCAGCAGGACTTGATGTTCACATCCTTTGGCAAAGTTGGTCCTCCCCTTATCGCTTAACAACTCTTTAAGGTGCCATTACCGTAACATGTTTAGGACTTCCTGTCTGAGGGTGATGCCATCTTCTGTTTTGTGCCCGCATTCCTGGTGGAACTCACAGAGGGCGTCAGACTTTCTGATGTTCGGATCTGATCTCATCTTTGGCGGCCACTTCACTTTCGTTATGAGTTTCTCATGAGCGTAGACTACTCCTATAGATGACATAAAAAAATTGTGAGTAGATAATAAAGGAGGCAAACCTCTTTTGTTCTGATGCGTCCCTGTCCTTAGTCTAGACGGGCCTTCCTGATAGGGGAGGGAGGGTGCAACGGCCGCCCTGACATATGGTTGGTGTTGTTCCTTGTTAGGTCATGGAATCAGATGATCTCTTCTGATACTGTCTCTTCGTTCTCTTCTGGATTCGGCTTGTATCGAGGTTAGCGGTGAGTTGGTCTATTAAGATAGTCCTCGTATGCTCGGACCTCAGCATAATATGCATTGTGGATTTCATCCCAAGTGGTTGGAGGATACTTCATCAATCGTCTCAACAGTTTTCTAGTTGCTCTCAAACCCTCTCCACTCAGCCCGTTCTAGAAAGATATGATCCCTTCGGATACGTTTGGCAGAGTCATTCTTACTCTGTTAAACCGGGCGAGGAAGTCCCTTAGTCCCTCTCCCAAGGACTGCTTAATAGCAAATATGTCGTTTACTTTCGCCTCGACCTTCTTAGTTCTGGCATGGGCGGTTACGAACTTTTCGGCCATTTCTTTGAAATTTTCTATGGAGTAGGCTGGTAGCTGCGAATACCATGTTAATGCCCCTCCCATGAGGGTTTCGCTAAACTTCTTCAGCAAAATGGAGGACACTTGTTCCTTGGCGAGGTTGTTGCCTTTCATGGCGGTGACGTAGTGAGTCACATGATCTTCAGGATCGGTCATTCCGTCGTATATCCTGAGGTAGGGCGGCATTTTGAAGGTCTTTGATATGGCATGCGGGGTTGCATCATCGTTGTACGACGGCTCTACAAACCTACCAGCGTCCCTTTTTGGCAGCATCTTAGGAACGCCCGATATATTGTCAACTCATTCTTGGTTTTCTTTTATCTGGTCTCGGAGTGACTTGTTTTCATTCTCCTTTTCCATCCTCTTTAGAATGATAGTGAGGGCGTTGTCACATGCACTATCAGTAACATTGTGAGTTATAGATGTCATTGGAGGGATGGGTCATTTGTTTGTTGTATCGTGCAAGCCCTTGAGGTTTCTACAGTCATGCGTGGAGTGGGTTTGTTGAGGACGCTTGCTAGCGTGTCGGTCAGCCATGCCTCGAGGATTTATTTCACAGCTGGGGGCGTCCCTTCCTCTGTAGATGTGGAGGCCTCTTTTCCGTTGGGTTTTGTTATGCTGCAGTGTGGGGGTGGCGACCTTTCTCGCCTAGGGGACGCGTTGGGCATCGTGTCCTCACCTACTGTTTCACAGCTTTCGTTGACGACATTCATGAGGTTGGTTGGGAGGTCACTTGTTATTTTCGTCTTTTCTCTTTCGTTACCGGCCATGTAGGGTTTTGTATACACAAAGAAAGGAGATCTCGGGGTTTTTTGACGTTAGTGACTTCCGTTAATTGTAGATCTAGAGGAAACTAAAGATTGAACTAAGAAATCCCAGAGATGGTGCCAAATTGTTTGACCAAAATATAAATCTTGATTCAAATAATTAAATTTATATAAAAGAGGTTTAATCTTAGCTAACAATAATATCCCTAAGATGGAGTTCTTAAAAAGCCACAAACACTATGTAGATATAGTCGGACAGTAGCGGTAACATGCAATAAATATCCCAAGAAATCAAAGGCAACAATGTAGCATTCAATGTCAATGAATAGCAATAAATGGCACTTAAGTAAATAGAATGAATGAAGTACCCAAGAAAGGATGAAATAAGTGGATGTTCTTTCTGACGATAATGAATGATAGACAATCTCTTGAATATTTGAGTTACTCTCGGATCTAGTGGAAAAGTATAGACAAGAATCTCAGTGAAAAGGTGATGTTTGTATCTTAGCAATGAGATCTGATTCTCTTTCTCAAGTCAAAGTGTGTTTTTTACAAATGAATATCACATGTCCCCTATCATTATGTCTTTTACTATTTATAGGGAACATGTTCCTAAAAGGAAAACTAGTCGTTATAATACTATCAATAGTCCTCGACCTTGGCCCTGGTCCTTGTTGATTCTTCGACCATGACCTTTGCTGATAACTAGATTACTTCGACACGGGGTGTCCAAAGAATCTTTACTAACACCGTTTTTTACTTAAGATGGATTTTGACCCATATACAAACCAGATGAAGATCTCGATTTCTTCATATCATTCAGAGGCGGATCTAGGGTTTTAACATATGGGTGCACCACTAAAGAAATGAGAAAAAAGTACTAAGTGTTGATACCCAATTTTTCCCTCATATATTTTTCAAACAATATATATACTTTCAAAATATTATTTTGCATTATTATTTAATTTACAAGATTTACACATGCACTTCTTATAATTTTCCATAATTTTAGAGCTGTTAAATTAATTTTCTCGCACTAATTTACATAAACAATTCAGTAATCACCCTTTTAAATTATTTGTGATGACTTAATCATTTCAAATTATTATTTTCATCCCTAATACATTTTTGAAACATTTTCACTTTATTTTATATAATTATAATTGTATTTTTAGGCTATTCGCATAAATTTGCAATAATAGCTTATATTTTGCATTCTTATTGCAATTGACATTTCATTTAGGGTCAAAATAATATTTTATATTTTTTATAGTCTTCTATTATTGTTTAAAGTATTAATTTGCATAAGTAGCATTTTTATATATTTATTTAGCTATTTTATTAAATTATTTCCCTTTTAATTTCTATTTAAAAGAGCTGGCCCAATTCTTTTTAACTAATTTTCGAACCAAAAGGTCCAATACCCTAACTCAATAACCCCTAGCCCAACACCAGCAACCCACCACCCATACCCATTTAATTAATCCGCCCTAATTCCTCTTTAAAATCCTGACCGTTAATCTCTAAGATCAACGACCCATAATCAACCTACCCTTTTAAATTACCCAACCCTAAACCCTAATCCCATTTCCCTCAAACCCGCCGCCCCGAAACCCTCCCCCTTATCTGAAGAACCCTAATTGCCGCCTTCCTAAAACTCTTTGAATCCATCTCAAACATGGATTCTTTCCACGATCTGCTTACCTTATTTGTATTATCTCGTTAACATTCACCCGTTTGTAGTGTTACTTAGTACTTGCCCGATTTTGGCAAGTACTACCTCTCCGAATCAAGTGTAATCATCCTCAACCTACAAGATTCAGACGAAAATCCTTTTGTATACACTCTCAACAGGATCATGTGGGTTCGATTCACCGAGATTCTTGGCTAATATTTTGACCATTTGCCAACTAGGGTTTGTCCGATTTTATTTTTTTTACCTATTCTTCTCGAAATAGGCTATGCATGTGACTTCTTTATTCCTGCTTAAATTTGAATGATTTTTTCCCTATTTGTGTTTAATTGATTGTTTTCCATATTTGTTCTTCTAATTTCTGTCACTATGTAAACCCATCCCAAGTCCCCTTTAAGACAGACTTTGAAATCGATTTGCTTCACTAAAAATTGGGGTTTTGCTACTCTCTAGCTTTGTATTCTGTATTGGCCGACTGAAAGCCAAGGCCATTAATACCTTGTTACTTAACCTGTTCTTGGTGCGAGCATTGCCCTGAGTTCATCGAAGCTCTTGGGAACTTTGATGCATTGGGATTCTGGGTTTTCTGTGAAAGTTCATTCTTTACTGTTCTTCACTTAACTGGTGAGTTACTAGACTTTGTAATTTCATTCCTATGTATCTATGATTTGCATATGTTTTCACTCTTGAAGTTCGTCAGTTTAATATGTTTTTCTGGGCTGTTTTGTGTGAAATTCTTTTTGCTTTATTCAAATTTTTAGGTCTCTTTAACTTTTAGTTTCAAGCATGCCTAAACCTGGTTCTATTAAGTAGATATTTTCCAAATCTGACTAGTCCATGTGTTAAGAATTACTACTGTTTGGGACCTTTACACTTGTTAGCATCTCTTGGTGTTTAATTTTGCCTTAGGCTATCAATCTTGTTATTCGAATATGCTTTGCCTACATAATTTGTACTCTTTTTCGTTAGCTAGTTGATTGTGTTCAAAATCTGAGTATGTAAACTCACTATATGGCACGAATCTATTTTCTATCCTATTCTAAATTGCTGTGAGGATATCCTGCCTATATAGCATGTTTGATCCTATTAGTATCCCCTTTAGCATGTTTACCCCCCCTCCCCCCTGATTCACCAGTAATTGTAATCTGCTTTTCTCATGTCTAAATATTGTCCTATTGCCAAATTAGCATGACCGTTTCATAACATCAGGACCTATAGTTAGCATAATTTGGACCTCTTCCTTTATTATGAATTTGTGTATGCTACTATCACCAATCCTGCAAACATGTTCTGCTAATGTATGACCACTTATGCACTAGGTATTGAACTTGTTCTTATGAATCTTTGCTAAGTGTGTTCTAAATCCCCTAAGGCCTGTTTGATAATTTGCTATATGTGCTCAACTTGACTATGTTTGTATTCCCTCAGCTTTGTCTTTGAACCTTGGTTTACTATCCTTCACTTGTCGTCCATGCTCTCTCTTGAGTTCTCATTCTTAGCCGGCTGAAAGCCAAGGCTACCTAGGTTCTATTATTGATCACCCAAGTGTGAGCACTGCTCGGGGTCCAATTGAGACCCTTGTGAACTCTGACACACTAGGGATTGGTCCTTAGTCCTTCCCTAAATCTCAAACGACTCCTATTCATCCTATTCCATCCTGTTATTTGTTGTGTGCCTGAATTGGCTGATTTAAATGGTGCAACACTTGGTGCTATGGTTGAATAAATTGACTTTGGGCTCCTTTATAGATTCTGGGGTTGTGTGTTGGATATGGCCCATATTAGAGGTCTGGGTACACTGTGTGAGAGTTGTTGAAGGCCCAGACAATGCTGGTTATTTCATGTTGAGCCTAATGTGGGTCTATTGTCACTGTTGTGTAACATTTGTATTTTTACTCATTATTGGGCCTGTAATAACTTTTGTATAAATAATTGGGGTGTTAGTAAAAAGGAAAAATTGGTAGAATTTAATATTTACATGCAGAATGGGTAGATAACATGCCTATAGGACTTGGTAATTTATTTGCTATATGTGTTGTTTGATTACATGTACACTGTAGAAATCACAATATTAGAAGAAGCACACACACACACACACACTGTCTGCTCGCAAACCCCAAATGCTGCAATTATATTTATTGTTATGTGTTATTAGAGAACCTGCCTATAGGAATTAGTTTCTCATCGATATTTCTGTCAATCCTCATTGCTTACTAGAAATCATGCCTATAGGATTGCAATTATTCTACTTGGCGCTACTCACCTAGAAATTATTATTATAGGATTAAGATATGACGATAAAATAAGCTTTAAAGTGCTGTGCGTTAGAGATCCTGCCTATAGGAAATAATTGCTCGTTAATTGGTTAATACTATACTACTCAAACACTGTTTTCTGATCATCACTGTTAGGAAAACCTGGATAATTCTGGGACTTTTCCCGGCAGATTTTATTATACTCAACTGCGTAGATAACCTAGACATAACACATATAGGATTGGTAACTTAAAACCTACAATAATCAGCTTGTAATACCTGAATAATTCTATCTATAAGCAATATCCTGCATTTGAAATTGCCCGCATACTTTGACTCAAAAATCACCTAGAAAGCATGTCTATAGGTTTAAGATTCTGGATTCTGTAGCTTCCTAATTGACATCTATGTTTGCGTGCATTTGCTGCTTAAGTGTGGAGGTCAATGTGAGCCCTCAATTGCTTTTATGTGAAGTCTTTATATATTTTGTTTGTCGCCTAGTTTTGCATTTTTGAGCAGCCTAGATAAGGTCTAGAACCATCCAAATAAAGGTCCAAATACCTCCTCGACCATAGGTATGGGATGGGTAGTGCACGCGTAGGGCATGACTTAGAATTGAATTAAAGTGCTCTTAGGTAAACAACTCTAACATAGTAATCGGGTAGCAGGAGATGATAGTCTATGCCCGCTGGATAATATGAGTAAAATCCTATCTCAAGGGAGTTAAGAAATATTATTTATGTTGCACAAGGTGATCCTTTAGGCTAAAAAACTTAGGACCCCCTCCCCCTTTTCCTTTCTTTTCTATTTGAATGAAAAAATAGTTGTACCTCCCTATTCAATATCTCTTTGTAATAAAATTCTTAGATTTTGTATTCTCTTTGCTTAGTTGATCACATAGACTAATCCATATAATTTAAGTTCAGTCGGGACCCACAGTTGTGGACCTCGAGGAATGCCTAACACCTTCTCTTTGAGGTAACTTGAGCCCTTACCCGATCTTTGGTGGCGTTGACCAGTTAAACCAGAGTCATTTGCGAATAGGTGTCCTAACGCACCTTAAAAATCATTAGGTGGCGACTCTCCTCTTTTAATACCTCCTTAAAAGAGTTGTCACATGTCGAAACCCGATTTCACAAGAAAAAGGGGCGCGACAGCATGTTGACTTTGCTGGGGATTTACACTTAGGCTCTTACCATAGCGAATTTGGCTTATATGGATTAGTCTTCTTTGATATAAAAGCGCTTCCCTTTTCTGTTTTTATTTTCTACTACATGCACATCCCTCTCCCCTTTTCCTTTTACTTGATTAAATTCGTTGTAATATGCACATCCCTTCCCTGCTCCACCTTCCTTTGCTTAAATTGGTTATAGCATGCATATCCCTTTACTATTCACCTTTATTTGCTCTAAACTGCTCTTCATTTGTTTAAAGATTGCTACATCATGTCTCTCCCACCCCTACTCCCTTGCTTACTTTATTATATTTCCTATATTCCATGAACTAACTTCTTCCTTTGTCTTTCTTTTTACGTCTTTTATGTTTTACCTTAATACTGTATTTATTGCTTTTACATATTTATCATGCAAATACTTGACAACGTGTTATTATCTTTGCATAAAGCATGCTCCACATCATATTCCACTCGTGCCCGATTAATAACATAGCGGCACTTGATGAGTGTCCGCACTCTTCCAAAATTACCCTTTTAAATTGGAAAGGCTTACTTGCGGTAAACTAGTCGATCAACGGTGCAGTCGACGGTCCCGTGCCTTTCCCTCTCAAGTTGTCCACTTGAGAGTACCGGTCTAGACCCTTTAGAAACCTCACTCCAATATCAACTGTGCATGCATCATGCCAAACCTAATATGGGTTAGAACATTATCCACGTGATAATCCACTAAGATAAGCCTTGTCCAAAGTCCGATGGGATTTCCATAATCCCAATGGACACCATCACGTTATGTGCATTACTTGGAGAAAACATGCTAGTATGTTGATCATTAATGTGTAAATAGTCAGATCCGGAGGGGGGAAAGGGCTAACTCTATTTGTTTGCAGAAAATGAAGCACGAAGTCCCCAGGTTCGGCATGGTTCAAAACATCCCACCTTTGTTGCTTGATTGGTGGAAGAACCTCTCACCTAGTGACAAGAATCATGTGAAAAAAGTCCTTGGTAATTTACCTTCCTTATTGGACATTCGGCCAAATAGGGCATTGATTGAGGCCGCCACTATGTTTTGGGATGAGAAAAGAGTTGTCTTCCGCTTTGGTGACATAGAAATGACTCCTCTCTTAGAGGAAATAGGAGGCTTCGCTAAGCTGCCATGGGATAGTTCGGGTTTATTAGTACCAGAAAATTGCACTCCCCGCAGTTTTTTAAAAATGTTGGGTTTCAAGAAAAATGATGAGTTACTCTGTCTGAAGAAGTCATACATCCCATTTGAATTCCTTTACGAACATTATGGGCATAGCAAATCATATCGCCTTCATCATGATGAACTTTCCATCACTTCCTTGGGTTGGACGAACCGCCGTGTTTTTGTGTGCATTATCTGTTTCTTGGGATTGCTGATATTTCCGATGAAAGGGGGAAGTATCCACACTCGCTTAGCCATGGTCGATAGGACTCTAATGGAAGGAATCGAGGGACAAACTTACACTATCATTCCCATGATCTTGGCCAAAATGTATCGCGCTTTAGATCGATGCAAGTAGGGGTATGGGCACTTCGAGGGCTGTTATCTGTTGCTGCAGGTTTGGTTATTAGAACATTTCCAGAGAGGTGAATATCGCTAAGAGCTTCTGCGACGACCATTGAATGACTACTTAGCTTACCATCATTCAAAGAGAATGACATTTATCCCAGATAGGTTTGCACAACCTGGAAGTGCTGTGAGTTGGGTGCGTTTCTTCAGCAATCTGACTGACAAAAAGGTACATTGGATGTTTGAATGGTTCCCTAGCAGTAAGTTCATCATCAGATCAAGAGAAACTACTCATCTTGTGCTAATCGGGTTAAGAGGGATCTATCCTTATGCTCCTATAAGGGTAATGAGGTAAGCGGGAAGAAAATAGGTTATATCTCGAATTTCCTACATGGTCCAATACAAAGCAGATTTTAAAGGGAACATCATTCCGTTAAAGTTTGAGGCACAACATATGTGGAATCAAAAGGTCATTGTGGAGAAAGATACTATCGAGCCAGACAGGCATCATGACGGCCATGTGTACTTCTACCCATCATGGTTAGTAGATGATATAACAGGGGATGTCAAACCAGGAATTAATCTGAAAAATAGGGTTATAGATGACGCTGCTGAAGCACAAGTCAAGTATAAGATACTGCGCAAGAGGGTCTTCAAGTCTAAAGCTAGGAATTTGGAACAACACAAAGTGGATATGGAAGCGATCAACGAATGGAGAGAAATTGCTACTAAATCAAAGAGAGATTGGAATATTTGGAGCAAGGGCTAATGGAACTTGAGGTAAAGATGAGAAAGAGACTCTCAAATTGTCAGAACACGGAAGGCAATGAAGGAGGGAATCTAGCAAGTGCTTACTTACTATTGGATATGCGCGACCTGGGGAACCTGATAGACGGATCCAAGAAGGCCAAGCATGGAGAAGGTTCTTCTGGGGCCAAATAGATTAGGAAACAATGTCTTTATTGCTTTCTAGATTCGTTCAAAATTTTTGATTGTAATAAGGCAAATGCCATTAGTGACTTTCTCATTATTGTCATTTTAGTAAGGATTTGACTCATTTTCGCATTAATGAAATGACGCAATTATTACCATCAATTGTCTCCAAGTTTATGTGTTGCTTAGGCCTACCTCGGGCACAATGAGGTCCCTCAAATTAGGATGCAAATTTATTAATTCTGCAACACATGTTCAATATCGCAAACATTCTTTTAATACTCCTTACTGACTTGGTTACCTTTTTTGTTTTTTTTGTTTTTTTTATTTATTCCCATTCCCCAAGGTTGATTCGTGCATACTGACATCGTCAGTATATCACACTAGATCCAGAGGTCCTCCACCTCCTCCTCCTCCACCAAGTGATCCCAAGAACAAAGGAAAAGCGAAAATGGATGATATGAGTGGTATTAGAAAAGATAATGCTACCCACACAGAGAACATTGAAACTTCAGACGACCGGAGTATGCCAACACAGAATGGTTTGGTCCTACGTCTGGAACAGAAAATATTGGAGTTACAAGGAGAGCTTGAGCAGGTCCAGAACTTGGCAAACCTTTCCCTCACCCTAAACTTCCCCGACATCAACCAACAAAACACAAACGCCCAAAACCCGGTACCTCCCCAGAACACACAAAACCAAACTTCGCAAAATCCTCCCGCGCCTCATCAATACGCCACACCTCCTCAAAACCATAATCCTCCACCAGTACCTACCCCTCCACAACACCATCACCATCCGACTCAATATCCACAAACCACCACTTATCACACTCTTCAGAACGCACCACAGCCTACCCCTGATCCCCAAAACTCAACCAATGACCACCATTATGCCCAGATTCCCGGACTCCATCAAAGCAATCCCATATATGTGGAAACTTTAACCCATACCCCACAATAGACCCTAAATATACCCGAATCCTCCGAGAAGGACCTGCTCATCAAGAACATGGCAAAAGAACTCAAGAAGCTTACTGGAAGAGTTCAAAGTGTCGAAGGTGACAAAGGCATTGAGGGTTTGAATTATAAGGATTTGTGTATTCAGCCAGATGTAGAACTGCCAGAGGGTTACAAACCTCCTAAGTTCAAAATGTTGGACGTAACTGGTGATCCAAAGGTACATTTAAGAATGTATTGTGACAAACTTGTAGGGGTTGGCAAGGATGAATGAATCCGTATGAAGTTGTTCATGAGGAGTCTAATCGGAGACGCCTTGTCTTGGTACATCAGTCAGAACCTAAAGAAGTGGGTTAATTGGGTGAGCATGACATCGGATTTCATGGATCGGTTCAGGTTGAACACAGAAAACGCACCAGATGTTTTCTACATTTAGAATCTCAAGAAGAAACCAACAGAAACTTTCCGCGAGTATGCTACTCGGTGGAGATCTGAAGCCATAAAAGTAAGGCCGACACTTGAAGAAGAACGGATGAATAAGTTCTTTGTTAGAGCTCAGGACCTGCAATACTACGAAAGATTGATGGTTATTGAAAACCATAAATTTTCTGACATCATCATGTTGGGAGAAAAAATAGAAGAAGGGATCTAAAGCGGAATAGTGACAAACTTTGAAGCACTCCAAGCCACAAATAAAGCTTTGCAGTCACGAGGTATCTCCAAGAAGAAAGAAGTGGGTGCAGTAATGGTAGCCCAAGGTCCAAAGTCTCCTCTCACCTACCAAACACCTCCACCCACATATCAGCCTTCACCTCCCAGATACCAACAACCTGCCGCCACTTACCATACCTATAACACCCAACCATCATACTACCACTCACCACCAGCCCGCCAAAATTACCAAAACCCAAGACTAAATTTTGATCGCAGACCACCCAGACAATACACTCCAATTGCTGAACCCATAGACCAACTATACAAGAGGCTAAAGGCTGACGATTATGTTACTCACATTCCCGCTTTTGCTATGGAAAACTTTTCCCAGTGGATTAAGCCAAATAAGACATGTGCCTATCACTCAGGCATGAAGGGTCATACTATTGATCAGTATCGTACTTTGAAGGATAAGATTCAGACATTAATTGACACCAAAGTCATACATGCAAAGGAGGCTGCACCTAATATCCGTAACAATCCTTTCCCGAATCAGAGGGGTAAAAGGGTAAACGTGATAGAGACCAATGAAGAATGGGACTCGGAAATGTGAATTGGACTTATTCGTGAAGGGGATAATCCTAAAACATCTCCAGTCATTCTCACACCTATCGTGGTACAAACTCAGGCACCAATTGAAGTTGAGGTAGCCGCACCAACTCCGTTTGAGGTTGAAGTAACAACACCCTTCACCGTGATAGTAACACCTATGCCGTCTTATAAGTCTAATGCTATACCATGGGATTATGTTGCGGAAGCAAGAAGGAAAGGAAAAGCAAAAATGGAAAAAACAGGGGCAGCGCAAGGCATGACCAGAACCGGTAAGGTTTATACTCCCGAGCATTTAGGAGGAACGAGCAAAGAAGCTGCATCTAAGCCGCCTGTCATTGAGACTGGCCTGGATGACCTTGGAGAAAGGTGCAAGCAAGAGAATATTCTGTGGTTGATCATCTGAACAAAACCCCTGCTCAAATATCCATTTTATCACTGTTGCAAAACTCTGAGGCACATAGGAATGCCCTGATGAAGGTGTTGAATGAAGCCTATGTACCCAATAACATCATTAGTGGAGAAATGGCCAACATGGTAGGGCAAATGTTGGAAAGCCACAAGATCACTTTTCATGAAGACGAGCTGCCACCAGAAGGACTAAATCACAACAGGGCACTGCATATCATAGTGCAGTTTTAGGACAAATTCATTGCCAGAGTCCTGATAGATGGGGGTTCGAGTCTCAACATATGTCCACTAACTACTCTGAAAAGATTGGGTAAAGGCCTGTATGAGATACGAGCAGGAAGTATGAATATGAAAGCATTTGATGGGTCTCAAAGGGCCACAATTGAGGAGACCAACCTTAGCCTACAGATCGGCCCAACCTGGTTTGATGTTGAGTTTCAAAGTGTTGGACATATCTGCTACCTACAACCTATTGTTGGGATGACCTTGGATACATGCCGCTGGGGCCGTAGCTTCTACTCTACATCAGGTCATGAAGTTTGAGTAGAACTATCAGGAAGTGATTATCCATGGAGATGGAAGTAATCTCATTTATACCAATTAGACTGTTCCGGTTGTTGAGAATAAAAGGAAGTTGGGTGGAGAAATATACTATCGCATCGAGCGCGTCAACGCAATTGAGAAAGACAAATAGTGGATCAGTAAGATAGAAAGCATACTGTCATGAACAGGGAATGAACCCGACAAGGGTTTCAGCAAGAATCTCCAGGGGATCACCAAACTGATACAGCTAAAGCGTCATTGCACAACTTTTGGGATTGGGTATGAATACACCTGGAAAGAGTATCAGAATTGGTCGCCACCATGGCATGGTCCTTATTACCCTCTAGAACAACCAGTACCACATTTGCACTAGTCATTTCATCAAGCTGACATGATGTGGGGATCCGAAGAAGATGAAGTTTTAGCTGGCATAAAGAATTTGTTTCTGGATGATGAAGACATGTATTGCAGTGCGATAGTTGAGGAGGAGGAGGAGGAAGGCCTTATTATTCAGACCGTGGAGAAGGGAGATATTCTCAAGAACTGGACTGCTGCACCATCAAGGGCCCGTTGAGTTCCTGGGTACCCTGGCATTTAGCATCATTTATTTTTGAAAGCAATTTTATGAGCATCTAAGACATTTTCAGTATTTTGTTTTAAGCATATTTTATTTTGAAATAATTGCTCGAATCATCGAACTTCACTTGTTTGACGTTTTAAATCTTTATCAATGGATTGCTTTTTTTAGTATTTATTATTATCCTTTACATTTTCTCTCTTTACAACGTTATTATTACTTATCCTGATGAACCTACGACTGTGACATGTAATGAGACAACGCAACATAAGGATAGTGATTCAGAGGATCTGGAAGAGGATATAATACCCAAGGGAATTATCAAAGAAGTGGAAACTTTTGAAAACAAGCCTAAGTCCAATTTGGATGAGACTGAAACAGTTAATTTGGGAGACTCTGAAACAGTCAAAGAAACGCGTGTAAGCATTCATCTATCACCATCAGAGAAGGAAGAATACATCCAGTTTTTGAAAAAGTATGAAGATATTTTTGCATGGTCCTACGATGATATGACCGGTTTGAGCACGTCCATAGTGGCTCATAAACTACCTACCGACCCTATGTGTCCACCGGTAAAGCAGAAACTCAGAAAGTTCAAGCTAGATATGAGTTTGAAAATAAAAGAGGAAGTCACCAAGCACATCAAAGCCAAGGTTCTTAGAGTGGTTGAATATCCGACCTGGTTGGCTAACATTGTGCCAGTTCCAAAGAAAGATGGGAAGGTCAGAGTGTGTGCCGACTATCAGGATTTAAACAGAGCAAGTCCCAAAGATGATTTCCCTTTGTCCAATATAAACATACTGATTGACAACTATGCCAAGCATGAACTTTAATCATTTGTGGATTGATTCGCGAGATATCATCAGATCTGGATGGATGAAAAGGATGCCGAAAAGACAGCCTTTATTACACTATGGGGAGTATATTGTTAACAAATGATGCTGTTAGGCCTAAAGAATTCTGGAGCCACTTATATGAGGGCCATGATAACCATTTTCCACGACATGATACACAAGGAGATAGAGGTGTGCTTGGTGATATCATCATCAAATCTAAAAAGGGTATAGATCACATAGCGGATTTGAGGAAATTGTTTGATCGACTTCGAAGGTACAACCTGAAATTGAACCCCGCAAAGTGTGCCTTCGGAGTCCCTGCTGGAAAACTGCTAGGGTTCATCGTCAGCCGTTGAGGAATTGAGCTAGACCCGTTAAAGGTCAAGGCTATCCAAGATTTTCCACCTCCGAGGAACAAGAAAGATGTGATGAGTTTCTTTGGGCGTCTCAATTATATCAGCCGTTTCGTAGCACAATCAACTGTGATCTGTGAACCGATTTTCAAAATGTTGAAGAAAGATGCTGCAACAAGTTGGACTGAAGAGTGCCAGAAAGCCTTTGACAAGATCAAGGAATATTTATCCAAACCACCTGTTCTGGTCCCACCAGAACCTGGGAGACCTCTACTATTCTATTTATCTGTACTAGATGGGGCTTTCAGTTGTGTCTTGGGACAACATGATGAGACGGGAAGAAAGGAGCATGACATATACTATCTGAGTAAGAAGTTCACACCCTACGAAGAACAGTATTCTTTGCTGGAACGTACCGGCCGCGCTACGTCATGGATAGCTCAAAAGTTAAGGCACTACTTTTGTGCCTACACCACATATCTCATATCAAGGATGGATCCGCTAAAATACATCTTCTAGAAAACCATGCCTACGGGGAAGTTAGAAAATGGCAGATACTACTGAGTGAGTTCGACATCATCTATGTAACTCAGAAGGCAGTCAAAGGGCAAGCATTGGCGGATCATCTGGCAGAAAATCCTGCAGATGGAGAATACGAACCACTGAAAACGTATTTTCCCGATGAAAAGGTATCATTCGTAAGAGAAGATATCATTGAAGCCTATGATGGTTGGAGAATGTTCTTCGATCGGGCTGCGAATTTCAAAGGAGTGGGTATTGGAGCAGTTTTAGTGTCAGAAATGGGTCAACACTATCCAGTATCCGCAAAACTCAGGTTTCCATGTACTAACAACATGGCAAAATACGAGGCCTTCATCTTAGGACTCACGTTAGCCATCGACATGAACGTTTAGGAATTGCTGGTAATTGGAGATTCAGATCTTTTGGTACATCAGGTTCTAGGAGAATGGGCTACAAAGAATACCAAGATATTACCATGTTTGTAATATGTACAAGAGTTGATGAAGAGATTCACAAAAATAGAGTTCAAACATGTTCCGAGAATCCAGAATGAGTTTGCAGATGCATTGGCCACTTTATCTTCCATGATACAACACCCAGACAAGAATTTCATCGATCCTATCTCAGTAGGGATTCATAATCAGCCAGCTTATTGTGCTCATGTTGAAGAAGGAATGGATGGAAATACATGGTTCCACGACATAAAAGAATATTTGGCAAAAGGAGAGTACCCGGAGCACGCAAATCATACTCAGAAACACACACTCCAAAGATTATCCAACTACTTCTTCCAAAGCGGAGGAATTCTGTACAGAAGGACTCCAGATCTGGGATTATTACAGTGTGTCGATGCCAAGGAAGCATCCAAATTGTTCGAAGAGATACATGCCGGAACTTGCGGACCGCACATGAATGGCTTTGTCTTAGCTAAGAAGATATTAAGAGCAGGATATTTTTGGATGACTATGGAAACAGACTGCATCAGCTATGTCCAAAAGTGTCATCAATGCCAAGTACATGATGATATGATACGAGTGCCACACAATGAACTCAATGCAACAAGTGCACCTTGGACTTTCTCCGCTTGGGGGATGGATGTCATCGGTCTAATCGAACCCGCCGCTTCAAATGGGCACAGGTTCATTTTAGTGGCCATAGACTATTTCACAAAATGTGTTGAAGTCGCCTCTTACAAGGCTGTAACTAAGAAGGTCATCGCATATTTCGTTAGGGATCGTATTGTTTGTCAGTTCAGGGTGCCGGAATCAATCATCACCGACAACACCGCCAACCTTAACAGTGATTTGATGAGATCCATATGTGAAACCTTCAAGATCAAGCATAAGAATTCCACAGCATACATGCCACAAATGAATGGAGGTGTGGAAGAAGCCAATAAAAACATCAAGAAGATATTAAAGAAGATGGTAGATAATCACAAACAATGGCATGAGAAGCTACCATTTTCCCTTCTTGGATATCGTATCACGGTTCGCACATCAATCGAGGCAACTCCTTATTTGCTGGTCTATGGTACGAAGCCGTTATTCCCGCCGAAGTAGAAATTCCTTCTTTGAGAATCATACAAGAGGATGAAATCAGTGATGCAGAATGGATACGAAGTCACTATGAACAACTAGCTCTCATTGATGGGAAAAGAATGAATGCGGTATGTCACGGTTAACTCTAATAGAACAGAATGTCCATAGCTTTCAACAAAAGGGTCAGGCCTAGACAATTCACACGGGGGTAATTAGTGCTAAAGCGGATCTTCCCGCATCAAGATGAAGCCGAAGGGAAACTTTCACGCAATTGGCAAGGGCCCTACATGGTTCACAGAGTACTAACAGGAGGAGCACTCATACTTGCAGAAATGGACGGAGAAATTTGGCCAAAACCTATCAACCCAGACGTAATCAAGAGTTACTATGTTTAGACCGTTTACATTTCTTCATCTGATGTAACTGAACTACGCTTGACCTGATTCCCATTTAAGAGAGGATACGTAGGCAACCCTATGGGTTCGGTCACATCTTAATAAAATATTCATTTTTTCCATGGTCAGAAACTGGGACAGAATTTTGAGGAGGACCCTCAAAATTCTAAAGCTAGTCTAGCCAACTTCATCATACGCAGAACAGTCAAAGGATTGTTTTTAAAGTGGGGCAGAATTTTGAGGAGGACCCTCAAAATTCTAAAGCAAGGAGGTCGCAATGTCTCTAAAAAATGTCACAGTCATTAGCTCATCTAGATTACTTAATATTATATACTACCATATTTCAAATAACTACACTCATCAAATGCACGCATATTTTTCGAAAAAAGCTATATTTCTATAACAGCCAGATGCTGCCCAGGGTAACTCAAACAGAATCTCAAGACAGGAGCAAAAGCAAAGCAAGAAGGTGAAATCACAGGCCAACCTTCCCCCACAAAACTCACAATCTTTATTTGGATGCAGGCACAGTAAGACAACAATATCTGCAGACATATCAGGTCACTACCTTCAAGACAACAAATTATCTATCACAAGCATCTCCAGCTAAGAAATACTCTTCTTTCTCACTATAACTCATCGTTTTCTTGCTTGAGGTTAAGCACTGCCTCCTTAACAGCATAAGACTAAGAACCTCCTTTCTTTGCATGAGACCAAGCAGTGTCTCCTATTTGCATGAGGCTAAGCATTGCCTCCCTAATTGCATAAGGCTAAGCATTGCCTTTTTCGCATGAGACTAAGCATTATCTCCTATTTGCATGAGGCTAAGCATTGCCTCCTTAACTGCATAAGGCTAAGCATTGCCTTTTCCGCATGAGACTAAGCAGTGTCTCCTATTTGAATGAGGCTAAGCATTGCCTCCTTAACTGCATAAGGCTAAGCATTGCCTTTTCCCCATGGGACTAAGCATTGTCTCCTATTTGCATGAGGCTAACCATTGCCTCCCTAATTGCATAAGGCTAAGCATTGCCTTTTCCGCATGAGACTAAGCATTGTATACTATTTGCATAAGGCTAAGCATTGCCTCCTTAACTGCATAAGGCTAAGCAATGCCTTTCTTTGCATGAGACTAAGCATCGTCTCCTATTTGCATGAGGCTAAGCACTGCCTCCTTAACTGCATAAGGCTAAGCACTTCCTTTCTTTGCATGATACTAAGCATTGTCTCCTATTTGCATGAGGCTAAGCCCTGCCT